>NC_084483.1:176638442-178124067 GCF_030035675.1 Rhineura floridana
TCCATCTTCAATAGTCCTGTTAAGTCCAGTAATTTCAGTGTCCAATATTCCATTATCAGTATTCCATAATAATCTTGCTGTCATTGCCATAGTCATATAATAAGAGTCTGATGGGAATTTCCTCTATCCCAAATATTTTCTTGCCATCAATTCTGAATAAGTTGCTGAAATATTGTTGTAAAGTCATATCTCTGTTCTTTTTTACAAAATGCACTGGCTCATTTCTTGAGAGTTTTTCCATTGTCACATGGCTGCAGTTAATTCCATAGATTTTCTCTATATCAAGCTCCATCACGTCATTCCAGTCCAGAAAATTATCCAAGCCATTGATAACTTTATCTCTAATATCTTCATTAATTTCTTCAGAGACAACGTTAAATTCCAAACAGTAGATTTTATTTCTAATATCCATAAACGCCAGATCCTTTTCCAATTCCACATTTGTTCCAATCTCCAGGGCTTGTATCTTCCCTTTATTTTTTCTTTTCTCATCTCTGATCTCATTCTCCTCTCTCACAGGATCCCCTATTTCTTTAAGCTCCTGCGTCATTTTGCTCAGTTCAATTTTCAGCTCCTTACTGCCCTGTCGCAGGGTTTGTTTCGTTATCTCAATCTCATCCATTATTTTCTGAAACATAATTACTTCCAGATTCTCAGCCACTTTCTTGATTGCCATTCTTAAAACCACGAAAACAAAACAAAAATAAAGAAGAACCACTTCTTATTTCAGCAACAATTGGGTTAATATTCCAGGGTTGATGACATCACAGTATAAACAGATCAGCCTGCCTTATCTCTCTATGTTCAAGAATACAAAACAAATTTAGTTCCCGGCATCAAAACAGTAAGTGGCGTCGTGAAGAAGCAGATCCGTCAAAATAAAATAGACCAAAAAGAGAATAGTCCCAGACAATATAATGTTCCAAAGTTCATATTTTTTTATTTTTTTCTCCTCGGAATAGAAATCCCTCTTCTGTTTATATCTTTAGAATGCACTTCCAGGACAGCTTTTTGCAATAGAAACAGAGATAAGCTATTAATTTCGTGAATAACAGAGAAGAGTTATAGCTCACCCAGAAGTTCTTTAAAGCTGATGGATTTGACAAATCTCTTTTTGCTGCAACAATTTAAACCAAGTAAAAAAAAAAATAGAAAGAAGGGTGCTTGCCTGTTAGTACGTTTTCTCTTTGAAGAAAAGATAAATGTGTTGCATTATCAGATAGAGCTTGTTCGGAAGTCCGTCAGGCATTGCTGGCTGAACCTTCTCTCATAAATTAATGAAATCCAGTCCTCCCAACAAAAACAGGCTTTTGAGGTTGATCTCTACGTTTCTCCCTGCCCGGGAGAAATTTTATCAGTCAAAAAGAATGTTCTGACTGATTTATATCTGAATAAGCTTCTTGTGAGGCGGGAGCCCGTATCAAAAGCAGGCACAAGCGAAGTCACCCTTCCCGGAAGTCTCAGTTTAAAGTAACTTTTCAAAGCTCTGGCTGCAACCCGGCCCTTTCATGATTGTGAGTAAAGTGCAGACTTGTGTTTGTGTTGTAAATCTCTCTTCCTCCTACCCTATTTTTAAAGAAATTAGGCAGGGTTTATCACAGTTTTTATTATCTAGGAAACTAATACTCATTTTTTAAAAAAATGAAGTTTATTTGTTTTTATTATTTTATTTATATCCCACCCTTCCTCCCAGTAGGAGCCCAGGGCAGCAAACAAAAGCACTAAAAACACTTTAAAAATCATAAAAACAGACTTTAAAATATATTAAAACAAAACATCTTTAAAAACATTTTTAAAAGCTTTAAAAACATTTTTTTTAAGAAAAAGTGTAAAAACATATTAAAAAGCAATTTCAACACAGATGCAGACTGGGATAAGCTCTCAACTTAAAGGACTTGTTAAAAGAACAAGTTCCTTATCACTTGAGGCTGCAGTTTTCCCTGGTTGAGTAAGCCCCATTGAATACATTGGGACTTGCTTCTGAGTAAACAAACATAGGATTGCACTATAAATATTTTTACAGGTTATATAAATAAACATATCTGATAGTCATGCTTATATAAATATTTTCATAGAATCATAGAATAGTAGAGTTGGAAGGGGCCTATAAGGCCATCAAGTCCAACCCCCTGCTCAATGCAGGAATCCAAATCAAAGCATTCCCGACAGATGGCTGTCCAGCTGCCTCTTGAATGCCTCCAGTGTCGGAGAGCCCACTACCTCTCTAGTAATTAGTTCCATTGTTGTATGGCTCTAACAGTTAGGAAGCTTTTCCTGATGTCCAGTCGAAATCTGGCTTCTTGCAACTTGAGCCCATTATTCTGTGTCCTGCACTCTGGGATCATCGAGAAGAGATCCCGGCCCTCCTCTGTGTGGCAACCTTTCAAGTACTTGAAGAGTGCTATCATATCTCCCTTCAGTCTTCTCTTCTCCAGGTTAAATATGACCAGTTCCTTCAGTCTCTCCTCATAGGGCGTTGTTTCCAGTCCCCTGATCATCCTTGTTGCCCTCTTTTGAACCTGTTCCAGTTTGTCTGCATCCTTCTTGAAGTGCAGAGACCAGAACTGGACACAGCACTCAAGATGAGGCCTAACCAGTGCTGAATAGAGGGGAACTAATACTTCACATGATTTAGAAACTATACTTCTGTTAATGCAGCCTGATATAGCATTTGCCTTTTTTGCAGCCACATCACACTGTTGGCTCATATTCAGCTTGTGATCAACAACAATTCCAAGATCCTTCTTGCATGTCGTACTGCTGAGCCAAGTATCCCCCATCTTATAACTGTGCATTTGGTTTCTTTTTCCTAAGTGTAGAACTTTTACTTCCACCCAGTTTTGTCATGCTGTGTCCCTATAAGTATCCAATTGCATACTATGGTTGTACAATACTTCCTTTACATTTTAAGTATGCCTTGGGGTAGTCATGGTTCTCCATTGTTTTCATCCTGAGGGGCAGATAGGCTGAGAAATGGTGAGTAGCCCATGGTCACCCACTACACTTTATAGCTTATTTTCATTTTGAAAAATTAATTAAAACAATTTACATGCAGGCAAAATTTATTAAGTGGATTCACACAGTATGTGTAAAGCACATCCAACTCGCATTTAAAGCGCATGACTTTCCCTAAAGAATTCTGGGAAGTGTCATTTCCCCCTCACAGTTATAGTTCTCACCGCTCTTAACAAACTGCAGTTCCCATGATTCTGTGGTGGGATTCATGTGCTTCAAATGGGTGTTGAATGTGCTTTAAAGGAATGGTGTGGATCTGCCCTAGGTACGATGTTCATTCAAGAGTGAATTGAAAAGAACAATTTTAAAAGATACTTCTTACTCTTACTCATTTTTCAGACCTCTTTCTGAAGTAAAGGGTCAAATCTGTAAAAACATTTGGAGCAGCCACATTAAAAGATAAGGGCAGGGTATTCCAGGCAGGGGGTTGCCAACCCTGCTTGGATATGGATGTCTTTGCAGAAGAACCCTAGTCAAGGTTTACCAACAGCACAGTCCAAACTATATCTACTTAGAAGTCAGTCCTGTTGAGTTCTATGGGGCTTAATCCCTTAGTAAGTGTGTTTAGAATCGCAGCCTTCAGGAGCCTCCATCTTTACTCCCCAAAGCTCCCATCTAACATCTCCACAACACTAGGCTCCTTTGTCTCTGCTGTGGCCTTCTGGTGACTGCCCTAGCCTGAAGGCACTTAACCCTTCTTGCTGAAAGCAAGTAGGCTAGATTAAATGTTCCCTACCCAGGCTCATATATATAAAATATAAACGGCATTTTGTCAAAAGTATTTTTGTCTACATTTTATACCTCATCCTTGGTTTTCCAAGCTTGGCATGGAATGCTTCTCATACAGAATGAATTTGAAATGCTGCATATTTATTATCATAATCATATTCAAAATAAAAAATATATGTACCGCCTTCAAGTTGATTCCAACTTATGGTGACCCTATGAATAGGGTTTTCATGAGGCTGAGAGGCAGTGACTGGCCCAAGGTCACTCAGTGAGCTTCATGGCTATGTAGGGATTTGAACCCTAGTCTCATTTTGTTCTCACAACAACCCTGTGAGATAGTAGGTTAGACTGGCCCAGGCAGGGTTATTTAGTGAGCAAAAATGATGCAAATAGGATCTCTTTTAATTGTGCTATCGACCTGCTTACTTCCACTCTGACTGGGGCATCTTGCAGCATGGGGAAGAGATGGGGGCACATCACAGCTGAAGTTCACCCACATAGGAGCATTATCTCTTGTTTATTACAGAGACGCCTGTTGCAGGTTTTGCTGCTGAGAGCAGCAGTCAGTTAGTGCGGCCACTTGAGTCACAGCTTGTTGATCCTGAGGAGGCAAAACTAGAAAGTGAGGTTCAGAAAGGAGGCCCTGTGCACGAGGAGGAGGAGGGCATGAAGCAGTGCCAGTTGCCCACAGCCACATCTGCAGAACAGCAAGTACCATGGTTTGGCTTTGAGAAAGCTTGTACATTTGTGAGCCAGAGTGGGAAAAATGTTGTACGATGCAATTACTGCCTTCCAAGGATCAAAAATCTGAGATCAGCTGTTTCCTCCTCATCCAATGTGAAGAAACATTTTGAGGTAAGCCTTTGTCATGCTGGTCCTCAAAGAGTGTCCATTGTCTATTTATGTTTAAATTGTGAAGTTCCTCTTCCATTTTTTCTTGGATTCCTGCTTTGTTCTTCTTCCTCAGAGGGCACACCCTGAGAAGCTGAGAGCAATTGAAGAAGCAATAAAGGCAAGGAGACGTTGCCTTCCTAAACCAATGCATGACACCCCTCCTCCCAAAATGCTGAAGCAGCAGCAGACAACCCTTGAGAGGTGGGGATCTGGCAGGGATCTGCTTCTTCTGGCAGCCTGCGTACACCCTCGCTTCAAACTAGATCGGCTGGAATCGTGTCAGGCCACCACCCATACCAACAAGTAAGAACATTAGGGAAGCCCTTTGGGTGGATTACTCCAAGGGAAATGTTGTCTCAAGGGAGGCATCAGAGGGCTTAAGGTGGTAGGCAGGGGCTGGTCCTTTTCTTCCTGGGGCTCCTCATCACAACCTTGGGTTGCTGCAGGTAATCCTTAAGGGTCTGCTGTGCTGCCCCATGAGTGTGGTGACTTGGTCACCTTCCTACCTTCCATGTCATCATCCACAGGCTCAGGCTGGACCCTGAACCAGGGGACATGACAAGCATCAGGAAATGAAGAGCAGATGATGGTTTCCTAACATATATGTGTTAACGTATCCTCTCTCTTTCTTAGATACACAATGGAAGCCTTGCTGAAAGCCGAAATAAAGATGGGTGTGCTTAATGAGGACAGTGATCAGTCTTCAGATAAAGACCAGGAAGGAGATGACTTAGCAGATGACTTCTTTAACTTTCTGCCCCAGGGCAAGAAGTCAGCAGTGGACACTGCTGAGGAGGAACTGGTGAGGTACCTGAGGTCTCCCAGCAGGGAAGTGACATCACTCCATGGCTTTCCACGTGTGCTGCGGTGTTTTTTGCAGCACAACACAGGCATGCCTTCAAGCGCCGCAGTAGAACGCCTGTTCAGTACTGGTGGCAACGTAATGACTGTAAAAAGACATTCCTTGTCTGACATGCTCTTTGAGCATCTTGTTCTTTTGAGACATAACAGAAACATATTATAAAAGCATTTCAAGTGTAAAATTTGATTTCAAGAGTTGGGGTATCTTCATTGCTTGGGGGGATGTGAGATTCTGTTATGCCATTATGTCAATCTTATGGATAATTTTTTTTATTCTACTACCCCGTGTGTGTGTGTTTATTTTTAATATTGTTTTAGGCTTCTTAGATGTGCAGCAGCCAAGGCCAGCACCTTGTAGGAGTTTTTTTAAAAAGTAACTGAAATGTAATTGTAGTGATTACTTTTGAGAAAAAGTAAAGTAATCAGTTACTTTCAGAGCAATTGTAACGGTAATTACTACTTTTTGGGCCAAGTAATTGTAACTGTAATTTATTACTTTTTAAAAGTAATCTTCCAAGCTCTGGGTCTGCCTAGTAAACGTCACAAGATGTCGCCCTAAGAGTCGGAAACGACTCGCACTATAAGTGCAGGGACACCTTTACCTTTTTTTTAATCTGAGCTGAGTCCAACGGTTATTATGACCGTCATGCATCTGATGAAGTGGGCTGTAGTTCACAAAAGTTCTATCATGAAAAAGTGTCAACCTTTAGTATTCCCACAAGACTCTATTGCTTTTGCTGTAAAAGAACAACATGGCTACTCCTTCAGAAATTGTTAAAATGCTAGTATGGAAGTTATGCGCACTCCTTTTTTCTCTCACTTACATATGCAGGGCCTATCCTACCATTAAGCACAAGGCCCAACCACCACAATCCCCCCCCCAGCTAGTCTGCCTTGCATCCCCCGAAGCCAGCGGTCTTCAATAGTTTCAGACCCAAACCTACCTTTAACCCAAACATGCAGTCGGGGACCCATTTAAAAAAAACCCTTACCATGTATTTGTATGGTAGTAATGCCGCTATTGCGACCCACGTTAGAATATGACCCAGTTGTGGGTCCTACTCCGCCAGCTGAAGGCAAATACATTAAGCTAGTTTGTGGATCTCAGGTGTGATGGAATGACACTGTTCTGTTGCCAGCAGTGAATAAATTTTCTACCAGCATTCTGGTTGGCTATTATTATTAACTAAATTTATATCTTGCCCTTCCTCCTGGAAGGCACCCAGGGCAGCAAACAATGACAAAACACTAAAAACTTCTACAAAACGTTAAAAATGTTTTAAATGATTTTTTAAAAAAACTTTTAAAACACCTTAAAAAGTTCCAACACATATGCGGACTGTCATGATGTCTCTACTTAAAAGGTTTGTTGAAGAGAAAGGTCTTCAGAAGGTGCCAAAAAGGCAACAGAAACACAACCTGTTTAATATTTAAGGAGAAGGAATTCCAAAGGGTAGGTGCCATAACACTAAAGGCCTGATTCCTAAGTTGTGTGGAATGGACCTCCCGATGAGATGGTATCTGCAGGATGTCCTCATCTGCAGAACGCAGTGATCAACTGGGTATACAAGGGACAAGAGGATCTTTCCTATATCCTGGTCCCAAGCTGTATAGGGCTTTATACACCAAAACCAGAACCTTGAACTTAGCCTGGTAGCTAATGGGCAGCCAGTGCAATTCTTTCAGAAGCGGGGTGACATGTTGGTGATGTCCTGCCACAATGAGCAGTTGCACCGCTGCATTTTCCATGTGGAATGGGGGGCATCATTTCATCCTTTGAGGCAGCAAAATGTCAGGAGCATATGAACTGCTAGAAGTTTCTTTTAGTAAAAAAATATTGCTTCCACAAAATTATCTCAGCTTATAGCAAAAGTAAATCTAGTAAATAAATGGACACCTCAGTCACCTCCTCAGTCTTTCCCCACTCCCTCTGACTGCTCAGTTGAATGCAGACACTTGTAGATATAGCTACACCATACAGAGGTTGCAATCCTATAAGTATTAGTTGTAGATTCTATACACTTACGAAATGGCTTTTGAACGCCCCTTTCCCATCAATTCACCAACACTCAAGGATCAAAATGAAGCATTACTTGTGCCAGCATTAACTAGACATGTAACTGTATATGCAGTGGATTGATTCAGCAGAATACAATATGTATTTGCCTTCTTCTAAATTAATATGCACTACACACTCTAATCACAATAGTTAGGGCCAATCAGATCACCCTAACTGAAAAAGCAACATATGTTAAATGAAGATTAATTTATTTAAAAGATTTTTTTTGTCACATGAACAGAAAAAAATCAGCGAAGAACATCTTATCAAAAGTATAAAATACTGTTCTTTTGGCAGACCGTTACATAGAACTTCTTTGATTTTACAAACAGAATTATCTGTCAATTTAAGAAAAAGCTGAAATATTTCTATACATAGTGCTCTTAGTTATGTACCAGCTAGGATGCATGCCCCCCCCAAAAAAAAACCAAAGGGGAAAGAAAAGAAAAACCACCATATCATATATTATGAAATTAAGCATTTTAGTGCAAACCTGAATAGTATTACACCCTGAAGTTAAACCACATGCAATTCAGGTGCAATTAAGCCATAACAGGCAAAGTTTTATTTTTTTAAAAAATAAAAAGAACTACATTAAAATGTTTATTACTTTATCTCCAAAGAACATTTTTTACACTACACTGCAACTCTGAAATTATTTACAGCTTTTCTGTAACAATATAACAGCAGTTAAATATGTCTGAAAATAAGATTTCTCCATAAAATAGATTTTTTTCTTTTGTTATGTACAATTTTCATCTAATTCACTACTGGAACTGTACTGTAATAAACATGAACCATTAACAAAAGGAAAAATAAAAGATCAAGTTTTCTGGCAAAATTTAAACCATATTTAGATAATATTTATCACTGCAACGTTTTAGAAATACAGAATCTACATAAAAAGTTGCACACACATCAATATTTCTTCCAGGGATTATTTTGAGATTCTCTTTGGTTATTTTAAGCCATGTCATTTTCTCCATAATATTTTTACAGGATAGTAATTTTTCCTGTAACACCTTTCAGAGTAATGCAAGGATGCTACTAAATGACAGCTTTGCAGTTATAAATCTGAAGGAACAGCCAATGCACTGCAATTTCACACTAGAGATCACTCTCTCAGGGGACAAGAACCTATGTTACTCTAAACTTTCATGTTTTAACAAGGCTTTAGAACAGAAGCTTGTTACACAGGCTTGCTGGTGTAACAGAAGATCTGCCATATCATGTACTCAAATGTAAACTATGAATCAGTTTTGGAAGGATCTACTGTTGTATATTATACACACTAGCCTCCTCGCTTTAATTATTGGTTAGAAATCATGCTTATGTCATAATAGGCCTCCAAAGATTTATTGTCACAAATACTTGCAATTTGATTGCCTAAGACTGTCCAATTGGTTTCAAAGAATAGCTCAGCTGGTCCTGTTATATGGCTTTTCTGCAGATTTTTAGATTCTGTGTCGGCTGCTAAACTAGAATTCTAAGAGGGTGTAATAAATCTTCACTTGTGTGATCATTCTTTAATGGCTAATCTGCTCCCTTGTATGGAATGATTAAATTGCATCGTGGAATTTTTTTTAACTGATCGGTCTAGATTTGCACTACAGGAAAACATTTACATTGATAACATTTCAGGTGATGTTCTGTACTGTGTTAGCCTGGCAATATCATGATATGACATAATTTAAGATACTGTATTTGTGATGAGGAAGCAATGGAAGATACTGCACACTATTTCATTTGTTCTTTGATCAAAGAAATCCAAGAATAGATTCCTGTGCCTACTACTGAAGGAGTGTGTCTACTGGTAAAATCAGCAGAAATTGTAATTTTTTAATAACAAACAAGAAAGTGGTCAGTGGAACTGTGGCTATATATGCCTTGCCAGCTGCAAATGTTGACATATCTGGATGGATCACGTGATTAGTTGTCTGTAAGCAGGATACATTTTGTTTTACGATGTTACTCTGGATTTTTACTTTATGCTATCTTTACTGCAACAGCATTTTTTACGGACAATGGCTGAAACAAATTGTGATCTGATCAGATATCAGCCTATATAACAACAACAAAATTAATCTCCTTGGTGAGGCAAATAACATGCCCAGCAAACCAGGTAGTGTTATTTGCTGTACCAGCAACAAAAAATTCAGGCGATTTTTTAAAAAGAAGTGTGCTTCTTTCCCTTTTGCTATGCTTTAAAAAAAAAAAACTCCTGACAATAGAATCTTACTGCAGAAAAGAAAAGCCTTGGCTGTAACTGGGAATACACTGTGTCAGATTTTACTTTTTTCTTGCTGTAGAAAATGCTTGGGGGATTGTGCCAAGTAGAGACAATTTCAGTTGTCTAAACTGACTCTGATGGTTAATCGTCATCTAATTTTGTGACACCCAAGAGTCACATCTGACCAGTGTCATCTATGACTGACACAGTGTTTGAACCTGAGTGGAAACTCCAGACTTTGGCCATGTATGGTTGGCTTTGATAGAAACATCTTTATTTCTCTAATACTATTAACTTTTCTAACACTATTACAGGGTTCTTAGGAAAATATTCATGTCTGTGCAAACACAGGATAATGTAACTTTATACATTTACATAATATGTGCACCTACTTTGCAACATTTATAAACAATAGTTGTGAAGCAAAAGAAGACCATGTCAGGAGAATGATCCCACTGTTAACTCTGGAAAGGAAACAGCTGCCAGCTGCCTAGCTGAGTTATTCCAAAGCTGAACATGCTTACTAAAGCACATCCCACCCCCAACAATCCTGAAAACTGCAGCTCTGTGAGGGGTAACCTATAGGATTCTTTGCATGGGGGTGGGAAGAGAAATGTGTTTTAAAGGTATGGTGTGTAATGCAGCTTTACTAGAACAAGAATTAGAAAACTATGGTCTTCCAGGTCTTGTTGGACTACCAAATCCCATCAGCCCCAGCCAGTATGGCCAACCATCAGGTATGATGGGAGTTGTAGTCCAGTAGCATCCAGGGGGCTACAGCACATGGGGGAAGGAAAAGGGGATACATTTTCAAACCCCTATTTCTTTAGCACATGTGTATTGGGGGAAAAAAACAGCAAAATCAGGGAAGTGGAGGACCAGGAACAGAATTATTTCATTTGGATGAGATTTTAAGGCTTGATTTGCAGTTTTCATAACAATGAAGTGAGAATATTTTCAGAAAACTGAATCCCAGTACTACTACCAGAAGTGAAACCTGATAAAAATTCACTATGCTATTTTTATGTAGAAGAATTTACATCCAGAGATTTGTTTATTGCATTTGCATACTTCCCTCCCCGACCAAAATTGCTAAATATTTGGTGAGGTTTATAGCTTCCAAGAGCAAACCTATGGGCCTAATAGAGTATATTGACAGGCATAAAAACCTCAATGTTCAATATACATTTATATGCTAACATTAATAGCCAAGCTATTGATTTTTTTTACATATATAAATGGCAGTTTTTAAAATTCTGGCCATGATCAAAACCCTTATGTGTTTCCAGCTGAGTTCTGCATGTGTTGGGGTTACCCTATTTTGTATGTGGTGTTTCTCCAATTCCTAACAGTGAGCAGGGAAGCATCAAGTTTTGTGTGTATATCGAAGCACGCCCATCCACTCACCAAACTCGGAGCTACAGGAACACAGTAACCACATAAAAGAACATTTATAATCAGAAACAAAGTGCACACTCAGAAACATGGTGTAAGATTATCTTGTTAAGAATTAGGAAGAATCACTTTTTAAAAAATTGTTTTACCTAAAAGTGGATGTCTCCCTCCAATTCTTTCTATCTGAAAAGTCTTGATATGTACCACTGCAGAGTAATGCTTCTGCACAGTTAAAAGAAATATATCCCACCATAATTTCAAAACTTTTTTAACCATGTGATATCCTTTTACAAATGGAGGTATTTTAGTGCATTCTAATCACTAATGTACTTCCAATCCAAGTATCCAACCCAGCATTCTCCAGTCAGAGGAGTTTGAGAAAGGTTTCAGCAGTTCCTTCTAAGGTGAAGGCCAAAGACTTTCTTCAGTCCACAGCAGACTCAACTTCTGATTTCACTGAGTCTATCCCTTGTGAATTCTGTTGAAACTGGAAGCTCTGAAATGCACAACATGAGTGGAACCCACTGTAACTAAACAAAATGCCTTATAAAAGACAAAACCGAAAGCTCATTCATACAGGGCTAATTAAGCTATTCTTGCTTGGTTCAGGGATGCTCACATTTCTTTCAGGTCAAAGCAGAGCAGAATAGGCCACCAAATCAATCCATGTATGCATACCCAAATACAATGTCAGTCTACATCTTGTTAAGAGGAAAATCTGAAGATGCCCTGGAAGCCTCCATCCAGCACAGAACTTTGTGCTACGGGAAAGAACTTGCTGCAGCTCCTTGATTGGCTCAGGGCACTTCCTTCAGCAGAAAGGACATAACACCCCATGGCTGATCCAGCAGTATGTTTTTAATCCAGAGCAAAGCTTTAAGATGCCACCAATCCATCCCATGCTCAGCTTGTGTTTATTGCACTGACAGTTATTGATCAACCATCATTCATCTTGCCATTTCAAAAGTATTCTTTGTTGTTTCAGACGTCTGAGGACAGAACTAAAGGCACAAAATAAAACCCATGTAAAAATAATTACTCATATAGGGAAGGCAGGATGAAAAAAGGAAAACCCTGAGGAGTTAAAGAACCTGGGGCTTGTCATGAAAATGTCTGAAAGGAAATAGTAAGAGAACATGGACTTCTCAGAAATTAGAAGTTTCTATGGTATTAGACAAAAATACATGTAAAAAAGGGAACAAATGAATCATTTTCCATACTTCAAAATCAAGTAAGCTTACTACAAAAAAATGTAATGAACACAACTCAGATTTATGTCCCTCTCCCTACCCCCAATAAAAAAAATCCCAATTATTCAGATAGTTCAAAATAAAAGGGAAGCAGACACTCCCAGTTAGAGGAAACTAATTTCAATAGGCAGCTGTAATTTAACACAACGGCTTCTTACTTCTACAGCTCAACGTCATCCTGAAGTAATTCTGTGCCTTCTTCATCTAGTAAGAGGTCAGGGTCTATCACTTCAGAACTGTCAATGACCTCTCCCAATTCCTGAGCAACGTCATTGCTGAGGTCATCTGACTGTTCAACCTGCTTTATTAAGTCCAAATGATCCAGTGGAATCAAGTCATGTCCAGCAGGCCTTGTAGTCCTTGCAATTGTAGCCGCCAGTTCAGCCGCAACAGCAGCCTTTTGGGCTTTCTGCCTTTGTTGCTCTTCCTGCTGCCGGTGTGTTTTCATGTGAGCATTGCGACTTTTGATTTTGAAAAACATCCTAATGTGCAAAAAAGGAAAAGACAGGGAGGGAGGAGGGAGATAGCAGATTTCAGAAACTATTTTGAGTATGTGGGGAACTGCATGTTACCGTGAATGTCCCAAACTTGGTGAAATGTTAGCTGAATATGCAGTTAAATGCCTTTTTAAACATTAACAAGAAGGGAACTAAAAAAACTGTGCAGGCGTTAGTTAAGCCCTTGAATGGTCATTTAAGGGGGGAAAGGAGGCTATCTTGTTACCGCTGGAAGAATATTCCAAGGGCAAAAGAGAACTGGGCTTCAAGGATGTGTGCCCTCTCATATGTGCCCTCCACCTTCAGCTGCAAAGAAACAATCAGGAGTTCCCACAACAACAATCCTTTCAGCTGTGAAGGGAGCATTAGGCCAGCCATCACGACCCTTTCAGTAATGGAGATGGACTAGACCCTCTATACTACAGGAAAGGCTTTGGAGTTCAAACGATAAACACTAGAGGATATGCATCCTCAGAGTCCAGTTCCCCCATACCCCAGGATCCTTTGGGTGATGGAGCAGGCCTAATACTCCCTTCACTGCTGAAAGGGTTATTGTGGCAGGAAATCCTGATCCTTTTCAGGTGATTGGCACTGACAGGAAGACTCACTGGGACTGGCTGCACCAGCAGTGGGGAACCTACAGCACATGGCTCTAATTAGCCCTGCTAGTCCTCCTCATTCGGCTTGCAAGGTTGTTTAGAACAAGTTACGCCCACATTATATATGATGTCTGGTGTGGGGCAGGTAAAGATGCAGTTGGGTCAAAGGGTGTCTGCATGTATCACCTACCAGGTGATCAGCAGCACCTGCAAAACACTGTGCAAAGTGCTTCACAAGCAACAACCAGCTGATTGTCAGCGCTTGCAAAACCCCTGCGCACCTCACATCACATGTAACGATGAGCTGAGTGACAAGGCTTGCACAGCACTATGCATAGCCCTTTGCAACCCTTGACAATCAGTTGATCAGCCATGGGAAGCCCTGCCTCACCTGTCAGATTTGACCCAGAGAGGGTGGGGTAGATAAGGACCCAGCCCACTGGCCAGATCCAGTCCCCTACCCCAGGGCTGCACTAAGGACTTTGAACTCACTATTGCAGCCAAACAGTGTTGCTGTCAGCACCCATCAGCTGATCGGTGCCAGCAATGAGCTCCATTGGGGCTGGCTGCTCTAAGACGTTCCCCTTCCTCCATTTAGGCAAGCAAGCAAAAGACATCATCACAGTTCAAGGCACCCAAGGAGGTGCAAAGCAGGGCCAATGAGGTGGTGTGGCCTAGGGAAAGTGGGCACGGTGTGGGAAGGAGGCATGGCCTGGGGAAAGTCCAGAGAGCTAGATAGGGAAATTGAAAGGGCCACGTTTTGACCCTGGAGCCTCAAGTTCCCCACCTCTGGTTTACACAGTGGAATTACCACCTAAATGATCCCCACTTATCATGGCACCTTCCTTGTCTCAGTGGGGATTTATTTTTCCCTGACATTTTTAAACTAGAAACAAGAAACTTCTCTGTGTGTGCATCATCAGTGCATATTTACTCACTTGCCACATTCTTTGCAAGGGAAAACTGTCGGCGGGTCCGTCTCACCACTTGTCGTACTATGAGCTGGTGAGCTTTTGACAGGACAGCAGTCATTCTGGGAGCTGGACTTTTGCTTTGTGCCATGGCTCCCACCACGGGTTTTCACCACTGAGTTTGTACCGCCATGGATGCGAACGTGGCCATTCAGAGCTTGCCTGGAGCTGAACATCTAGGGGACAAAACCCAAACAAAAACCCAAGTCATAAAAGGGCTCTCAGAAGTGCAGCAAAGGAATGGCTATCAAGGCAATTTCGAACAGGAAATGGTTTTGCTTTCATTTTGGCCACTTGTTTAAACATGTAGTCCTGCTGGATCAGCTTAAAACTTTGATTTTCCTGAACAATGTCATAAACAGACAGGAGAAGGCACTAATTCCAGGAAGAAAAAAGGAAGAGAAGTCTAGGTATAGATGAAAAGGCTTCTTAGGCCCAACTGGTTTTGGAAGAAATCCTTCAGGGGCATTCTTGAGTAACAGTTTTCGACCTGGACTATAAACCACTGTTGCAGCTAGAGCGCAACTCGACTAGAGTGCCTGCAAAGAAGGATTTACTCTGAAATGCATTGGGCTTAATAAACCTTTTCCTGCATACTTTGAGATCTTCTCCTTTTTTCCTATGACAGTGGCCAACCAAATGCATTAAGGCAGCAAGCCCTCCCCTGTTGTTTGTCCTCAGCATCTAGTATTAAGAACATAAGAAGCCTCTGAACATAAGAGGTTTTATTTAGCTACTATATATTTATTTCTTACATTAACACCCCACTTTTCCTCCAAGTTCAAGGTGGCCTACGTGGTTCTCCACCTCCCTATTTTATACTCATAACAACCCTGTGAGGTAGGTTACTCTGACAGAATGTGACTGGCCCAAGGTCACTCATGATCTTTAACTTCATGTCTGAGTGGAGATCTGAACCCTGGTCTCCCAGGTCCTAGTCCAGTGCTCTAACCACTAAGACCACACTGGCTCATGTGGCCGAGAGCTGTACTGTAGTTAACATGTCAGTGAAGATAATCAATTTAAGCAAGAGAGTAGGGGGATGATGGTAGGTAAATATTCTGGTTCAACAGATCTGCTTACTGCATTGTGGGGCTGCATGGACATGACTGCTTTAACCTGGGGACAGTGCTATCCATTCCAACGGACACTTGAGCCCATATCATCCTCTACTTTTCCTATATGCAGATTAATCCCAGCATAAGGGTCTGAAGGTATATATGATGCTGCAACCTTGTTGAAGTTAAGCAGGCCTCAGTCTGGTCAATGACTGGATGGGAGACCTCTCAGAGATTCTCTGTATATCACCTTAAGTACCATCATCATCGAAGAAGGGCCAGGGTATAATGAAATGCAATGAAATAAATATGCATAGCCTTGTGTATTGCAAGGGCTGCATGAGATCATTTGCCACTTTGAGAACACAGACATGGCCAATCCTGCCAAAAGACACACTATTTATCAGTTAGCAGAGCAGTGACCCTAGTTCATAAAACTTAGATCCATGGCACGCCTACCTCAGCCTTAAAATTGTTTAACAATTTTTCTCCCTCTCTGGAAACCACTTCCAGTTTTATAAAGAAAAGTAGGTTAAATAAGCAAAATGTCTCTTCTCTGGGAAATGTAGTTCTGAGTTTTACTGTTTATTAATTGCTGCTGTTTTAATCTATGTTACTGAATTACCCATCAATTGATTGTTTTAATTTTTTTATTGTTTCAGTTTGTAAGGTGATTTATTCACTGCCTATGATACAGCAGGGCATTAATTTAGTATTTAAAATAAGATTCTTCATAATGTGTTCTCTCTGTGGCAGTCATGGAGGGAGGAGACTCAAAGGAAATCTTGATTTAAAAAAAACACCCCTTCCACTTTTGACATTCGCTAGGCATTTTTCACCCTGAAATCATCCAAGCACAGCAACATGCTTTTTGAAAAAGCAGATTTTTCAGGATTCTGAAAATTTCCTCCAATTTCTGCATTTGTATAGTTCAGTCACAGAATTCATATAATCCAGCTGTGTCCATATCCAAACCAGCACACACCTCTGCAAGGATTTAATACAGTAAGAGTCCTGCTGGATCAGACCAAAGACCTAGCAAGCCCAGCATTTTGTACTCAAGAGTGGCCAACCAGATGTCTATGGGAAGGACTCAAACAGGACATAAGGACACTAACACTCTCCCACTCATAATCCTTAGCAACCGTATTTATAGGTCTCAGATCCTGGAAGTTGTATATCATCATCATCATCATCATCATCATCATTTAATTTTTAGGCCGCCTATCTGGCCGAAGCCACTCTAGGCGGCGTACATATTAAATTCAATAAAATACAAAATACAGTAAATACAATAAATACAAATAATCATCAATGACAGAATAGCAGCAATTGTAATACATAGCAGCGGGGATTGAGTATATAATTAGCCCATCCCGATAGTCTCAAAGGCCTGACCAAACAGCCAAGTTTTTAATGCTCGGCGGAAGGTATCCAGGGAAGGGGCATGTTGAAGATCAAACGGGAGGGAATTCCAGAGAGTGGGGGCCGCCACCGAAAAAGCCCTCTCTCTAGTCCCCACCAACCTAACTACTTTTGTTGGTGGGATTGAGAGAAGGCCCTGCGTGGCGGATCATGACTAGTACTGACAGCCTTAAACGCAATTAATTAGTCTAATCCCCCTTTCAAGCTGTCCAAGTTGATGGCCATTACTACATCTTGTGGTAGTGAGTTCCATAGTTTAGCTATGTGTTGTGTGAAGCAGTACCTCCTCTTATATGTCCTCAGTCTTCTAAATTTCAGTTCAAAGGATGGCTCCAGATTCTACAATTCTGATAAAGGGAGGAAAGCTTCTCTCTATTCACTTTCTCTCTATGCCATTTTGCTAAGCCCTAAACATTGTAACCTTTCCTCATAGGGGAGTTGCTCCAGCCCCTTAATCATTTTGGTTGCTCTTTTCTGAACCTTTTCCAGCTCTACAATATCCCTTTTTGAGGTGGGGCTACCATAACTGGACATAATATTCCAAGCATAGCTGCACTTTAGAACTAAAATGCTTCCAAGTACACCTACAGCTCCGCAGTCTGGCATTTCACAAGTAAAAGAGGTCACTGGAAGTGTGAGGCTCTGCAGGGAAGGCAGGTGAATGGGTGCAGCAACAGCAGCAGGCAATGGGTCAGGAGAATTCTGGATTTCCATTTCCTCTTCTTTGACAGATTTTCTGTCCTCCTCTGTCTGCTCCTCTTCCTCCAATTCATCGTCTTCTCCACTTGTCTGAAATGCAAAAGGGATTTTAAAGGAAAGTAGAACAGGCCTGCCTTCCCAGAGGCAGGAAGTTGTCTGGGAACAACGAGGGAGAGATGTCCTCTGGAAGTTCCTCTGTGCGCCTGCCTTCCAGCTCTGGTGAAGGGGCCTTTCCCTAAGCTGGCTAACCTCCTCACAACACGAGGAGAGAAAATTGGTTAAAGCAGCTTCCACCCACCTTGTGCCCTTGAGATGTTGTTGGACTGCAATGCCCATTGTCTCTGAAAATTAGCCATGCTGGTTGGGGCTGATGGGAGTTGGAGTCCAGCAACATCTGGAAGGCACAAAGTTAGGGAAGGGTGGGTTAAAAAACAACTCTGGCTCTCTTCACCAATTTATTTATTTATTTAATTTAATTTATATACCGCCCTAAGCCCAAGGGCTCTCTGGGCGATGTACATAAAATAAAGCAATCAGGAATATATAAATACAATAAAACAATAGAATCAAACCAACAAAGGTAAACAAAAATAATCAAACAGTAGCAAAATACAACAATACATATAATAATACGCATTAAAATGCCAAACCCACGCGTGCACATTTTGTCCTGGGGTGAGACAGGTAAATCTTGAGCCCTCAAACCTTCTTCAGTTCCACTCTGTTTATTGGCCTCAGAGGTGAGAGGCAGATTCCAAAGTGTCAAACTTAAGAATTGTATGGGCTTCTGCAAAATAATCTTTCCTTACCTAAGTAACTCTTCTTCCTATTACCCCTACTTCTTTTTATTAGACAGACAGTGAAGTTTCCGCCTCCATTCCTTGCCAAATCTGTTTTTCACAACTCACCCCAGTAAAGAAAGGGATGCATTTATATTGAATGGAGTAAGGGTACTATCAACCATCTCCCCGCTGTTACATCTGTTTCAAGACTTGTGCTTACTGCTGAGTAAAAAAACGTATCGTCTAGAGCCTTTGCTCAATGCGGGATGCAATGACAGCATCCCTTGCAGGGTGGCCATCCAGCCTCTGCTTAAGAACCTACAGCGAAGGTGAGCCCACCACCTCCTAAGGCAGTCTGTTCTACTGTCAAACAGTTTTTGCTGTTAGGACGTTTCTCCTGACATTCAGCGAAAGTCTACTTCCTTGCAATTTCTGCCCACTGGTTCTAATTCTGTCCTCCAGAGCATCAAATAACAAGACTGTTCCATCTTCCGTGTGATAGGCCTTCAGGTTTTTTTGAAGACTGCTATTGTGTTTCCCCTTAAATCTTCTCTTCTACACAAAC
This sequence comes from Rhineura floridana, assembly GCF_030035675.1. Taxonomy (NCBI): domain Eukaryota; kingdom Metazoa; phylum Chordata; class Lepidosauria; order Squamata; family Rhineuridae; genus Rhineura; species Rhineura floridana. The sequence continues at coordinate 176,657,472 of NC_084483.1, forward strand.
CCAAATCTTTCAACTGTTCCACACAGGACTTGGTTTTAGACTCTTCTCTGTACTAGTCATCCTTTGAACACAGATGGGGTTTCAATGTCCTTAAAATGTGGCACTCTGAACTGACGCAGTACCCCAGATGTGGCCTGAACAGTGCAGAACAGAGTGCAACTGTGTCTTCTTCAGATCTGGACACAGTCCTTCTGTGTAAGACTACATTAAGATTTTTTTTTAGTTTTTTTTTAGCAGCTGCATCACACGGCTAGCTCATGTTTAGTTTGATACCCACACCCTTTTCACATGTTTGGCTGCCAAGCCAAATCTTCCCAATCCTGTACATCCAAAGGAATCTGCCTTATACCAGGTTAGATTCTTTGTCCATCTATCTTAGTACTGCCTACTTTGACTATCAGTGGCTTCCTAGGTAAGAAGTCTTTCATATTACTTGCTACCTCATCCTTTAAAGTGGAGATACCAGGGACCTTCTGAACCTTGGACCTCTAGCATGGGCAAGTTACTAGATATACAAAGATATACACACACACACACACACACGTACAAAGAGAAAGAGAGAGTTAAACAGGGCAGCCTATTAATGTCAAAAATAAATATCTGCAGAGTACAATTTCACCTCCTAAAAACAAATAAAGGAGGGGGACTTTACCAGGCATTCATCTTTTACTTCTGCTAGGCGTGTCCTGTGTTTTCGTCCTAAGTGCATGATTTTCTTCCAGGTATAGTAGTACTCCACACACTGTGCCACTGTTTTAGACTTCACCTACAGTTAAACAACAATTCAAATATTGCAACATTGATACATGATTGTGTAGCGTTCAACTTTCACATGCACAACATCACTCTTTCACGCCTTGGTTAGTATGGCACATTTTGTTACAACTCAAGAGGCTGGAGGAAGGCTTGAAAGGGTGAGTTTGACTTTGGTTCTTACTGAAGAATTTCTCTTCCTGTACTCTCCAACACATGCTCATTTGTAACCTGTCAAGCCTTCTATAGAGCTCTGGGTGGCCTTCATGGTGACTGTCCTATTTTAACTTCACAATAGCCACCCTCTAAAGTAGGTTAGGCTGAGAATGAGCAACTGGCTCAACGTAACCGAGTAATCTTCATTTACTAAGCAGGGAACATCACCTCAGATCTCCCCAATTCAATGCACAGACTCATCCCTCCAGTCAACGTTCCCCCCCCCCACCAACTTAAGCAACAAATTCATGCTCAGTGTGACCCAGTAAAGTATACTGAATAGTTGGATGGGTCTCTCATAAGCTTAAATGTATGAAAGTCTATTTTGGGGGGGGTGCCACTTCAAGGGTCATCATAAGGTGAGGGCACTACCCCCTGATACCTTGTTTATTGCCCTCCAGCATGGATAAGCATATGTTGCTTGGTGCGCAAGTGTGGAAGGAAAGCTAATGGCCACCATGTGGGGTGAGAGCCCACAATAGTAGTGAACATAGGGCCCCTGTGGGTGAGATTACAGGCAGGTTGAGAGTGTCTGACTAGCTCAGGTGAGAGATGGAGTGGGTCCTTGGATATTTGAAGACTGAGTCTTGGATCCAAACTACTGGATACAGGAGCATCATCTGGAACAGGGTGATGTTTTGCATCCTACTATTCTATTTGTATGTTCACGTTATTCTCTCTCCTGTTTAGCTTAAGCTATTAAATTAGGTTAGCTTGTTTGTACTATTTTATACAATGCTGGATTGCTTTTTTTTTGCATTTACTTACTGATGTTATAATTATTTCTAATAGTTTCCAACATGCTTTTTGAATTATTATATTTATTGTTCATTTGCTGTGTTGTGAGCCACCCTGGGCATGATGTTGTGGAAAAGTGACAAACAAACAGATGATGATGAAATTCTACTTTCATATGATGAAGACTAGCTTAGGAACTGAAAACAAGATCAGAAATGCCAGACCAGATAATGGAACAAGACAATTCTTACCATTTTCTGTACCAAAATAAAATCTTTGCTGTATATGGATAATGCTTTGCTGAACAGTTTTCTTTCAAGGGGTGTCCACTGGTCTGAACCTGAAAGAAAGAAAGAAATGGGAAAGACCCATATATAGATAACTGCTTTTTGTCTGACCTCAACCAATGACACCTAACAGCTGCATTCTTTCCATGGACATTCAGCTCGCTCACACAGAGCTAGCTTATATAAGCAACTCTTTTACTCATCTGTGCAGGAACTTACCAGCATAGTGATAATTTGCCAGAGGATGTGATTTTGCTCTTGCCGGTTTCAACAAAAGAAGCATCTCCAGAGCGACCTGCAGGGTAAAGAGAGGCAAGCAGAATTGTATACAACTTGTTCTCAGTTATCATGATTCTTTTTTCTTTTAATAACATTAATATGTATTAACATTTTAATAAAATAATATTTACATATCATTATTTATAAGTGTGTTTAAGAACTCTGTATATATTCTTTCAGCAGTCCTTACAACAGCCCTGTGAGTAGACCAGTCTTATTATCCCCATATTACAGATGGGCTAGCTGAAGCTCAGAGAGATAGTGGTTTAACCTAAGCAATCTATGTCTTTAGCGATGAGGAACGATTTGAACCAGGGATTTTCCAGTATAGAGTTAATACTATTAATATTCTTAAGAACAAACCACCCTGCTAGTTCCAAGCAAAGATCTACCTAATCTAGCATTCTTGTCTCACAGTGGTTAACCAGATGCCAAAAGGAAGCAGGGCATGAGCTCAATAGCACTCTCTTAATTGTATTCCTCAGTGACTGGCATTCAGTCACACTGCCTCAGATACTGGGGGTAATATAGCCATCACGATCAGTAGCTGCTGATAGCCTTACCCTCTATGAATTTGTCTCTTCCTCAGTTAAAGCCCTCCCATTTTTTTCAATAACATATCACTCTAAATTCACTTCTTTCTTTGCCTTGTATCATTTCCAGACTCATAACTGTATATGGGCCTCAGTTCCTATGAGCTTGCCTTTCCACAGAGGACAGTATTGCGCCATCACGGTAACATTTGGGCCGCTGGTGATAGCAAATAACCCCTATATACCATGGCTCATGTGGTACATCACAGAAAAGATAATGAAGAGAATATGAAGAGGAATTCTAGTCCTCATGATGCACTACAGCAGTTCTATGTCGTGTGAGTGTGTAAAATATTAGTTCTAATCAAGCAAGGAACAGTCTTTAACATATATAGCTGGTACACATCTTTATCTACATCAGGATACTTATCAAGACACCACTGAACTGGCTGGATTGTTTTGGGATGGAGATGGGGATACACAGTCCCCCTTTATGTACAATATACCTTCCTCCTTTCTTGACTACGTTATTATTTTAAAAAAGGTCTTAGATCAGGATGTTTCAGTCTGCTTTTAACTGACACTGGCTTTGTATTTTACAATTATGATTTTAACTATTACTGACATTTTTATATTAATTTTGAATATTATTTTAATTCTGTTTCAGTTAATTGCATTTTATATAAGTTTAACTATTTTATGTTTTGTAAACGCCTTGAGAATGCTTTTACCTTTAAATAAAATAAATAAGAACCAGGCTGGGAAGGAGGGGGGAGTCATTAATAGTTTGGTGAAACTAGCTGCACACAAATAGATCTAAACTGGGGCTATGGAGGCTTGGTCTGGTACAAAGAATGAAGAAAGTAAAAGTATTGGAGGTTTTTCATATCACATCTTTATCTCCAGGTACAAGCAATGAACAGAGCAAGACCTACAACAAAATGTTGCAGTTTCCTCCCTTAACTCCTAACCGGAGTACTCCTGTTCAGAGTTCCTACAAAACCAGTCATGCCCTACTCCAGGACATTATAAGGAGGCTTAAGCAGGGTATGGCATTCCACCACTATCCCACCCAGTTTTCCACTTCTCTTTTCCAACCATTACTCAACTATCCATCAGTACTGAGCATGAGCAATCCTCATAGGTCCATTTTATTTTTTTGGAGGGGTAGGGGGGTAGGCTACAGTCCTGTGTACCCAGATCTGGGAGTAAGCTCCAATGAACATAGTGGGATTTACTTCTGAGAAAATATGCAAGGGATTGCATTGTTAACAGCTAGCTGTTAGCAGTTTTTATTTTTTGTTCCTAAACAAAGGCAGGATATGCATTTTGAAAATTAACAAATAAAAATTAGGAACAATAAACTTCAAATAAAACAAGAGATAGGTGCCTAAGTGAGGCTAAATTTTCAAAGTTATTCAAAAAGCTTATTTTATGTCCAGTTTTCTCGTGAAGCCTGTTATACTTTTAACATGTTAGGAGAGGATACATAAACTGCTCTTACCATGACATCCCCTTTAGCCTCAAAGAGAGAGTGCAAACCATATTCTAGGTTGGTTCCTCCACCAGTCAATACACTTGAGCAACACATGTTTAAGAGGTTGGTCACTGTAAGAAAGCAATCCAAAACAATACTGTCAAACACTTCATTCAGCCTGGCAGTGAGCACACAAACCCCAAGATGATGTCATAAAGCCAAACACAAAGATTCTAATTCTTACAAGCTTGGATTCTCATTCCGAGAACAATAGAACAGAAAACAAGACAGTTTTATCAGAGGGGTTGGGTGAATACATGAAGAGGTGGATGCACACTCAGCCAGAGTTATTTTTAAAAATCCAGCAGAAAAATATTCTTGCTTTTGTCTGTTTTTATAATACTCTTTTACTTGTTTTATGTTATATTTTTGTATACCACATAGTTATTTTTAAATCTGATTTAAAATAAACTAACAACAACAACAAGCATATTTTGCCCTTCAACCTAAAGGTGGCTCAGGGTGGATGGTACATAACAAAACATAAAATGTATAAATGAGAATAAAACCATTAAAGGTGAAATATAAACTAGACAAAAGGAAAATGGAAATCACTACCACCAGAAGTTACAAACAATCCAGCAGACAGTTCAAAAATGCTCAACCAGCACCACAGGCCTGAGAAAACAGGAACATCTTGAGCTGATATGGTAAGAGTGGGAAAATGGTGATCTGGCTAAGGGACATTATGAGATATTATTCTGAACAGATATATGATAAGTCATGTGAAGGTTACTATTAAGAATGGGATCTGTTGGCTGGTGCTGCTTCAAAAGCATTCTGTCAACCTAACAGGCAGTATCAATTTGAGTCTGTTCTTTATTCATTAGCTGCTGCTTTTACCAATCTGATTTTCCCCTCCAAAAATATTGTTATTAACATCAATATTTTCTTTCAAAATACTGATAAATTAAAGAAAATATCAGTGTTTTGGAAATAATGGTATTTTGAAATTGTTATTAATAGTTTTTTTAGAGTGGAAAAAACGAATTGGGTGGATGGGTGGGGGGCACTGAAAGCTGCTTTCCTCCTTTCCTTTCCAAAAGGAAAACAACCACTCTCTGCTTCCTAATCTGAAAAGTGACCAATCTCAGTCATAGCACAGAAAGTGGCAGCAGAGCTTCTTTGCTTTCCTGTATCAGTATTTTCTTTCAAATTATTAGTATTTTCTTTCAAAAGAAAATATTGATAGGCTGGACTCTAGAAAGGAGCTCCCAAGCTGAGAGTGAGGGAGGTGGGGTGATTGCTGCAGAAGCTTAATTCAGTAAGGATGTTTGAGGGGTGAAGTGGGGCTGAGGAAATTAAGAAGGGGGGTCCAGGATTGAGGACACGAAGGAGAACCCCTCCTCTATCCCCTTCTCCCCCCCTTACCCACAGCATACACCAATCCACCTATCTCTGATCAATATTTAGTCATTTTGCTGACTGACCAGCTTCTCTTCTTTGCTTTACTATGTGAAACTGACATGCCTGCTATTTGCTTTGGGGGGGGGGAGAGGATCAGATACAAGGAGGAGGAGGAGGAGGAGGCTGTTTTGGTAGAGGGAAAATAAAGTTTTGCTGAGTATAGCCTGGCCTTGCAGCTCTTGAAAGACAAGACAAGAAGCAAGTCTTAAGGTCATATCCAATGCAGTTATAATATCCAGTGTTACGAAAAACTGCAGAAGCTTGCAGCATTCTGTACTGTTCCGCAGAGATTGCAAATATGAGAACTGTTGGGGAGTCTGGTTTTATTTTTGATCCCAGCGAAATCCTTGCCCATTTCTAGTTACTACCCATTTAATGAAGCAATGACATAAAAGTGGAACCGTAAACGGGGGCAGAATACTGGATGAAGATGTGCACTACAACAGCTCTCCGAGGTGAATCTGAGAACCAATCAACCCAATGCAGGCAAATTCATTTAAAAATAAAAAAACCACTGCAAAGCGAAGAAACACAACACCTCTTTGCTGGAAATCTTTGTCTTCCAGTTCTGGCCCTGGGTTCCAAACTAAAGTTGCTTTGTGATCCTCTTTCCCTGCTGATGCTATGTCTTTAAGTTCAGGGATATCAGCCTGGAATCTTGATCCAATATTGATACGCCTAAAAACAATTAAAGGGAGTCACAGCATTAAACTCAGGGGCAGTGTAGTGCAGTGGTTAGAGAGTTGGAGAAGGACCTGAAGACTAGGGTTCAAAACACCACTCAGTCATGAAGCTCACTGGGTTGATCTTAGGCCAGTCACTGTCTCTCAGCCTAACCTACCTCACAGTGTTGTTGTGAGGGTGCAATGGAGGAGGGAGAATCATGTACGCCATCTTGAGCTGCTTGGCAGAAAGGTGGGATATTCATGTAATATCTAAATAAATGACACAGGCCAAATGCAGGATGTATAAGCTGTGAGGAAAACCTAGGGACTTCTCAAAATGGAGCCTCCTTCCGCAGCTTAAAATGAACTTTTGTTGGAGAAGCAGAGTGGTCTCTGGAGTGTTGTTCAGCATAGAACAGGGCATTGTATTTTTATGTTATTTATTTAGAAGAATTTATAGACTGCTCAATCAGAAAACCCTCTAAGTGGTATACATAATAAAATTATCAATAAAACACTGATAAAAATCAGCAAAAACTGTTAAAAACAAATATACATAACTTAATTATATGTCTGGGTAGGCTTGCTGAAATAAAGAAGTGTTCATCTGCCATCTAAACCAACGGCCCTGGGGTCACATACTAGTTACTCAAGAACACAGGAAGAAGTTATCTGCTAATGTTTTCACAAATGGAGTTTGTGTTATGGATACTATTTTTGGTTCAATTTTGTTTTTTTTAGACACACAGTTTTAAATTGTATTTGACAATTGTCTGTAATTGGCCATACTTTATTTGAATGTGGTGTTAATGTGGTCAAATGTGGTATTTCTAGAAGAGTAATCTAGAAACAAAACTGAGAAAACCGTTGCTTAGAGAATCTGACACTCTTTCATTTTTCCAAAAATCGGGCTTTCTTAACTGACATTCTGTTCATATAGAGGAAGAACTGAGAGCCCTGCCCTTCTGAACTGGGCACAGATGTAGAGGAGTTAGGGTCTTGAAAAATGGTGGGAGGAAAGGTGGATTAATGGAGGACATTATGGGAAAGTATTAAACTGGCAGTATGTTTCATTGAAACCTAACATTAAGGACTGACTACAGTTATATAACATGTACTCTCTTAAGTAGGATGGGTGACACTTCCTAAACTTTGTGGACAATCAGAATTCAAGCTACTTGCAAACGTTTTGCATGTGTGTGGATTAAGCCTAAGTATGGGTAACAAAGCCAAATTTATATAGGGCCCCTGCAAACTTTTTTTTTTGAGGTGTTTCGCAACATATCACTGAGGCAATAATAGTGCATCAGTAGTGGATTTATACTGGACTGTCCACACAGCATTCTGCTTTATTCATTATTCTGTGACGCTTCCCCAGTATTAGTGCATTATTGCTGTCTGGAAAAGTGCTCTTGCGCCATAGCACAATGAAAGTGGGACAACCTCTCCCAACCAAGCCAGAACATTTGTAGTATGAAAAGTTATAGGACTTCTGCAGGAAGCTATGGGACATGCACCAATTGGAAATGAAACAGTATGTTCACCCCCAAACCTTTTGCACATGGAAACAGTATTAAAAGTGGTGTCACATATAACCCAAAACCATCATGAGCAGAAATAATCAAGAATTCACAATTAAAGGGATGTCTGGAGGGGCCCACACTTTCCCTTGTTTCCATCTTCTCCCTCCCTGTGGTGAATTTTAGATGGTAAGCCCTGTGGGACAGAGTCTGTCATCTTGTTGCTACCTTATGCAAGCTGATTCTGCTTCACATTTACATACATATTTAATATTGTGCCCTTGCCCCAACAGAATCAGATGATTAGAAAGCCAAGCAATTCAATGGTAAAACTATCCCTTAAGAAAAGAGTTAAAGGACACAGTTAGGACAATTCAAATTATGATAAACAAGGAAGTGTTAAAACTAACCTGTTCCAATTTTCACCCTAGCCATATGGATTTTTTGCACAAATATAAATACAATAAAAACACTATAAATAAAATGTAATTGCAACATGAGGCGGAAAAGCATCTTGGCTAATATCTGCTTAACAACTATATGAAAACAATTACGTATGCTTATTTCAGCTGTACATTCAATTAATTAATATGCTTGGAGGGCACGAAAAAGGAACTGTACGCTTTGAAATAGAGATTTTATTAATTGTTTGAAAATCTTAAATGTGGTGTCCAATCAATGCAAGTTTTTAACAGGCACCAAGGAGAAATCTGTTCCATTTCACCACAGAGGGACGATCTGCATGCAGGTCAATAAAGATAGGAATGGATTCATTCCTTTGGTGTGTTTAAATTGTCAGTTTCATATGCTTCATTTTGCACTTAAAGGTCCCTTTGTTCCATCTATTTATATTGATTGAGGAATCCAAAACACTACATAGGAATCCTACATGAGCAGTGTTTCAGAGATCACCCTCTGTTTGTGATCATGGCACCACAACACCCAATATACTTGTTCCTGAAACTGAGGGACCTTTCAGAAGTAGCTTCCAAAGTAGCACAAGTTTGTTAAAAAAAATCAGGGCAAACCACTGGCAGCATTCACATTTCACAGTAAACCATAGGTAATTATTTACCATGAACATACATATGGCTCCTGCCTTGCTCCTCCCCTCACGTTAGAAACAAATTATGATCCCTGTGCTTCTAAAACAAGAGACATTGCTAGCTTCACTCCAAACATACCACAATTTTAAGTGTTACATCTGAACCAGAAACCACAGTTTTGATGTAATGCTAAGTCGGGATCAGAGGTTTTGCTCCCACTAGTGGGAGGAGTGAAGCAGAAGCAATCTTTACATTCATGGTAAACCATTAACAATGGCTTACTGTGATGTGCAAACTAGGCCATAAAAGCACTGAATGTAAATACAGTAATGTTTTAGATTCCAACCACTTCAGCTACAACATGGATACTGAATGATGTCTGACTATATGAGGATAATCCTTACGGTTGTATGTCAATGGTCTGTTCTCCAGGCCCTGGGGTGACAGGAACATTGCCTCCATCAACGCTATCTGTAAGAAAAACAAGAATATGCCGTTCTATGTGCAGGGAGACACTCCCTTCACTAGTACATCATTGTTCACTTTCTATTTTTATCCAACTGTGCTTGGATCTTTCTGGGAAAGCTTAATAGAAAACAAAATTTAATTGAGACAAAGAAGGGATGACCCACAGCTCAGGCATGAGAGTCCATACTTTTTATAGAGATAGCCCTGGGTTCAGTCTCTGGCATTTTCCAGTTAAATGGGTCATGAAGCAAGTGGTGGGAAAAGCCACTCCTTGAGATCCTGGAGAGACACTGCAAGTAGGAGTACACAATGTTGACAGAATGTAAGGCAGGGTTGATGAACTGTGGCCCTCAATAAGGTTCTGGACTACAACTCCCATCATTCCCTACTGTTGGCAATGCTGGCTGAGGTTGATGGGAGTTGAAGACCAACAACATCTGGAGGGCCACAAGTTTCCTACCACTGTTTGAAGCAAGTTTCACATGTTCAACTGTGTCTTTATATACACACTCTATATGTCTGGGAACAATTACTAGCATGATCTTTGAACCTGAGGCTCTTTTATAAAATTATTTCAAATTAAAACTCCTAAAAGGTATTATTCAAGGCCACAATCAAGTGCACTTTCTACATCTGCATTGATGAAATCAGAAAAAAAGTTGTATAACAATGGTGAAAATTGTGCTGGTTTGAAAGGCAGAATTCTTTCCTTCAACTCATTCCACTACAAATGGAAATTGTACAAATGGAATGATGTATGTTTGTCCCTTTTCAACAGACTATGTCATGATTTCATTACCTCCCAATCCTCATACCTCCACAGTGTTCCAGAACCACCCAAGATGTGAGAATACACATCTTTCTGCATATGCCTTTCATCCACAGAGTCCTCATGACAAGAACCTAAGTGGAAGTGCCATTATGACACTCCTGAATCTCCAGTCCACATGGCTGATAGGGGACCAGTACAGAACCAGAGCAAGATGAGGGGTTTTAAAGGCTAAAGACATGATCAGCCACTTTACACAATGCACCTTTGTTGCTAATGATCGTTTAGCTTCATCCTAGGATTGCCTGGCTGAATTTCAGGGACAAGTGAAGGAGTCTTCAAGGACAGCATGTACCTGGGAGCATTTACTGCATTCCCTCTGTGGACATATCTGAGCAAGAGAAAAGCCGCTATCTGGGTGACCACAACACATAAACATGGTGGGAAACAGAAACCAGATCCAATATTGAACCAACACTGTGCTATACAGAAATGAGGCAAGTCATCAGCACAGACTTCAGCTAAGTCGGCAGCATACTTACTAGATCGACAGAGGAGTATCCGGGGAGTGGGTGTCAGAGGAGTGAGAGGCAGCTGGGCGTGAGATGAGCCATGTGCGGATGTGATAACGCTGCTGAAGAGGCCAGATCCATGACGTACCGGGCTGAGCATAGGAGGTGGGGTGTAAGGAGGGGGATCATGAGTCCTGTCAAGCAGATGGTCTCCTAGGATGCGGGGAGAGCGAAGCTGGCTTTGGTATAGTGTAGCACCCAAGTGAGATGTGCTGAGGTTGAAGGAAGGAGGTGGTATGAATAGTGGCTCGGGTCTGTGGCGATATTTTTTCTTGTCTTGAAATGGTTTGAAGTTTTCTTCAGAGCTGGCGATGCTTTGGTGGTGTTTTCTGTTGAGATCCTGAATGGAAGGTTTTCAGCATGCAGATATTTTAGCCGTAATGTAATAATATTACACTATATTCCTGGATTCTTAGACTGACATGAAAATCTGGACTAACTAATGAGCCTCTACGATCCAGCCTATGTTTTGACATCAACAAGGTGATCCCAAAGTCAACATCCACCCCTTCCTTCTTATTTTCTGTTGACAGCTCAGCTATAGTTAGTTAAAAAGTGGACTTCCATCCAGCACTCCTCAGTTCTTGGATGGTTTGACAGAGTGTGGGATTTTCTCAATGCTAAAATGATTATCAAATTTAAGTTAAAATAGGCAGAGCTAAACCAGAGACCTTCCTATTTACTTGGGGTCCATTTGCTGGATCTGTCAGAAATCTTGACAGATTACCAGCACAGTCTAAAAACAAAATATGAGACTCTATGTACATATTAAAGCCTTGCAATTTCACCTCCTAACCTAGCTTTGAAGTTTACTTTCACTATCAAAAGCGTTCATGAGGCCATGCCTTACTTCACTGTTAAGTCCTTAACAGGCTTTATTTACATGTATGACACGGATCTTATTACCTGTGTTTGCTGCTTATTGCTGCGTATAGGCTCCAATTATCTTATTCACTACTCGGCTTGTTTATTTTTATGTGTTTAGAAAAAATTATAAACTGTTTAATCAAAAAGCTCTCTAGGCAGTGAACAAATAAATAATAAATGAAAGCACAGCTAAAATCCACAAAACAATTAAAAAACAAATATACACAAAATAGTTATCAGCAGAACGCAGGTAAAATTAGTAAAAACTTCTAAAACAAATATAGATAACAAAATTATATGTTTGGGGGTAGGCTTGCTGAAATAAAGTTTTCAGCAAGCATCTAAAACAATAGACTGCCTATGCTATATGCCAGTGGTTCCCAAACGTTTTTCCCCATGGACCACTTGAAAATTGCTGAGGCTCAATGATTCTGCTGCCTGTTGTAGCAATTGTAATGCATATAATTCCACAGAGTTCAAATTGTATTACAATAAAATGCAGGATGAGAAATAAAAGATCATCTAGTGTCTAATCATGTATCATATTGTTTAAAAAGTTGATTTTTTACTTGATTTTTATTAGAAAGTTTAGTACCTGATGTCTAGAGGATATTTTGTTCAGTTGTTTGTTATGTTTATGAATTTTTCTTTTATTTTTGTAGTTGATGTTTTTCATGCAATATTTATTTTTATACTAGAGATAATGTTCTGTTTAGTTGTGAATTGTGTTTTATAGGTTGTGGAAATTCTTTAGGGGTTTTTTGTACTTGTGGTTCATTTGTTTTAACATGTTGTAAAAAGCTAAAGAGTTTTGTTTAAATATAAAAAGTACAGAAATTGTCCAAATAAATAAAATAAAGAAGCAGTCAAAATACCATTTAAAATCAATGTGAATATTTAATGCAATGGATGTGCCATCTCCCATTTTCAACCACAAATCTGTGGGCCACCTCAATGAAGCTCATGGACTGCTGGAGGTCCACAGAACACAGTTTGGGAACCTCTGCTATATGCTAAATGATGTTTGTTTTTTGAAAACATTCATTCATTCATTCATTCATATTCCACCCTTCCTCCCAGAAGGTGAAATATTTTGTTAAAACTTTTTTTTCCATTTCTTAATTTGTAAAGAGTACTAATACACCTCTGAGATAAAGGCTTATAGTCCATTTTCAGAAAACAAAAGGGCCAATATCCCTTTCCCCCTCTGAAGTTGATACTAAAAGGAAGTTAGGACAGTGTGTTTGTGCATCTCTGCTGGTCTTCACTGGTGGAGAGAAGTACCAGTTGGAAAACCTCTGCAATGCAGAGACCCCAGCTGTGCCCAGGCAGGCCGAAATCTACTGCTAGGGTTCTCCCACCACGGAAAGCCCTGAAATACCATGTTGCAGGAGCAACCATGAAAGAAGCATGATCAGGTCAAGTTTGACATTAATGTGCCTGTATCCTCATGATACCACTCCTAGTACGAGTTATAAATTGGGGGAATCCAAAACAAAGTCCACTATCAAAGCAAATTTAACTGTCACGCGTGGGGAACCTTCTTCAGCCTGAGGGCCGCATTCCCTTCTGGGCAACCTTCTGGGGGACATATCCCAATGATGGGCATGGCCAGAGGCAAATGTTGTTGGAGCTGCAAATATAAATTTTACCTTTCTGTAACAGACTAGTTTTTACACACACCTCTCTTTATTCTCCATCCAGGCAAGCAGATGGAATTATGAGAGTTCAAGGACACATTCGAGCCAGGAAACACACTCAAGGTAGGAATGAAGTAGGCCCAATGAGGGGTGTGGCTGGGATAGCGGTGGTGGTATAGCAAGAATCTCCACCTTCTGTGTTGATGTCACTTAGTGGCAGCAGCAGATGGCTAGGGTGCCTTATAAATTTCCCAGAATGCCGTGGAGCACCCAAGGTTAGATTTGCTCAAGGACATGTTTTTAACTGTGACTGTGTTTTAGAATGCTTTTCTTTTTCTTGTTTTGCAGTTGTATTTATTGATATGTTTTCCACCCTAGGCTCCTTCGGGATGAACTGCAGGGTATAAATGTAATAAATAATAATAGGAATTGTGGGAGATTTAAAGTGGCGGCCTATAACCGCCTTCCATTCATCAGCATAGCAGGGGGTGGTACGGCAAGAGTCCATGCTGGTGAGCCCTGCCAGGGCACTAAGCCCCAGCAGCTGCCTGTGGATACCAAGTGCAAGCTACATTACACCACAGCTGGAGCAGCTTTTTCAGCCCAAGGGCCTCATTCCCTTCTGGACAATCTTCTGGAGGCCACATGCCATTGGAGGGCAGGATGAGAGGCAAAAGTGGGCAGAGCAACAAATGCAATTTTTTACTTTTGTTCAATAGACTTGTTTCTGCACACACCCCTCTCTATTCTCCATCCAGACAACCAAGAGGCATTACCAGAATTCATGGACACATTCCAACCAGGCGAAAATACGCAAGGAAGGTCTGAAGCATGGCCAGTGAGAGGTGTGACTAATAAGAGGATGTGGTGTGGGGAGAGTGCTGATGGCCAGGTACAGAGGTTTCGAGGGCTGCATTTGGCCCCTGGGCCTGAGGCTCTCCAGCCCTATTGTACACAGAACTGCCGCCCTCATCCGATGAGTCAGTGTTGTGTAGTGGTTAGTGTGCTGGACTAGGGTCTGGGAGACCAGGATTCAAATTCCCACTTAGCTACAAATCTCACTGCATGAGCTTGTGCCAGTCACTATATCTCAGCCTAACCAACTTCGCAGCATTATTCTGAGGATAAAATGGAGATGGGTAGAATCATGCACACTACCTCGAGGTCCTTGGAGGAAAGATGGGATAGAAATGTAATACATATATAAACAATCCACTACACAAGCAGCATTGTGTGGGACAAAAAGGGGACCATCGTACTGACTCATGGTGGCTCCTGGTGCAATTTAGAACCTGGAAGATCAGGGTTCTCAGTAGTGTAGGGAGCCTCCACAACTATAGCGTTAGCCATACAAGTGGGCCATTGCTTCAGAGGTTTAGCCTTGGGGACGGCAACTGAAAAGGACTGAGCTTAGTCCACTGTCCCTTGGTCTCCTCCACACGATGCTGCTCACGTATGGGAGTCTAATCGGTGACGAGGGTTTGTATCCTTGATACTTCAAACAAAAAGATCAGTAATCCACTTTTAAAAAAAGAACAGAAAAAAGTGGTTGGGTGTCTTTATGTGTAGGGAACATAGGAAATAGACCAATCAAACCCTTCACAATACCTACCACGGTATATTATTCTTACAGTAACCATCAGAAGACAGAGACTATTTATGTACTGGAGTCAATATTACACAAAATCCCACCCCACCCCACCCCACCTTATTAAAAAAGAAAGTGGTTTTAAGAAGCAACACTTAAACAAAGAAGCACAAAGAACACTGACAGGCAATAAATCCCTTTGTGTTGTGTTTTGTTTTAAGCTTCCAATTTAAGAATATTGGGAGAATCCAGAAAAAATAATCGATGCTTGTTCTGTATGAACTGGAAGGGACCCTGGGTACCCTTACTGCACACTTCTAAACAGGGGTGATGTTTAACAGGAAGCACTTCTTAAAAACACACACAAAGGGATTTATTAGGCACCTGTAGCACAGTTAGTGGCAAGAGAACACTCACAGAAGATGCGCATGGGCTGGCCGCTTTAGGGGAGTGCGGCGGAGAGTATGTCATCCTCACAAGAACAGGCATCTCATCATCTGAGATAGGCTTATCTTTGAGTGTAGCAACACTGGCGTCAGCCACCTGCTTGCTGGGATCGGGCGAAAGCAGCTTTACAGGGACAGAAACAGGCATGACGATAGGCATGAAGCTCTCCACCTTGGAGGGCAGCTGCTTCTGCTGGTACTGCTGCTGCTGTTGCAGGCTTTCTCCTTCCTCCTGTACAGACAATCAAAGGCGTTCAGCCTCAACCACAGATGGCTCTCAAACTAGAATGCTAAAAGGCAGCATAAACAACAAATGTAGAGTCTTCTGGCATTTGAAAGCCTGACCACTCGCAGCTGGATTACTGCAATGCACTCTATGTGGGGCTGGTCCTGGTCTGGAAGCTCCAGCTGGTACAGAATGCGGGAGCTAGACTGCTAATGGGGGCACATGGTCAATAACACATGACACCATTGTTAAGACATCAGCACTGCCTGCCCACTTACTACTGAGCCAGGTTCAAGGTCCTTGTATTAATTTACAAAGCCCTAAACAAAGTAGGTCCAGGTTAACCTAGGGACTGCCTGAACCCTTGTATCTGAGCTTAGTCACTGAGACCATCTGCAGTAGCATCATAGGTTGCCCCCCAAGTTGGTCACGCTCATTTGACATAAACACAAAACTAAGCTTTTAGCGTTGTTGGCCCAGTCCTGTGGAATGCTCTTCCAATAGAGATTCAGCAGGTGCCTTCTATTTTAACTCTTAAATGTCTGCTGAAAAACTTTCAATGTGACCAGGCTTGTGCAGACAATTAAAAAAAATTTTCTGTAATATTTAGCTGATGATCTGGAATTTTAATTTTTTATGTAGTTATCTCACTCTCTCTCTCTCTGCATTCGTGCGTGTATGTGAGAGAGAACCGCTTTGATATTTTTAATGAACTTTTAAATACATACATGCATACATACAATAAAGGTTAGCTGATTTCTGGTGACATCAGCCATTGCAGACTAGAGCACATTCATCTGAAGACGCAGTAGATCCATTATATCTCAGCTGTTATTGTGTGCAGTAGGGTAACCTGTCTACTTCTCTGATAAATTATCATGAAATGTAGCATTCATGCCCTGGGCAGAAATTACTCAGGACAAAACAGAAAGTTGGCCCAGGATGGGTGTTGGCATGTGGGGAGGGGGGGAACCCACATCAAAAGAATGCTTTTGTGTTTGAGAAACAAGTAGTTTGCCCTTAAATGAACTGAACAATAGAAGGGTACATACAGATCTGCTCATTGTGAGGAGCCCTTTTTTACCTGGAGGCTAGCCAAAGGTTGCCCTCAAGCATAGCTCTTAGGTCTATACATGACATCACACACAGACAAATCTCCAGTAATGGAGAATGAACACACTTGAAAACAAAGCTGGAAAAAGACACATTTCTTTGACAATAGAAAGATCAGCTCAAGAATTATTACATAAAAAAAAAAGAAATAGCAAAGCAAAGTAAGCAGCAAACTTTAGCAAGAAAGGGGGAAGGCAAGGTAGCAAAAATATGACACTGTTACCTGTCTGAAGATAGGAGACGCCCGTATCCCTCCATGAGACCTCATGTGGCCATTTAGCGCTGGTAAACTCTTAAATTCCTTTAAGCATACAGAGCATGTTAGTTTGCTCTTTGTTTCAGATCTCTCAGTATAAGTTTCTTTGTCATGAATGCTGCTGTTGAAAGGGGTGGGGAGAGAGATGAAGAGGATATCATTTTAATAAGAAAGTTTCCAAATCAACTGCAATTCAGCCATATACAAGCACCTTTAACAGAATTCCAGATTCTCTCAGTCAGGACAGGCTCAAGACATTTTGCTGCTTCAAGTAAAGGACCAGAAGGCTCCCCTGCCCATCCCCATTCCATATCCATAAAAAGCTCACTGGGTGACCTTTGCCAGTCACCATCTCTCAGCCTAAGCTAACCTACCTCAGGGGGCTGTTGTGAGGATAAAACGGGGAGGGGGAGAACCATGTACAGTAGGGCCCCGCTTTTTGGCGGCCCGCTTTTTGGTGTTCCGCTAAGACGGCAGCTTTCAATAAGAGTACGGCCCCACTCATACAGTGCTTGTTCCAGTTTTATTGCATTTTTCGGGTGTCGGGCACCATTCTATTGAATGAGTTCCGCTTTTCGGCGTGTTTCGCTTTTTGGCAGGGGTCTGGAACGTAACCTGCCATATGAGTGGGGCCCTACTGTACACCAGCTTGAGCTCTCTGGATAAGACGTAGGATATAACTGTAATAAGCAAACAAAACAAAACTATCCAGACTGGCAGTTATTCTTATTTTTATGAACCTGTAATCTTATTTCAACATTGGTTAACAGGTCAAAATCCTTTACTGCACCTGAGGGCTATGAGACAGCTCAAGGGGCACAGGGCAGGCCACATGGCCACACAGTTCTGTCATCCAGCACCTCACCACTGCTCTCCGCCCTTCAGTATCTGCTGCTTGAGGCAGCTGCCTTGCGGTAATAAATAAATAATAAATAAATAAAATTTTATTTTTAGGCCACCTATCTGGCTGAGTGAACAGCCACTCTAGGCGGCGTACATAATTAATTTTAAAATACAGTTATAAAATACACATATAAATACAATTATAACATATTCAGTTTACCCCCATCTGTACACTATAAAACTAAAATTAACTAGGGGTTCTATATGCCCGCTGAAATAGCCATGTTTTTAGTCCTTTACGGAAACCTACCAAGGAAGGGACATGGCGTAGATCGCATGGCAGAGAGTTCCAGAGGGTGGGGGCCACAACCGAGAATGCCCTCTCTCTGGTCCGCACCAGTCTAGCTGTTTTAACTGGTGGGACCGAGAGAAGGTCTTGGGAGGCTGATCTCGTCAGGCGGCATACTTGGTGATGCTGGAGGCGCTCCTTTAGATACACTGGACCGAAACCGTGTAGGGCTTTAAAGGTTAGTACCAACACCTTGAATTGGGTTCGGTAAACAACTGGTAACCAGTGTAGATCTTCAAGTACCGGGGTGATGTGATCCCGCTGGCGGCTATTCGTAATCAACCGTGCCGCCGTGTTCTGTACCAGCTGTAATTTCCAGACCGTCTTCAAGGGTAGCCCCACGTACAGCGCATTGCAGTAGTCTAAGTGAGAGGAGACCAGTGCATGCACTACCCGCGGGAGCAGATGAGCCGGAAGATAGGGTCGCAACCTCTGTATCAGATGCAATTGATACCAAGCTGCCCGGCTCACTGCTGATAGCTGAGCCTCCATGGACAGCTGGGAGTCAAGAATGACCCCGAGGCTGCGAACCTGGTCCTTCAGGGGCAAACTAACCCCATTCAGCACCAGGTCAATATCTCCTAATCTTCTCTTGTCTCCCACAAGCAGTACCTCGGTCTTGTCGGGGTTCAGTTTCAGCCTGTTGCCTCCCATCCATTCACTTATGGAATGTGCTGGAACTGCTCTCAGAACAGGAATACATGGTTGTGATGTGTGAATTCAGCCAGAAACCATTTTTTAAAAAATTAACTCAAACATCAGCCCAGTATCCAAAATTATCTCCTTTGTTTGCACGCTGACCATATATTGCATTAAAATAACTAAGGCACATATAACACGCTTCCTAATGTTTGGAAGCAGGACTTAAAGGCTACAACAGCCAAATCCCACTTGTGTGGCAGGAAACAACTGAAATCAACGGGATTGGTTTCCAGATGAATGGGCTTGAAATTAGGGTTCAAGTTTTCCACAAAACCTCTGTCAATTACTTCGTATAAACATCCGAGTGAGAACAGGGCCAAAGTTTAGGTCAGTTAAATAAGCCCCCTGCCATCCTCCAGCAAAAAAACGAGAACTAAAAACTACCTTATAAAACTACAGTCCTATGGAATGGGTTTATATCCTATTGAACATAGTGACATTTACTTCTGAGTAAACATGCACAGGATCATACTGAACATTTAGTTCCCTTTACATGTTAAACAAGTGAAGAAGTTGCAGTGTGATTGTCAGGTCCATCGCCCCTGATGTTGGGTACACCATACCACCATCCCACCTCAAATGTCTATGTGTTGGAGCAGACATCTGCACTGTCAAAAGGTATTTCTTTTGAGGTGTTGGAGGGTCCCCTTTCCATGGAGGTTTGGAGGAGTGGGACAAAGATACATTTTATTGTATATCCCAGTCTCACAATAGTAAGAGGACCCATTGATCTAGAGCAGGGACAGGCAGAGATTTAGACTGGGAACTATGGGCAGATCTGCAGTAGATTAGCATGGGTTTCTGACCACCACCACCCCAAACTATCTAACAAAAGCAACAATTTAACAGCTTCTCTCCCTACCCTGAGTTAGGCTGCTGAAATAAGAAAGGTTTGCTGGGGAAACAGGAGCGCATTTTTTAGCAGTGATGAGGGACCCTGAGCTTAATTCTTAGCATGCAATCCACCCTTCCAAAAGCCATCATTTTGCACTTAGCTTTGATTTGTTCTAGTAAACAAAATAAAGTAGATCCCGCAAATCTGAAAGTCTGCCCATTCCTGGTCTAAAGGCATCTTCACAAAAGGGATCCTAGAAAAAGGGTCCATCTGTTGCCCAGTGTCTGCATCAGATCTGGGGTTAAGTAGTTGTTGTTTTAAAGTGACCTGACCACAACTGGACAATTTTTGGGTAAAAATTAATGAAATTCCTCCTTTGAATGCTGAAAATGCCTGCTATTGATTGCTGTTATGAAGTTTTAACAGGCTGGTCCTGATCCAATTCAAGAGTACTTGTGATAAGATGCAGAGTAGGCATGCACAAGTCAAGCCATTTGAAGGTCACTTTTATGTAGAAGGTCCCACCACTAGATTAGCCCCTCTACCACAGACTGAGGTAGCTGCCACCAAAACCATTAGTCAATATTTGGCAGAAGAAGTACCTGATGCTCCAAAGCTCTAGAAGATTCTGTTACATGGCCAGAGCATACACATATGGAACCACACAGAGCCCGTTATTTTGGGACTTAAATTAGGAGCACATGTATAGTTAATCACAAATATACCTTTGTTCAGGGGAAACTGACTGGAGTCTTCCACCAGGCAGCTGGATCTGTGGCTAAAGAAAGAGACAATAAATTCTGGTATATATCAGCATGTTGAAGAATTATCAGTGTAGTTTGTCAAGGGTGCTGTGAGGAATAAACTACAGTGCCCAGGATTCTTTGGGGGAAGTCAAATGCTTTTAAGTGGGCTTTAAAATGCATGGTGTGTACACAGCCTAGGTTAAGACTTTCCTCTTCACCCAGGCATTTGATGGTTTTTGATTCGGCTGAGAAAAGGCTTTATCTAGTACCTTTCTGGGTTGTTGATAAGTCTCCCCCAGCCTCCTGGCATGGAAGCTGGTGTTTGATGCACTGATTTGACTATTTAAATTGACTATTGTTTACAATTTTATTATGTACGTGTTTGATTTTATTTTTGTAAGCAGCCCTGAGTGCCCTATTATAGGGTAGAAGGGTGGGATAGAATTATTTTAAATAAATAATAAATAAATAAATGGTTATTTTTAACCATTTTGTAAGTGCATAAATTGACCGCCCTGTGTTAGTTGACTAAAAAATAAATAAAATAAAAAAATAAATAAATTACGGGTTCACAAAACTGTTGTTCCAGGGGAAGCATCAAACTTCTGAAAGAATCCCACTTCAAATGGTACGTACCTGAGGCCACATTGTGCTGGGGGACAATGACTGGGGCCCTTTGTTATTCACATGGCTACTTGCTGGAGGAATAAGAGGTTGAGGAGCGATGCCCCCACCAACAGAATTGATGTCCTGCTGTGCTGGACCCTCATTCCCTTCTGGCATGGGGAATCCGAGATGCGAATCCATCAGTGCCCGAGTCTTGTTGTCACTCTGATAATGGTTTGGCTGACTGGCATCTCCTGGTGGCTGCAGTTGTTGCTGCTGCTGCTGCTGCAATAAACTTTGTGGATACAAATGTCTGAAGGATTGCTGTTGATCTTGAGAGAAGTACTGAGGCACTGCTCCCAGCTGAATGAACTGCACAGAGTGACTCCGATCCTGAGAGTACTGGTGAGTCTCAAGCAGAGGCTTCTGGTCAGGATCTCTGTGATAGGGAGGAAGTTGCATTTGCATCTGCTGCTGCTGCTGTTGCTGCTGCTGTTGCTGTAACTGTTGCATCATAGGCTGTATTGAATAATATTGAGCTGTTTGCACTGGGCATTGTCTCTGCTGTTGCTGCTGCATCTCATGTATTAAAAGCCTATGCTGTCCTTGGTGGGACTGTTGCTGTTGCAGATAGTATTGATCCTGCTGTAGCTGCTGTGGCAGCAGGTGCTGAGAGTGCATTTGCTGCAAGTGGGCCTGTCCTTGGTGCATAGCAGGGTGCATCTGTAGATGGGCTAAATGCTGCTGATCGTCATAATAGAGAGGCTGTTGGTGCACCATCATGTGCATATGCTGCTTCTGCTGCACACTGGCAAAACCCTGATGGGCTTGCTGTGGAACCTGTTGGTATCTCTGCACAGGCTGCTGCTCAACAGCAGGTTTCTGAGACAGCAGTTGCCGAAGAGCACTGTCGCCAGTGCCCTCCATCACCTCAGGCTGAGCCTGAATGACCTGAGACACATTGTTGACTTGGATCCTCAAATTCTGGTTAGCGAACACTTGGGCAAAGGAGTCCAATTTATGCAAAACCCCACTAGTCATTTTCTGTGACCTGACCTCATTGGCTTGGGAACAGAGATGCTCATATCCATCAGTTATTTCGCCTTGCCCTGCTGAGCTCCACATGACATTCTGATTGTTCCTTACTGGGATGTGGTTCCCAGAACCCAAATGGGCCCAACTTGACGGCCTTGGAGAATCCATCAACCCAAGTGTTTTGGACCCAACATTCAAACCTATGTTTTCCCTAGTATCATGAGAGAACGGTGGGGAAAGGGGAGAATCCTGAGATGTATCCATGGCTGATGTTCCATAGCTGTGGTTTAACGGTGCAAGGGAATTCAGGTGTTGCTGCTGCTGGTAATATAAGCTTTCGTTGTTGTTAACAATGTGGTTCGTTTTGTACATCTGCTGATCTCCCATTTTCAGCACTTTTTATCTCCTCAAGAACCATTTAAAACAAAATAAAACCCCCACCAAGATCTGTAATCCCTGAGAGATCCCTCACACACAAAACTGAACGTTGTGAAGTTATTTATTTTTTCAGCTGGTCCTTGCCACTACAGAATTAAATTCTTTTGCGATGGCCATTCCACTTTCAGGCTAAGGATGTTTCATTCCTTCATGAAAAGGCTAAAAAAGTATCAGATGTCAAAGAAGGCAATATATTTTGCATGCTCTGGGCACCTGGGAAGACAAAAGAAAAGAGTGTAAATGTTTCTATTCTGCACATCCTTATCTCTTTCATTTGGACAAGAGTGTTCTTAGTAAGGTAAAAAAGAAGACATAACATTGACCTTATTCAAAAACACAGTAAAAAAGAAACTGCAAATTTTAAATCTGTGATCGATGGATGGAAATGGCCTTCAAGTCGATCCCGACTTATGGCGACCCTACAAATAGGGTTTTCATGGTAAGGGGTATTCAGAGGTGGTTTACCATTGCCTTCCTCTGAAGCTGAGAGGCAGTGACTAGCCCAAGGTCATCCAGTGAGCTTCATGGCTGTGTGGGGATTCAAACCCTGGTCTCCCAGGTCCTAGTCCAACACCTTAACCACTACATCACACTGGCTCTCATCTTTAAATCTGTAATCATTGATTATGAGACTAACTGCGTATTACACAGAAACATATGTAAACCTTAAAAAAAAAAGCAAAAGCACTTTGGGAAGGAATTTAGAGTGGACACTTAACCTGCCCTTCACTTTCTCACCCTAAATCCAGTCACACACCCACACAATTTCAAATGCATATTTGCTGGCTGAGATTCTCAACAACAAATTGGTGGAGTGGGTAGGTAAAGTGCTGATTCAGAATTCCACTCCCCAAAAGGACAGTCATAAAACCAATTGCCCCATGCATTAGTCTTCTTCTATGCCAGCCCTACCAAATAATTCCCTTGCATCCCCTATGGAACTCCTCAGGAAGCTGGACGTTTGGCTGACAAGACGGAATGCTTGCAGCAGAGCCCCTGCCTCCATTTCTTTGCCACAGGTGCATCCCAACTCAGAGTAAAGAACGCTAACTGCACCCAGCCTTCTCCTCCCTCCAGGTTGCCCAAGAGTCTGGCTTCCTTATTCCATCTGTCCCTCCCTGCATGCAAATGCCAGAGTACAGGAGACTAGCACTATTAAGGCAGGACAAGAGAGAGGATGGAAAGGCAGAGTGAGTTAGCAGGGAGATAGAACATGAAGCCTACAGCTGGTTCAGAACATCAGAAGCTGCCTTAAACCAAGTCAGACAATTGGTCCATCTTGCTCAGTATTGACTACACTGACTCAGATAAGCTTTTCTGCGTTTCAGACTGCAGGTCTCTCCCAGCCCTACCTAGAGCTGCCAGGAACTGAACCTGGGATCTTCTGCATAACTAGTAAATATAAGGTCTAGTTAGCAACAGTGTCTCCACCTAATCTCCAAGAAACGCTTCCACCAACTCTGAGGCTTGATTCTGCAAAGGACATTTGGTCTAACAGTTCATCCCAGACCAAAAGACTTTCTGTTGCCACTGGAGAGCCTCCAGAGCAGACTCCTGGTCTATCAGCCTGCTCCATTGGATAGATCTGGTGGCCAAATTAAGCAGTTGCAAAGACCTGTCAACATATAAAGGCCTTCAAGAGATGCCTGAAAGTCATAAGAGAGGATGCCTGCCAAAGCTCTGCTGAAATAATGTTCCACGGCATGGGACCAGCGGCACAAAATACCTGACTTCTGATGGAGGCTGGTCGGGCCTCAGTAACATGGGGGACAACAGCTAACAGCTAACAACAGCTCCTCTACAGCTCCAATGAGGTGGAACACAAGGATAAACCCTTTGGTCTCACTCCTTCTGTTGCACCCTCTGTGCACTAGGGGCTGAATGCCTGCAGTGCTCTACTTGTGTAGGTTCCTTGCTGCAGACATTTAACTGCGCCTCTCCCGCTATGAACCTACCTGCTCACTACGTTCAACATCTAAGGCCCTCCTCCGAGTCCCGTCCCATAGGGAAGCTCGGAGGGCTGTTACTAGATCCAGGGCCTTTTCAGTGGTGGCCCCCGAATTATGGAACAGTCTCCCTGATGAGGTGCGCCTGGCGCCTACTCTTCTATCTTTTCGGTGCCAGGTTAAAACCTTTTTATTCTCCCAGTCATTTTAATGTTTATTGTTAAGTTAATTTTATTCCAAGTGGTTAAATGCTCAAGCTGTATGTTTTTAGTGATTTTACCTGATTTTTATTTTACTGTATTGTATTTTATTCCTTGCTGTGAACCGCCCAGAGAGCCATAGGCTAAGGGCGGTATAGAAATAGAATGAAATAAATAAATAAATAAATAAAAACTCCCAATCAGCGGAGGATAATGGGGATGGGTGATGCAGGAGTAGCACAGGTTTATTTCCACTCTTGTGGGGGTGAACGACCGAAGGGGGGTAGCATGACCCACCAAAACAAGAACACTCATTCATTTATTATTACATTTTTATTCCACCTATCCTCTAAGGAGCTCAAGGTAGCATATATGGTTTTCCCTCTCTTCATTATATCCTCAGAACAACCCTGTGAAGTAGGTTAGGCTAAGAGACTGTGACTGACACAAGGTCATCCGGTGAGCTTCATGGCTTCATGGGGATTTGAACTTTGACTGCGAAGTCCCAGTCCAGCACTAAAGCCACTACACCACACTGGTTTGCCTCAGTGTCAAGTTTATGTGAAGCAGCTGGTTTCTGAGACAGAAAGAGGAGAAAATGAAATTTCAGGTCCAAAGTACTTTCTCCGTTGTCAAGAACTATAGACTACACACAACCTGGTCCTGAAATTGGGAATTGCTTCTGGTTATTGGTAGCAAGGAAGAAGTGACAGCAAACAGATATTTTCTAACCTAAGGAATGCTCAATGCAAAAACCTGGAGAACTTTTTCCATTTAGAACAGTTAAAGCACTACAGATGAGTTATAATCAACTAAGACCTACTCAATGTACTGAAATTAACGAACCTAAGTTGGTAATGTCTATTAACTTTAATGGGTCACCGTCTACTCTGAATAGGATTAGCATTGAAAACCACCCAATGTGACTAAGCTGGTGGTCTGAGGAAGGAGAAAAGACAGTTTTTAGTACCTTCTTCACTCATTAAAATTTGGAAAAATATTGCTGATCAGCTTTAGAGAACTGTTTTGAAAACCAAATTAAGATACCTTTTTTTTTAAAGGGGGTAACAGTGTCAAGATTCTTTTTAAATAAATGCCACCATTATTCTGAAATGGCAGGAGTATATTAACTTCTCATTAATTTCATTTATTCAATTTAATGCAAAAGAGATAATTTCTTGCGGACACAATTATTCCCAAAGAAAATAAGCAATTATCTTATGTAAATGTCTGCTATTATCTTTTGGCTAAGTTACTTTATTAATTTTTGTTGAGATACTTCAAATATTTCTCACTGCTGGGAGGATGCATTAGGAGAGATAAATCTCAGGGAGTACTTCCAAATGCTGATACTTAAAAATAAGCTTTAAGAATTTACAGAAGGGTTTCAAGTTTCAATATAGATGTGCAAGAGATATCATATCAAAAAGGTTTAACAGAGTTGGAAAAAGCTGCATCAACCGGCAAACAAAGATGATTAAAGGTTTGGAGCACCTTCCTTACGATGATGATGAATGTATATAGCCACTTATCAATAATGATCCCTGACAGCTTACAAACAACCTGATAAAGAAAATTACAATATATTATGATTAAAATCAACCCAGCACAGTAAAAGACCACCAAATTCTTTAAGACTGTGTTGTGCTGTGTTTCAGTAACATTGAAAGTGGAAGCTTTCGATCTCCTCCTTGCTAAACTACTTTATATTTAAAATTCTGTAAGCAATATACAAAAATAACATAAAAACAAGAAAACAGCATTATAAAAACAGATCAAAATAGGAACAGGCAAAAAACAGGAATTCAGAAACAACAGTGTCCAATTTTATGGGTCAGGAAAAGCCTGAGCAAAAAAATGTGTCTTCACAAGTTGTACAAGTGTCGACCAAGTACAGAGGAGACCCAGGTTCAAATCTCAGTAATGAAACTCACCGCATGACTTTGGGCCAGTCACTCAAAAAAAGCTACCTCACAGGGTTGTGGTGAGGAAGGGGAAACCATGCTTACTGCTTAGAACTCCATGGGAAGAGAGGATATAAATGTAACAAATAATGAAAACAAGTAACTGAATAAGCCAATAGACTCTGTTATCCAGGGCAGAATGTAAATATTGCTTAAGCTCATATACTTCCGTTACTAAGAACTTATAGACCACTTTTTCCTATGTACTCAAAACACTAGAAGTATAAAAAGGAAATAATTTCTTGCAGCCACAGTTCATTCACTACCAAATCAGGTTTAGACAACGCCTAAGAAAAACATGAAAGAAAATCTGATTGTGTACTTTCGAACACAGAGTTAATTGCCGTATTTTGTTTTTAATGTTATTCTGTTGGAAGAGAGAGTAGGCAGACAAAGGCCATTTCTGCCTATGTCTCTGTTTTTGGAGTTTGAAATTGCATCTGTCATAGAAACAGCTTCATTATTAGGACTGCAGGCATTCTGGCACAAAAATGGGGCAGGCCATTTAAAAATAATAATCTGATACACAATTCTTAGGTCTAAAGCCAAACAATGTCTAACATTTTTCTGGAAAGAAGACACACGGGGGGGGGGGGGTAGGGGGAGAGAATGTTCATTTTCTCCTTCATTGGTTTAATACTGTAATTAGGAAGTGCCTATACCACTGTTATCAAAATAGTAGAGTTGGAAGGGGCCTATAAGGCCATCAAGTCCAACCCCCTGCTCAATGCAGGTATCCAAATCAAAGCATTCCCGACAGACGGCTCTCCAGCTGCCTCTTGAATGCCTCCAGTGTCAGAGAGCCCACTACCTCTCTAGGTAATTGATTCCATTGTCGTATGGCTCTAACAGTTAGGAAGTTTTTCCTGATATCCAGTCAAAATCTGGCTTCCTACAACTTGAGCCCATTATTCCATGTCCTGCACTCTAGGACGATCAAGAAGGGATCCCGGCCCTCCTCTGTGTGACAACCTTTCATGTACTTGAAGAGTGCTATCATATCTCCCCTCAGTCTTCTCTTCTCCAGGCTAAACATGCCCAGTTCTTTCAGTCTCTCCTCATAGAGCTTTGTTTCCAGTCCCCTGGATCATGCTTACTGTTCCCCTCTGAAGCTGTTGCAGTTTGTCTGCATCCTTCTTGAAGTGCAGAGACCAGAACTGGACACAGTATTCAAGATGAGGCCCAACCAGTGCTGAATAAAGGGGAACTAATACTTCACGTGATTTGGAAACTATACTTCTGTTAATGCAGCCTAATATAGCATTTGCCTTTTTTGCAGCCACATCGCACTGTTGGCTCATATTCAGCTTGTGATCAACGACAATTCCAAGATCCTTCTCACATGTCGTATTGCTGAGCCAAATATCCCCCATCTTATTACTGTGCATTTGGTTTCTTTTTCCTAAGTGTAGAACTTTGCATTTATCCCTGTTGAATTTCATTCTGTTGTTTTCAGCCCAATGCTCCAGCCTATCACGGTCCCTTTGAATTTTGTTTCTGTCTTCCACGGTATTAGCTGTGCCCCCCAATTTTGTATCATCTGCAAATTTGATAAGCATGCTCTGTACCTCTTCATCTAAGTCGTTAAAAAAAATGTTGAAGAGCACTGGGCCCAGGACCGAGCCCTGCAGTACCCCACTCATTACTTCCACCCAGTTTGAGAAGGACCCATTGATAAGCACTCTTTGAGTACGATTCTGGAGCCAGCTGTGGATCCACCTGATAGTTGTTCCATCCAGCCCACATTTAGCTAGCTTGCTAATCAGAATATCATGGGGCACTTTGTCAAAAGCTTGGCTAAAGTCGAGATATATTATGTCCACAGCATTCCCACAGTCTACAAGGGAGGTTACCCGATCAAAAAATGAGATAAGATTAGTTTGTCAGGATTTGTTCTTCATAAATCCATGTTGGCTCCTAGTAATCACTGCATTGTTTTCAAGGTGCATACAAACTGACTACTTTATAATCTGCTCCAGAGTTTTTCCAGGAATTGATGTTAGGCTGACGGGTCTGTAGTTCCCGGGTTCCTCCTTTTTGCGCTTTTTGAAGATAGGGACAACATTAGCTCTCTTCCAGTCATCCGGCACTTCACCAGTCCGCCATGATTTCGCAAAGATAATAGACAGCAGTTCTGAGAGTTCTTCAGCCAGTTCCTTCAATACTCTAGGATGCAGTTTATTGGGCCCTGCCAATTTGAACTCGTTCAAAGTGATTAAGTATTCCTTGATCATTTGTCTATCAATCTCAAGGTCCAATCCTGCTCCTTCTACTTCATGTTCCCCGGGAGGGTCATAGGCCCTTTTTTGGGAGAAGCCTGAGCCAAAGTAGGAACGGAGCACTTCTGCCTTTTTTTTGTCATCCGTTATCATTTTGCCATCCTCATTGAGTAGCTGTGCCACCATTTCTTTTCTCTGTCTTTTACTATGGACGTCCCTGAAGAAAACGTTTTTGTTGCTTTTATCATCCCTCGCTAACCTCAGCTCATTCTCAGCTTTAGCCTTCCTGACACCATCCCTGAAATGCCGTGATACCTGCCTGTACTCTTCCGTGGTGGGATATCCAGAGGGATATCCAGAGAACTGCCTTGTTAAATATTTATTTATTAGATTGATATCCCTCCCTTCTTCCCAGTAGGAGCCTCCCAGTACAAAACCTGCCAAGGTTTTAAGATGTCCACAAGAAGTCCTTCTATAGGTCCTCTCAACAAACTGAGGTCTGCCCTATTCTCACCAGGCTCCTTAAGGGGGCGAGAGACTCCCTAGCAGAAACACAAGTGTGGGCAGCACAAGGGCAGTCTGAATTTAGAGTCCAGAGCAGCCTTTCCCAACCAGTGTGCCTCCAGATGTTGTTGGACCACAACTCCCATCTTCCTGACCATTGGCAATGCTGGCTGAGGCTGACGGGAGTTGTGGTCCAACAACATCTGAAGGCACACTGGTTGGGAAAGACTGGTCTAGAGTCTATTTCAAAACTAAGGAGGTCAGACAAGAATCCGGGTCAGAGCCATCCGGGGACAAAAGTCAAGCACTCTGTAAGCAACACAAGTAAGGGACAAGGCAAGAGACAGGTCTGAGGTTTGGGGGTACTCTTTAGACAGGGCAAATACAGAGCTGGTGCATAAACATTGTTTAAGCAACCCTTCCGGCCTAGCACTGGGCTTTTACGCTGGAGCTGCTGAACCACACCCCAAACCTCAACTGACTGCCATTGATCACTAGCAGCCAGATCTTTACGCCTGAGGAGTCCTGTCCTTCTGAGAAGCTGGGCACTCCTCCAGATGGGCAGGGTCTCCATCTGGCGTCAAAGGCAACACCTCCCCCTTGGGCTCAGGGGCTGTTCAAACTCGATGTCAGAGACTGAGACAGCACATCGTGGGTCTCATCACAGGGATCCTGCCCACTCACCCTTCAACGAAGAGTCTGAGCCAGGGCTGGGTCCAAGACAGGAGCCTCCTAGTTTTCCTCCGATGAGCCCTCCTCTGATAAAGACTCCTCTGGCTGTGACCTGACAGGGCCCTCCTGATAGCTGTGCCCGAGGATCTAGAACAGGAGTAGAGAACCTCCCCATCCCAGACTAAATTCCCTTAGGACTCCTGTTCCTTAGTGCACAGCAAGGAAGCTGTAAATAATGCTTACCCAGCCTGACTCCATCTTGCTCAAAATGGCTGTGATGAATTATAACAAAACTCTCTTCCCTCTCAGACTCTTAGAGCACATGTGCTGATGAGCCCCTGACTGTGCCAACAGTGACTCGCAGGTTTTGATTCTCTAATTAGGGGTCTATTAGAACCACCTGTGAACTAAGGCCAACAGTGCCCAGCTGCGTGATAAATTCCTGTTGCTATGGGCTGTTGGGTCAGTAACTCTAAGTTAAGTTATGGTACTTGCCTTGGGTGTTTTTTGCACCAGAATTGGCATGAGGAGATGCTGCTGAGTGGAGGTGTGACCAGGGAACTGGAATCTAGCTAACTGCAATGCCTGGATAAGATCTCCAATAGTATTTAGGCTAGATATAGATAAGCTCTCTTATTTTCTAGTGTTATAGTCCTTTTTGCAATTGTGTTGATTTGGCTTGTAATACCGGGTTTGGATTTTCCTTTTTTTATTCTGTATTTCTTATCTTATTATTATTATTATTATTATATTTATTGCACTTTTAGACCGCCCTTTAGCAACAAGCTCTCAGGGTGGTGTACAACAAGATAAAAACAGATTAAAATACAGATGTGGGTACAATACAATATGAAAACATATTTAAAACAAAATTAAGACAAAAAATTAAAATTAAAATAGATTAAATTTAAAATTTAACATTTAAAATGCCTGGGCAAAGAGGTAGGTCTTTACCTGGCGCTGAAAAGATAATAAGGAAGGCGCCAGGCGTATCTCGTCAGGGAGGGCGTTCCATAATTCGGGGGCCACCACTGAGAAGGCCCTAGCTTTCGTTATTGCTCTCCGGGCCTCCCTATGCGTTGGAACCCGGAGAAGGGCCTTCGACGTTGAGCGCAGCAACCGGGTAGGTACATAGCGGGAGAGGCGTTCCGTCAGGTATTGCGGTCCGATGCCGTTAAGGGCTTTATAGGTAAGAACCAACACTGAATCTGGCCCGGAAACATATTGGTAGCCAGTGCAGCTGGGCCAGGACAGGTGTTATATGGTCAGATTTTTTAGACCAAGTAAGAACTCTGGCCGCAGCATTCTGCACCAGCTGAAGTTTCCGAACTGTCTTCAAAGGTAGCCCTACGTAGAGTGCATTACAGTAGTCCAATCTAGAGGTTACCAGAGCATGGATAACTGTGGCGAGGTTCTCCCTGTCCAGATAGGGTCGTAGTTGGGCTACCAGCCGAAGCTGGTAGAACGCATTCCGTGCCACCGAGGCAACTTGCACCTCCAGTGACAGGAGCGGATCTAATAAGACCCCCAAACTACGGACTTGCTCCTTTAGGGGGAGTGTAACCCCATCTAGGGCAGGTCGGACATCAACCATCCAGGCAGAGAGCCCCTCCACCAACAGCATCTCAGTCTTGTCAGGATTGAGTCTCAGTTTATTAGCTCTCATCCAGTCCATTATCGCGGCCAGGCAGCGGTTTAGTACATTAACAGCCTCACCTGAAGAAGATGAAAAGGAGAAGTAGAGCTGCGTATCATCAGCATATTGCTGGAAACGCACTCCAAATCTCCTGATGACCCCACCCAGCGGCTTCATATAGATATTAAAGAGCATGGGGGACAGAACTGAACCCTTTTTAATAAACTTATTGTCTGTTATTTCCACGGAGCGTGCCTGGTGTCTCTCAGCTCTACAGGAGGGTAAATCCAGTAGTACTTTTTTGGCCTGCTTCTTACTAAATCATTACCTGACTTAAGTCTTGCCCGCAGTGAGTGGTCTTTCAGCTCTTGTACTCAAATGTAGAGGTTGACTCTGGCACCTCAGGGTGATTGAAGGTGGTGACAGTTATCGAATGCACAGGGAACTGGGCTGGTAAGTTGGCCCTTTTTCTTGCGGACATGTAACTGGGGAGATGTTTGTTAGAGGCAGGACCTTGGCCACAACCTGCCCTCTCCCCGCTTCATTACAAAAGCCTCACTGGGAAAAGAGAGCCCCTTTCTTAGCACACAGATCACACTCTTCCTGCATCACCAGCTCCCCTTTCTCAGTGAGGAAGCCAAGACAGCTGGCATTGTGGAAGTGGGTGATCTCTTCCTGCTTCACCTGCTCAGCCCCACATCCTTAACCCTCTGAACCTCTCGCCATTCTCAATGCCATATAAGTGACCGTAGCAGCTGGAATGATTGTGAAGAGAGCCAAACAGGGCCAGTATGTCAGAAAGGGGCAATGGGATGTGGCCCACAGACTGGAGGATCCCCAATTCCTTCTCTAGAACTTTATTCCTAGGGAAGCCCATCTAGATAGTCTTTCATTGGCAGGAGAAGGCCTTCCTGTATGTGGACAGGCCTCTGGGCTATGAAGTGATTTGTTTTTTCTATTGTTTGTTTTTTTGTTGACAGCTTTTTTCTATTTACATCTGCTCTTGCTTTCATTTTATTGTTTTTAATTGTCGTTTTTATTTTTTTAATCTGGTCTTATTCCGTACTTGTACTTTGTAGCTGGCTATCTTTGATGTTTAATGTGAGCATACGAGGCACAAATGTAATAAAACAAACTTTTTCAACTTTAAAACAGTTGTTCAAATAGAGTAGGCTCTGTTTGTACCATACCAGAGTAAATGAGGGAATTATAATGAATTCACCATTACTTTCCATCCCAGTCCTAGCCTGCACCAACCTGCTCTTACCAGTTGGCCTGTTTTAGTTACCAAATTGCTATTTCAAGCTTTCAACCACAGCAGTGCAGAAGGAGGTTATATCCAGTCAACAAGTCTGAGGTAGGTTGCTCTTACAAAGTTAAATCAGTCACCAGGAAGGTTCGAATCTGAATTTGAAGTTTGCTTTCTACTTGCAACCTACTAAGCTGAAAGCAGACTATAAAAGGGCTCAACAAAGCTCCCACTTAAGATGCCTGTCCAGGATTGCAAAAAAAGTAGGATTGTTGAGCACCTATAAGCAGTGCTTTTTTGGTAAAAAAAAAAAAATGAGCCAGGACTGATACCTTGATAAAAGTACCATGGATGCATCACAAAATGGCTGGCATGGAGGGCAAAACAAAAAAACACACAAAAAGGGTGCTGGTACTCTGTACTGGTGAGTACTGTTGCAAAAAAGAAAAGAAAAGCCTTGCCTACAAGTCATAATACAGAGAAGGGGAACCTGCGGCCCTCTGATATTGGATTCCAATTCCCATCAGACCCAGCCAGCATGCCAAATGTTCAACAATGATGAGAGCTGACATTCAACCAGAAAAATATTATTCAGAATTCTTAATGGCCTAAACACTTCACTATTTTTTTCATTTCTTCTGGCAATAGACAAATCAGGAAGGTTGCTGTTATTCCCATTTTACAGATGAGGACCTGAGGCTTAAAAATTAAGAGTCACCAAACAGGAAGCCAGGGCCGTGTCCAACTACATCACTGTATCTCACTAGCATTGCCTTGTTCCAGTGATGAACTTCTGGAGCGCACATGGCAAAAGACGTGCTGTCAGGCTGATCGGGCACGAGTAAAACATAACTGTGCCTACTGTGTGGCAGTGAGGGCGGCGAAAAAGGCCCACTTCTCTGCCTCCATCACATCCTCAAACAGCCGTCCAATGGAGCTTTTCTGTATTGTCAGGAGTCTGTCGACATCAACTCCAGGAAATTGAGCTTTTAGACCCTTCGGAGGTCCACTGTGAATTGTTTGCAAGGCACTTTGAGGGTAAAGTTGCTCACCTCCATAGCAGTCTTGATGCCCCATCCACATCTACTGTAGTTCCCAATGAGGTGTCCAGTGCAACGTCTGCTACAACTTCTTGCGAACCGTTTCAGTTGATGTGCCTGATGATGTAGACAAGGTGCTTGCGATGATGCAGCCAGCAACGTGTCCTCTTGACCCTTGCCCTTCTTAGCTTATTAAAGCTTGCCGAGGGGGTTTGACCGAGTGGATCCAGAGTGTGGTCAACACATAATTGTGGGAGGGAGTGGTTCCGGGAGCCTTGAAGGAGGCGGTGATCCAACCACTCCTGAAAAAGCCCACCCTGGACCCATTGGTTTATGACAACTACCAACCGGTTGCAAATACCCCCTTTTTAGGGACGGTGATTGAGAGGGTTGCGATGCAGCAGTTGCAAGTACTCTTGGAGAAACAGATTATCTTGACCCATCCCAGTCTGGGTTCAAGCCTGGTTATGGGACTGAATCGGCCTTGGTTGCCGTGATGGATGACCTTTATCGGGAGAAGGACAGGGGGAGTGCGACCCTGTTATTCTTACTTGATCTCTCAGTGGCTATTGATACCATTGACCATGGTATCCTTCTGGGCCGACTTGGTGAGCTGGGTATTGGAGGAACTGTTTTACAGTGATTCCAATCCTACCTCCAAGGTCGCTCTCAGAGAATAGCATTGGGTGAGTGTCTTTCAGCCCCCTGGCAGCTGTGCTGTGGGGTGCCGCAGGGTACCATCTTGTCCCCCATGCTGTTTAACATCTATATGAAGCCCTTGAGAGCAGTCATCAGGAGCTTTGGGGTGAGGTGTCAGCAGTATGCTGATGATACCCAGCTCTATTTCTCCATAACATCTGAATTGGGAGAGGCCGTGCAAGCCTTGGACCGCTGCCTGGACAGTGGTAGGCTGGATGAGGGCCAATAAACTGAGTCTGAATCCTAGCAAGACGGAGGTGCTGTGGGTGGTGGTTCCTGAGTTCGGATGATTGGTCAGCTGCTTGCTTTGGATGGGGTTGTACTCCCTCTGAAAGAGCAGGTCCGTAGTCTGGGGTGCTCCTGGATCCATCTTTGCCGATAGGGACCCAGGTGTCTAGGAGTGCCTTTTACCAGCTTCAGCTGCTAAGACAGCTGCGTCCGTTTCTGGATTGGGATAGCCTAACGACTGTCATCCACGCACTGGTAACCTCCAGACTGGATTACTGTAATGCGCTATAGAGGTTGGCCCGGAAGTTGCAGCTGGTGCAAAATGCAGCAATGAGACTGCTCACTGGAGCAGGGTATCATCAACATGTCACCCCGCTGCTGAAACAATTGCACTGGATGCCCATTTGCTACTGGGCCAAGTTCAAGGTTCTAGTTTTGGTGTACAAAGCCCTATACAGCTCAGGACCAGGATACGTGAAAGACCGTCTTACCCCTTATATACCCAGTCGATCACTGCGCTCTGCAGGTGAGGGCCTCCTGCAGATACCATCTTATCAGGAGGTCTGTTCTGCACAACATGGGAAACGGACCTTAAGTGTGGTGGCACCTACCTTGTGGAATTCCCTCCCCTTAAATATTAGGCAGGTGCCATCTCTGTTATCTTTTCGGTGCCTATTGAAGACTTTCCTCTTTCAACAAGCCTTTTAAGTTAAGACCTATCCCAGTCTGTGTTGGAACT
The DNA here is from genome assembly GCF_030035675.1 of Rhineura floridana. Taxonomy (NCBI): domain Eukaryota; kingdom Metazoa; phylum Chordata; class Lepidosauria; order Squamata; family Rhineuridae; genus Rhineura; species Rhineura floridana. The sequence goes on from NC_084483.1 coordinate 176,693,048, forward strand.
GCTTTTAATGTTTTTTAAAATCTTTTTTCCCTTAAACAATATTTTTAACCCTTTTTATTTAAGGTGTTTTTAAAGCTTTTTTGAAGAATTTTTTTTTAAGTTTTTTTGTTTTAATGTATTTTAAGGTCTGTTTTGGTGAAGTTTTAGAGTGTTTTTACTGCTTTTGTTTGCTGCCCTGGGCTCCTGCTCAGAGAAAGTGTGGGATATAAATTAAATAATAAATAAATAAATAAATATGTTAGCAGCAGTTTATGGAGATGGGAGATAACCTGATCAGCCCTATTCTGAAGGTGGTATACGTGAAGTGCATGATCTCTCTCTCTCTTTCTCTAGGTCTTGTCTCTCTCTAAGTGCAAAAATAGAGAAGGTCAATGAATAGCAAATTTGGGTACATTGAGTAGATCTGAACAAGGGGGATACCACTGAAGTGGTAATCCAGCACTTAACAGCTGTAGTCTCTTCTGCAGGTGTAGAGAGAATTTTTTTCTTCCTTTGGACTAATTCATTCTAAACTGAAATAAAATGGGAACTGAAAAAGCAGGAAAGCTTGTTTGTCTTTTCCAGACAATGAACAAGAAAGACAAAGGTGAAGAAGAAGACTGAGTTACCTGTACTACTGTACTTTTCAGTTTCTCATGTTGACTTGGTCAAAATTGCCTGAATTTTATTTTTTTTATCTAAAAACAGAAATAGTTAACCATTCAATTGCATTAGTACAATTTAAAAAACCTGTTTGGTGGTGGTGATTCTGGCACATGACAAAAATATCACGATTAATTGAACAGTTGGAACTGGTTCATCTGCGGACACTTCAGAAGGAACTGACCAAATTATCATCCCATTTTTTATGAAAATAAATCTGGAAACAATTCAGAATAATTGCTTAGTGTGTACCTGCCTTCTAACAAAACCTACATCTCTGAATATGTATTGTATCAAGACAAGGTTATGTTAAACAATGTACTTCTAATAAAAATGATTAAACAGAATATTCCTCACTAGTGATTTAAATCACTAAAATTGATGACAAAGAAAAGGCAGACGTGCTCAATTCCTACTTTGGCTCAGGCTTCTCCCAAAAAAGGGTCTATGACCCTCCCTGGAAATATGAAGTAGAAGGGGCAGGATTGGACCTTGAGATTGATAGACAAACGGTCAAGGAACACCTAATCACTTTCAACGAGTTCAAATCGGCAGTGCCCGATAAACTGCATCCTAGAGTATTGAAGGAACTGGCTAAAGAACTCTCAGAACCGCTGTCTATTATCTTTGCGAAATCATGGTGGACTGGTGAAGTGCCGAATGACTGGAGGAGAGCTAATGTTGTCCCTATCTTCAAAAAGGGCAAAAAGGAGGAACCAGGGAACTACAGACCAGTCAGCCTAACATCAATCCCTGGAAAAACTCTGGAGCAGATTATAAAGCAGTCAATCTGTAAGCACCTTGAAAACAATGCAATGATTACTAGGAGCCAACATGGATTTATGAAAAACAAATCCTGACAAACTAATCTTATCTCATTTTTTGACTGGGTAACCTCCGTTGTAGACTGTGGGAATGCTGTGGACATAATATATACTCAAAGAGTGCTTATCAATGGTTCCTTCTCAAACTGGGTGGAAGTAATGAGTGGGGTACCACAGGGCTCGGTTCTGGGCCCAGTGCTCTTCAACATTTTTATTAACAACTTGGATGAGGAGGTACAGAGCATGCTTATCAGATTTGCAGATGATACAAAATTGGGGGGCATAGCTAATACCGTGGAAGACTGAAACAAAATTCAAAGGGACCTTGATAGGCTGGAGCATTGGGCTGAAAACAACAGAATGAAATTCAACAGGGATAAATGCAAAGTTCTACACTTAGGAAAAAGAAACCAAATGCACAGTTATAAGATGGGGGATACTTGGCTCAGCAATACAACCTGTGAGAAGGATCTTGGAATTGTCGTTGATCACAAGCTGAATATGAGCCAACAGTGCAATGTGGCTGCAAAAAAGGCAAATGCTATATTAGGCTGCATTAACCGAAGTATAGTTTCCAAATCACGTGAAGTATTAGTTCCCCTCTATTCAGCACTGGTTAGGCCTCATCTTGAATACTGTGTCCAGTTCTGGTCTCCGCACTTCAAGAAGGATGCAGACAAACTGCAACAGATTCAGAGGAGGGCAACAAGGATGATCAGGGGACTGGAAACAAAGCCCTATGAGGAGAGACTGAAAGAACTGGGCATGTTCAGCCTGGAGAAGAGAAGACTGAGGGGAGATATGATAGCACTCTTCAAGTACATGAAAGGCTGTCACATACAGGAGGACCAGGATCCCTTCTTGATCGTCCCAGAGTGCAGGACACGGAATAATGAGCTCAAGCTGCAGGAAGCCAGATTTCGACTGGATATCAGGAAAAACTTCCTAACTGTTAGAGCCATATGACAATGGAACCAATTACCTAGAGAGGTAGTGGGCTCTCTGACACTGGAGGCATTCAAGAGGCAGCTGGAGAGCCATCTGTCGGGAATGCTTTGATTTGGATACCTGCATTGAGCAGGGGGTTGGACTTAATGGCCTTATAGGCTCCTTCCAATCCTACTATTCTATGAGTCCTCCCGAGAAGAGATTTAAATCATAATTTAAATCAAATCAACTCTGCCTCTTTAATAGAATCTCTGGAGGTAGGGATAACATGGAAAGCATAACGATAGGTTCCTACACCAAAAAAGGAAGAGCAGTTCAACATATTTCAGCAAACTCTTTATTCCTATCTAACAATACACATGTCTAAAATGAAACAACCAGGTCAGGTTACCATGAAAATGGAAATGGACTGCCTTCAAGTTGATCCCGGGTTATGGCTACCCTATGAATAGGGATTTCATGGTAAGCGGTATTCAGAGAGGGTTTACCATTGCCTCCCTCCGAGGCTAGTCCTCCCCAGCTGGCTAGAGACTGCTCAGCTTGCCACAGCTGCACAAGTCAGCCCCTTCCTTGTTTGCAACTGCCAGCTGGGGGGCAACTGGGCTCTTTTGGACTATGCAGCTTGTCCACAGCTGCACAGGTGGCAGGGCACGTAAGCCCTGAGTCACTCACTGTTGGGGTGATCTTTAGCTGGCCCTTGACACCCAGGAACACAAGCAGGGATTTGAACTCACAGACTGGACTCCCAGCCAGACCCTCCTCCCCACTGTGCTATACCAGCTGTTTTCAGGTTACCATACAGGCTGGTTGTTTTTTTTCAGGGTCAGAATTATAGGGCGATTGTGAACATGAAAAAATTCACCCTCAGCCAAGGAAAGTCTTGAGTGAGTAGACTTTTGGGGGCTCTTCCAGATGAGGCTTTAGCAGTACACTCACCCTGCCTTATTCATTGATTTTTTTCTGAAGGGTCCTATTCTTAAATGGTTCCTGTTCTTAAAACAAGCTGTAGCCCTGTCACAGGGCTGGGCCAGGGGTGTGGAAAGATTGGCCATGGATGCTTTTAAAAGAAATAAATCGAAACAAAACACAAAAATATTTGAAACATTAAAAAAAAATTGTGCATACCTAACTACCTTACAACTGAGCAACAAACCCACTCAGGCCATCTGCAATTCTTTAAGAACAATACAGTTCTGTAATCTCTGGGAAGCAACTTAGCTGCAGGAACAAATGTGTTGTAAATTAGATACTGCAAATTAGAAAGCGAAATATATTATTTTGTAAGCAGACAGAACATTCAGAAGTTACACCTACAGAAAACCACCTCCAGTGAATCACTAGCAATATACTTAGAATCCTAGTTTTAACAGCTGTATTAGCATTCACTGTTGGAAATATAAGAGAAGAGAAGAGAATAACACAGTTACCCATTTAGAAATGGGTTCAGTTCAAAACGTGGCCTTGGTAAGAAAATATTGGATGGTCAAAGTGCGCAGTTTTATGACTTGATGAGTCACCCTTAAATCTCATTAATGATTAAATGGACATAAATAAGTTGTGTTCTTGACAGTAAGCAATTTACAGGAGGCTACTTATAGTCCACAGAAGATCATCTACTGTAGAAAAACATTTCCATCATTTCACCTAGATCCTGATTACAGTATCATATGGCACAAGGGAAATAATCTTACATGACTCACCACTCATACAGTCAGGTGTTTGGCAATCCCTGTTTTTGGAGGCCTTGCTAAAACATCCTTCCCCAACCTTAGGTCCCCAGATGATTATAGGAGTTACAGTCCAACAAGATTTGTGGTCCACGTTTGAGGAAGTTTGCAGTACAACAAGGAAGTTTATCAAAGGCCCTGATGGGCTACCATACATAGCTGGTAGCTGTACTCTGCTCAGAAGATCACAAACTGAGCAGGCCTGTTTTATAAACCAACATAAAAGCTGTTTTTGCTTGTATAGCAATCACATAATTCCCTTCCCTCCTCCTTTATCTCCATTATCCTCCAGGGCAACTCAGTGACATTCAGTAACCCAGGACTAGCCCAGTTCATATGGTAATAACAAGCCATGTGCCCATAGATGTCTCAGTTTCAAGATCTGATCCTTGCTTCATACCCTGGTTTGGCAGGAGCTCTAAACCAGTTACCTGATTTGGAGACCTTGGAAAACCAGTTTAAGAAACCAGGAAAGTCACTGCTAAAGGTGGGTACATGAGAAGAGGAAGGGAAAAGACAGGCGAGGAGGAACCATGTGGCTATATGCCTCATTCCTACTCCTGTAAACCATGGTTTATCAGGCAGGGATGTGGCCACAGTGATTTGCTCATAGCTGACTGGCTAGTTTCATTGCAATGAAGAGATCTGAAGGCCCAGAAAAAAAGTTGGATTTTCCCCTCAAAATTTCTTTAAGGAATTAGGAGTGGGGAGATGGAAGAAAAAACAAACACCAGAAGAGAACACAGAGGAAAGAGAGAGATCAATTTTCCTCCTATTCCCACCTCCCAGGCCTTCACCAACTCTAGAAATGGATTTAAGAAAGGCAAGAATGAATAGAACGGTCTTTGTACCGAGATTCATAGAGGATAAGTCTCTTAATGGTTACCACCCATGATGGCTATGCTCTGCCTCCACGGTTGGAGGAAATATGCTGGAAACCACAGGAGAGGACAGTGCTCTTACACTCAGGTCCTGCTTGAAAGCTTTCCATAGGCATCTGGCTGGACACTGTGAGAACAAGATGCTGGACTAGATGAGCTGCTAGCCTGGTCCAGCAAGCTCTTCTTGTTTCTTATCAATTCTAGGTTTAAAGGGGAGAGCTGCAAATTATTAGGGTTAATATCACTACACATCCAGCCTTTTCTCTAAACAAATGTTCTGTCCTGCTTTGAATATTCATAGAAAAGCAGGAGCGTATAATAGTTCAGAAAAGCCTAGATGAGTCTCCCTTCCCCGAGCCCAAGACACGTTCTTTACCTTTCTGAAGTCATTTTGCACAGCCAGCTTTCATTTCAATCAGCAGAGCCTGTTCACAATCCAGCGATTCTGTGGGCTGCACCAGATGAATGCCCATCTCCATCTCACTGTCTATGCTAGGAGGAGGGTGGTGTGCATATTCTGTTGCACACATAGTACAACATACATGTTCACCTTCCTCAGATGTTCTGGAATTCCAAGGAGCTATACAGGTCAACTCTGACACACAGCATTACAGGTGGAATGTGAGCCTGCCTATGAAGGCTTACAGAGTTTAATTTTTTTTAAAAAAAGCATTGCCATTACTGACTTTCATAATAAATTTAAGTGAATGCACGTTTTTTAATTATCTGATGCCTAGCATTAAAGCGGAGCTAAAAATAAAATAATTCCATCAAAGAAAGGAAAACAATGTCAGGGCAATCAAGTTCTAAAACTATTTCAAATTTATAAGTGACAAGAATTTTAGGATGCTTCCACGTTCATTCCACTCGTACACATGGATAGTATTGAATGCAATGCAACCCTATTTTCCCTATGAGTCCGGCCATCACAGCGGGTTTTAGCTCCACCTATCGTGCAAAGGCAAGAATGTCTTTGAAGTCAAGACTAGGGGCGTCAGGCCCCTCCCACTCTCCAGTTCATTCTTGCCTTTCGTACGAACAAGATTGAGATCTATATAGCGTAGCGATTAGCTAAGTTCTTTTGGTGTTTGTTTGTGTGTTTGTTTGACAGGGCGCGGAGGTATTGTCTCTTGTGTGTCTCCAAGTGTCCTCCTTCCCTCCGTATTGTGTTTAACTGCGTTTAACTGTATCCGAAATTTGGGGAATTCTCTTGGGGAGCCTTTTTCCCTTGCCCGGGCAGTTTGTTTCCCCTTTTGGATTACTCCCCACCCCTAGGAGAGACCGCGGCTGCAGATCCTCCTCGTCCCTTCGCTTTTCCCTTTCTCTTGGGCTCTGTGCTTCCCCTGGGAACTTGCGGCTGCAATTCCCTTCTAGCGGCTTGTCTTGCTGGGCTGCCTTTTCTCCGCGCTCCGTGACGCTCTCGGAAGACCGCGGCTGCGGTTCTTCTGATCTCAGCGGGAGCTTGCGGCTGCGGCTCCCACCGTTACCCCGTCACCCGTTTTAGCCTGCCCGGGTCCGTTCTCGCCCCACTGAAACCTGTGGCTGCGGCTATTTCATTAGTGCCTTTACCTGAGCTCTCCCTTTTACCTCAGCTCACCCTCGCTACGTGGCTTTAATTTCCCACCGCGAAGGGCTTTGCAGACGGCGACGGCGGCTCCCTCTGCGGCGGCTGCCGCATTTCCCCTACTGCCTGTTCCCTCCTGGGGGTTTTTTAGAGCCGCTAGTGCGGTTTTCGGCCCCGCGGTTCCTCCTGCGAGACTGTGCTGGGCAGCCCTTCCCCCAGTTCGCTTCCAGACGGCCGCCATTGCTCCTTCTCTCTCCGCCATTTTTTCCCGCTCTTTTTTCCGGGCGCCATTTTTTGAATTCAAATTTCCCGCCTTTTTTGTTACCCTTATTAACCATCGGATACCTCCCCTGCAGGCTATCTATCCGTATGTGTGTTGTATACGTGCTGCAGACAGACTTACACAGGGCTGACTTACACACAATTTTACTGTGGCTGTAATCCTAGTGGCTGGACTATATTATCAAGGCTGGAGCTCCAATCCTAGTGGGCTGGATTGTATTATCAAGGCTGGAGCTTTAATCCTAGTGGCTGGATTGTATTATCAAGGCTGGAGCTTTACTCTTAGTGGCTGACTTGTACTAAATCTGATTTATATTGGTATATCCTGCCCCCTCTGGGGCCGTGAACCAAGCCTGAAACCCAGCCTACAGCACTAATCTGAGTGTGCCAACTCTAAAACAGCCTATATTAACGCTGATACCTCAGTGCATTCTGCCCCCTCTGTGGCAGTGCACTTCGCCATCTGCCAGTGTATTCTACCCCCTCCGTGGTCGTACGCTGTGCCAGTTCGGGTCTTTACATCCTGCCCCCTCCGTGGCAGTGTACTGCACCCAAGTTAATGTAAGATGGCAGAACAGCCAGGCATGTCGCCATCAACCCATATGGTGTCAGATCAGCCAGGCATGCCACAATCAGCCAAGCCACAACATCCTAACACGACTAAGACCAGACATGCCAAAGCACTGGCTAAGACAAAACATCTTTCCAGCCATAGTAAACCAAAGCGCCCACGTTATGTCTCTGTGCCAACCACCACCACAGCACAGGCACACATAAGCGATATTCTCCATTCCCCTGCTGCTGCCTCTGACGAGGAAGAGTTTGTTGTCTTTCCCGCTCAGTGTTCGCCTAACGAACCTCCCTCCATTTTACCGCCCCAAACATCTGTTCCAATAGTTCCTCAGACACATACATCTGCCACATCCGGTCTGCAGCTGTCTCCTGATTTCCTCTCCCAACTTCAAGCCATGCTGGCATTTTTCACCCAAATGCAGTCACTACCACAAGTTCCTGCCATACCTCCACTCAACATGGACCAACGTGCGTGCCATGAAGCTCATTCTTCCTGTTCACCAGATCCCTTTGATGTAGCCAGAGGCAGATGTACGGACGAAGCCTCGTATGCGGAGGAGTCAACTTTCACTGACCATGTTGAAGGAGACGACTGGAGCGACTATTCAGATCATGAGGAGGATACATCATATCGCTTGTTTAATACCTCAGACTATCAGCCGCTAGCACGCAGGGTAGTTAATACCCTTGGTCTCCAGACTGCGCCTTCAACTTCATCCGCCCCAGCTATCAAAGGGGCCAAGGTCCTCAAATCCCCTGCAGCTACTGAACACTACATCCCGGTGCCGGACCCAATTGCCAAATTAGCCTCTGAAGAATGGGCTCATCCACTCCAAGCTCGACGGTTCAAAAACCTGGCTGACAGGCTTTACGCCCTAGCTCCAGACTTTGCCACCAAGTTAGACGTCCCTGGCATAGATGAACCAATCGCTCGCCTCGTTTCACGATCTCTATTGCCCAGGGAAGGGGAATCCCACCTAAAGGACACTACTGAGCGACGAATAGACTTCGCCCTCCACAAGAACCACGAGGCCACTGCCCTATCCATGCATGCCTCCGCTTCAGCCTCCATTTTCTCCAGAGCATCTATGATGTGGCTGGATGACCTTCTAGAGGACGCTAACCCTGATCCTGTCGCCCTCAGAAGAGCACTATTGAAATTGCGTAAAACAGCAGCTTTTGTGGCCGATGCCACTCTGGATGCTACTCAATTAGGGGCACGACCCATGACGGCTCAAATAGTCGCTCGACCCACCCTCTGGCTTCGCCACTGGCAAGCTGATTCAGCGGCCAGATTGAACCTGTCCAGGGCTCCTTACTCCAGATCTCTACTCTTCGGTGAGGAAGCTCTAAAGGCAGTGCTGGTTGATCTAAAAGACGCCCACAAACCGGTTCTGGCCACAGTCAAGAACATCGACCACAGGCCTTTCAGGCGATTTCCTTCCTTCCATTCTAACCAGCCCTTTCGAGGAACGCGGCCAGGAGGACGAGGCCGCGACTTCAGATCCTATGACCCCAACGCATTCAGGGGTTCCTGGAACCGACGCTTCCAGGGCAGAGGTCAGTACCAAGGGCACAGGGGCAACTCATCGTCCTCATATAAGGGAGGCCCTCGCCTACGCAAGTAGTATTAACGCCCTCCCCATAGGTGGCAGATTACTTAATTTTGAAGATCGATGGCTGCGCCTTACTACGGTCTCCTGGATCAGGGACCTTTTCAGTTATGGCTATACCATAGAGTTCTGGGCAACCCCATCAGACAGATTCCACCCGTCTCCTTGCCCAAGGGCACCAGCCAGGCACAACATCATGCAGACAGCTATACACCACCTCTTGGACATAGCGGCGATAGAGCCAGTTCCCACAACTGAGAGGTCGGAAGGGGTGTACTCCCTCCTATTTGCTGTCCCAAAACGAGATTTATCATGGAGGGCGGTATTGGACCTCAAGTTTGTCAACCGTTTTGTAACATATCACAGGTTCAAAATGGAATCACTCCATTCCATTACGGAGAGTCTGCATGAAGGAGACTTCCTGGCTTCTATCGACCTTAAGGAAGCGTATCTCCAGGTGCCCATTTGCATACCCACAGAAAGTTTCTTCGGTTTGCTTTTGGCCACCAGCACTTTCAATATAGAGCGATGCCATTCGGCCTCTCCTCTGCTCCAAGAGTGTTTACCAAGGTGCTACTCATCCTAGTGGCTTACCTCCGGACCCAAGGGGTTCATATCTACCCATATTTGGATGATCTGCTAATACGGGCCAAGTCTGAGGAGCTGGCTCATCATCATTTAATGATCACCCTCAATGTTTTGCAGGCCTACGGCTGGCTTGTCAACTTCGACAAAAGCCATCTCCAACCAACCCAACGCCTACTACATCTAGGGGCAATGTTGGACACCCTGCAGGCAATGGTATTCTTGGCTCCAGATCGCATCACTGCCATCACAAGCATCGCAAGGTCCCTGATGCAACAAACATCCGCAGACATCATGCTTCTCGCCAGAGCGCTCGGGATGTTTATCTCTACAATCCACATTGTGCCATGGGCTCGAACCCACACTCGGCCCCTTCAATGGATTCTGTTGCCTTTTCAAAAAGACATTGCCAGCTCCAACCATCGCAAAGTTCGTTTGAGCCCCGCACAGCGCCTCTCCTTCCGCTGGTGGACCAAGGTTCAACACCTCTCCAAGGGCACGTCGTTCAGAGAACCCCGCAGAACCGTTGTAACCACAGATGCCAGCCTCATAGGTTGGGGAGCCCACTGCAACTCCCAGTACGTTCAGGGGGTTTGGTCCAACGCAGAGCAATCTCAAAGCACCAACTGGCTGGAACTAAAGGCTGTCCACTTAGCTCTATGTCATTTTCAGTCTCTGTTCCCTTTGCATCATGTGCTCATTCGAACAGACAACACGTGTGTAAAATCACATTTGAACAGACAGGGGGGCACCAGGTCTCGTCCTCTGCAGGACTTAGCCTCCCTCATCTTTGTCTGGGCAGAACAACATCTACAATCCCTGAAAGCAGAACATCTCAGAGGGATTTGGAATGTGACAGCAGACTGGCTCAGCAGACAACAGGTCTTTCCGGGAGAATGGAAACTTCATCCAGCCATTTTCCATCGTCTCCAGTGTCGGTTCGGCGCCCTCTCAGTCGACCTGTTTGCTTCCAGTCGCAATTGCCAGCTTCCCAGGTACTTTGCCCGATACCTGGACTCAACAGCAGAAGCAGTGGATGCTCTGACAACACCATGGCCAGACGGTCTATTGTACGCCTTTCCTCCCATACCATTGTTAGCCAAAACCTTGAGGAAGGTGCGAACCGAAAGGGCACAGCTGGTTCTGATAGCACCATTTTGGCCACGCCGACCGTGGTTCTCAGATCTTCTGGCAATGTCAATGATGGATCCTTGGACACTTCCAGTAAGGCCAGACCTTCTATCCCAGGGTCCAGTACTGCACCAGGACCCTACTTGGCTCAATCTAACAGCGTGGCATTTGAACGGGGACATTTGAGGTCAGCTGGACTGTCTGACGCTGTGATTGATATTATTTTGGCCTCGAGAAGACCATCTACCACTCGTATTTATCAACATACCTGGGTGGCTTTCTCCAAGTGGTGTCAGTCCCACCACCATGATCCATCCCAGGCCACTGTGCATCAGATGCTCCAATTTCTCCATAGCGGCTTTATGATGGGACTTCGACCCAACACTCTACGTCGACATGCGTCCACTCTGTCGTCCATTCTCTCAGTGTCCTCTCCTGGAGATCATATTTCCTCACATCCGTTCATCAAACGTTTTTTGAGGGGAGTCGCCCTACGCTCTCCGGCTGTTGTCCATCGGTTCCCCTCATGGAGTTTGCCGAAAGTTCTGCAGGCTTTGCAACGCCCTCCGTTTGAACCCATCAGGACTGTGCCCCTACGTATACTGTCCTTCAAGGTCTTGTTTCTGATCGCAATCACATCTGCCGGACGCGTTTCGGAGTTGGGCGCATTGTCTTCTGCTCGACACCTCTGCGTCTTCCGTAAGGACTCTGTTGCGCTGAAGACTGATCCTTCCTTCCGTCCCAAGGTCGATTCAGTTTTTCATTGCAACCAGGACATTGTTTTGCCTTCCTTTTGCCCGAATCCTACCCATCCTCTTGAAAAGGCTTGGCATTCGTTAGATGTCGGGAGGGCTCTCAAGACCTACCTGTCTAGGACCCAAGAGATTCGACGAACGGAGTCTCTGTTTGTATCCTTTCATCCAAGGTCTATGGGGCATAAAGTTTCCAATCCTACTTTATCCCGTTGGTTAAGGGCATGTATTACTTTAGCATATGAGTCTCTGAAGCTGTCAGTTCAGCTAGTATAACGGCTCATTCTACCAGGTCAGCTGCCACTTCGGCTGCTTTTGCCACTAATGCTCCTGTTGCCGATATTTGTAGGGCTGCAGTCTGGTCTACCCCACGCTCGTTTATAAGGCATTATAAAATTGATCGTTATGCCTCTGCTGACGCATCTTTCGGCAGACAAGTGTTGCAACAGGTTCTTAATGAGGATTAACACGTGGGTGGTCCCTCCCTGTACGGGCTGCTGTGGTACATCCCGCTGTGATGGCCGGACTCATAGGGAAAATGGACCATTGGTCTCACCTGAAGGGTGATTTTCCTATGAGTACGGACATCACGACCCTCCCAGTTGGAGGATGACTATATATTTTCTAATGTATTATATGTTACTGTTACGCTATTATATTTAAATTTAAGAGTGAAGTCAAGACTTCTAGTTCTGTTATACCGCTATGTTGGAGTCATGTTACTATGCATGGTACTATTGTGTTATTTTCCTGCTGCCAGGCCGGTTGGCCTTGTTCTTGTATTTTTAGATATTTCTCCTTAGACTCGCTGCGAATGAACTGGAGAGTGGGAGGGGCCTGACGCCCCTAGTCTTGACTTCAAAGACATTCTTGCCTTCGCACGATAGGTGGAGCTAAAACCCGCTGTGATGTCCGTACTCATAGGAAAATCACCCTTCAGGTGAGACCAATGGTCCATTTTGCCAGACAGCTGGAGTTTGCCATAGTTCCCTGTCAAGCATAGCTTCAATGGCAGACCTGGGTTTGATCTATAATGTGAGAATTGGTGCACATACTATGCCTTCATCTCACACAGTATTCTCACTTCCTTCTGACTAAGATACATGTAAAATTCTAACTGGTATCTTTGACAGAAGTTTGTTTTGGCCCATAAACCCCTAGAAAAAGGAGTCTTGTGATGCAATCTTGTGTAAACCAACACTTTCAAAGGAAATAAAAAGGGGAAGGGGAAGAAGTCAAGGGTATACTAATTCCAATTCTTCCTTTGTCCTTTCAAAGTGACCCCTTCTTATTTTAGCCCATGAATCTAGTTTTGCCAAGTTCTAAATTAGGATATGGCAATATTTATTCATTGTGGCATAAATCTCTTTTTACACATCACTTGAACTGCCTTATAATTTAGTGGGATACAAACTTTAACTGGGCCCCATTAAAATAATAATAATAATCAGAAATAGGTATCTGGCTTAAAGCCTGTTTTCCATCTGTCTGTATTTTTAGAAATATGCATGTTTTTAACATGAAAAATGTGAAGATTGCACATTAGACTGCAAAGCAAATTAAGTAATTTAGTTGTTAAAACAAGTCACATACCACGAATCCTTTTCATCATGTAAATACTAGCAAAATGCCTATTATCATGATGGACTGGAAGAGAAACAAAATTAGAAGGGGCCTGAATGTTGCATAGCACCCACCAGCAACGTCTGAGAGCAGAGGGAATGTATTTCAACAATGTGTTGGATTGCAAGCGCCGACAGAGTTATACTTCTGTAAAGCTCAATGGGAGCCACTAAGAACCAAGTCCCCTCCAAAATCAATGGCCATGCCTTGGGTTCTCTTCCTTGGTCATGCTAGAGGAGGGGTGCGGAACACTTTTCAGCCTGAAGCCTGCTTTCCATTCTGGGGAAATCCTTCCGGGGGCCACATCCCAGTTGCAGACAGGGCCAGAGGCAAAAGTGGGCAGAACAATGAATGCAGACGTTACTTTTGTGCAGGAGGCTAGTTTCTACACACACTCACACCTCTCTCTCTCTCTCTCTCTCTCTCTCTCTCCTCCATCCAGACAAGCAAGAGGCATTATCAGCTCAAGTACACATTCCAGCTCCAAGCAAAAACACTCAAGGAGAGTGTGAAGCATGACAGGTGAGGGGTATGAAGCATGACAGGTGAGGGGTGTAGCCTAGGAACAGTCCAAAAGGCAAGAACCTGAGGTTACCCAGCCCTGTGCTAGCATGACGAGATGGAACCCTGAAGTATTGTTTCTATATGGACCAGGGGGGGGGAGAGACCCTGGTGCCCTACAGATGTTTTTGGACTACATCTCCTATCAACCCTAGCCATTGGCCATGCTGAGTGGGGCTCACAGGAGTTCTAGTCCAACATCAGCTGAAACATGCCAGGTTGGGAGAGGCTGCCATAAAACAGCCACCACATTTAAAACAACTTTGCTTTATTTATTTATTTATTTAATTTAATTATTATTTAATTTCCTCCCAGCAGGAGCCTAGGGCAGCAAATAAAGCACTAAAAACACTTTAAAACATCATAAAAACAGATCTTAAAATACATTAAAACAAAACAGAGTTAAAAACATTTTTAAAAAACTTTAAAAAAGGTTAAAAATATTATTAAAAAACATGTTAAGCAATTCTAACACAGATGCAGACTGGGATAGGTCTCAACCTAAAAGGCTTGTTGAAAGAGGAAAGTTTTCAAAAGGTGCCGAAAAGATAGCAAAGATGGCATATTCAAATATTTCAGTGACAACTATTTTATTGAGGGATGTTCCATTTTTTTTGTCACATTAAAAATGGGGCCAAGGCCCAATTTCTCCTTCAGCAGAAGCTCCTGCAATCTTTGTTTTTAATAGTAACTGGGCAATACCACCCCCACCAGCCCCAGTCTCTCTCTGCATTTTCAATTCAAATCACATGCTGACTCTGCAGTCTGCATCTTGCTTTCATTTTATGACCATGAATCTTGAAATATTAATCCTGTGTGTTTGCTGATTTATGTTAGGCCAACCATGGAGAATGGATTATATTTGAAGAAGCTGGCTTTGCTCCTGAAAAGCTTGAATTTTCTAGATTGCAATTGTTTATAATATAGCTGGCTCGTACTGGTAACTGGCAAGATGCCCATCATTATGACGTGTGGTATGTGAATATAGAGGTGGAGGGTTTATATACAGCCAAAGACCCTTATGGGAAGTGTAGTGCCCTTTTCTACACTCTTTTCACAGCAACATGTTGCATGTGCGCACACACACTGAGAGATCCCCATCAGTAAGGGCTAGATCAGGGGTTCCCAAACGGTGGTCTGCAAGCTTCATTCAGGTGCTCTGTGGCATGTAATGATCACTTGCAATTTGAATTCTACAGAATTCTATGGAATTCAAACGGTAAAACAATAAAATACAATCTAAGAAATAAAAATACAATTAACAATCATACAGCATTGAGAACAACATATTACAATGGCTACAACAGGCAGAAAAAAATCATTAAGTGGCCCACCAAGACCTTCAGCAATTTTCAAGTCATCCATGGGAGAAAAAAGGTTTGAGAACCTCTGGACTAGAGCATCTAAGCACTAGGGGTGAAAGACAGATTTTGCACTTAAGATATATTTCTCCCCAACAGGGATGTACTCAGGCTATCATCAGAGTACAGTAGGGCCCCACTCATACGGCGGGTTACATTCCAGACCCCTGCCAAAAAGCAAACCCACTAAAAAGCAGAACTCCATCAATAAAATGGTGCCCAATGCCCAAAAAATGCCATAAAAGCAGAACAAGCGCCGTATGAGTGGGGCCTTATTCTAATTGAGTCTAACTGAGACCACCGCATTAGTGGGCCGCCAAAAAGCGGGGCCCTACTGTAGGGGCATACTCCCCATCTCCGGACACTCTAACCACTGAGAATTTAGCCAGCTCATTAGTGAAATGTGGCATCACATGGCTGACCTAATAAGTTTTGCCTCTCAGTCAGCACAAAAAAAATCACACACACACACAGAGCTTTTCAGCTGATCAGATTATAGCGCTTTGTCTACTCTCCACAGAATACAATTATAATGGATTTCAATTGGTTGTATTCAATGTAGTGCTAAGATCGATCTGTCAGTGCTAGGGATGGGATCCTTTGACCAGTGCAAGTTTAAAAGCATTCCATCAACCTAACAGGCTGGTATCAATTCGAGTTTGCTCTTTGTCTGGAAGCCATTACTTTTACCGATCCGTTACCCCCTCCAGAAAAAATATCGATAATGATATTTTTAAAGGAAATGTTAATAAATTAAAGGAAATGTTAATAAATTAAAGGAAATATCAATAAAGTATTTATATTAATATTAATTTTTCAGACATGTTTTTTTTTTAAAAAAAACCTATTTCTGAAAATAGCCATGGAAAATCACTACATCCACAATAGCAAAATCACTGATCCACAACAATAGCAAATAAGCAAATTACTGGAAATTTTGGTACCAAATTGGGCAGAATTCTAGCACATCCCTAGTCAGTGCAAGCATTCCTGCTTGCCCGATGGAATGATCTCCCCTCTGCTTCACCCCTCCCCCCATTTCCTAATTTGTAAAGAGCACTAATACGCCTCTGAGATAAAGGCTTATATTCCATTTTCAGAAAATAAAAGGCCCAATATTCCTTTCCCCCTCTGAGGTTGATAGCTAAAACGGAGTTAGGACAGTGTGTTTGTGCATCTCTGCTGGTCTTCACTGGTGGAGAGAAGTACCACCAGTTGGAAAACCTCTGTAATGCAGAGACCCCAACTGTGCCCAGGCAGGCAGAAATTTACTGCTAAGAATAACCTGACTCGGGGACTGCAGTTAGTGCAGAATGCTGTGGCATGATTGCTGACATGAGTGAGACCCTATCAGCACATAATACCTCTGCTGTGAAATCTGCACTGGTTGCTGATTGTCTACCAGGCAAGTTCAAGGTGTGCTTTCCATGTTACACATGCCACATAGTACTTGTTCTGCACTTGTAAGACATCAGTCCTTTGGAACTCCTTCCCAATTGACATCAGGCAGGCGTCTTCTTTTCAGCACCTGCTAAAAACATTTTTGTTTAGCTTACCTACCCAGGCATGTAGAAGCTATTGTGATTTTAATCTGTTTTTAACTCATTGCAGGTTTTCTTATTTTGAATGTTTTTAAATACCTGTCTTTAACTGTTTTTGTCAATAATTTTATTGTTTTAATTCTTTCTGTGAACTGCTTTGAGATTTTTTGCAATAAACATGGTATGTAAATGTTATAAATAAAATAAATAAATTTTAGAGTCACTGTGGCCCTTGGGTCTCTTTCCATTTTTAGGAACAAAGGAATCTGCCTTATACTTACTCAGGCCATTTGGTGCCATCTAGCTGAGTACCAATTACATGGATCAGAATTGGCTCTCCAGGATTCCAGGCAATAGTCTTTTCCAGAAACTGAATTTTGGACCTTTGCATGCAAAGCATATGCCCTACCACTGAGCTACAACTCTTCTCCGTTTAAAAAAATATATTTTAGAATTGTTCTTTTCAGTTCAGTAATGAATGCAGATCCAGTATGATCCACACCATTCATTTAAAGCACATTCAACACATATTTGAAGCACATGAATCACACCACAAAATCACGGGAACTGTAGTTTTTTAAGGGTGGTGGAAACTATAACTGTGAGGGGGAAACTACACTTTCAAGAATTCTTTAGGGGAAGCAATGTGCTTTAAATGCAAGTTGGGTGTGCTTTAAATGTATTGTGTGGATCTACTTCATAAACTTTGCCTGCATGTAAATCTTTTTTATTAATTTTTTAAAATGGAAACGAGCTATAAAGTTTACTGGGTGAACTGCCCCTCAGTATGAAAACAAGAGAGGGGAACCATGAGCATCCCAAGGAAGAACAGCACACTTAAAATGTAGAGGAAATAATGATGTACAACCATAGTGTGAAATCAGATACTTATTGGGACATAGTATGAAGAAATATTTATATAAGCATGACTGTCAAAGATGTTTATTATTTACACAACCTGTAAAGACACTTATAGTGCAATCCTATGTTTGCTTACTCAGAAGCAAGTCCCAATAGATTCAGTGGGGCTTACTCAAACAGGGAGGAGTGCACAGAACTGAATCCTCAAGTAATAAGAAACTTCACTTATGGTTATTGGATTTTAAAGGGATTTATTTCTTATTGTGAGCTGCCTTGGTTTCCAGTCTGCAACCCTACCTCATAGGGTTGTTGGGAAGACTCCATATACACACACACACTGGAGATGTAAAAATACATACACCCTATATAGTAGTTTATTGTCAACAGTCTGCGACCCCACCTCATAGGGTTGTTGGGAAGACTCCATATACACACACACACTGGAGATGTAAAAATACATACACCCTATATAGTAGTTTATTGTCAACAGTCTGCGACCCCACCTCATAGGGTTGTTGGGAAGACTCCATATACACACACACACTGGAGATGTAAAAATACATACACCCTATATAGTAGTTTATTGTCAAAACCAGTTGGTTATTGCAGAACATTTTTTTAAAAAAATCAGTATTAGTTTCCAACATAATAAAAGCAGTGATACCTAAGTAAACCCTGCCTAATTGCTTTAAAATAGAATTGGAGGGGGAGAGATTTACAACACAGATAATTCTTTGCTATGTTCACTCAATTTACAGCACACTTCTAAGCATGTCTACTCAAAAGTAAGTCCTATTGAATTCAATGGGGTTTACTCTGGGTATGTGGGATTAGGATTGCAGCTTTACTCCCAGAAAAGCAAGTACTGGATTAAAGTTATTGGGAAGGTTTTCAAAACACTGCTCTCTTCAACAGCCCAGGGAAATTTAAACTTGTTTGACTCGTAAACACAAAAGAGAAAAAGATTAAAAGCTATATACTTACTCAAATTATGAGATGTTCAGAAAAGCATGAAAAAACAAGTTTTTTGACTTGCAAAGACATCTAGCTACTGCCTTGTCAATCACAACCCTGACTTCACTTATTGGCTACAACCCTGAAAGGGCGGGATTAGAGCAGCCAGTTATGAGCTCATTTGACTGAAGTTGCGGGTGGTGGTGTGGCTGACATTTTGGTGTATATCTTGTGAACCAGACCACCTAGAAACTTACTTTTTAAAAAATGAAAGCTTCCAAAGATTAAGGTGACTCACCCAGAGAGCACTGCAAAAATCCAGAGTCTTCAGGTGAAAACGAGAGACCTAGGAACCCTATGCAAGAGACCTTTTGTTTGTGCAATTGGACATCATCCTTCTTTCCTCCTCCCCGCAGCCCCTCCCAAAAATCTGCTCTTGAGGGGCCCCCAACCAGAGGCAGATTTTGAAGGTGCACAAAGGATTTTGAGGGTGTACAAAGGACTGCAGAGAGGAGAGGAAAGTGAAGTTGCTGTTCACATCCGGTAGTGTTGGATACAACTCATGCAGTAGAAAATTAGACATAAGAACGTAAGAACATAAGAAGAGCCTGCTGGATCAGGCCAGTGGCCCATCTAGTCCAGCATTCTGTTCTCACAGTGGCCAACCAGGTGCCTGAAGACTGGTCTAATTGTGCAAGATCAGACTAAAGGTGAATGCCAAGCCTGAAAAGGATGAAGATTATTCCTTGCCCCCAGAGCTCCACATGCACTACCATTCATCCCTCTAATGAATGAGACTAGTATTATTCCTGTGCTGCATATGGAGGGGTGCACTGAGAGCCAGTGGCTTTCTTAAAGTTCCCTATTCAATTCATGGCCAAGGCAAAGTTTGATCCATGGACTGTCCAGTTCATGCAATTAAGACTGCTTTAAATGAGAAATTGGTCATGTTAAAAAAAAAATCACACACTTGTCAATCTAATGGAACCAGCACAAGTGCCATACCAGGTTGCTGACACATGCAGCTTTAGCACCCTGACATCATCTTATTAAAAATATTTAGAACTCATATTTCTTCCATATGGATACCATGATGGAGTACAACAATTAAAGCAATCATACAACAAAAATAAAGTTTCCCATCACAACAAGCAAAAGCAATGAACAGCAAAGTGGATTGCAACTCATAAGAATGCCTGGGCAAGGTGTAATCCTAGGCCACAGATCCGTGATGTGCTAATGTAGTATGTTCAGGCCCAGCTGCTTGGTTGTGTGTAGAGATGTGAAGGCCCAGGAATAAAACAGGAAAAATTGGGGAAGGGGGAGTTTTCCCCATTTTTTATGAAGTCTTTGTTAGTTTCCCCCCCCCAAAAAATAGAAAAAAATGGACATTAAACATTTTTAATTGATGAATAAGGCAAAATATTCATATATTTAGTCTCCCAAAATTATTTTAAAAACCATGTAAAAGGAAGACTTTTAAGTAAGAGTATGTACAGTATCAGATTATTTCAATTCCTGTACACTGAGGACAAGCATTTCTGTCTCTATAGGCACCGACACCGGCCCAAGTGACAGGAGGAGGATTCAGGTGGGCACCTTCTCGCTGGCACAGTTGATGGATCTATTCCTCTTGACTAGGCCTCAAAGGACTGGGAGTGGAAATAATATAGAGCAACATAAAAAAGGAGAAACAGATAGTGACAACGAAAACGATGCTGATTAAATTTCATGTAGTAAATGCAATACACACGACAGTAAGTTCCACTGAACCCAATGGAACTTACTTCTGAGCAGACATGTACTGGATTGCAGCCTGAGTCTTGGTTTCCCCACCCTCTCTTTTTCTCAGCTCTTTCTATGGAAATGAATGCTTTATGTCTGCTTGACAGGGCTGGATATAATAATGGTATTTGTTTTACTTTTTAAAAGGTGTTTTTAGATGTTTTATTGCTTGTGTGTTTGCCCTTTTGGGCTCCACTGGAAGGATGGAATATACATTTAATTAATAAATAAGTACATAAATATAATGCTGATGGTTTCTTCCGTTTTGGGGGATTCTTCCCTGCTCCTCAAACTGGCAAAACCAAAGATATGGCTCAACAGCTTGTCGTTCAATTTGTAACAAAAAATTAAGTCAGTGCAATCTGTAATTGTTGTCTGAATGAACTATCGTTTTAATATACCAAACATGATAATTTTACAGACAAACCAAATTATACATAATACGTTTTATGTTTCTAAAGTAATACAGTAACATTCAATCTGCAAATGGTGCTAAAAAAGTATTGCATATTTTTCATTTTCCCCAAAATGTCCATTCCCCCCATCCCCCAAAACGTGGGGATTTTCCACGGCTTCAAAATTTCTGGAAAATTTACATCTCTATTTGAGTTTGATGCGAATCATATGGAGCTCTGGCCCCGGTTTTCTTTCAAACACGTCCAGCCTCACACTGAAATCAACTTGCTCACGACACTAAACTAGCTCTCATGTCACAATGTACTAGTCATAGAGAAACCAGGCTGCCAAGTTGGTGAGTAAGCTGTTTAGTGTGTTTGCTAGTCTATATTGCTACAAACACATGAAAGAGAGAAAGGTTATATAGAACAAAATGGCTCTCTGGACTGATAGTAGAACAGAGAGTCTTTCACCTTCAACATGCTGATATGAATCTGGATAGCCGTAGGTGGGAGACCAGGTTGTAGGCACATTCATAGTTTCATTACAGCTTGTTTTCCTCACTGGTTTTGAAATAATCTTGGTTCGTTTCCCATAAATACATGCTCCCCCACTCTTGCAACGGCAGGGTTGGACTTCCTAATGTTTTAAAACATTAAAGTGCAGAATTTGTGCACTGTACCCATTTATCTTTCAAACCAATTTACACCAGGGTGAGAGATGGAACTGTGGAGAGCCAAAATAGGAAATATTGCACAAAAATCTCAAATCACATCTGCCTCTATGTGCGGACATCAATAGACTGCTTAAAACAAGGGTGGGGAATCTCAGGCTCAGGGGCCAAATGCAAGAGCTCCAGACCTCTCTATCTGGCCCCCAGAACTCTCCCCAGGCCACACCCCTCTCTAGTTCTGCTTTGCACTCTCCTTGAGTGTTTTTGCCTGGCTAGAACATGTCCCTGAATTCTGATAATGCCTCTTGCTTATCTGGATGGAGGATAAGGATGAAGGTGTGAGTGTGTGTAGAAACTAGCCAACTGTGCAAAGGTAAAATTCACATTCAATCCTCTGCCCAGGTTAGACTCTGGTCCCGCCCACCACTGGCATGTGGCCCTTGGAAGGTTGCTCAGATGGGAATGTGGCCCTTGGGCTGAAAAAGGTTCTATACCCAAAGTAAAAAAAAACACCAAAAAACTGTTGATGCAAAGATACGTGAAAGGTCATGTAACCAAACATTTATACTTCGTATCATTTGTAAACCCTCAATCTTAATTTAGCTGAAAATGGCACTGCTATTGTGTAATGGAACAGCACCTTGGATGGAGAACTAGGGAAAAATTAACAAAATTAATGTCAGCAGAGAGAAACGAAAAAATCTTCATTTAAGTAGGAAAAAATACATGGTGGGCAGAAAGTATCCAGGGGTTTTAGTAGATCACTAAAGCTTGACATGAATAATCAGTGTGATTTGGAAGTGTAAAAGGGTCATGTAATTCTAGATTACATCATCCGACAGATAATGTCTAGACCACAAGTAAAGATGCTACTTTATTACGCTTTGGCCGTACCTCACTTGGAAAATTGTGTCCATTTCTGGACATTGCAGATTAAGGAGGATATCAGCAACCTACAACACGTCCAGAGGAGGGCAACAAAGATGGTGACAGGCTTGGAGACCAAATCCTATGAGGAAAGGTTGAAGGACTTGAGTATGTTTAGTCTGGAGAAGAGATGCTAAAGAGGTGATATGAAAGCTATTTTTAAATATTTGAAGGGCTGCCATAAATTTGGCTTGTGTTGCTCCAGAGCATATTACCCAAACTAAAGGGTTCAAACTACAAGAAAAAAGGATTCAATCTAAATATTAGGATGAACTTCCTAACGGTAGAAGCTGATCAACATAAAAAAAAAAGAATGCCTCAGAAGGAGGTAGACTTTCCGTCATTAGAGGCTTTTAAGCAAAGGATGGGCCGCCCATTAGGAACGTTGTAGTGAAGGATTTCCTACATCAATGGGAGTTGGACTACATGACCTTTGAGTTCCCTTTCAACTCTATGATCCTGTTATTTTACCATTTAGATGAACTTCACTCTCCATCCTTTCCTTCTAAGCTGGGGATAGGGGAGAAAAGAAGATAAGGAACAGCATGAACCAGGCCTATGCACACTTGGACATTGCATTTAAGTGTCCAGTGCACACTGAGGGCTCTGCTTCATTCATATTTCTATCTTCATGTATCCCTCTCCTTCGATTCCCAACACCCTCTCAGGACATGAAAACATGCATTATTTATTTGTGCAGTGCTGTTATTTGCCCATTAACAAAACTTGCTGTTACTTTCCTTGGGATACAAGCTATAAATTTATTCTTACTTCTCCAATAATTCCTCTTTCAACAGAAAAAATATATGCATTTAGAATTATTGTCAAGAACAAAAACATCCAACAAATCTTTCTCACAGATTCCATCAGAAACAAATAGATGTTGAGACTCAGTAGTGCATCACACAAAGCCTTCTGGGGTACTCATGTTTTTATTAGTCCACATTATTATTATTATTGTTATTTTATTACTTATATCCCACCCTTCTTCATACAGAGCCCAGGATGGCTAACAAGTTCTAAAAGCTCAACAGTAAAAAAAAATTAAAAACAATCTAAAATACAATCAAATAAAACAGTGATACAGTTATATTGATAGGGTCAGTTTGATAGTGGCCCAAAGGTTTGCAAAAATAATAGGTCTTGAGGTGAGGTATGAGCAAAAATAGCATGGGGGACAGCCTGATCTATACAAGGAGAGAAGGGAGTTACATAGAGAGGGTGCCACCACTAAGTAGGCCCTGCATTGTGTAGTGGACCCCTGGGGGGTTTACAAGCAGGGTCTACCTCACAAATCTTAAAACTTGGGTTGGCTGGTTTTGGAGAAGGCACTCCTTCAAGTACTTGGGCCCTGAGCAGTTCAAAGGTTTGTATGATCCTCCGTGGCACAGAGTGGTAAGCGGTGTAACGCAGCTGAAAGCTCTGCTCACGGCCGGAGTTCGATTCCAAAGGAAGGAGGAAGTCGAATCTCCGGTAAAAGGGGTCGAGGTCCACTCAGCCTTCCATCCATCCGTGGTCGGTAAAATGAGTACCCGGCATATACTGGGGGGTAAAGAAAGGCCGGGGAAGGAACTGGCAATCCCACCCCATATATTCGGTCTGCCTAGTAAACGTCGCAAGACATCACCCTAAGAGTCAGACACAACTCGCACTGCAAGTGCGGGGACACCTTTACCTTTACCAACATCTTAAATTGGGTCCTGTATCTTAAGTGGCATGAAGTGTAGTAAACTAAGGGTTGGTGTAATGTGATCCTAAGTTGCTGCCTCAGCCAATAACCAGTAAGCAGCATTCTGCAACAGCTGCAGCTTCTGGACAGCCTTCAAGGGAAGCCCCACATAAAGCACTCTTCAATAGTCCAATCAGGAGGTTATCACAGCATGATGTGCTGTGGCTAGGTTATTCTGATGCAAAATTGACTGTAGCTGGCAAACCAGCCTAAAATGGGCATAGGCACTCCTCATAACATGGGCTTCCAGTGACAGACTGGAATCTAAGAGCACCCCCAGACTACAGGGTGAATACTAACCCATCCAATTAGGTTGGCCATCTGCACAATTCTTGGACCCAGGAACCATCTACCCACAATGCCTCTGGATTAAACTTCATTTTATTGGTCCTTATTCATCCCACCACTGTCCCCAGACACTGGCCTAGCCCTTGCAAAGCCTCTTCCAATTGTATTCTATGGAGAGATAAAGCTGGCTGATATAGCACTTCAAATCTCCAGGTGATTCCTCCTAATATTAAACAGCATTATATTGGTCTAGAAAACCAGTTTCCTGCAGGAACACCTACAGCTGGCCAAACTCCGGCCTCTCAGTCAGCCAGGAAAGTGATATGTGTGATTGGACAGTAATGATCTAACACATCTGGGTCCAGAGAGGGTCTCTTCAGGAGGCCTTCAAAGCACCAGGCTCACTCCCTCCTGCAATGAAGCAACTATCACCACCTGGACCCACCCAGTCAACCCCTTTGTGCATTGTAAGTTATATCTGCTCCAAAGCCTATAGGTAACAGGTCACTATGGCTCTGTTGGTTACTTCTGAATGGTCCTGTGCCTGTGGTGTAAGTACATCTTGCTCTTTATTCCCCCCCCCAAAAAAAGAGACGCATAGCAGAAAAAAAACAGTGTGCAGGCATGGAAATACAGTCAAGCAAGTAAGGTCAAGAGGGCACGTAATTGGCCTAACCCTGTCCAAACTCAATGTGTCTCAGCATGCTTACAGAGACACAGGGGATTGTGAGTGCAACTCTGATCATATATACTGTACAGCAAAGCTTCCTTGGAGAGCTGTGGCCCAGCCATATCCTATAAGTGACTTTGGGGCACACTGTTCCCATGATGCAGCACACTAACTTGCAACAACAAAATGTTGATGGGCTGGTTCTAGAGAGCCATGAGCCACCATATTCTGAAAATAAAGTTGCATACACCAAGTATGCTTCACCAAAGACAACAACATTGCACAGAACATGCCCAGAAGACCTCATGGCAATCTGATGCTTAAAAAATACAGCCACCACCCTGGAATGAAACAGACTGCCTTCAAGTTGATCCCAACTTATGGTGACCATATGAATAGTGATTTCATGGTAAACGGTATTCAGAGGGGGTTTACCATTGCCTCCCTCTGAGGCTAGTTCTCCCCAGCTGGCTAGGGCCTGCTCAGCTTGCCACAGCTGCACAAGTCAGCCCCTTCCTTGTCTGCAACTGCCAGCTGGGGGGCAACTGGACTCCTTGGGACTATGCAGCTTGTCCACGGCTGCACAGGTGGCAGGGCACGTAACCCCTGAGCCATTCACTGTGCGGATGATCTTTAGCTGTCCCTTGACACCCAGGAGACACGAGTGGGGATTTGAACTCAAAGACTCTAGACTCCCAGCCAGACTCTCCTCCCCACTGTGCTCACCACCCTATGACAACGTAAAGCATCACTTGTACAATTATGGAGTAAGAAAACTCACTTGATAATTATGCACTGAGGCATAGGAGCCAGATTATTGGTTCACCTAGCTTAGTATTACCGACACTGACCAGTAGGAACTCTCCAGTGTTTCAGGCAGGGGACATTCCCAGCCTTTCCCGGAGATGCCGGGAACTGAACTGGGAACTTCTGGATGCAAAGCAGGTGCTCTACCCCTGAACTATGGCCCTTTTTCTATGGGGGAATTGCACTGAACGCATGCTACAAGTCTCATCCAACCCATCAGATCAAAACAAGCCAGGAAGGTATTCACTGTGCTGTGTCCTAGCCAGGTCCATCCACAAAACAGCATGAACCTTTAGCCCCACACACAATCACAGTAGGGCCCCACTCATAAGGCAGGTTCCGTTCCAGGCCTCCACCAAAAAGCAAAAACCGCTGGAAAGTGGGGCCATACTCAGCTGTAGCGAGCGAGCTCCCTGCCCTACAGCTGATCGTGAGGCAGGGAGCTCCAGCTGTAGCCAGGGGAGCTCGCGTGCTCCAGCTGATCCCTGTCAGCTGTAGGGCTCAATCAGCTGGAGCGCAGTGGCTGGAGCTCCCCACACTACAGCTGATCGCCCCGCTGGCCGCCCCAGCTTGACATTCCTCACCTCTGCCTTATATCATGCTGAGTAACCTGTTGACCAACTGTTCATTTTTTTAAAAAAACTGTTGCTTCCAAGGGCTACAAATCAGACTTTGCACAGAAAAATAGGCATCTATTTCCCTGCCCTCCCTCCCAGCTAACCTATGTGTGGCCAAGTCCAAGGACTCTAATAGTAATTTCTATACTGTCTCTTTAGAAGTTAAAACACAAAGTAGTGCTACATGACAGCTGTGACTCTTCTGCTCTTTGTCTTCAAAATCTGCATGTCTCAAAGTGCTTCCAATTTTGAGTCACTGTGGAAACAACATTTACAGTAAATTACTTCCCAGTATGCATCGCCAAATAGCTCGATCAAGCCAGAAGTCTGCCAAGCATCATAAAGATTTACAGTAAGTGATGACCAATATTTGCAACATTTGTTGTGAATGTGCCAGAGACTCAGACAAAAAGTGTACTTCATTCACGCAAAACTTTCAGTGTGTCATCAAGAAGCCCAACTCCAAATTTCTGTCTCTTTACATCAAGACCAAAGCTGTGCTTGTTTCATAAGAATGGATCAGAATCTCACATGAAATTCAAGATTTGAAAACAAAAGTCCTACTAGAAATTATTGATGATTTTTCATCCTTGGTCTATTGAAAAATAGGAACATGCTCTCTGCAGATCTTAAGGACATCTTCACACACATTCTTTAGGTGCACACTTGCTTTTAAGTGTAACACTGAAAAATGGCTGTAAACGTGACACGAGGTATTTGTAAATATGTGTATCATACAAATAAGCCCAACAGAAAGCTAAGATTAGCTACCAATCCCTGTTGAGTATACACCCTCAGTGGGAAACCCGGGACATGAATATAAAAAGCTGCCTTATACTGAGTCAAACCATTGGTCCATCTCGCTCAGTTGTCTACAATTACTGGCAGCAGTTCTCTATGGTTTCAAGCACAATCCCACCTGGAGATGCTGGGGACTGAACCTGAGATCCGCACCATGCGAAGGATTTGTTCTGCCACCGAGTCATAGCCCTTCTTCAGGTTCATTGATGTGTAACGTATAAACTAGCCCTTCCATCCCTCTCCTCCTTGGGAAGCTCTGTGAGGGTCACTTAGGGCTCCTGTGGTCTCCCATCTTGACATTTGTTAGATCCAAACATACTTAGTTCCAACTATTCTACCATACTGTCTTATCTCTTATATACCCAGTCGATCACTGCAGGTGAGGGCCTCCTGCAGATACCATCTTATCAGGAGGTCTGGTCTGCACAAAATAGGAAACGGACCTTTCGTATAGTGGCACCTACCCTGTGGAATTCCCTCCTCTTAAATATTAAACAGGCGCCATCTCTGTTATCTTTTCGGGGCCTACTGAAGACCTTCTTCTTCCAACAAGCCTTTTAAGTAGAGACCTTATCCCAGTCTGTGTCAGAATTGCTTTTTAATATGTTTTTGAAGTTGTTTTTTAAAGATGTTTTGTTTTAATGTTTTTTTAATTTTTTTGTTTTAATATGTTTTCAAGTCTTTTGTTTTTATGATGTTTTAAAGTGCTTTTAGTGTTTTGTTTGCTGCCCTGGGCTTCTTCTGGGAGGAAGGGCGGGATATAAATGCCAGGTCTGAGGAACCTGTGGCCCTCCATATGTTACTGAACTACAATAGCTATCAGGGATTTAAGATTTAAGATCATCTGCCTCTGGTCTCTGCGTGCCTGGAGTGAAAGACGTTAGACTGACAGGCAGGCGGGAGAGAGCTTTTTCAGCTGTGGCCCCCAAGCTTTGGAACACCCTATCCCAAGAAGTCTGCTCTGCTCCCTCCCTGATGGTTTTCTGGAGACTTCTGAAAACGATCTTGTTCCAGAGAGCCTTTGGGAGGGACTGAAGGCCTGACACTGATTTTATGATTTTATGCCTTCTACGTTAAATTTTACCCTTGTAGTCCTCTTTAGTACCACTCCCTATTTGTGTGTGTGTATTGTATTTTATGTATTTTAATGTTTTTGTGATTTTATTGTTTACAATTTTATTATGTACGTCTTTGATTTTATTTTTGTAAGCTGCCCTGAGTGCCCTATTACAGTGTAGAAGGGCGGGACAGAAATACGTTAAATAAATAAAATAAGATCAGTCCCAGCAAGGATGGTTAATGTCCAGGGATGATGGGAGTTGCACTTCATCTACATCTGGAGGGCCAAAGGTTCCCCACATTTGCATTATGCAATGTGTCTGCTCTCATAAGAATTTCCACTATTCAAAAAAAGGTCACGCCATTTCACATATTTGTTATATAGGGTTAAGAGTATAAAAGGCAAGATTGCTCAACATTCGTCAAGCACAAGAAAGCTAACCAGGATGTAGGCGAGTTGTATCTCCCTTTTAAGTGGAGCTTTAGTTTTATAGCTAAACCCAAGACTTCTAACAGAAATATCATATGCAAGTGAATTAATATCTATTAAAGTATGTAGATACAGCTTTATTTATTACATTTATACCCCACCTTTCTTTTCATGATTGAAACCCAAGGCGGCTTACATATGGTTCCCAAGCAGTTTTCCATCCAGTTACTGACCAGACCTGACTATACTTAGCTTCAGCAGGGAGCTGGCCTTATGTGCCTTCAGACCATAGCCTGGGATTTGCGTTGCACATTACCTAAAATAATGTTATCTTTTGTTCTGTTGCATGTTATCTTTTGTCCTGTTTTTCATTTCTCATGACTTAAAGGATTAGAACTGGAAGGTTCCCCAAAAGAATACAGAAATTTAATTTGACATGCAACAAAAGCTACTATGGTTAAGGATGGCATGAAGCTTGCCGCTGACAATTGTACTTTTGCAAATTACAATGCGTGTGCATGCATAATTACAAAGTGGGTGATTTCTTCTCCAGATAAAGGAACCACAATTGTAATTATTTCCTTACATAACAGCAGATCTAGAATGCGAGGACTATCCTGCAACCTTTGGACCGGTGTGTCCGCACAGCATCTTCTTCCCACACACCCCACCTCTACTGATTTAACACTGTGGTACTAAACTGAAAGAAGAAGAAAGGATACATCAAGGGACGTGCATAAACTGGGACTATATTCTTGATTTGGATCACACAGTAGCACCTGCACTGATCAGGCTAGTCCCAGGTCTGCCACTCAAGATAACAGAAATAGCCTCCATGTGGCTTGTATCCAATACACTCAATTAGAACACTCATGCTAAAAAAAAACCCTACATCTGAAATTAACATCCCTAAGCCTGGGGAAACAATCTCCAAGAAGGGACATTTTCTGAAATGTGACTCTGAATCTGGTATTCTGAAACTAGGAGAAACAACCTCCAGAATATGGAATGATATTCACACATTCATTCAGAAATATCTTTTTCAAACAACAAACATTTTACAGCTTTTTTATTATATGATCACAGACCCAAAAAAGCAAATTTAAACACCAAAATCATACAATTTCTAATATGCACCAAGTTAAAGCCTATGGTCTTATATAAACTAAGGGACAGGAATAAACCAAGATAATTAAATTAATAAAGCCTTTAAACAAACGTTTTGCTTTTGCTTTGTCAAATGCAACTAACAGGTCAAGGACTGCTCACAGTACATCTCTTAAATGCACAGGTAAGTAGTTCAAAACAATACATCTAATTGACAATTGTACTTGCTTTTAATAATCCTCAATAGCTTTTGTTCCTACTAATTTTCTGTCTAGCCATCAACATGACTCCCACATTCTAGAAAATACAGCTTTTTCACAGCTTTTAATATTAAAGTTCCAAAAGCACAACACTTAAATAACACACCAATCACACAAGTAGAAAATACTATTTTTTTAAAAAAAATCTACAAGCAGAATCACAGTTGTGTTTGCTTGGGAATCGGCACATAGAATTCACATCACAATGGACAATATATCACAGTTTCAGTGCTGGGGAAATGCAACAGAGCTGTTACATAAGTGTGCATATGTGTACACCACAGCAACAGATCACAGTGCATTTATTGCACATAAAAACAATTGCCTGGAAAGACTGAAATTAACCCTTCCTTTGCCTATGCTACCAACCTGTAGATTTATAAATGAAGCCAGGATATTAAACCAACTCCACGCCATGGTTTAACATCCTAGCTTGTTCCAAACCTGGTAACCATAGCTGTCCATTTCAGACAGAATGAGTAACTATGGTTAATTCCAGCTTCAGGGTTTCCTTGTAGGTATGGGAGAAGCAAAAGGGCTGTGTGAATGGACAAAAGGCTTGTGCATGTCTCTGCATGTCAATATATGATCATCTAAACACAGCCATTATTTAATAGGGTCCTTCCTTGGATAGCACTTGGAAACAAGCATGAATGAATACTTTCCTATACCAATGTAGACATGAAAGGGAGGAGGAGGAGAAAAGGAATTCATAGCAAAACCCCACATTAATCCAAATGAAAAAGGACAGTTGCAAACCCAGATCTGCTACCAATACACAAAGGTGAGACACAGCCGATTCCAGTTCCTTGCCAAGCGTTCCTGTACAATATATCTTTGCAAACGTGTAAAGAAGAAATGTTTTAACCCTTATAGAATTTATTTTCTTTATTAATTTATTACAAGTATTTAGAATCTACCCTTTACCCACAGGCCCCAGGACAGCAATACAGAAACCAGGCAGACGAGTTTGCACTGGAGAAATTAAGAAGCTAGAAATTGAATGTTGGAGCTGCTTTAATTCAAACCTTTTTTAAAAAAACCTGATGTGCAAAGCAGGGCCAGTGAGGGGTGTTGAGTTCTGAGGGCAAAATGGAAAGGCCTGAAGGATTGCATCTGGTCCCTGGGCCTAAGATTCTTCACCACTGTTTTATGCAATCTGCTGTTGATGTTCGTACATGCAGGTTCAAGTGATCCGAGATGTTTGTGTGCCATTTCCCCTTTTGGCCTTTGTATTGCCCCATCTCTCACCATAGTGTAAAATGGACTAAAAGGTTCATGGTTACAATTGCACAAGGACACATTCCAGCCAGGCAAAAGCATTCAGGCTGCAAAGCAGGGCCAAACAGAGGTGTGGCCTGCGGAGAGTTCTTAGGGCCAGATAGAAATGCATTTAGCTCCATGACCTCAGGCTCTCAACACCTGGGATAATATTTAAAGCTGTGATCCTATGCACACTTACATGGGACCCAAAGACCCTTTGAATTCAGTAGTATTTACTTCTTAGTAAACATGTTTAGGGCTGGGCTGCACATCACCTTTATAGTATTTTAATCTATAATCCATTCTAGCAGTTTGTTGTAGTGGTTATATGCCTTCAAGTTGATTACGACTTTTGGTGACCCTATGAATCAGCGACCTCCAACAGCATCTATTATGAACCACCCTGTTCAGATCTTGTAAGTATTCTAGCAGTAGTGAGTTTTAATAAAAAACTATTAAGTAGTTTAAGCTGCATAGCTAATAGACTGGGAGAAAAAAAAACCCCACCTCTTTAGTTTGTTGTCAGCTTGTATGCGTGCACTTTGCCTATGCATTATTTTAACGATGCCAACCGCAAAAACTACACAAGTCACAACTTGATCTTATATAAGCAAGTTTCGAGCCCTGGACCATATTTGACTTCAAATTGCTACGTTAATGTATAAAGAGAAACAACATTGTTTGTCTTTGTCTTTTAATGAGTTCCCATTGCATTATTTATATTTTGAACCATCTTGTGAACTGGTACAGTGAAAAGTAGCCTAGAAGTGTAACTTAGCAAATACATCTTTGTTCTAATTACATTTTTATTATTTCGCTATAGCTGGAGTTCCTGGATCCTTTCCTAGAGGGCTTTTGCATATTCAGTTGACTTTGAAGCAAAACTAAGCCAACCCCTTTTGAAACCTTCATCACTCAAAAGTCAGCTTTTTAAAGCTAGCTGCTAGAATTCACCTGAAACATGGCAAGTTAATACTTCAGAGGTGACAAAATTTCTTGCAACAGAGTGACCCTTTTCGCAGTAGCAAGTCTGCTTCAACAGCTTCTAACGTTTAAGCCGATTTTCTACCTTCTCATAGTGTGATAAACAAAGTAAGATTTTATTAGTATTTGTGAATATTTTACTTTGTAATTATTGTTATTTTACTTTTTGTTTTCTGTGGTGGCCTGTGGTTGAAAAACAATAAAGACTCTACGTGGGGCTGCCTTTGAAGACGGTTCGGAAACTGCAGCTTGTGCAAAATGCAGTGGCCAGATTGGTAACAGGGACCAGACGGTCCGAACATATAAAACCGATTCTGGCCCACTTGCATTGGCTGCCTTTATGTTTCCGAGCTCGATTCAAGGTGCTGGTTTTGACCTATAAAAAGCCTTACACGGCTTGGGACCACAATACCTGATGGAACACCTCTTCTGATACGAACCCACCCGTACACTAAGTTCAAGATCAAAGGCCCTCCTCCGGGTGCCTACTCCAAGGAAAGCTCGGAGAATGGCAACAAGGGAGAGGGCCTTCTCAGTGATGGCCCCCAAATTATGGAATGATCTTGCTGACAAGGTGCTCCTGGCGCCAACACTGTTATCTTTTCGGCGCCAGGTCAAGACTTTCCTCTTCTCTCAGGCATTTTAGCATGTGTTTTATATTGTTTCAAATTTTTAAATTGTTTTTTTTAATTGTTTTTTAAAAGATGTATTTTAAATTGTATTTGTTTTTAGTTACTGTAAACCGCCCAAAGAGCTTCGGCTATGGGGCGGTATACAAGTATAATAAATAAATAAAGACTGACTGAAATAATAAGAAAATAGCAGGAAATTATTTGAATGTCCTGCCATGTTTAAAATAGTGAAAACAGATGCTCAAAGAAGAAAACTATTGGGGTGGCAGAGAAGAAAACTTTGGAACAGTATAAGGATCATGTAAAGAATCTTTGCCGCTTAATGACAATCTCGTATTTACAGGTTAGCATTTCCATGGAAGTGCTAAAGGTGTTTTGACCCATCTCTGTGTAATGTCTGTTGTCATCTCCTCCCCCCCCCACCTGGGACCCCAAATGTGTAATTTCACATGAACTATCATAATGTCACATTGCTAAGGGGTTGCCAACTCAACACCCATGGGCACACATGCCCGCAGAGGCCTTCTCTGGCACCTGCAGGGTCCCCACCAACTGCAAGCATTCTATTGTAGCCAATAGAATAGGTTGTGGTATGTGCTTGGTTGCAGCATATGTGTGTGCATTTCCCACATCAGTTTATCTAGTTAGCAAATGTGCTGACAGGCCCCAAACGTTTGACAACTTCTGCCTTATATCACTTAAATTAAGGCTAGAAAGCAGGAGTGGGGAACCACTTTTGTCCAGTAAGCAGCATCAAAAATATAGTAGCCAACCCTCTGTGGGCCGCTTTTGACCGTGGTGTGTGTCTCTGCCCACTTGTCTATCACCAGATGGCATACCAGAAGGGTTTGCATTCTGTGTTAAGAACTTAAGAGCCTGCTGGATCAGGCCAGTGGCCCATCTAGTCCAGCATCCTGTTCTCACAGTGGCCAACCAGGTGCCTGGGGGAAGCCCGCAAGCAGGACCCGAGTGCAAGAACACTCTCCCCTCCCTGAGGCTTCCGGCAACTGGTTTTCAGAAGCATGCTGCCTCTGACTAGGCTGGCAAAGCACAGCCATCATGGTTAGTAGCCATTGATAGCCCTGTCCTCCATGAATTTGTCTAATCTTCTTTTAAAGCCATCCAAGCTGGTGGCCATTACTGCATCTTGTGGGGGCAAATTCCATAGTTTAACTATGCGCTGAGTAAAGAAGTACTTCCTTTTGTCTGTCCTGAATCTTCCAACATTTAGCCTCTTTGAATGTCCACGAGTTCTAGTATTATGAGAGAGGAAGAAAGTTGAGTGTGCTCATGATTGTTCCTTAGCAGCCACAGCCTTACTTGTCCTGCACCTGTTGTCATGTGATGTCAGGTGAATGGTGGATGGGTGTGGCCAGACAAAAACAGCCCAGTAGGCCAGAGGGTCCCCACACCTGCTATAAAGATATCTGGAAAGGACCTTCCTTTGTGACCAGGAACATCTGGGATGCCACAGCTTCCCTATTCCCTGCTTTAAGGTACGAAAAGAAATAACCTCAATTCTACACTCACTTGTGACATTATTCATGAATCCCTATTTGTATCTCTTAGTGCCAACTCTAAAAAAATGAATAAAGTGTTTCATGCATTGAGAGAGCAGCAGGAAACTCTATGTTGACCTGGCTATGACCCCTTCAATGCTCCTATGGACACCATAGTGTCACACAATGAAGGTGAGGGGCTGGCTTCCTGAAGCAATTGACTATTTCAAATATACTCTTGCCTTTTCTGGTACCTCCTTCAACATGAGGTTGTGGCAACTACAATACTGGCTTGTTTGTGATATATCGTCCCCGCCAGGGATGGGAAACTGTGGCCCTCTAGATCCTGGACTCCAACTCCCATCAGCCCCAGCCAGTATGGTCAATAGACAGATGACAGGAATTGTAGTCCAACATCTGAAGAGCCACAGGTTCTCTACCCTTGCTACAGGCTCACTGTTAAGTGAGCACCATAGCTAAGCAGTAGTAACATATCTACACAAGATCCCAGGATTAATCCCTCACAGCTCCAGTTTTAAAAAGGCACAGGGATGGGGGGAGACACTGAGATCTTGAAGAGCTGCTTGATAGTCACAAAAGCCAACACCAAGCTAAATGGACCAAAGGCATGACTTCAGTATAAAGTAGCTTCTTATGTTCACCCCATTTCATTTTCACTTGCAGTGCTCAAAACTCACACATCATTTCTCATACGACGACATTTCTTCCCCACACCCCGAGGGTTGCCCAACTCTAGTTCTGGGTTGCTAAGGACAGATTATCTTACTTTACTACAATAAAACTCTGTGTGAGTAAAAGCCTAGGAGTTCATTTCTCATTACCCTGAGAATAACCTTTGGAATTCTTTTACTTCCGAACTATGATACTGATTTTTTTGTTTTGTTGATTTGAATCTAAACAGCAAATCATTCATTGCTTTGGCAAGTCTTAATTAACAGTAGCTTACAATGCCACAACTGTACAGGATAACTGTCTTCATTTCAGCTTTTAGCCATTTGGGCCTGTAAGTTTAACACCATGGCCAAACAACAAACCACCAATTTATATATGTATGTGTTCAATCTTTCCAGTAATTATCAGAAAGGGAACCTACCGTATCTGCAGCTCTATACAGAAAAAGACCTAAACAAGTCAAAAGTAAACCAAAACAGAATGCCTCGTAAAAGTCAAAGGGTAATTGGTTTTCCTTTTAGACTGACAAAATCCCAGCTTCTATTGAACTATAATGGAGGGTTGTGGTGTTGTCCGTACACATTTCAAGTTGTTATGTTCCACCACCAAAGTTCACCTCACATCATACATAACTTTCAATAGAAACCTCTGTCAGTAAAAACACAACATATTAACACACCAACAGGACCAGAGTGAAAAAGGCCACATTCACACCATACATTTACAGTATTCCACTTTAAATAGTCATGGCTTCCCCCAAAGAATTCTGGGAAGGCTAGTTTGTGAAGGGTGCTGAGAGTTGTCATCCTGACAGGGTCACAATTGCCAGAGTGGTTTAACAGTCAATCTCTCTTCCCAGGGAACTCTGAGAACTGTAGCTCTGTGTGGGGAATAGGGGTCTCTGAACAACTTTCAACACTGCACTTCTGTCATGGCTAATAGCCACTGTTAGCCTTAAGGAAATGGACTACCTTCAAGTCGATCCCGACTTATGGCGACCTTCTGAATAGGGTGTTCATGGTAAGCGGTATTCAGAGGGGGTTTACCATTTGCCTCCCTCTGAGGCTGAGAGGCAGTGACTGGCCCAGGGTCACCCAGTGAGCTTCATGGCTGTGTGGGGAATCGAACCCTGGTCTCCCAAGTCGTAGTCCAGCACCTTAACCACTACACCACACTGGCTCTCTTACTAATAGCCTCAAACTCCATGTATTTGTCTAATCCTCTTTGAAAGCCATCCAAGTTGGTGGCCATCACTGCCTCTTGTGGGAGTGAATTCCATAGTTTAACTATGCACTGTGTGGAATTTTTTCATCTGTCCTGAATCTTCCAACATTCAACTATGTCCATGAGTTCTAGTGTTATGAGAGAGGGAGAAAAAAAATTCTATAAGAATTATCTTGATATTATCTTGATATTAATAATTTCACCAGCAACTTGAAACATTTTTGTGCTAATGAAAGCCAAAGGGTTTCAAGGATTTCTCAGTAGACAGAGCAATAGGGAAGGCAGGAAGTCTGAAAATCATCCCCCTCAGGGAACCATGAATTGTATATGTTACCTAAGTTTGCAGCCTTCTGGGCTATGAACCTTACACAAAACTAATTTCTACCATACCCATTGCCTCCCAATCCACTGGTGATGTGGGGCAGAATATTCCCCATTGCTTTATTTTTCCCATGAAAAATTTTCTGTTGTCTGCTTCATTAGTAACAATGAATGGATGCCAATTGCAAATGCACTTTATTAAGCAAGCTTGGCCCTTTTTGGCTTTGATTACTAAATACAAGTAAAATTGACATGCCAAATTAAATTTTTATTTACTTATTTATATTAAAGACAAACAGAACACTCTACATAAAAATAAAACGTAAGTATAACCATCTGTATTACTGAGCATGTACATCATAAACATGCTAAATTAGATCACTCTCTAGAGCAGCCTTTCCCAACCAGTGTGCCTCCAGATGTTGTTGAACCACAACTCCCATCAGCCTCAGCCAGCACTGCCAATGGTCAGGAAAGATGGGAGTTGTGGTCCAACAACATCTGGAGGCACACTGATTGGGAAAGGCTGCTCTAGAGCATCTGAAAGTTTTCTGGTGCAAGCTAAAAAAATTCCAGTGCAAATTACCCTAATTTGCATAGGAAATTTTTCCAGAAAATCCACATTACTGCAGCTCACCAGGAGATTCTGCAAAATCCTTGGAGTTTTCATATCACTTCATACTATTTTTATTTATTTATCTATTAAATATATAAACTACTTCCTATTAAATATCTCAAAGCAATTTTAATAAAAACAGCAACAATAAAAACATACATAAATACAACTTTAGGTATATAAATGTACATGTATTACATTTATAAATGTTTATGTATTTATAAATATATAATTCAATGTAGATGAAAATTGGGATAAAATCTCCACTTAAAAGCTTGTAGGAAGAGGACAGTCTTCCAACAGGCACTGAAAAGACAGAGGCCTGTTATGTAACAGGAGGGAATTTTAAAAGGTAGGTGCCACCACACTAGAGGTCCGATTCCTACTTTGCATAGGACTTCCTGATAAGGTGGTATCTGCAGGAGACCCTCTCCTGTAGAGGACAGTGATCGAATGGGTATGTAAGGGGTGAAATGATCCTTTAGGTATCCTGGCCCTGAGCTGCATAAGGCTTTGTACACCTGGAGCAGCACCTTGAACTTAGCCCAGTAGCTAACTGACAGCCAGTGCAAATCTTTCAGCAGTGTCTAACATGATGGCGACATTCTGCCCCAGTGAGCAGTTGATCTGCTACATTCTGCACCAGCTGCAGCTTTTAGACCAACCTCAGGGGTAGCCCCACATAGAACGTGTTGCTCTAGTCCACTCTGGAGGTTATTAGAAATGGAATGACAGTGGTCAGGTTGTCCCACTCCAGCAACGGTTGTCTTATCAGCCAAAGAGGGTAGAAAGCACTCCTTACCAGTGAGGTATGGGAGTCCCCAGGAAATTTTCCAGAGGGAGGGCAGGGCAAACTAGAACACTGAAAGGGGAGAGAGGCTAATTTCTCTCTCACACACACACACAAATAGTGCTTGTGCATTTTGTTTCATATCTCAGGTTGTACAGTACAAATACTAGAAACTTATTCTTTTGCTAAAAAATTAAGGTTGGGAATCTAGGAATGATGGACACACCTGCACTGAGGTTTGCTATGAAACTGCAAGTCAGGAAGGATACAGAAGGGATTGCTTTACCATGCTAGAGCATTATACCCAACCCAGCCCATTGACAGACACACATCAAGCTAACAACAAAAGAAGGGTTGGCTAGAAATGTTGTGATTTTATACTGTATCCTCCAATTCTGGCAAAAATCAGACTGGTCAGCTACCCTAAATTTTCCCTCAAAGGAAATTTCCCCAACGCCCACCCCATTTGAGCCTCACTGCTGGTCAATGAGATCATTTCGAGTTTGCATTTAAAATTAACACGCTAATGAACAGTGACAATATTATTTCCCTTGAAGGTGTGCCCCTATTAATAGACCCATAAGCTGCATGCAGGCTAATGCTGTATCTGCATTATTTGCTTCAACCAAGTCAGTTACCATTCCAATGTGTGTTCAAACTACAATTTGCACCTCCTCCCTCATAGACCTAATAGTGTTTGCAGAATTTCAGGCAGGAACAGGCATTGTATGCAATTAAAGAAGACACATTTAAGAATGCAAGAGCCCTGCTGGATCAAACCAAAGGCCAGAATCTTGTTCTCATAAAGTTGCCAACCAGATGCCTACAGGAAGCCCACAAGCAGGGCCTTGAGGGCAATATCACTCTCCTTACTTGTGATTCCCAGCAACTGGTATTCAGAGGTATCTCCAACAGTGGAGGTATAACATAGCCATCATGCCAACAGCCTTATCCTCCATGAATTTGCTTATCCTCTTTTAAAGCCATCCAAGTTACTGGCCATCACTACATCTCAAAGACAGACAAAAGCACTATAGGAATCCACGTTTAGCATTTTTTAAAAAGTATGTACTAATGCAAACTCCACAAATCCAGTACTTTACACATACACACATACTACAACATTGCAAAATAATAAAGTTGCAATCGTAACCCCATTTACCTGGGAGTAAGTCAACTGAATTCTGATTTTTTAATTGGGTAACCTCCCTTGTAGACAGTGGGAATGCTGTGGGCATAATATACCTCGACTTCAGCAAAGCTTTTGACAAAGTGCCCCATGATATTCTGATTAGCAAGCTAGCTAAATGTGGGCTGGATGGAACAACTATCAGGTGGATCCACAGCTGGCTCCAGAATGGTACTCAAAGTGTGCTTATCAATGGTTCCTTCTCAAACTGGATAGAAGTAATGAGTGAGGTACTGCAGGGCTCGGTCCTGGGCCAAGTGCTCTTCAACATTTTTATTAATGACTTGAATGAGGTACAAATTTGCAGATGATACAAAATTGGGGGGCACAGCTAATACCGTGGAAGACAGAAACAAAATTCAAAGGGACCTTGATAGGCTGGAGCATTGGGTTGAAAACAACAGAATGAAATTCAACAGGGATAAATGCAAAGCTGTACACTTAGGAAAAACAAACCAAATGCACAGTTATAAGATGGGGATACTTGGCTCAGAAATACGACATGTGAGAAGGATCTTGGAATTGTCGTTGATCACAAGCTGAATATGAGCCAACAGTGCGATGTGGCTGCAAAAAAGGCAAATGCTATATTAGGCTGCATTAGCACAAGCATACTTTCCAAATCACGTGAAGTATTAGTTCAGCCTCATCTTGAGTACTGTGTCTAGTTCTGGTCTCCACACTTCAAGAAGGAAAGCAACAAGGATGATCAGGGGACTGGAAACAAAGCCCTATGAGGAGAGACTGAAAGAACTGGGCATGTTTAGCCTGGAGAAGAGAAGACTGAGGAGAGAGATGATAGCACTCTTCAAGTACATGAAAGGTTGCCACACAGAGGAGGGCCAGGATCTCTTCTCAATCGTCCCAGAGTGCAGGACATGGAATAATGGGATCAAGTTGCAGGAAGCCAGATTTCAACTGAACATCAGGAAAAACTTCCTAACTGTTACAGCCATACAACAATGGAACCAATTACCTAGAGAGGCAGTGGGCTCTCTGACACTGGAAGCATTCTAGAGGCAGCTGGACAGCCATCCGTTGGGAATGCTTTGATCTGGATTCGTGCACTGAGCAGGGGGTTGGACTTAATGGCCTTATAGGCCCCTTCCAACTCTACTATTCTATAATTCTATGAATTCAATAGGACTTATTTCTGAGTAGATATGGTTAGGATTATGCGGCAACATCTTTCCTTTATGCAATAAGCAAACTGCTTTCACCGATGCAAACGGAGGCTTATTGGAAGATACTTCTTGCCAGCCTTTATTCCCCTGATGATGGCCTAAATATACACAGGCTGAAACACGTTGGGCTTGGATTACAAATAAACACTTATTTTTCTACCATTTTTCCTTCCTCATATTCCCCCGGTTTTATATGCTAGCCACTTTCTGGTGTTGAAGGCTGTTGTAGACCACTGAGAAGCAACTCCAAATACCGCACCAAATGTGACCATCACAGAAGCATAAAGTTAGAGACACTGTAGGCGAGCGACAGGGAATCTGTAATCCTCCTGATGCTGCTGGACTACAACTCCCATCATCCTTGACCACTTTCCATAGGGCTGATGGGAGTTGGAGTCCAACAACATCTGGAGGGCCACAGGGTCTTCATCCCTGTTGAAGACCATCCAATTCCAACCCCTGAGTTATGCAAGAAATCCAACGCAAGAGCACTTCCAATGGGTGGCTGTTCTGCCTTAAGACCTCGAACAAGGGAGAGCCTTCCTACCTGTAATCTACGCCCATGAGATCAAACCCTGTTCTTTGAAGCAGCAGAAAATAAGTCTTTGCCCCCATCTGTAACACATCAGGTATTTGAAGAGCACTATCATGTCCCTTCTCAGTCTTCTTGCTTCTAGGCTAACATACCCATTTCCTTCAACCTTTCCTCTTAGGACTTGTATCCCATACGCTTGATCACCTTCACTCCCCTCTTTTGAACTCATCCTAATTGGTCTGCACCTTGGTGTGGCAACCAAAACTGGACACAGATCTCCAGATGAGGTCTTCTAATTTTTTTTGTTATAGAACAAGCATATCCTGAAACCATCCCCAACCTGCTTTATTTCAAAGTAAATTAAAATTGCAGAGCTATACTACCAAACTATAAGTGCATTCATTTTGCCAAACACAAGCATCTCACAACATCAAGCACATCATTTGTTTTTGCTTTAAAAGCAAAACTGAAGGTCCACAGCAAATTCTTTTGAAATGCACAGTACTATTGCTATTATTTTATGTATAATCTTTTCTTATCATGAGCCAGAGTTGTATGCTGGGACAAAAAATAAATAGAATAAAACAAGGTATAGATAATTCTCCACTAAAACAGCTCAAATACTAAAACTAAAGAAACATTCAATTTTGAATGTGAAAACTTCTTTCCAAAAGGAGGGAAACTAGTTCTGTATATAAAGTACTTGCTGCACCCAAGGCATCTTCCGTAAGATTGGAAGAGAATGAAGTAGCCACATTCCTCACGCCAAAGGAGCAGGAGAGGTGTCACAGTCAGGCACTAGTAGCACAAGGTTTCCCAAAATGGTCAATATTGATCCTCTGGGGTTAATGGGACCGTGCAGGGGGTGAATATAAAGACCTGGGGTCAAAAAGGGGATAGGGGTGGAAAAGACGTTTACAAGTCATAGTGCGAAAAAAATTAGGAACTATGAGCCTCGGAAGCAAAGGGCATGCACAGTGTGTGCCTCCCTTGCCAATGAGGAACTTTGGTATTTTATAAGATGATTCCACAATACAATATTATTCCTTTTTATCAAGTTATGATTCCTAGTAATGGTGATGGATGATTAATATGAGTTTATTTATTTATTACATTTATATACTGCCCTTTAGCCGAAGCTCTCTGGGCGGTTTACAGCAAGAGTACACAGTTGACTACATATTGATATTTCTTGCCTTTATTTCATTTAAATTCCTAAGAACTTGGGTTGGTGTCGATGACAACCTTGGAAGCTGAACAAGTGGCCAATGAACTCAGATGTTTGGGGAAACCTGCACTAGCATATACAGTTAAGCACACTTAAAACTGACTAACAGGGACAAGACAGTAGCCCAGGAGCCTGAATCTGGGTGTTCTGCACTGCATGCCGGGTCTCCTGCACACTGGAAA
The DNA here is from genome assembly GCF_030035675.1 of Rhineura floridana. Taxonomy (NCBI): domain Eukaryota; kingdom Metazoa; phylum Chordata; class Lepidosauria; order Squamata; family Rhineuridae; genus Rhineura; species Rhineura floridana. Next base: position 176,735,360 of record NC_084483.1, read on the forward strand.
GCAAGCACAGCACCCTTAATAAACAACAATTCCCAGGATTCTTTCGGGGAAGCCATGACTGTCAAAGTGGTGTAAGGGGGCTGTAAATGTATGGTGTGTGTGTGTGTTCCAAAAACATTCTGGAAGTTAGATAGCAGGCAACATGGGCATCATTCATTACAGCTACCACAGAAAAGTCACTGGCTTCTGTCCTGGAGTTGCAAAAAGGTATTTGGGAGATAGGGGGCATTTCTGTCTGCATGGGTGAAAATCTTCCAATCCACATAGCGAGCTGCTGTACACAAACATTTGCCATACATGAAGGCTGCATGGAGCAACTGAAAGAGGTCTTCAGGCTGTGGCTATAAATTGTTTGTAATAATGTATTTTATATTGTTGTGACCTGCCCCGGAGACCTACTGGTGAAGGGCGGGTAACATATATTATTATTATATTTAGCATGTATACAGATGTGCACCTTCAGACCACTTCCTTTGTATACTTCTCTCGCCTTCACTTACTTCCAATTTGCTTCCAGGCCCAGTTCAACATGCTAGTATTGTACAGTATAAACCCTTGGATGGCTTGGGACCTGAAGGTATGCCTCCTTCATGCCCCAAGATCATCTACAAAGGTCTTTCTCCAACTGCCCCCTCGATCCAAGGCATTAAGAGTGGCTACAAAAGAGAGGACCTTCTCATCTCTAACCCTCTGGTTGTGGAATGATCTCCCTTGCTTGCCCTTAATATAATGGTGTTCTCCCAGGGCTTTTAATATTTTAAACATATTTTACCCAGTATGAAGACCACTTTGTATCTTGAAAGACTGTTTTTTTAATACTGACAACCTCTGTTTTAATACTGTGGGCCTATGTTTTAATGTTTTTTAGCCTTTATAAGGGCCAGTGTGGTGTAGCAGTTAAAAGTGCTGGATTAGGACTAGGGATCCAAACCCCCACTCGGCCAGGAAGCTCACTGGGCCAGTCACACTGTCTCAGCCTAACCTACCACACAGGGTTACAGCGAGGATAAAATGGAGAACAGGAGAATCATGTACAGCAATTTGAGCTCCTTGGAGGAAAGGCAGGATATAAAAAAGCTCTTTTTATATAATTAGGCTATTTTACTATGGTTGTGCTGCTCTGTTCTCTCCATCTGTGGTGGGATTTTTTTAAAAACACTGAATTTGTTTGTATTATTCTATTTGTTTTTATTAATGTTTAAAACCAAGTTGTTGTAGGTCACCTAGAGAACTTTTGAACTAACAAGTGCAAATAATGAATAATTTGTGCAACACTTCAGGATTTAGACCATTAAGAAGAGCTCCGACAGGTCAGACCGACGGCCTATCAATGCAAGGGTTTTGCCTCTCCAGTGGCTCACCAGATGCCTCTGAGAAAGCCCACAAGCAGGACATGAAGGCAATAGCCTATTCTGCAATCTCTTTCCAGCGACTGTGACCAAGAAACACACTGCCTCTGAACCTACATTGTACAAAGCACTTTCCTTATATTACGTTAGCAATCCTTACGATTTCTCGGCAACACAATCATCACCGCCTGTACTTTCTGCATTTCATGTCCCTCTGTCCCCACTGCTTAAAACGCCCCCACCCCCAACAACCACAGGTACATATGCCTGCCAACTTAGGCTAACGCTTCACACAGCTGATGCAGCGCACTCTAGATCAATAAAAGCTTAGGCCAGGAGTAGGGATCCGTTGTCCATTTAAGGGCCACATTCCCTTCTGGGCAACCTTCTGAAGGCCACATGCCAGCGGTGGGCAGGGCCAAAACACAAACAGGCAGAGCAACAAATGTAAATGTTACCTTTCTACGGTAGGCTAACTTCTACACACACACCTCTCTATCCTCCATCCAGCCGAGCAAGAGGCATTATCAGAGTTCAAGGACACATTCCAGCACCAGGCAAAACATTTCTGGCGAAGCCAGGGCCACTGAGGGATGTGGCCTGGAGAGAGTTCCGAGGAGAAAACAGAAAGGCCGAAAGGGTTGTATTTGGCCTACAAGCTTGACGTTCCCCATCCCTGGCTTAGGGCATAATAAATTTGTTAGTCTTTAAGGTGCCACAAGAGTGGCTTGAGAAAAAAAAGATAGGCAGGTATTATCCCCATAATACTGACAGGGGGCAGATGATAAAAAGTTAGCCAAAGATCACCCAGGGAGTTCAAGGCTGAGGCAAGTTTTAAAGTGGGCCTTGTAACTCACACTTTAGGCTGCAATCACAAACATGCTTACTAAGTAGTAAGTTCTATTGGTCTTACTTAGTGGGACTTACTTCTAACCAGACATGCACAGGATTGCACTGTTAAACCTCTATGCTCTACCAATAACCCTTCTAGTAAATATTGCCAATTATAGCACTTTTAAGTACTAGGAGAATGGCTGCTGACAAGTGATTCTCAACCAGTTAAGTGCATGATGCCCCCAAATTAATTTCCATACTCGGATTGGATGGACAAGAACGACATTCACAATATGTGTGAGAAAACATTTAAATTGACTCTGAAACATTTTAAAGTAAGGTTGTCATCTAAAGATATCTTAGGCTTCAATCCAATACACATTTACCGGGGAGTAAGTCCCATTTAACTCCACAAAGCTTACTTCCAAGTACACATGTACTGGATTGCAGCCTCAGTTGATTAACAAATCAAGTAGTCAAGTTATTTGCTTATGCATAAAAACAATGCTTCGAAAGGAAAAAAGATATTTTGTTTTTAGGCTAATGCATATAGGCACCATTTTAGGAGTGAAAACTGCAAGAAAAGGACAAATGCCTCTTCTAACATGGAGCCTAGCTGCCTGCTATTTTGCACAAATTTGCATTAAAAATAATTAAACGTTTTCTTTTAAAGAAAATCTGCCAGATTCATTAGGGCAACTTTTTGCATGATCAAAAGGTATTCAACTAATTAATCAATGAAAAGTTGCAGATCTAATTTTAACCTCTTGGCTGTAACACGTGAACCTTGTATTAACCAAAATTACACGACCACATATGGATTCTGTACATGCAACCCCGAAGAAGGATCTCGAGTCAGACTTTTTCATCTCTCAAAACAAGGATTATAGTCTCAGTATAGGCTTTGCATATTCCCTTCTCCAGCTGTTAATTTTTTAAAACACACATACATATAACCATATTATTTTCTTGGTTTTCACGAACTGGGTCTGACTCATCTCTATTTAAAAAGTGCATCCATCTTACTTTAAGCGCCTCTTTGCTTTACTAAATTCTAAGCAAAAACCATGGGGAGAGCATGGGTGTACGGGCTTAGGGAGTGGCCAAGATGCAAATCTCTAGCTTTCTAATTTCCCACCGACTAGGAGCGGGTAGGTACGGCAGCGTGTAATCAGTGTCAGATCCACGCATATGGTTACTTGCCACACAGCCTTTGAGCTGCAAACACACACGCAGTATATTTAAAAGATCACACACACACCCCATCCCTGTGCGTGTAATCGCCTAGATTCGATTTCAAATAGAAGACACACTTACGGCCTTGCACCTTACTTAAAGAAACATCAAGGAATAGGGATGCATTTTTAAATAATTATTGCCAAGCTGAATGTTCTGCTCTTTTCCTGCTGGGATATCTTGCAGCAAGGAGGAGGGGAAGGCAGGGAGGGAGGGCCTCGCCTACTCAGTCCTAACATACCGAAAGTGAGTGAACTGCAAACTTAAAAAAAAAAGTTGAGTTTGTAGCTCAGTGCAAGAATGGAAGTTCTTAAGCTTTTGCCTACCTGGTGCAAGTCTGCAAACAAGTGCATGCAGGGTCCAAGATCAGTGTGGGCGCAATTATTTTAAAAAAAAATTACACCGACAAGGCAAACACAATTTAAATATTACTGTGCTGGTATTTACTTGGGTCCTACTTTGCTTACAGTATATCTCATGCTGTAAACAAATATCGCTCCGCCAGTTAAAATATATACACACACACCGCCCACCTCCGCCGCGTCTTCCCCCCCTCCCCTCCAGCGCCCGTGCAATGTACCCTCCCCTCCGCGACTGTACAGGGGGGACGGAGGGGAGGGGTGGAAATAACTAATCCTCACCCTTTCCCAAGCCCACGCTTGAGGAAAACCTCGAGGAAGCTGGACTTACCTTGTGCATGAAATTCCTTGCATGCTTCCTTAGTAAGGGGGCTCTGCCCCCCCCAATCTCTGGTGCAAAATCCCAGTGTCAGCAAAACGCTGTCAAATAATTTTCGTGCAAAAGAAGGGAAAAGCAGAAGCAAAAAGGGGAGGAGGCTAGAAGAGAAAATGGGATCCCTCCGCCGAGATGGGTCTGGTCCTGAGTTTGCAAACCAGGAAGTAAGGTGTCAGCAGCGGCAGCGGTGATAGTAGTGTGCTCATAGACCCTCACCGGGGTGTCCTGTCTTAGGAGTGGCCTGTGGCTTTCTTTAGACTGGGGTAGCTACCGGGAGTAATCCCCACATTTTAGTTGCACATCTCCCTAGGGTTTTTAGAGGGTGTGTGTGTATGGATTGCCCATTTCCAGGCTGCAGATTCCCTACAGGTATGGAGTCCCCATACTCTGGCTCCCCAACCTGTCAGCGGGGCCCTGGGCAAGGAGCGATTGCACTCGAACAAGCAGATTGTTTGGTGCCTTGGGGGCAAGGAGATCACCGGCGATGATCCAGACTCGGTGTATGAGTAAAAAAAAAAAAGACTATGTATGGCGTGCTGTTTCCTCTTGGTTCGGTAGTTCGTAACTCGTTTCTCTGCGGGGCCCTTGATCGGGTCTGGGTTGCATTTCTGCAAACGATCCGAAGCTTTTGAGAAGCAGTGTGTGTTTAAGCACATACTGAAGGAAACATGCGGCGACATCCAACGTGTGTTTGCCGGAAAATAAACCCCGCAGTATTTATTAGGGTTTGGTCTCAGGTACGTAGTGTGTATAGAATTGTAGCCTCAAAAAGCAAACACACATTGCAAAAGCCCTATATTCCCAAAGATAAAAGTGGATGGGGGTTCATCAGACTGTAATTCTAGGCACCCTTACCTGGGAGTAAGCCCCATTAATCACACTGGGACGTTACTTCCGAGTAAACGTGTATAGGATTGAGCCGTTAAGAAAGCTGCTTTAGGAGTCTGGCTTTCTGCCCGGAGCCTCCCATTTACGGATACGCATAGACTGCTCTGCTTCGCAATAGGGTGTGGGCTTCTGTACTGTACGCCTTTTCCTCCCACAACGCCATGACTGCAAAACGTGGGGAGGTGGGTGGAGGACTCCTCCTAGGAGTGCCCCCAGCGGGCTTTTGATTGGCGCAGCGCTCAGACATGAGTCCACTTGCTCTGTTTTCTCCCTCCCTCCTCAGAAAAAGAAACTAACAATATGCGTCGCAGTCAGATGCCTCTCCATTTTATTATGTATGTATATTCGTTCACCTCCCCGAAGAGTGGAGCGTTTATGCGCAATATTCACGTTTGCTGCAGGTTAAGGTTGCCAGCTATTTTTTTTCCTGCTGAGGCTCCTCTATCATTCACAGCAGAGGCAAGCAGCGTTTTAGTGGGTGAACCTTTGCCTGTAATAGTATCTCCAAGCTGCAGAAGGCTAACCTGAATTTGTCAGGCTACTATTAAAGACACAGGAGCCAAGTGGGGAGGGAAAGCTGGCAACCTGTGGTGTGTTTGCATTCCTTAGCGGCTTTTGGAGGCACTTCTGCCCCTAGAATTTTCCCATTTCCATGTAACTAGTGCTAACTTGGATCCAATTTCAATAGGCATGTTCATCACTTAAGTGAGCTTCCTGCCTGGCGGATCGTCACAGGTAGAACTACACCCAAGATCTCATAAAATGCAATACTTTACAGTGTACTTGATACATAAATTCGGCTGCCGGTCATCAAGCATACAGCAATCAAGTGATTTACGTGTGAATCTGACGCTAGTGATAGATTGATGAAAGATCCAACAAAAAGTTTTGCTGCTTTCCCCCCAGGGATACTTGAAGGAGACAGAATGGATCCGGAATGAGTTGTGTAATCAATACTGTTGTGATGCAAGGAGGAAATGCAAATACAACATTATAATTTTGTGTTAAGAGTGGGATCTGAAACAGAACGTCTCAGGATGCTGTGTCCTCCCTCCTAAAAGGAGTCCTATTTAGCCAGCTATTCTCTCCAAGCAGAGCATTTCACCAGCTCTGTTTTCTTTTCCATCATTCCCGGGTTAATGAGTATGCTCAGGCCTTATTGGGCAATTTGGGGCGGGGGGGTGTCCCTCTCTTTAGGCACCTTTTCTTTTTTTAAATTCTGCTTCTGAAAACCACTGATAACTCTGTCATGGTTCTCAGTGGCCTTATTTTGGCTAGCATTCTGTCAGCAACACACTACCTGAGTTAAACAGTACAGTACTGTTTTGTATCCCAACTTTCCTCTAGTAGTATTTTATTCCTTAGTTTTTAAACTTCGCTCTTCAACCAAAAAGGCTTCCAGAGTGATTTACAAAAATCTGTAGTAAGACAGTCAGTGCCTTCAGGCACAAAAGGAAAAAGGGATGAAGCAAGAGGGAGGAAAAGTTCAGACCCCCATTCTTAAAAGGTATAGTTCTTTTAATAAGCAGATGGAATGGAACAGTTCAGATAGCAGAATGGAATGGCTGCAGTTAGGTGACCGAATTAAAGGTGGGTGATTTTTAGCAGAGAATGAAGGAATCTCTGTTTTCTGCCCTCTGCAGCCTTTTGTATATTTTTCAGAAGCAAGTCCTTTTGAGTTAAATATAGCTAGGTAAATAGGTTGAACACATTTCAGGGAGGAAGGAAAGTTTAAGCCCAACTAAAATGGAACTGCAGTGTTCATTTTAGGTATCACCATCTCACGAAAAGGGGTGTGGATCATCATCATCATCATCATCATCTTCAATCCCAGAGCAGAGAACAGTAGAGCAAGGTAACAAAGATGAGACTAAAGGCCGCACAGATGAATTGTGGGATGTTCTCCTTTGTTGGACCTATCTTACTTCTGTCTTCAATAGTATTTAGGAGACCGCTTTATAAAGGTCTTCAGGATTGCAGTGTATCATCTTAATGCTGGAATTCTTCTCTGCTGCTTATTGCTTTGTATTATGGTTATTTTGATTGTAACTGATTTATTTCAATATTTTTATGTATGCCCTTGGGGATCCTTGTTGGTTGAAGGGCACTTGGGTATCTGGTACACCTTCCTATTTAACATTGTAATGCCTAAAAACATTTTGTCTTTTTTCATCTTGAGGCTAAACTAGAAACTAAGTTGATCTGTTCAGCACATTTATAGCCTACCTTTCTTCTGTCATGGATCTCAAGGTGCCTGCACCTCCCAGATGTCTTCCATTTTTAGGCAGTGACGTGACCAGACCAACCCAACCCAGACCTGGCATAGAGATACACTTACTGTTCGGCTAGTTTCAGAGCATCTCCAACTCTGTTTCCCAAAAACAGGCACACAATGCTAGTCAAACCCCATCCCATTTTACTGTAAAACCTGGTGGGATCAGTTTGAGTGCATCTGTTTTAATTCAGCTTCAAACAGATTTCACAGCTGAACAGCAGATCAATCCATTGCCCCTCCAGGTGTGGCCAATGGAAACACTTTGCTGTAGGCTACTAGGGGGCTCACAGCCCTGCTTAGCTTCAGCAAAGTGGTGGTATCATGTATCCTTGTGTTTAAACATGGAACTACCTCAACGGGATAGGAAGAAGAGTAAAATGAAGGAAGGGGGGGAGAGAACATGTAAGTGCAGTTGCTTCCTTCCATCCAACTGTTTCAGTCCTTGCCCTGTTTCTCTCTAGGCATTTGGTCACGGGAATTAAAGTGGTCGGTACCTTGGGGGAAAGTGACCACGTAATGCTAGAATTCGTGATTCTGGGAAAAGCCAAAGAAGAATATAGTCAAATATGGACCTTGGATTTCAGCAAAACCGATTTTAGCAAGCTCAGGGAAATGATGGGTAGGATTCCGTGGCTAGATAGACTAAAGAAAAAAGGAGCCCAAGAAGCGTGGGAGTTCATGAAGAACGTATTACAAAAAGCGCAATCACAAACAATTCCAAACAGGAAGAAAAACGGAAGACATCGGAAAAAGCCAATGTGGCTACATGGAAAACTGGTGGAGGAGGTAAAAATAAAAAAGAGCATGTATAAAGAATGGAAGGAAGGATGCATCACCAAGGAAGAGTACCGACGAGCAGCTCAGGCTTGCAAGAATAGCGTAAGGAAAGCTAAAACCCAGAATGAGCTGAGGCTGGCGAGGGAAGCGAGGAACAACAAAAAGGGGTTTTTCAGATATGTTCGAAGCAAGAGAAAGCAGAGCATGGAAAAGTTACTTTTTTGAACTACAACTCCCATCAGCCTAATCCAGTGGCCATGCTGGCTGGGGCTGATGGGAGTTGTAGTTCAAAAAAGTAACTTTTCCAAGCTCTGAGAGAAAGACCAAGGAAACGGTGGGACTGCTGCTCAGTGAGCATGGCAAAATGTTGACAGATAACAAGGAAAAGGCAGAACTGCTCAACGCCTATTTTGCCTCCGTTTTCTCCCAAAAAGGGAACAGTGTGCAACCTTGCATCGGTAGCAATCTCAGTAAGGGGTCGGGATTGCAGTTCAAGATTGATAAGGAGATAGTCAGGAAATACCTAGTTAACCTAAATGAGTTCAAATCTCCAGGGCCTGATGAACTGCATCCCAGAGTATTGAAGGAACTTGCTGATGTACTTTCAGAACCTCTTGCCATCATCTTTGAGAAATCCTGGAGAACAGGAGAGGTGCCGGAGGATTGGAGACAGGCAAACGTCGTCCCGCTCTTTAAAAAGGGTAAAAAAGAAGATCCGGGGAATTACAGGCCGGTCAGTCTGACTTCAATACTGGGAAAGATATTAGAACAGATAATAAAAGAGTCCATTGGCAACTATCTAGATGACAATGCTGTGATTAGTAGGAGCCAGCATGGGTTTGTCAAGAAAAAATCCTGTCAAACTAATCTCATCTCTTTTTTTGATCGGGTCACTAGCTTAGTAGGTGGTGGAAATGCTGTAGATGTCATCTATCTAGATTTCAGCAAAGCGTTTGACAAAGTCCCCCACGACCTTCTGATTAGCAAACTGGTCAAATGCGGACTAGATGGAAATACTGTCAGGTGGATTCACAACTGGTTGGAAAACCGTACTCAAAGAGTGGTCATCAGTGGCTCTGCTTCGGACTGGAAGGAGGTTTCGAGTGGAGTACCACAGGGTTCTGTCCTGAGGCCGATACTCTTCAACATTTTTATCAATGACTTAGATGACGGTGTGGAGGGAAGCCTTATGAAGTTTGCAGATGATACGAAACTGGGAGGGATAGCTAACACAATGGAAGACAGGAATAAAATCCAAAGGGACCTGAAGAGACTAGAAAATTGGGCTGAAATTAATAAAATGAAATTCAATAAAGACAAATGCAAGATTCTGCATTTAGGCCACAAAAACAAAATGCATGGGTACAGGATGGGAAATACCCAGCTTAGCAGTAGTGCGTGTGAGAAGGACCTTGGAATTGTAGTGGATCGCAAGTTGAACATGACCCAGCAGTGTGATGCTGCGGCAAAAAAGGCAAACGCGGTTTTGGGCTGCATAAACAGAGCTATAGTTTCCAGGTCGAGGGAAGTAATAGTCCCACTATATTCTGCATTAGTCAGGCCTCATCTGGAATACTGCGTTCAGTTCTGGGCGCCTCATTTTAAGAAAGATATAGACAAGTTGGAGCGGGTTCAGAAGAGGGCGACGAGGATGATAGCCGGTATGGAGAACAAGTCTTATGAGGAAAGGTTGAAGGAACTTGGCATGTTCAGTCTGGTGAAGAGAAGGCTGAGGGGTTACATGATTTCACTCTTTAAGTACCTGAAGGGCTGTCACATAGAGGAGGGTACAGATTTGTTCTCTGCTGCCCCAGAGGGTAGGACTAGGTCTAATGGTTTTAAGTTTCAGGAGCGTAGATTCAGATTGGACATTAGAAGGAACTTCTTGACAGTAAGGGCAGTTCGGCAATGGAACCGACTGCCTAGGGAGGTGGTGGGATCCCCTTCGCTGGATATCTTCAAGCAGAGGCTGGACAGCTATCTGCGGGAGATGCTCTAGCTGTGGATTTCCTGCTGTGAGCAGGGGGTTGGACTCGATGGCCTACAAGGCCCCTTCCAACTCTATCATTCTATGATTCTGTGATTCTATTTTTCTCTCTCTCAGCTGAGGCTCTGACCACTGATTGATTAAAATCCCTTGTTCGCTCCCTTTGCACATATTAAAGGTCATATACAAAAAAGTAAAACAAAACCATTACAAAACACATGCAAGAAAAAACAAAATAGCCAGCTGAACTGAAGGCCAAATGAAAAAAATCTGTTTACACCCACTATGGAAAGTCAATACAGAGGCGCAAATTCATTTCACTATAAAGCTTGTTGCTGTGACAGTTAGCTCACAGGGCTGATGTGACTATAACTTGGGCTGAGAGATGGTGACTGCAGTTCCCAGGTTTCTTTGGGAGAAGTCATGTGCTTTAAATATATGGTGTGTGTGCTGTAACAACACCATAGAACTCTTAAGTCACATGGAACTGGCATTTGAATGGAAATGGAAATGGACTGCCTTCAAGTCGATTCCAACTTATGGCGACCCTATGAATAGGGTTTTCATGGTAAGGGGTATTCAGAGGTGGTTTACCATTGCCTTCCTCTGAGGCTGAGAGGCAGTAACTGGCCCAAGGTCACCCAGTGAGCTTCATGGCTGTGGGGGGATTTGAAACCTGGTCTCCCAGGTCGTAGTCCAACACTCTAGCCTCAAAAAAGGGCCGGGGGGGGGGAGTGTAGTGCTGCAGCAATCTAATAAAAATAGTGTTCTCCTTGAGACAGAAAGTTGCTTGGGAAGACTGAAGGGAGATAATCTGGTGTTTTTGTGTGTGTGTAAAATTCAGTTCTTTTCTCTCACATGTCCCTTTTCTTTTTAAAACTAGATCACCCACATCCTCTTTCTATGCGATACATGAAGCTGACTCAGTCACGTCTACTTTGGTCCTCATTTAAGTTCTTTGACATGAATGAAAAAATTTATTTGCCAAGCCAATCTAAAAAAAATCACTTGTGGAGGTGGCACAGAAGATACATAATTTTGCTTTAATGTTTACAGGCAGAATGCATCAAGCATTGCAGAACCTACATTCTTAAAAATGCACAGTCATGTTAACCATACTTCTATGTGAAAGTTTGCAAACTAAGAGATTAAGGGGGGGGAGAAAGTGAGATATTTTTTTTCTTTTGTACTTGAACCTTCATGTGTAACAAGATAGCTTAGGATCAAGGACATCGGTTGCTTTTCTTTGTGAGGAGCTGGGACAATGGGGGGGAAGAGAGAATTAGTGCCTATAATGGGCACATGTACCAGTTCTGATGTAACTATTTGCAGTTAAAACCCACAAGGGAAGTGGTTGCATAAATAGGGTAAGGTAATTCTGTATGGTGTCAATGTTCTTTCTTAGAAATTTTTTTTAGAGTTTTTGTACTGTTAGTAGATTGACTCAGTAAACCACCTCCTCTTTCTCTCTCTCTCTCTCTCTCTCTCTCTCTCTCCACCTCCAAGATAATATCAGCAGGTTTTGATGGCAATTTTAAATCATCAGGGTCCTAGCTGCCTTACAGAATTTATAAGCTAGTTCTAAGCTGGAAGGAAAATGGCCATAAATGGAGTATACAGTACCAGCTGGTGCTCATTGGGCCTGGTGGTGGTGAAAGGCAAGGAGACCAACAGTCAGAGCCAACTAATTCTAATTTTGACCCCATTCCCTTCCTTGCTGAGTTCTACAAAGGACAACACTCAGAATATGGAAGCTGACAAGCAGTGCCACCCCCTGGGCTCGTTGTAAGTAAGAAGGCAGACATGAAGGTGGGGGCTGGTCGTGGGCAGACTGAAGGTGGTGGGACATTGTCTCATACACCGAAATTATCCAGCCTCCACAGAGAATATCTGTGATAAGGAGATTAATTTCTGGAAGAATAAGTAGCTTGATTGGCAACACTGGCCATGTTTCATGTTGAGTTTGTTGCTCTGCTTTGCCATTTTCTTATCTGCTATTATTACATTTATGACTCACCTTTCCTCCAAGGAGCTCAAGGTGGCATTCATGGTTCTTCCCCTCCCCATTTTATCCTTGCAAACTTGTGAGGTAGGTTTGGCTGGGAGACTGTGTCTGGCCCAAGGTCACCCAGTGAGCTTCATGGCTGAGTGGGAATTTGTTGGTGTCTCAGGTCCTAGTCCAACACTCTAACCATTACATCACACTAACTCTCTAACTGCACTGTTATTCTCCCATTTTGCCATCAAATGAAGAGAGTGAGGGGTAGCTATAGCCTCAAAGTGCTTAAACCAGCAAGGTGTAATAATCTATTTCAGGGCTTTGCTTTTAAATGACCACCACCACAACAAGTGTATAGGAAATTTGCCAAGGATTTTTAACTCAAGGTCAGTGGGACTATTGTCCACTTAAATCCACTGAGACAAAATAATTCCCTGACATTGGAACAAAATAACACAATAATGTTCCATCCCATTATTGAAATTCTTATCAGCTTTGCTGTTCATTGTGTTGTATTATGGTTGTTTTTATTGCAGTTGTGATTTCTTGCAATACCACATGGGCTCAGTAGTATTAGGGCAGCCACTATTGCTCAGCCACACATAAACAAACCTATCTTTAATATGAAGGCGATAATATTAGTCTCTACTATTCAAGGCTTTTACTTGATGAACTTCTAGCACAAGAAAAAAACTATGGAATAGAGAATAGAAATAACAAATAAAATAGTTAAAAATTATTCAGTGCTGTCACTATTGATGATAATTTGCAGCAGTGAAGTAGTTAACAAGCAACTTTAGCATCCTCCATAACTTCAGGTTCTTGACTGTGTTATTGAAAACTGTTCCAGCTTACCCTGCAATATTTTGATAACCAGCAATGGCATTACTGTTCTCCCTGTTTCATGTTAGAGAGACAGACTACTTTCCATAGCTTGTTTTCCTTTCCTAATTGCACATTACAAACAAACAAACAGGGCTGGCAACTGGCATCCTTCAGCAACTACCAGGGCCCTCCACCCCAATCTGCCATGGGCTCCTTTTTTAAAAAAAAAATTTCACCATGGGTCTCCAAACAGCACCAGACAGCTGGGTCTAGCCATCATTTTCATTTCGTGACAATGCCCCTACATAAGATTGATTGGGGTATTGTGACAAATTAAAATAGAAATTATACATAGCCTCCTGGTGCTGCTTCACACAAAGCTGCTTCCCACCATCTTCAGCAGGGCCTACCTATGGAAGAGAGAACCCAGAGCCCAATTTGTAACCAGCCTTGCACAGAAACAGAAGTAGGGGTAATGAAAGTGATTTTTAAAATTACATGTAAGCACAAGAGCAATTGTGGGACAGTGGCTAGGTGTATATATCTAAGTCCAAATCCTTATTTAGGGGGCAATCTTAACCCCACTGACCTGGGATTAAGGGCCACTGAATTCACTAAGACTTATTCCTGAGTAGACATGGTTAGGATTTAGGGTTGCCAGGTTTCCGGTTTTTGCCTGGAGACTCTGGATTTTTGGGGTCCTCTCCAGGTGAGTGATCCCAATCTCTGAGCTTATATTTTAAAAAGTTCTTAGGTGGCACATGTTACCAAATTCTTCCAAGCTATACAGCAAGTGGATTGGACTGTGAAAGACCAACCCAAATTGTGTTTGCATTTTGACAAATTTGTAGGGCAGTCCAATATCTCAGAGAGGAGGTCAGGTCTCCTGCTCCCCTGGTGCATTCACTATAGCTGCCCAATTTCCCTGCTTTTTAAAGTTTGATAGAAATATCTGTGTGCTATAGGTACGTTCTTAAATCACAAGGTCTTTTGCCTATTAGTGAATAAATAAATAAACTCCCATCAGCCCAAGCCAGCATGGCCAGTGGTCAAGGATAATGGGAGTTCGTTCAGCAACACCTGGAGGGTCAAAGGTTTCCCAGCTTTGTAATGCAGGATGAAAGTCCTAATTAAAATATTTTTGCACTTGGATATCCCAGATCATTTGCTTATTTATCTTAATCAGTGGAAAGAAGTTATGGAATGGACAGGCAAGAGCTTTTTGGAGCAGAGGTTTAATAAATATGACAATTCAACTCTTAAATAGCTATGTTATATAGTGGTTCAGGTGTTGGAAGCCGCCATGAGTTCCAGTTTTGGAAAAATGGCGTGGTATAAATAAAGACAATAAATAATAATAATAATAATAATTGGACTCCAGGGTGGGGAGACCCAAAATCAAATCTCCACTCAGCCACAAAGCTCACTGAGTGACCTTGGCCAGTTGCTATCAGCCGAACCAACCTCACATTGTGGTTCTGTGGCTAAAATGGGGCGGCGGAGAGCCATATACATTGTCAAGAGATCCCTCAAGGAAGGCCAGGATTAAAATGAAAATTAAGTAATTAAAATTAGAATGAAAAAACAAGTCTCATAAGAACAGTGCTGCACAGAATGTCTGAATGTTCACAGGGTGAACAGTTCCATAGGTATCTTTCAAACCATTTTCTAGCTGAGGATAACTGTTCGAGAACCTGATAAAGGTGGTTCATGAAAGCTTGTCATATTAAATCTCTTAGTGTAATCTTATACATGTCTACTGAGAAGGAAGCCCCACTGAGTCAATGGCATTCTTCCAGGTAAGTATCTACAGGATTGTAGCCCTAGTCTGTATGGTGACACAGTCTTTTTTTTCCCCTTCTGCATTCACAGATTAACACAACTACCCCACTGGAATCTGCCACCATGAAATACATCCATGTTTTGTTTTCTCTAAATATGTTTTCCCCCCTCACTTTTAGTACAACGGTTAGAATGAAAAAACAGACAGGGGTGTGTGAAGCAGTTTTTCAGCTATATATACAGGCAAGAGACTTGACTTTTTATGAGGCTATATACAGTGATAGATTAAAGAATTTTTTACAGCAATTATTTTGGCTGGTATAATAAATCAGCTACTATTTGCCTTGTATTTGGAAACCTTATAATACTGCAATATAAAACAAATTATTTTATATGTAGCGAAAAGTGGTGAAAGACATGCTGTGAGGCTGATCGGGCACGAGTAAAATATAACTGTGCCTACTGTGTGGTGGTGAGGGTGGTGAAGAAGGCCCACTTCTCTGCCACCATCACAACCTCAAGTAGCTGTCCAATGGAGCTTTTCCGTATTGTCGGGTCTGCTGACATCAAGTCCAGGAAATGGAGTTTTAGACCCTTCAGAGGCCCACTGTGAATTGTTTGCAAGGCACTTTGAGGGTAAAGTTACTTACCTCCGTAGCAATCTTGATGCCCCATACACATCTACTGTAGTCCAGTGCAACGTCTGCTACAACTTCTTTGGACCGGTTTCAGCTGATGTGACCTGATACCGTGGACAAGGTGCTTGCGATGATGCAGCCAGCAACATGTCCTCTCGATCCTTGCCCCTCTTGGCTTATTAAAGCTTGCAGAGAGGGTTTTACCAAGTGGATCTAGGGTGTGGTCAACACGTCATTGCAGGAGGGAATGGTTCCAACTACCCTGAAAGAGGTGGTGATCAGACCACTCCTGGAAAAAACCATGCTCCACCCATTGGTTTGTGACAACTACAGCTTGGTCACAAATACCCCCTTCATAGGGAAGGTGAGAGAGAGGGTTGTGACACAGCAATTGCAAGTACTCTTGGATGAAACAGATTATCTTGACCCATTCCAGTCTGGGTTCAGGCCTGGTTATGGGACTGAATTGGCCTTGGTCGCCCTGATGGATGACCTCTATTGGGAGAAGGACGGGGAGCGCGACCTGTTATTCTTATTTGATCTCTCAGCAGCTTTTCATACCATTGACCATGATATACTTCTGGGCCAATTTGATGAGATGGGTATTAGAGGCACTGTTTTACAGTGGTTCCGATCATATCTCCAGGGTTGTTTTCAGAGAATAGCATTGGGTGATTGTCTTTTGGCCTCCTGGCAATTGTGCTGTAGGGTGCCGGAGGGTACCATCTTGTCCCCCATGCTGTTTAACATCTATATGAAGACTTTGGGAGCGGTCATCAGGAGATTTGGACAAAGTGTCAGCAGTACACCGATGATACCAGCTCTATTTCTCTGTAACATCTGAATCAGAGAGGTTGCGCAAGCCCTGGATCACTGCCTGGACTTGGTGGTAGGCTGGATGAGGGCCATTAAACTGAGTCTGAATCCTAGCAAGATGGAGGCACTGTGGGTTGGTGGTTCCCATGTTTGGATAATTGGTCAGTTGCCTGCTTTGGATGGCATCGTACTCACTCTGAAAGAGCAGGTCCATAGTCTGTGGGTGTTCCTGGATCCATCTTTGTCACTAGAGGCCCAGGTGACCTCAGTGGCTAGGAGTGCCTTTTACCAGCTTCAGCTGCTAAGAAAGCTGTGGCCATTTCTGGATAGCCTGGGCACTGTTGTCCATGCAGTGGTAACCTCCAGGCCGGATTACTGTAATGTACTCTATGTGGGGCTGCCCTTGAGGTTGATCCGGAAGCTGCAGCTGATGCAAAATGTTGCGGCGAGACTGCTCACTGGGGCAGGGTATCACCAATATGTCACCCCATTGCTGAAAAAATTGCACCTGCTGCCTATAAGTTTCCAGGCTAAGTTGCTGGTTTTCATGTACAAAGCCCTATACAGCTTGGCTCCAAGACACCTGAAAGGGCATCTTACCTCTTATATACCCAGTCAATAACTGTGCTTTGCAGGTGAGGGTCTCCTGCAGATACCATCTTACCAGGATGTCTGTTCCACACAACATAGGAAGTGGACCTTTAGTGTAGTGGCACCTACCCTTTGGAATTCTCTTTCAACAAGCCTTTTGAGACCTTATCCCAGTCTGCATCTGTGTTGGAATTGCTTTTTAATATGTTTTTAAAGCTTAAAAAAATTTTTTTTTGAGACGTTTTAATATATTTTGAAGTTTGTTTTTATGATGTTTTAGAGTGTTTTTAGTGCTTTTGTTTGCCACCCTGGGCTCCTATTGGGAGGAAGGGTGGGATATCAATCTAAATAATAATAATTAGTACAATCCTTTTAAATTTATTTTTTTTTAAAAATAGAAGTTAATAGCTTGTTTGTATTCAAGCTATAGAAGAAGGTATCAATTCCATTCTGAAGGCATTATATAAAGGTGGGTTTTTTTCTATAAATGTAAGAGCATCTAAAACATTATTAAAGAATCCAAACTACAGAGAGTAAAAGTGTTAAAAATAGGGGGTCAGATCCAGAGTACTACTTCTAAAAAAAAGAGGGAGGTGATTTTCACCAGTTTTCCTCCTGAGGAAATCAGGGACACCTTGAACCCCCTGAAAATCTTCTCTGGCGGGTTGGGGGATCTTCTGGAACAATGTGGGAGGTAATATGGGGGTACTGTAGGGGGAAGAGGGAATTGGATAAAATGGTCCACACAATCAAGGCCCTTCCACAAATGGAAGGGAAACTATAGAACCAAGCCCTCTCTCTCTCTCTCTCATGAAATTGTGTTGTATTAGTTTAAATAGTGGTTCACCTTGTAGTTCGATAGAATCAAATGATTCGAAAAGCTTAGTGTTTCATTCACTTTGGCTTTAAAATTCAGTGACCTCTGGGTATCTTGACATTTGTATTCACCAGTAGGAATATGATTTGTAAAAAAATGGAAATAAACTGCCCTCAAGTTGATTCCGACTTATGGTGACCGACCCTATTAACAGGGTTTTCACAGTAAGCGGTATTCAGAAGAGGTTTACCATTGACTTCCTCTGAGGCTGAGAGGCAGTGACTGGCCCAAGGTCACCCAGTGAGCTTCATGGCTGGATGGGGATTCGAATCCTGGTCTCCCAGGCCATAGTCCAACACCTTAACCACTACACCACACTGGCTCTCTATGATTTGTAAAAGGGTATTTTAAAATAATTGTTCAAAGAAGGATTTGGCTTCTCAGACATTAAGCATCATACATGTATTTTCATTTTCATAAACTGATGACTTTTTTTAATTTGGGGAAGTTTGGCTTAAATAATTACCTAGGTATTTTAGCTAGAAAACAAGTAATCTATAACCTGAAGGGAACAATAGGTCATGTCCTTTGCTTGACCTTCCAATTTACAAACTGAAATATTTTTCTTTTGCACAAAGAAAGTTTTCCAGCTAGGAAAACTGTCTTAGACTAAAGGTCTGACCCTTACTTAATGACTTTGTGTGCTAGTTAGTTTACAATATTTCATTATAGTCTCTAAAGGCATGAGGACAATGTAATGCATGTTTATTGCTTGGCTTAAACTTGAAATAAACAAGAGCCCTGTTTTATCATGCCATAGATGTGAAACCATGGACAGCATGGAGCAGGATGCCACCAGCTGATCTCACCCTGCCCTCTATGTGCCCAACCAAAGATCTGAATATGCCTACACATGTAAGCACTCTTGGTGAACTCAAGAACCCTACAGAAGGTATGATTCCCAATTGCATGTGCATGCATAGGACTTTTTAAAGATCTTTGGCTGGATGTTAACAGGTCATGAGCTGAGACCAGCGGGCAAGATTCCATTCTCCCCTGTTCACATAATCATATCAGGATAGTATCTAGAATCATAGGATCATAGAGTTGCAAGGGGCCTATAAGGCCATTGAGTCCAACCCCCTGCCCAATGCAGGAATTCAAATTAAAGCATACATGACAGGTGGCTGTCCAGCTGCCTCTTGGACGCCTCCAGTGTTGGAGAGCCCATCACCTCCCTAGGTAATTGGTTCCATTGTCGTACCGCTCTAGTGGTTAAGACATTTTTCCTGATATTCAGTTGAAATCTGGTTTCCTGTAAGTGGAGTCCACTATTCCATGTCCTGCATTCTGCAATGATCGAGAAGAGATCCTGGCCCTCCTCTGTGTGACAACCTTTCAAGTACTTGAACAGTGCTGTTCTATCTCACCTCAGTCCTCTCTCTTCAGGCTAAATATGCCCAGTTCTTTCACTCTCTTCTCATAGGGTTTTGTTTCCAGTCCCCTGATCATCCTTGTTGCTCTCCTCGGAACCTGTTCCAGTTTGTCTGCATCCTTCTTAAAGTATGGTGTCCAGAACTGCCAAATAGTACTTCACACAATTTGGAAACTATACTTCCGTTAATGCAGTCTAAAATAGCATTTGCCTTTTTTGCAGCCACATCACACTGTTGGCTCATATTCAGCTTGTAATCGACAACAATTGCAAGATCCTTCTCACATGTAGTATTGCTGAGCCAAGTATCCCCCATCTTATAACTGCATTTGGTTTCTTTTTTCTAGGTGTAGAACTTTGCCCTTATGTCTGTTAAATTTCATTCTGTTGTTTTCAGCCCAGTGCTCCATTCTGTCAAGATCACTTTGAATTTTGTTTCTGTCTTCCAAGGTATTAACTATCTCTCCCAATTTTGTATCATCTGCAAATTTGATAAGTATTCCCTGCACTCCTCATGCAAGTCATTAATAAAAGATGTTGAAGAACACTGGGCCCAGGACCGAGTCCTATGGTACTCCGCTCGTTACCTCCCCCTAGTTTGAGAAGGAACCATTGAGAAACACTCTTGGAGTATGATTCTATAGCAACTGTGGAGCCACCTGATAGTTGTTCCATCCAGCCCACATTTAGCTAGCTTGCTAATCAGAATATTATGGGGCACTTTGTCAAAAGCTTTGTTGAAGTCGAGATATATTATGTCCACCGCATTCCCACAGTCTACCAGGGAGGTTACCCAGTCAAAAAATGAGATAAGATTAGTCTGGCAGAATTTGTTCTTGACAAATCCATGTTGGCTTCTAGTAATCACTGCATTGGTTTCAAGGTGCTTACAGAGTGATCACTTTATAATCTGCTCCAGAATTTTCCCATGGGTGAATGTCAGGCTGACTGGTCTGTAGTTCCCAGGTTCCTCCTTTTTGCCCTTTTTGAAAATAAGGACAACGTTAGACCTCTTCCAATCATCTGGCATTTCAACCATCCTCCACGATTTCGCAAATATAATAGTGGTTCTGAGAGTTCTTCAGCCAGTTCCTTCAATACTAGGATGCAGTTCATTGGGCTCTGGAGATTTGAACTCAGTAATCCTTGACCGTTTGTCTATCAGTCTCAAGCTGCAATCCTGCCCTTTCAACTTCACGTTTCCTAGGAGTGTCATAGACCCCCTTTTGGGAGGAGACTGACCCAAAGTAGGAATTGAGCACTTCTGCCTTTTCTTTGTCATCTGTTATATTTTGCCATCCTCATTAAGTAGCTATTCCCACATTTCTTTTCTCTGTCTTAGTATGGATGTAGCTGAAGAAAGCTTTTTTGTTGCTTTTGGCATCTCTTGCTAACCTCAGCTCATTCTCAGGTTTAGCCTTCCTGACACCGTCCCTGCAGTTCTGTGCTGCCTGTCTGTACTCTTCCTTTGTGGTCTGGCCTTCCTTCTTCTATGTGTCCTTTTTGTTTTCAGGTCTTCTGCTGTCTTCTTTTTTACCTTGATGGAATTGTTTGCAATTGTGCCTTTAGAAGTTCCTCTTTTAGAAACTCCCACCCATCTTGGACGCCTTTTCACATTAAGGTCGCTTGCCATGGAACCTTACCTACTGAGTTTATTACAGTGGGTTTTCCTGAAGTCCAGGGTATGCATATGGCTACTCTCAGCTTTTGCTTCCTTTAAAATAAAGAATTCTAGCATAGCATGGTCACTTTCCTCCAGAGGTCCCGTAACTGCCACTTCATCTACCAAGTCATCTCTTTTGGTTAGAATCAAGTCAAGGATAGTTGATACTCTAGTTGCTTCCTCCACTTTCTGTAGGAGAAAATTATCTCCAACGCAAGTCAGGCATTTCTTGGAGGGGCCATGTTTGGCAGAATTTGTCTCCCAACAGATATTGGGTTAAATGAAGTCCCCCAGTAACTACTGCATCATGCCTCCTCGAAACTTTGACAATTTGCTTTGCAAAAGTTTCATCCGTGTCTTCTTGATTGGGTGGTCGGTAGTAGATTCCAACTACCATGTCCCTTTTATTCCTTGCCACATTTATTTTAATCCAGATACTCTTGGTGGAGCTGCCAAGTTCATCCTTTTATTTCTGTGCAAGAATACATATTTTTAACATATAGCATGACTCTGCCTCCTTTACTATTCCTTCTGTTCTTTTTGAACAAATTGTTATTATTGTTATTGTTGTTATTGTTATTATTGTTATTATTTGATTATTATTTTATTTATATCCTGCCCTTCTTCCCAGCAGGAGCCCAGAGCAGCAGTTATATCCTTCAGTCACTGTATTCTAGTCATGGGAGTATCCCACCAAGTTTCAGTTATACCTATCAAATCATATTTACTCTCCTGTATTAAGAGTTAAAGTTCGTCCTGTTTGTTTCACATACTCTGGGCATTAGTATACAGACATCAAAGACTGTGATTTATGGCCTGGCTTCCTTCCTACATTACTATGAAGACTATTACTAGGCCCGACTTCCGGGAAGGATTGCTTTGCTTGTGCCTGCCTCTGAGACGAGCTCTCGTCTCAGAGGAAGCTTTTTCAGTTTTAAAACCAGTCAAAAGGTTTTTTTTGACTGGTAAAAACTTTCTCCCAGGCAAGGGAGAAACGAAGAGATCATCCACAAGCTTCGTTGTGTTTGTTGGGGGACTTGAATTCATTAGGATTGCCTATGAACGAAGGACCAGCCAGCAACGTTGGACGGAGCCAAGGAATTTCAAGCAAGCTCAAACTGATTAAGCGAGAGGTTTTTCTTTTCTTTGAAGAAAAACAGATTTTAACAGGCAAGCATTCTTCTTTCTATCCTTATCATTTGGCTTAAATTGTTGCAGTAAAAGAGATTTGTTAAAAGAATCAGCAGTAAAGAATCCCTGGGTGAGTTATAACTTTTCTCTTTTATACACGGAATTAAGGCAGAAGGAAATCGAAATAGCTTATCTTTGTTTTTATTGCAAAAAGCTGGCCTGGAATTGAGAATTATAAAGATACAAACGGATGAGAGATATCTAATCTGAGGAGAAAAAATTTGATTTATATGAACTTTTGAGTATTATATGTCTGGGACTATTTTTTCTGGTCTACTTCATTTTGACGAATCTGCTTGTTCTTTATGCCACTAACTATTTGGATGCTGTGAACTAAATTTGTTTTGCATTCTTGGACACATAAGAGATAAGGCAGTTTGTGCTGTCTACATTATGATGTCATCAGGTTTGGAATATTAACTCCTTTGTTGCTGGAAAAAGAAATAAATTGCTCTTTGCTTGGGAATAGTGCTATATTGGAAATTGAAGGGTTTTTTCTTCTTCTTGGTTTTAAAAATGACAATTAAGAAAGTGGCTGAGACCCTGGAAGTAAATATGTTTCAGAAAATAATGGATGAGATTGAGATAACGAAACAAGAACTTAGACATGGCAAACAAGAGATGAAAATTGAATTTGGCAAAATGAAGCAGGAGCTGAAAGAAATAGGGGATTTTATGAGAGAGGAGGTTGATGAGATCAAACATATAACTAGACAAGCAATAGAAGAAGAAAGAAAAATTAAAGGGAAGATGCAAGTCCTGGAGATTGGAACAGATATATCAAATGTGGAACTGGAAAAAGATTTGGAGTTTATGGACCTTAGAGATAAAGATTACTGTTTGGAATTCAGCGTTGTCCCTGAAGAAATTGATGAAGATATCAGAGATAAAGCTATCAATGTTTCAAAAAAATTTCTGGACTGGAATGATGTGATGGAGCTTGAAATAGAGAAAATTTATAGAATTAATTACAGATATGTGACAATGGAAAAACTCTCAAGAGATGTGCTAGTGCATTTCGTAAAAAAGAGGAACAGAGATATGACTTTACAACATTTCAGTAACACATTCAGAATTGATGGCAAGGAAATATTTGTGATGAAGGAAATTCCCATCAGACTCTTATTATATGACTATGACTATGACAGCAAGATTATTATGGATGCAAGGATGGAAGATGGAAGATGGAATTAACACTGATAATGGAAGAATGGCTATTGAAATTACTGGACCTAGCAGACTTAATGAGATGGATTAATCGACATGTTTTTTTGGAGAAAAATCAATGGATATATTTCTCAAGGACTGGAAACCTCTCTTTGACTTTTTGCGGAAAGAATAAAGTGATGTTAATGAGATTTGATGATTAATTAAGATAACTACTGGAGGAAAGTGATTTTGTAATATATTAAGAGACAGGTTTGTTATATATTATAGACCTATAACTGATCTGCGACAAATCGGAAGTCAACATTTTATTTTATTGTATTAGTTATTAATTTGTTTTTGTTTTGTTTTGTTTTGTTTTTTGAAACTTTGAATAAAAAAATTAATGAGGAAAAAAAAAAGACTATTACTGGGCCCCATTAGAGCCGTTCCCTCAGTTCCTCTTACTGTGCATAAAGCTTTGTTAGTCATTACCGCCAAGTTTAGAATCACAGAATGATAGAGTTGGAAGGGGCCTTGTAGGCCATCAAGTCCAACCCCCTGCTCACAGCAGGAAATCCACAGCTAGAGCATCTCCCGCAGATAGCTGTCCAGCCTCTGCTTGAAGACATCCAGCGAAGGGGATCCCACCACCTCCCTAGGCAGTCGGTTCCATTGCCAAACTGCCCTTACTGTCAAGAAGTTCCTTCTAATGTCCAATCTGAATCTACGCTCCTGCAACTTAAAACCATGTCTATGTCTAAAACCATGTTTATGTCTACACATCCTGTTAGTATTCAATTTAAAGCGTTCCTGATAAATTTCTCCATGCTGTGGCCAAACACATTCTTCCCAGTCCTTGTGAGCTGCAACCCATCACTTCCCAGAAGTCCATCTTCCAGGAAGCATAGCCCGTGGTCCCAGAATCCAAATCTCTCACGTCAGCACCGCCATCATAACCAGTCATTCACCCAGAGTATTTTTCTTTCCCTTTCCACTCCTAAGTACTGGAAGGATGGATGAGAAAACTATCTGGGCTTCAAAGTCCTTGAGTTTCCTTCTCAGAGCTTTAAAGTTTGATGTGATTTCTTTGTAGCTCCTCTTGGCAGTATCATTCGTCCTCACGTGAATGAGAAGGAAGGGTATTTGTCAGTGGGCTTTATGAGTGATGGCAACCCTTCTGTCGCATCTCTAATCCATCCTCCAGGGAGATAGCATACTTGGCGAGTCCATGGATCTTCCTGGCACACTTGGGTTTCAACCCCACGCAGTAGGGAGCCTCCCACCACTACTACTCTTCTTTTTGTTGTGGCGTGTGGTTTCATTGCCTCTGCTTGACTGAGCTTCAGCCTCTTGCTTGCTTTTGCATGGGGTCTCCTGTAATTCTCCTGCAGACTGTCCTCTAGTCTCATCCTCAAGTGTGTGGAAGTGGTTCCGTAGTTCCACCAGTGATGGGTGTCTTCTCGCTCTTCTGCTCCTAACTGTCACCCTTTTCCACTGAGTTTTCTCCACTACTAGTTGTTCTCCACAACAGTCTCCTCTTCTGCTACAACATGGTGTTGTTCTTCTACCACCTGTACTTCTCTTTGCTGTTGTTGTAATTAACATGCAGTGGAACTTGCCCCCTCTCCTCCCCCCACATGCTCTCCTCCACTCTCTCCAAGTCTGCTCCAGAGGTTTAGGAGAACTACTAGTACAGATTTAGGGGGCGTGTGTGGGGGGAGGAGAGGGGGGGAGTTCTGTTGGGTAAGCTGAAATCCTTGCACTGATTAAACTACTGCCTTGAACTTTACACAGTTCTTCAGCTGACGTTTGGCTAATGCAGAATAAAATGGATCTATTCTTCTCATGAATTGAGAACAATTGTTCAGTTAATTCAGCCTAATATCACATTAGACATGTTTGCAGCTGCCTGTTCAACTTATGATAGACTGCTATCCCAAGATCCTTTTTATACGTACGGCTGCTAAACTAGGTATTCCCCATTCTGCATCTGTACATTTGATTTAATTTTTGCCTGTGAAGAACTCATTTGTCTCTGCTGAATGTCATTTTTTTTAGTTTCATGCAGCCCACGTTCTAAAATGCCACTATTAATAAATTATTAATATTAATAATTAATAAATTATTAAAAGTAACAATTACAATTCTTCCTTGTTGAGACATAAACGTATTCATCATAATCTTATGTAGCAGTATGGTTTAATGTGAATAGTAAGTACTTATAAAAAGTGAATAGAGACCATAATTCTTTTTGCTTTCACTGTTAT
Organism: Rhineura floridana; assembly: GCF_030035675.1. Lineage (NCBI taxonomy): Eukaryota > Metazoa > Chordata > Lepidosauria > Squamata > Rhineuridae > Rhineura > Rhineura floridana. The sequence goes on from NC_084483.1 coordinate 176,760,614, forward strand.
TAACTGTGATGAGTGCACCTTAAGTTTAATAACCTCTAATCGCTTTGGATAGAGAGTGAGATAATGACAGAATGTTGTTTTTAAAAATAATTGTTTTCCAAAAATATTTATAACCCACTCTTCATTGATAAAGATACCAGGGCAGGGAACACAAGATAAAATAAAATCAATCCGCTTGTGGGCTTCATCTGGTTGGCTACTGTGAGAACAGGATGCTGAACTAGATGGGCCACTGATCCAGCAGGGTTGTTCATATGTTCTTAACCAACCAAATAACAAAATAACTTCTTCTTCATTCATTCATTTATTTTAAAAAACCCAAACAAATAGGGTGGCTAAAAACAACAGAGATTTACATAAGTGACCTAGTATATTGAGTATTCTAATCTCACTTTTCTTTTTGTTATATGTTTTTGCATATATCTTTATATTTGTTGTATGTTCTTTGATCTTATTTATTTTACAGAGACTGTTAAATATAGTACTCTATGCCATGAACCTGCTAGCTTCTATTACAAAATAAACTATAGAGCTGTAAGTTAACATAGAATGAAATAAGACAATCGGGAGGGGAAATAAAATAGGTAGAGAAACTATTTTAAAATGGACCATATTTTCCTGTGTGGCAAAAATACATAGCTATTGGATCCAGTGTTATAGCTGGGGAGCTTTTAGTTTACTAATTAAACAAAGGTCATGAGAAAGAGCAGTGATAATTGCTAATTAGAAAGAAACTGTGCTACTCATTTTCCACCCAAAATAACACATTTTCTAAAATGTATACCATGCTTGTAATTGGCTTCTCTAAAGCGACTAACAAAATCAATATTGCAATAGCAACCAAATCAAGACTTTTTTGAGTTTAGTGATCTGATTACTGTGACTGGGTCTGTCATTATGGATTTGCCTGAAGTGTCACCTGATGGGAGATGGATTTGACAAAATAACCTTATTGCTCCTTTAATAGCTGTGGATATTCTTCTGAATGAGCAATCTACCTCCAGGATGTGGGATCCAGGATCAGGGCTTGCTTCCACTCCTCCTTCTCTCTCCCTTCTCTGTAAAAAGAACAGCTTGCAGATATATATATAAAGGTTTTATAGTGGGCTTCATGTGGACATCTGGTTAGCCCCTGTGAGAATAGGATGCTGGGCTAATTGGCCTGATCCAGCAAGCTCTTCTTATGTTCTTACATTCTTATGAGTTAGCTAGATTCTATGGTAAAGTCTTGGGCTTCATAAGATGCTCTTAGTAGAATCTGTTGGCAGTTTTAGGAATCTGCTTGCTTCCCAAAGGTTCTGTATATTTGGAAATAAAGTAAATAAAGTTCTGTCTCACCTAAAGAAATCAAATCCTGTAGTAGCACTGCCCCTGCACTGTCTCACTGTTCAGGAGTATGCAACAGTGCTGTTTTAATAAATATAAGAATCATATGAAGGAAAGGATCTTAATAATTCACTAGTAAATTAAGGACTACCAACCATCTGCTTAGTAGCTTGGGCATGGAGGGGATAGTAAATGGTAAGGTTCATATTTATTTATTTATTTTAAAATATTGTGATCCTGCCCTTCTTCGCAACATCTCAGGGCAGAGGACCATACAACATATTTAAAGCAACAAATCTATTAAACAAAGTGCAGGTAACATTAATCGTAAAACTACAGAGAAGTGGCTAAAAATACCAAGATAAACGCTTCCAAACGCTTGAGAAAACAACCATGTTTTCAGCTGGCACTGTGGAACAAATAAAAAATTGCAGCACCAGCTCTACGTTGGAAGTGGGGGGTGGGGCGGGAGGGATTCTACAGCCAGGGTGTCATAGTGGAACACAGGGCTGCCTTATACCAAGTCAGACCACTGATCCATCTAGCTCAGTATTGTTTACACTGACTGGCAGCGGCTCTACAGGATTTCAGGCAGGGTTCTCTCCCAGCCCTACCGGAAGATGCCAGGGATTGAACCTGGAACCTTCTGCATGTAAGGCAGATGCTCTACCACTGAACTACACTCCCTTCCCTTCTCTTGCATCACTGCATAATATATGTTGTAGCAAAAATGCTACAAGTTCTCCCAGGTGGAGAATAATAACACACACGCGGGTAAAATCAAGTTAAAGGCTCCTTATTTATTTACTGCAGTAAAGGTAAACCATACACTTCACACAAGTGGTGAGGCATGAGAGAGCCCCGAGCCCCCAAAACCAGGGATTTTTATACCCTTTACAAAACAAGCTGGTTAATTTTACACCCATCGTTTTTTATGCTCTGCTTACTCAATAGTATAGTTACTCTTTCCTAAGGTCAAACGGTTGATCCTTACTTTTGCAAGCATATGTTAAACAGTGGGTCACAGTCCAGTGACCATGCTTATTTCAAAATGCGGGCCTTAAGCTTTTAAGCAACTAGACAGATATTAGCAGTATTTAGGCAAATAGGCAATACTGTGACCTTTAGATTTTTCAAACTTCACAGTCCCCCCATTTTAACATTTTTCACATAATGTTAAACCTTTTGATACTCCTTCCTAGGAGATCTCCATTAGGGTTCGGTGCCTCTGTTCTGGTTTTATAGACTCTTTTAAGTTAGCCAGTTCTATGAGAGTGGCAGGAGCATTCTGGGTTTTGCAAAAAGTTCGTAACAGATTTGGAATACATTGAATACAACACCCAATTACTATAATAATTATCACAAAGCCAATAATCCCAACAACCAGCGATCAAAGCCACCCCATGTCAGGCAGCCATGAAGTTAACCAGGACCATAAGGAGCCTTCTTGGAGGTCTTCCTTATTCCTTTCCCATTCCTCTATAGCCTTTTGGGCGGAGGAAATGTGCTGGTTGATATATTGGCTATTATCAGGAATAAAGGTGCAACATTCTTCCTTAATGACAGCACATGCCCCATTTTGGTATGCCAAAATATAGTCAAGTGCTGCTCTGTTTTGCAGGACAACAAGGTGCATTTGCCTTTCTTCAATACTTGTTGCATTTATGACTTTGAGTGTCTCGTTGGCAAACTTCGCAACAAAAGTGGATAATTTATTATACAGGGTGGCCAGTTTCCCTGTACCATAGTGGGGTAGGAGAATCATGCCAAATCTGTCACCTTCTGATATGACAGATGGTACTGCTCTGCGGGGCCTTCCAGAAGGCAAAGACTTCATAATTTGGTAAGGGGGGAGAAGGAACACATAATAACAGGAGCCATACCAGTCTCCAGGAAGCCATTTATATGCAGATCAGCCACATACTCACCAGGAGTCATCAGTCGCTAATGCGCTTGCAAGACCTTGGGTCCGTTTATTCACAAACTCCAAGGAAAGAGTGACCATCATGGGCTGTGCTGAGGTTGCCATAGTGCCATTTGGATAAACGAGTGGAACAGAAACATTCTGAATGGGTGTCAAGTAATATTCACAAATACTTTCCCCAGCAAACCATTTGGCCTTATTTGTAGAATTTAACTTGAAACAAAGCAGGCCTTTTACCCCACCCCTAAGAAGAATTGGCTTGGGCCTTTCAGAGGGGAAATAAGGATTCCAGGTGTTGTTTCTTAAAACAGAGTTTTCTATTTCTTTAGAGCAATTTTTTTCCCATTCTGCGATGGAGAATTCTTGTTTTTGTCTAAACATCCAATAGTGTCCTGTCCAGAGCCGAAAGAATGAGGCTGGAGTGTGTGTGCAAGTAAATCTCGTTTTATTAGAGTAATGGATACATCAAAGGCATTGCGCTTCATGGAAACTATACACTAACTCACTAAAGTCCCTAACTATACTCTAGACATGCTCTGCAACGTGAGAAGGAAGTTGACTCAATGAACCCCCCCTGGGAGCGGCAGGCTTATATAGGAAATGTTTTTGAACGTAATCTCTGACTCCTTTGTAATTCCTGTCTTTGCCCTGTTCGTTTCTTGCGGTGGCGGGAATGGGGAGACAGGGGACGCGCCTCCAACTGCTCATCCGAAGACACCTGCTCCCAAGCAACAGGCTCGAGGTCAGGAGGCGGTGCCACACTGGAATCCTCCTGGGAACTGCTTGGAAAAGGAGGGACTGGCACTGACTCCGAAGCTTCCTCCCACAAGTTCTCTGCGTCAATTGGGGGTGGCGCGGGCGGCGCCTCTGAAAGGGCATTACTCATGGGAACTGGCTGGAAAGAAGGCTGCCCCCCTCCCGTACGCTCCTGCTCAGACACAACAATCCCTAACTCTGCTTCTTCTGACTGTGGAGCCTGAAACTCATGTCTCCCCCCTTCCTGTTCCTTCTGAGTTGGCAGCAGCGCAACAAATAGTGGCACAAATCTGACCAATTCCATGACACCGAACGCCAGGGTAATCCACCGGCGTGGTGAGGGATTTGGGAATAGATCGAACATTTAGGATATCAGCCAATGAAGCTTTCATGGCTTCGTAGGAGTTAGTTAAGACTCCATGGTCTAATTCTGGGTCTTCCCATGTCCAACTAGATGGTGCTTCCAGCATGGACATAGGAAGTGTGGTCAATATGAGAAACACTCCAGTAATCTTAGACACCATTTTGATCATATGGCAAGGTAAGTTCCCAGGGGTTCAGCTTTTTCTATAGAGGACATGGACAATTGAAACATAGAAACACAATCACAGGAAAATAATTTACAAGAGAAATAACCCACTTTTGCTTTTGGGCTAAATGCAAAGAATTTTATTTAAGACAGATAAATCGTGTCTTCAGGCCAAGACCCGGAATGGTCTCCGAGAGCCAGTTTTCTTCAGGGGTCTTCTCCTTCCCTTCTCCAGTTGCTAAGGTCTCAGCTGCCTCGCTGTCAGCTGCTTCTCATCCTGGTCCGCTGTCAGCTGCTTCTCGTCCTGGTCTGCTGTCAGCTGCTTCTCGTCCTGGTTTACACCTGGTATGATTGTCTGTATCAACGGTTTAGTCAATTTGCTATATCCAGGTATCCAGGCACGACAGAACCCTGACATGCCCAGGAACCCTCTCATTTGGCGCTTAGTACTTGGTTTGGGAAAATTTACAATAAGGTCTATCCTGTCCCTGGACAGGGATCTCTCTCCTGGTTTCAGAACATGTCCGAGGTATTTTACTTCTTCCTTAGCAAATTGAATTTTTGATGGCGAAACTTTATGACCCTTGTAGGCTAGAGCCAACAATAAAGTGTAAGTGTCCTTTTTGCAAGCCTCTAAATTTGGGGAACACAGGATGACGTCATCCACATAGATTAGGAACTGGGACCCATTGTTCATCCTGACATCCTGGAGGTCCTGATGTAAACATTTACTAAAAATGGCTGGACTTTCGCAATATCCCTGAGGTAAACGGCACCAAGTCAGCTGACCCATAGGAGGCCAGGTGAACACAAAAAGGTACCTACTATCTTCATGTATTGGGATAGAAAAAAATGCTGAGCACAAATCTATAACTGTGTAAACTACAGTATCCGGGGGGATGGCAGTTAGGATAGTATGAGGGTTGAGGACCACTGGATGATGTGGTATTATGAAGGAATTCACCTTGCGAAGGTCCTGCACCATCTGGTAAACTGGCTTCCCCTCCTCATCCACCTTTGGCTTTTTAACAGGTAAGATAGGTGAGTTGCAAGGTGAGCTACAAGGCACTAAAATCCCTTGCAGCAAATAAGAATTCACAAGCTTGTTTAGACTATCCTTCACCTCCTTAGGGATTGGATACTGCTTGACACAGGGATAAGGCAAATCCTTCCTTACCCTAATTTTGATGGGACTTATTGATTTTAAAAGTCCAACTTCATCATTTTTATGTCCCCACAACCAAGGGGGTAGAGAATCTATAAGTTCTTTAAGATCCTCTGAAATTTTATCTTCCTTTTTTTCTGGCATGGTCAATTCGGAGGCACACTGCAAAATTTTACTACTGGGTATGTCTAAATACAACCCATCTGGTGTGCATTTTATGGTGGCATTTAATTTACACAATAACTCCCGACATACGAGATTCATAGGCCCATTTGTCAACAAAAAGGTGTGTTCCACAGTCAAAGGTCCAGTTTGGGCCATCACTGGCTTTGACAGTGAGCAATTTTGAGGTTTTCCAGTTACTCCTACAATAGTCCTTTTTACTTCACTTCTGGGAGCTGCTGTAGTGGGTATAGACGAGAGGGTTGCCCCTGTGTCTATGAGACATTGGTATTGATGATTTCCAATTCGTAAGTCTATTACTGGTTGCTTTTGTGGCAGTAGCCAGGAGGCTGCTGAAAAACAGGGACCCTCTCCAAATAATAGTCAATCTTCTAAAACATCATTGGATGCAAAATCAATCAAGGCTTGTTCCGCTGTATCTGAAACAAACTGCGCTCCTCCATGTCCTGGGGATCTTCTTCTTCCCCGTCCTCTTCCTCTCGCTCTCCCTCTAAAACCTCCTCTGGCCTTCTCTGTGGGGCAATCTCTCCCAAAATGTCCTTTTTCCCCGCAGGAAAAACATAATTCCTATCTGTCATCTGGATCCCTATTCCTCTATTGGGCTTGGACACAGTGAGGTTGCTTCCAGACAGAGCTTGGAAAAGTTACTTTTTTGAACTACAACTCCCATCAGCCCCAGCCAGCATGGCCACTGGATTGGGCTGATGGGAGTTATAGTTCAAAAAAGTAACTTTTCCAAGCTGTGCTTCCAGATAACCTGTTTGCACAAAGTTTGTGGGAAGGTTAGGCGGCATTAGCTTTTTACTGAGCATTCATTCTGATTTCTTTGCAGTGAGGTTATGCATCAAGTGTTATCCCACACTTTCCAGTACATTTTCACCTCACTTTGCCTTACTGAAAAAAGTCTGATTTTGGGGGAAACTGTGCAAAAGCATCAATTCAGCTTGAATTGCACAACTTCATTTTGCTGGTATGTGATTGGATCCCACCCAAAAATAGTGACAGGTTGGACAGCTCTTTGAGAAAACCCTTTTGCCATTTGGAAGAAGCCAATGCTTCCATTCAGTATACCTCTTTAAGAGTTGAAAGTAAAATAAGCTGAAGAAGATAAGAAGTTAATACAAAACCCAGAATAATTGCAGAAAGGGATTTGATACACTAGAGATGGGGAAACTCTGGCCCTCCTGTTCTTGGATGCCAAGCCCCGTCAACCAGAGCCAACAACATCTGAAGCACCACGGGTTCTCCATCCATGCTGTACATCATACATAAAACAAGCAATTTACATTACTTTCCATTGTCCCGCCATTGGTTCTATACAGTACAGGATCTCTGGCATAATGAGAAGTTTTCATAGCTTTTTACCAAAATTAGCCTCAAGAAGGGACATTTATTCCATATACATTTTATCCAGCTAAGGCTTATGAGGTAAGAAAATATATCTACACACTGTAAATAGTCCCAAAGAGAGAAGAATCTGTGAGGAAGGTGTCCTTCCTTGAGCTCCCAAGGGCTTTGGTAGTAGCCCTATTTATAGTGCATTCTCTTATAGAGAATAATTTCAAAGCATGCTCTGCCACATATTATTAGCTTCTGTAGGATAGTTCTACACTACAATTGTTTTAAAATGTTATTTTAGGTATCCTCCTGTAAGCTCGTAGTACTATATTCTACTCAGGCCTAAGGCAAAACTATAGCCATTGGAAAAATCTTTGTTTTGCAGGTTTGTCAATTTAAAGTAAAATTGACAGCGTTCTTTCTGTCTTTATATGTGTAAGGTGTATATATAATAATACATTATAAAATACATAATAAAAATAGACAGAATTTTATATAGATTCCTGGAGGCTTTGCACTATGACTACTCTTGTTTTACTCTCTGATGTTTTAATTTACGTTTTAAATTTTGTGCTTTGTATCTTTTATTTGTTTCCTGTAAGCTACTTTGAGACGTGAAAAAAGGATATACATTTCTTAAATAAATAAATAAATAAATATTAGATATAACAAAATACAGATATTTGAAAGTTGTAGTGAAGTTAGGTAATTTTAGAGTCTTTTGATGGTAATGCATAGTACTTCATTTACGTCAAAATGTGGTGAATAAACCTTGCTGCATTTGGGACCCGTCCTGCTCATTCTGGTGGTGCTATTGTTTGAAAAAGGAAAAAGTCCAAAAATGTTGGGAGCTTAGCTGCAGGGGTTAGGTTTAAGTTTGTTCCTCCTGCCCCCATGTTAAAAGGGCTGTTCTCTGTGTGGCATTGGAGAGTGTTCCGCCTATAAAGATATGAGGGGTGGGGAAAACCTTTCAAAAGTATACAAAATGGCACAGGCATGGCAGAGAGAAATTGTGTTGCTTGCCTTTAGTGGTGTGGTGTCATAGACACTTTCCCATAGGTGCCCAAAGTAGTTGGGCAACAACCATCAACAGCGCACTTGTGAAAGTTTGGGAGAGGAACAGTACACATTTCCCCAGCACGTTTTACATTTGGAATATTGGGGAAATGTGATTTCAGCTCAAAAGAAATGCTGACTTCAGTAGTATCTGTCCTATTCTACTTTTCTGAGACAAGATGCTTTAGTATCATGCACACTGTTCCAAAAATGATAATCTTGAAATGCCTATGCGTCAGAAGCCCTACTGTGGTCAGCGGGGGTTATGTTCATGTAAATACATAATATTGTAGCCATAGGCTTTGCAAGCAGTTTTGCCTCCAAACTTTTGCAGGGCTTCTGGACTGTCCACCAGCTTGCTTCCCCTCTGGATGGCAGTAGGTATAACAGCACTATGCTATTTAGCAGTTTTATTTTCAAACCCTTTTCTTATGACCCCTAATGTGAGATTCACCCTTTTCAGAGCTCCCACACACTAGATTGACATTTTCATCAAGCTATCCACCATGACCCCAAGATGTTTTCCTACATTGTAAAAACTCTCCATTTATTTCTTTTTTTCTGCTTTCTGTTCTTTAAGCAGTTACTAATCCATACAAGGACCTGTCCTCTTATACCATGACAGCTAAGCTTACTCAGGAGTAGGGTTGCCAGGTTAGAAGCATCCCAAACCCTGAGATTTTGGGGGTGGGCCTGAGTGACGCCATGGGGCAGGTCTAAGTGACATCAAGGGGTGGGTCCAAGTGATGTCACAGGGTGGGTCCAAGTGACATCATGGGGGGTCCAAGTGATGTCATTAAGCATGATACATTAAGCATCAACCACAGTTGCTTGGCGCATACAATTCATACATAAACATTTCTCTGACTGGAAATTAAGATAGAAATCTTAGCTAAAAGATGGAGCCTGGGTGGGGAACACTTAATCTAGCCAATTAGCTTCTGGTAAAAAGGGTTCAAGTGCCCTCAGGCCAGGCCAGGCCAGTCACTAGAAGGCCATTGTAGGAAGAAGGGATCCTAGTATTGTGGAGATTAGATGGGAGCACTCAGGAATAAAGATGGGTGCCCCTGAAGAGCTGCAATTCTAAACACACTTACTAAGGGACTAAGCTCCATAGAACTCAATAGGACTTACTTCTCAGTAGATATGGTTTAGATTGTGTTGTTGGTAAAGCTTGACAAGGGATCCTCTTCAAAGATATCCATATCCAAGTAGGGTTGGCAACCCCCTGCCTGGAATGCCCTGCCCCTATCTTTTAACATCCAAATTTCTTTACAGATTTGACCCTTCACTTCAGAAAGTCTGAGTAACGAGTAAGAAGATTCTCTACCCTTTTCTGTCTCCCCTGTGGGCTGCTATAAACTCACTTTATCAGCCAACCCAATTCCAGTGAATATAACTGACAGAGAGAAAGCACACATGATTTGGTCTACCTTCATAGGCAGTAGCTTAGGAACAACAACAATTGCAGCCACGCTGCCCAGTATGTGAATTCTCTTTTACCACTATTGAACAAGAAACAAACAACAAGATGCATCACCAGTGGGTTTAAGAAGGTTGAGCGGAGCACATGGAACCACTGTTGTTGCTTCTATGGATAAAAGGGAGTGAGGATAAAGATAAATGAAATGCAAATAGAAAAAGAAGAACAAAAGACAGTGATGATTTCTTAAATGCAATACCATACCAACCACAACAAGATTCCTATGAGTAAGGCAGAAAACTAAGCATCTCACAACCAGTCAGGATTCCTAACCAAAAACCAAAAATATGATAAATGAAAAAATATTTGTATAAGTGTGAATATCAAATATATTTATTATTTACACAACCTGTAAAGATATTTATAGTACAATCCTACGTTTATTTATTCAGAAGCAAGTCCCAATGTATTCAGTGGGTCTTACTCAAACAGGGACAGAACTGCAACCTCAAGTGATAAGCAACCTCATTCACGCAATCCAAAATTCAGAATCATGCCACTTTATGCTGTTTTGCAACTGTTTATACTTGTTTTTATGGTTATTGGATTTTAAAGGGATTTATTTCTTATTGTGAGCTGCCTTGGTTTCCAGACTGCAACCCTACCTCACAGGGTTGTTGGAAAGATTCCCATATACACACATACATTGGAGATGTAAAAATACACATACCCCATATAATAGTTTATTGTCAAAACCAGTTGATCATTGCAGAACATTAAAAATAAAAATAAAATCAGTGTTAGTTTCCAACATAATAAAAACAGTGATACCTAAGTAAGCCCTACCTAATTGCTTTAAAAATAGGATTGAAGGGGCAGAGAAAAATATACAACACAAACACAATTCTTTCCTATGTTCATTCAAAAATCCCATCAATTTGCAGCACAATCCTAACCATGTCTACTCAAAAGGGTAAAAAGGTAAAGGTAAAGGTGTCCTCGCACTTGTAGTGCAAGTTGTTTCCGACTCTTAGGGTGATGTCTTGCAATGTTTACTAGGCAGACCGTATATATGGGGTGGGATTGCCAGTTCCTCCCCCAGCCTTTCTTTACCCCCTAGCATATGCCAGGTACTCATTTTACCGACCGTGGATGGATGGAAGGCTGAGTGGACCTCGACCCCTTTTACCAGAGATTCGACTTCCTCCTTCCGTTGGAATCAAACTCCGGCCATGAGCAGAGCTTCGGCTGCGTTACCGCCGCTTACCACTCTGCGCCACGGAGGATCTTCACTCAAAAGGGAGTCCTATTGAATTCAATGGGGTTTACTCTGGGTATGTTTACTCTGGAAAATCAAGTACTAGATTATTATTATTATTATTATTAATTGCATTTATATACCGCCCCATAACCGAAGCTCTCTAGGCAGTTTACAACAATTAAAAACATTAAAACCAAGTATACAAATTTAAACCATTAAACCCCATAAAAACAGATAAGCAAGTTAAAAACACATGTTATTAAAATGCTGTTAAAATGCCTGGGAGAAGAGAAAAGAGGGTTAAAGCTTCACTTTGGGAAGTTTGCAAAACACTGCCCTCTTCAAAATTTGAATCTGTCTGACTCCTACACAGAGGAGAGAAAAAGACTGAAAGCTTACTTATTCAATCTGTGAGATGTTCAGAAAAGCAGGAAAAAGCATGTTTCTGAGCCTTGGGCCAGTCACTGCCTCTTAGCCTCAGAGGGAGGCAATGGTAAACCCCCTCTGAATACCTCTTACCATGACAAAAATGTTCATAGGGTCGCCATAAGTCAGAATCTACTTGAAGGCAGACAATTCAATTTGACTCTACATTTTTGTCTTTATCATTCCTTGTCAATCACAGCCCTGATTTCTTATTGGCTGAAAACCTGAAAGGGCAGGGATTAGAGCAGAACTCAGAGCAACCAAGAAGTTGTGGGGGCGGTGGCTGACGTTTTGGTGTGTATCTGTGAAATCAGACCACCTAGAGAAACTTAATTTTTTCTTTAAATGAAAGCTGAAAGTCCAGAGATTAAAGTGAGTCAGACGGAGAGCCGGAGGGGACCCCCAGAAACCAGAGTCTCAGGAGTCTTTGGTGAAGGATTTATCTAAAGTGTTATGAAAGTCCTAAGTACACAGCGTCTACTAGAACACCCTTGTCCACATGCTTATTGACAGTTTCAAAGAACGGTAAAAGGTAGACAGGACCTACTTTTGTGGAAGCCATGCTAGTTGTTCTTCAACAAGACTTGTTCTTCTGTATGGCTGTTAATTTTATATTTAATAATGCTTTCTACCATTTTTTCTAGAACATACACTAAACTAACCAGCATGTAATTTCCCAGATCTCTCCTGGATCCCTTTTTAAAAATTGGTATTACATTGGCCACTTTCCAACTGTCAGGTATGGAAACCAACCTTAGGGACAAATTATATATTCCTGAGAAAGTCAGGTCAGGCAGAGGGATCTATCTGCCCTACGTCTTCTGCACTGGAGATAGACAAAAACAATTTATTCTGCTTTTCTGCAAGCTCATTTTCTCCCTTTAGCACACCTTTGACTCCCTTGCCTGGCTTAATGCTTCTAATGTATTTAAAGCATTTTATATTGTTTGTCTTAATTGTTGACAGGGTCAGCACAAAACATTTGATGCCCGAAATGGAGTGTAAAAATGGCACCCCTCCCCCACAAATCATGGTATATAGAACAGCCAAGGTTGGCCAAGTTAGTTTGGCATCTGAGACAGAAAATTCCATAAGCACCTCTGCCCCTCCCTGGCAGTAAAAATACATCATGGGGGCTGCAATCCAATACATGTCTACTCAGAAGTAAGCTCTATTGTATTCAATGGGACTTAAAAGAATGCATTGGATTGCAGCCTAATACATTAAGTAGAGAGCAATTTACTGCCCTTTCATGACCCTCAAAATCAGTTGTCTGAGTCAGCCTTCTCACTTTGCCTAATGGTAGGGCTGGGCTGCAGTAACTTATGTGTTGTACTTACTGATTTGTTTGTCTGCCTCAATTTCTTCTCACTATGGCTGTGTGTATTAATGTTTATTTTGTTTTATTGACAGATGTTGTTAGCCACCTTGAGGGCTATTAAATGGAAAGGCAGGATATAAATAAATAAATAGACACTCTACTGGTTCCAATGGAATTTAGTTCCAACTAGTTGTGCTTTGAAACTCATCTTTAGACTTTCTGAAAAAAAGGAAGAGAGAAAAAGAAAAAGAAAAAAACCAAACTTTTCAAGACTTCTGGCATTGTTGTCTGTATAAAGATCAAGAAAGCTTTGGACCTTCAAATATTATGCATGTGTATGCAAATAATTTGGGATTCCAAAACTTTCAGCATGCAGTGCTTATGTAAAACTCGGGTGTACATATTGTAAACATTGGTACACTGCTGCTCCCTACAGGATAAAGTGTCAAACTCCTCTCATATCCTGTTCTCATACGTTAGATGTAAAATAATTTTTATTTTATTATTATATATATCAAATAAGCCCCAAAGCAGCTTTTGGGAAAGCTTAAGAGTGTGATAGAAGTTCAGTATTGTAAAATTATTGGAAATATATTTATAGTTGTCTGTGTACTAATGGATAAATATTGGAAGCAAACAGCAAGTATGAGCATTGGATGAATTGGAGAAGAAATATGTGCAAAGAATTCTGCTGTATCAAATTACCTTTTATAGAAGACTGTGGGATGGAATTGAACCTAGCAGGGATTTCCTCCTTTATACACTATTGGAATATATCAAGGCTCACCAACTTTTTTGGGCCAGTGAGCACATAACAGAATTTGAGACAGAACCGTGACCACCAGTCAAAAAGTGACTGCCATGGGGATGTGGCATAGCATATGGCTGTGGTGGGAGTGTGGCATCGCCCAAAACATGGGAGGTTCTGGCAGGCACACCTGTGTTGACCCCAGGGTTAAATAAACTTAAATGAAAGGCAAGAATTTTAAATGTAGTTTAAATTGCTGATATGAAACAGCGAGCCTTTCTTTTTCAGTCTTTGAACATGTATTTGTTGTTATGTGCCTTCAGGTCGATTATGACTTATGGCAACCCTATGAATCAGCAACCTCCAATAGCATCTGTTATGAACCACCCTGTTCAGATCTTGTAAGTTCAGGTCTGTGGCTTCCTTTATGGAATCAATCCATCTCTTGTTTGGCCTTCCTCTTTTTCTACTCCCTTCTGTTTTTCCCAGCATTATTGTCTTTTCTAGTGAATAATGTCTTCTCATTATGTGTCCGAAGTATGACAACTTCAGTTTCATCATTTTAGCTTCTAGTGACAGTTCTGGTTTAATTTGTTCTGACACCCAATTATTTGTCTTTTTCGTGGTCCATGGTATGTGCAAAGCTCTCCTCCAACACCACATTTCAAATGAGTTGATTTTTCTCTTATCCGCGTTTTTCACTGTCCAACTTTCACATCCATACATAGAGATCAGGAATACCATGGTCTGAATGATCCTGACTTTAATGTTCAGTGATACATCTTTGCATTTGATTGCATTTGATTTGAAAATGTATAACCTCTGTTTAACCCACAATGTATTGGATTTTACAACCTTTGTTCTTCAACATTTTGCAGTATAACACATTTTTAAAAAGAAAGAAACACTGTATAAGAAGCAGCATGCATGTTACTTTTCAGGCACATGAATTCCATGGGGCACAATCCAGCCAAAGGTAAACATTTCTAAATCTCATTGTTTTAAACAGGACAAAGAGTAAAGTAGATTGTTTATTTCACCCACTGAAGCTAATGGGACTTTAGCTGGATGTACCCTTGGAGTTTCCCTTTAATCAAAAGTATCTTATAATCATGAAATGAGGAAATAGAGTAAATGAAGAAATACACACATATCCTAATGCCAAGAAACTTCCTCCTTCAAATTTGTTTCCTAAGGTATATACCAGTCTGTATTTTTAAATGGACTTTTATTTTCCATAAGAAAAGAAAAATCCCAAGTTTTGCAGAAATACTGAATAATAAGAAAACATGCCCCTCCCCCAAGTCCAATAAGAACTGGGCATGCTCACTGGCCACAGAATGCTGATGGCAGGACAGTGAGAAAATTGAGAAAACAATGGTGAGAGGAAGTCTAATGGAGTGTCCTGGAAGAGGACACACTGAAACTGAATAGGATCACTTCATACTGCAGTATTTTATTGCAGATCCCCTTTGTTCTTCCAATATAATATTATTTGGCAGGTAATTTTTGGTTCAGCCTTATGTTTCACAGCTCGCCTGACAGCCAAAGGTGGTGAAGAATTCCATACAGGTGAATGGATGGGCTGGTAGAGAAGGGGTGGATCTCCCTGTCCCTCTTCTGCCAGTCCACTTGGAAGGCATTTTTAAAATCTTGCCTGTTAAGAGACTGGCAGTCTTCATTTCTATGTGGACAGCAGAGGAGGGGGTTACTTTCATCTCCAGTCAGCACGAAAATGAAGGTTTCTAGTTTTAACAGGCTAGCGAATGCTTTTGTTTTTGTAGGCTTGTAACTTTTGTGGGTTTATTTACAAGGCTATATCTTAGTTTCCACAGTAAAAAATACCAGGGCTCATAACTATCTGACTTCGAACCCCAGTTATATGTATGTGCATGCTGAAGAGTGCTCAATAAAAGCTACTCTGTACATGCTCAAATGTACTCCTTCCCCAATTGTGGTTTTCTCTATGTTCTTGGATTACTACTCCCATCATGCCTGACGATTGACAATGCTGACCAAGGATGATGGGGAGGGGTTGCTGTCCAACAACTTCTGGGTACTCAAGATTGGGGAAGGCCAGGGGTGTAGCTGCCCAGAGTCTGGGGAGTCTTAGACCCCTTACTTTTTTTGGAACAGGGTCCCAATGTCTTTAGCACTCTATGAGACAATCAGCATGAAAGGAGAGTGTGTTAGCCACTGAGAAGAGTCTTGTAACATGCTTAATTGTCCTTTCCTACTGATTGGAGCCAATCTTCTCAGCAGCTAACAATGTCACAATTATAGGCTTCTAGAAGGCATTAACAAGGCTCTCATTCTAAACTCAGCAGCAAATGGAGTGGTGGTGGCTGTGACTAATACGAAGGGACCCTGTACTTCTGAATTTGCCACTACATTACTCGGGAAGGCTGTTTCAAATTATACTCCTGTGACTGAATGAATGATACTTAGGTTGAGGCACTAAGCCTTTGAAGCAGCTCTGTGGTAAGCGCTGGGTTGGCTAAGCCAATGTTGGCGTCCGTAATTACAAGCCAGCTGGGCATCTGGACTGCTTTGCACACTAATGCAGGAGAGTTCAAAGCAGGGTACACGTCACCTCGCCGAAGGGCTCAGAATCCTTCGCCTCCGCGGAAGAACTACAACTCCCAGCGTGCCTCGCGGAATCCTAAAATGGAGTCCCTTCCGCCGGGGAGGGGAAGGCAGAACGACGGCCATTACCCAGGCCTGGGCCGTCCGAGTAAAGGCGGGGTTGTGGGTGAGGGCAGCTGAACGGAAGCGGGTTTTGGTGGAGGCAGGCCGGCTCGGCCCGGTTCCGGGTGTCACTTAGTTGGCAACCGAGAAGGGGGGGGGGCTGAGGAGAGAAGATGGCGTCCGACTTGGAGACTGAGGTCCAGGCTATTGACAGGAGCTTGTTGGAATGTTCCGCTGAGGAGACTGCCCTGGTGAGTGAGGCCCGCCGCTCTCTTACAAGAGGCTCTGGTGGTGGGAAGAGAGAGAGAGAGAAGACGGAGGATAAAGGCGGGCGGGGTGTCAGAGTGGGGTTAAAGCGAAGTGGGGAGGTGTACTAGGCCTGGTGGTAGGGGCTGTGTCAGGCTTTTACGTTAGGGCAGATAAAGGAAGGAGGTGGAGAGAAAGAGCTGGGGGGGTTGCTGGGGGTTAGAAGGGGTGAGCGACCCGGAGTTGCAAGTGAGTTTTCTTTTTTTGGGGGGGGGAGAAGTGTTGCGACGCACGCCACAGTGACGAGGGAGAGAAACAGATGGGAGCGGGGAATGAGTAGACAAGAGGGCTATATTTCAAGCGAATGGGCTTTGTAATAAAGGGCGATAAGGGATACGGGTCTTTCTGCCATATGAAAGAGAGAGCTCAGGAGACAAAGCTTGCTGAGTAAAAGTGTAGGCGTAGTTTAGGGACAAGATAGACAGTGTTTGGTATAGTGGAAGGCAGTTAGGGTCTTCGCTGCTTGGCTCGGGAGAAGCTGAAAGCAAAGAGTTACCTACACAAATAAATGTATAAAGTAGGCTGTTGCCCACAAGAAATTACACCCCCGTAAATGAATTGAGTATCGACAGCACTGTGTTTTGTCTTGCGCTTGTGCTGCGGCAGACTAAAGCAGACGTTCTTCTAGGTTAGGGAATGGGTCGAGAAAACTGAAGTAGATCTGACAGGTTGTCGCATTACAAATGGTAAGGAGGGCAAGACCCTTTTGATGTAACACATTTGCAGTAGTATCGATTGCATACTGTACCCAACAAAGCAATTCGTTTCTGGTACCGACTGGCTAACCAGTGAAGACTTCATTTGAAGGAGCGCAAGTTAACTGTATTATCCAAAGTGATGTGAAGTGCGCTCCTTTTCACTACTTTTTCTGCTCCCAAGTCTATAGGGAATGGATTCCCAAAATAAATTTTGTGATTTATTTCTTTGACTTACATTTGCTTCAATTTATAAACTGTCCAATCAGCAGAGTTTCTGGTAACAAACATAAATGACCTATTGTGGTGTGCATTAAAATATTAAATATTCACTGGTTTCACACTCTTCCTGTTTCTAATGTTAAAGTCATCTTGGGAAATGTCAGGTGTTCTGCCATCTAAATCTCTTCCGTGCAGGCATCTAGGCCTTTAAGTCAACACTGCTGCCAGTGTAATGGCAGATTGCTTATGTCCCTTTTGGGAATCTTCTTTCTATTTATTTCTTAAACAGAATGCTTATCTTTTTATAGCTCTGAAACTTGTCATCTGACCCATCTTTTAACTCATCTAAGCAGCTCTAGGAAGCTGGTCTGGATTAGATCTTTTTGTCATTTAGCTGTTTGCCTAGGGTTGAAAAACAATTCCTTCCAGTCAAATAGGTTGCCAGATCCACCACTCAAAAGACTCCTGTAACACATGAGCAGTCTGGTAACATTTTGCAGTCCTTTGCAAGGCTGGAGTGTATAGTTTGATGGAGTGTCACAATGTGACTTTGTTGAGATTTATGTAGTGTTATGTGTTGATATCAGATTGTGTTTTTTAAAATATAAGATAAATTAGATGTCATAAGCATGATGACTGTTCGATCTGAAATGTTCTTACAGTCTCTTCCTTTTAGTACAGAGTATGACCAGAATTCTTGAGCTGAGCAGAATAGTGCCCTGGGTACCTGCTAATCTGTATATTGATATATTGATTCTAGTGCATGCAGATTTGTTTCTCTGTTTTCTTCCCCGCTCCCAACCATTTGGAGTGTTGACACATAGAGAAGACGAGGAAAAATGGGGGGAAATCTAGAGGTTTTTTTTCCATTTTTGAAAAAAAAAAAGGCTTCAGGGGAACAAAAACCCCTCCACAAAAAAACTTTTTTTTCCATGCCTTCACACATCTATTGACACCTAGCAATTTGAAATATTGTATAGCTCTCATAGTAATTCACTAGCATGTTAAAGAAAACTTTTAAACATGTAATAAATAGGTATGTAAAATTCAGTCTCACTTGTGAAATACAACACTATCCTTTTTCACCTATGTAGAGTTGAACTCCTACTACGTAGAATAGGGAAATTGTTGTATTTCTATCTATTTATTTATTTTTGCTGTGAACAAAAAATGTGTTCTTTTTATCTTGCACTCTTTCAGGCAGCACTCTGAACAAATAAAATTGTACAGTCAAAGGCAAGCTTGTAATTGAGACATTTGTATATAGTCACCAAAGAGGCCTAATATTAATTTAACTTTTCTAATTTTATCACATATATTTTCTTACTGAATTTTTAAAATCAAATGTTTCATACCTGTTTTAAAGCATATCCTATATGATTGGCTTATTATGATGAAATGTTCAGGGAGTATACTGTGCATTCAATTGAAACCTAGAAAGATTATTATTACAACATGGATTTAATTTTTCTTTGAGATTATACATCATTTGTACTCAAAAATACCAGTTTTTAGCTTTTTGTGAAACTAGGATCTTTCAATATGTAAGCATGGTTGCTCCAATCTAATATATGACTTTGGTAAGTCTTAACATTAACATATCATAGATGAACATCATTATTGACTGCACCAGAGGTTTTCATGCATTGCTGAAATAAGGCTTACTATAAGTAACAAAATTTAAAAGAGGTTTGACTAAAATATGTTCCTTTAGACACACAGAGAATCTCACAATAACTTAACAAGATAGAAAACAAACAGATAAAATCAATGAAAAAACAGAACAGTTTAAATGATGTACTATACAACATTCCTAAAATGCTTATCCAGCGACACAATAAAAAGGACAAGTCCTATCCCACCCAGCTAAAAGATGAGCAGCACAGAAGAAGGCAGCTTAACTAACAAAGACACAATAAATAAAAATGTTTTAGCCTGGCACCTAAAATTTGGTGTCAGGCATGTTTCCCTGCGGAGAACATTCTACAAATGAGGGGCCACCACTGAAAAAGGTACATCTTTGTGTGGTCATCCTCTGCACCTGCCTCGGGTAAAGCACACACAGAAGGGCCTCTGCTGAAAACCGCAGGATCCATCTGGTTTATTTGAAGAGATGTGGTCCTGGGGGTCTTGGGTTTCTGAGCCACATAAAGCTTTCAGAACCAGCACTTTGAATGTAGTCCAGACACTAATCGGTAGCCATTGCAGTCAGGGCATGTGTTCATATCATAAATTGAATTATATGGTGAGTTTTTTAACTAGTGCACTATGAAGCTTGCTAATTCCTTCTCATGTGGGTCAGGTACAAATTACCTTGCCAGTCAGAGGGCAAGGAGATGACGACAACTGTGCCCTGGTTTTCTATGCTGTGCCGTGTTATTACACAAAGCAGTCTTATCTGCTCCCTGCAGCCATTTCTAACCTGCAGATAGACATGGGATTTTTTTCTTGCCTTAATCTGAGAATTCTATCCTGCTGGCCTGGTTAACAATGTGAGTCTTTTCTTTACATGTTCAGGACAATGCAAGGATAGTGCAATAATGGCTAGAGTGAGGATAGGAGAAAGGAAAAAGTTTGTGTAAATCCAACAGCTGTTAGGTGACTAACACTGAATTATTTGGAAGGCTGTACTGTGGTACAGCAGTATTTTTTATTATTACTACTATTATTATTGCCTATATAATGTTTAAAATTTCCACTGCAACATCCCAAGCTGTTAGGTTAAATTTTGGAAATTACATAGTTGTCTGCGTATAATGTTTGGTAGTTTCAGAGAAGGATCAAAATAATAGGAATTGGCCACCATCTTTGTGTTCTGGGCTTGTGAAGTTCCATGTGAGTCTGGGTGGTTACTGTTTTTTTAAAAAAATGCTAGGCTAGCTGGAGCTTGTCTTGGTTCATCAGGGGAATTTTATGCTCTCTTTGTTATGGTTCTGTGATTGGGTTTACCAATTTCTTTTATTCCCTTAGCTCAAAAAATACCTGAGCATATCTGGAGCAGACTTCAGAAAACATTTTCATACCATTCTATCTTCTGGTATGAATTCTTATTGCATTAGTTTGTTAGGGAGTACTCTTCTTGAACCTCTTTCCCCATTTCTAGTTGAACACAGTTGTACAGTGCCATTTAACCTTTTTATTTTCTTGTTGTGCAGGCACACCATAAATGTCAAACATGCCAAGGGGGGTTATTTGGAGCCAAGCATATTGAAGTTGATTCGCTTTGTGTTCCTGGCATACTTTGAATATCCACTTACTTATTCTTTATTTTTAAATGACTGTAGTTTTAAGTGATTTGTCAGGCTTTGAAGCCTTGCCTTCAGATGAACGTTTTTTTACAAAAATGTTTCAAAGACCTCCACCCTATTTCCCCCTCATAATAAATGTAACATTGTCAGCAGAATTCCACTGAAGAAAACTTTAAAAGTAGTAAAACTTCATTGACTTTTTGTGGCTGTTGCCAAAATGCAAGTTTATTCAGGACAGCACTCTTTATACCCAGAATGAGGTGGTTTACAAAGGATTATGGGCTTATTTGTGTGTTCTAGTAGCTGCACCTTCATTTGAAAGTGTACTGAAACTCTGTGAATTTTGGAGGTAGCATTCACATTTAAAAGATTCATGTAACTAGTGCATACCCAGTTTAGCTTTGGACTTGCATTTCTTGAGCAGCATCTCAATAGGGACGTTGCCACATGATAAACTACTTTGAAAGTTATGGTGTGCAGCAGCTTGAGGAAAGCAGAGATGCTGTTAAAAAAAGTAAAATATCATTGGTTATACTTGAGTCCTCTCTGGATTGTAAACATTAAAATCAACGGAATTTTGTATTTCATAGAATCATAGAATAGTAAAGTTGAAAGGGGCCTAAAAGGCCATCAAGTCCAACCTTCTGCTCAATGCAGGAATCCTGCTTAAAGCATACCCGACAGGTGGCTATCCAGCTGCCTCTTGCATGTCTCCAGTGTAGGAGAACCCACCACCTCCCTAGGTAATTTGTTCTATTGTCTTGGCACTTTAACAGTTAGGAGGTTTTTCCTGCTGTTCAGTTGAAATCTGGTTTCCAGTAACTTGAGCCCATTATTATGTATCCTGCACTCTGGGATGACCGAGAAGAGATCCTGGCCCTCCTCTGTGTGACAACCTTTCAAGTACTTGAATAATGCTATCATATCTCCCCATAGTCTTCTCTTCTGAAGGCTAGACATAACAGTTCTTTCACTCTCCTTAGGGTTTTGTTTCCTGATCATCCTTGTTGCCCTCCTCTGAACCTGTTCCAATTTGTCTAGATACCTGCATGTTACCTAGAACTGCCAAATAGTACTTCATGCAGTTTGGAAACTGTACTTCTGTTAATACAGTCTAAAATAGCATTTGCCTTTTTTACAGGCACATCACATTGTTGGCTCATATTCAGCTTGTGATCAACAATAATTCCAAGATCCTTCTCGCATGTAGTATTGCTGAGCCAAGCATTCCCCATTTTATAACTGTGCATTTGGTTCCTTTTTTTCTAGGTGTAGAACTTTGCACTTTTTCTTAAATTTCATTCTGTTTTCAGCCCAATGCTCCAACCTATTCATATCACTTTGAATTTTGTTTTTCTGTTCTCTCTGGTATTAGCTGCCTCTCCCAATTTTGTATCATCTGCAGATTTGATAAGCATTCCCTGCACCTCCTCATCCAAGTCATTAATAAAAATGAAGAAGAGCACTGGGCCCAGGGCTGAGCCCTGCACTCCCCCCAGTTTGAGAAGGAACCATTGATAAGCACTCTTTGAGTGTGATTCTCTAGACAACTGTGGATCCACCTGATAGTTGTTCCATTCAGCTCACATTTAGGTAGCTTGCTAATCAGAATATCATGAGGCACTTTGTCAAAAGCTTTGCTGAAGTCAAGATGTATTATGTCCGTAGCATTCTCATAATCTACCAAGGATGTTACCCAATCAAAAAATGAGATGAGATTAATTTGGCACGATTTGTTCTTGACAGATCTATGTTGGCTTTTAGTAATCACTGTTTTCAAGTACTTACAGATTGACAGCTTTATATTCTGTTCCAGAATTTTCCCAGGGATTGATGTCAGACTAACTGGTCTGTAGTTCCCAGGTTCTTCCTTGTTGCCCTTTTTGAAAATAGGGGCACTGTTAGCCCTTCTCCAGTCATCCGGCAATTCACCCATCCTCCATGATTTTGTAAAGATGATAGTGGTTCTGAGAGTTCTTCAGCCAGTTCCTTCATTATTCTAGGATGCTGTTAATCAGGCCCTGGAGATTTGAACTCATTCAAAGTAATTAGATATTCCTTGACCATTTGTATATTAATCTCAAGCTGCAGTTTTGCCTTTTCAACTTGTACTTCGCTTTTGCCAGGAGGATCGTAGACCCTCTTTTGGGAGAAGACTGACCCAAAGTAGGAACTGAGCACTTCTGCCTTTTCTTTGTCATTTGTTATTTTGGTATCCTTATTGAGTAGCTGATCCACCATTTCTTTTTTCTTGTCTTTTTCTTATGGATGTACCTGAAGAAACATCCCTCATTAACCTCACTTCATTTTCGGCTTTAGCCTTTCTGATGCCATCATACAATTCTGTGCTGCCTGTCTGTACTTTTCCTTTGTGACCTGGCCTTCCTTCCACTTCCTATATGTGTCCTTTTTTTTGTATTCAGGTCATCTGTAAGCTTTTTGTAGTTACAGAAATGTTATACTTCATAGGAAAACACACCCATCACTGCAATGCAGGGGTTCCCAAATTGTGATCTCCAGACCTTGGTGGTCTGTGAGCTTCATTCCGGTGGTCCATGGCGTGCCCGTAAAAATGCAATTTGAAAATCATACAGCATCTAGCAGAGTGCATTACAGTTGCTACAACAGGGAGAAAAGTCACTAAGTGGTCCACCAAGGAAGGCCCTAAGCAATTTCCAAGTGGTCTTTGGGGAGGAAAAGCTTGGGAACCACTTATGTGGTATATTCTTAAAGAAAGTTGTTGGATAGCTATAAAATATTTTTTTATTTTGAACTAATGTGTATGAACTTTTTTTCTTAAAGAAATGGCTGCAAACGTCTGATCTTCCTAAAGAAATATACAAGCACCTTGCCTATTATGTACCCAAAATTTACTGCAGGGGTCCTAATCCAGCCCCACAAAGAGAAGATATGCTTACACAACATGTTTTGTTGGGCCCAATGGAATGGTATCTGTGTGGTGAAGACCCTGCATTTGGTTTTCAGAAACTTGAGCAATCAAACAAACCTTCACATCTTTGTGGCCGGGTTTTTAAAGTTGGAGAGCCTACGTACTCTTGCAGGTAACTGTGCTAGTCATTTCTTTCAAATTGTCAAGTTTTTTAACATCAGAATGATTGGAGCTCTATTTTATTTATTTATTTCAAACATTGTTACAGAACCCTTCCATTAAAAATTCCAGGCAGATTCCAACATATAACAATGAAAACAATCCATTAAAATACAATAAAAGCAGTAATGGTCACAACAGCTGAACAATTCTTAATGACATTGGTATCAATGACCAGCAAAGGCCTCAGTGAATTCAGAGTTGGTGTCTGCCATATTTCAGGGGGAGATGATTCCGCAAGGTCTGTGCCACAACAGACAAGGCCCTCCTCCTGGTTGCTGCCAGATGGACTGGTACAACCAGGAGGATCCGATCATGAGATCTCAACAACTGGGTGGGTAACCAGATCCTAAGTTGTTTAGGGCTTTAACTGTCTGCAGCAAAACCTTAAACTTGGTCTGGTGGCAGATTGACAGTCAGTGCTGCTCCTTGAGTAATGGTGTCACATGTTCACTGTAGGCTGCTCCAGTTCACAACCAAAGCACTGGATTTTTCACAAGATGCAGCTTCCAGACCAGTCTTAAGGTTAGCACCACATAGAGCACATTGCAGTAATACAATCTTGAGGTTATTGATGCATGGCTTTCCATGGCCAGGCTATCCCTGCCCAGGAATGGTCATAGGTGTGCTAGTGGAAGCTGAAAGGAGACAGTTACATGCTCTAGCAGGGTTGATTTGATTTAAATTGCTTCTGTGAAGGACTCAGTTTTAATTATTTAAATCACAGTTGAAATGTCTAGTGAGGAAGAATCGATTTAATCACATTTTTTAGTAGAAGTGCATTATTGTTTAATATAATCTTAATACATATTAAAGATGTAGATTTCATTAGTAGGTACACACTAAGCAATTATTCTGAATTGTTTCATCAAAAAATGAAATAATTAATCTGGTCATTTTAGTATTAAAGCAGAATTGAAGCAGAGCTTGTGAAGTCATTCAGGAGTTGAACCAGCTCCAACTGTTGAGTTAATTGTGATTTTTTTTTTGTCACAATGTGCCAGAATCTCCGCCACCAAACAGGCTTTTAAATTGTACTGCTAAGATGGTTTATTCTCTCATCAGTTTTCTTCAACAAACACCAACATTAGCAAAACATGCACATGGATTTTTGAATGGTTAACTATTTCAGTTTTTAGATAAATGCAAAGTTCTTTAAAAAATAACTTTTAAGCAATTTCAACCAAGTCAACATGAGAAACTTAAAATATTTGGTGGTATAGTAAACTCAGTCTTCTTCACCTTTGTCTTCCTTTTTCATTGTCTGGAAAAGAAATACAAGCTTTCCTGCTTTTTCAGTTCCTAAATTATTTCTCAGTTTTTATTAATTAGTTCAAAGGAAGAAAAAAATTCTCTCTACACCTGTAGAAGAGGCTACTGCTGTTAAGAGCTGGATTACCACTTATGTGTTCTCCAGATCTACTCCATCTCCCCAAATTCTTTATTAATTGACCTTCTCTATCTTTACGCTTAGAGAGAGGCAAAGCCTTTAGAGAGAGGGGGGGCATGGACTTCACCTGCAGACTGAACAAGTTATCTCCTATCTCCATAAACTGCTGTTAACATATTCATAGAACATAATTAAACGTATAATTAGTATTCATGATGATATCTTTGACCTAGGCTTTTTTACTAATTGTTTTAAGAAAATTTTGAAATCCGATTTAAATTTAAAAATCCAATTTAAATTTTAAAAAATATTTTTTAATTTTTTAAAATATAATTGGTTTTTATCAACCCTGTGCTCCAGACGGTTGGGGGACCCTTCAGGACAGCTTGGAAGATGGTGTGCTGCAACTGGAAGGGGAATTGGCAAAAATGGTCTCCCTTCCTTTACTGTTAGTGGTGGTGTCTGCTAGATCAAAGATGCTTTGCGAACAGAAAGACTCCTTCAATTTACTGAAGAGCACAGTTTGCTACTATTCTTATATTTCATCTCAAGTTCCAAAGAAAAGCAAAAACCAAGCCTGTTTGGATTATTTGTGCCTGTCCTTTTGTACTTTTTACTTTAATCCATTGCTTTCAAATGGGAAATGGTTTTGAGTGGGTTTTTCTCATAGTGTTCTCAGAGTTTCAGATGTCCTGAATGTTTGGAACTACAGCAACTCATTCTCAGAATGAAGTGTCAGGATTACAGGAATTGGGGATATCGGGTGTATGGATGTATATATGTATATCTTCTAACACTCTCTCTCTCTCACACACACACACACTCACACACACACTCACACACAAATATGTAGACTTGCATCCCATCATGTATATAGAATTTGCATATTTAGTAACTTGTAAACTCCCCAGAAAAATATAATGATCACAATTTTCAGTTTTACTCTAGTCCTACTATTTGCCATTTTAAAATGGTAATCAGACAGGCAGCCGCACCTTCAAAAGCTTGACTTTCTATTTACCAGCTATGGAATGGGGGTCTAAGAGGTTTGCTGTCTATAGCTATCAAATTCCATGTGTATAAAAGGTTCTGGATTGTGTCCATTATACAGTACAGTCTTTTTCTCAAGTGATTTACCATGTAATCCTATACAGACCTTCTCAGAAGTGTCCTATTAAATTAAGTGGGACTTCTTAGGTCAATAGGGTTGCACCCTATACTATGTGTGCATTTTTCTCTCTTATAACATGTTTTTCTATTCTTTTTTCCCCCATCAGAGATTGTGCAGTTGATCCAACATGCGTGTTATGCATGGAATGTTTTCTAGGAAGTGTTCACAGAGAGCATCGATACAGGGTTAGTAAGACTATATATGACTTTAGTAATGTCTTGTATATTATTCAGTATCAAATTTGTGACTTGGTCAAATCAAATGGATGTAGTGGGGAAAATGTAGAATTTACCCTCTTTAATTTTCTGTGAAAGAAATTTTGTTACAAAGAGGAAGGAAGAACGACCAGTTTAACAAAAGGGAATTCTTTAGACCAGGGGCTCCTAAACTGTGGTCCATGGACCACGACTGGTCCAAGAGCTTCATTCAGATGGTCTGTGATATGTCTGCATTCAATATTCATATTGATTTTTAATTGTAATTTATTGCTTTTATTTCTTATATATTGTATGTTATTGTATTATAACCTGAATTCTATGGAATGTAAATTGCAATACAGTGCAATATAAGAAACCAAAGAAGAAATAAAATAAAACTAGAAATCACAACATCTTGCACAGTGTACTACTATTGCTGCAACAGGCAGAAAAATAATTAAGTGGTCCACCAAACCATCAGCAATTTTCAAGTGGTCTGTGGGGACAAAACAGTTTGGGAACCACTGCCTTAGACTGAAATAAATTGTGGCATGAGTTTTTCCTTAGGTAGTCCGACATCACGTGGGATATAGCACCATCTAGCATCCGAAGGCAAGAATGGATCGAAGTCAAGACCTGGGGCATCGAGCCCCTCCCACTCCAGTTCATTCTTGCCTTCCTTCGTTCGAGGCTTTTGGATCTGCTAGCTAGCTAAGTTGGAGTGTGTGGGATTGTACTTCTTGTTTCCTCTCTCCCTCACCCTCTCTTTATATATCTGGGACGTTATTTTTTGGGGGGGAATTTTATTTTTAACTCATTTTTGCCTCCCCCTTTTAATCCCTTTGTTGGGGAATCAGTTGGCTGCCGTTTTCCCTTTTGGCTCCCGTCTCTCTGAGACGAGCCTTCCCTGAGAGCCACGGCTGCGGCTCTCTCTCTTCAGCCCGTTTTTTCCCTGTTTTTTCTCCATCGGTCTCCCTTCCACAGGCGACGACCGATTTTGTTGGGCTCACCTCTCCCTTTGGACGAGCCTTTCTGAGAGCCGCGACTGCGGCTCTCTCTTCAGCCCTTGCGTTGCCTTGCCACCACTTTCACGCGGCGGCCGTCTTTTTAATTGTTTTTTGCCTTGCAGGGAGCCGCGGCTGCGGCTCCTCTTAACAACTGCTTTCGGCGGCTGCTGCCTTTTTAATTGTTTTTTGCCTTGCCGGAAGCCGCGGCTGCGGCTCCTTTATCAACTGCTGTTCGGTGGCTGCTGCCTTTTTTATTATTTTTTGTCTCGCAGGGAGCTGCAGCTGCAGCTCCTTTAACAACCGTTTTTTCGGCAGGGGCTGCTATTGGGCTGTGGCGAAAGGCGGCTGCTTCCCTTAGCAAGTAGCGGTTGGAGCTCGCTTTCTCGGCTCCTCTGCTGGCATTTCTCTGCCTTGAGGCTCTTCAGGTGGCCGTGGGAGGACCCCCCCCCGACTCTTTTTTACCAGTTTGCAGCCTTTACTGTAAAGCACGTCACTTGCTGCGCTTGGAGCTCTCTCTTGCTCCTCCTTCCCTATCTGTCTGCCTGACTCCTGCCGCAGCCATTATAGGCCTTCTGGAGCACTAGAACCCTTGCCTACCCGCCATTGTGCCTTCTTCCTGGCTGCCATTTTGATTGAAATTCCCGCCCTTTTTCGCGGGCACCATTTTGATCTGCCCATTTTTCCCGCCCTTTCTGTTCTCCTTCACTTGTTTGTACAGTTATTTAGTCAGGCTATCCAAGTGCCTGTAGGACTTATTTTTACAAGAAGTGCCTCTGCACAGCAACTGCATATTCGGACTGCACCTTGAAATTATCTGCGCCGCAGCTGCATATTGGAACTGTACGCCACACCGCACCCCCCCACCTCTGTGCATGTGTTGGTGATAGTACTCCGCCACACCGCACCCCCCACCTCTGTGCATGTGTTGGTATTTAGAGAGAGAGAGAGAGAGAGAGAGAGAGAGAGAGCATTGCTGGGCGCTCAGAATGGCGGATCAACACTCAGATACACATTCAGCAGCGGCTGAGAGACCCTGCAAGTCCTCGCATCATAAGTCTGCAAATCAAGAACTGCCCAGGCTGCACTCCAAGGCCGTGGCTAAAACTAAACACCTGTCTCGCCTCAGTGCCACCAAAAACACACGTTACATTTCTGTGCCACATTCTCAAGCTGCTAACCAAGAGCACTTGACAGCACTCTTTCACTCTCCAGCTGGGTCATCTGAGGCTGACTTCGAGGGTTTTCCTGACCAGCCTGGGGTCTGCCACTCACAATCCAGCCTGCCACTCCAGACCAGTGAGCCCACTGTTGCTGTTCCTCCACAAACACAACCGCCTGCTGGTCCGCTATCAGGGCAACTACCTGCCTCTGCAGTTGTCTCCTGAATTCCTGATGCAGTTGAAAGATATCCTAAGCCTCTTCTCAGATCAGTCGAGAGTCCAGACAGCTCCATTGACTCAGCACAGCGAACAGCACCCTTCCTGTGCCCCAGCCCCATGTGGCTGTTCTGATGTGGTACCGCTCCCCTCACCCAACCCATTTGACGTTGCTAGAGGCAGGATTGAAGATGGCATCCCTGGGTTGGAGGACCCAGATTATTCTCTTCAAGCCAAAGGGGATGAGTGGAGTGACGAGGCAGACTTTGAGGAGGACACCTCATATCGCCTATTTGATGCGGCCGACTTTCTTCCGCTATCTCGCAGAGCTTTGGGCACATTGGGCCTTCAAACTACACAGCCCGAATCTACCACTCCCCCCATGAAAGGGGCTAAAGTCCTTAAGTCTCCAAAATCATTGGATCATTACCTTCCTGTGCCAGACCCCATTGGCAAACTGGCCAAGGAAGAGCTGGATCATCCTCTGCAGGCATGCCGCTTTTCCATTATGGCCAAAAGGCTCTATGCACTGGACCCGGACTTTATGAATCGCTTGCTTGTTCCAGACATCGACGAGCCAGTCTCCAGTTTGGTTTCACGCTCGCTCCTTCCAAAGCAAGGGGAATCACAACTAAAGGATCCCTTTGAACACTGCATGGACTACGCCTTGCGTAAAAACCACGAGGCTACTGCCTTTACTATTCAGGCGTCTGCTTCAGCTTCCATATTTTCAAGAGCGGCTATGATGTGGCTAGACAAACTCTTGGATGATCCTGAACCAGACCCTGTCAAGCTCCGCAAGGGCCTGGTAAAATTACACAAGACAGCGACCTTCGTAGCCGACGCCACACTGGATGCCACCCAGCTGGGAGCACGAGCTCTAGCCTCACAGGTGGTGGATCGGCGTACCCTTTGGCTCAGGCACTGGGATGCTGATTCTACGGCCAAGGGCAACTTGTCTAGAGCACCCTTTTCTGGGTCTTTACTCTTCGGAGACGAAGCCCTCAAGGCGGTCTTGGTAGACCCTAAAGACAGCCGAAGGCCAGTATTGGCCACTTCTAAGAGAGAGGATCGTAGGGCTTTCAGACGTTTTACCCCATATCACTCCTTTCAGCCCTTTCGAGGAGCGCGGCCTGCAGGGCGAGGCTGCGACTTTCGATCTTCTGGTTTCTGCTCCTCCAGGGGATCCTGGAACAGGCAACGTTTCCAAGCCAGAGCACAGAACAGGGGAAGTCAAGGGGCCTCAACTTCAACTTATGGCAGGGGAGCTCATCAGCGAAGACAGTACTGACGCTTTCCCTGTGGGGGGCAGATTGCTAATGTTTGCAAGTCACTGGTTATGTCTGACACAGGTCGCTTGGGTCAGAGATCTATTCCTCCATGGTTACGAACTGGAATTTTGGTTGACCCCTCCAGACAGATTCATTCCATCCACTCTACCCAGAGTTTGAACAGGTGCCGGATCATGCGGGAAGCCATAACCCATCTTCTCGACATAGCTGCAATAGAACCTGTACCACCGGAGGAGAGAGCACAAGGGGTTTACTTTCTCCTATTTGCAGTTCCCAAGTGAGATCAGTCATGGAGGGCAGTTCTAGATCTCAAATTTGTCAACCGTTTCGTGAAATACCGACGGTTCAAGATGGAGTCCCTGGTGTCAATTGTAGAGGCGCTACACGAAGGGGATTTTCTGGCTTCCATAGATCTCAAAGAAGCTTACCTTCATGTGCCCATCTGTCCAACCCACAGACGTTTCCTGCGATTTGCCTTCGGCCCCCATCACTTCCAATATCGAGCAACGCCTTTCGGTCTCTTGTCGGCCCCGCGAGTATTCACCAAAGTGCTGCTAACCCTGGTGGCTTATCTCCGCCTCCAGGGAGTCCACATTTATCCTTACTTGGACGATCTGTTGATTCGAGCGAGTTCCAGAGATTTGGCCCTCTTTCATGTTCACTCTGCTCTTATGACTCTATGCAACCATGGTTGGCTGGTCAACTATGACAAAAGTCAACTACTACCAACTCAGAGATTACAACATTTGGGTGCAATTCTAGACACCACGCAGGCCATGATCTTTTTGTCACCAGATCGTATTACGGCCATCACAGAGATGGCTCTACACCTCGCATGTCGTTCGAGAGTGGACTTAATGCTTCTGGCAAGGGCTCTGGGAATGTTTGTCTCGACCATTCACATCGTGCCATGGGCTCGGCACCACACTCGACCCTTACAGTGGGCCCTACTCCCTTTCCAACAGGACATTGCCACGTCCAACCACCGTACGG
The DNA here is from genome assembly GCF_030035675.1 of Rhineura floridana. Classification (NCBI taxonomy): domain Eukaryota; kingdom Metazoa; phylum Chordata; class Lepidosauria; order Squamata; family Rhineuridae; genus Rhineura; species Rhineura floridana. The sequence continues at coordinate 176,791,764 of NC_084483.1, forward strand.
TCCACCTGCACCCATCTCTGCGGACCTCTTTCCATTGGTGGGCTACGGCCAAAAATCTTAGACTGGGAACCCCTTTCCGAGAACCAGACAGGACCATACTCACCACAGATGCCAGTCTGTCCGGATGGGGGGCCCATTGCAATTCCCAGTATGTTCAGGGAGTGTGGTCCAACACGGAAGCAAGTCACAATATCAACTGGCTGGAACTAAGAGCGGTCCATCTGGCTCTTCGGCATTTTCAACCCTTGTTCCTTCTGGACCACGTATTGATTCGCATGGACAATACTTGTGTGAAATCACATCTGAACAGACAAGGGGGCACCAGGTCACGGTGCCTCCAGGCGGAAGCGTCTCAACTCTTCCAATGGGCCGAAATACATCTACTTTCACTGAGAGCAGAACATCTCCGAGGTGTTTTAAACGTTGCGGCCGACTGGCTCAGCAGACAACAGGTGATCCCGGGAGAATGGAAGCTACACCCCATGGTGTTCAGCCTTCTCCAACGACGGTTTGGCAGCCTCTCGGTGGATCTGTTTGCATCCAGTCACAATTACCAGCTACCTCGCTACTTCTCCAGGTATCTGGGCAACGACGCAGAATCGACGGATGCACTGTTGACTCAGTGGCCAGCAGGCCTCCTATATGCTTTCCCCCCGATACCACTATTGGGCAGGACCATCAGGAAGCTGCGACACGAAAGGGCCCATCTGATCCTGATAGCACCGTACTGGCCTCGTCAGCCGTGGTTCTCCGACCTGCTCTCCCTTTCAGTGACGGAGTCTTGGAGGTTGCCACTCAGACCAGCTTCTATCTCAGGGCCCGATTTGGCATCCGGATCCCGAATGGCTCAATCTGACAGCGTGGCATTTGAACGCAGACATTTGATTCATTGGGGACTGTCTAAGGAAGTTGTGGACACAATTCTCGCGTCTCGAAAGCAGTCGACCTCTCGGGTCTACCAGAGCACCTGGTCTACCTTCGCTAGTTGGTGTGACTCTCAAAACGTTCTACCATCTCAGGCCAAGGTTCAACATCTACTGCAATTTTTACATAGAGGCCTGAAGATGGGACTAAAACCTAACACCTTACGCCGCCACCATTTCATCTATTCTCTCCGTCGCGTCTCCTAATATTCCTATGGGTTCACACCCACTGGTCAAACGTTTTTTGAAGGGGGCCGACCTACTGTCGCCAGCAGTTTGTCATCGCTTTCCTTTGTGGAGTTTATCGAAGGTCCTGCAAGCCCTGCAGCGCCCTCCTTTTGAGCCCCTTTGATCTGTGCCTTTACGTCTTTTGACCTTCAAAGTCCTGTTCCTCGTGGCGATCACCTTGGCAAGAAGAATCTCAGAGTTGGGGGCGCTGTCCTCGGCCCGCCATCTCTGTATTTTCCATAAGGACTCAGTGGTACTGCGTCTAGATCCTTCCTTCCATCCCAAGGTCATTTTGGCGTTCCACTGTAACCAAGACATTGTTTTGCCTTCGTTCTGTCCGGATCCTGTTCATCCGCTCGAGAAGGCCTGGCACTCGCTAGATGTCCGGAGGGCCCTCAAGACCTACCTGTCTCGCACCCAGGACATACGGTGAACGGATTCCTTATTTGTATCCTTTCACCCGCGTACTCTGGGGCAAAAGGTGTCTAGCTCTACGTTATCTTGTTGGTTGCGTGCCTGTATTGCATTGGCCTATGAGTCCCTTCAGCTGCCAGTGTCTCGTAACATAACGGCACATTCCACTAGGTCAGCTGCCACTACGGCTGCCTTCGCAACCAATGCTCCTCTAGCAGAGATTTGCAGAGCGGCTGTATGGTCTACCCCAAATTCTTTCATAAGACATTATAAGATAGACAGTTACGCTTCTGCTGATGCCTCATTCGGGAGGCGTGTTTTACAACAGGTTATCTCTGCTAAGTAGCCAAGAGGTGGTCCCTCCCTATTAGGGGCTGCTTTGGTACATCCCACGTGATGTCAGACTACCTAAGGAAAATGTACCATTGGTATCACCTGAAGGGTGATTTTCTTAGGTAGTCCGATATCACGGCCCTGCCTTTTTGGAGGATTGGGTTTTTTTTGCTACCTTACCACTTATTATTCTTCAGTGTTATAATATTTAAACTTTTTTACCAAGTCAAGACCAATTTGGACCTGTTTAATATGCTTGCGATCTTTGGGTTATGTTTTGGGACACTGTTTCCTTGCTGTGAGGCCCGTTGGCCTTTTCTGTCTTTTCAGATATGTCTCTCACTTCGGTCTCGTCACGAATGAACTGGAGTGGGAGGGGCTCGATGCCCCAGGTCTTGACTTCGATCCATTCTTGCCTTCGGATGCTAGATGGCGCTATATCCCACGTGATGTCTAAGAAACAAGATATCTAAGAAAATCACCCTTCAGGTGATACCAATGGTACATTTCATAGGTTAGGAGTCTACTTGTCAGATGCCATTTTTTCCAAGCAAGAATCGCTGATGAAACTACATTGGGGTTTGCTTGTTTTTTTATCAGGGGTCATGATTAAAGTGATTTTTTGCATATAAGCACCTTCATTTAGGGGTTGGAATAATTTATTTTCTCCTTCAATAGCATTGTAACAAATGATCTAATATCACAAGCAAACACCACTTTGCTCTTAATACTGACTGAAAAAATACAAAATTGGGCAAGATAGAAAGCCTATTTACATGCATTGTCGGAGCTTAGTAACACTTCCATAATCCCAAAGCGGTTTAATTTTTTTAAAAAAACTGAGTGAGGGTCTCTGTTTAAAGCAGGGGTGGTACACAAGAAATCTTCATTTAATTATAAAACACTGCCCAGCTTACAGCTGTTTGGATCCAGCCTACGCATGAGCACAATTCTGATCTTAGGAACCTCCTGCAGGCCAGGACTGTGGAGTTGGTACGCCAAACCTTCGACTCCGATTCCTCTATTTTTCTACTGTCCGACTCCGACTCCAACTCCTCTATTTTTCTACAGTCCAACTCCAACTCCACCCAAAATTGCTTCTTGTCAATCAAAATTTATTTGGAAGTTGGAGTCGGTACATTTCTACCGACTCCGACTCCTCCCAAAATTGCTCCCTACTCTGACTCCACCCAAAATTGCTCCCGACTCAGACTCCACAGCCCTGCTGCAGGCAGTAGAGGGGTGAGGCGATTTTCACTTATTCCTCTTGCAGCGTCCTGAGAAGCTGCTCTGGAAAATTGGGGGACCTTCTAGAACAGTGTGGGAAGGCTGCAGGGAGAAGTGGGGATTGGTGAAAACTGTTTTCTGTCTCCACTGAGAGACTTCTCTAAGCCTTCTGTTTGCAGAAGGACATGTCTACTTCCAACCCTTTGATTTTTAAGGTTGGAACCTTATACACACTTATCTGGGAGTAAATTCCATTGACCTTAGTGGCACTCACATTTGAGTAGACTTGCATAGGATTGCACTGCCGGACTCTCATCCTATGCCCATTTGGGAGTAAACTTAATTGCAGTCCTATTCATTCCTGGGAGTAAACTCTACTGAACTCAGTGTCACTTGCTTCTGAGTGAACATGCATAGGTCCATCTTGTAAAACACACTGAGCATTTATTTAACAAAAGCTCTTCAGACAGATGAAATCCAACTTTTAGCTTTTGATTAATGCAAGCAATGTTAGTAAGACATTTTACCATTTAAACTGCTAGTCTGATGTAGGAATCCCTTCAAGGAAAAGGAGAGAAGTAACCAGCTTCTTCTTAATTCTTTTCTGCACTCTCTCATTTCTGTTTATTTTAGGTATTTAGTCCTTGCAATTCAGGGTAGCAGTTTGAAATGTTAAAATCTGAGTGATTGCAAAAAAAGTTGCAGACTGAAAGTGAGGATAAAGCTCTATCCTCCATTCCCCAAGCCTTGTTTTTAAGCTGGAATTCCTATTTGCTCTGATTGATTAGCATGGATAAGTGATTATAACAGCTGTTAACTGAAGAAATTCCTACACAGGGCCCAATTGCTTCTGCTTCCTGTATTCTTGTACGTTTTGCATTTTAGCCAATGTCACAAAAACAGTAAAAATTTAGAAGCTTCTCTGAGCCTGTTCCTTATCGTATTATCACTTCATTCACTTGCCAGAGCAGGGAGAGACTGTCTCTGTAATTTCTCTGGCGAGTGCATTTTTGAATCCTGTAATTTGGCAGAGCTGATAATTGAATGCCAGTCAGTCAGCATTTTCCATAAACTAGCCTAAAATTGGAACTGCTATAAGTGAGCCATGAAATAAACAAGTGATTCTTGTTATTGTATTCTGTACAATAAATTCCTTTGATGTGTGATTCCTATATCATGACTTCTTAGTTGTCTATGTGACTTCATATTTCGTGCAATTGTAGATCCCATCTCCTCCTGTAGGTATTGCATCCCAAGTTGAGGCTTGAGCTGGAGCAGCATCTGTGGAATTCTTGTTCTAAAAAAAGCAAGGTGGGCAGAAGGGGAGAACAGTGCCCTACCTAGCTCTAAAAGCAAGGAGAATTCTGCTTGATATACCTCCTAACAATGATTTACCCTTTAGTTGGAAGGGGCCAATAATGACTTTCCCTTCACTCTGCCCTTTCATAATTCTTCCTTATCACCGCTGCTTTGGCATTGGGAACAGCCAGTTGTCAGAGCTATTACAGGAAGATGGGACCTTCTCCTGCTGACAGCATGTGCTGTAAGCACATTCCTGTAGTCTCTGCTTCACTGATTATAGGAATTGTTACACAAAACTTTCACAATAGCCATTTAACTAACATTCCACTTCACAAGAATTGAAACACACTGTGAATCTCTGAACTGTTTCTCATGTCTTTTTTACCATGTCCCAAATTACATTTAGGTAGAAAGTTTACCAGTGCAGGTTTTCATTTAACAAACATACTTTCCTGTTCTTATGCTTTTTAAAATAATGCTTTAGATGACAACATCTGGTGGGGGAGGTTTCTGTGACTGCGGTGATACCGAAGCTTGGAGAGAAGGTCCTTACTGCCAAAAGCATGAACATAACATTTCAGAAACAGAAGAGGAAGAGGTAATGATACAGTCTTTCAAAATTATTCTGTGTTGCTGCTGAGATAACTCTGGATTGCGGGAAAGGGGTGGCGAGTAAGATTTGACAGCACACTATGTGGCCTTACTGTGGGCCTGTCCATGCTGCCACATAACATATTTGTTTCACAGGCAGAACCTGCAGCCAAAACAATAGAGACCACATCAACTTTGTTATTTCAGTAAAATGTAAATGTACTGCCTTCAAGTCGATTCCGACTTATGGCAACCCTATGAATAGGGTTTTCATGGTAAGTGGTATTCAGATGGGGTTTACCATTACCTTCCTCTGAGGATGAGAGGCAGTGACTGGCCCAAGGTCATCCAGTGAGCTTCATGGCTGGGTGGGCATTTGAACCCTGGTCTCCCAGGTCATAGTCCAAACCTTAACCACTACGCCATAAGGTGTGCTTTATTGTGTTTTGTCTATTTAAGTCTGTTGTTCATGAGCTTTATTAGAGGGACAATGAATAAACCCTTAAAATAACTCTTGTTAAGTCTTGGTAACAGCAAGATCCCTAGCAGTGTATAAGAATTTTTGTATAAGTAACTGTGATGTGTTAGCTTCTTCTGCAGTAGGGAAAAAAGTTACAAAATATTATCTCAATGTAACACTTTCCTCTGTTTCATTTTAGGATCCTCTTGTGCATTTGTCAGAAGATATGATAGCAAAAGTTTATAATATTTTTGCAATCATGTTTCAATATGCGGTAGATATATTAACATGGGAAAAAGAAAATTATTTGCCACCAGGTTTAGAGACAGTGTAAGTAAAATAGTTGTTTTGAGTTCTCAAGACTGGTACAGTTGTTTATGGAAAAATGTTAGCTGCATCTTAATTTGTATATGACATTGTGTGCAGTCCAAAAAGAGCTGGTAATGCCTTATTCCCATTGAAATCAATGCATCATACATTTAATTGTATGCTTGCCACCCATCAGTTTCAATAGGGCTTTGGTACAATTAGTTTCCTCTGGGTTGCACTAAATGGATATATTAGGTTGCAGTCTTAAATGTGCTTACTGGAAAGTAAATCCCATTGAACTCAATCAGACATAGCTTTGACTAAACATGCTTAGAATTGCTGTTTTTGATGTTGAAAGGGAAATGGTTCTAAATCAGAGTTTTAAAAACCCTTTTGTAAGGAATGTTATGAATTATAATTGACTTTTTATTGAAAGGCCTATTCTCTCTCCCCCCTCCTCCTTTATTTACCCAGCAAATGAGCTGTTTTTGTATAATTAGTGCTGCTTTGGAAATAGTATCAGATGCAATTTGGCATTGCAGTAGTAGGCTAAATACATTAAAAATAGTGATAGGATCCAGCATGTTATGTATGTTAACATATTATAATAACTTGGATCCAGAAATGATAAAACAGAACTCCACTTGTGCAATGGGACTTTCCTTGCTCCTCCCTCCCACTACAGCCCCCTCTGCTTCCCCCAAAGCTGCTCCTGAGGGTTGACAGACCCTCTGGAATGGTCCCCAGGGGGTCAGGAGGATGGGGAAATCCGAAGAATTTAGTGGAGCTGCCATGTGTAGGCCCAAGTACTTTTTCAACTGTACAAAGCATCTTTGGATTGAAGCCAAGGGACAATTCAGTAAAACTTCATCACAAGAGTCCTCAATTTTTTATTGCCTGATTTAGTATGTTTGCTTGTGGAGATTCCAATAAATAGTAGTAATGTCATGCCAAAAATGATGCCTTCATTGGTTTACATTATGTTATTTGTAATACTGTCTTTACAGTGAGAAGAGTGATACTTACTACTGCATGCTTTTTAATGATGAAGTTCACACATATGAACAGGTTATTTACACTCTTCAAAAAGCTGTCAGCTGTACACAAAAGGAGGCCATTGGCTTCGCAACAACTGTAGACAGAGATGTAAGTAACCACTTTAGACTAATGTTTAAAATAGTGGGGAAATGAATAAGCTTGGTAAGTTTAAGTGGATTTAGCCCTTCTGTAGTTCCTTCCTTCCTTCTTGGCTGATCAAAAACTGTTTAGAGGAATAGAAGAGACTAGGCAGTTTCCAAAGTAACACCGGAGCATAGTTCATTGCTTGATTATTCTTGCTGTAATTACCAAGCACATATTTGTTAACATGCTGGTTTGCTCCACCACCCCCGCTTTGCAAATCGTTCTGTGAAAGTTGAAACACTTTCTTACTAGATCCCTTACCAGCCTGAGATTCTTTGGCGGTCCTTTAGCAAGCCATCATCACAGTTTTTCTCTGGGAAAGCAATTCTTAAAATTTAAGCACATCTCCCCAAGAAACTTGTTTCAGCTAGTCCTTGCTAATGGACTATAGCAGCAAAGCCTTAAAAAAAAAAAAAAGATTGCCCCTCCTCTCAATCTTTAAAGCACTGAATATTTGGAAAGCAATACGATAACTCTGAGGATGAACATTTGTTATTGAGAACATGTGGCTGCTGCTGCAGTTGAGGTGGGGGGATGGGAAAGCACCAGCACATGAAACAAAAAGAAGAGCAGATCTCAAAAGGTGTACATGAATCTGTTAGTTTATTGATCACCGATGTGTTTTGAATCAATAAATTCTTCCTTGGGGATTACCCAGTCATTTTCTCCAGATTAACTACTGAAACCATCTACAAACTAATAAATTAATCAGACAGCATAAGATGGCTTAATCAGATTCTTTAAGGGGGAAAAAACACCCTGGGGTTGTCCCCAATTATGTTTCCACACTCAGAGAAGGTGCTTGGCTCCAGTAAAAATAACTCCCTCCCTCTTCTGTTCATGGAATCCTCTGCTAGACTGTAATTTGGAAAACGGAAATGGACTGCCTTCAAGTCGATTCCGACTTATGGCGACCCTATGAATAGTGTTTTCATGGTAAGCGCTATTCAGAGGGGGTTTACCATTGCCTCCCTCTGAGGCTGAGAGGCAGTGACTGGCCCAAGGTCACAGTGAGCTTCATGGCTGTGTGGGGATTTGAACCCTGGTCTCCCAGGTCGTAGTCCAACACCTTAACCACTACACCATACTGGCTCTAGACTGTAATTTAGGATTACATAATTTAAGATACTTTTTTTTTAAAGTCTCAGCTCAAAACAAAATGGGCCTAAGTCTAATTCAGGGTGGGAAATGGGATTGGTCCGTCCGTACCTTTATCTCCTTATCTCAGCCTTATCCATATGGAGCAATATAATATAATATGGCATATGTCTCATGTCTCTTAGGAGATTGGAGATCTCTCAAAAGTGTTCGCTTTTTCACAGGTGAACTTTGCTACATTAATAATATATGCAATTTATGTGATAAACATATGTGTAGCCTACATATCTGATGTAACCATAAAATTCCACTGTTTAGCTGAAATGGATTTGTCAAATCTTAATTTAGGTTACATATTTAACACACATTTAGTTGTAATTAATTAATTCTGTAATATGTGCTGTTAGCAGAAGTCAATGTTATACAGTTAATTTAGAGTAGCAAAACAATTCAGGGGTTGGCAGTCATAAGTGACTAAGCCATTTTTTGCTATTCAGTGTGCAATCAAACCATAGTATTTAATGTTTTAGTTACATCTTTAATTAGCTAGTAATAGCCATACAACTGTTCAACAGGGACGCAGGTCAGTTCGATATGGAGATTTTCAGTACTGTGATCAAGCCAAATCAGTGATAGTGGTAAGTGATATTGCTTCATTTCATTGAATGATATAAATTATTACTTCATCATTATCATTTCACTGTTCTAGCATATCCGTGCATTCACATTTTAAAACTGAGTATGACATTTTAAGGATGCTAAGGAAATCTTTAATATTTTTGGGTAGGATAGCATGCCTGTAAGTCACTTGCTGGATGCTTCTTTCATTCTTCAAAAACTAACAAGTGGTACATTCCGCTTTAAAACTGTGGTAATTAGATTATTACAGTGTGTTGTACATGTGGCTACCTTTTGAAAACTGGAAACCGAAGTTTTTTCAAAGTATAGCTGCTAGGCAGCTAACTGGGAACCTGATGTTGGGATCACAACTCATCAGTGCTTAAAGAGCTGAATTGGCTCCCAGTCCGTTCCTGGGCAAAGTTCAAGGTGCTAGTGTTCTACCTTCAAAGCCATATGCTTTTTAGGAGTAAAGATGCATAGGACTGGAATGAAAAGTGTGTAGCTTTGGCTCAAGGGTTCCCTAAGATTCTGGGAGGACTTGTAAATAATCTCCAGGTCCAACATAGAAGCAAAATGCAGCACATACGTCTCCTGCTGGATCAAAAATTATGAGTACACAAGGGAGCTGCTGTATCTATCTCTGCAAATCATCACTGAACTACATCCACAGTGTCCAAAACTGGACTGGAAGCTACAATGGTGGTGAATAGATACATAGCACTTTTGGCTTTGGCTGTCAGCCACTTGCATAATGGGACTGAAGACTGAATCTCCCATTGTTGGAAGAGAAGCCTTGAATTTATGACATCTCAGATAAGTGATGTGCTCTCCATCTGCAGTTGCAGATAGTTGTGTGCAGAAGCACTCTGGTAATCCTTTTTTGTAGTCATGTCTATCAGAGCCAAAAAGATAAAGAGAAGTTGAACTAACATATCATGATGGACTAATTTCAGTTGTTCCTAAAACTGTTTGCCTTCAGTGTTCCAAACAGAATTCAAGCTTTACAATTGTTGCATGAAAATGTGTAAGCATAGAATGCCAGATTATTGGGAAAGCTTATACAAACCATGAAAATCCAGTTGCCTGGAATTGTTTTACGTTGTAACTGTACAAATGTGACATGAAAAGTGCTGTGTTTTTGGCAAAACCTTTTAATGGCTTCTCTTTCCCCTCCCCTTCTTCCTTCTCCTTTTCTTAAGAGAAGTACCAGTCGCCAGACTAAGCCACTGAAGGTTCAAGTTATGCATTCAGCTATCGTTGCCCATCAGAGCTTTGGTTTGAAGCTTCTAACTTGGCTGGGTAATATTATTGGATATTCAGGTACTGAATTTAAAACACTTGTGATGTAGTTCAAAGAGAAAAGTCAGATGATAGAAAGCAAGAAAATACCCCTTTCTGGGGACAGAATGGTAGGTTGACATGTGCAACAACATTTCACTTGTTCCACAATTATATTCAATACGATCATAGTTTTGGCACTTAGTTATAGTGTAAACATTACAAAAATATATTTAGGCTCATTATTGGTCCTGTTTAGTTAAAGCAAGAGAACCAAGCAATTTCTGATGTGGAAAATCCATGAATGACTCCCTCAAAGGACTTTACGTTCCTAAAAGCAGCCACAAGGGTACCTGATTGGAGATAGGGGGAGGGGGGGAATGAAGGATGGTATTCAATGCTAGTCTTACTTAGAGTACACCCATTGAAGTTAATAGACATGACTAACTTAGGTTCACTCATTTCAGTGAGTCTACTCGGAGTAAGACTTAGTTGGATACAACCCTAAATCTTCCTTCCATGCCAATCCCTCACTGCAAATCATCCCTGTCCCTGAGTGTTTTCAGGCCCTACTTGTCTACCCTCTAAACACAATTCTCCGCTAATAACCTCACATCACTTAAGTTATTACTGTGTTAAGAGTCGACCTATTATGCAAGATCCAACACTGTTTTCTATAGTCAATACAAAATTAAGAGAAATGCCTTCTATTTTAGGATTCTGCACATTGGTAATGTGTTTTAAGTACAGTATACTCTGGTACACAAATTGAGGAGTAAGGCAAAATTGGTTACTCCTTTTGGTTGTTTGTATTACTGTTTATTTTTAATTAGATGGCCTTCGAAGAATATTGTGTCAAGTTGGCTTACAGGAAGGACCAGAAGGAGAAAATTCTTCTCTTGTGGATAAACTGATGTTGTCTGATTCTAAACTCTGGAAAGGTGGGTTATTCCTTCTTGTTTGAAGAAAAACTACTTGGGGCACAGCTGGGAACTCATAAGGTGCCATGTAACTAGAGCAGCCTGGATGAATCACAGAGCAACAAGCAGCTGGGAAAGGTGGGTGGGAGTGGTGGGACATAGACTTCATATGCTCAGATACAGAATTCCCAAATGTTAGTCTCCTGTTTTACTGCGGTCTTGGAGGAAGGCCCCTGAGTAGGGAAGTGCTGCTCAAGATCTCGTAAAAAGCAAGACTAGGAGTGGTGTGGCATCTAATGGTGTCCAGTGCAACTCTGGCCAAAGTAGCTGAATCTCCACTTTTCTGGAGCAACAGAGCTGTTGACTGGGTGCTTCTTAATGCAATGCCACATCTTGTGCACACTTTCCATGGTCTACTATGCAATGTTTCCCTCTTTTGGACACCTTTCTGCATGGCTGGTGTAAGGTGCTGTTGTGTACCATGGACATATTGCTGTTTTGGTAAAACAAGTCTAAGGGTGCAGTCCTAAAAACACTTAATTGGGAGTATGCCCCACTGAAGATATCAGGATTTACTTCTGAATGCAAATGCATAGGATTGAACTGTAAAGTCCACTTCAGCTCATGCAACAAGTTGCACAGTTCCTTGGATTGTGGCCTATGCAAACTAGGTTTGCCTATAGTTGCATAGGTATGTGGAGCCCTTTCTTCATGTTGGCACCCAACACTGCTTAAGGGTTTCAGGAACTCTCACTGATGCCACCTCTACTGTTGTTCTTATAGCACTTCTCAGAACTTGATGCATGCTCTAGTTATTCAGATGTTGTTTTTGTGATAGACAGCCATCGTATATTAGTCCACATTAATATGTATGTTTTTTTTAAAAAACAATAGGAGCTAGAAGTGTGTATCATCAGTTATTCATGAGCAGCCTACTGATGGATTTGAAGTACAAGAAACTTTTTGCTATCCGGTTTGCAAGAGTGAGTAACTTTCAATATCTAATGAAAAATACTTTAAAATGCAAACTCTGACTTTTCAGTTGGAATATGTAGATTGTTACACTTACGCTTTTAGAAGTTCTGGGGTGCACATGGTATTCCTGCATGTGAAAGGGCTCGCTGGTGACTTGATATTGGGGCAAATCTGCATGTACAGTGGAGGTGTGTGTGTATGAAGCTGGCCCTGACCTTAAAATAAATGTAGAAGCTTGCTTCCTTAGGAGCTGTTTGTGCATACTGGAACATACCAAAGCTTTGGTTAGGAGCCTTAATGTGGAAATTTATGTTCCTATGTGATTTGGATGGCATATGTTACCACTTCTGTTGAATGTGCCGACAATCCAAATGAAAAAGCAGTTAATCAACATTAAACCAGAGTTTTCTGGTTCAGAAGTAGTGGTGAACTCTGTCTTAACTGGCAGGTGACAAGGGGAGTGCAGGGGAGGTAGTAGCCCTCTTTCCCAGCTTCATAAACCATGGTTTATGAAGTCTGGAATGATTATCTGAAAAGCGCCATTGTGTTGTGGAGTGAAAGCTGGTGTCATTTTTCCAATAACAGAGTAGTCAACTATGTAATCTGAAAAGTAAAAAATGCTTCTTATATATTGTACTGCTTTCTGAAGATGACCTCTAAATATTGATCTAGCCCAATGATGTTTCCTTATAACAACTGATACTTGTACTTCTAATTAACTTCCTCTTGCTTGACACAAGTAACTGTTGCTGTAACTGCGCTTATTCTTAGCCTGGTAAATTGTGATCTGCAAGTTTACTTTGCGCTGTTTCTATATGAATGCAGCTTTAGTACAAAATTTTCCCATTGCAAACATTAAATTTAGACAGAACATCCAGTCAGTGCAGATTAGAGGTGAATTTCCCCCTTGTTGTTTAGAATTATCGGCAGTTGCAGAGAGATTTTATGGAGGATGATCACGAGCGGCCAGTGTCGGTGACTGCTCTCTCTGTTCAACTCTTCACTGTGCCTACTCTGGTGAGTAGTGGTGTTTTTTTATACTGATAGTTGGCACCCTTTGCCTTTTTTTGCCTCCTTCTTAATAGAATTATGAGCGATTGCAGAATGATTATGTGAAAGATGACCACGACAGAGAGTACTCAGTTGCTGACCTCTCGGTACAGATATTCACAGTGCCTTCACTTGTAAGTACTTAAATGTTGAATGAAACCCTCTCTTTGCTCCAACTCCCACTCAGATCTAACATAGATCATTTGTTATTGTTCTATTTACATGGAGTCTCCAGCAATGTGCAGCTTCAGATACAGATTTCTGTCCCCAAGGAGATTACAATCCAAAATAGGCAGTGGGAGGAAACAACAAAGCGAAGGGATTCCCTAGTATCCATTCTACTATATTATTAGGTCATTAGAATCTCTTCTGTTTCATCTGTAGCTAAGTATAATAGTTTCATTGATGAATTTTTGTCCCCAGACAATCCATGCTCTAAGGAATGGCTTGGTGAAATGAGGGACAAGCCATTACATTGATGATTTAGAATCCTTTTAATTTACACAAATATTTTCAGCTGAGAACTTCACTGACAAACATTGCTACAAGAGCTTCTCATCTGAGAAATGTGCCAAGCAGCCAGAAATATTAACATAATTAAAATTATTGAATATATAATATTTCTCAGCAGGAGCTTAGTCTTGATAGGAAGCTTTGGAGGCAATTAGCAAATAGCAGGGCAGCTGATCTTACACTCTTGAGTCAAATGATAATGTCCTTTTTGCACTTCAGCTGTGTATCTCAGTCTAGTGGCACTGGTGCACATATGGGGAGGCTGAACTGAATGAGACAGCCTGAGTTGTACAAAGCTCTGTATGTACCTATAGGACTCCATTGCTATGCTTAGTAGGGTTACAGGCTCAGAGAAATAACAACTATAGGTGTAGCTATTTAAACAGTAGCAGTTGGTGGGATGGCACAGGCAACGCTCACCTGCCTTCCCAATGCCAAGCATCACTGCTGGTTCCTGGGAGGGCAAGGGGCAGGGAGCTCAGTGTGGTGTGGGCACAGTAGCAGGAGTGTCAGATTAGTGCTGCCGCTGCGCCTGTACCAGACTGAGCTCCCTGCACCATGCCTCTCTCCCTCAGGAACTAACAGCGATGCTCACCGTTGAGAAGGCAGTTGATCAGTGCCACCATGCCTGCACTGACCACTACTGTATTTAAGGTGCCTGCTTGTGCATTTCCAATGAAGATCATGAAGTGCTGAAAATACTATGAAGAAAATATATTCCTTAATGAAAAAAGTACTTAATTATTGGCTGTTAACTTATTCAAATGTGTTAGACTGAATAAATGCAGGTAATGTTTTCACAAAGCTTAAAGCTAACAGTTTCTCTTCCCTTAGTTATGCAAACTAAATTTTTTTCTTGGAAAAGATCCGAAATATATCTCAGATGAGATATAAATAGGTTGCTATACTGTCTGTATTGGATACCCTTTTACAGATATGATTAAAATAGATGATAAAAACCTGATTATAGAGATTTAGCTGGAAAATCATGCCAGTTAGTACTTTCATGACTCTCTTGTTTTCATATGACCAATAGACACAGTCCTGTCAGCTGTTAAAAGTACCATTCTTAGATATAGACATGAATTTGTAACCCTTTATCTTATCCTTCCTCCAAGGTCAGAGGATTCCCAGGTGATCTTCCATTTAGGAAATGGCTATCATCCCCAGACCAATTTTGCTGCAGAATGGTCCATAAAATAATTTGTCCGTTGCTTGATTTTCTTATTTCTGTTGACGGCAGACACTGATTGAAACAAACTTTTAAAAATCTATTTTGACCTAGGCTCGAATGTTAATCATAGAAGAGAACCTTTTGACTACTATTATCTCAACATTTATGGACCACTTGCGACATCGAGATATACAGGGCAGGTTTCAATTCGAACGGTATACTGCGCTACAAGCTTTCAAATTCAGACGAGTCCAAAGCCTGATTCTGGATTTAAAGTGAGTGTTTTATGCCTAATCAGACAAAATATTTTTCCACAGGTAGCCTGCCATCAGATTCTGCCATCTAGCGTCCGAAGCCAAGAATGCACTAGAGTTAAAACCTGGGGCTCGAGCCCCTCCCACTCCAGTCTTCATTCTTGCCTCCGTCCGAGGCAGATCTGAATTTAGACAGAGCGTAGCTAAGTCTTATTTCCATTCTGTTACTCTTCTTATCTTTTTACCTCTTGATTTCTTCGGGGCTCTTCCCTGAGGCTTCACCAGCAGCGGCTGCTGCTTTTACATTTAGCGGGGACTCCGCGGCTGCGATCCTCCCCCCCCTTTTTTCTTTGCCGTTTGTTACTCAGCTTTCAGAACTTCCTCCAGCAGCGGCTGCTGCTCTTTCCCATTTAGCGGGCGCTCCGCGGCTGCGGTCCCCCCCTCCCCCTTTTTGCTGTTTATTACTCAGCCTTCTCAGCCTCCTCCAGCAGCGGCTGCTGCTCTCTCGTGTTTGCGGGGGCTCCGCGGCTGTTAAGCTCCAACAGCAGCGGTTGCTGTTTTTTCGTTTAGCGGGGGCTCCGGCGGCTGCGGTCTCCCCCCTCCTTATTTCAGTCTATATTTTAGCCTCTACATAGGGAAGCTTGCGGCTGCGGCTCCCTCGTAGACACCCCGCCCGTTCTGAAGCCTCTTGTAGCGCTCCCGTTTTTCCCGCCAACCCCGATATCGCGGCCGCCATTGTTATTTATTTCTGTCCTTAGGGAAGCTTGCGGCTGCGGCTCACTCGGCGGCCGCCATTGCAATTTCTTCTATTTTTTTACAGAAGCCCCTCAGCCCTGCTGTTCATTCAACCCGGCTTGGGCTCAATTACGCTTACTGATATCGCCCCTCTCGCCTGTTTTTTAGCAGTGTGTTCTCCTGTTAACAAACATATACTCACCTATTCAGTATTCCCCTCAGACACAGCAAGTAGCCCTGTTGTGGGACTTGTGTAGTCTCCGGTTATCAAATTTATATTCACTTAATCAGTATTCCCTTCAGATACATCAGGTAGCCCTGTTATACCACACCTTCCTCTTCGTGTGTGTGTATATTTGTAGGTGCACCTCCAGTAGCCCTGTTATACCACACTTGCCCCATTGTGTGTGCATATATTCGTAGGTACACCTCCAGTAGCTCTGTTATACCACACCTTCCCCAGTGTGTGTGTGTGTATATTTGTAGGTGGACATCCAGTAGCCCTGTTATACCACACCTTTCCCATTGTGTGTGTGTGTATATTTGTAGGTGCACATCCAGTAGCCCTGTTATACCACACCTTCCCCATTGTGTGTGTGTATATTTGTAGGTGCACATCCAATTGACTAGTCTGTGCACCTTGGTGGTACCGCACCTTCCCCATTGAGTGCGTGTATCTAACCTTGGCCACACTGCGATTTTTAAATAAAGCTTATCTCTCTGGCAGTGTCACTAGCGGTCTCGCACCTTCCCCATTGTGTGCGTGTACTTAGCTCAAGGCCAAGTTGGCAGTGTAACTAGCGGTCTCGCACCTTCCCCATTGTGTGCGTGTACTTAGCTTGGCACCAACCTTACCCGAGTTGTTACCTTTCTCGTACTGGGCGTACTCACTCCTGTCATACTGTTTCTAGTCTGTCCTATACTATTTTTACCTTGCCTCTGTTACCGCTCCTTCCCTATTGTGGGCGTCATTCAGAGATTGTCATGGCGGATTTGAACCCTGAGGTGACAATATCCCCTGAAGCAGGCCGTCCATCCCCACGCCAGCCAGCTAAACATAAACACGCCAAGGCAAAAGCAAAGACTAAACACCTGTCTGGTCACGGAGCGCCCAAGAGAGCACACTACGTATCATCACTCCCAGAGAAACCTCGCCATGCAGCCGTTCCTGCACTTTTCCAGTCTCCTTCTGAGTCTTCAGAGGAAGAGTTTGAAGGATTCCCCTGTCAAGCTCCTCAAACTCCGCATGGGCAGCCTCAAATTCCTCTTCAGGAACAGGCACTACCTTCTTCCACTCCCCCAGGGATACAGTTGACCCCTGACTTCCTGCAACAACTACGAGAGCTGCTGGGGTGCCTATCCCATCCCCAGCCTACTCTACATTTGTCTTCTCAGCCCGGAACCTCACGACAGCCCAGCTCTGCGAGACAACCCGGTGACAATACTGATGCTCCACTACCCTCTCCTAACCCATATGAGGTGGTCAGGGGTAGATTGGACGTAGAACAATCTCAGTCTGATGACTACATGAACGTTTTTCAGACTGACCTGGATGAATGGAGTGGGGAATCTGACCAGGAGGAAGAGATCTCCTATCGCCTGTTTGACCTGGCGGATTTCTCTCATCTGTCACGTAGAGTCTTGGACACTCTTGGCATTCAACCAGAACTTATTCAACCGGTTGTCCCTCCTGTCAAGGGTGCCAGAGTTCTCAAGTCCCCCAGATCAGTGCAGCACTTCATTCCCGTGCCAGACCCCATTAAAAAACTGACCAGAGAAGAATGGGCCCGTCCCCTTCGTCCACGTCATTCCTCCTCCTTAGCCAACAAGCTCTATACCCTGGACCTGGAATCCATGTCCTTTCTGAACGTCCCGGGGGTGGACCAACCTATTTCCAATCTTGTATCCCGTTCTCTCCTTCCAAAGGAAGGCGAATCACTGTTCAAGGACCCCTATGAGAGGAGGCTTGACTTTGTCTTCCGTAAGATCCATGAGGCCTCCGCTCATTCCATCCGGGCCTCTTCTACTGCCTCTATCTTCTCACGGGCTTCCATGATGTGGTTAGAGGATATCCTTGACGAACCCAACCCGGATCCCGCCAAACTAAGGAAAGGTATCCTCAAGATACACAAGGCTGCTGCCTTTGTGGCCGACGCCACGTTAGACACTTCCCATCACGGTGCACGCGCCCTTGCAGCCGAAATTGTAGCTCGTCGTACTCTATGGCTCCAACATTGGGACGCCGACTCGACTGCCAGAACCAACTTATCCTTAGCTCCATACTCGGGAAATATGCTCTTCGGTGAGGACGCTCTCAAAGCAGTCCTTGTCGACCCCAAGGACAATCGTAAACCTGCACTAGCTACGGCCAAAAGAGACGACCACAGACCCGGACGACGGTTTACCCCTTACCGTTCCTTCCAACCCTTTCGGAGAGGACAACCCGGTGGACGAGGACGGGACACCAGGCCTACAAATTTCCGTCCCTTCAAGGCACCCTGGTCCAGACAACGATCACAATACAGGGGCCAATACCAGAGCAGGCAGGCATATGGCAGAGGAAACCGTCAACGCAGGCAGTTCTGACTCCATCCCCATTGGAGGCAGACTCTCCTTCTTCTCCAGCATCTGGCTAAACTTGACAAACATCTCCTGGGTCAGACTTCTCTTCACCCAGGGCTACAATATAGAATTTTGGCGGACACCACCGGACAAATTTTGCATCTCCCCCGTCTCCAGGGCACACAAAAAGATCATGCAGGACGCACTACGACATCTACTAGAGATAGCCGCTATAGAGCCTGTTCCCCCATCCGAATGGCTACAACGCGTGTACTCCGTCCTCTTTACGGTTCCCAAGCGAGACTCCTCATGGAGGGCGGTCTTAGACCTCAAGGGCTTCAACTGCTTCGTCAAATACCGCCACTTCAAGATGGAATCTCTGGTGTCTATTGTAGAGGCTCTACAACAAGGGGACTTTATCGCATCCATCGACCTGAAGGACGCTTACTTACACATCCCAATTTGCCCGGGTCACAGACGGTTCCTGAGATTTGCACTAGGCCACCTCCATTTTCAATACCGGGCCCTTCCATTCGGCCTCTCCTCAGCCCTCCGAGTCTTCACCAAAGTGATGGCCACCATGCTAGCGTATCTCCGCCTCCAGGGGGTCCATATTTATGCTTATCTCGACGACCTCCTCCTCCGAGCAGGCTCCCGGGACTTGGCCAACAGGCAGATCCAGTTCACCCTAGAGGCACTACACTCTCACGGCTGGCTGATCAATGCGGAAAAGAGTCATCTACAACCAACTCAGCGCCTCCAGCACTTAGGGGCAATACTGGACACATCCCTAGCCATGTCCTTTCTGTCCCCAGACCGTATTGCTTCCATCACAGCCATGGCAAACTTACTTCTACATTGCCCCACAGCAGATGTCATGTTTCTGGCCCAGTTTCTCGGGGCAATGATCTCCACCATCCACATCGTTCCGTGGGCCCGACATCATTCCAGACCTTTACAATGGGCTCTCCTACCCTTTCAAGCAGACATCTCCAAGTCCAACCATCGCGTAATTCCTCTGGGCCAATCTCTGACGCAATCATTCTGCTGGTGGGTATCCACAACTTCCCTTACCAAGGGGACACCGTTCCGGGACCCAACCAGAGTCCTAATCACCACGGATGCCAGTCTGTCCAGCTGGGGAGCCCATTGCAACTCCACCTTTGTCCAAGGCGTGTGGTCAACCCAGGAACTAAGTTACAACATCAACTGGCTGGAGCTCAGGGCTGCTCATCTTGCTCTAAGACACTTCCAGCCACTATTCGTTCTACAACACGTCCTAATTCACACGGACAATGTTTGCGTGAAATCTCACATCAACAGACAAGGAGGCACAAGGTCCAGGGCTCTACAGGAGGAAGCGACACGACTCTTCGACTGGGCCGAGTCCCACCTCCTGTCATTACGAGCAGAACACCTCAGCGGCACGCTAAATGTTACGGCCGACTGGCTCAGCAGGCAAACGATCCATCTGGGAGAATGGAAACTTCATCCAGCTGTGTTCACCCTCCTTCAGCGGCGGTTCGGCCCCCTCTCACTGGATCTCTTCACCTCCAGCCAAAACTGACAACTGCCTCGTTACTTCTCAAGGTACCTAGAGACAACGGTGGAAGCAGTGGATGCGCTGACGACACCATGGCCACACGGGCTCCTTTATGCCTTCCCGCCTATATCACTCCTAGGCAGGACATTGACAAAACTCCGACTCGAACGGACACGGATTTTACTCATAGCACCCTACTGGCCTCGCAGACCCTGGTTTTCGGACCTCCTCTCGATGTCAATGGCGGCTCCCTGGACTCTTCCAATCAGGCCGGATCTTCTCTCCCAAGGACCAGTTTGGCATCCGGACCCGAACTGGCTGAGACTGACAGCCTGGCTTTTGAGCGGACACAGTTGATCTCTGCTGGTCTGTCTCAAGGGGTCATAAACACTATTTTAGCATCTCGGCGTCCGTCAACTACTCGAATCTATCAGAGTACTTGGCGTACTTTTTCCAGCTGGTGCACTTCTTTTTTTTTTTTACAATAATTTTTATTCAAATTTTCATAAAACATAGAAAACAAAATCATAAAACATTCAAAGACAAAAAACAAAACAAAACAAAAATGATTAAACAAAAAAAATAAAATGTTGACTTTCCATTTGTCACATATCAAATCAGTTATAGGTCTACAATATATAACAATCCTGTCTCTTAAATCATATTATAAAATCACTTTCCTCCAGTAGTTATCTTAATTAATCATCAAATCTCATAAACATTACTTTATTCTTTCCACAAAAAGTCAAAGAGAGGTTTCAATTCTTTAAGAAATATATCTATCAATTTTTCTCCAAATAAACATGTCAATTAATCCATCTCGTTAATAATTATAATAATCTTATTGTCATAACCATAGTCCAAATAAACATTTCGATTAATCCATCTCATCAGAATCTGTTAGGTCCAATAATTTCAATAGCCATTATTCCATTATCCCTATTAGTTCCATCTTCCATCTTCAATAGTCCTGTTAAGTCCAGTAATTTCAGTGTCCAATCTTCCATTATCAGTATTCCATAATAATCTTGCTGTTGTAGCCATAGTCATATAATAAGAGTCTGATGGGAATTTCCTCTATCCCAAATATTTTCTTGCCATCCATTCTGAATAAGTTGCTGAAATACTGTTGTAAAGTCATATCTGTGTTCTTCTTTTTTACAAAATGCACTGGCTCATCTCTTGAGAGTTTTTCCATTGTCACATGGCTGCAGTTAATTCCATAGATTTTCTCTATATCAAACTCCATCACATCATTCCAGTCCAGAAGATTATCCAAGCCATTGATAACTTTATCTCTAATATCTTCATTAATTTCTTCAGAGATAACGTTAAATTCCAAACAGTAGATTTTATTTCTAAAATCCATAAACTCCAGATCTTTTTCCAATTCCACATTTGTTCCAATCTCCAGGGCTTGTATCTTCCCTTTATTTTTTCTTTTCTCATCTCTGATCTCATTCTCCTCTCTCACAGGATCCCCTATTTCTTTAAGCTCCTGCGTCATTTTGCTCAGTTCAATTTTCAGCTCCTTACTACCCTGTCGCAGGGTTTGTTTCGTTATCTCAATCTCATCCATTATTTTCTGAAACATAGTTACTTCCAGATTCTCAGCCACTTTCTTGATTGCCATTTTTAAAACCACGAAAACAAAGCAAAACAAAAATAAAGAAGAACCACTTCTTATTTCAGCAACAATTGGGTTAATATTCCAGGCTTGATGACATCACAGTATAAACAGAGCAACCTGCCTTATCTCTCTATGTTCAAGAATGCAAAACAAATTTAGTTCCCAGCATCAAAACAGTTAGTGGCGTCGTGAAGAAGCAGATTCGTCAAAATAAAATAGACCAAAAAGAGAATAGTCCCAGACAATATAATATTCCTCGGAATAGAAATCAGGAATAGAAATCCCTCTTCTGTTTATTATCTTTAGAATGCACTTCCAGGACAGCTTTTTGCGACAGAAACAGAGATAAGCTGTTAATTTCGTGAATAACAGAGAAGAGTTATAGCTCACCCAGAAGTTGTCCAAAGCTGATCAATCTGACAAATCTCCTTTTGCTGCAACAATTTAAACCAAGTAAAAAAAAATAATAGAAAGAAGGGTGCTTGCCTGTTAGTCCGTTCTCTCTTTAAAGAAAAGATAAACGTATCGCTTAAACAGATAGAGCTTGTTCGGAAGTCCGTCCGGCATTGTTGGCTGGACCTTATCTCATAAATTAATGAAATCCAGTCCTCCCAACAAAAGCAGGCTTTTGAGGTTGATCTCTACGTTTCTCCCTGCCCGGGAGAAATTTCATCAGTCAAAAAAAAATGTTCTGACTGATTTATATCTGAATAAGCTTCTTTTGAGGCAGGAGCCCGTCCCAAAAGCAGGCACAAGCGAAGTCACCCTTCCCGGAAGTCCCAGCTGGTGCACTTCTAAAGGTTTTTCAGCACCCCAAGCCACTGTACAGCACGTTCTACAGTTCCTACACAGAGGCATGACATTGGGACTCAGACCAAACACCCTGCGTAGACAGGCATCCACCATCTCCTCAATTCTGTCTGTTTCTTCATCGGCAGCACCCCTAGGCACTCACCCGCTCATCAAACGCTTCTTAAGAGGAGCTCCCCACCTCTCTCCAGCGGTACGTCACCACTTTCCATCCTGGAACCTCTCCAAGGTTTTGCAGGCATTACAGCGACCTCCATTTGAGCCTCTTGCCTCAGTGCCTCTAAGACTGTTGTCTTTTAAAGTCCTTTTCCTCGTGGCTATCACTTCAGCGAGGTGGATTTCGGAGTTACAGGCCCTGTCATCGGCCCGTCATCTCTGCGTATTCCATAAGGACTCTGTAGTCCTGAGGCTGGATCCATCGTTCTGTCCTAAGGTCAACTCAGTGTTCCACAGTAGCCAGGACATTGTACTTCCATCCTTTTGTCCAAAGCTGGTCCATCCCCTCGAAAAGGCCTGGCATTCGCTGGATGTTAGGAGAGCGCTCAAAGTTTACCTCTCTCGCACCCAGGATATTAGACAGACAGACGCATTATTTGTATCCTTTCATCCGAGATCTTTGGGAAAAAAGGTGTCCAAATCCACTTTGTCCTGTTGGCTTTGAGCCTGTATTTCTATTACATATCAGTCACTTAATTTGCCAGTGCCGTCTAACATCACGGCCCATTCGACCAGGTCTGCTGCCACTACGGCGGCTTTCCTAACTAATGCTCCTCTTACAGACATATGCAGAGTGGCGGTATGGGCTACCCCTAACTCCTTTGTGAAGCATTATAAGATTGATCGCTATGCTTCAGCTGACGCCTCTTTCGGGAGACGTGTCCTGCAACACGTTATTTCTGATTTGTAACTTCCTAGGAATCCCTCCCTATTAGGGGGCTACGTTGGTACATCCCAATCTGATGGCAGGCTACCTGTGGAAAATGGTCCCTTGGACCCACCTGAAGGGTGATTTTCACAGGTACGCCTGCCATCACGTCCCTCCCTTGTGGGGGATTTCTGGGGAAATTGGTTCAGTATTTCGTATATAGTTCAATCTATGTGCTTCGTGCTCTGTCTGATTTTCTTTCGTTAAAACCTGTTCTTATGTTGCAAGTTCTATGATATTTGCTATGTATATTTTCTTTGCTGCTGGGGCTTTTGCCCTTTGGTTACTTTCAGATTACCACTTCGGACTCGTCATCATGAAGACTGGAGTGGGAGGGGCTCGAGCCCCAGGTTTTAACTCTAGTGCATTCTTGCCTTCGGACACTAGATGGCACTACTAACCAATCTGATGGCAGGCGTACCTGTGAAAAATCACCCTTCAGGTGGGTCCAAGGGACCATTCTATATGGATACCCAAAAATCGGCTTACAAATTTATTTCTGCTGTACTGCAGGTATGTGTTGATAAGCAAGCCAGTTGATTGGTCAGATGATTTGAGGCAAAGATTTCTGGATGGCTTCGATGGCTTCTTGGAGTTACTGAAGTGTATGCAGGTACTTTTCTTTAGGTACTATGTAATGGAATTAGCAAATCAGATGGTGTAGGTAACTCTTCAGATTATTGTTTAAATATTGCTAGACATTGGAAATCTGTGTTTAGGTCTGTCTGTTCCAGGGAAAAGGAAAAGTCAGGACATTGGGTGGGTAGAGTTGCCCCAATTTCAATAGAGCTAAATATTTCTACAATTCTCTCTATAGGTAATCACTAGGCAAGATTTGCTGAGTTTCAGCGCTGATCCTACCTATACTTTTATGGTTCTGTTCTAAATGATTTGACTTTTATCCATTTCTGAAGGGTATGGATCCAATAACCCGCCAAGTAGGGCAGCACATTGAAATGGAACCAGAGTGGGAAGCAGCATTCACGTTGCAGATGAAACTAACACATGTCATCTCAATGATGCAAGATTGGTGCGCTTTAGATGTAAGTTGTATCTCATTCAAATGAAGTCAAATTATTGAAATAACTACATTTTCTTAAGATTTTTGCATATGCTGTGTATCAATAAAACTGAACTGTTTAAAAATCTGAGATCTCAAATGTCATGCATGTTTTTTTCAAGCAAGAACTATTGGAATAGATTAGATTTTAGACTTAGTGTTACAAACAGACCTGAGGTTTGGACTAGAACAGTATATTTCAAGGTTTAGAAGGAAGGAGTATATATACATGAGAAGAATTATCTCTTGCCATATTGGTTTAACCACCTAAAAAAATGATTCAGTCTAAAAAGGAGAATTAATAATAATATACCCATAATTTTGTAACTCTCCTGTAAATAACAAGTGGTCAAATATTTTGAATTAAATATGTATATGACTTGGCCAATTGGCCCCAATCCAGCTGTCTTCTTTTTTTTAAAGTGGGCTCCTGCTGGGAGGAAGGACCGGGATATAAATCAAATAATAAATAAATAAAACTATTTGAGAATGAAAGCTCACCTAGTTAAATCATACCAGTCGGTTATCCATTTTGCTGGACAAATATCTAAGAAGGTTTTAACTAGGTGAAGGTTAATCAACAACCTTATTTATGGCCCACAATTGTATTGTATTGTATTTTTTTAAAGGTGCACTGATTATCGATGTAAAGACAGAAGCTGAAGAAAGATTTAATTAATCTATTTTATTGAGGACTTTTTTTCTTGTTCTTCAGCCCATATGCTCTTAGTGTGACTAATAATAGTTTCAAAACTGAATAACTAAACAATAATGACAGAAATAAACAGGCCAGCTAAAGTATTTCAGTGCCAAGTTAGTCTTAAAGAGCATAAAAATCAATATGGCCTGGGCCCAATAAAGAAGTTTTCACCTGGCTGTGAAAAGACATTGGAGAATTCCAAAGTTAAAATCTTTTTAGTGGTGGTGCCCTATTTTGGTCATCACCTTTCTTACGTCCTAGAGTTGGGGAGATCTGAAGTAGGGCTTCTGAGGAGGATTTTTATATCCAGGCAGGTTTCTGTGGAAGAAGGCAGTCTTTCAATTGCCCCAGTTCTGTTTAGAAAACTTCTTGACTGATTAGTATGGAAAGGCAAATGGGTTAAAGACCTCTTTCGCTCATGGAAGAGCTGTTTCAGCCTTGGGGGAAGAGCATTGCATAAAAGTGAAATATAGAGATGTTTTTCTGTTTGCCACTGAGCGTTGGCACATTTGCTAGCTATTTTTAAAGATACAGATTCTATATTTTTTAACAGTTCATAGTTTAAATCTTTACACACGGCCAGTGTGTATGCAGTTCCTTATTACAAAATAAGTTCTGATAGCTAAATCATAGTTGCTCATTGGTGCACCTTCCTCTTTGTGCTTGGGAATGGAGAATTAAAATGCAGCCAGAATTGTACATAACTTCTACAAGCATTTCCCAATGGGAAATTGTTTGCATAGGACTTTTTATAGAATGGGGAGCTACATGCATCACATGTTTGAACATATAGTTCTACAATCCCTATGCTTACACAGTTCCAGATACCTTTTTGTACGAAGTCTTCCATTAGTGTTTGTGCATTAGTTCACATAATAATGCTGAGTTAACTCATTCAACACATACTTTTTTTGGATCCAACCCAATAAGCTGGGACCAGGTTTTATCATTGTGCTTTCTTAATGTATCTATTTTTATCATAAATAATGCTGTAACTTTATGCTGATGAGGTGCATTTTCTGAAATTGTAAATTCGTTCAATCTTTTTTTTTTTGTAGGAAAAAGTGCTCATTGAAGCATATAAGAAATGTTTGACTACACTGATGCAATGCCACAGTGGTTTTACTGATGGAGAGCAACCTATTGATCTCAACATGTGTGGGCATTCAGTTGAGACTATCAGATATTGTGTTTCTCAAGAAAAAGTGAGCATTCATCTACCTGTTTCCCGTTTACTTGCAGGTAAGAACCAAATGGTTGGTTTTGTGATGTTTTTAAAAACCAGTTTATGCAAGCACAAGCCCTCAAATATTAGATATTTTCCTGAAGTTTTCTTTATTTTCTGACTGTTGCCATCATGGTTTCTCTATTGTCAAATGAGCTGTAGTCCCCTGCATCATTTTTAATACACGCTACACAGATTGTTACATCAGCCTATTATAGCCTACATAAAACTGCTTCAGGATTGTATACATCGCCCTATTCCAATATCAGTATTTGCACAAGGTTACTTTTAATTTGGTGCATATTTTCTTTGAAAACAAACCAGATCTTGGCAAATATGTTTACTCTTATTATGCTGATGGTTGGTTAATTAATTAACTGGATTTGTATACTGCTCAATCATCTAAGCGTCTAAGCAGTTTGTACAAAATATCAAATATACATTAAAATATCAATAAAAAATAAAAAAACAATAAAAATGGACCTAAAATTTCAAAGATACAAATAAAATAATCCATTTAATTACCTGTTAAAGTACATGGCAAATTTACATATCTGGATAGGCTTACCTAAACAAAGGCTTTTAGCAAGTGTCAAAAACCATACAGCAAAAGGGCCTACCTAATATCAATTGTCAGGAAGTTCCAGAGTGTGGTGCTGTGACATTGATGGATCGATTCCCTAAACATGCGGAATGAACAATAGGTGGCACATGTAAAACTGCCGGTTCCCTAGATTGAACCAGTCGAGTGGTATATGAGGTAAGGTGTTCCTTCAAGTAAGCTAGTCCCAAGTTGTTAAGGGCATTATATACTAATAGTAACACTTTCAATTTGGCCCAGTAACAATCGGTAGCCAGTACAGATCCCTGAGGAGGGATGTAATGTGCCAACAGGGTCTCGCTCATGTCAGCAATTGTGTTACAGCGTTTTGCACCAACTGCAGTTTCCAGATCAAGCACAGAAAAACATCACATAGAGTGCATTGTAGTAATATAATATTGAAGTCATCAGTGCCCATAATACAGTGGTCAGGCTATCCCAGTCCAGAAATGGCCACAGCAGTTATACCGTTCAAATCTGGGGAAAAACATTCCTAGTCACCAAGGCCACTTGGGCCTTCAGTGACAAAGCTGGATCCAGAAGCAGCCCCCGATTATGTAGCTACTCCTTCAGGGACTCCATCCTGGGCAGGCCATTGCATAGTTTTTTCCAACATCCTGAGCATAGTGCCTCGTCTTGCTCAGATTCAGGCTCAGCTTATTTTCCCTTATCCAGCCTACCACTGCATCCAGGATCCAGTTAAAGGCCTGCACTGCCTCTCTTTATTCAGATGTTATGAAAAATTAGAGCTAAGTGCCATCAGCATACTAATAGCACTTTCCCCAAAATGTCCTAATGACCACTACCAGTAGCTTCATATAGATAAAATAGTGCACTGCGACATCCCCATCTTCCAGCATTCTCCCAATGCTTCTTCCTAGACTCAGTCTTATAGCTAAGACAGTGCCCCCATCCCACAGAGCTGGTCCATGAGGATACCTTGGTAAATGGTATTGAAAGCCACATCTTGTCAACTTCATTAGGCTGTATAAACTGAAATGGATTCCATAACACAGACAGTGGTATTGAGTGCTTTGATTGGAACTGCAACAACTACAGAGTCAAGGCCACTCTGCAGTCAATCAACTTTATCCTCAAAATATGTAGCCACTTGGTCATTTATTCTTGAATGCTCCAGGGTTCTTTCTTCCCCAGTGGGGAGTCAGCAACCTCTTGACCACCTGAAAGAGCTTCACCAGCTGGCTTCTAGAGGATGCCATGCAGGATGCTAAATACACATTCATTGTCTGCACTTCCACATGGTGGGCACAACTATGTGCAGTAACCATTGCTTGGTCAGCTTCAGAGCAAGACTTGCACTCTAGTTTTCATCCAGCTTGCTTCATAGCCCATAGTTCCCCAGAATATCAGGGAGGCATTTAGGCTCCGTAATGCTAGATAGGATACTTGGGAGCGATTGGTTCAACCAACCATCTCATCTCACTATTCCACAGTGAGACCAAGTCTTTGACAGGATCATCAGTTTTCTCTGCTGGAAAACCCCAGAGCATTTGGGAGCCCATCAGGTTCTGTGAGTCTTCAAGGGCAGGCCATCTGAACAGGGCACCTCCCTTGGAAGGAAGAACTGCCACTACCAATCCAAACTTTACTAAATAATGGACTGACTATGATAGGGGAGTGCATTACACCCTTGTACATTGAGCATTGAACTTTAGCTTAGGTATAAACAAGGATGTGAAATTGAGTCTTAAGACCATATACAACAAACCAGTTATGTGTTACCCCCTGACAGCCTTTGGCAGACTCGTGTTTTGTATTCACAGGCAAGCTGTAAAAATGTGACTTATTAAGACCAGTCAGGCTGCATATATGGCTAGTATGTTGCATATGATCCCATGGGTTGAGACATTGATGGGCCTAGAAATAAAATATTTTATACAGTAGCTAAACACAAGCTTTTAAATGCTCAAGTAAGTGCTTGGATGAAATTTAAAAACCAGGTTGTCTTCTATTCAGGCTGGTGATACCTGCTTGCTCTGAGAACAAATGAAGAGTTCATAGTAATTAGTTGAATTCAGTTCCCTTTGTCCAGAGATACAATACCTTTTGGCTGCTTATAAGAATGCTGTAACATATTTAGTAAAGCATATCTATGTTTATGTATGTGTTTAATATGATTTGGTCTTATAGAAACTTTTTATATCTGTTCTGTCTTGAGTCTGATCAGTTATTGCAGTTTCCAAATCTCAAGTCTTTATGTGGAAACATTTCCTAATAATTTCAAGGGTTTTTTTCTTTGACAACCTCCATAGGTCCCAGAGTGATAGAAATGCACAAACTCCATTATTGCAATAAACTAAAATAAAATCTTCATTTGTTGTTGCTGTTTTTGCCAATATAGGTTTGCATGTGCTTCTGAGCAAAAGTGAAGTGGCATACAAATTTCCAGAACAGCTGCCAATGGTGAGTAATATTCAAGTAAATGTGTGTCTACGGTTCGGACTTTTAAAAAAGAAATAATTTTGCAAAAAAAGTGTTTTGCTTGTAATGATAAAGAAATATAGTAATTTTTAAGAAAAGTTACTTTAGCTATTGGTTAAATACTCAGTTTCAGAACCACAACTGCCAGAATGCCTTTGGAGTAGAAGCATTTGGTCCCAGTTGGTGGGGGATTATGTGGAGAACAGAAT
This sequence comes from Rhineura floridana, assembly GCF_030035675.1. Lineage (NCBI taxonomy): Eukaryota > Metazoa > Chordata > Lepidosauria > Squamata > Rhineuridae > Rhineura > Rhineura floridana. The sequence continues at coordinate 176,821,058 of NC_084483.1, forward strand.
TGGTATTTGGGGGGCTGGGCTGATCTACAGTTTAGGAGTGAGTAAGGCCTGATACTGTTAACCATTGTTTGTTGCCTTAAGTCTAGTAAAGCACTGACATATACAATGAATGTATGGTGCTGACCTTTGCCTCTGGAGCACTGTATAGGGTAGTATCAGTGAGATCTGCTTGCTACTTTGCAACCGGAGAGCTGGAAGAGATAAGGAGACTTCCTTGACTCTGACTGTGTTTGCACATAACGCTAAACCAGGGGGAGCCAACATGGGGCCCTCCAGATGTTGCTGAACTACTACTCCCATCAGCTGATCATTGGCCAAGCTGGCTGGAGGTGATGGGAGTTGTAGTCCAACAACATGTGGAGAGCCACTGGTTCCCCACTCATCTGTTAAATCTTGGTTTAGTGATATATGAGCTGGAATTAGCTTAAGCAATATTTGGGCTCTGACACTCCCCTTCTTTCCACATGGCTGGGAGGATTCTGCAGCATTTTGTTTTCCACAGGAGGACTGCCATCAAGCAGGTAACATAGCTCCACCTATCGTCCAAAGGCAAGAATGTTTTGAAGTCAAGACTAGGGGCATCAGGCCCCTCCCACTCTCCAGTTCATTCTTGCCTTTCGTCCGTGCAAGTTGGAGTATAAGATAGTGTAGATAAGTTTTGTGTATCTGTGTGACAGGGTATAGAGATTTGTGTGTGTATTCCTGGTCGTTTCCTTCCCTCTGTTATTTAATTTAGTGTGTGTGGGACTGATTGTTCTTTTTCTGTCTTTGTTTTTTATTGTCCTGGGGAATTTCTTTGGGGGGTTGCTCTTCGCCCTTGTTTCCTCAGTCCCTGCCTGAATGGCGACTTACTGGGAGACCACGGCTGTGGCTCTCCCTTCCTGAGGTGGCGGACGCAGCCTTAATCCAGGAGCTTGCGGCTGCAGCTTCCTGCTCTGCGCCTCCGCTGTCTCGTGTATTTTATAGATTGCCGCCTACTTTCGCGGTGGCTCCCTTGGTCTTTCCTCCCCAGGAGCCTGCGGCTGCGGCTCTTTTTGCCTTTCTAGTGGCCCTTTATTTAGTTGGGCTGCTCCGTCTCCCTCCCTCCCCGGCTCGTTCCGTGGCATTTTAAATCTCGCTGCGACTGACCTCAGGAGCCTGCGGCTGCGGCTCCTTCCCGTTTTGCAGCTTTCTTTGCCGATTGCCCCCCCCCCCGCTAGCTGCGACTATCTCAACGACTGTAGGGATTTCGCAGGCCGTTCTGCCTCCTTGGCAGTGATTTTCACAGCTGGCCCTTAAAGCTGCGATTGCGTCCTTCAGCCCTATGGCTGTAGAGCTTATTTTGATGCCGCTCCGCTGCAGCAGTGTTTTTGGTCAGCCCTGTTTCAGCTCACTAGTGTTCTTCAGTGACCGCCATTGCTTCTTCCTCGTCCCTACGCTTTTCTGATTGGCTTATTTTCCTGCTCTTTTAGCGGGCGCCATTTTATTCGTTCCCCCTTTTCCCGCCCTTTCTGTTTAACCTTACAACAGTAAAGGATTCTTTTCAAGGCCTTTTTTGTCAGTTTCTGTGTGTGTGCTGCAGAGTACAATAATAGAGGATTCTTTTCAAGGCCTTTTTTGTCAGTTTCTGTGTGTGTGCTGCAGAGTAGAACACAGGTCTCTCAACTCAAACTGCTGACTGAAGCTGACTACTGAAGCTGTTTGGTACTGTACATTCTGCCCCATCCGTGGCCGTGTACCAAGCCTGTTTGGAACTGTACATTCTGCCCCATCCGTGGCCGTGTACCAAGCCTGTTTGGAACTGTACATTCTGCCCCATCCGTGGCCGTGTACCAAGGCTGTTCGAAATTATACATTCTGCCCCATCCTTGGCCGTGTACTAAGGCTGTTTGGAACTGTATATTCTCCCCCATCCGCGGGCGTATACTTAGCCATCTGAGCCAGTGCATTCTGCCCCATCCGTGGCTGTGTACTGAGCCTGTTGGGTCTGTACATTCTGCCCCATCCGTGGCCGTGTACTGAACCCCTTCGAAAATATATGATGGCGGAACAGCCAGTGACAGCTCAGGCAACCAAGCCTAAACAATCTAAGGCAACCAAGCACACCAAAGCAGTTGCCAAAACCAAGCATATATCCAGCCACAGCACAACCAAGCGGGCACGCTACGTCTCTGTCCCAGTTTCTGAGGAGGCGGGCCAAGAACCATTAACAAATCTCTTTAATTCTCCAGCCGCATCCTCCGAGGAGGACTTTGCAGGGTTTCCTGACCAGCCAGCACCCAGCTATCCTCCTCCCATATTACCACCTAGGGCTCATTCATCTTCTCAGCCTGCTGAACCGCCCATATCTTTGCCTCTACAAGTGCAACCATCTCCCACACCGGGGCTGCAGCTATCTCAGGAGTTCATATTGCAACTACAAGACATGCTGTCGTTCTTCTCTCAAATGCAGTCACAGTCACAGGTCACTGCCATGCCTCAGCAGAGTGTTTGCAGACAACCCGATGATATGAGCCACTATGCACGCAATGAGGCAGATCCATCATGCTCTCCAAACCCTTTTGACATTGCCAGGGGCAGGTTTGTTGATGACGTTTCTTGTGGGGAGGATCCATCATTTGCTATGCAAGCCGAAGGAGACGAGTGGAGTGATCAGTCGGAACAAGAGGAGGATACATCTTATCTCCTGTTTGATGCCTCCGATTATCAGCCCCTTGCTCGCAGAGTATTGAACACCCTTGGTCTCCAATCTACACAACCTGCAGCTACCACTCCCGCTATTAAAGGGGCCAGGGTCCTGAAATCCCCCACACCAGCAGAGCACTACCTTCCTGTGCCAGATCCTATTGCCAAACTGGCCAAGGACGAATGGTCTCACCCATTAAAAACACGCCGTTTTAACGCCCTTGCGGACAGGCTTTACTCTTTGGCTCCGGATTTTACAAGTAGACTGGCTGTCCCCGGCATAGATGAGCCGATTTCCAGTCTAGTCTCTAGGTCCCTTTTGCCGAAGGAAGGGGACTCACATTTAAAGGACGCCACTGAGCGGAGGCTGGACTTTGCCTTACGCAAAAACCATGAGGCCACCGCTTTCTCCATGCGAGCCTTGGCATCAGCCTCCATCTTTTCCAGGGCAGCGATGATGTGGTTGGATGACCTCTTAGATGATCCTAATCCCGATCCTATCTCTCTGAGGAGGTCACTGGTGAAATTACACAAGACGGCGGCGTTTGTGGCTGATGCCACCTTGGATGCAAATCAGCTGGGAGCAAGAGCTATGGCAGCTCAGTTAGTCGCTCGGCGGACCCTCTGGCTTCGTCACTGGCAAGCGGACTCTACAGCCAGGGTTAACTTATCAAGGGCACCTTATTCAGGCTCATTACTCTTGGTGAGGAAGCCCTAAAGGCTGTGCTTGTTGACTCCAAGGATGCTCGGAAGCCTGTCTTGGCCACTGTCAGGAACGTTGATCGCAGGCCCTTCAGACGTTTCACCTCATACTGCACGACCCAGCCCTTTTGAGGAGTGCGGCCTGGGGGACGAGGCCACGATTTCTGAACCAATGATTTCCGTTCCTCCAGGGGAGCCTGAAACAGACGTTTCCCAGGCAGAGGTCAGTACCAGGGACGCAGAGGTACCTCAACGTCCTCATATCGGGGAGGGTCTCGCCAGCACAGACAGTACTGACGCGATACCGGTTGGGGGCAGACTGCTTCTGTTTGGAGACCATTGGCTGCGTCTGACTCAGGTCGCCTGGATCAGAGATCTTTTTTGTTATGACTATACACTAGAGTTTTGGGCAACTCCTCCAGACAGATTTCATCCCTCTCCTTGTCCCAAGGCACCATCCAGGCACTGCATCATGCAGACAGCCATACATCACCTCTTGGACACAGTGGCAATAGAGCCAGTCCCTACAACAGAGAGGTCGGGTGTACTCCCTCCTATTTACTGTGCCCAAACGAGATCTTTTCATGGAGGGCTGTGTTGGACCTCAAGTTCATCAACCGTTTCGTAAAGTATCGCAGATTCAAAATGGAATCCCTCCACTCCATTACAGAAAGCCTTCATGAAGGAGACTTCCTGGCTTCTATCAACCTAAAGGAAGCGTATCTCCATGTGCCGATTTGCATAGCCCACAGAAAATTCCTTCGGTTTGCCTTCGGCCCCCAGCATTTTCAATATTGAGCGATGCCGTTCGGTCTCTTGTCTGCCCCGAGAGTATTTACCAAGGTGCTACTCATCCTAGTGGCTTACCTCCGGCTTCAAGGGGTGCATATCTACCCCTACTTGGATGATCTTTTAATACGGGCGAGTTCCAGGGAGCTGGGTCATCGCCATCTAAAGCTCACGCTCCATGTCTTGCAGACCTACGGCTGGCTAGTCAATTTCGACAAAAGCCATCTCCAACCAACCCAACGCCTACAACATCTAGGGGTGATGTTAGATACCCTGCAGGCAACGGTGTTCCTGTCTCCAGACCGCATAACCGCTATCATAGACATCGCACTGTCTCTTATGCACCATGCAACCGCAGACGTCATGCTTCTAGCAAGGGCTCTCGGCATGTTGGTGTCCACCATCCATATTGTGCCATGGGCTCGAGCTCATACTCGCCAACTTCAGTGGGCTTTGTTACCATTTCAGCAGGACATTGCCAGGTCCAATCATCGAACAATCCCCTTGAACCCCGCACTGCGTCTTTCATTCCGCTGGTGGACGAGGGTCCAACATCTCACCCAGGGTGCTCCAGAGAACCCCGCAGGACTGTTATCACCACAGATGCCAGTCTCCTCGGCTAGGGAGCCCACTGCAACTCCCAGTTCGTTCAGGGGGTTTGGACCGAAGCAGAGCAGACTCAGAGCATCAATTGGCTGGAACTAAAGGCTGTCCACTTAGCTCTGCTCCATTTTCAGTCTCTGTTCCCCTTGGACCATGTTCTCATTCGAACGGACAACACGTGTGCGAAATCTCATTTAAACAGACAAGGGGGAACTAGGTCCCATTCTCTGCAGAACCTAGCTTACCTCATATTTGACTGGGCAGAACAACATCTACAATCCTTGAAAGCAGAACACCTCAGAGGAATTTGGAATGTGACAGCAGACTGGCTCAGCAGACAACAGGTTTTTCCGGGAGAATGGAAACTTCTTCCGACCATTTTCCATCTTCTCCAGCGTCGGTTCGGCATCTTCTCAGTCGATCTGTTTGCCTCCAGTCACAATTGCCAGCTTCCCAGGTACTTCTCACGATACCTGGACACAACAGCAGAAGCGGTGGATGCTCTGTCGCTACCGTGGCCGGATGGCCTATTGTACGCCTTCCCTCCAGTACCACTGTTAGCCAGAACCTTGAGGAAGGCACGATGCGAGAGGGCCAAGCTGGTTCTGATAGCACCATTTTGGCCCCGTTGACTGTGGTTCTCGAATCTCCTTGCCATGTCAGTGACGGACCCTTGGACGCTCCCAGTCAGGCCAGACCTCTTATTCCAGGGCCCAATATGGCATCAGGACCCCAATTGGCTCAACCTAACAGCGTGGCTTTTGAACGGGGACATTTGAGGTCTGGCCTCTCTGACGCTGTTATTGACATTATATTGGCCTCGAGACGACCATCTACCACTCGTATATATCAACATACTTGGATGGCATTCTCCAGGTGGTGTCAGTCCCAGAACTTCGATCCTTCCCAGGCCAGAATACAACAGGTGCTGCAGTTCCTTCATAGGGGCGTCATGATGGGGCTTAGACCCAACACCTTACGTCGACATGCATCCACTCTGTCGTCCATTCTCTCAGTGTCCTCCTCTGGTGCTACTGTTGCCTCGCATCCGTTCATCAAACGTTTTCTGAGGGGAACCGCTCTACGCTCACCGGCTGTATTCCACCGCTTTCCCTCATGGAGTTTGTCGAAGGTTCTGCAGGCTTTACAACGCCCTCCGTTCAAACCCCTTAGGACTGTGCCTTTACGTCTATTGTCATTCAAGGTCCTGTTCCTGATCGCGATCACCTCTGCGAGACGAGTTTCGGAACTGGGTGCATTGTCTTCTGCCCGCCATCTCTGTGTTTTTCACAAGGACTCTGTTGTGCTGAAGACTGATCCTTCCTTCCGTCCCAGGGTCAATTCAGTTTTCCATTGCAACCAGGACATTGTTCTTCCTTTCTTTTGTCCGAATCCTACCCATCCTCTAGAGAAGGCTTGGCATTCGTTGGATGTTCGGAGGGCTCTCAAGACCTACCTGTCTCGGACCCAGGATATACGACAAACTGAGTCTTTGTTTGTATCCTTTCATCCACGTTCTATGGGGCATAAAGTAGCTAATTCCACCTTATCCCGCTAGTTGCGCGCATGTATTACCTTAGCCTATGAGTCCCTTAACCTTCCAATTCCACCTAGCATTACCGCTCATTCCACCAGGTCAGCGGCCACTACGGCTGCTTTTGCTACCAACGCTCCTGTTGCTGATGTTTGCAGAGCTGCTGTTTGGTCTACTCCACATTCATTTATAAGGCATTACAAAATAGATCGTTATGCCTCTGCCGATGCCTCTTTTGGCAGACGAGTTTTGTAACAGGTTCTTAATGATTATTAGGATGTGGGTGGTCCCTCCCTGTTATGGGCTGCTTTGGTACATCCCGCTTGATGGCAGTCCTCCTGTGGAAAATGGACCATTGGTCTCACCTGAAGGGTGATTTTCATAGGAGGACTGCCATCACGACCCTCCCAGTTGGAGGATACCTAGATATTTTTCTGGGGGTTTTATATATTCCTGTTACGCTATTATATTTAGATTTACTAGTGAAGTCAAGACTGCTATTACTGTTATATCGCTATGCTAGAGTCATATTATTATGAATATTGCTATTGTGTTATGTTCTTGCTGGTAGGCCCGTTGGCCTTTTTTCCTGCATTTTTAGATATCTCTCTTTGGACTCACTGCAAATGAACTGGAGAGTGGGAGGGGCCTGATGCCCCTAGTCTTGACTTCAAAATATTCTTGCCTTTGGACGATAGGTGGAGCTATGTTACCCGCTTGATGGCAGTCCTCCTATGAAAATCATCCTTCAGGTGAGACCAATGGTCCATTTTCCCCTAATCTTGGCTTCTTGTGAATGCCCCTGAGATTGTGGTTTATAACAAACTTTGAATTTGGCTTGTTTTGAAACTGACTAGAATTTCTAATAATCCAGTCTCTGATTAAAATAAAATGACAAGCCAAGATTTGGGGGAAATGAAATGCTGCAAAAGTTGTCCTTCTGGCCACTAGTTTCATGCAAGCTAGTACGAAACATTTTCAATTATTTTCAAAAGATGGCATGGGATTCCTTCACATCCTTAAATATTTTTAAGGCCCTCACAAAACATACTGAATGTCTAAGGTTTTTCTGTGTGTTATGTTCAATTAATGCAGAGTGAACTTAGTCCACCTATGCTGATAGAACATCCCTTACGATGTCTAGTTCTGTGTGGCCAAGTACATGCTGGCATGTGGAGGAGAAATGGATTCTCACTTGTGAACCAAGTAAGTTTTAAGTGTAAAGATTTACTTTCCCCTTTTCTGAATGTTTATTGTTCCACCCTGTATGTCAGTGAACAAGAGAGGCAAAGTTATATGTTGCTGTAAATGGGCCAGCAAGATCTGTTGAAGGATGGTATGAAAGTATTTTATAGATATAGAACATTTTTTAAAAAATCTAAAGTATTTTTTTTTTTAAATTGACTAAGCTGCTGGTGACATCCTAAGTCCATAACGTACTGATAAATGAGTTGGTAATACAGCAAGTTATGTTATCATTCTCAGACTAGCTCTGAAGAAAAAATAGTATTATGCATTCTTGTCAACATAGTTTAGCAGATAAGAACATAAAAACATAAGAAGAGCCTGCTGTATCAGGCCAGTAGCCCATCTAGTCCAGCATCCTGTTCTCACAGTGGCCAGCCAGGTGCCTGGGGGAAGCCCGCAAGCAGGACCTGAGTGCAAGAACACTCTCCCCTTCTGAGGCTTCTGGCAACTGGTTTTCAGAAACATACTGCCTCTGACTAGGGTGGCAGAGCACAGCCATCACGGCTAGTAGCCATTGATGTAGCTGCTCCACGAGCTAGAGGGAGCCCCAGCTGACGAAGCGTCAAGGCCCCAGCTGACAAAGCGTCAAGGCGAGTTAAGCAGCAGAGCGAAAAGAGGGTAAGTAGCTCCCATTTATTCCGTTATTTAATTGAAGTAAAACGGCTCAGAGCAATAACTAATAAGGGCAGCCCAAGGTCACCCTGAGCTAGGAGCCAAATCCTGAAAGAACCTATATCTTAGGAGACAGATCCTAGGAGAAGGAAGCCCATAGAAAGCTAGTTTTCAACACCACCCTAGCAGGAAAGCTTCAGGGGACACTGTAAACAAGGCTAAATTCCAGTCGGAGAGAAGGGGGAAAGGAAACTCCACCGATACATACAGGGAGAGAGTCAGCTCAGTCCTTGCTAAAAAGGGCAGCTTCAGCCTTCCTGAAACACAACCACAAGCTCTGTTTCCCTAGGTTAAAGAAAGGTCAGGCTGTTCTAGGTGGGAAAACAACAAACACAAAAGACTTGCCTGGAAGGCGCAGCCCCTTGCTGAGATTAAAAGCAGCCAAAAGCTTAAACAGCCCCGCCCCTCGCTCAGGAAGGAAGCCTGAGAGAATACTAAAGAGTTAAGCCCCAGCTGATAGCCATCAGCCTCAAGTAACACATCATTGGCTGGCAGCAGTAGCTGGGAGGAACCAGCCACACATATAAAGTCAGAGCACCCTAGCGAGGGAGCCTGCTCCACGAGCTAGAGGGAGCCCCAGCTGACAAAGCGTCAAGGCGAGTTAAGCAGCAGAGCGAGTTTGGCAGCAGGGCGAGGAGGCCAGGGCCCCCCACTCTGCCCGTCTGTTCCCTGACCTCAACTAAACCGCAGTCTCCAACCCATTGACGTAATAAACCTTAAACAAAACTATGCAGGTAAGAAGCCAGCAGGCGTGTGGGGGCTTTCCAGTGTTTTGCACCGCCTGCAGCATGTACGACTATCTGCCTGTTGGACAGAAGTCGTGGGTATGCTCTCGGTGCAATGAGCTCCTGGCTCTCCGGGAACGACTTCATTTCCTTGAGGCCAAGGTGGCGGACCTGGAAAAGCTGAGAGAGGCAGAGAGGTGTGTGGAGGAGGCCTTCAGGGACGTTATAGCTGTGTCCCACTCCAACAATGATAGCTCTCCTGCTATCGTGGACAACGATGGTCTCAGGGAAGGAGAGCATCCAGCTGAGGAAGAGGGAAACGATCCCTTAGAAGGGACCCATTCCTTGGGGGATGAACAGCTATCCTCTCGTGCCGAGGATATATCTCCAGGGGGTGGAGGGATCCTTGTAGTGGGTGATTCGATCATTAGGAACATAGACAGTGGGGTGTGTGATGGGCGTGTAGACGGCAAGGTGTTTTGCCTGCCTGGTGCGAAGGTTGCGGATATCCCCCGTCGTTTAGATAGTTTGGTAGACAGTGCTGGGAAGGAGTCAGTGGTCGTGGTGCACGTTAGCACCAACAACATGGGGAAATGCAGCCGTGAGGTCCTGGAAGCAAAATTTAGGTTGCTAGGTAGGATGCTGAAAGCCAGGACCTCCAAGGTGGCTTTCTCTGAAATGCTACCGGTTCCACGCGCAGGACCAGCCAGACAGGCCCAGCTTCGCAGTCTCAATGCGTGGATGAGACGATGGTGTCGGGTGGAAGGGTTTGGATTTGTTAGGCACTGGGGAACATTTTGGGACAAGCCGGGCCTGTACAAAAGGGACGGGCTCCACTTGAACCAGAATGGAACCAGACTGCTGGCACTTAAAATTAAAAAGGTGGCAGAGCAGCTTTTAAACTGACTGAGGGGGGAAACCCGACAGGAGCTGAGAAAGGTCCTGTTCGGAATAAACCTCCCCCCTGGGATAAAAACCAAAGAAATGATGAAATTTTAAAAGGGGTAGGCCTAGAAGTAGGCATTGTGAGAGCAGGGGCACAGGATATAAATTCAGAAGAGCAAAATTACCACAGGCCTAACCACAAGTGCCAAAGACACTTGAAGAGAGACACTGCTTACAAGTGCCTGTACGCTAATGCTAGGAGCCTGCGAACCAAGATGGGAGAACTGGAGTGCTTGGTCTTAGAGGAGAGCATTGATATAGTGAGCATAACCGAGACCTGGTGGAATGGAGAAAACCAGTGGGATACGGTTATCCCTGGATATAAACTATATCGGAAGGACAGGGAAGGACGTATTGGTGGCAGAGTCGCTCTATACGTGAAAGAAGGCATTGAATCCAGCAAGCTCGAAACCCCAAAAGAGGCAGACTCCTCCACAGAATCGTTGTGGGTGGTGATACCATGCCCCAGGAGGGACTTAATACTGGGAACGATCTATCGTCCCCCTGATCAAAATGCTCAGGGAGACCTTGAGATGAGATATGAAATTGAGGAAGCATCCAAACTAGGAAATGTGGTAGTAATGGGTGACTTCAACTACCCGGACATAGACTGGCTGCATATGTGTTCCAGTCATGACAAAGAAGCAAAGTTTCTAGATATTCTAAATGACTATTCCCTAGACCAGTTGGTCATGGAACCGACCAGAGGGACGGCAACCCTGGACTTAATCCTCAGTGGGGACCGGGACCTGGTGCGAGATGTAAGTGTTGTTGAACCGATTGGGAGCAGTGACCACAGTGCTATTAAATTAAACATACATGTAACTGGCCAATTGCCAAGAAAATCCAACACGGTCACATTTGACTTCAAAAGAGGAAACTTCACAAAAATGAGGGGATTGGTAAAAAGAAAGCTGAAAAACAAAGTCCAGAGGGTCACATCACTCGAAAATGCTTGGAAGTTGTTTAAAAACACTATATTAGAAGCTCAACTGGAGTGCATACCGCAGATCAGAAAAGGTACCGCCAGGGCCAAGAAGATGCCAGCATGGTTAACGAGCAAAGTCAAGGAAGCTCTTAGACGCAAAAAGTCTTCCTTCAAAAAATGGAAGTCTTGTCCAAATGAAGAAAATAAAAAAGAACACAAACTCTGGCAAAAGAAATGCAAGAAGACAATAAGGGATGCTAAAAAAGAATTTGAGGAGCACATTGCTAAGAACATAAAAACCAACAACAAAAAATTCTATAAATACATTCAAAGCAGGAGACCATCTACGGAGACAATTGGACCCTTGGATGATAAGGGAGTCAAAGGTGTACTAAAGAACGATAAGGAGATTGCAGAGAAGCTAAATGAATTCTTTGCATCTGTCTTCACAGTGGAAGATATAGGGCAGATCCCTGAACCTGAACTAACATTTGCAGGAAGGGATTCTGAGGAACTGAGGCAAATAGTGGTAACGAGAGAGGAAGTTCTAAGCTTAATGGATAATATGAAAACTGACAAATCACCGGGCCCGGATGGCATCCACCCGAGAGTTCTCAAAGAACTCAAAGGTGAAATTGCTGATCTGCTAACTAAAATATGTAACTTGTCCCTCGGGTCCTCCTCCGTGCCTGAGGACTGGAAAGTGGCAAATGTAACGCCAATCTTCAAAAAGGGATCCAGAGGGGATCCCGGAAATTACAGGCCAGTTAGCTTAACTTCTGTCCCTGGAGAACTGGTAGAAAGTATGATTAAAGCTAGATTAACTAAGCACATAGAAGAACAAGCCTTGCTGAAGCAGAGCCAGCATGGCTTCTGCAAGGGAAAGTCCTGTCTCAGTAACCTATTAGAATTCTTTGAGAGTGTCAACAAGCATATAGATAGAGGTGATCCAGTGGACATAGTGTACTTAGACTTTCAAAAAGCGTTTGACAAGGTACCTCACCAAAGGCTTCTGAGGAAGCTTAGCAGTCATGGAATAAGAGGAGAGGTCCTCTTGTGGATAAGAAATTGGTTAAGAAGCAGAAAGCTCATGGGGTCTGAACTGGCGGTGACCGACCAGGAGAGAGACCTCGGGGTTGTAGCGGACAGCACGATGAAAATGTCGACCCAGTGTGCGGCAGCTGTGAAAAAGGCAAATTCCATGCTAGCGATAATTAGGAAAGGTATTGAAAATAAAACAGCCGATATCATAATGCCGTTGTATAAATCTATGGTGCGACCGCATTTGGAATACTGTGTACAGTTCTGGTCGCCTCATCTCAAAAAGGATATTATAGAGTTGGAAAAGGTTCAGAAGAGGGCAACCAGAATGATCAAGGGGATGGAGCGACTCCCTTACGAGGAAAGGTTGCAGCATTTGGGGCTTTTTAGTTTAGAGAAAAGGCGGGTCAGAGGAGACATGATAGAAGTGTATAAAATTATGCATGGCATTGAGAAAGTGGATAGAGAAAAGTTCTTCTCCCTCTCTCATAATACTAGAACTCGTGGACATTCAAAGAAGCTGAATGTTGGAAGATTCAGGACAGACAAAAGGAAGTACTTCTTTACTCAGCGCATAGTTAAACTATTGAATTTGCTCCCACAAGATGCAGTAATGGCCACCAGCTTGGATGGCTTTAAAAGAAGATTAGACAAATTCATGGAGGACAGGGCTATCAATGGCTACTAGCCATGATGGCTGTGCTCTGCCACCCTAGTCAGAGGCAGCATGCTTCTGAAAACCAGTTGCCGGAAGCCTCAGGAGGGGAGAGTGTTCTTGCACTCAGGTCCTGCTTGCGGGCTTCCCCCAGGCACCTGGTTGGCCACTGTGAGAACAGGATGCTGGACTAGATGGGCCACTGGCCTGATCCAGCAGGCTCTTCTTATGTTCTTATGTTCTTATGATATTCCTGTCCTCCATGAATTTGTCTAATCTTTTAAAGCCATCCAAGCTGGTGGCCATTACTGTGTCTTGGAGCAAATTCCATAGTTTAAGAATGCACCATTGTAACAATGCTATTGACTCGTTTGCATGTAACACCAAACCATGGTTTTGGTCTACATGATATGATGAGTCTGAGTGAAGTCTCTGGCTTGTGCACACCTCCTGGGAGGCTGGGAGAAGGACTTCTGCAGTGCTTGCTTTTAGTTTTCATGAATTGTGGCTTGCTATTACGTACAATCCAGAGATCATGGCTCAAAACAAGCCAGCTTCAAACAATGGATTATGAAAGTGGCTTGTTTTAAGTAATAAGAGTTTGCTTTAAACCATGGTCTCTGGTTTGTATGACAAGATTTGTGAAAAGTGAAAGTAAATGTAGCAGAAGTCCTAATAAATAGAGAATAGAGAAGGGGCAAGGGGAAGCATGAAAGCCTCAGGCTTTGCTCAGGCTCATTCTAGCTATAATATCCTTCTGTTATGATAAAGCTTCGGTACCTTATATTGCATATGAATTACGAATTTAACAATGAAAAACTTCTTCCTTCTAGATATACCACTATCATAATGTGAAATGCAGAAGAGAGATGTTTGACAAAGATATAGTAATGCTTCAGGTAACTTTGTTTAATGGTATTTATGGATATTTATATGTCTATGGTCTTTTCTATTAGCTCAGTATGGTTGTTTAAAGGGCCCTTTATACCCTAAGAAATGTGACTGCTTTCTTTAAAAAGGCAGTTTCTTAGACTACTTCATGTTTTCTCATATGTCTTGAGATGTTTAAAAAGTATTTTATTGTTTAGGTTCTGTTTTAAATGTCTGAAGGTTCCCCAATACGGTGATGTTCTGTGTGTATATGTGTATTCTCTCATTCAGTTGCAAACCCAGGATGCTGACACTGAAGCATAATTCTCTCTCTCTCTCTCTCTCTCTCTCTCTCTCTCTCTCTCTCTCTCTCTCTCTCTCTCTCTCTCTCTCTCACTCACTCACTCTCTCACTCTCTCACACACACTCTCTCTCTCACTCACACACACACTCACTCTCTCTCCCTCTCACTCTCTCACACACACACTCACAGGCACACACACACCCCGTATGTAAGAGGTGTGTGGGTTTTCTATAACTTGCCCTCTTGCATACATCCGCATCTAAAATCTTCGTGCACACTTTGGAAAAGACTCTTATTATATCCTTGGCTAAGGTAGCTGCCATGTTCGGGTTATGAACATGTAGTATATGAACAAATTCTAAACAGAACCAGTAATTTCAAAGATTTGAAAAGAAATATTTCAGTTTGCTGCTTAACTTAAAATGCACAAAATTAAATGTGTTGTTCTTTTAAGTCCTTTATTGCTTCCTAGGCAATTCTAAAGAGGATTTGTGCTTTTAAATTAAAACAAACTTCATACGTTGCATGGTTTATCACAGTATAGTATTCGTGTTTCCAAAACAAGCTTAAAAAGCTTATTTTTAAAACACATAATAAATGTCCTATCTTCAACTTGTCAGTATAATAAATATATTTAAAATGTCTTTAGACAGGTGCATCCATGATGGATCCAAATCACTTCCTGATGATAATGCTGAGTCGCTTTGAACTTTATCAGATATTTAGTACTCCAGATTTTGGCAAAAGATTCAGTTCTGAAAATTCCAATAAGGTATGTTATAGGCTGTTGAAAGTTACATACAATGCTTTTTTAAAATGTAGCAAAGGGATTACAAGGTACAGTATATTAGACTTAGTCTACAATAAGAAATCCATAAAATATTTGTAAAAGTAGTCATAGAATAATAGAATAGTAGAGTTGAAAGGGGCCTATAAGACCATTGAGTCCAACTCCCTGCTCAATGCAGGAATCCAACTTAAAGCACACCCAACAGGTGGCTGTCCAGTTGCGTCTTGAATGTCTCCAGTGTTGGAGAGCCCATCACTTCCCTAGGTAATTGGTTCCATTGTCATACTGCTGTAATAGGAAATTTTTCCTGGTTGTTACTAGTTTCACCTTGTTTCATGGATGCACAGGGATGAAAGTTCCACATGTTCTTTCTAGTTTTATATCTAAACAAAGTCTTATGTGCCAAACCTCATCCTCAGCTAAGTGAGTCCTGTTATCAACAGCACACGACTGGCTGGGTAAATCTAGAAAAAGAAATCCTACCCAAGTTACTCGTTGGGGTTGAGGATGTATCAAGGAATATAATAGAGTTCCACAGCAGAAAATAATTTTTTTTGTTGATGTTATGTGCCTTCGAGTCGATTATGACTTATGGCGACCCTATGAATCGGTGACCTCCAATAGCATCTGTCGTTAACCACCCTGTTCAGATCTTGTAAGTTCAGGTCTGTGGCTTCCTTTATGGAATCAATCCATCGTTTTTTTGGCCTTCCTCTTTTTTCTACTCCCTTCTGTTTCTCCCAGCATTATTGTCTTTTCTAGTGAATCATGTCTTCTCATGATGTGTCCAAAGTAGGATAACCTCAGTTTCATCGTTTTAGCTTCTAGTGATAGCTCTGGTTTAATTTATTTTAACGCCCAATTATTTGTCTTTTTTGAAGTCCATGGTATGCGCAAAACTCTCCTCCAACACCACATTTCAAATGTGTTGATTTTTCTCTTATCCATTTTTTTCACGGTCCAACTTTCACATCCATCCATAGAGATCGGGAATACCATGGTCTGAATGATCCTCACTTTAGTGTTCAGTGATATATCTCTGCATTTGAAGATCTTTTCTTGTTCTGTCATAGCTACCCTCCCCAGTCCTAGCCTCCTTCTAATTTCTTGACTATTGTCTCCATTTTGGTTAATGACTGTGCCAAGGTATTGATAGTCCTTAACAAGTTCAATGTCGTTGTTGTCAACTTTACAGTTACATAAATCTTGTGTCATTACTTTAGTCTTCTTGACGTTCAGCTGTAGTCCTGCTTTTGTGCTTTCCTCTTTAACTTTCATCAGCATTCGCTTCAAATCATTACTAGTTTCTGCTAGTACTATGGTATCGTCTGCATATCTTAAATTAATGATATTTCTCGCTTCAATTTTCATACCTCCTTCATCCTGGTCCAGTCCCGCTTTCCGTATGAAAAGTTCAGTGTATAGATTAAACAAGTAGGGTGATAAAATACACCCCTGCTTCGCACCCTTTCTGATGGGGAACCAATCGGTTTCTCCATATTCTGTCCTTACAGCAGCCTCTTGTCCAGAGTATAGGTTGCGCATCAGGACAATCAGATGCTGTGGCACCCCCATTTCTTTTAAAGCATCCCATAGTTTTTTATGATCTGCACAGTCAAAGACTTTGCTGTAGTCTATAAAGCACAGGGTGATTTCCTTCTGAAATTCCTTGGTCCATTCCATTATCCAACATATCTTTGCGATATGATCTCTGGTGCCTCTTCCCTTTCTGAATCCAGCTTGGACATCTGACATTTCTCGCTCCACATATGTTGAGAGCCTTTGTTGTAGAATCTTGAGCATTACTTTACTTGCATGGGATATTAAGGCAATAGTTCGATAATTGCTGCATTCCCTGGGATCCCCTTTCTTTGGAATTGGGATGTATATGGAACGCTTCCACTCTGTGGGCCATTGTTTAGTTTTCCATATTTCTTGACAGATTTATGTCAAAATTTGGACAGATTCAGTCTCAGTAGCTTGTAGCAACTCTATTGGTATGCCATCTGTTCCTGGTGATTTGTTTCTTCCAAGTATTTTAAGAGCAGCTTTCACCTCACATTCTAAAATTTCTGGTTCTTCATCTTACAGTTCCTCCGTGAACGAATCTGTCATCCTTGCATCTTTTTTATAGAGTTCTTCAGTCCTTTTATTTTATCTCAGTCAGTCAGTGTGTTCCCCTGTTGATTATTAAACATCCCTACTCTTGGTTTAAATTTCCCTTTAATTTCTCTGATCTTTTGGACTAGGGCTCTTGTTCTACCCTTTTTGTTGTCCTCTTCTATTTCTATACAATAACCATTGTAATAGTTTTCTTTGTCCCTATGTACTAGTCACTGTATTGTTACATTTAGGGTTCTAACCGTGTTTCTGATTTCCTGTTAAATCTCATTGATATCACTGGCTCAGACCTTGTGTTATAGCTCCTAATTGCTTTTGCTACATTACTTCTCACTATTAAAGCAACCCAGTTTCTTCTTAATTTATCATTTCCTGCATAAAATGTTTTATAGTTGCCTGACTGAAAATGTCCCATTCCCATCCATTTTAATTCAGTCACACCAAGTATTGTAATGTTGATGCATTCCATTTCTTGCTTGACAATTTCTAACTTTCCTTGGTTCATGCTTCTCACATTCCTTGTTCCTGCTGTGTACATCGTACAACTCCGGACTCTCCTTTCGCATCTGTGCACATCAGCCTTTGGGCTTCCATTTGGCTTTGACCCAGCTACATCATCAGTCACAGCACTATTCGTACTTGTCCATTGTTCTTCCCCAGTAGCTCGCTGAGTTCCATCTGACCTGGGGGCCTCATCTTCCAGCACTATCTTGTGTTCACTAAACTGTGGCTTGTTCTCCAAAACCACAAGTTGTCCCATAGACAAGCCAACCAGCCGGGACTTTGACCTCATAGCTCTGCAGCTTGGCGAGTACCTGGGATGATAGAACAAACCATGGTTAAGCAAGGTTGTTGGATTCAGACATTCTTGTCAAATCATAGTTAAAGGTAGGTATGGTATGTAAACCAGCAACAAACCATGGTTAGTCTACTGGACTCGGTTTGGATATTCAAACAAACCATGGCTTAGTGTTCTGTGTAAAGCATACCATTGAATATATTTTCCCTTTTCTTTCAGGATGTGGTTCAACAAAATAGTACGCTCATTGAAGAAATGTTGTACCTAATTATAATTATTGTTGGTAAGTTTGTATTTTATTTCAGTTAATGTACTATGGATTGGATGGGTTTGTAAACAAGGGATGTGCACCAACCGCAATATATGGTTCAGACCCTGATTCAGCACTTGATAAATTGGCACATCTTGATCTGAGACACTTTGTAGGTGCCCAGTTCAGCTCAGAGTCCACCTGAATCAGCTTTATTCCCTGCTGTTCATTATTAGGAAATTCATAAGAACATAAGAACATAAGAAGAGCCTGCTGGATCAGGCCAGTGGCCCATCTAGTCCAGCATCCTGTTCTCACAGTGGCCAACCAGGTGCCTGGGGGAAGCCCGCAAGCAGGACCTGAGTGCAAGAACACTCTCCCCTCCTGAGGCTTCCGGCAACTGGTTTTCAGAAGCATGCTGCCTCTGACTAGGGTGGCAGAGCACAGCCATCATGGCTAGTAGCCATTGATAGCCCTGTCCTCCATGAATTTGTCTAATCTTCTTTTAAAGCCATCCAAGCTGGTGGCCATTACTGCATCTTGTGGGAGCAAATTCCATAGTTTAACTATGCGCTGAGTAAAGAAGTACTTCCTTTTGTCTGTCCTGAATCTTCCAACATTCAGCTTCTTTGAATGTCCACGAGTTCTAGTATTATGAGAGAGGGAGAAGAACTTTTCTCTATCCACTTTCTCAATGCCATGCATAATTTTATACACTTCTATCATGTCTCCTCTGACCCGCCTTTTCTCTAAACTAAAAAGCCCCAAATGCTGCAACCTTTCCTCGTAAGGGAGTCGCTCCATCCCCTTGATCATTCTGGTTGCCCTCTTCTGAACCTTTTCCAACTCTATAATATCCTTTTTGAGATGAGGCGACCAGAACTGTACACAGTATTCCAAATGCGGTCGCACCATAGATTTATACAACGGCATTATGATATCGGCTGTTTTATTTTCAATACCTTTCCTAATTATCGCTAGCATGGAATTTGCCTTTTTCACAGCTGCCGCACACAGGGTCGACATTTTCATCGTGCTGTCCACCACAACCCCGAGGTCTCTCTCCTGGTCGGTCACCGCCAGTTCAGACCCCATGAGCGTATATGTGAAATTCAGATTTTTTGCTCCAATATGCATAATTTTACACTTGTTTATATTGAATTGCATTTGCCATTTTTCTGCCCATTCACTCAGTTTGGAGAGGTCTTTTTGGAGCTCTTCGCAATCCCTTTTTGTTTTAACAACCCTGAACAATTTAGTGTCATCAGCAAACTTGGCCACTTTACTGCTCACTCCTAATTCTAGGTCATTAATGAACAAGTTGAAAAGTACAGGTCCCAATACCGATCCTTGAGGGACTCCACTTTCTACAGCCCTCCATTGGGAGAACTGTCCGTTTATTCCTACTCTCTGCTTTCTGCTTCTTAACCAATTCCTTATCCACAAGAGGACCTCTCCTCTTATTCCATGACTGCTAAGCTTCCTCAGAAGCCTTTGGTGAGGTACCTTGTCAAACGCTTTTTGAAAGTCTAAGTACACTATGTCCACTGGATCACCTCTATCTATATGCTTGTTGACACTCTCAAAGAATTCTAATAGGTTACTGAGACAGGACTTTCCCTTGCAGAAGCCATGCTGGCTCTGCTTCAGCAAGGCTTGTTCTTCTGTGTGCTTAGTTAATCTAGCTTTAATCATACTTTCTACCAGTTTTCCAGGGACAGAAGTTAAGCTAACTGGCCTGTAATTTCCGGGATCCCCTCTGGATCCCTTTTTGAAGATTGGCGTTACATTTGCCACTTTCCAGTCCTCAGGCACGGAGGAGGACCCGAGGGACAAGTTACATATTTTAGTTAGCAGATCAGCAATTTCACCTTTGAGTTCTTTGAGAACTCTCGGGTGGATGCCATCCGGGCCCGGTGATTTGTCAGTTTTTATATTATCCATTAAGCTTAGAACTTCCTCTCTCGTTACCACTATTTGTCTTAGTTCCTCAGAATCCCTTCCTGCAAATGTTAGTTCAAGTTCAGGGATCTGCCCTATATCTTCCACTGTGAAGACAGATGCAAAGAATTCATTTAGCTTCTCTGCAATCTCCTTATCGTTCTTTAGTACGCCTTTGACTCCCTTATCATCCAAGGGTCCAATTGTCTCCCTAGATGGTCTCCTGCTTTGAATGTATTTATAGAATTTTTTGTTGTTGGTTTTTATGTTCTTAGCAATGTGCTCCTCAAATTCTTTTTTAGCATCCCTTATTGTCTTCTTGCATTTCTTTTGCCAGAGTTTGTGTTCTTTTTTATTTTCTTCATTTGGACAAGACTTCCATTTTCTGAAGGAAGACTTTTTGCGTCTAAGAGCTTCCTTGACTTTGCTCGTTAACCATGCTGGCATCTTCTTGGCCCTGGCGGTACCTTTTCTGATCTGCGGTATGCACTCCAGTTGAGCTTCTAATATAGTGTTTTTAAACAACTTCCAAGCATTTTCGAGTGATGTGACCCTCTGGACTTTGTTTTTCAGCTTTCTTTTTACCAATCCCCTCATTTTTGTAAAGTTTCCTCTTTTGAAGTCAGATGTGACCGTGTTGGATTTTCTTGGCAATTGGCCAGTTACATGTATGTTTAATTTAATAGCACTGTGGTCACTGCTCCCAATCGGTTCAACAACACTTACATCTCGCACCAGGTCCCGGTCCCCACTGAGGATTAAGTCCAGGGTTGCCGTCCCTCTGGTCGGTTCCATGACCAACTGATCTAGGGAATAGTCATTTAGAATATCTAGAAACTTTGCTTCTTTGTCATGACTGGAACACATATGCAGCCAGTCTATGTCCGGGTAGTTGAAGTCACCCATTACTACCACATTTCCTAGTTTGGATGCTTCCTCAATTTCATATCTCATCTCAAGGTCTCCCTGAGCATTTTGATCAGGGGGACGATAGATCGTTCCCAGTATTAAGTCCCTCCTGGGGCACGGTATCACCACCCACAACGATTCTGTGGAGGAGTCTGCCTCTTTTGGGGTTTCGAGCTTGCTGGATTCAATGCCTTCTTTCACGTATAGAGCGACTCCGCCACCAATACGTCCTTCCCTGTCCTTCCGATATAGTTTATATCCAGGGATAACTGTATCCCACTGGTTTTCTCCATTCCACCAGGTCTCGGTTATGCTCACTATATCAATGCTCTTCTCTAAGACCAAGCACTCCAGTTCTCCCATCTTGGTTTGCAGGCTCCTAGCATTAGCGTACAGGCACTTGTAAGCAGTGTCTCTCTTCAAGTGTCTTTGGCACTTGTGGTTAGGCCTGTGGTAATTTTGCTCTTCTGAATTTATATCCTGTGCCCCTGCTCTCACAATGCCTACTTCTAGGCCTACCCCTTTTAAAATTTCATCATTTCTTTGGTTTTTATCCAAAATTTTATTCAAAATGCTTTTTTTCTTTTTGACAGAAATAGATTAAAATTTACAGGCATCCTAGGCACTCCAGAGTAGATGTAGCCCGTCAGATTACAGACAAAAAGGTCCAAGAGCTTTTATGTCGGGTATTATTATTGTAGTAGTAGTAGTAAAGGAAATGCCTTAACTGTTTTTCGGTAGAAATTTGCAGGCAAGTCACCCATTTACAGAGCATGAATTGCCAAACTTCAGAAGAATATAGATGAAGTAGTATTCCTGCAAGGGCAGCCATTACAGTCTTAGACTGGGTAAAAAAAAGGAGTAACAATAGTTTATAGAGTTTTAGTTACTCTGAAAATTGAAGACACGAGGAAAGTGCCTCTAGGAAAAATAGGTTTAAGGACTTTTGTGCTAGGCACCTTTTAAAAAGTTGATTTCGGATGGGAAGAGACAAGAGTGATTTGCTTTCTGGATAAATAATTCCTTCTGATGACAAGCTTGACCTGTCAGTCATAATAGAGCTCTTCCTCAGTCTTGTCCCCCTCTCTGATGTTTGCTGTCTCTTCTTTGGGGATGTACTGTCTCTCAGTGATAGCACATCTGCCTTGCATGCAGAATGTTCCATGTTTATTCCCAGGTGGTCCCAGGTGGGGCTGGGAAAGATTATTGCCTGAAACTCTGGAGAGCCACTGCCAGTCAGAGTAGGCAACACTGAGCTAGATAGACCAATGGTTTAAGACAGCTTCCTGTGTTTCTGTATTCTCTCATTAGCCCACTCTGTCGTTATGGTAAACTTAGCGACATTGCTTTCAGTTTCAGCAGATGCTTGTCTGCATCATTTTTTTTTAATGTTTGGATTGCCAAGGCATGCCAAAGCACACTTCTTTTGCTTTCTTTTCTTCTATATGTAATGTGTGTAGTGGCTTAATGTGTCTTTATCCAGGCAGGCCATAATGCATAATACATGAATAATTAATAAAAGGAATTGATCACATTTCCCTGTAATTATGGATTTATTTTGCAGGAGAGAGATTTATCCCCGGTGTTGGTCAAGTCACTGCTACAGATGAAATCAAGAGAGAGATTATCCATCAATTGAGCATCAGGCCCATGGCTCACAGTGAATTAGTAAAAGCATTGCCTGAAGATGTGAGAATTACTAAAAAATACATTTAATACAGCCTGTATATGTGTATAGCAGAACTTTTGGGATTGTGGTTAACCCCTTGAAGACAGGAAGAGAGATTCAATTTTGATGGCAGGAATAGAGAGCACTGTTCTTATAGGACATAATATTTTGCACTGGTGTTAGACTTTCCTACTGTTATACTCCCTAGAAATCTGTCAGTATATTGTATTTTCTTAACTTCAAGGCATTTTGTTGTTGATGAGTCCAGACATAGCGGGAATGCTTACAGCAGCATGAGGGATGAGATTTGGGGGATGGGTGGTGTACTCAAGCATAGAGAGAGCCAGTAGTCAAATTATTTTGCATTGCCATGTAATAACAGGATAAATTTTATAGGGGTGTGCTATGGCTGCTGTGGAAGTTTAAATTACAGGAAAGTGGGCAACCACAGCAGGAATTATGGTGCCCCATCATCATCATTTGTCCAAGTTCAGATAGAGAGTGTGATCCTGAGAAATCACCAAGGTACCCTTTCAGACTGATAAATCATGATGATGATGTAGATACATCGGTGTTTTAGGAAAATATTTGGGAAATAGTGGCTAGTCATATGCTTATCTAGTGATGTGTTATTTTCTGTTCCTTTTTAAATTATGCAGGAGAATAAAGAGACTGGAATGGAAAGTGTGATCGAAGCAGTTGCCTGTTTCAAGTAATGTCCTTCCTGCAATCACCTTTTTAAATGTGTGAAATAATGACAAAGTGTAGCCTGCTAATTGCTGTTCATGTTGCTTTTTACTTGCCCTTTAGCATGAGGTCCCAAGGCAGGTTACAACAGTTTAAAAATACAATATTAAGAACAGTTGCAACAGATTACTTAAGACTATTCTTAACTGCATACTTAAACTTGCAAATATTGCTTAAGGCTATAATTAACTGCATTCTTAAACAGTATATGCTACCTATTATCTTTTGACAGCATACGTAGTCAAACGGACAACTCTGGCATATATGTAGGAATTTATAATTGACTATATTAGTCATTTTATCTGAAAGAATACAAAGCAAAAACTCCTGCCTTTTTTGTTGTTTATCAATCTAATCTAATCTAATCTAATCTATCTATACATACAAACATATGAAGGAAAGGGGAGATCCAACATAGTGTTACAGGGTATCTGCTCCCACCACAGGGCTTCTCCTTCTACTGGCAGGTTGGGGGACCCTTGAACATACTTTGAGGGTACATAGGGGCTGGAAGAGGAAGAAGAAAACCCTGAAGTCCCATTGCAGAAGCGGATTTCAATTATGAAAGTAGGTTGGCATCATTGAATGTTGCCTGAAAATATTACATGGGGGGAAAATCCAAAGGAATGGCCATGTTGTAGCAAAAATTAGAGTCTTGTAGCACCTTAAATGCTAACAAATGAATTACGGTTTTAAGGTTTTGTGGATTAAAATCCATGTGACTGGGTACAATATTCCTCAAAAGCTTTGTTAGACTGTTAAGATGCTACAAGACTGTTCACTGTTACTATGGCTTCTTCTAGCACACTATTTAAAAGGGTAAGATAGTGCCTGAACAGACTAGTGTGGCTTGTCCTGAGTTTTCAAAAGAGTAGCTATTTCACTTCATGGAATTTCTTTAGAAGCAATGTTCAGTTATTAATGAGTGAATTCTGAGTGTTTTGTTTGTGTTTTAGGAAACCAGGACTAACAGGCAGAGGATTATATGAGCTGAAACCAGAATGTGCTAAATATTTCAACTTATATTTTTATCATTTTTCAAGGGCAGAGCAATCTAAGGTAACTATGAAAGATAATGAGGCTGAATATTTCTGTTATCAGGATCTTGAAAATGATAAAACTGCTTGCATTGACTCTCGCTGTCTGGCGTGTATTGCAAGAACTAGTAACATTTTAAAACACAGATGTAAACTGAGGCCTGGTGCAAATTTAAACAAAACTGCTAAGAAATCAGTCTTTAATAATAATGAAACCTGAGACAAAGCTGCAGGATTGTTGTAGCACTCATATATATTTATATGTATAATAGAACAGGAGAATAAATGACCGTGTCTATTAATTATGCAGAAACATATTTAGCATTTAGTAAATAAAACTATTTCTTCTTCTTTATAAGGCAGAGGAAGCCCAAAGGAAACTAAGACGACAAAACCGAGAAGATACAGGTAGCTGTCTTGCTGGTGAACATGGGTAGCCCAATTGCCCCCACTTCTTAAAATGTGTTTTCAAAAATCAAGTTGGCCCTGAGCTAGATTCAAGGTAATAGAAATTTGCAAGCTACAGCTGCTTTTTTCTATTATTCTGAAACAAAAGGACTGCAGTCTGAAGGGGGGTGTTTATATGTTCCTAAGACAACTACATTGTTGTAAACCGCCCAGAGAGCTTCGGCTATGGGGTGTTATACAAATGTAATAATTAAATAAATAAACTACATGTGAAATTGGGGCTTTCTTAATGATTCGCACTACTGTAATTGTACATCTGACGTGTCAAGCTGTTTCCCAAACTCAGTAGCAGCTTGTCTTGTATATGCTGTTGGAGCTGCAGCAACAAACCCTCAGAGCAGGTTCAAGTTCAGTGCTGTCCAAGTTATACTCAAGAAGCCCACCAGCTGCTCTGCCACCTTTCTGTTTCTTGCAGTCCCAGGCAGATATGCACAATTACTGGGCTACCATGCATTGCTTGTGATGTTTGACTTGGAGGGTCACAATTTGTGTGTTTCTGCTTCGGATGAATAGAAAATGTTTTTTTGAATCATAGCCTAATATCTATATGTGGTTATTAAAATATTTCTTAGAACATAACTTTATAGGTGCTTTTACAAATACATCAGTATTCTTGCAAAAAATGTTTTGTTCCTGCTTGTAATGGACTATAGAAAAATGAAGCATATGGAAAGGCTGATATTTGAGATTTGCAGAAACAAAGGTTGTGTATAGTATGGCTGCTTCCTTATGCTTAGATCCTTTGCTGTTCTAGTGGTGTTTTGATGGTTGAAACCTCTTGAATTTCTCATCTTTGTTTCACCAACCCTTTTAGAAACAGAGGTGACATGGGAACTTCTCTTATGATCTGTGTCCCTCCCACATGATTTCATTCATCAGAAATTGCTAGTACAGCATACGATCTAGCAACAGAACTTCTTTGATCCTATAAGAGCAGGATATAGGCCGAAGTCTTTCCTGAAAGCAAACCCCACTATTTATTTATTTAAAATATTTCTATCCCGCCCTTCTATCCTACAATAGGGCACTCAGGGCGGCTACAATAATATCGCACACATATATAATAAAATACACAATAAAAACACAAAACATTACAGTAAATTAAAATGCATAAAGTACTATTAAAATACATAAAATGCATTATGCACATACATACATAAAATGCTTCATGGGACTTCTGAGTAGGTGTGTTTGAAAGAATGAAATCTTATTGATGTGTGTTGATCATACTGAAAGGACCCAGGGCATATTTTTAAATATTCCATATATATTCCAAAGGTCGCTTCAGCAAGTCTGTACAGTATGTCATTAATTCATTTCTCTTTCAGCACTCCCACCTCCTGTTCTGCCTCCATTCTGCCCTCTGTTTGAAAGCCTGATCAATATTCTGCAGTGTGACATCATGTTGTGTATTATGAGGACAATCCTGCAATGGGCAGTAGAGCATAATGGCCATGCCTGGTCAGAGTCTATGCTTCAAAGGGTACATTTAAGCCTTGAATTCCAGCAATTTGTTGGCAAATTTGTATAGAATGCTTTTAAAAAAATCTGTACTCTAAGCATGGTCATTTTTGTTTAGGTTCTGCACTTAATTGGAATGGCACTCCAAGAAGAAAAGCAGCACATTGTGAATGCTGATGAAGATAACGTAGTAACATTTACCTTCAGTCAGAAGATCTCAAGTATGTTGATACTTCTGCACACATTGCAAACTTTAATTTTTCTTTTAACATAGTAAGATAAATTCTCCCAATTCCTCAGTTTACACCTCTAAAAGAATTGGGTCTGAAATACTATTGGTTAAATGTGATACTGGCATGAGCTTTAATACTACAGTCCTTTAATAAAACAGTCCTTTAATAAAATGAATAAGAATCTTAAACTTAGTCTTCCCTAGAACTACAGCAAACTAGAATAATATAGTTTTCCATGTTCTGCTACCAAAGTATTGACTGCGTTTTCATGTTACAATAAACCAGACCTTCTGGCTTATCATGGTTTACTGTAAACAAGCAATGTGCTGGTGTGTGCTGCCTGATTGCTTCTGCTTCAATTCTTCCCTGACGCAAGTAGAATAAACATATTCTCATATGGCTTCTCATCTCATCCAAACTAAGAACTGTGGCTTGTTCCCCTCTAATAAGCCATGATCACTAGCCAACCTTGAATCATGGTTTGTTGTTGGCTTGCTGATCAAAACTTTTTAGGGAGCAACAAACCATTTTGCCCTTGGACTCAACGTTTTATTTATCCTGCTCACTTGGGAAAAGAAACAAAGTAGGAGTGATCAGCCAGCATGCACCAACATGCTGCTCATTCATAGTAAACCACAATATTATGCCCAGGTGCAAAATCAGCACTTAAGTCTTGTGTCTTTACATTTATTAGCATTCCTGAATTCCCCTTCTGCCAGTTAGGCAACAAGGGCAGACCTCAAACATTTTAAACTTAAAACACAACATTAAAATGATACATAATATTATACAAATAGTATGTTTTACACAGGGAGCCATGGGCAATCTGCTCCCTGATTTATGTGCCTGGGACAAATGATGTGCCATATTTGTCACAAGTATATATAAAATAGGTTTTATGTCCTTGGTAAACACCAACAGTGCATGAAGCAGTCCTCAGACACAAAAACAAAGGGTTGGTGTCCTGCAATGTTTGACCATTAGTAGAATGGCCTTCTGCTTACACAATGGGACTTTCCTTTGCTCTGTTGTGACCTCAAAACCTGCTCTGGAGAGGCAGAGGAGCAGATTTTAGGGGTGAGAGGAGGAGGGGATGTCTCGTTTTGTTAGTGATGTCTGTTCACGTAACACTGGATTCTGCACAAAGAGAAATACATTTGCCTCTACAAAACATTTGAAGTGGTCTTTTGTTCCTGTGCTCTAATAGTTATTAAAACTAATGATATATTTTGCAATTCAGGAGAAAACCTGAATGAAGGAGAAGTGCTAACTAGTTGGAATTGTACAAACTTATGCTTGTTTCAGTGCTTTTAAAGAATTGCACTACATTCCTAAGATAGGATTTAGAAATAAAAAGTCTCCTGAAAATAAATACACTTACACTTCACAAGGTTTTGCAATGCTGAATTTAAGCTAACGAACTGGATTCAATCAAATGTACCAGATGTGTATAGAAATTCGTTTCCTTTTATCCTTGTTTGCAACAGGGCCTGGTGAGACACCCCGCAATTCCCCAAGTATATTAGCTATGCTAGAAACTTTGCAAAATGCACCCCATCTAGAAGTGCACAAGGACATGATCAGATGGGTACTAAAGGTAAATTATGCTCTATTCTTTCTACATAGTGATTGATGACAGGGAACATTTTACCATATTTAAATGACAAATAATATACATTTTTTTGTTCCAGACTTTTAATGCTGTTAAGAAGCTCGGAGAGAAGTCTTCTGCAAGTCCTGTATCGGAGACTGAGGGAAATATTATTGAAGAGGTAAAAATAATAAAATTGAAATGCTAACGATTTGGTGCTAGACAGCATAGACCACAAATATCAAAGGTGCCTCAGTTGATAGATTTTAAATGTAATGTGACAGAGTAGCCCAGCCTTCTCCAACCTGGTGCCCTCCATATGTTTTAAACTATGTGTGCATGCTGGCATGGGCTGATGAGAGTTGTATTCCAAAAGATTTGGAGGGCACCAGGTTGGGGAAGGCTGCATTAGCCAATACAGCATTTCTCTTTACGTTAATACACATTGTGCTATGTGTTCGGTATGTGTGACAAGAGTTCTTTGTTTCAAAATGTCTAATCTCCAACTTGAGAAGAGGAGTAGTGTTAGTCAAAGTAGGCAACAAAGTATGAAAGTAATGATGTCTAACAGAAATCTTGTTGTTAACTGGAAAATCATATTCTCTGGGTTTTGCTTACTACAGAAGATTCTGCTTAGTTTAATAATGTGCTTTGTATGTTCACGTATGTATAGATTTCTGGCTAAAAGACCTAATTAGGCCCACAGACCCTAGGTTCCTATTTGTTTATATTTGATGTCAGGTGTGGGGCAAGTACAGAGCTCCCATTTATTCCTTTGCAAGTGAAGCTCTGTCAGTGCCCATTAGCTGATCGGCACTGTCAGAGCCCCACTGTGATCGTCTGCACTGGGGAGTTACTTGTAGGGAACTTCCTAGTGTAGCTGAAGGGGCTGAGGGAAGCTTCCTCTAGTACTTTCAATCTAAACAGCTTCTTCTAGGGGGAAAATGCTCAATTTAAAAATTGAGATTTTTTTTCTTCTGTAGAGGAAGCAGTTTGAATCCAAAGTGCTGTGCTTTGAATGCAAATCACTTCCCGTGCAGCATATTCTTACTTAGCTGTGAAGCTCATTGGGGTGACCCTAGATCAATCACTATCTTTGTCCTAACCTACTTTGTAGGGTTATTTTTTACTATAAAAACAACCATGTATGCTGCCTTGAACTCATTGGAGGAAAGGCAGGATATAAATTAATAATTGTTCTTACCCATGTCAGTAGAAGCCAATGATGTAGTGTAGAGGTAGCAAGTTTGTCTCAGTGTTACACGAAGAAGGTGTTCAGCTGCCATTTTTGGTGACAGCCCCATATCAAGTGACATGTCTAGATCCTATTAGGATATTCAGGTGAATCAATATTAGGTGGCCTTTCCTTTTTAAGGTTGGTAGTGTTTTTTAATTAGGCAGTACTTGGGGTAAACGGTTAAATGGGACTGCAGTCATTGTGAAAGCATGCTGTCTTTGGAGTGACATGACTCTTGAAAGAAGCAAGGTGACAGATAAACTGTGTAAGAGTGCTTGTTCACTTTGTCTTTTTTTGATGTAATACATGTGTAAGTTGTGTAATCCGTATGTAAATAAAGACAATTATTATTTTATTAATTATTTACATTAACAAAATGCCTTTGTAGAGCTCACGAGATAAAGAAAAGGCTGAGAGAAAGCGAAAAGCTGAGATTGCCAGACTGCGAAGAGAGAAGATCATGGCACAGATGTCTGAGATGCAGCGACACTTCATTGATGAGAACAAAGAACTCTTCCAGCAAACTTTAGACGAACTTGAAACTTCTACCTCCAGAGTGCATGAAAATAGGTAAAATGAAAAGTGCCGAAGTCTCTCTGCCTTGAACAGAATCTTTACTTTGACACCACCAAAATTAAACTAGAAGAGCAGCAATAACTAATAGTTTTTATCTATCAAGAGACTGCCAAAGAGAGCAGAACAGTAATGGCAGTGTCACTGATAGCTTATTTTTATATTTTTCTTTTATACATTAGACTTTATACCCTTTCTGGGTTACTTAAAAAAAATCAGTTTAGTCACACATTGAATGCAATGAAGGAAATCTGTACTGGAGAGATGGAAATGGTAGAAAGGGAGAGATTCCTATAATGCATTTATGTTATGGGAGTCTATCACTTTCATTTCCCCCCAAAAAATAAGTTCTCAATTACAATCAAGACTTCAACTATAATAAAAAAACAATGTTTTTTTTAATAGGTGACTGGAACATGCTGTATTAGGATAACTAGGATAGGGCAGAATTTGCTGTTTGGAAGAGTAGCAGCGATACTCTTCCTAGAAGCTGACTACCTTCATTGGTTTTCCTGGAGAATTATGGGTTCTACACAAGAAGTCATACTGAAATGTCCATAGTATTTTAAATTTGCTCAAGATCAGTTAATTTCTACTCATCCTATCCCATGAGCTCAGTATTCAAAGAAGAGTTGCTAATCAAATAAAAAGTTGCATTAAAACTCAGTAGCTTTATACAACAGCTAATAAGCTCAGAGAAATTAATCTCTTTAAACATCCACAGTGACTTTTAACAAAAATAATATTGGATGTCCTTGAATTTTGGATGGCTTTGAATCTTGGCACAACTGAACACTTTCTAGAGTGTTGATTTTAACTGTGACGTTATTGAGAGCTTTTTAGAATTTTATTGAAGTGGACCAGCTGCATATTAGCCCAATGAAAATGTTTGAGTTGACAGCTGTATAAGATAAACTAAACTATTGCCTTAGTTTGGAAAGCATTTCAGTGAAATACTTACTAATATCATTTGATCCTAGTCCTTCAGTTTCAGATACCAAGCTTACAGCCTTGGGTCCTGAGCAGACTAAAGTGACTGCGCAAAGGCAAGTGGTTACCTGTATTTTATGCCAAGAAGAACAGGAGGTTAAAGTGGATAACAGAGCCATGGTCCTGGCAGCATTTGTTCAGAGATCAACAGTCTTGTCTAAAAATAGAAATAAAGTGATTCCTGATCCTGGTAAGTAGAGACAATACTGTGATATTATATATTCATCTTTGTTGTGTGCAATTTCAGTTGGCTGCCTAGATTTTAAAACTCTGTCCTGAAATAATAACAAGGATGATTCTGTTCACATATAATCGGACCCTTGGGATAGTATTCAACTATCCTTGTGCTACAGAACTTCAACTACTGCATGGCAATTTCTCTCATCTCCTTCCCACAATGCATGCCTTGCACCATCCCCAAATCTGCTTCAGAGACGTGGGAGAACCCCCAGAACAGATTTAGGGGGCACACAGGGAAGAGGAGGGGGGACCATTCCATTACACAAGTAAAAATTCTTGCACTGATGGAAAGTTTGTCTTAGCGCTGCATTGAATACAACCCCTTAGAAGTATTTTTTAATAGAAGTATTTATATACTGCCCTCTTGCAAAAACATCAGGGTGGTGTACAATAACATAAAAACAATACCAAACAATCATTACAATTGACTGGCTACTCAGAAAACATTTTAAACACCTGCATAAGTGTATTAGTACAAAAGTGCCTTCTAGAGATGCCTGGA
Organism: Rhineura floridana; assembly: GCF_030035675.1. Classification (NCBI taxonomy): domain Eukaryota; kingdom Metazoa; phylum Chordata; class Lepidosauria; order Squamata; family Rhineuridae; genus Rhineura; species Rhineura floridana. Next base: position 176,852,296 of record NC_084483.1, read on the forward strand.
AGTCAAAAGCGAGGATACCTACTGAACCTCCAGAATAGTGTTCCACAGCATGGGACCAGTGACACTAAATGCCTGACTTCTGGTTGAGGACAGTCATGCCTCTGTAACACAAGTAACAAATTATCCTCTTGCTAGCTTAGTGCGTTGGCCTTGCATTACCAGGATTTTCATAGTAGCTGAAGCTAGTGTATGTGCACCTAGCCATGGGCTACCTGAGAAATCATTGTTTAATAATTCTTTGATTTGGCTAAAACATTAATTCCTTTTTAAAACTAATTTCACAATTAATGTGAATAAAATTTGCAGTTTTCCTTTTAATATTTTCAAAATGTCTTTGTACACAGAAAAACATGATCCATTGTTCATGCATCCAGACCTATCATGTGGGACACACACTGGTAGTTGTGGACATATTATGCATGCTCACTGCTGGCAAAGGTAACTTTCTTTTAAACATTAAGAAATATCAACTATGTTGTGTCTAGGCAGTTTCTACAGCCAGGTACAATTTCTGAGGCAGTCATGTTCAGCCACATATGTAATTTATTGTGTTCTTGCTAGAGAAGTCAGTTCCCTTTTTGCTTATCTTTCAGAGTCCTTGGCTGCATGGTACATGTATGATAATTGTTTCGCTCCCCATGGTGCGTATCACTAAGGAAATTAGGGTTGCTTTGGGCATCAAACTGCCTGTCTGTTAATGGGGCAGAGGAGGAATTTTGAGAAAGCGATTGTATTTTCTAGCAAAACTTTCTCAGGGATGAAGGTTAGGAGCTTGACTATAGAAAAAAGAACTAGGTGAGGGAAAGAAAAAACATGAACATTTCCTTTCACCAAAGTTAGAGAAATAAAGGAAATAATAAATGTACCTTGTCTAAGTTAATCCTTCTGAGTAAGACTGCACCAGTTCAATTTGTTTTAGGTTAATAATCAGTAAGGTTGCAGGACATTTCTTTAGATGTAATGCTTTTCTCTTGAGCATTCTTTCTCTTTTTCTTCAAGGCATTAATGCACACAAAAAAGTATAAACTAACTAGAATTTATTATTGAAACTTCTTCCATAAACAAATTTAAATTTTCGGTTATGGTGGTGGTTTTTAGTAAAATTCTTTTATTTGCTCTAGGATTTTATTTTTATCTAGCCCAGCATCCTGTTCTCACCGTGGCCAACCAGATGCCTATGGGAAGCCCTCCAGCAGGACCTGAGTGCAAGAGCACTCTCCCCTCCTGCGGTTTCCAGCAACTGTAGCCAGAAGCATACTACTTCTGTCCATGGAAGCAGAGCTTAGCCATCATGGCTGGTAGCCACTGACAGCCTTATCCCCCATGTATATGTCTAACCCTCTTTTAAAACCATCCAAATTGATGGACAACACTGCCTCCCGTGGGAGCAGATTACATAATTTAACTATGTGTTGCATGAAGAAGTATTTTCTTTTGTCTGTTTTGAAACTTCCAGCATATATGCACTCCCCAAGTATACATGCACTCCCCAAGTATACATGCACTCCCCAAGTATACATGCACTCCCCAAGTATACATGCACTCCCCAAGTATACATGCACTCCCCAAGTATACATGCACTAGTGTGCACTAGGATGAGGTTACGCATGTCCAGTTGTTTTCAGTCTTGGTCATATAACATCTTTTTTAAAGACATACCCAAAGGGGAAGATTTCATCACAGGGAATTCCCATTTTAAGATACATACATCCTTCCTACTGATAAACCTATGCTGCATTGAACTCACCTATAATTAATAGGTTCTGTATGCAGCACAGGAACATAGGAAGCTGCCTTTTACTGAGTCGGACCATTGATCTGTCTAGCTCAGCCTACATTGACTGGCAACAGCTCTCCAGGGTTTCAGGCAAGTAGTCATTCCCAGTCCTACCTGCAGATGCCGGGCATTGAACTTGGGACCTTGTACATGCAAGGCAGATGCTCTGCCACTGAGCGACAGCCCTTTTCTGATACTGGAAACCCTTTAATAAGTATATGATATGCTGGAGAATGTGTATGTTGTATTAATGAAGACAGCAAGGTAGCATTCAGTGGCATCTTATTCAGTTAGTTTTGGAAACTTTAATTAACTTAAATTGCTTTCTAAAGGTATTTTGATGCTGTGCAAGCAAAAGAGCAAAGACGACAACAAAGATTACGTGTGCATACAAGTTACGATGTAGAAAATGGTGAATTCCTTTGTCCTCTTTGTGAATGTTTAAGCAACACAGTCATTCCACTGCTACGTCCTCCAAGGACTTTATTTAACAGGTCAGTTACTCTCTGTAGGCATCTTTGTTGGTTTTCTAAAAATACTACTTTCCTGAGGGTTGGGAGATTCTCCAGAACAGATTTTCTGGGTGCACTGAGAACTGTAGAAAAGGGGGATAATAGGCAAAAATGACCTCCATTAGGATGCCTTATGTTAGATCAAAAGGTCTAATGGACAATTGGATACGAGAGTATTAGATAGACACTGGGATTTTTCTCAACACTGGGTATTCTGAATCTAACATCATAACCTGAAACAAGTTGTTCAGAAGATTATAAAAGATTTTTGTGTATATGAAATATCATTCAGAGTGTCTTAACAGTTTTCCCCAGGTAGTATGCCATCATGTGGGTTATCCCACCATCTAGTCTCCGAAGGCAAGAATGTACCAAAGTCAAGACCTGGGGCATCCGTGCCCCTCCCACTCTAGTTCATTATTGCCTTTGTCCGAGGCAGTGCTATCTACATTTCAGTGAGAATTTTTGTGGTGATACGTGTGTGTGTGGAGAGTCTTTTTGTGGTTGGGGGACTGGGTGGACTTCAGTTTTTCCCCTTTCTACCTTTGCTTTTTTTCCTCCCTCGATCACCTCTTTTCTAATCCTTATTTAAGGGTTTTAGTTGCCTTTTCCCTCTTCAGTTCCATTCCCTTTCCACTCTTCAGTGAAGGTGCTGGCAAGAGGGTTGTATTTTCCCCCTTCCTTGGTTTTTTTCCCTTAGGAGTTTAGGGGGTAGGGTATTTTGCTTCCCCCTTTTTGATCATCAAGGCTTGCAGAGGTGGCTCCGGTGGTTGAAGGGATGGCAGCGTCTGATATTGCAGCCGCCGGGAGCTCACAGAGGCAGCTTTTCTTGCCAACACCGTGCGTTGTATGAGCTGCGGGCGGCAGCGCTTCTTTTAGCGGACGTTGGGACGTCGCAGAGGCAACTCCCCTTACCCTTCCTTGTCTTTGGGCTTGCAGCTGCGGCCCAAAGGATCATACCAGAGCTCGCGGCTGTGGCTCTGGTCAACTGTGTGTGAGGAGGTTCTGCCCTTGCTCTCCTGCCTCAGGGCTCGCATCTGCTGTCCAAGGGACCTTACCGGAGCTTGTGGCTGTGGCCCTGGTCAACTGGTGGTGGGGAGACTGTTAACACAATGTATTCAGAGCCTGCAGTGCAGGGGTGGCTCTTGGGCATTCTTACCCATTTTAAGGTGGCTCTCGTTCTTTTTGCACCTAGGTTTTTAGGCGACCTGTCGTGCCCACGCTGGCTCGGACTTGGTGGCGCTATTGCCACTGTTGGCCATTTTGTTGGGGGTTTTCTCCCACCTTTGGCACGACCACCATTTTATCTGCCTTTTCATTTTCCTGCCCTTTTTACTTTGGCTTTTAAAGCCGCTTTCCCTCCCCCCTCATATTGCAGTAGTTAGCCCTTTTTACAGGAGTAGTTAGCCCTTTTACTGGGGGTATATAGGGCTATAGAATCCCATTGTTGTTGTTGTTGTTGTTGTTAATAATAGCAGGCAGAGAGGATACCAAGTTTACAAGTGCCCAAGAACAGTACTGCACCCTCCTTCTGTGTGCATGTGCCTGGACTTTGACTTCTAGAAGGCAGAGAGTCTACCAGATTTACAAGGCAGAGAGGATATACAAGTGCACAGAAGCAGTACCGTGTACCTGGGCTTTGACTTCAACTTCCTTGCTAGTAGTGAGCTTAGGGCTGTACCGCTCCCCTCGTCTGTGGGCATGTGCTGGTGCCCTGTTCATACCTCACCCCTCTTCTAGTGCATGTGTTGACGACAGATACCACACCCCCCACTCTTGTGCATGTATAATATGGCAGATCAGCCACAAGACACAGCCCAAGCTCCAGGGGCAACTCAGCAGTGCAAGGCCTCGTCACACCACAAGTCTACAAAGCACAAGGAACCCAGACTCCATTCCAAGGCTGTAGCTAAAACCAAGCACTTGTCTAGCCACAGGGCTGCCAGGAGAGTACAATACGTGTCAGTTCTGGCCTCAGAAGAAGCTGGTCAAGAGAGGTTAACAGCCCTCTTTCATGCTTCTACTGGGTCATCAGAGGAGGAGTTTGAAGGGTTTCCTAACCAACCACCTTTGGCTTCTCTGTCTCAATCTATGTCAGTGGCTAGAGCCCATGCATCTCGTCAGTCAGATGAGACTCTTGCATCTCTGCCTCAACAAGTGCAATCACTGCTGCCTGCCTCAAGAAGTGCAGCCAGTGCCCTTGGATCCTCAGATGGCTAATTTTGCCCCTCTGCTGGGGTTGCAGTTGACTCCGGAATTTACCTACTTCCGTTCTTTCAGGGGAACCTGGTCCAAACAGCGATTCCAGGACAGAGTTCAGCAACGGGAAGACAGGGCCCTTCCTCCTCTTCATATGAAAGAGGAGCTTGCCAGCACAGGCAAAACTGATGCCATCCCTGTCGGAGGCAGACTGCTCCATTTTGCAAGGCACTGGCTAGGTTTAACAGGGGCCATGTGGGTTAGAGATCTTTTTTCTCACGATTATGAAATAGTTTTGGTTAACACCCCATGACAGAATACTTCCTTCTCCCATTACCCAATCGCAAGAAAGGCAGAAGATCATGCAGGAGGCCATAGGACATCTACTCAACATAGCTGCAATAGAACCAGTACCTCCAGCAGAGCGCTCCGTGTGTGTGTGTGTGCTACGTTTTGTTTGCAGTTCCCAAGAGAGATCGGTCGTGAGGGCAGTCTTAGACCCCAAGTATGTCAACCATTTTGTGACATATCGATGGTTCAAAATGGAGTCGCTTGCATTGATTATAGAAGCTCTGCAGCAGGGGGACTTTCTGGCTTCCATCGGCCTAAAGGAGGCATACCTCCACGTCCCAATCTGTCCTGCCCACAGATGGTTCCTGAGGTTTGTGTTTGGCCAGCATCATTTTCAATACCGGGCCATGCCGTTCGGACTCTCGTCGGCCCCAAGAATATTCACCAAGGTGATGTTCACCCTGGTGGCTCACCTCTGCCTCCAGGGGGTCCATATTTACCCCTACCTGGACGATCTGCTGCTCCGGGTGAACTCCAGGGACCAGGCCTGCCTTCAGGTTCACCGCACTCTTGAAGTGCTGAGGACCCACAGTTGGCTGGTCAACATTGACAAGAGCCAACTAGATCCGACTCAATGTCTGCAGCATCTGGGAGCAATATTGGATACGGCACAGGCCATGGTCTTCCTCTCACCAGAGCGCATTGTAGCCATCAGACATATGGCACTATGCCTGACGCATCGCTCGAGGGCAGATGTGATGTTTCTATTAAAGGCTCTGGGGATGTTCGTATCCACCATTCAGCATCATACTCAGCCACTCCAGTAGACCTTATTGCCATTTCAGTTGGACATTGTCAACTCCAACCATCGGGAAATTCGCCTGGATCCCTCACTGCATTCTTCCTTCTGATGGTGGGCAACAATTCAGAATCTCAGCAAGGGAACTCCGTTCCAAGAACTGGACAGGACTGTCATAACCACGGATGCCAGCCTAACCGGCTGGGGGACCCACTGCAATTCCCATTTTGTCCAAGGTGTCTGGTCCAGGTTGGAGGAGAGCCAGAGCATCAACAGGCTGGAGCTAAGAGCTGTCCATCTGGCTCTTCAACACTTTCAACCAGTGTTCCTTTTGGAACATGTATTGATCTGGACAGACAACACCTGTGTAAAATCGCATTTGAACAGGCAAGGGGGAACCAAGTCACAAACTCTCCAGGCGGAAGCGACCCAGATCTTCGACTGGGCCGAAAGGCATCTGATGTCGTTGAGGGCAGAACACCTCAGCAGAGCTCTGAATGCGACGGCCGACTGGCTCAGCAGACAACAGGTTATTCTGGGAGAGTGGAAACTTCACCCAGCTGTGTTTGACCTTCTTAAGTGTTGGTTCGGCAACCTGTCGGTGGATCTCTTCACATCAAGTCACAACTGCTAGCTGCCCCGGTACTTCTCGAGGTATCTGGAAATGACCACAGAATCTATGGATGTGCTGCTGACATCTTGGCCAAACGGTCTTCTGTATGCCTTTCCTCTGATCCCTCTCCTGGGCAGAACGCTGAGAAAACTTCGACGCAAAAGAGCTCAGCTGGTCCTGCTAGCTCCATACTGTCCTTGCCGTCCGAGGTTCTCGGACCTGCTCTCACTATCAATAGCAGACCCTTGGAGGCTTCCAAACAGGCCAGACCTTCTGTCACAGAGACCGATCTGGCACCCGGATCCCAACTGGCTGAGTCTGACAGCTTGGCATTTGAACGGAGACAGCTGATTCGCACAGGCCTATCACAGGAGGTTGTTGATACAATTCTGGCGTCTAGAAGGCCGTCAACGAATCGCATCTACCAGAGTACTGGGTCTACCTTTTGCCAAGTGGTGTGCGCCCTGCAACTTGCAACCCTCTCAAGCCACTGTACAGCAAGTGTTGCAGTTTCTGAAGGTCTGAAGATGGGTCTAAAAGCTAACACCTTGCATCGTCAGGCGTCCACTCTATCATCAATTCTGTCCGTCAGTTGTTCTGGTGTTCCCACGGGCTTGCACCCACTCATCAAACGTTTTTTAAAGGGAGCCGCTTTCCTTTCTCTGGCTGTGTGTCACCATTTTCCTTCCTGGAGTTTACCAAAGGTCCTGCAAGCCCTGCAGTGCCCTCCTTTCGAGCCTCTTAGGTCAGTGCCATTGCGATTGTTGTCGTTCAAGGTCTTGTTCTTGATGGTGGTCACCTTGGCGAGAAGAGTTTCAGAGTTGGCCCGCCATCTCTGCATTTTCCATAAGGACTCAGTTGTGTTGCGTCCAGATCCGTCTTTTCATCCACTGGAGAAGGCCTGGCACTCTTTAGATTTGGTCCTCAAGGCTTACCTTTCTCAAACCCAGGACATAAGACTGTTTGTATCCTTTCACCCACGGACACTGGGGGAAAAGGTTTCTAAATCCACCTTGTCTTCTTGGTTGTGCGGCTGCATTGCACTGGCTTACGAGTTGCTTAAGCTTCCAGTGCCTAGTAAGATCACGGTGCACTCAACTAGGTCAGCAGCCACTAGGTAGGCACCATTTGCAACCAACGCACCTCTTGCAGATATTCTTTTTCAAGCATTACAAGATAGACTGCTATGCCTCTGCCGGTGCTTCTTTTGGGAGGCGTGTTCTACAACAGGTTCTTTCTCGTGTAAGCAGTGGGTGGTCCCTCCCTGTTGGAGCTGCTTTGATACATCTTATGTGATAGCATGCTACCTGGGGAAAATGGACCATCGGTCTCACCGTAAGGGTGGTTTTCCCAGGTATCATGCCATCACGGCCCTCCCTGTTGAAGAATGCTTGGGTGTTTTGTATCACCTTTCAATTATTTCTGTTAAACTTGTACAGTAGGGCCCCGCTTCTCAGTGCTCCACTTCTCGGCCCTTCGCTAATGCAGCGGTTTTCAATTATATCCATGTTCGGCGCTTGTTCTGCTTTTTCGGTGTTTTTGCAGCATGATGCCTGATGCCCTTCTCGGACTCAGCTGCTGAGGGCATCGTTAGAACTTGGAAAAGTTACTTTTTAAACTACAGTTGGGCTGCTGGGAGTTATAGTTCAAAAAAGTAACATTTCCAAGCTCTGATGATGAGTCCAAGAAGGGCGTCGGGTGCCATTTTATTGTCGGTGATTCAGTCTGATTCAGCATTTGTGTGCTCTGCGTCTCTGTATTCTGGCAATTTTCCAAACTTTCAAAGGTTGAGGTTATTATATTATACAATACAATATTTATATATACTGTATATAAATATATATAAAATATACAATAATTTATAATATATACATTTATTTATAATATATAAATATTATATATATATATATATATATATATATATAATATATATATATATATATATATATATAATATCATATACAGTAATACTGTATAATATATAATATATATATAATATACATAGATATGTATTATATATATAACATATATAAAAATATATTTTTGTGTTAATTAAAATGGCATCTCTGTAGTACTAGTGATAAAAAGGAGTCATAAGCCTCTTACTTCATTTTATTTATTTATTATTTGATTTATATCCCGCCCTTCCTCTCAGCAGGAGCCCAAGGCGGCAAACAGAAGTGCTAAAAACACTTTAAAACATCATAAAAACAGACCTTAAAATACATTAAAACAGAACATTAAAAACATAAAAAAACCTTTAAAAACATCTTTTGAAAAAGGGTTTAAAACATTATTTAAAAAAACACATATTAACAAGCAATTCTGACACAGACACAGACTGGGATAGCTCTCAACTTAAAAGGTTTGTTGAAAAAGAAAAGTCTTCAAAAGGTGCCGAAAGGATAGCAGAGATGGTGCCTGCCTAATATTCAAGGGGAGGGAATTCCACAGGGTAGGTGCCACCCCACTAAAGGTCCGTTTCCTATATTGTGCATAACAAACCTCCTGATAAGATGGTATCTACAGGAGGCCCTCACCTGCAGAGCGCAGTGATCGACTGGGTATATAAGGGGTAAGGTGGTCTTTCAGGTATCCTGGTCCCGAGCTGTATAGGGTTTTGGACACCAAAACTAGAACCTTGAACTTGGCCCAGTAGCAAATGCAGTGCAATTCTTTCAGCAGTGGAGTGACATGTTGGCGATACCCTGCCCCAGTGAGCAGTCTCACCACTGCATTTTGCACCAGATGCAGCTTCCGAACCTACCTCAAGGGCAGCCCCACATAGAGCACATTATAGTAATCCATCCTGGAGGTTACCAGTGCATGGACAACAGTGGTCAGGCTATCCCTGTCCAGAAACAGCCGCAGTTGTCTTACCAGCCGAAGCCAGTGAAAGGCACTCCTAGCCACTGAGCTTACCTGGGCCTCTGGTGACAAAGATGGATCCAGGAGCACCCCCAGACTACAGACGTGCTCTTTCAGAGGAAGTACGACCCCATCCAAAGCAGGAACTGACCAATTATCCGAACTTGGGAACCACCAACCCACAGCGCCTCCATCTTGCTAGGATTCGGACTCATTTTATTGGCCTTCATCCAGCCCACCACCGAGTCCAGGCAGCGGTCCAGAGCTTGCACGGCCTCTCCTGATTCAGATGTTACAGAGAAATAGAGCTGGGTATCATCAGCATACTGCTGACACCTCACCCCAATGCTCTGATGACCGCTCCCAAGGGCTTCATATAAATGTTAAACAGCATGCAGGCCAAGATGGTACCCTGTGGCACCCCACAGCACAACTGCCAGGGGGCCGAAAGACACTCACCCAATGCTATTCTCTGAGAGCGACCCTGGAGATAAGATCAGAACCACTGTAAAACAGTGCCTCCAATACCCATCTCACCAAGTTGGCCCAGAAGCATACCATGGTCAATGATATCAAAAGCTGCTGAGAGATCAAGTAAGAATAACAGGGTCGCACTCCCCCTGTCCTTCTCCAGATAAACGTCATCCATCAGGGCAACTAAGGCTGATTCTGAATCCAGACTGGGATGGGTCAAGATAATCTGTTTCATCCAAAAGTACTTGCAAGTGCTGCACCACAACCCTCTCAATCACCTTCCCAAAAAAAGGGTTTATTTGCAACCAGTCGGTAGTTATCACAAACCAATGGGTCCAGGATGGGCTTTTTCAGGAGCGGTCTGATCACTGCCTCCTTCAAGGTGCCCGGAACCTCTCCCTTCCACAGTGATGCATTGATCACACTCTGGATCCACCCGGTCAGACCCCCTCAACAAGGTTTAATAAGCCAAGAAGGGCAAGGGTCGAGAGGACACGTTGCTGGCCGCATCATCGCAAGCACCTTGTCCACATCATCAGGCCGCATCAATGGAAACCATTCCCAAGAAGTTGCAGCAGATGTTGCACTGTACACTTCATTGGGAACTACAGTAAATGTGGATGGGGCATCAAGACTGCTACGGAGGCTAGCAACTTTACCCTCAAAGTGCTTTGCGAACAATTGACATTGGGCCTCCGAAGGGTCTAAAACTCCATTTCCTGGTGTTGATGTCAGCAGATCCCTGACAATATAGAAAAGCTCTACTGGACTTCTAGTTGAGGATACGATGGAGGCAGAGAAGTGGGCCTTGTTTGCCGCCCTCACTGCCACGCAGTATGCACAAGTATGATGTTTTACTCGTGCCTGATCAGCCTCACAGCACGCCTTTCGCCGCTTGTGCTCTAGTCATCATCCAACCTGTTTCATTGCCCTTAGCTCACTGGTGTACCATGGTGCAAGCCGGGCTCCACAATGCCAGAGAGGGTGCTCTGGGGCAACCATGTCAAGAGCTCGACACGCTTCGCTGTTCCACAGTGTGACAGGGGCTTCAACAGGGTCACCTGCTCTATCTACTGGGAACTCTCCCAGGGCATTCAGGAATCCTGTAGATTCCATTAGGCTCCGGGGATGGACCATCTTAATCTGTCCACCACCCTTGCAGGGAAGGATCGGAGCCACAAGTCTAAACTTTACCAGGAAGTGATCTGACCATGACAATGGGGTGACATCCACCCCCCTATCTCCAGACCACCCCTTCCTCCATCTGGAGCAAAAACCAAGTTGAGGGTGTGCCTTGCCCTATGTGTTGGGCCCAGTAACACCTGGAGACAGCCCCATGGTCCTCATGGAGGCTATGAAGTCCCGAGCCGGAACACTAGAGGCAGCCTCAGTATGGACATTGAAATCACTCAGCACTATCGTTCTGGCCTCCTCCAACACCACAGCCAAGATGGCCTCCGCCAGCTCGGTCAGAGAAGCTGCCGGGCAGCAGGGTGGATGGTACACCAGCAGCAACCTTAGTTTACTGTCTCCTCAGCCTGACACAAGGTGCAGGCCCTCACAGCCAGCCCCAAGACAGAGTGGTTTCCTGGTGACAGAGATGGAAGTTCTGTAGACCACAGCAACTCCTCCCCCCCATCCCTGCAGCCTGTGCTGGTGTTGCACCGAGTATCCAGGTGGACAAAGTTGGGTCAAATCAACTCCTCCAAGCTCACCCACCCAGGTCTCGGTAATGCACACCAAATTGGCACCTTCATCCACAATCAAATCATGAATGAGAGTGGTCTTATTGTGTACCGATCTTACTTTAAGTGCCAAGTTAGAAGTGATTCAGCTAAGTGAGCAATGCATGTCTATGGCTGAGATAGGCCATAAGCTAGGTTTGGCTTGCCAAACAGTACAATTGTGAACATTAAGGAGAAAGTGTTGAAGGAAATTAAAAGTGCTACACCAGTGAACATTAAAGTTATAAGAAAACGTGATAGCCTTATTGCTGACATGGAAAAACTTGTACTGGTGAGGATTGAAGATCAAGCCAGTCACAACTTGCCTTTAAGCTGAGCTATCATCCAGGGCAAGGCCCTAAGTCTCTTCAATGCTATGAAGGCTAAGACAGGCGAGGAAGCTGCTGAGGATAAATTCAAAGCTAGAAGCTGGTTTAATAGGTTTAAGGAAAGAAGCCATCTCCACAACATCGAAGTGCAGGGTGAAGCAGCTAGTGCTGATGCAGTAGCTGCAGAAAGTTATCCACGTGAGCTTTGTAAGATCATCGAAGATGGTGGATATACTAAGCAGCAGATTTTCAACATGGACGAAATGGGCCTATATTGGAAGAAGACGCTGTCTAGGACTTTTATGGCTAAAGAGAAGTCAATGCCTGGCTTCAAAGCAGTAAAAGACAAGCTAACTCTCTTGTTAGGGGCTAATGCAGCTGGTGATTGCAAGTTAAAACCTATGATGATTTATCACTCAGACAATCCTAGGGCCCTAAAGAACTATGCAAAAGCTAGTCTCCCTGTTTATTATTCAAAAGCTTGGATGACTGGCAATCTTTTCTCAAATTGGTTCACGGACTATTTTAAGCCTACAGTTGAGGCTTACTGCAAGGAAAAGAACATTCCTTTTAAGATTTTACTTCTTGCAGACAATGCCCCTGGCCATCCTAGAGCTCTAATTGGTTTGTACAAGGAGATAAATGTTATTTTTCTACCTGCAAATACAACTTCATTGCTGCAGCCTATGAACCAAGGTGTAATTGCAGCGTTTAAATCCTATTACCTAAGAAGAACTTTTGCTAAGGCTATAAATGCCTTAGGCAGCGGTATAGTAGTGGGGCAGAGAAAATAAATTAAAAGCATTTTGGAAAGGCTTCACGATTTTGGATGGTATAAAAACTATTAGAGATGCATGGCAGGAAGTTAAAGAAACAACATTGAAAAGTGTTTGGAAGAAGCTAATTCCCACACTTAGGGACGATTGTGAAGGCTTTGAGAACCCAGTGGAGGTGGTCACTACAAATGTTGTGGAAATGGCAAGGGAATTAGAATTGGAAGTCGAGCTCATGACAAGACCCTGACAGACACAGATCTTCTTCTTATTGAAGAGCAAAGAAGGATGTTTCGTGAAGAGTCCCATTCTGATGATAGTCCTGCTGTGCCTAGAGAAATGACAACCAAGGAATTGGAAGAAGCTATCAACTGTATAGAAACAGGGATGGCAGCTTTTGAGAGGATTGATCCAAATTTCAAAAGAAGTTCTAAAGTGAATGCAACCCTTCTAAATGGTATTGCATGCTATAAAGAAATTCTAAGGGAAAGGAGACAGGATGTTATGAAGCATAGTTCATTGCTTTCCTACTTTAAGAAAGTACCATTGCAACCTTCGACAGCAACAGCTAGCCTTGAACAATCTTCAACGTCAACAGCAAGAGCTTCATCCAAGTCTCCACCATCAAAACTAATAAGATTTGTTGATGAGTCAGATGATGCAGGCTTGGATGACTTGGAGTCAGATGATGAAAATGTGCCAGCTCCAGGGGCAAAATGTGCCAGCTCCAGGGGCCACACAGAAGGCTCGCCACGCAGCAGAGATCCAGTAGGCCCTGCAGCCCTAAAGGCTGAAAGGGCGGATGACGGCAAGCACCTGTATAACACCTGCATCAGCCGCAAACCACTCCTCAGCACTGTGGAGACCTGGCAAAGATAGAAGCGCTGCAGCAAACACTCAAGATTTTAAGGTAAGCAATGTGTGTGCACTGAGTGAGCGGAGGGGGCGGCGGCGAGTGAGTGAGGGAGAGGGCAAGCAAACAAGCAGGGTAGAGGGCGAGTGAGGGAGGGCCGGCAAATGGGCGGGCAGCTCCCTGCCTGTGATCCGTGGCAGAAAGCCCCCTGCCTGCGATCCACGACAGAAAGCCCCCTCGATCCACAGCAGAAAGCCCCCTGCCTGCGATCCACGGCAGAGAGCCTGCCACCATAATGAGGGCGAGGGAGCAAGCAGGCAGGGGGGAGGGCAAGCGAGGGAGCTAGTGGAGGGCAAGCAAGTGGGTGCGAGCCGGCTGGTGAGCGGGCAGGCAGCTCCCTGCCTGTGATCTGTGACAGGGAGCCTGCCACCATAATGAGGGCAAGCGAGCGAGCAGGGGAGCGGTGGGAGGAGGTGATGCTATGTCCCACTTTGGAGCGCTTTTCAGCAGGGGTCTGATCCCTAACCAGCCGTATGAGTGGGGCCCTACTGTACTACATAGAGTGTGTGACAGAGTCAAGACCTTTTTGAGTAGGAGGGGCATGGATGCCCCAGGTCTTGCCTTCGAACGCTAGATGGCGCTATAACCCAAGTGATGTCATGATACCTGGGAAAGCCACCCTTCAGGTGAGACCAATGGTCTGTTCTAGGCAGCCATCCTGGGAATCTTACTTTCCTTTGACAACTATAGTAACAAGGGAGTTGGAGACAAATACAGAAATGCATGTGTATAAACATATATGTATTTTGTGGATTATAGTTTATTTATTTATTTGTTGCATTTGTGTACTGCCCCATAGCCGAAGCTCTCTGGGCGGTTTACAACAATTACAAACTTCAAAAACAAATACACAAATTTAAAAACACATTTTAAAAAGCAATTAAAAATATAATGAATATATACAAAGGTATAAAGACAAAATGTAAACAGCAAGGCCAAAGGGTGTATAGTCTGTGATTTTTCTATGAAAAGTTCACTTTATACAAGATTTAATAGTCACAGCCTGCAATTTTGCATTTCATTTCCATTCAACTCAGACCTTTACATATTCTCTGTGTGTATGTACACATACATACATACATGACAACTAAGAATTGCAGTCCATGAAGCAGGATTCTCTACTCTGTGAAAGCTTATGTCATTATAACATTTGCTAGTCTTTAAGGTGTCACAAGACTCTTTGTTGGTTTCCCTGCAACAGACTAATATGGCTCCTCCTCCCCAAATTGTCAATTATTTCAAGAATTCATTTTTAATCAAGATGGTTTGTGGGTCCGTTGTATCCCTGATGTTAAAAGATGACTTACGTTCATTCTTGACAGGTTAGATTTAAGTCAACAAAATCTTGCTCAGTGGATAAGAACAATATCTCAGCAAATCAAAGCGTTGTGTATGCTTCGAGATCAAGAAAGTGCTAGTAAGTGTGAAATCTGTTTAAATTATCTCACTTCTGAGGAAAATGTGGTAAAATAGTTTTGTTGTTCAGATTCAGAGTTCTTTTTTTTCTTTTGGGTTTTTAAATTGAGACCACTTCGATGGTCTCTTTTTATGGGCACGGTTACTTTCTTCTAGTGTTTGCATACTGCAGACATCATGAGTAGTAATATTAATTTGCCAGTAAAATAGTATATTGTTTGGTTTACTTTTCAGGTAACCCCTCTTGTAGCAACTCAGATAAAATGGATGAACTACATCTACCTGAGGGGTTTAGACCAGAGTTCCAACCAAAGTATGTATCTGTTCATAATTAACTTAAAATTGTAATTTTAGCAATTTAAATACATGAAAATTTTAGGACATTGATTTAATTGAAGGCTGGTAGCTTGTTCCACATTATTAAGCCCGGGCTATGTAAGAACCCTCTTACGAGCTTCAAGACAAAATATACACATGTGGTCATTTTAAAATTATGAAATGTGTGTGATATTCATAAGGTTTACAGAGATTAAGTGGATATGCTGTGAGTCTCTTGGCTTGTAGTTTATTTTGAGATGAGCAACTGTGTCAAAATAACCCAGACATTGAGTGATTTCCAGTATACTCATTTAAATCATTGGATGGTATTCAGTGCTAGTCCTACTCAGAGTAGACCCAGAGTAACAGACATTATGAACTTAGGTTCATTAATTTCATTGCATCTACTCTGAGTAGGACTTAGTTGGGTACAATCCAATGGACTTAAGTCTGTTGACTTTCAGTGGGTATATTCTGAGTATAACAGATATAGCAGATATCAAGTGTTGGGTGTGTGCAGAGGGAGACTGTTCAGAATTCTCATACTTTAATCAGTATTTCAGTTTATTACAACTGCATAAGCCAGAAGGCTATGGCAGAAAAGTTCAGGTAGTGAAGAGCGATTGAAACACGCAGGAATTTTTTGCCTATGTAAAAAAAGGTTTTTAAGTAGTTAGAAACCTAGGTTTGACAACTGAGGTGTTGGCCATATAAACAAGCTGTCATTAAGTATTTTTAGATAATAAGATTCTACTTTATTTAAATGAATAAAATTACCATCTAACAAAATCACCACTGATTAGCAAAAACAGCACAGCCAAAATTAATTCAGATTGTAATGTTACAGTAATTGTCCTGGTCCCTTTAGGTACAGCAGTGTCAACAAATCACTGGAATACTTACTGTTTTGTTCACTTTTGCAGCATTTATTCACAAAAGTGAATATGGTGAACAAGAGGTGTTCTGAAAATAAAACCTTCGTAAACTATCATCTCCAAATAAATAAGGATGTCAGATAATCTAAAGGGTACATTACGTCAAACTATGATCTAGAGCATGCTTCACTTTTTAGACTAGGAAATCATTCTAGCAATGTTTAGCTTCTAACAATCATGCTTTAAAACCTGTTTGTAATAGCGTCTGTTCCTCACTTATCTAAGGAATCCATATTCTGAAAGCATTAAAGAAATGCTGAAAACATTTGGCACCGCAATGTATAAAGTGGGCCTGAAGGTTCACCCCAATGAAGAAGATCCACGTGTACCTATAATGTGCTGGGGCAGTTGTGCATATACAGTACAAACAATAGGTAACAAATTTATTGTTCATTAAAAGGTTGGTGCTCATGGGAGTGAGATCAGTATAGATGCTCTGGTAATCTCACATAACTGTTAATATTTTTGCCTTCCACAGAACGAATTTTAGCAGATGAAGAAAAGCCATTATTTGGACATTTATCTTGTAGACAGGTAAGATGTCACAACCAGCTTAGTCCAAAGCACTGAGGGATAGGTGCACATAGTGAAATGATAATTATAACTCTTATTTTGGGTTTCCTATGATGTTAGAATATAACCATCTCTTATTAAAAGATTGCTATATAAACAGCAAATAGTGATAATGAACATTATGATAGTGAACATTGTCGCCCTGGGCTCCTACTGCGAAGAAGGGTGGGATATAAATCTAATAAATAAATAAATATTTCCTAATTGCTCATATATGGCCCCTCACGCTATGTTTCAACAAAGGAAAGAATTTTCCAAAGGGCTTAGTTCTCATTAAGCACATGAATGAGGTTTGTTTTTTTGTTCTTTGGTCCATTTCCGCTTTTGACTGTATTTATGTTCTGTTTTAGGATGACTGCCTTACTTCATTAACTAGGTTTGCAGCTGCACACTGGACGGTTTCTTCACTTTCAACAGTACAGGGTCACTTTTGTATGCTTTTATCATGTAAGTTCAAGATCCCTGTTACTATTCTCAATTACAAAATTATGGGAGAACAACCATATTTGCAGAAAATCTTGTGCATTCTTAAGTAACTTTTTGGATACCCACACAGACTTCCCGCAATCAGCATTGCTTTCCCAAGGACACTTGTATACACCACTTGCAAGAGCTATCCCACCCACTTCAGTGGAACTTACGAGGCTCTGGCAGTAGTGTGCACCTGGCACTCTGGGTTAGTGCTTTGGTTGTGAACAAATTCTTGAAGTTAGGGTGAAGTGTACCCTAGGCAATGTTTGAGCATGTTTGTTGTTGTTGTTATGTGCCTTCAAGTCGATCACGACTTACGGCAACCCTGTGAATCAGCGACCTCCAATAGTATGAACTACCCTGTTCAGATCTTGTAAATTCAGGTCTGTGGCTTCCTTCATGGAGTCAGTCTCTTGTTTGGCTTTCTTCTTTTTCTACTCCCTTCTGTTTTTCCCAGAATTATTTGTTTTCTAGTGAATCATGTCTTTTCATTATGTGTCCAAAGTATGATAACCACAGTTTCATCATGTTAATCTTCTACTGATAGTTCTGATTTAATTTATTCTAACACCCAATCATTTGTCTTTTTCGCAGTCCATGGTGTTTGCAAAGCTCTCCTCCAACACCACATTTCAAATGAGTTGATTTTTCTCTTATCCGCTTTTTTCACTGTCCAACTTTCACATCCATACATAGAGATTGGGAATACCGTGGTCTGAATGATCCTGACTTTAGTGTTCAGTGATACATCTTTGCATTTGAGGACCTTTTCTAGTTCTCTCATAGCTGCCCTTGCCAGTCCTAGCCTATTTCTGATTTCTTGACTATTGTCTCCATTTTGGTTAATGACTGTACCAAGATATTGATAATCCTTGACAAGTTCAATGTCCATGTTGTCAACTTTAAAGTCACATAAATCTTCTGTTGTCATTACTTTAGTCTTTTTGACGTTCAGCTGTAGTCCTGCTTTTGTGCTTTCCTCTTTAACTTTCATCAGCATTCGTTTCAAATCATTACTGGTTTCTGCTAAGACTATGGTATCATCTGCATATCTTAAATTATTGATATTTCTCCCTCCAATTTTCACATCTTCATCTTGGAGTCCCGCTTTCTTTATGATATGTTCTGAGTATAGATTAAACAAATAGGGTGGCAACCAATTGGTTTCTCCATATTCTGTCCTTACAGTAGCCTCTTGTGCAGAGTATAGGTTGTGCATCAGAACAATCTGATGCTGTGGCACCCCCATTTCTTTGAAAGCATTCCATAGTTTTTCATGATCTACACAATCAAAGGTTTTGCTGTAATATATAAAGCACAGAGTGATTTCCTTCTGAAATTCCCTGAACATGTAGCAACTGCTTAATAACTACCGTTACATTAAAACAACTTTTCAGCATCTGCAACACAGTAATGGGAGACCTGGTTCTTAAATGCAAAATTGGACAAAGGTTTTTTATTACACCACGTTTTATCTTCTAACAATAACAAAAAATAGTGAAGTATAGGAATTCACCCTACTTGTCTCATAAAACCTCCACTGTGCTGCTTGAACCTCTAAAACCTGGAGGTTAAAAGTGAGTGCTGGCTGTTTGAAAGCCCTTTTATAAATAGCCCTGTGCTGCTCCTTGAACCTTTTGGTTTTCAGAGGATTAAAAAGAGCAGCATTTACCAAAGGACTTGCAAGCAGCCCACACTGCAATTTGAAGTTCCGACAATCAGGGCTTCAAAGCAGAGCATCACCTGATGGTATAGTGATGTCAGGTAATTGACAGGTGTATGGCCCTGCCCACCTGTCAAATTTGTCCCAGCAGGGCTAGGGAGACAAGTATCTGGTCTACTGGTGAGAAGAGGTTCCTCACCCATGCTAGGGTTCTGCTAGGGTTACCTGGGAATGATTGTTGATTGGAATCGCAATAAGACTTCTCCGTAACCTAACAATTGCAACTCCCCAGAACTCTGGAAAGCCATGGAGGGCATACGATGCTGACCTAATCTACATGAGGTCCATTGGTCCATCTAGCCCAGTACTGTGACTGACAGGTTTCAGGCAGAGGTCTTTCCTAGCCCTGCTAGCTGACAGCCTTCCAACTGCAGGTGCTAAGGATTTTACTGATGCAAAGCATTATGCTCTGTAGCTGAGCTATGATCCCTTACAACATTATCTTCATAGTTACGGCCCAACCTTCACCAAAGGATAATACTGGAAACTTGAGTAACATATTCCTAGCCATGAGGTGTATGTTCTGCCCGCATAATTGGAGACAGTATGCTTCTGAATACCAGTTATTAGAAACCGCAAGAGGGGAGAGTGCTCTTGTGCTCAGGTCCTGCTTGCAAGCTTTCCATATGATTCTGGTTGGCCACTGTGAGAATAGGATGTTGGACTAGATGTGCCATTGGCCTGATCCAGCAGACTCCTTTTATGTTATCCATTGATTTCACTGGGTCTGTTCTGAATATTATTTAGTTGGATATCACCCACTGAATATAATTTAAAGTGTGTTAATGCTACTCTGAGGCTCCAGTGCCAACAACTATCTAATGTGTTACTGAACAGTCCACAGTTTCAGAAATTAAATGTAGAATATGAATATTTTGTCATGAGTAACCATTTTGTATTTTAAATATCCAGCGCTGGTGCCTAATGAAAAAAGTGGGAATCTCGCATGCATTCTTGATATCGACATGTTTCATTTATTGGTAAGTAAGCCTTTATACATTCTAAAGGTAAAGGTGTCCCCACACTTGTAGTGCGAGTCATTTCCGACTCTTAGGGTGTCATCTTGCGACGTTTACTAGGCAGACTGTATATATGGGGTGGGATTGCCAGTTCCTTCCCCGGCCTTTCTTTACCCCCCAGCATATGCCAGGTACTCATTTTACCGACCATGGATGGATGGAAGGCTGAGTGGACCTCGATCCCTTTTACCGGAGATTCAATTTCCTCCTTCCGTTGGAATCGAACTCCGGACGTGAGCAGAGCTTTTGGCTGCGTTACCACCGCTTACCACTCTGCGCCACGGTGGATCTTACTGTAATACTGTATGGCATTTGTCATTTAGAAAGAAGGTGTGACATGCTGGAAATATGTCTAGGAAGTGGTTTTTATTATATGTAGCACAAAACAAATCTTGAAGGTTGCAGGTCAGTGTGTAGCAACAGGGAGTAAATACCAAATGTGTGACAGATTTTTCCTTTTGTTTAAAGAAGTAACAGGTCAGTAGTTATATTCAAAGTCACCCCTATTTGTTGCTTTATGTAAGGTTGCTAGGAAAAGTTGTTCTGTAGGATTCAACGAAGTGGATGTAAATGGGGGATCACAAAAATGATCTTTCTGACTCTTACATATTTTCCCCTTATTGACAGGTATGCTTGGTGCTTTCTTTCCCCGCAGTACACAGTCAGGATTTTTCAGGAGTTAGTCATGGTACTGGAGATATTCATATCTTCCACCTTGTTACTATGGCACATATCGTACAAATAATGCTTACCTCGTCCACAGGTAATGTGTTCAATCAAAGTTATGTTGATTTGTGAGAGAAGGGAAACTAAGGAAGGGAAGTAAAATAATTATGGATATAATGGGAAATAATGCAAATTTTACATCATATAGATGTGTTTTTAAAGGAATCTTTTATTGAAAGTTTTTTTTAAACAAAGTTGATTATAGCAATCAAAGGAAATGCTATATGAATTGCTGAATTTTGTGTCCTTTCCTCAGGTGTACTGTAATATGTAGAGAAAACACATGCATGGGATATGGCTTCTACAAATCATTTCTAGATTTGAGAATTAAAACACCAGCGAATTTTAAATTACACAGCAGCATTTCACATTCTGTTTTCAAAGTGCTTCTATACCTGAACGTAGTTTTAGATCAAGTATAAAGTAAAAGTTGTTGGGAGTGGCGCTTTCTTTTATTTGGGAAACATAATGGTCAATGTGCCGTTTAAACGCTACTTTAAGAAAAATGAAAGGCATAATTCAACCTGTTCCCTAGTTGTGTTATTGGTGCATGCAGCACAGAAACATAAAACATAGAAAGCTGCCCTATTCTGAGTCTAGATTTAGATTTCTTTGTTTGCTTTTTTCAGAAGAAAATGGCATGGACCAAGAAAACCCTGCTGGTGAAGAAGAATCAGTCCTTGCTTTGCATAAATGTCTTGGCCAGTATGCAGGAAGGTAAAATGCCCAGTCTTTCCTTCCATCATTCTCCTTCACTTGTCGTCTCCAAGCTGAGTATATGTGGTAGCTGATTTCTTGCTCTCCAGAGGTGGGACCACATGTAGAAGGCTGTCCTCTGACCATTTTAAAGTCTCTCACAAGTAGGCAATTCAAGTAGGTACAGGAATACCCCACATTAACGTACGCAATGGGTCCAGAGCGAGTACGTAAACCAAAAATGTACTCAAAGTGAAGCACTACCTTTTTTCACTTATTGATGCATATACTGCACTGCAATCGTCATATACGGGCATAACTGATGTAAATAACACATTTATAACTAAAATAAACACAGTAGGTCTTATTTTAAGAAAATGTTTGTAGTTGGAAACTGATCGGGCTGTGGCATCATGCCGTTAAGTGTCCATTCTTGTGAAGCGAGCGTACGTAAACAGGAATGGTGCTACTGTAAATATGTCCGTACTCGTGAGTGTCCGTAAAGTGAAGTTCTGTATAGCGGGGTATTCCTGTATTCTAGTTTAGGACTTTAAAGGTCAAAGCAAGCCCTTTGAATTGTGCTTGAAAACTGACTAAAAGCCAGTGTAAATTAAGTGCAGGACATATGTGATTTCTGCAGCCAGACTTGGCGAATAACCTGGCAGCCATATTCTGGACCAAGCAAGGTTTCCAAACACCTTCAAAAGACATGCTCATGCAAAGTACATCAGTCATCCAATCTGGAAGATACCAAGGCACATGGCCAAGTCCCTTTATAGGATAGGGCACAGTTGGTGAACCAGACACTCTAGCAAAAGGCACTGCTGGCCACAAATTTTGTCTGAGAACCAAGCAGTAGAATTGGGTCCAGCAGAATGGTCAAACTGCAGACCTTTCTGAATTGCTTGGCCTCACCAGACAAGGGAATGATGACATTTTAGACTTACGGCTATTTAATACTATATAGCTAATATTTTAATATTAAAAGCAGTGTACATTTTTCATGTAGTTTCTATCCAGCTTTCTACTTGTGTTTTGACCTCTGATATTTCACAAAATGTATTCTGAATTGTAGTTATGCAAAAGAGTTTTGCTATTCCATAAAAGAGAATTCTTTGTCATCCTGAAATACTGTCTGTTGTTGTGGATAAAGGGATGATTCAGCATGTTTGTCCATCTTGGTTACTGTAGAGTTCTTAAAGAGGTAGGGTTTGCCCTGGGACTAAGGACAGATGAGAAATTAGTGCTTTGACTTTGAATCTACCTTAAGGAACAATACATTCAAAAGACTTTGGATGGAAACCAATTAGTGCCCTTGCGCTGATGGAAGAAGGAGTTTTTATCTGTTGGATACTTTCACAAATGGAAGAGAAAGCCATTTTTGCTGATTTCACCATAGCACCTGTACCCCACAGCGCCCCTGAAAATTAGCTCCAAAGTGTTAGGGGATCTTCCAGAACAGGCTCTCCTCTTCCATTAGAAGAGGCATCCACTGAATAAATAGTTCTATGAGCACAAGGGCACCGATTGGATTACGTCTTTTATTTCCCTTCCCAGGAACCTGATTAAGTGAGATACAGAAGAAATTAAATGTTTGTTGCATTTTTGTGTAACTTTTAAAATTGATTTTTTTATTTTTAGTACCTTGAAAGAAATTTCTTCTGGATGGCATCTATGGAGAAGTATAAAAGCTGGGATCATGCCTTTTCTGAGGTGCTCTGCTATGTTCTTCCACTATTTAAATGGTGTTCCAGTACCACCAGAGTTGCAAGGTATTTAATCAGACACATTTAAACAGCCTTGTGAATAATTTGTGGTGTAGTTTTAAATATTAAAGAAAGATTCTAACTTTATATATTCTGTGTTATAGCTTACTTGGCTGGTAAATTAAAGTGAGCTGTCAGGTTTTTTTTAAAAAAGTGCAATAGTGGCTAATTAAATTCCAGATTGCTTATAGACAGCTTAAAATATGCATTAAATTTGGGGCAAATGCAAAACGAGAATCCTGCAGAATTTAGCATACAGATGTAAAGAGCTAAAATTAAATATTGTGGCCCAAATCCAGAGAAAGTTAATTGTGCTTGTCCCATTGAAATCAATAGGACAAGCTAGTTATGATTACTTTTATGTCCCATCAATTTCAATGAGGCTTTAGTTTGACAAGCTATTTTTGGATATGGACATACTAGTTTTTCTTGTTCATCACTAAATTTCACTGATTCACTCAATCTCATTGGAAAATTTTTTCTTAATACTATAAGAGCATTTTATGACAATGAATTGCATACAATTTACTAGACTGTTTTGAATCATTTAAAGTATTACATTAGAGAGCAATCCTAACCCCCACATCATGTTTGGCCTTTTTTCCCCCCTTTGCAGTCAGCGGGGCAAACCAGTTTGAACACTTGTGTAGCTATCTCTCTTTGCCAAACAACCTCATTTGCCTTTTTCAAGAGAACAGCAAAATTATAAATATGCTAATAGAAAGGTAGGAACAATATTTATTATTTCAATTTAAATAAGTATACAGTGGAAAAAATATAAATCTTGCAGAGTGTGTATGAGATGACAAATAAAACAGCATTTGTATGCATTTGGAAACAGTCTGATGGTTAAGCATTATAAACCACTGGGCCAGTGGTTTATTTAGAATAGTGCAGTCACCTGTTGCACCCCTGCAGTGTACACTTGGTGCTGTTCCTTTACAGGCAGATCTGAGGATTTTGTGCCACATAGTAGTAAAGATTGGTACTTCCACCATTAATAGTCTCCTGATGTTGGAAGCAACTAGATGGAGAGGGTGACTTATGGTTCCTCAGTGCAACATCCTAGAGTATTTTCTTCCATGTGGAGATAGCTATTGTCCTAATGGTGGCACGCAGCTATTATAAGATTTGATGGTGGAGTTGAAATAGACATCTCATAGGAAAGTAAGTTGTTTCCCTACCCTGAGCCACTCACTGTGGGGGTGATCTTTCGCTGGCCCTTGACACCCAGGAGACACAAGCGGGGATTTAAACTCACAGACTCTGGACTCCAAGCCAGGCTCTCCTCCCCACTGTGCTATACCAGTGAGGCAAGCCATTTTTGAGAAATGTCTTAACATGAAGAATATTTAAATTACAGTGGGCTGGATCCAAAGGCCCTTCTGCAAATGGGAACTCTAGATCTAAGCCACTGAATCATACACTCCTTAGTTGGTTGCTACTGGAATGAAACACTAACTATTTTTCTTTCTATTAAAGCTGGTGTAATAATGATGAACTGAAAAGATACCTGCAGGGTCAGAGACAAGCCATAAGGTAAGTAAGAGAATATTTCTCAACTGGTGAAGTTTGTAGTAAATATTCTGGGAACATCAGATGCTGTAGCATCTGGCAATCCCAATGCACCTTGTCTGGGATCGCCAACCCTTTTTTGACCAGTGGGCACATTTTGAATTTTGAGAGTGCTGTGGGTGCCAGTCTCAAAGTGTTGTGGAATGTGGCACAACAGAGAAGGGCTGGTTTGGGAGCATGACACGACACAGCTTGGCTGCCAGGGGGCATGGCATAACACAAAATTAGAGAGTTCCATCATTGCCACTTCCTTTCACCAGCCCATCCCAGGATAACTGCATTTTTACCATGGGAAGTCATCTATGTCCTGCTGGTCCTAATTGTGGAGATAGAGTTTTAAAGGCACAAGAAGCCTTGTTTCCCCCTATGCTAACCCTAAACCAAAGCCTAGACTGCCATCCTGTACCCACTTACCTGAGGATAAGTCCCATTAAACGCAGATATTTAATTTCTGAATTAGATGTACCATTGTACTGTAAGCTATCTATACACTGGATTTTCAGTGACTCTGGTCTATAGCTCCTACATAGCAGGAGACATGCCTAAGCCTCTTTGCAAAGTTTTTCATTTGCCATTTGGGGAGGGGAATTTTTAACATCCACCTGCATTTATTGTGTAGTAGCATTCTCAGAAAATAACTTCTAGGAAGTACCTGGTCTCAGAGAAACGCACCACAGCAAAGATGCATCCTGGTTGCTAGGGGGAAAAGAAGGGCAAAATATTGAGTTTGCAAAGACTACTAGAAAATAACACAGAAGAAGAAAAAGTGCACTAAAGAGGAGGGACAGCAGAAGTTCTTTAAGGCCTCAGGGATTCTCTGGCATCCAAACAACTTAACACTTATCAATCACAGTTCTGACTTCACTCATTGGCTAAAAACCACCCAAAGAGCTTCGGCTATGGGGCGGTATACAAATACAATCAATCAATCAATAAAAACAAACAAACACTGACAGGCAAGAGCAGTCAAGCTGGCTTATTTCACAGAAATCACTTAGACGTATACCTGCACATTTTACTTTGTAACTTTCTTTCTAGGAGGGTTAGAAGTTTTGTTTTTAAAAAAATGAAAACTCAAGAGTCTAGGAGTGACAATGAAAGCTTTCATCATTGCCATGTCCTTCCAACCTAATCCTTCAGGGAGAGTGCAACTCCATCCCAAACAGATCTCCTTCCCATTTTCCCGATGTGGGAACCAGCAAACCCATGGCACCTCCTTCTTGTCAGGATTCAATTTTAGTTTATTGACAGTCCATTGCTGCATCCAAGCAGTGATCCAGCACCTGTACAGTCTCTACTGATTCACCTGATTCTCCCTGAAGATTGCTTCGTATAGATATTTAAAAGCATGGGAAACAAGACGGAGCCCCAAGGGACACCACAACATAATTGTCATAAGGCTGAACTTCTGTCCCTTACTGCCAGTCTGCTTCTACCTACAGGTAGAAGCAGAACCACCATGTTAACATGCCCCCAACCTGCAGTGCCACTCCAGGAGGATATCATGGCCAATGGTGCCAAAGGCTGTTGAATGATCAAGGATACTATTAATGTTACATTATAGCTAACAGTGAATGCAAACTTACTGCAATAGGTCAAGCTGTTTATGTACCAAGACCAACTTTATATGCAAGTTTGAAATGCTTTTATGTCTATTATTTGTTTCACTTTAGCTATCCACGAGAATCTAACAAATTAATAGACCTTCCTGATGATTACAGTTGCCTCATCAATCAAGCTTCTAACTTTTCGTAAGTCTTATGCAATTCTTTATGACAATCTTGGCTTTCAGTGGAATAATTCTGAAACTGCACAAACCACCATAACGTAACTGCTTGTCTACTTAACCTGATTTTTTAAAAATAGAATTTTAGTTGTATATTATGCCCTGTGTTTATGTTGTTGATATTTTAAAAAAAAATCGGAAAGAGGGCTACAGGTCACTGGTAGGGTATAACCTTGGCAGTCCTTGGCACCTTCAGTTGAAAGGGTCTTGGGCAGGAGGACTGGGCCAGGGCCTAAGACTCTGATGAGCTACTGCCATTTGAAGTAGAAGATGCTGGGCTAGATGTACCAGTGGTCTGGCTCAGTATAAGGAAGCTTGCTGTGTTTGACCTTGTGGAATCTTTTTTTAAAACTTTCATAAATGCTTAGTTCAGCTCCTCACCTTCTGTGTCCTTAAACTAACCTCTGTTGGTTTTTTGAATTTTTAAGAAATATAGGCTTGGATCCAAATATGGATCCATGGGCAGAAAGGCATTTCTCCATTTTTGGTGTGAGGGAGGCATCAGATAGTGGGTGGTCTCCCCCTGTTGCCCAGGAAAAGCAGATTTCATTTGACCTAGCTGTTTACCACTAGCTCTATTGCTGCTTGACTCCTCCCCAGTTTCCTCCTTGTTCTCCATTAGCAGAATACCATTTCCACTCACAAAAAGTGTCTTCTTGTCCCCCACCCCATTTCTACAAATTCTCCCTTCCTGCTGCATCCCTTTGTGCCATAATCCATGCTGTTCCAGAGGATCTCCCATCCCCAAGGAGCTGTTTTTAATGGAGGGAGGGATCACAGCAGGCCGCAGTTAGGAGGGGCAGGGAAGCCCATTGCACAAGTAGTGTTCCACTCACTCTTATTTGGATCCAGGCCATACACTAACTGGAGTATATGTATGATAGTCACCATGAAACTTATACAAGTAGATAATAGAATATATATTAAATATTTCAGTATATATTTACCAATGTTCTGTTTCTTACAAAGGTGTCCAAAGTCAGGTGGTGATAAAAGTAGAGCACCAACATTATGCCTTGTATGTGGGACCATGTTGTGTTCTCAAAGCTACTGTTGTCAAACAGAGTTAGAAGGAGAAGACGTAGGAGCCTGTACTGCACATACATTTATCTGTGGCTCTGGAGTGGGAATTTTTCTCAGGTAAGGGCGAGTCTAAATTAACGGATTCCTTTTTAATGGCCTTCACTCTGCACTCATCTCCCACCCATTGACTAGACAGAGGCTGTGGTGCCATGAAAATGTCTTTGTCCTTTGTTGTACTCCAGCCTCTAAACACTGATGGAGCTATTAATTTAAAGGACATGCAGAGTTTCACTGTCCAGGATGTTGTCGTGTGTGTTCTTTTCAGAGTCCGAGAGTGTCAAGTGCTATTCCTAGCTGGAAAAACAAAGGGCTGCTTCTATGCTCCTCCCTATCTTGATGACTACGGAGAAACTGATCAGGGACTCAGGTAGCTTTCCTTATTTTGTGTTTTATTTGTTTGCAAAAATTTCTATACCACCAGTATTAAGAAAAAATATAACGGCAGTGAACTGTATGAAATCAACAATAACATTGCATTCATTAAAAAAACTCATCCTAATTCTGTGACAGAGAAGCAGTTCACAAACACTGACTTCCATGAAGTCATTTTAATTGTTAGTAGTTGGTAAGGATGGCTATTGTTGTCATGACTTCAATGTGCCTGGCATATATAGAAATATAATTCATAGAGTTGAATCTAAGAGCACTGTTGGGAAGTCAATGCAAGTTAGAAGAAGCTGGGTTAAACATCCAGTCAGTGAATCCTCTTTTGGTGCGGTAGGATAGTCATGCAAACTTGAAGTTTGAGGCGCACTAATCAGTGTGCAAATGAAATTGTTACAATTGTGTGGGAGCTTCATAGACACCCTAGGCTGGTTAAACTGTACAGCACGGGTAGCCGCATGATGCCCTCCAAATGCTGTTGGATTACAATTTCCATGTCCGTTGGCCATGCTGGCTGAGGCTGATGGGAGCTGGAGTCCAACGATATCTGGAGGATACAACATTGGTTACCCCTGCTTACACAGTTTTCATTTTTATTGAATGTGCCAGAAACATGGGTTACAACAGTTTAAAATACATCCTTAAAACAATTTACAATCACAAACATCACAAAAATAGGGTGGCTCCTAAAAATATACAGCTTAGGTGTCAAAGGCTAGGGTAAAGAGGGTGTGTCTTCAGGATTTGCTGAAAACTATAGTGAAGTTGCCAGATGCACTGTGGTTCCAGCTTCATGGAAATCTTAAACTGGGCAGGTCTTTTTGGTGTTTGCCCCCAAATATCTGAGGTTTTGGGGATAACAAAGTTGGGAGAGGCGCAGCCTTCACCTGAGATGAAGTGCCCGTTGCGTATGGGCAGCTTATTGGCACCAGGGGAGAAAGCAACTATCTCTGCCTGCTGAATCTACTTAGCTCATGGCAGATTTGAAATTCTATATGCCACATCTCAAGGATTATCTGAGTCAGGCATGGACAGACTTAAGGCTTGTGGGATCTACTATGTTCTTTAATAGAAGCCCAAGATCCAACATCCAGAGCCAGGTGCAAAAGATGTACACTTAAAATAAATTCCTGGGCCCGAATTCTTTAGTTCTGAGTATCAGAACCAAACTGAACTCCCAGTCCTTCCACACAAAAATCCACTCCTAGTTACACTCCCACCTCCAGCTTGATTTCAGCAGAATAATTTAGGGCAGGGGAGTCATTTTGTGGTAGCTGTTGTTAAACAATTGGGAGTAAGAAATCCTTCCCAACCTAATTTTAATTGCCTGGATATCTGCCAGTAGACCTTCCTGTTGTCCACTCCTGAACTAAGTGATCTTTACAAACAGTCTCATAAGGTTGGCCAGTACTTCAGAAGGTCATGGGCATGTAAGGCAGTGGCTGGTTGCCCAAGGCCACAATTGATATCAATGAAGTGATGTTTAATGGATGTGGAGAAGGTGAGGAATGCCTGGCTTAGGGGCTTCCATTTTTGACCTCTTAGCTGTATCATTTCCCAGCATGTGTACCTCCAACACAGTCATCTGTGTTGCAATTTTCTCAGTCGCTTATTGATTTAAATATCTGAAGGAGCACCTCCTCCCATATCTACCTGCCCAGTCATTAAGATCTATAGGGGAGGCTCTACTCATGCTTCTACCACCATGTGAAGTATGGTGTACAATAAATAAATAAAATAAATAAATTTAATTTCTGTGTCGCCTATCTGGCCAGAGGCCACTCTAGGCGACGTACAAAACAGTTAAAACACAATAAGATAAAATACAATAATACAATATAAAAACAATATAAGAACAATACAGCAGCAATATTAAAACAGGGTAGGAGGCATTTCAGTCTTAGCAATTAACCCTCCCCAGAGATCCCAAAGGCCTGTTGAAAGAGCCAGGTCTTTAAGGCTTTACGGAATGCATTTAGGGAAGAGGCGTGCCGAAGATCTTGTGGGAGGGAGTTCCAGAGGGTGGGGGCTGCCACTGAGAATGCCCTCTCTCTTGTACCTGCCAATCTAGCTGTTTTTGTCGGCGGGATTGAGAGAAGGCCTTGTGTGGCTGATCTTGTTGGGCGGCATAATTGGTGGCGTTGAAGGCGCTCCGTAAGATAAACTGGGCCGGAACCGTATAGGGCTTTAAAGGTTAATACCAACACCTTGAATTGGGCCCGGAAAACAACTGGAAGCCAGTGTAGATCGAACAACACTGGTGTGATGTGATCCCGGCGGCGACTATTCGTAAGTAGTCAAGCCGCTGCATTTTGTATAAGTTGTAATTTCCGGACCGTTTTCAAGGGTAACCCCACGTAGAGCGCATTACAGTAGTCCAAACGAGAGGTGACCAGGGCGTGTACTACCAGGGCGAGCTGATAAGCAGGAAGGTAGGGTTGCAGCCTTCGTATGAGGTGTAGTTGATACCAGGCTGCCTGGCTCACTGCCGAAATCTGAGCCTCCGTGGACAGCCTGGAGTCAAGTACAACCCCAAGGCTGCGGACCTGGTCCTTCAGGGGTAAACTCACCCCATTGAACCTCAGGTCAACATCTCCCAACCTTCTTTTGTCCCCCACAAGCAGCACCTCGGTCTTATCGGGGTTCAGCTTCAGCTTGTTCCTTCCCATCCATCCACTCACGGATTCCAGGCACTTGGACAAGGTCTCCACAGCCAACTCTGGTGAAGATTTAAACGAAAGATAGAGCTGAGTGTCATCTGCATATTGGTGACACTGCAGCCCAAATCTCCTAATGATAGTCCCCAGCGGCTTCATATAAATGTTAAATAGCATGGGAGAGAGGATAGAACCCTGTGGCACACCACAATTGAGAGGCCAAGGGTCTGAAACCTCCTCCCCCAATGCTACTTGTTGGTACCTATCGGAGAGAAAGGAACGGAACCACTATAATACAATGCCTCCAATTCCCAATCCCTCCAGGCGATGTAAAAGGATACTGTGGTCGACAGTATCAAAAGCCGCTGAGAGATCGAGGAGGACAAGAAAGGTGAATTCTCCCCTATCTAATGCCCTCCTCAGATCATCTACCAGAGCGACCAAGGCTGTTTCAGTTCCGTGACCAGTCCTGAAACCCGATTGGTATGGATCCAAGTAATCCGTTTCATCCAAGTGTGTTGACAACTGGTTGGCCACCACTCGCTCAATGACCTTGCCCAAAAATGGTAGGTTCGAAATTGGGCGGAAGTTATTGAAAACTTGGGGATCCAAGGAGGGCTTCTTCAGGATGGGCTTTACAATTGCCTCCTTGAAGGCTGATGGCATCACACCCTCTTTCAAGGATGCGTTTACCACCGCCTTGATCCCCTCGCCCAATTTCTCTCTGCAGCTCATAAGGAGCCACGAAGGGCAAGGATCAGTTAGGCAAGTGGTAGGCTTCACAGATGAAAGCACCTTGTCCACATCCTCAGAAGGGAGAAGCTGAAACCGATCCCAACTTACCGGCATGCAACTGGTCAACTCTGATTCATCCACTGTATCCACGGCGCACGGGATCGAGCTCTGTAAGTGTTCGATTTTGTCAGCGAAGTGCTTTGCTAATATATCACAGGAGGCCTTTGACTGTGCCAAGGGTTCCTGAGCAGCTGGACCGACCAGGCTTCGGACCACCTGGAACAGCCTCCTGGGACAGCACTCCGCAGACGCAATAGAGGCAGTAAAGAAAGCCTTCTTTCCTGCCTTTATTGCCACTTGTTAGGCAGCTACTGCTGCTCTAACCTGTGTCCGGACATCTTCGGAGCGGGATTTCCACCACCGGCGCTCTAGTCGTCTCACCTCCTGTCTCAAACTACGCAGCCGCGGTGTATACCATGGTGCTAGTTGAGTTCTATTCAGGGGGAGAGGACGTTTCGGAGCCACCCGGTCTAATGCCCTGGTGATCCCATCATTCCACTCCTTCATCAGGGTTTCGACCGGGCGACCTTCAGCAGGTTCCAATTCCCCTAGCGCAGTCAGGAATCCATCTGGATCCATCAGGCGCTTGGGGCGGACCATTCTAATAGGTCCTTCACCCCTGCGGAGGGGGCATGGCATCGAGAAGTCCATGTTTACCAGGTAGTGATCTGACCATGACACCGGGGTGGAATGAACCACTCCCAACTTCAGACCACTTCTCTCCCAGGACAAACACAAGGTCGAGAGCATGACCGGCTACATGGGTGGGCCCAGTATTACTAAGGTGCAGTTCCCAGGAAGCCATGGTTTCCAGGAAATCCCGAGGGGCTCCAGTGAGAGTGGCCTCGGCATGCACGTTAAAGTCACCCAGCACTAACAATTCTGGGGACAATGTCCGTACAGCCGAGACCACCTCCAGCACCTCGACCAGGGAGTTTGCTGTGCAGCGGGGTGGGCGGTACACCAGCAGGGTCCCTAAACTGCCCTTCGGGCCCCACCTCCAGTACATACAATCAACAAATTGAGTCCTATGGAGAGGAGATCTGGCAAAAACCAAGGACTCTCGGTAGATGACTGCCACGCCCCCTCCCCGCCTTCCTACCCTCGGCTGCTGTGCATAACGGAAACCTGGTGGACACATGACCTCAAAAATGGGAGCAGAGGCTTCGTCCAACCAAGTCTCCGTAATGCATGCCAGGTCTGCCCGCCCATCCAAGATCATATCATGAATGAGTGAGGTTTTCTGAGCCACAGACCTGGCATTACATAACAGCAGTCAAAGGTCGGTAGGAACCTTGCGTCCCCCAGTTTTCGTCTGGTTCTGAGCAGACCTGGAACATGGGATGGATATAATGCATCTATCCCGTGTTCCCCTATTCCGGCATGGTCTGCCAATAGCACCCTTCCAGTGCCTGCCGCCCAAACTTCCTATAACTTGGTCCCCCACTTCCCTCCCTGGCTTGCACATGCCTCTATCCCTATCTGCCAGTCAACAGGTCACCCACCCTAACAAATTTTTGTCCGGAGACCCGCCTCCGTACCCAGTAACAGCTGTAATTAATTAAAATAAATTAATTTAAATTAAACTAAATCAATATAATTCACTTCACATTCACACATTCATACACACTTCACATGCAGAGCAGGAGCCCAAGAAGGAGAGAGCAGAGTTGTTGGCCAAGCAGCAGCAGCAGCACAAGCAGGCAGATGGCTCTCCCTCCCTGGACGGTGATGGTCCTCTTCCCCTTGCAGGCACTGGATCTGGCATGTGAGAGGGTGGTCGCCCTGTCTATGGAACAACTTCCCCTCTGATGTGCATCTCATACTGATATTATTTGCTTTCCGTCGACAGGTGAAGACATGCATCTTTACCCAGGCCTTTGGGAGGGAGCAAGGTTTACTGAAGTTTACTGTTATGTGGTGCTTACTCTGATAGTTTTTACTCACCTGCTTCCATAAGTGCTGTTGCTGATTGTTTTAATTATCAATTTTAATATGTTTATATGAATTGGATTTTAGACATTCTGCTTTGTTTTATTTGTTAATTTGCTAACATATGTACTCCTGAGAACATCTGGTGAAGGACAGATTATAAATATTGCAAACATATAAAATAAATATTTTGCATGTAAGACAATTTAAGCATTTGGACCTTTGACTATTTCATCTTCTTAAATGCTCTTTTATGTACTTTTCTCCTAGACGTGGGAATCCGTTACATCTGTGTAGAGAGCGATTTAAAAAGATTCAAAAACTCTGGCAACAGCACAGCATTACGGAAGAAATAGGGCATGCACAAGAAGCAAATCAAACTTTAGTAGGCATTGACTGGCAGCATTTATAGCTAACTATTTCTGAAGATTGGAACCTTCCTGATCATTCTTTTATAATACAGCGAAATTTGTCAAGCAGAAGGAGGATTAGAAGACAAAGGACTGAAGTAATAAAGAGAAGAATTTAGTTATTTTATTAACTTTTCCATGTTTGTATATTTCCTGGTTTCCATAACCATGTAAACTTTTCTGTTTAGCAGGTTTGAGCAATAGTATTATTTGCTTCCTACTGTGCTTCCTTCATACACAACCTGTTGATTTCTGTAACTTGGGCTAGTGAATTTACGTTTCTGGTACTAAAGTGGACATCTTCTGAAATCTTTTTTGATACCTTAGAGGAGGAAAAACTGCTGAAATGGCAACTAGACAGAGCACAATGTAGAAGTGGTATGTTTGCCCTTTTGTAGTAAATCTGAGCCATTTTGCATTTTAGTAAAACTGTTCTGTACTTGGAATGACATAGGGGTGCACAATGTAGCAATGGATTTATATATGAGTGCATAAGAACACTCATTGTATCTAAAATGAATTTGTAATCTGAAGCTTTGCAGGGCCCTTTTGCCTTTGTATTTCTTCTTATAAGAAAGAGAACACTTTAATAAGGAAAATTAACTTAAATATCTTTTTTGAAATCTTGCACTCTTTGGAATTATTGTATGGATTGTGATATTGACATAATGGGCAAAAACAAAACTGTTTTCCCCAGGTAGCATGCCATCACTTGGGTTATAGCTCCACCTTTGAAGGCAAGAATGCAAAGGAGTCAAGACCGTAGCTGCCCCTTCCAGTCCCACTCCAGTTCATTCTTGCCTTCATCCGAGGCTGTTCCCTTGTGTACTCTTTACTCCTTACTGTAGTGAGTGTGGGTCTGTGTGTTTAGTGAGTTTTGGTCAGTACGTTTAGGATTGTGTGTAGAGAGCTTGATGTGGGGAGTGTGAGAGAGTGTTTGTTTTTGTTTGTTTTGTGAGGGGAATTTTTTATTTGTCATCTTCCATGTTGAAAAGGTTGACATTCTGCTTTGTTGAGTTGAGATATTGAGATAGTAACATCACTCATTGGAGAAGTCATGTGAACAATAATTTGATGACAAATTCAGAGGGAGAGAATAAGTGGTTTGGTTTGGTTTTACTTTTGGTGATTTCAAACATTCAAAGTTCAGGATCCATCTCCCTTTATACAGTTCTTATGCTAAAAATATAGAAAGCAAAGTAAAAGCCATGGACAGTCCCCTTAACAAAACATTTGTGAGTTGCAAAATTTTGTGGCCATTAGTTTCCTTCATTTCTATTGTCTACATAGATTTGTACATGGCTGGCATTCTGTAAAGAAATTTGTCTATAGTATATTTTATAAGTATATTGAAAACACAGATTTTGCACATGGGTGCCTGAAGGCAGTGAATTTTCTAAATATAAAAATCTTCTCCAAGAAAACAATATAAAATATTTTAGAGAGGTTTCATTCTATCTCTTCCAAATTTCATTTTTAAATGACAAATTACTATAATCTATAATCTTAGCTAGTTCTGATTTCATCTTCAGTGCAGAAAAGCCATCCCTTGAACATCCAGTGTGCTTGCAATTAGTGCAAGTTTGGATTTTTTTTAGTGATCTGACACATCAGGTAGTGTTCACAGCAGCTTTCTATAGGCCAGAATAATTACAGTTAATACATAAAACACAAAAAGCTATACCAGCTTGGATTCCTCTTCTTAAGGAAAGGAATTTTTGACAGGACATACTTGTCAATCTGATCAGAGTCTTCCTACACGTGTGCTTTAGTAGTTCTTAAGTCTCTCCTCCTTTGCTGAGTGTTGTGTAACTAGCAAGAAAATATTCAGTCTTCATTTTCCCTTTGATTAGGTTGTGGATAAATCTTTGCTGTGCATGTTACACTTAATGTAATGTTGTTTCTTTGGGATTTTAAAAACTTCTTTTAAGAGGCATATAGAAACAGGGCATTTAAATTCTGGGTTTTTTTCCTCTCATGGGTGCATAGATAATTCAAAAATGGCAAATAGGATCTGCTGCCATTTAACTGATAGGTTTCTATATAAAGTAAATATTGAGAGAATAAGGTATTTTCCTCTCAGGTACTATAATAGTCCGAGATGGAAGTCAAATGGGTTGGTGGAATTAGGACTATAAGACATAGGAAAGTGTATAATTTATCCTGGTTTTCTGTAGGATTGCTCATTCTTCAACAACCCATTTTCTCTTCTCTGATTTTTTCTTTTTGCATGTATTTATGTTCATTGTAGAAATGTTTATATAACGAGATTTCAGTATCAGGGAATTAATACCTGTAATGAATTGGCTAAAACTTTCATATCTGTGGACAACTTGTAAAAATTGAAATGTATCATATGTATAAAAAGTATAAGAATAAATGCTTTAGGTGTTGACATTCAATTGATATGTAAACCTGCTTGCTTTTTTCTTTTTAACAGAAAGTTCTGCTGAACATTTGAGTTACTAGCTTTTAGTACTACAATAGGGCCCTGCTTTACGGCGCTTCGCTAATGTGGCGGTCTCAGTTAGACACAATTAGACTAAAGCCCCACTCATACGGCGCTTGTTCTGCTTTTATGGCGGTTTTTGGGCGTCAAGCACCATTCTATTCAATGAGTTCCGCTTTTCAGTGTTTTTCACTTTTCAGCGGGGGTCCGGAACATAACCCGCCATATGAGTGGGGCCCTACTGTAGAGTTATAGCCTGGACCTGCAACATCTCTAGTTTTTCCAAGGCAGCATGCCATCAGGAGGGTATTAGCACCACCTAGTGTCCAAAGACAGGAATGCATAGGAGTCAAGATTTCTGATGCTCCTGGTGTGATTCCAGTCCATTCCTGCCTTTGTCCTAAGTTGGATCCTTCTGCCTTAGCTCTCCTGTGAGTTTGTTCCTGTAGTGTACTTTGTCTGTATTTTGTGAGCCTTTTTTCTCCCCCTTTTTCCTTTTGATCCATTGATAGCAAAAAAAAAATCCTAGTTCTGGCTGGCAGCCTTCCAGCTACTGGGGCTTTCCTACTACTCCCCCTCCTCAGTCTTGGGGCTGTGGCCTTTTCCTCCCTTGCCGCCAGGCTTCTCCCCCACCCACCACCCAATCACGGTCTACAGCCACAGATTGCCCTTTATGCCGCCGTGGCTGGCGGGG
Source organism: Rhineura floridana (assembly GCF_030035675.1). Lineage (NCBI taxonomy): Eukaryota > Metazoa > Chordata > Lepidosauria > Squamata > Rhineuridae > Rhineura > Rhineura floridana. The sequence goes on from NC_084483.1 coordinate 176,888,976, forward strand.
GTGGATCGTCCCATCAGCTGCTGCCCCCACCGCAGCTGCCTCCTTCCCGCACACTTCAGAGCTTGCGGCTGCGGCTTCAGTCACAGCCTCACGGTCTCCTTTGCTGACCATTTGGTCTCCTCTGCTTCAGGCCTTCCTGCACTTTTCTGCCCCCTTTTTGTACAGGCTCCTTCTACTTCCTTGTGCTCTTGCCTTCTGCCTGCTTTGCTTGTTCCTTCTCACTCTCGTTGCCTCAAAAAAAAATTCTTATTTTGTTCTTGGCTGCCCTGTTCTGTACTTTGGCTCCAGCTTCTGTGCCTTCTTCCTTTCTGTCTTTCCTCTTCAGACAAGGCAGAAGTATTTTTTTTTTAATTAAGCACTGTTTTCCCATGCTTTCGGCTGCATTTTGCTGTTGGCTGTGTTTAGAGAACTTACCATTCCCCTTTACTGTGTGTGGTTATTTTTGCTCTTGGCTACATTTAGAGATCAGACTGTTCCCCTCTACTGTGTGCGGTTATTTTTAGCCTAATCCACCGCACCCCTCTATCTGTGTTTGTATTGATTAATCGGAAATCTATCCATATAACACCTGGTACCGCTCTCCTCTACTGTGTGCGTGTAACCATGATTGGACCATCCCATGCTGGTTTTATGGATATCACTACTGAGGCACACCACAGTGATATGCAGCAGTAGCCATCTCAGTAGGCATCAGTTCCATCTACCTCATGGCCTGCGTTAAAGAATTCCATCGGAAGGAATGTTGACTTGCAATTTGGGCTTTACCTCACCCCTCTACCATGTGTGTGTGCCCTGGTTACCATCTTCGTGTGCACAGTTCTTCCTGTGTGTGATACCTTGGCCACCTCAGGCCCTAAGGGAAGCAAGGCAGCCAAACTTGGGCCTCCTAAGTATTCCTCCTCAGAAATTGCACCAGAGCAGCAATGTTTGATGTGGACACTGCTTGTGGTTGAGAGAAATTTGTAACACTTTATCAGTCTCCACTGTACTTCAGGTCCTAGTCTGTCCAGTGACTATGGAAATGGTTTAGCTTTCCCCTCAGAATCCTTGGGCAGAGATATGGCATAGACCTCTGCTGAGGAGTTTTCCTGCCATTTTTCTGGTACCTCTGTTTCCACTTGGTCCAGTGACTGTGGAAAGTGTTTGGCTTTTCCACTCAGAACCCTCGGGCAGAGATATGACATAGTCCTCTGCTGAAGAGTATTCCCGCCTTTTTTATTGGAGGCACTATAACAGCAGGTTCAATACTTCTAAGAGACCTGATTCCTTTTCTCCCAAGGCCTGAACAGCAGCAGGCCATTTCCAGGGGCAACAATAAAATAATGCAGTGGCTCCTCTAGGGGCCCTCCATGTAGAGAAGGCATATGAATTGCCTCATGAGCTTCACCTCAAAGCTCCTGTTCTCCCAAGGCCTGAACAACGGCCTGTTTCCAGAGGCAACAGTAATCTAGTGGCTCTTCTAGGGGGCCTTATTGTAGTGAAGGGATATGAATTGTCTCATGAGCTTCAGCTCAAAGCTCCAGTTTGCTCCTCTGAACAGTTGCAGCCCTTCATAACTGAAAATTTTTGGATTTATCCTGTGACTTCCTTACAGAGGAGGATCTGACTGTCGTGCTGGTGGGAAAACATAACTAAGCAAGATAAGTAAATTAAGCTGAGTATAGTTTCGTCAATTACATGATGTTTTCTGATCTATCTATTGCTAGAGCATTAATGCAAAGCTCCAGTTTGCTCCTGTGAACAGTTGCAACCTTTCATAACTATCTGAGTAAATATTTGGACTTATCCAGTGACTTCCTTCGAAGCTCTAAAGGCCCTCTTATTATCCTGCTGGGTAAACATAACATAAGAAGATAATGCAAATTAAGCTGAGTGTATCTTTTTAAAATTACATTCAGTTTTCTGCTCTATTTCTATGGCATCAATGTGGTTCTCCAAAAAGGTGATGGCTGCTTGGTTAAGTCTTGCCCTTCACAAGCAGGTGCCTGGGCAACTTAACAACAGTTTAAAATTCCATTTAGCCTTTGCAAGGCTTACTTCACTGTTTCAGTCTGTGCAACTAGACTCAAGGTTACACATATTGGCATATATGGCTGAGGTGCAGTTCTGCTGGAAGGTGGTTATTGTTCAGTCAACTCCTGACCTTCACCTGCAGGTCCCTGGGTGACTTCAACAGTTTAAAATTGTTATCAAAACAATTTAGCCTTTGGTACGGCTTACTTCTCTGTTCAGTTTGTGTAACTTGACTCAAGGTTACACACATCAGCATATTTGTACTGAGGTGACATTCTGCTTCCCTACCTGCAATTAAGCATTTCAGTGGTTTTAAAAGCTTTCAATGTAAGCGTATTCTTTTTGTTTTGACAGGTAGTCCTCTAGACTGGTTACTGCCCAGGTACCTAGAGACTCTCCCTGGGTATTTATTTCCTGTGACTGACTCTCCAGCAGCCCCATAAGTTCAGGGGAAGCTCAGAGGCAGGACATGTGTGCAGCAGCATGCTCCCGCGATTTCTGATGGCTAGGGTTTCAAAGCATTTTGCCCCCGTTTACGCGATCAGAAGATGAAGGCAGTGGCAAACTACCTCTGAATACCGCTTACCATGAAAACCCTATTCATAGGGTCGCCATAAGTCGGAATCGACCTGAAGGCAGTCCATTTCCATTTTCATGCAGTCAGAGCACTTTCATCGTGTCTGGTGATCGCTGTTGGCCTTGTCTTCCATGTATTTGCCTTATCCTCTTGGACCCAGCCAAGCTGCTGGCTCCCTCCCTGCTTAACTACAGGGTAGCCTTAAGACAATAGTAAGACTAACTGAGCTGTAGACTGTCTCCCAGTGTTAACTACAGAGTAGACTTAATTATTATTTTTTTATTTATTTATTAGTCGCCCATCTGGCTGGTTGTCCAGCCACTCTGGGCGACGTACAAGATAAAACAATACATTAAAACATTAAAATTTAAAACCATAACAGTAAAAAAACCTAACCCACCCCAAAAGCCTGCCTGAAGAGCCAGGTCTTCAAGGCCCGGCGGAAGCTTATCATAGAAGGGGCATGGCGGAGACCTTGGGAGAGAGTTCCACAGGGTGGGGGCCACTATTGAAAAAGCCCTCTCTCTAGTCCTCACCAGTCTAGCTGTTTTAACCGGTGGGATCGAGAGAAGGTCTTCTGAGGCTGATCTTGTTGAGCGGCATCCCTGACGATGCTGGAGGCGCTCCTTCAGATAGACTGGGCTAAAACCGTATAGGGTTTTAAAGGTCAAAACCAACACCTTGAATTGGGCCCGGTAAACAACCGGTAGCCAGTGCAACTCCTTCAGCACTGGAGTGATGTGATCTTGCCGGCGGCTGCCTTTAATCAGACGAGCCGCCGCATTCTGTACCAGTTGCAGCTTCCGGACCGTTTTCAAGGGTAACCCCACGTAGAGCGCATTACAGTAGTCTAGGCAAGAGGTGACCAGGGCATGTACTACCGGTGGGAGCAGATGGTTGGGAAGGTAGGGGCGCAGCCTGCGTATCAGATGGAGTTGATACAGCGCTGCCCAGCTCACAGCCGAGACTTGAGCCTCCATGGTCAGCTGGGAGTCAAGAATGACCCCCAGGCTGCGGACCTGGTTTTCAGGGGCAATTGTACCCCATTAAGCACCAGGTCCACATCCCCCAGCCTTCCCTTGTCTCCCACAAACAGTACCTTGGTTTTGTCAGGGTTCAGCTTCAGCTTATTCCTTCCCATCCAGCCACTCACCGACTCCAGGCACTTGGACAGGGTTTCTACAGCCAACCTCGGTGAAGATTTAAATGAGAGATAGAGCTGTGTGTCATCCGCATACTGATGACATTGCAGCCCAAATCTCCTGATGATTGCCCCCAGCGGCTTTATATAGATGTTGAACAGCATCGGGGAGAGGATGGAACCCTGTGGCACCCCACAAGTGACAGGCCAAGGATCCGAAACCTCATCCTCCAATGCCACTCTTTGGTACGTACCAGAGAGGAAGGAATGGAACCACTGCAATACAGTGCCCGCCATGCCTAACCTCTTCAGGCGGTCCAGGAGGATAACGTGGTCAATGGTATCGAAAGCCGCTGAGAGATCAAGGAGGACAAGGAAGGTGCATTCGCCCCTATCCCACGCCCTCCTCATATCATCTACCAAGGCGACCAAGGCTGTTTCAGTCCCATGTCCAGGCCTGAAGCCCGATTGAAATGGATCGACTTAAGTCAATGATTTATTTATTTATTGTATTTATATACCGCCCCATAGCTGAAGCTCTCTGGGTGGTTTATAATAATTAAAGGCTATCAAGCAACTCACTAGACTTGTGGATTCAATGGAGGTGTAATCTTCTGCCAGAAGCTCCATAAGGAATTCCGTTTGGTTTCCGAGAGCAATCGTCTCTGAGTTGTTTCTTTCATTTTGGAATTCATCAAGTTCAGCTTTCAAAGTTTTCTGCAACTCACTTCTTTTAATTTCAATCCTACTATAGGCAATGCATTCTAGCTTCAAGCTGTTTAAATATACAGCTGGTTTTCTCTTAAAATAGGAATTTGAAATTTACCAGGTGACTTTTGATATTGTGCTAGTCGGGCATCCTAGCCCAGTTGGCCATGTTTGTTGGAAACAATAAGTTGGAGTTTATTCCACCATGGAATAAACTGTTGGAATAAATGTTTTTGGAATAAACATGCTGTTTCAAGGGCCTCTTTTGCATTCTAGTCCAGCTTGATTGAACATCTCAGAGGCCAATGAACCTTCCACACCTTCCAGACCTTAGGAAAGCCCCTACTGCCATCTTGGTTGATGGCAGGCATGTGTGCACAGCTTGCACGTCATTCACAGGGAAGGAGAGGTAGGTGGAGTGTGCATGCAAGCTTATTGGAGCCCGTGCTGACCAGTGGCGTCGCTAGGGGGGTGCGAACCACACCAGGTGACACCATCAGAGGGGGGTGACTCAGCTTTAATTTTTTAAAAAAATAAGTTTCTAGGTGGTCCGGTTCTCGAGATATACATTAAAACGTCAGCCACCCCCCAGTGGCGTCACTAGGGGTGTGTGGAGGGTGCGGACCACACCAGGTGACACCATCAGATGGGGGTGATTCTCAGCTTTAATTTAAAAAAAAAATAAGTTTCTAGGTGGTCCGGTTCTCGAGATATACATAAAAACGTCAGCCGCCCCCGTTAAATCTTTTTTTAAACTACTGTATAGCACTTCATAGCTTTAACCCCGCCAATTCAGGATTGCAGCCAATCAGTGAAGTGTTTGGTTGACCTGTGGCAGTGTCTAGTAAACCTCATTGCAAGGCCAGAAAATGGTGGTTTCCCCCCGTTTATCTGAAAATCTCATAAATTGGGTAAGTATATATATTTCAGTTTTTCCCCCTCTTGTGTGTAGGAGTCAGATCCTGGGCAGTGTTTTCAAAACCTTCCCAATACTTGCTTTTGTGGGGGTAAAAGCATTGCTAATCCCATATCTCCAGAGTAAATCCCATTGAATTCAATAGGATTTACTTTTGAGTAGACACGGTTATGAATGTGCTGAAAATCAATGGGACTTTGGAGTGAATGTAAAAAAGAATTGTGTTTGTGTTGTCTTTCTGTCCCCCCCTCCTCCAGTCCTATTTTAAAGCAAGTAGGCAGGGCTTACTTAGGTATTACAGTTTTTATTCTGTAGGAAATGAATACTGATTTTTTTTAAAACTAATACTGATTTTTCTGCAATGACCAACTGGTTTGACAATAAACTATTATATGGGCTGTATGTATTTATACATCTGCAGTGTGTGTGTATAGTCTTTCCAACACCCCTGTGAGGTAGGGTTGGAAACCAAGGCAGCTCAGAACAAGAAATAAAGCCATTTAAAATCCAATAACCATAAAGCAAGAATAAACAGTTGGAAAACAGCCTAAAGAGGCATGATTCTGAATTTTGGGTTGGGTGAATGAAGTTTATTTATTTATTATTTGATTTATATCCCGCCCTTCCTCCCAGTAGGAGCCCAGGGCGGCAAACAAAAGCACTAAAAGCACTTTAAAACATCATAAAAAACAGACTTTAAAATATATTAAAACATCTTTGAAAATATTTTTAAAAGCTTTAAAAAAACATTTTTAAAAAAACAAAGAAAAGGCTTAAAACATATTAAAAAGCAATTCCAACACAGACTCAGACTTGGATAAGGTCTCAACTTAAAAGAACAAGTTGAAAGAACAAGTTCCTTATCACTTGAGGTTGTAGTTCTCTGCACACTTCCCAGTTTGAGTAAGCCCCATTGAATACATTGGGACTTGCTTCTGAGTAAACAAACATCAGATTGCACTATAAATATATTTACAGATTGTGTAATTCATAAACATATTTGAGAGTCATGTTTATATAAATATTTCTTCATACTGTGTCCCAATAAGTATTTGATTTCACACTATGGTTGTAGATGATTTTTTCCTCTACATTTTAAGTGTGCCCTTCTTCCTGGGGGTGGTCATGGTTCTCCGTTGTTTTCATCCTGAGGGGAGGATAGGCTGAGAGATGGTAGCACATTTAAGGTCTCTTCACCTCCCCCCTTTTTTTATTTGTATTTATTTTATATTTCTCCAATATCTTCCCCTGGCTGTTTTTATGTATTTTAAATATTTTTAGATTAAATAAATAGGAAATCATAATTGCAAACCTCCCTAAAAGCAATTTACCTATCCTTATGTTTTGGCAAAGTGATGGTGTGAAGGCATGCTGGTAGAACAAGAGACCATGTTTGAGGCATGTTATAAGGTGTTTGAGGACTTTGTCGCACATTACTTTTTGAGACCTGTAGATTCATGTTGGAAAGAACACGTGCACGTATTGAATGGTGGCTTGGGTGCTGTTTTTTCAGTCTACGCTGCATGCGTGGGGAAGGTGATACATCATCTGGCAGCTAGCTTCATAACGTGAGAATGAAAAACGTTTGGATCACCTTCACTTGTTTACTTTTCTGCCTATTGAGACCACTTCATATATTACTTTTTCATAAACAGAAATTTAATCTTTGTATAGGAAAAAGTATTTTGTAAAATGTGAAGGACAGTGGCTGCCCAGTCAGTATAACCACTGTACAAGATCTACTCAGCCACTGTAATTACCTTTTTGTTTTGAGTGCCCTTTTGTCTGGGTCTTGGTTCAGGTGTGTATCCAACTTTGATGTGCTTATGGAAGGGGTGTGCAAGTAGTGCCCCCCAAAGTGTGGAGGCTTGGACGAACATTGTGTTATGGAAAACCAAAGTCTGTGTGAAAGTACATATTTGGGAATGCCATCAGTGTAATCCTAAACACATTTAATAAATAATATCGAACTTGCACGTCACAAAATATATGACGGTCATGTCCATAAGCACCAGGAGGATAGTCGCCCAGGGGATCTTAGTCCCTCTGCTTTTTGGGAGCAGGGTCCCTATGTCTCCAAGCATCCTACAGTCAGCATGAAAAGGGAGTGTGTTAGTCACTGAGAAGAGTCTTCTAATAGGCTTCCTTGCCTTTCCTGCTGATTGGAGCCAATCAGAGTGAAAGGAGGTGAGTCAGCCACTGAGAAGACTCTTCTCAGTTGCTAACACTCTCCACTTACATGCTGATTGGCTCCTAGAGATGTTTGTTGTGAGAGAATACATTAACAAAGATCTCATTCTTAATCCAGGAGCAAAAAAGGGTGTATGTGGCTGCAACTATCATGAAGGGACTCTGCACTTCTGAATTTTCTACTAAACAACTGATAAATACCTAGGTAACTTTGTGTATGGGGACTTATTATTAAGAATCACTTTCCATAATTGTAGGGACGTATGTCCACACGCATGCATCCCAGGCACCTAAATGAGGGGTGAGAGCAGCATAGGGACATAAGCAGATGTCTTATACCAGGGGTTCCCAAACTTTTCTTCTACATAGACCACTTGAAAATTGCTGAGGGTCTGAAAGTATCTGAAAATTTACTATGGGCATATGCAAGATAATTAACTCCCATTAGTGATAAGAGAAAGAATTTGGGCTGTTCGTATGATATTGTAATTTAAAGCTGTAATTTTAATTTTGCTAGTTGTTTATGTCACTACTATTGCCATTACATTCAATGATATATGGGAATTACGATTTACGAGTAACATTAGTACAAAAAACATTACTAAGGATTCTGTATGGTCTGGTACAGGAGGAGGTCCATGGGGGTGACACCATGAGTTACCTCACCGGGTGACACCAACCCTAGTGACGCCACTGGTGCTGACTGGGGGTGTGTGTGCCTGGGAGCTCCCTTTCTGCGATCCACAGCAGAGTTGGGAGCTGATGCTGCCACAGATTGCAGAACGGGAGCACTGTCCTCTCACCTTAAGGAGGGTCCTTCAGGGGCCCTCAGCCAGGGCCGGACCTGGCCACCCACTGGCCCTGGCCCTGGCCCTGGCCCTGGCCCTGACTTGGTGTAGCAACTTTCACAATATGGGAGAGATTGGAAGTACTGAAATAATGCATCTAATCTCCTTAGGTCAGGATAATATAAGCATGCTTAAAAATTTGATGAGTTGCTTCATACATGTATATTTATACCTTGAGTGCAGTGCCAAACAGTGACTTATATATATATATCAACTACCAATCACAGATGAAATGACAGATAGGATTGCTGTATTGATGTATGTTATCTCAAAGACAAAGATTTTCAGTAGAGATGATTCACACATTTAGTTGCAAGTTACCAAGTGATATTTGTGCATGTATGAACTGGCCCACTGGATTGGATCCAGACTAAGTCAATTGTATTCAGATCCCATTAGAGTCAATGTGAAAAAAATTGTCATGACTTAGTTCCCAGTTCCATGACTTAGTTTCCTGTTCAATGGGACAAGTGCACCTGAGTTTGTCTGGATTCAACCCATTGTATTTCTTTTTAAGTAGGTCTCCCTTGTCATACACCATTATTTTTATCCTCTGGAAAATGCAAACTCTTCTTGCAAATGTAAGAACAAAAAATAACAGTATAGTAAAAACTGGAAATATAACCTTGTATTCCTGTTTGGGCTTGGAAATAGATCTCTGTATTTCCTAGCCTGTTGCCTTGCTGGAAACAAACTTATCCAGGCATTTATCTCTCAGTGGGGAGCTGACTGTTGTTCTATTTCTCTGCCTTATCACTTAATTAATTAACCTCTTAATGCTCCTGTTTTTAAAGAGCACTTTAAAATCTCATACGATCTTCTGAATTTATTTAGTTAAGGGCAGTGTCAGTTTTACATGAGAAAAGTTAGCAATCAATTTAATTAATTTGTTTGCATTTTCTGAAATGCCTTTTTAAATCAAACAATTCAACTTCATCACTGTAAACTCTGCCTGTTACCAGTTATCCTTAGCTTGGGGAGTCTAAAGCCAGCTCCTGCTTCTGCTAAGCAGTACAACATGTGCACAGAAGCAGTCATTGCCCAGGTTACAGGAATGCATGATGGTTAATCTTATAAATGGTATTAAGGCTACTTAGAAATGATTAGCTCTGACAAAGCTGGGTGTATACTCTCCCTACCCATAGAATGTTTCACTAGTATTCTGTGTCTTGGAGGAATGGGGGGATTTTTATAGTGACACACTAGTTACATTTCTAAACCTGAACAGAAATGATGGCTTGTTGCCTTTATAGAGCTTCCTTGTGAATTCAGTGGTGTATATTTAGCATTTTTAGGACACAAAGCATGAGTCATGTCTGTTAATTTCATATGGCTACTTTGAGTGTCACTAGCGCTGGGTGCAACCCAGAGCAACCAGGTTGAAGGCTGTTGGATTTAAGCCTTTATTATGATTATTACTGAAAGTATAGTTTACATATTATCATCAGCCTCATGTGACATCATTTAGCAGGTTCCGCTCTCCTTTTATAAACATAGCTGCTCGGATGGCTATAAGGATTCAAGGAGACATGATTAAGAGATCCAATTGCCTCAGGGTGTTTGAGAGGCAACAGTTTTGCAAATCACAATACTGGCCAACTGGCTGATTGTGATATTAGGTGCCAGATTCAAAATAAAAAATGCTGTGGCTGGCCTGGAGCATTTGTTTTAACCAGCCCAAAGGTTGTCATGTAGCAGTGCTCATGCAAGCACCGGAGGGGGGGGATCTATAGCCACAATCATAGGATAAATGACACTGCGGTATTTCCTTTTCCACAGATGGCTCCACATCACCACAATGTGCTCCTGAGGTACATGCGTAGGAACCATATGTCAAACTGACCCTCTTGGGAATGTGTGTAATCATGATAGCTAAGTGGAAACTCCATATTCAGTGGTAGTGTGCTTCTGAGTACCATATTGTGGGAAGAAACAACATGCTTTGTTTCCAAAGCCATCCAGCTGGTTACTATACTAGATAAGATGGATTTTAATCTCAGTTTTTCAGTTTTAAGAGGCACTAACTTATGGTGACACTGTTAGGCCAGTTTATCTAGACAACATTGGGACTTATGCAAGTTTATACATCCATTTGTGCATCAAGTGGTGAATACTAATAAGCGGCTTTGGTCACTTCAGTGTTACATTTTGAGGTGTATACTGTCCTGAAGGAGGTGGTGCACTCTCCAAAACTGGAGGCCTTCAAGAGGCAGCTGGACGGCCACCTGTCAGGTATGCTTTAATTTGGATTTCTGCATTGAGCAGGGGGTTGAACTCGATGGCTTTATAGGCCCTTTCCAACTCGTATGATTCTATGACCCTATTCTTGTGACTGTAATTTGTTTTAACTGTTTTTAACACTGAATTTTAAATTGTTGTAGCTCATCCTGAGACCTGCTGGTAAAAGACAGTTAATAAATTTAATTATTATGATGCTTTAAGGCAAGGGTGGGAAACTTGAGGCTTTCCAGATGTTGTTGGACTCCCAAATCATATCAGCCCCAATCAGCATAGCGAATTGCCAGGAATGATGAGAGTTGCAGTCTACCAACATCTAGAAGGCCACAGGTTCCCCACCACTGTTTTAAGGGAACACCTATAAAAGGCCCATTTTTGTGCTCTCGGGGGAGGACAGAAAAAGCCCAGGTAAGGGAACTTCAAATCAGTTGCTGCTTGAGAAAACTAGTTTTATTTTGTTGTTTCTGTGTTGAGAATTTTAAATTGCAACAACCCCCTCCTGGAATGCCATGGCAGAAAGGTGTCAATGCAGGTAATACTTGTTTGTAGACATATGTCTTATATTCACTTCTTATATTCACTTACAACATGAACAGTCATCAAGGAATTTGGGGCCAGGTGACATCAACATGAGGATGACACCCAGCTCCCTCTTCGTTCCATCAGTGTCAGGAAAAGAAATCAAAGTCTTGAAATAGTGTCTGGAGGCAGTAATGGGCTGGATGTGGCCTAGTAAATTAATGCTGAATCCAGATAAAATCAAGATGGGTGGATGGTTCCCAGGTCCAGGAGTTCACGGGGAGTTCAACCCTGCCCAGAAGGAGCAGGTGTGCAGTTTCAGGGTACTTCCAGAACCATCTTTGTCATTGGAGGCCTCAGTGGCTAGGATCAGCGATGCCTGGCTTCAGCTAGTGCACCATCTGTGACCTTTCTTGCATAAGGATAGCCTGACCATGGTTTTCCATGCTGTGTTAATCTGCACTTTGGGCTAATGCAATGTGCTCTACATGGGACTTCCCTTGAAGATATTCAGAAGGTGCAAAAAGTACAAAACATGGCAGCCCAAGTGTTTATGGGAGCATCAGGCTACCCGCATTTTAAAACAGCTACATCAGTTGCCAGTTTGTCTTCCATGCCTGCTTCATGTTGACATTTAAATTTCCAAATGCCCAAATCAGGCCCCAAATACCTGAGATGACAATTTGTCCAATACCAACCTGTCCAGTAAGATCAAGTAATGAAGCTTTCTTGGTGGTCCTGACAAGAGACAAGATCAACAGTGTAACAGCCTGTAGGAGGGTTCTTTGCACTGGCAGCTCCAAAACATTGGACAATCATTGAGCTACGTTCGCCTCAGCACTATACTTCTTTAGAAGGAAAATGAAGCTGTACCTCTTTTGCCAGCCTTTTGACAGTGAAGAGATATAATCTGATTGAGGTTAGTTTTATTGTATGCCCTCCACGAAGTTATTTTGTTATTTTAGTTTATGTTGTGTTTAATTTGTATTGACATCTTAATTGATTTTTTAATATATTGATGTGTTTTAATGTGCTGTACACTGCCCTGTGACCATGATGAAGGGTGGTACAGAAATACCTAAATTAACAAACATATCCCATCTTCCATCCATCAGGAAACGCCTGGTGGTATTGCAGGACTCCCATGCAGACGACTAAACTCAGACCTGTTCAGTTATTATTTACCTTCAGCAGGTTTATCGCATGGTGAGCCTTCAGACCAGCCTTCTCCAACCTGGTGCCCTCTAGCTGATGATGGACAGCTCCCATCATCTCTGAGCATTGGCAATGCTGGTTGCAGCTAATGGGAGTTGTAGTCCAAAACATCTGGAGAGTACAAAATTGGGGAAGACTATTCCAGACCATAAGCATTTGCCAGTCCTCCACCAGCTGCAGTTCTGTCAAATGTAGACACTAGTGATGTTTTGTCACTACACAAGATGTGAAATGGTTCTTAGAGAGACTTAAGCTGAAAACAAAGTGGGGCAAATGTTTCCTTTCTAGGCAGTTGAACAGTCACAAATCCTTATAGCCAAAAAAACCCTTACATACAATTTACAAGCAAACAAAAATCTGCACAATATGTCCAAAATTCAAAATAAAAGAAAAACTCTGTATTAAACATAGTATATTTCAACAAATACCCTTAATATATATGTGTGTATTTAATATCTACATTCACATTTGCAAAAATAGCACCTACAAATATATTTTAAATGGCATTCACAATATCACAGAATCTCTCGTTTGATACAGATATTACAAATTGATATGAAGTAGTAATGTCAAAAGACCCTCATGTATCTTAAAAACAGTGCATTTTCTGGTTGCTTTATGAACAACCAATTTCCCTTTTTTTCTCAGTGGGTGACCGTCACCACTAGGTTGTGTTCCTGCCAAAGGGGTGTGGCAGCCAAGTCAGATGGGAATCAGTTCCTATTTTTTGCATGTCTTGGCCCATAGGAATCAGCTCAACCCATTGGTAGAGACTACCCACCTTCAGAGAAAGGAGGGGGGGAAAGTCTGTGTCTCCTGTGTCCTTACACAAACCTGGTTCTACAGCCTCTGTGCCTCTAATATAATGAGGTAACTCTTGAGATCAGTTGTGAAATGTGGTTATTTTGAAAGTGAACCCAAAAATGCTGATATGGCAATAAAGAATATGTTGAATAAGAAACAAACCACAAATAACAGGGCCACATTCCCCCTCTATATGAAATTATGGTTTCAGTAAAACACTTCTAGCGCCACAAGTAGCTTAGGTGCAATACAATAAACTCTGAAACTTGTCATATGTCATACATAGAGCATAGTAGAGTAAAGAACATTCTGAAATTTTCACAATTAAACTCTTTCCTATCTGCTTGTCCTTTGAAAAAGTCTTGTGTCAACAAAGCTGGTCCCCTTATAGACCAAATTTATACAACAGATTTTTGATGCTTTAGTTACTGTATTTATTAATCTGCAATTGTTTTGTCACTTCCTGGTTCTGCCACTCATATTTCACCCTTTCTAAAATTAGTCTTCAAAAGCTGGACAGTTGTGGAAACATTGAAGTGCAGAATTCTTTAAGGAACCAAAGAGGTTCATAGTAAAGTTCTAAACATTTGTTGGCAGATATTAATAAAGGATTTGGAAACTGGGAAGGTGATGCGTTTACCTAAGTTCTTCATTTGGAAAAGAGTAAAAACTGTATAGCCAACCTTGCTGATGATGCATCTGTGTGTGACAATGGCATATGTGCTAAAACACACACAACCCAATGTGTATAGATTTTTCTAAATGGAATCCTGAAATCTAAGCAGTCATCAAATTCTGACACTTCATCATCACCAAGATCTGTTTTTTCTTTCTGTACCTGCTTCTAGAACCTATGTCTGTGCTCCAGTCATGACTTACGGAGTCTTCCATAACGTACTCTTTGTTGGAATTCCCCTAGTTATATTTCCTATCTGATTTCTTTGCATTGCTGCTCTTTTCACTTTGATCTTTACATCTCTACACTGGCTTCCTATCTCATTTCATAATAGCTTCAGTATCATAGTCTTTATTTCAAAGATCTCAGTTTATGTAGCTTGTGGTCAAACCTCCATATCTATAATAGAATTAGGCAGTCTGCTCTTATGGCCGCTTGCACTCTCAACAAATGGGCTTGTCTCTTTGTCAGTCTCCTCTGGCTCCTATCTGCATGTATTAGGTGATGATGCCGTAGCTCAGTGGTACAGTCCATGCATGTGGAAGATCCCCATTGCAGCCCTCACAATCTCCAGTTAAAAGGAACTCAGATAGCAAAGCTGGCTGCCACCAGTGAAAGTGGACAGCACCAGCCTAGATAGGCTAATGGTTTAACTCAGCATAAGGCAGCTTCATATCTTCATATCCAATCTATGCCTAGAGAATTCTCATTCTTCTGCAAGTCCCTCCTCAATTTCTCTTCTTCAAGAACAACCTTCCTTGAACAACTCAATCCCACTATTTTATTACCATAAATCCACACGTACATACACTACTCATAATCTCTTGTCAATCCCTCATTCCCTTTCTTTTGTTTCCTGCTGAAGATGGTCAAGTCTTTTGGACAAGATACCAGGTCAACCATGTGGTTCACAGCATCTAGAAATCTACTGGAGCAAGCTAACTTTAATTGTAGGCTTTTGTTTTCTGTTGTAAAAGGCTTAGCTGGAAAATACATGCATTTAGGAATAAATATATAAATAAGCAAATAGAAATATAAACTTCATATAGAACAAAGATAAAAATCTCTTTACACAGTTCTTTCCCATGCATTGTTCCAGCTTCTAAAATTAAGAAGGTATTTGCTATATGATCACCTCTTTAATAATAACATACCATCATGCTGGATACACTTTTGGATTCAAAATGCATTTAGCCAATGATGTCTTCTATAAGTTGCAGAAAATCCAATTGCATTGAATTAATGTGTGGGTTTTTCTTTATTTTAGTTTGTGCTTATCAAAATCTAGCAAAAAGGTCCGTGCCCAAATGCTGATTGGTGGCAACTTTTTTCCTTTGGCAACCAAAATGTTACAAATTGGTTGCCATGATTACTTCACAGGAGACTGCAGAGTTTTCATATCAAATTTATTGTAACTAGTGTATAAGTTAAATAATGTGAGCCTAAAACTCTACAGTAGTTGAAATATAGAAATACCTACCGTACGTATTTATGATATATTGGTATAACAGCTCCTGAGCAGCCACTGGCAGCTTAGGCTACAGCTTATCTGGTGTTCAAACCAATGTAATCCAGTTTTGATACGTACACACAGAATTTCAGTTCAGTTTTACTCTATTTTTGTACATCATGTGAACAAGGTAGAAGGGTAGTCCTTCAATAACAACTTTAAACAACACCTGCTTTTTTCAAATAAGAGCCTATTATGAATTGTGTTCTCTTCTGAATACTTTTCCATTACTTTCACATCTGAAGATTCTTTTGCTCTATCAAGAATATACACAATGGCCTTTGAATATATAGTAAACTTAAGTACAAAAATAATTAATTTTAAACTTCCCCATTTGGTTATTTTTATTATATATATACAGCATTTGTATGTTAGCAGCTGATGAAGGCGGAAGGTGAAACATTTTGTTAATACAATAAATACCTCTGTTTTGTTAATCACAATTATGTTCATATATATATACATATATAATCAACCATTTATTCACACTGAATTTTTTATGAAATATGATTTCTATGATTATAGAAATATAACGACCCTAAAAAGCTGGAGTATCTGCTTTAAAGCTTCACATTGTTGTTGTTATGTGCCTCCATGTCGACTATGACTTATGACGACCCTATGAATCAGCGACCTCCAAGAGCATCTGTCATGAACCACCCTATTCAGATCTTGTAAGGTCAGGTAACACCCAATTATTGTCTTTTTCGCAGTCCATGGTATCCGCAAAGCTCTCCTCCAACACCACATTTCAAATGAGTTGATTTTTCTCTTACCCGCTTTATTCACTGTCCAACTTTCACATCCATACATTAAGATCGGGAATACCATGGTCTGAATGATCCTGACTTTAGTGTTCAGTGATATATCTTTGCATTTCAGGACGTTTTCTAGTTCTCTCACAACTGCCCTCCCCAGTCCTAGCCTTCTTCTGATTTCTTGACAATTGTCTCCATTTCGGTTAATGGCTGTGCCAAGGTATTGATAATCCTTGACAAGTTCAATGTCCTCATTGTCAACTGTAAAGTTACATAAATCTTCTGTAGTCCTGCTTTTGTGCTTTCCTCTTTAATTTTCATCAACATTCGTTTCAAATCATTATTGGTTTCTGCTAGTAGTATGGTATTGTCTGCATATCTTAAATTATTGATATTTCTCCCTCCATATTTCACACCTCCTTCCTCTTGGTCCAATCCTGCTTATAGATCCTGCGTATAGATTAAATAAATAGGGTGATAAAATACACCCTTTCCGATGGGGAACCAATCGGTTTCTCCATATTCTGTCCTTACAGTAGCCTCTTATCCAGAGTATAGGTTGTGCATCAGAATAATCTAATTCTCTGGCACCCCCATTGCTTTGAAAGCATTCCATAGTTTTTCATGATCTACACAATCAAAGGTCTTGCTGTAATCTATAAAGCACAGGGTGATTTTCTTCTGAAATTCCTTGCTCCTTTCCTTTACTGGTCATGGACTGAAATAAATTTATTCTTGCTCCTTTCCATTATCCAACTTTGCAATATGATCTCTGGTGCCTCTTCCCTTTCTAAATCCAGCTTGGATGTCTGGCATTTCTCGGTCTATATATGGTAAGAGCCTTTGTTGTAGAATCTTGAGCATTACTTTACTTGCATGGGATATTAAGGCAATAGTTTGATAATTACTGTATTCCCTGGGATCCCCTTTCTTTGGAATTGGGATGTATATGCAGCGCTTCCAGTCTGTGGGCCATTGTTTAGTTTTCCATATTACTTGACAGATTTTTGTCAAAATTTGGACAGATTCAGTCTCAGCAGCTTGTAGCAACTCTATTGGTATCCCATCTGTTCCTGGTGATTTGTTTCTTCCAAGTATTTTAAGAGCAGCTTTCACCTTGCATTCTAAAATTTCTGGTTCTTCATCATATGGTTCCTCCGTGAATGAATCTGTCATCCCGGCATCTTTTTTATAGAGTTCTTCAGTGCAATGCTTCCATCTTCCTTTTATTTCATATTGATCAGTCAGTGTGTTCCCCTGTTGATTATTCAACATCCCTACTCAGGACTCTTGTTCTTCCCTTTTTGTTGTCCTCTTCTATTTCTATACAGTAACTATTGTAATAGTTCTCTTTGTCTCTACGTACTAGTCGCTGTATTGTTGCATTTAGGGTTCTGACCGTGTTTTTACCTCCTTTTGGTTTTGCTTTCCTTACATTTGTACTATAAGGTTGCATGTGTTACTTCAAAGTGTCCTATTCTGTATTTGTCATATATTCAAAAAGCGAGTGTTTGTTTTACGTATACAAATATATAGCTGTGACAGCTTACAACTTTTAAAAAAGTTAATATTCACAGTACAGTCTTTGGTAAACAGTCTTGTCAGCCAATATACTCAACTGACAGTTGAGATAGCTTGGCTTTGTGCACCGTCACCTTCTGCGCCTTCGGTACCTGCGTCCACTTGGTTCAACTTACCAATATTTTTCAAATTTTCCAGGGTAGATTTGAAAGTGTCTTTCAGGCTCTTCTCCAACACCCACCCTTCACTCTCACATTCTGGATCTTCTGGATTGGTGATGCTCTCCAGTGAAGTGTGCAACAGCCGCAACCCTATCATCACCGACATCTAGTTGTGAGGATACAGAATTTTATTTTACTTTAGTTTATTTATTTATTTTTGGAATGTCTTAATTGCTTTAAAATGTCAACATGATGTGCAATATGTATCTGTTGTCTTTTCAACACCTACTGAAGACTTCCTTTATTCAACAAGCCTTTTAAGTAGAGACCATATCCAGTCTGCATTGGTACTGAATTGTTTTTAAGATGTTTTTAAAGATTTTTAAAAAATGTTTAAAAGATTTTTTTTGTTCTTCAAATGTTTTTAAATATGTTTTTAGAGTTTTGTCACTTTGCTGCCCTGGGCTCCTTCTGGGAAGTAGAGTGGGATATAAATTTATTTATTTATCATTTATTTATTTATTAGTTGATTTGTATCCCTCCCTCCTAGCAGGAGCCCAGGACAGCAAACAAAAGCACTAAAAACACTTTAAAACATCACAAAAACAGACTTTAAAATACATTAAAACAAAACATCTTTAAAAACATTCCTTCAAAAAAGTCTTCAAAACATCTTTTTTAAAGAAAGGTTAAAAACATTTTTTTAAAAAGGTTTAAAAACATATTAAAAAGCAATTCCAACACAGACACAGACTTGGGGTAAGGTCTCAAATTAAAAGGCTTGTTGAAAGAGGAAGGTCTTCAATAGGCATCAAAAAGATAACAGAGATGGTGCCTGTCTAATATTTAATAAATAAAATAAAAAAGTCAATCAGACAACAACAAACAATAAAACAGTATAAAATGCATATTTAAAACCTGGAAATTAGAAGAATCTCTCTGGGAAGTCTTGCCTAAATAAATAGGTTTTCAAATTAGTGGTTTCTTATCTCCACAGAGGAGAAAGTACTAAAGGATTTGGGGAGGGAGAGGGAAATACATGTGTCACATATACTGCCTGAATCAGGATCACTTACTACACATGGTAGGACAGGAAGTCCTTGTTCTTGGACTGGGGTTATCTCAGGAATGGAATGATCCAAAACATACAGCCATCTGTTTTGTAGTCATTAAACCTTCCCATCCAGCAATGAAGTATGGGTCAAATTGACTTGCTTCATAGTCTGTATCAGTATTTCCAATATGTCTGAGTGGAAAGGCACTTCTTTGTACATCACAATTGAATGCACACTTAATTTTTACACTTTTTATTTATTTACATTTAAAATTATATACTTCTGTTCATAAAATATATCACAGCATCTTACAAATGATAGATACAACAGTTTAAAAAAGGCAACAAAACTATTAAGCAAAATTGCCATAAAACAAGGCCTGCAGCACTCAGCGTCAAGTTTTTAAAGTCAACTAGAATAAACAGGTTTTTACTTGTATGTGGATAACCCACAGAGAGGAGGTGATATATGAACCTCCCTTGGAAGGGAGTTCTGCAGCATTGGGGCTGCAACAGAGAAGGCCCTGATCCTGATGGAGGCCAATCTAGTCTCTCTATAAAATGGCTCATACAGGAGGAGATAGTCCCTAAGATAATCAAGGAAATCCAAGCCTTTAAGGGATTATAGGTAAGTGCCAACACTTTCACCTGGGCCTGGAAATGGACTGGTAGCCAGTGCAATTACTTTAAATAGATGATACAAATGGCATGTGCCAGGAAGAAAATAGAAAGATCACTACATTCTGCACTTGTTTCAGAGTGGGTGTGAGTAAGAAGTGATCACCCTTAGAGGAGCTAAATGCAAATATGTGTTTTAATTATGTGTTTTTAAATTATTGTAACCTGTCCTGGGGCCTTTGGGTGAAAGGCAGGTAATAAATTCTAATAATTCTAGTTCTAGTTCTAATTCTAATCATAAAATAAAATAATAGTAATAAATATATGCTAACATATCGATAGCTATCTATGCTATCTTCTCAAGTTACACACTTTTTTGTTTAGGCTAGCCTTTCCAAGCATGGAATCTTATTATGTATATTTATTTGTTTTAAAACTGTTATCTTTAATTTTTTATTATGTCTACTGAAGCAGTATATAATTCTTGCTAAACAAATAAGATAGTATCTTCCAGCAAAGCAAGGGTCAATATAGCCTTATGAGGACTCTAAAAATAGTAGGATAGGATTATTTTATCGGCTAGGATCCAAACATGGGCATAAATAATTTTACAAGTCCAAGGGGTCTTTGGACATCTATTTCTTGAACATCATCCCCCAGCCCTCCCTTGCTGAATGGCAAACACATTTTGAAAATGAGGTATTCAAAGAAAAAGAAGGTGGTGGTGGGGGGATCAAAACTCTCACGGAATGTTCCCAAGGCATGATCATTATTGCACTAAAGGCAAATAAGTAAGCAGCTTAGAAGCCTGTTTTGACATGATGTGGTATATAAAATGATGATGGTTTGGGCTTGAATTCCTTTCAGACTGAGGGGGAAAAGGCTGCAAGTTGCAACTGTTTTTATCTATCACAGTGGTGGTAAGTGGAAACTAAACTTTTAGCCTAAGATCCAAACAGCTACATTAGGTATGCCTGGGCATGGCTACTGAGATTTTTCTTTGAACAACAGACATGCTGTTATCACAACCTGCTTTTGAAAGCACCCTCCCCTCCTAGTTTCAGAATGTGTTTGCAAGGAGTGGGGAAAAGCCTATGTTTGAGGAACACAAGACACAAAACCCTTTGGGGCTCATAGGCTTAGTTCTGTGGATCCAGGCTTTTGATCAGGGTAGGGAACCTGTGGCCCTCCAGATGTTGTTGGGGCTTGCTGGGGCCGATGGAAGTTGGAGTCCTACAACATCTGGGAGGACCACAGGTTCTCCATCCCTGCTTTAGATACTGAAAAAATGGTAACTTACCAGATGTGGTAATTGTTCAACCATAAAGCAGTAAGGACACATGTATTTATTTGCCTTTGATAACATCTACATCCTGTAGCAACATTTCCCTCTAATAGACTTTTAAAGTTATAAACTTCCTTCCAAGTGGCTGAGGGGATCTCATAAGTGATTCTTCTGATATTTCATGCATGTTGCAGGCTGTTGGGGATTTTGTGTGCATATGTGTGGAGTGGGGGGCAGTTAGTCTAGATGTCATATGTAGAGTCCCTGACAGCCCTTTGATTCTTGGTTGCAAGAGGACTGAGGTTTGGTCAGGAAAGGATTAATGGAACAAGCAGAACTTCCAGAGATTACCTTGAAGGCTCTGGCAAAGAGGTCAACTAACCTGCTTTGTTAAGAACTGGTCTCCCAGTGGATGGGCTATTCTGAAAGGAGAGATGCTACTGAAATTGAAAACAGAGACCTGATTTGCTGTCTATGAGAATCCAAAGCAATGCCTTTGGTGGTACCCTTAGAAACTGAATAGTGGAGGAGAGACTGTTAGGTTGGGCCACCCACCTGACAGAGTTGCTCCTCAGGGGCAGGGAATTAAGGATCTGGCCTTCCAGCCAGATCCAGTTCCCCACCCCATTCTATCTTATGCTTAGCTTGTAAATAAAACCGTATATCACAAAGATACCACAAGCCTCCATTGACCTTGATTCCAATGTCGGCTCCACATTTTGAAGGTCCCTCAGATAGACACCCTCCGTGGACCCCCACCCTGCCCCCTTCACTGAGTCTGCCTCCTCACTGCAGCAGATTCAGATTCTTATCTCTGCTGGAATGTGTGTCCTTGGCAGATGCTCAACTATGCTGACCCTGATTGTAAAATCTCAGAATTCAAATGGTAAAAGAAATGAAAATGTTAATCTTCTACCACTTTAATTAATGAGAACTCTTGCAGATTGTTTGGATATTTGGTCAAGAACAGAACTGGAGAAACTATGGGCCTTCAGATGTTGCAGCACTATATCTCCCATCATCCCTGACTATTGGCCATGCTGGCTAGGACTGGTAGGAGTTGGAATCCAACATTTAGAATCCTATAGGTTCCTCACTCCTGCCCTAGACCAAATATCAAGACAAATCTCAGAGTTCTCATTAAGACATGAAGTAGAAGGTTAACTTTTTTATTGAGGTTTATATATATATATATATATACATATAACCCACTGTTTTAAAATGAATCTATAACCTGATTAAGTATTGATTGGAGTATTGATTGGAATGAAGAAGAAAATGTTATTATGGTGGAGGGGGTGTGCTACTTTTTGACTTGACAAACACAAAACAAAATACAAGTGTGACACCTTTAAAATGGACGCTTGCAGTTTAGAGTGGCTATTTTAAGAACACAGCCAACTCGGAAGCCTGAGAGAATCAGGTCCCTCTCGCACATGATGTCCTGTATGTCCACAACCTGCTTGTGTCTCCTCTAATTATGTCATCTGAAAGTAAAGCTGTCAACTTTGTATTTCAAAAAGAACAAGTGGGACCTGCAACACATGTTACAGTGTATTGGTCAAAGGGAAAGGAGAGGAAAATTACTGTAGGATGCAATTCTCCTAAAATAGGACTGGGTAACAGACATTGCTAGACTTCAGCTCCCATCAGCCCCAGGCAGTATGGCCAATTGCAAAGGATGATAGGAACTGTAGTCCAGCACCATCTGGAGGACTGCAGGTTATCCAGCCCTGTGCTAAAAAGTGAACACCAATTCCTTTAGTGATGTCCTTTCACTTTCTTTCTGGTATGCTTCAAGCAGCCCTTCAGCCATACCTGGATATCAATAAAGAGTAGGTCAACTGTGAACAGCGTATTACATTTAGGGTTATATGCACAGGCTATTTTCTACAATCGCAAGCATTCAACCTCACTCCATGATAGCATCCAGCCCACCTTCAATGCAGAGGGCAGGAACTGCAGTGCTATGTCACAGTGAATGCAATCTGCATGCCTAATGGAAGCAATGTTGGAGCGTTTCTTACATGGCACCATCTCTGCTTTTGGAGCTCTACTGTTTATATTAGTATCATTACCTCTAATAGTGACCTGAGATAGTCAAGCACCTGTTAGTTTGGGCTCACCCAAAAATAATGTAGCAATTTCTACTTTACAGAGAAGCAGATAGGTTTGAAAATTAAAAGAAAAATATATTAAAAACAACAAACCTAAAATGGACCTGTGAGTTTCTGGGACTTGTGGAACGTTACAGGGGCATAGAGATTGTAGGACCCCATTTCTCCCTTTAATACTAAACTTAAGTGGGACCACATCTATCAGTTTGGAAGCAAAAAAGGGGACACCTAAAAATAATGTTGGGATTTTTACCTACTCAGGGGAATCCCCAGAATTATGTTGGTTTGTACATGAAAATGAAAATAAATTGGGAGGGGGAGAGGCAGAACAAGAAGGACCTGTGAGCTTACAGGACTTACGAAATGTTGAGGATTTCAGTTTGAGAAGGGGGAAAAGGAAAAATACGGGGGTGGGGAAAGGGAATTGGTTGGCTTGACTTCTTAACGCTTTATAGTATCCTGGAGATGAGGAACGGATGTGCATCATGACATAAAAAATCTCCCTTTCTCATTTTCCAGAAGAGTTCCTCCCCAGTATATAGCAGTAAAGTGCTCAGGATGTGACTGGCAGCAAGCCCCAAACCCAAGCTCCGTACAAGAGGGGAAAGTTTTGAATGGAGGACGATGTCCTTTCTTCCTCCTAAAAACGTCCCTCCCGTGCAAGCCCTGAACAACATAACAGGGCTCGTGTTGCTAGCAGAATGGTGCTCTGAACAGGAGCGCTCCTATTATGGGGACATACTGCAACATTTTGTTATGGGTCCCCAACACCTATTATCATCACCAATTCTTGCTCTTCTGTGTGGAGGGCACTCCTTTAATTATGGTTCCAAGAAAGACATAGAATCAACCATGCCAGTGTCTTACCTCAAAAAGCCAGACAAAGAGGACGACAATTCCCATAGAGCTCATCATACTGCTGTAGTATTTAAGCAGAGCTTCCCTGCAGCCACGGTTCCATAGATTGAGTTCTTCTGTTTGATAGTCATAGCTGTAGTGAGCTGAGTTATTAGAGACTTGGTACTGGATGCACGGTCGTGGGGAACTTGGATTGCAGCAGCTGAAGGGGACACCATCCACCAAGTATCTGCCATCCACATTGCTTTTAATACGACTGTAAACAGGTGAAACACAGCAAGTTAGAAAGACTGCTTATGTAAGTTAGCATATAATATCCAGTGAGAGAAGTGGATCAAAACCAAAAATCTCCAGTGTGTTTCCAAAAGAATTCCTGTTCCCATTCATGCAGCTCCCTACTCAGCCTCTTAGGGTTAGATACACCAACTCAGGATGTGCCTCATGCATGCACTTTTTTTCCCAGGGACTACACAATGTTGCTGGCATCAGAATGCCAGCACATATTTTCCCCAATTAAATCTGGATTTACCCTTTCTGGAAAAAAATCCATTAAATTTAAGACTGCTGCTTATCTGGATAGGACTAGGCTGTGGGTGTGGGAGGACAAGGTCAGTACTGTGATTATACCAGCAGAAGAGCTAGATTGGCAGCTATGCTCCTACTGGAGCAACCATGCAACTTCAGTCTTGCTGCCACCCTGCCCCAGCCTCATCCAGGTAAGCAGCAGTAATGCTGGTGTGGGGAGAGTAGCCCCACCACACAACCCTCTATTATCTGAAACATATTAATCAGTAGTAGTATTGTGCATCTCCATTTATTTTATTTAATTTATCACATTTGCAACCTGTCTCTCTTTGAGGGGTCAGGTTAGTATACCTGGGATTATAGATTTTCCTTCAGAGAGTAGGTA
Organism: Rhineura floridana; assembly: GCF_030035675.1. Classification (NCBI taxonomy): domain Eukaryota; kingdom Metazoa; phylum Chordata; class Lepidosauria; order Squamata; family Rhineuridae; genus Rhineura; species Rhineura floridana. Next base: position 176,913,613 of record NC_084483.1, read on the forward strand.
GGCTGACAAAAAGTGACAGCTCTAAGGTCATCAAGTAAGCTTTATGGCTGAATAAGCTATTTTAGGGATAGCCAAAGTGGTACCCTCCAGATATTGTTGGACTATAACTCCCATCATCCCTGATCATTGGCAATGCTATCTGGGGCTGATGGGAGTTGAAGTTCAACAACAGGGCACCACGTTGGCTACCCCTGACCCCCCACAACTCTATGGTCCAAGTTGAACAGTCTCTAGCTGCTACACTTCACCGGCTTTTGCCTTTGCTCCATTGCAGTGTCCCAATGTCTATGGAATGCCTTACCATCCAGAGACTGGCAGCTGTGTGGCTACAGGCCTCTCAGAAAGCTCTGAAAACATACCTAATCTTCTTGGCCTTTTCTTGAGATGTTCTTTCTGGACCTCTGATGGTTTTAGTTGTACCCCATGACTGGATTTTAATATTTCTGGACTGGTTGTTATTTATTTATTACATCTGTATACCGCCCCATAGCCAAAGCTGGTTTAGAGCTGGTTATTGTGAGTTTTGTTGTATGTTGTTTTACCCTGTAATGTTTCCATGTGAGGGCTGTTGCCCTTAAAGGTGGCCTAGAAATATATTTTTAAATAAAGAAATCCGTGCTACTGTTTATCATTTACTACTTCTCCAGGAGAAAACAATTAGAAATTGAAAGTTTTCATCAGCATTCTTGATGATTACTGGTAAAGATTTGACACAGTTGTGGTATCTCATACCCGGATTCATCTGCTGACATTTTGGCAATATTAGGAATATCATAATAGATGGTATGGAATTTTTATTCTAAAGCAACCAACCACCATATCCTGGGTTTATTTACATGAGTAAATGTCAAATTTGTGGATCAAGTAAGCACAGCCACAGTTGAAAGGATACCTATTTCAGGAGAACCCACTGTTGAAACCAACTCCAGCAGTTGTACCATTTCTTTAACAAAGGTAACACCAGCAACCTATGATCATTATTAAGGTGATGTTTTGTCTAGGTTAAACTCCAGGGTTCTAATAATGACTCTCTTGTTTCTGTAAACTGCCCTGGAAGCTGTTGTAAAAATACCTTATTTTGTCCAAGAAAGAACACAAAAGGGTAGTTGTCAAATGCCACATAATGAGCTTAGTGGCTGAATAGGGCACTGAAGCCAGGTGTCCAGTCAAATCTGCACTGCAGACTTTTCAATTTTATATCAATGTAATTGTCATGCTTCTCTCCAGGTACCCAGAGAGCTGCAGTTTGGTAACAATGTTGAGAATTCTCTGCTTGAGTTCCCTAGCTCAACTTACAAAACAAGTTTGCTGGGGAAAGGGAATGATAGTTATATGAGCCCATAGCGTACAATTTGTATTGTATTCTCTCAGTGTACCATACTGTTCTGCTATTACTACCGCCACAAGTTCATATTTACTTTTTATTCAGTAGCTGCCTATGCATACTTCCATCAACAATGGAGGGAAAGCAAGTATTTGGGAGAGAGATTTAGGCTACAATCCAATACATATCTACTCAGATGTAGGCTCTATATGGTTTAATGGGACTTACTCCCAGGTAACTATGTATTGGATTGCAGCCTTAATGTCTCAAGAAGTTGTCACAGTAAGTGAATCACGGCTGGCCCTATCATGAGGCAGAGTGGGCAGAGTGAGGCAGCTACCTCAAGCAGCAGATCATGAAAGGGCAACAAATTGTTTAATTTAATTTAATTATTTGCTTCCATGAAGAGATGCCTCTAAGATGTTTCTCCATCAAATGGCACCAAAATAACTGGGCCAGACTTGGTACAATGCAACTTGGGAGTGGGGGGGCATTTGCATTCTGCTCCAGGCAGCAAAATGTCTTGGGCCAGCTTCAGGGTCCTTAACATTCATGCATAGGTATGTGCGTTGGGGAATGGGGAGGGAGGGGTTATTGGGCTTTGTACACTCATGATCCTTGAATAGTACTGCGAAATGTCACACCAATGGATTCTCGTTGTGATTGATACAAAGTAAGAACCAGATGCAGATTACAATTTATTTATTGAATTTATTTATTTATTGAATTTATCTGTCGCCCATGTGGCTGGCTGTCCAGCCACTCCGGGCGACGTACAACATAGGCATACAAGACGTATGCAATAAAAATCTAAAAACAATTTGGGAGATGCACTCCAAGCAATCTTAAACCCACCTACTATGGAGTAAATCCCATAGTGAAACTTGCTTCTAATAGAACATGCAAAGCATCTTGGACAGCTCCTTGAAAGTTCAGACTAAAACCCAAAGCAGCTTCATTGCCTTGCTGTCATTGGAGACACAAGCTTCCATTGAAGCATAGAACTGCACTGCCTGCCTATGTCCCTATTTACCAGGGTAATCTCTATTTTCTAGTACCAATTCCTACTTAATCACTTTCCTATATTTTGTCCCTATTTTTGCCTTTTGGGGAATACTTGTTTTAAAATTGTTAGCGTGACTTGCTACAAGCTGCTTGTCTTCAAATTTTGCCCCTTCTCCTTGCTCTCTAACAGGGAGGGAGTGGGAAGGAGATCAATCAACCAATCAATCAATCTTGACTGCTAAGCATGCAAATGAATTTTCTAGTGTGCATGCATTTAACTTTGTCTAACGTGCATACATGTAAATAATCATGCACATACAATAGGGCCACTCGGCTGCCATTTTACATACTACATCTGGTGAGGTTAAATTTTTAACTATTGATAATATATTACAGGATAAATTATATATTTAATTGAAAGAAAAACAACCCCTACCCCCTGCCAACTTTTAAAATCAGCAGGTAGTGTACTGCAGAATAAATTAATAAACCACAAAGCAGGTGGACAGAGCCTCCAGAGATGTTATGTGGGGCTTGCGCAATAATCCTTGGCATGAGAATAGAAGCAGGTCCTTATTTTCATCAGCATGGTCAGTTATGCATTCCCCACCCCCAAAAAAGAAAAGAAAAAGGACACAGATTAACATAAAACCTGCACATGATAATTTATACATACAGATGAAAATTTAGAAATCATTACTATAATTTAAACAGAAATACAATGCATCTCACCATATCGAGAAAGACAGTGACCTGTGTACCAGCTCAGTCTGCTGTCCAGGTGATAGGCAACTTTAAGACCTGTATGTTGTTGTTATCTGCTTCCAAGTCGACTATGACTTATGGTGACCCTATGAATCAGTGACCTCCAAGAGCATCTGTCATGAACCACCCTGTTCAGATCTTGTAAGTTCAGGTCTGTGGCTTCCTTTATGGAATCAATCCATCTCTTGTTTGGCCTTCCTCTTTTTCTACTCCCTCCTGTTTTTCCAAGCATTATTATCTTTTCTAATGAATCATGTCTTCTCATTATGTGTCCAAAGTATGATAACCTCAGCTTCATCATTTTAGCTTCTAGTCAGAGTTCTGGTTTAATTTGTTCTAACACCCAATTATTTGTCTTTTTTGCAGTCCATGGTATGCGCAAAGCGCTTCTCGAACACCACATTTCAAATGAGTTGATTTTTCTCTTATCCGCTTTTTTCACTGTCCAACTTTCACATCCATACATAGAGATTGGAAATACCGTGGTCTGAATGATCTTGACTTTAGTGTTCAGTGATACATCTTTATATCTGAGGACCTTTTCTAGTTCTCTCACAGCTGCCCTCCCCAGTCCTAGCCTTCTTCTGATTTCTTGACTGTTGTCTCCATTTTGGTTAATGATTGTGCCGAGGTATTGATAATCCTTTACAAGTTCAATATCCTCACTGTCAACTTTAAAGTTGAATAAATCTTCTGTTGTCATTACTTTAGTCTTTTTGACGTTCAACTGTAGTCCTGCTTTTGTGCTTTCCTCTTTAACTTTCATCAGCATTTGTTTCAAATCATTACTGGTTTCTGCTAGTAGTATGGTATCGTCTGCATATCTTAAATTATTGATGTTTCTCCCTCCAATTCTCACACCTCCTTCCTCTTGGTCCAATCCTGCTTTCCGTATGATATGTTCTACGTACAGATTAAACAAATAGGGTGATAAAATACACCCCTGTCTCATACCCTTTCCGATGGGGAACCTATCGGTTTCTCCATATTCTGTCCTTACAGTAGCCTCTCTTGTGCAGAGTATAGGTTGCGCATCAGGACAATCAGATGCTGTGGCACCCCCATTTCTTTTACAGCATTCCATAGTTTTTCATGATCTACACAGTCAAAGGTTTTGCTGTAATCCATAAAGCACAGGGTGATTTTCTTCTGAAATTCCTTGGTCCGTTCCATTATCCAACGTATGTTTGCGATATGATCTCTGGTACCTCTTCCCTTTCTAAATCCAGCTTGGACATCTGGCATTTCTCGCTCCATATATGGTAAAAGCCTTTGTTGTAGAATCTTGGGCATTACTTTACTTGCATGGGATATTAAGGCAATAGTTTGATATAATTACTGCATTCCCTGGGATCCCCTTTCTTTGGAATTGGGATGTATATGCAACACTTCCAGTCTGTGGGCCATTGTTTAGTTTTCCATATTTCTTGACAGATTTTAGTCAAAATTTGGACAGATTCAGTCTCAGCAGCTTGTAGCAACTCTATTGGTATGCCATCTGTTCCTGGTGATTTGTTTCTTCCAAGTATTTTAAGAGCAGCTTTCACCTTGCATTCTAAAATTTCTGGTTCTTCATCATATGGTTCCTCCGTGAATGAATCTGTCATCCCGGCATCTCTTTTATAGAATTATTTCATCTCGATCAGTCAGTGTGTTCCCCTGTTGATTATTCAACATCCCTACTCAGGGCTCTTGTTCTACCCTTTTTGTTGTCCTCTTCTATTTCTATACAGTAACTATTGTAATAGTTCTCTTTGTCCCTACGTACTAGTCGTTGTATTGTTGCATTTAGGGTTCTGACTGTGTTTCTATCTCCTTTTGCTTTTGCTTTCCTTCTCTCTTTAACCATTTTAAGAGTTTCTTCAGTCATCCATTGAGGTCTCTCTCTCTTTTTAACTAGAGGTATTGTCTTTTTGCATTCTTCTCTGATAACGTCTCTGACTTCATTCCATAGTTCTTCTGGTTCTCTGTCAACTAAGTTTAAAGCCTCAAACCGGATCCTTATCTGATCTTTATATTCTTCTGGGATGTTATTTAAATTGTATTTTGGCATTACGATTGCTTTGTTCTTCTTTAGCTTTACTCTGATTTTCAATATGACCAGTTCATGATCTGTACTGCAGTCTGCTCCTGGTCTTGTTTTTGCAGAAAGCATGGAACTTCTCCATCTTCTGCTACCAATTATATAATCAATTTGATTCCTATATTGACCATTTGGTGATGTCCTCGTGTACAGTCGTGTTTTCGGTTGTTCAAAAAATGTGTTCGCAACAAACAAATTATTGGCTTCACAGAATTCAATAAGTCTTTCTCCTGCTTCGTTTCTGTCTCCTAGGCCTCATTTCCCCACAATTCCTAATTCTTCTCTGTTCCCTGCTTTTGCATTCCAATCCCTCATGATTATCAGCACATCATGTTTTGGTGTGTGATCTATTTCTTCCTGTACTTCTGCGTAAAATCTCTCCAATTCCTCTTCTTCTGTGTTTGCCGTCGGAGCATAGAATTGGATGATGGTTATGTGGATAGGTTTCCCATTTAATCTCATTGATATCACTCGCTCAGACCTTGTGTTGTAGCTCCTAATTGCTCTTGCTACATCACTTCTCACTATTAAAGCAACCCCATTTCTTCTTAATTTCTCATTTCCTTCATAAAATATTTTGTAGTTGCCTGATTGGAAATGTCCCATTCTCATCCATTTTAGTTCGCTCACACCAAGTATTGTAATGTTGATGCGTTCCATTTCTTGCTTGACAATTTCTAACTTTCCCTGGTTAATGCTTCTCATGTTCCATGTTCCTATTGTGTGCGTCGTACAACTCCGGACTCTCCTTTCGCATCTGTGCGCATCAGCCTCTGGGCTTCCATTCGGCTTTGACCTAGCTGCGTCATTAGTCACAGTGCTACTCGTACTTGTCTTTTGTTCTTCCCCAGTAGCTCAGTGAGTGCCTTCTGACCTGGGGGTCTCATCTTCCAGCACTATCTCATGTTGCATTTTGGATACTGTGTTCATAGGGTTTTCATGGTAAGAGGTATTCAGAAGTGGTTTACCATTGCCTTCCTCTGAGTTTGGATGCATCTTAGTCTTGTGTCTCAGCTTTGACCATTCTGCCTTGGCAGCGGTGTCACTAGCGGGAGTGCGGGGGGGTGCGGACCTCCGACGCATGCCCTCCCAGGTGCATGGATGGGGGTGGTTGGTGGTGTGCGCATGCACGCACGCACACACGCACGCACGCACCATGCGCTCCAGGCTGGCGGTGGGAGGCCTGTCCCGGCTTCACCGCCAGCAAGCGGGCGCCTCCTCTTGGTTTTGCCCGCCCGCCTCTGAAGAGGAGTTGGCACGAGGCAATGGCGGCTCTGGGTGTCACCCCCCTCAGGGTGTCACCCGGGTGCGGTCCGCACCCTCCGCACCCCGGTAGTGACGCCCCTGTGCCTTGGGTGCCCCTGCTAGGAGTCTAGCCTCTTGTTCTAGACTCCTGACGGCATTGCTCTCAGCTCCTTCAACACACTCAACCCCCCTCACCACGTTAAGGTGTGCATCCGAAGAGGAAGAAGACCTATATGCCCCTTCCTTATTATAGTCCTTTATCTTTAAACAAGATTTGGACTAAACAGCCCTTCAAATAGAGGACTCTTTCAAACAAAGGACTGTCCTCTGTAAAGTAGGGCACATTGCCATCCTAGTTTTCATCTGTAAAATTTGGATGGTATTGAAACACAAGCCTCATTTTATCTGAAGATAGCCCTGAATCCATTTACAATCCCTTACGTATTGCTCACATAACAGCCTAATGCAACATCCACTCTTGGAAAGGGGAAAGATTTCTATTTATTTCAGCATGATGAACTGGATCAAGCTTGCACTTTTTGATATGTACGAGTTCCTTAACACAAATAAAACAGGGCAAAACTCCCAACCTTCAAAAGTAGCTGATATATTTTTAAAGAAGCTACTTTCAAAGGTAAAGTTGGAATTTCATATTATTTATTATACAGTTGTCTGACTCTTATTTTAGGGGGTGGCATGGAGGCCTCAGAGAACTCCCATCAAGGTGGCAAGGAGCTTCTGTATCAACTTAGGTTCACCATTGGGGCTGGGTGTTTCCATAACTGGGTCTAATGAGGCCCAGTCACTGGATAGTCAATATTTTTGAATATACCCATGCTTTTTAAGCACAGCATAATCTTGTTTTTTGCTCTCATGCCCTGCCCTTCTCCTATGGATAGATTAAGATCAAGCTCACAAATCTTCAGATAATGCTAGCAGGGTGAACATCTCATTAGGTTCTCTCAAGTAGTTATTTATATCAAAGGGCATTTCTTCAACTTAAACTGTCCCCACACTTTTCAAGACATAAAACTTTTAGTATAGCATGTGTCAGAGCTCAAAACAATTATGACAAGCACACTTTCATTATTATAACTGGCTACTTCAAGATCAAAAAATTCTAGCCAAAATCATCACAATTAAAGAAACAAATTTAAGAACCGTTAAGACAAATGGCCGAAAATCAAGCAAAACAATCTTGGTATGCAATCGTGAATAGAATACTTTACATTTATATATATGTTCTCATTAAGATAATACAACCACGAGAGTGGCTGTATACTACAGTCAGCAGGGATCTTTCGCCTTCTGCAATGTTAAATTCAAAATACCCCCATGCCATTTTGATGCTTCCCATAAGCTCATTTCAAAACAAAACCTTACAAAACTTATAGTCCTGAACTCAGAAACGCTTGCTTAACAACCGTCTCAATTTTCATGGCAATACACAAGACAGCCAGAGAGAATTGAGAGTTCAAAGTGTAAAGCGAGCGAGCGAGAGAAAAACATACTCATTTTGGATTTTTTTCTGTCGAGTTCTCATAATTTGTTGAAATTAATGAAAAATCAGCCATGTTCACAGACTACCTGTAATCCTATGACTGACCTTGCCCCATATTCTGACCTTCATCTTCTGCAGTTTAAAGGTTTAAAAAATGCCTGGCTGATTTTTAATTAATTTAATTTTTTTTACATTGAACTCAATGATAAGGCTGGGCATGCTCAGTAAGAACCAACTGCCAGTGTTCTAAAAGCCAGACTCACAGCTGCTGGGCTTGCCTAATCAGGGGGTCACACCCACGCCAGACCTTTATTTCACTTTAGACAGTCATGGCTTCCCCCAAAGAATCCTGGGAAGTATAGTTTGTGAAGGGTGCTGAGAGGAGACTCCTATTCCCCTGACAGAGCTCCAGTGGCCAGAGTGGTTTAACACTCAGCCACTCTGACTGAAGCTCTGTGAGGGGAACAGGGCATCTCCTTGCAATTCTCAGCACCCTTCACTAACTACACTTCCCAGGATTCTTTGGGAGAAGCCATGACTGCCTAAAGTGAAATAAAGATTTGGTGTGGATGTGGCCAGGGACAGCTCTGGTTTAAATTTGGGTGGGAGGCTACATATGCCTGCTGTAGAATAAAAAGGTAGGGGAAACCCTGAAAAAGAATGATAATGTTCACAATGTTTTCCTTTAGGGGCTTCCCCTCTGTCCAGTGCCCACCCATCCAATCTTCTTCCTGCCCCTTCCTGTCCTCTTCCTACCCTCCCTGCCCCTCCCTCAGGTCAGTTTCACCTATCCTAAGCATGATTACACAGGAGTAAATCCCACTGAATTCAAAAAGCATGCAAATGATCAAACCTACCCTCCCTTCCTCCCCCCTTCTATCCCCTCCCTCTTGCCCCTTCTCTCATCCCTCCCTCCCCTTTCCCCATCCCCTTCCAATCTCCTCCTTCCCTATCTAATGTTTAGGAATGATGCTTGTTTAATGAAAAGGTATTAACAACTGTAGCAGCTGTGGTTTATGTAGTGAAGCACAACATACAAGGAGTTTCTTTTGTACAAGCTCCACTGAAAGGAATGCAGCCTGTGTGCCTGGTAGGCTATACCCAATGATTAGGTAGTTTTTTAAAAAGAAGAAATAGATTAATATCCTATTATTAAATGAAAACTGAAGTTTGTAGTGAAGTGGTTAGAGTGTTGGGAGACCAGGGTTCATATGCCCATTGTCCATGAAGCTCACTGGGTGACCTTGGGACAGTCACTGCCTCTCGGCCTAACCTACCTCACAGGGTTGTTGTGAGGATAAAATGGAGAGGGGGAGAAACATGTACACCACCTTGACTTCCTTAGAGGAAACACAGTATATAAAATGCAATAATAAATATAAATAAATGAAAGTTAATAGGGTCCCCATAAGTCGGGATTGACTTGAAGGTAGTCCATTTCCATTTAACAGAAGAAAAGGCCTGTTAACTCACATCATACTCTCTTGCTACTGGTAAAAAATGTTTTCTTCAGTGGGGCATTTATGGAAATAACCATATTGAACAATGGCTTCTTGTCATCATTTTTTAAAAAAAGACAGACTTCTTACTTTTAATGCCACAATTCCCTTTGTGCATTTCAAGGTAATGAGCTACATTCCTGTTCCATAGGTAGGAAAGCTGGGAGAGCATTAAGAAATCCTGAAATTTTCAGGGATTGACTGATTACCTTAGACAACTCTCCTCATCTCTCCAATTTTCTCACTACACAATAGGAACCATGCTAGTCACTTGCTAACCTCAGGAGGGGTGTCCTTTTTCTCCTAATTTATTGCAATGTATAAATAACAATGGAAAGAAGTCAGATAAATAGCTATTGCTACATACATATACATTTAAATTTTTATCCCTGCCTGAAAGGGGTGTGTGTGAAGGGAACAGCACAATTATCCTGTTTTACTTAAGGGCCAGACTCTAAGTTACGCAAGCTTTGTTTTAATAAAGGGAGGTGGGGAAGAGAAGCAGACATGTGGTGCTCTGATCCATATTAAGAATGCAGTGAGTGAGAGGAGGAATTTAATCGTAGGAAATCCCACCAGGCTATTTGCCTCCAAAGGTGTTGTTTACTGCAAAGATATTCTGGAGGTGTGAGACTTACCTTGTGGCATTCAAAAGCATTAAACGTATGTGCCACTATGTTTTACAGAATTGACTGGATGAAGTTTGTTCATCTTCCCTTTAATTTTATTCTCTGTGATTTATTAGGGGAAAACCACATGCAAGCCTCTTCACAGAACGTAAAACTGATTATGTGATGTTTCAAAACTATCACTAGCAAAACATACTACACAAAGCAAGACCAATGAAGCATCCCAATATCCAGCCATGCTGTAATGTAGAGGCATAGCAGGGACAACAAAGGCAATGCTTTAAAGCTTGTAAAACCAACAAAATGATAAAGACAATCTGCTTGCCTGATTTTATGAAATCAGCTGGGACAGAAGCTGCAACTTTCTGTGCATGTAAATTTTGCAGAACGCTATAATTCCTCCTGTCCTATTAACCAACAATAACTACAAAGTGACTTAACAGAGGTCAAGATAAATATCAGGGCACAGTGCAGGAGGAAATTCTCCTGCATAGCTTACTCTGTCTCCTGTCTAAGTTCAAAGCAGGCATGATTACTGCATTACAGTACATAAGAACATAAGAAGAGCCTGCTGGATCAGGCCAGTGGCCCATCTAGTCCACATTCCGGTTCTCACAGTGGCCAACCAGGTGCCTGGGGGAAGCCTGCAAGCAGGACCCGAGTGCAAGAACACTCTCCCCTCCTGAGGCTTCCGGCAACTGGTTTTCAGAAGCATACTGCCTCTGACTAGGGTGGCACAGCACAGCCATCATGGCTAGTAGCCATTGATAGCCCTGTCCTCCATGAATTTGTCTAATCTTCTTTTAAAGCCATCCAAGCTGGTGGCCATTACTGCGTCTTGTGGGAGCAAATTCCATAGTTTAACTATGCGCTGAGTAAAAAAGTACTTCCTTTTGTCTGTCCTAAATCTTCCAACATTCAGCTTCTTTGAATGTCCACGAGTTCTAGTATTATGAGAGAGGGAGAAGAACTTTTCTCTATCCACTTTCTCAATGCCATGCATAATTTTATACACTTCTATCATGTCTCCTCTGACCCGCCTTTTCTCTAAACTAAAAAGCCCCAAATGCTGCAACCTTTCCTCGTAAGGGAGTCGCTCCATCCCCCTGATCATTCTGGTTGCCCTCCTCTGAACCTTTTCCAACTCTATAATATCCTTTTTGAGATGAGGCGATCAGAACTGTACACAGTATTCCAAATGCGGCCGCACCATAGATGTATACAACAGCATTATGATATCGGCTGTTTTGTTTTCAATACCTTTACTAATTATCCCTAGCATGGAATTTGCCTTTTTCACAGCTGTCGCACACTGGGTCGACATTTTCATCGTGCTGTGCGCTACAACCCCGAGGTCTCTCTCCTGGTCAGTCACTGCCAGTTCAGACCCCATGAGTGTATATGTGAAGATTTTTTGCTCCAATATGCATACTTTTACACTTGTTTATATTGAATTGCATTTGCCATTTTTCCGCCCATTCACTCAGTTTGGAGAGGTCTTTTTGGAGCTCTTCGCAATCCCTTTTTGTTTTAACAATGCTGAACAATTTAGTATAGTCAGCAAACTTGGCCACTTCACTGCTCACTCCTAACTCTAGGTCATTAATGAACAAGTTGAAAAGTACAGGTCCCAATACCGATCCTTGAGTAGGGTTGCCATATTGGCTGGTTAGCCGGGTTTTACCCGGATTCTTTGCATGCCATCCAGTGCCCAGCTAGCCCCTTAGGTGGCCCGGATTCTCAGCTTTAATTAAAAAAAAAAATTAAGTTTCTAGGTGGTCCGGTTCTTGAGATATACATAAAAACATCAGCCGCCCCCCTGACTGTTAAATCTTTCTTTAAACAGTACTGCATACAGTACTATAGCACTTCGTAGCTTTAACCCTGCCCGTTCAGGATTGCAGCCAATCAGTGAAGCCAGGATTGTTTTTCAGTTTAATTGACCTGAGGCAGTGTCTAGAAAACAAAATGGTGGTCCCCCCCCCCCGTTTATCTGAAAATCTCATAAATTGGGTAAGTATATACATTTCAGTTTCTTTTCCTCTTGTGTGCAGGAGTCAGATCTTGGGCAGTGTTTTCAAAACCTTCCCAATACTTGCTTTTTGTAAAAGCAATGCTAATCCCATATGCCCAGAGTAAATCCCATTGAATTCAATAGGACTTACTTTTGAGTAGACATGGTTATGAATGTGCTGAAAATCAGTGGGACTTTGGAGTGAATGTAAAAAAGAATTGTGTTTGTGTTCTAACTCTTTCTGTCCCCCCCCCCAGTCCTATTTTAAAGCAAGTAGGCAGGGCTTACTTCGGTATTACAGTTTTTATTCTGTAGAAAAGTAATACTGATTTTTTTAAAACTAATACTGATTTTTCTGCAATGACCAACTGGTTTGACAATCAACTATTATATGGGCTGTATGTATTTATACATCTGCAGTGTGTGCTTGTGCATGAATGGAGTCTTTCCAACAACCCTGTGAGGTAGGGTTGGAAACCAAGGCAGCTCACAACAAGAAATAAAGCCATTTAAAATCCAATAACCATAAAAATAAGTATAAACAGTTGCAAAACAGCGTAAAGTGGCATGACTCGGAATTTTGGGTTGTGTGAATGAAGTTGCTTATCACTTGAGGTTGCATTTCTGTCCCTGTTTGAGTAAGCCCCACAGAATACACTGGGACTTGCTTCTGAATAAATAAACCTAGGATTGCACTATAAATATCTTTACAGTTTGTGTAAATAATAAATATATTTGATAGTCATGCTTATATAAATATTTCTTCATTTATCATATTTTTGGTTTTTGGTTAGGAATCCTGACTGGTTGTGAGATGTTTCGTTTTCTGCCTTACTCATAGGAATCTTGTTGTGGTTGGTATGGTATTGCATTTAAGCAATCATGGTACGAAATGGCCTGAATCAGTATAAGGCAGATTCCTTGGTTCCTAAAAGTGGGAAGAGACTCAAGGGCCACAGTGACTCCAACATTTATTTATGTATTTTTATTTACAACATTTATATACCGCTTTATTGTAAAAAATCTCAAAGTGGTTTACAGAAAGAATTAAAACAATAAAATTATTGGCAAAAGCGTTAAAGATAGATACTTAAAAACATTCAAAATAATAAAACGAACGATGAGTTAAAAACAGATTTAAAAACACAATAGCTTCCACATGCCTGGAGAGGCTTGCCTCAAGAAAACTGATTTTAGCAGGTGCTGAAAAGAGGCGTCTGCCTAATGTCAATAGGCAAGGAGTTCCAAAGTGTAGGTGCTCCAACTTAACAGGACTGATTTCTTACAAGAGCAGAACAAGTACTATGTGGCATCCATAACATGGAAAGCACAGCTTGAACTTGGCCTGGTAGCAAATCAGCAACCAATGCAGATTTCAGAGCAGAGGTATTGTGTGCTGATAGGATCTCACTCATGTCAGCAATTGTGCTGCAGCATTCTGCATTAACTGCAGTCCCCAGGTCAGGTTGTGCTGCATGGGGATTTCTGTGACGTTGGCTGACTGGCTGCTAGGATTTTTTTAGTTTGGGTTTTTGGTTATGAATCCTGACTGGTTGTGGGATGCTGAGTTTTCTGCCTTACTCATAGGAATCTTGTTGTGGTTGGTACGGTATTACATTTAGGAAAGTGATACTGCCTTTTGTGTTTTTTTTTCCTATTTGCATTTCACTTATCTTTAACCTCACTCCGTTACAGCCATAGAAGCAACAGCAGCATATGCAAGATAATTAACTCCCATTAGTGATAAGAGCAAGAATTTATAATTATTATTTCAATTAGAACAAGAGGCTTAGCAATACTTTGAAGAGGACCAGATATTTATTTTCTTTCTGAGCCCAGGACTGGGTCTTTCATGATGCCCGGTGGGGGGGGGGGAAGCAGGAGAGTAGTCGATAAGACAGACATCCTGGCATTGGTAATCTAATTAGCAAGGTATGTGTGGCGTTGTTGCACACTTCCAGGCCCAGTTTCATTTTGAGTATGGAGGTGGAACCTGTGTAGATGTGGTTGATCAAAGGGAGAATAAATTTTGAGTTAAGCAAGACTCTGCTTTTATAAAACCTAAGAAACATACAGATACTTTGAATGTCTGAGTTCCTGCACCTGTGGAATACTGGAGGAACTTGTAAAACTTGCTGCAACAGTATTTAGAACTGAGCATGTGGTGTGAAAGACTCCTTTTCCTAACATTTTGGCTTCTTGTTTTTCTCCACCCACCACATCTCTGAAATATATCATATATGTAATGGTTAACCATTCTAAAAAATGTAAATAAGTTTATTTCGGTCAATGACCTGCAAAGGTTAACCATACTGCTGCCCTCTTATTTTATGTTTGTTACTATTTTGTGTTTTTATTATGTTTTTATATTGATTGTGTATTTTTATTGTTTTTATTATATTTGTAAGCTGTGCTGAGCTCTGTTTTTAACAGCAAAAGGGCAGGATATAAATCTTCTTAATCAATCAATCAATATTCCATAGTGTTGGAAACTAGAGTCTAGGCATTTAAGGCTGAAAATGTTGCTTTTTAAAAAAAGATTTCTCACATCTTTCCCCAGTTTTTGGTGGTAATTCCTAGGCACAAAAACAAAACAACTGGACAATCCAAATGTTAATATGCAAATAATTTGTATAATATGCACATTAGCCTGCCCGGATTTGTGGAACTGGAATATGGCAACCCTACCTGAGTCAGGGCCTGTCTAGTCTTTACCATTGCCCTTAATGAAAATGGTGGCTGCGGTTTCCCTAAGGGGAATGAAGCCTCCGCTCCCATCTTTATTGATGGCACACGTGCGTGCTATTCGTGCACATCTCTGCCATCAACTAAGATGGCGGCAGCGGCTTCAGTACCTTAGGGAAGCTGTGGCCGCCATCTTCGTTAAGGGCAATGCTAAAAAGCTGGCTGACAGGTAAGTGGGAGGTCGCGGATTGTGGAAAGGGAGCAGAGGGCCCCTCAGGGGCTCCTGTAGTTCTGGGGCCTTCGGGCCAGTGCCCAACCTGGCCGCCCTTTAGAACCAGCCCTGTCTATCTATATGCTTGTTGACACTCTCAAAGAATTCTAATAGGTTACTGAGACAGGACTTTCCCTTGCAGAAGCCATGCTGGCTCTGCTTCAGCAAGACTTGTTCTGCTATGTGCTTAGTTAATCTAGCTTTAATAATACTTTCTAACAGTTTTCCAGGGACAGAAGTTAAGCTAACTGGCCTGTAATTTCTGGGATCCCCCCTGGATCCCTTTTTGAAGATTGGCATTACATTTGCCACTTTCCAGTCCTCAGTCATGGAGGAGGACCTGAGGGACAAGTTACATATTTTAGTTAGCAGATCAGCAATTTCACATTTGAGTTCTTTGAGAACTCTCGGGTGGATGCCATCTGGGCCCGGTGA
Source organism: Rhineura floridana (assembly GCF_030035675.1). Taxonomy (NCBI): domain Eukaryota; kingdom Metazoa; phylum Chordata; class Lepidosauria; order Squamata; family Rhineuridae; genus Rhineura; species Rhineura floridana. Next base: position 176,929,069 of record NC_084483.1, read on the forward strand.
TTTGTCAGTTTTTATATTGTCTATTAAGCCTAGAACTTCCTCTCTCGTTACCACTATTTGTCTCAGTTCCTCAGAATCCCTTCCTGCAAATGTTAGTTCAAGTTCAGGGATCTGCCCTATATCTTCCACTGTGAAGACAGATGCAAAGAATTCATTTAGCTTCTCTGCAATCTCCTTATCGTTCTTTAGTGCACCTTTGATTCCCTTATCATCCAAGGGTCCAATCGCCTCCCTACATGGTCTCCTGCTTTGAATGTATTTATAGAATTTTTTGTTGTTGGTTTTTATGTTCATAGCAATGTGCTCCTCAAATTCTTTTTTAGCATCCCTTATTGTCTTCTTGCATTTATTTTGCCAGAGTTTGTGTTTCTTTTTATTTTCTTCATTCAGACAATACTTCCATTTTCTGAAGGAAGACTTTTTGCCTCTGAGAGCTTCCTTGACTTTGCTCGCTAACCATGCTGGCATCTTCTTGGCCCTGGTGGTACCTTTTCTGATCTGTGGTATGCACTCCAGTTGAGCTTCTAATATAGTGTTTTTAAAGAACTTCCAAGCATTTTCGAGTGATGTGGCCCTCTGGACTTTGTTTTTCAGCTTTCTTTTTACCAATCCCCTCATTTTTGTGAAGTTTCCTCTTTTGAAGTCAAATGTGACCGTGTTGGATTTTCTTGGCAATTGGCCATTTACATGTATGTTTAATTTAATAGCACTATGGTCACTGCTCCCAATCGGTTCAACAACACTTACATCTCGCACCGGGTCCCGGTCCCCACTGAGGATTAAGTCCAAGGTTGCCGTCCCTCTGGTCGGTTCCATGACCAACTGGTCCAGGGCATAGTCATTTAGAATATCTAGAAATTTTGCTTCTTTGTTGTGACTGGAACACATATGCGGCCAGTCTATGTCCGGGTAGTTGAAGTCACCCATTACTACCACATTTCCTAGTTTGGATGCTTCCTCAATTTCATATCTCATCTCCAGGTCTCCCTGAGCATTTTGATCAGGGGGACGATAGATCGTTCCCAGTATTAAATTCCTCCTGGGGCATGGTATTACCACCCACAACGATTCTGTGGAGGAGTCCGCCTCTTTTGGGGTTTCGAGCTTGCTGGATTCAATGCCTTTCTTTCACGTATAGAGCGACACCACCACCAATACGTCCTTCCCTTTCCTTCCGATATAGTTTATATCCAGGGATAACCATATCCCACTGGTTTTCTCCATTTCACCAGGTCTCCGTTATGCTCACTATATCAATGCTCTCCTCTAAGACCAAGCACTCCAGTTCTCCCATCTTGGTTCGCAGGCTCCTAGCATTAGCGTACAGGCACTTGTAAGCAGTGTCTCTCTTCAAGTGTCTTTGGCACTTGTGGTTAGGCCTGTGGTAATTTTGCCCTTTTGAATTGATATGCTGTGCCCCTGCTCTCACAATACCTACTTCTAGGCCTACCCCTTTTAAAATTTCATCATTTCTTTGGTCTTTATCCCAGGGGGGAGGTTTATTCCGAACAGGACCTTCCTCAGCTCCTGTCGGGTTTCCCCCCTCAGTCAGTTTAAAAGCTGCTCTGCCACCTTTTTAATTTTAAGTGCCAGCAGTCTGGTTCCATTCTGGTTCACGTGGAGCCCGTCCCTTTTGTACAGGCCCGGCTTGTCCCAAAATGTTCCCCAGTGCCTAACAAATCCAAACCCCTCCTCCTGACACCATCATCTCATCCACGCATTGAGACTATAAAGATGTGCCTGTCTGGCTGGTCCTGCACGTGGAACTGGTAGAATTTCAGAGAAAGCCACCTTGGAGGTCCTGGCTTTCAGCATTCTACCTAGCAACCTACATTTTGCATCCAGGACCTCACGGCTGCATTTCTCCATGTCATTGGTGCCAACGTGCACCACGACCACTGACTCCTCCCCAGCACTGTCTACCAAACTAAACGACGGGCGATATCCACAACCTTCGCACCAGGCAGGCAATCACTTTGCAGTCTACACGCCCATCACACACCCCACTGTCTATATTCCTAATGATCGAATCGCCCACTACAAGGATCCCTCCACCCCCCAGAGATATATCGTCTGCATGAGAGGATTGTGATGTTCCTGCTTATATTGTAAATATGGTAAGTGCTGGTTATATAGAAGACATATGGTAAGTGGAGTGAAAGAGGAGGGGGAATACATGAGCAGTAGAATGCTGGATGATTGGCTGAGTGTTTGAATGGCTGGGAGTATAAATGGAAGAATGACAGTTGAATCTGGGTGGTGAATTGTGAGGTGGTGGATTGTAAGGTGAATTGAGGAGGTGGATGGTGTTTGGTGTTGAGAGTGAGTCGGAGTTCTGAGGCAATTAGTAAGAAGTCAAGTACATAACAGAATATAGATGAAACCATAAGCTTGTCAACAAAGTAATTAAGTAACCTTGTTATTTCTAATTCTTAATAAATATATTTCTTGGTTAAACATAAGCCTGATTCCTTCAGCTGGGAAACACATACCAGGGGGAATAGCAAAGTAACCAAGGCTGAACAGTTTGTATCGAATGGTGGGAGCGGCGGATCGGAGGAAAGTGTATCCAGTCCCACAGAGAAACCCAGGGCTGTATGCTTCAGTGCAAGAGGCTGCAGCGGGGGGTTGGAAATTACCTATACCCATAGACACAAGGTATCGAGATAGCCTGGCAGGGACTAAGACACAGTCTAAAGGTTATAAAAGATACAGAGTGTGGGGTAGTAAGGCCTAGCAGGGGGATTTGTTGAAATCTGTGCTAGAGCTGTAAAGGGTAAGAAGAAAACCTGATGTTCCTGTCTGCTGGTAGCCACAAGTGAGAGCTTCACTGGTGGTGCTAGGGAAGGACGTCACAAGGATAGCTGCTCATCCCCCAAGGAATGGGTCCCTTCTAAGGGATCATTTCCCTCTTCCTCAGCTGGATGCTCTCCTTCCCCGAGACCATCGTTCTCCATGATAGCAGGAGAGCTATCATCCTTGGAGTGGGACACAGTACCAGGGCTGAAATATACAAATGGATGAACGAAAGGCGAATGACTGACTAAAGTTAAAACTAATACTTTCTAAATTCTTCTTAGTTACTACACCTATATTACTATGGTATGAGTCAGTACTAAATACTGTTGGATAAAGCTGGAAGATTTAATCAGCTAATAAAACAATAGCTTTGGATTCCTGCATTGAGTAGAGGGTTGGACACGATGGCCTTATAGGCCCCTTCCAACTCTACTATTCTATGATTCTATTATTTTGTGTATTTGGTATGAATGGTATGAGTGATGAGCTTGGGTATAAGTGATAAATCATCTTAATTATGAACCCTGGTTTGTTTGTTTTTTAGTTTAGCTCCTAGCTTGCCATTAATAATAAATCAGATTTTTAAAAACCTGAATAACCTAAAGGACATTTGGGGGAAAAACACGTTTGAAGAATGCGTTTTATATAGGACTGCAGGAAGCTGCCTTATACTGAGTCAGACCATTGATCCATCTAGCTCAGTATTGTCTACGGCTACACTGACTGACAGCAGCTCTCCAGGGTTTCAGGCAGGAGTCTCTCCCAGCTCTACCTGGAGATATTAAGGATTGAACCCGGAACCTTCAGCATGCAAAGCAGATGCTCTACCACTGAGGTAAAGTCCTTCTCCAAAGGAGAGGCACTAAATGGATTCAGAGTCAGATTATTGCGGTCATTGACCAGATAACAAAATGGATTTAGATAATGAGTGTAGTTTCTGACTGTAGAAGTTTGAATGCAAACACAGTTACAGTACAAGTTACATGCCATTTAACTACTTACTCTTTCACTTCCTTACAGCCGAAGTCCAAGTATTTGTTGCTGATCCATTGAATCTCAAACCAGTCTCTAAAACCATTATTTCCACAGCATTTGAACTCAATCTGGAGCATGTCAATTATCTTCTTCATGAAGCACCTTCCTGGAGTATCTGTATCTCGATAGAACTTCATACAATTTTTTAGCCCATCTGCTAGTGTACTCTCCAGAGAACCCCTCATCAGAAAGCAAATTAGGGCCACAAAAAAAATGAAGACATTAAAAAATATACATGACACTAGGTAAAATTTCAGCATAGGCTTCCACTTTGCAAATTTAGCAGGATCCAGGGAATCATAACAGATCTTGCCTGCAAGAGCATTGGATACACAGGCAAGGAGACCCACCAATATCAAGGAATTCGGCACGAAGTGGCTTTCAGAATTGTCCATCACTTCACTTCGCTTCCTGAGCTCAATTTTCAGGAACAATCCCATAGAGAAAACAATTATCCCTGCAAATGCCGAAAACCAGTTCATGAGCCATAGTCCTTGTGCTAGTTTTACTCTTTTCTTCTGGCTGAACTTGACTTTCATCACAGCCATCTTTGCAATGTTTGCACCAAGACTTCACAGAGTTAACCTTGTTTTGGAAAGGGAACAACTTCAGGAGGATCTACCACCATTCAGGCCTTGAAGATTCCAAATGGAACAGCTCTTGCTGAGCCATTGTTTGATCCTTCCATCTTGCAGAGTCTGAAGTAGGAGATACATGAGCAAGTTTTTCAAGAGGCAAAATTAATACATTTCACAACAAATAAACAAAAAAGGATTATTGCCAAACAACACATGCAATTATTTCAGGTGTTCCCTCCCACGCCAAGAAGAAACAGCTTAAAGGTTTCAACTAAGCTGGACCAACAATGCGTCATTCTGAAACTAATCAGTGTGATCCAATTTAGAGATCTCTGCCAGTAGATGAGCAATGGAAATAACCCCTCATTTTACTGTTTAGTGGACTTGTGCTTTCGCATATGTTACTGCATTCTACAGTTGAAAATCAAGATATAAAAAGATGGCCCAATCTCCTAGGTTCTTTCAGATAAAAATGGAGACTGTCACTATACAAGACTATATCAAGAGAAATTGCTATATATTTTTATAGGTTACTTCAAGCCAGTAAGACCATGTTGCTGCAATCCTGCCACTCACCTTTAATGACATTCCTCCAGTTTATGTGTTTTTTTGGGATGGAATTAAGGCCATCTTTTAAGTGAACTAAAATCTAAGTTTGAGGAAGCATGGAAGACAAAATATACCAGTCTCCCAACTTTTGACGGCTGGAAGTGCACAAAATCTTCAAGGGAACTATCAATCATGGCAGGAAACCCCCCCCCCCCGATACTGGTTTAAGTTGAGCAGCTTACAGGCTAATTGTGCTGTGCCAACAGTAGAGCAGGACTTCAGGTTATAAGAAACAAAACCTTTTCTACAGTGACACCCCAAGAAAGGAATTTCTGCTTCAGTGTCACTACTTAAAATAGAATAGTGTCTTTTATAGACCTTGAGATTCTCAAAAGGGTGTTCCAATGGATATAGAACGTATAATACAGTATGGCAGTAGTTATAAAAGGTCTCATTTGTGGACAGATATGAATTATTAGGAACTGTGCACCAGCTACATGTCGTTTCTTGTTAGTGGACATCAACAGTAGAAAGTGCTTGTTTTTTCTCCACTGTATTATTTGCAAGATATATTGTCTTTTGTGTATTTGTCCATCTTCTTGCATTCATCCTAGTAACAGGATAGTTATCAGCAATGTATCTGTGGACTACAAGTGGATCCTAAAAATAACTTTTGAAAATCTTTGCAATACATTTAACATACACAAAACTGAGAAGAAAATGAAAATGTATGTTTTTAAACAGCAGGAAAGAAAGCGCACCCATTTCTGTACAGAAAACCATTGCAAGAACTGTTCTCCTGACTGATCTCATTCCCATGGAAAGAGGAGAAAATAGATTTTAGATTCTAGTGGCTAGATTCTAGTGGCTAATAATGTTACAAAAAACATGGAATCAGTAAGAAAGTAACATTTATTTGACCAGTTAATGCTAAATATGCTGGCTTTTGTCTTTTCAGTTCAATTGCAAAATATTTGTAAAAAAAAAAATGTTTCCAAGACAGATTATGGTAAGTTTTAGCACTAAGGAAATTGTTTTGTCAGCACAAGCATTTCTGCATGCCCAATGGAACAATTTCCCCTCTCCTCCCCATGTGCGCTGTTCTAGGGATTCTCCTGACCCATCGAAGCAGATCTGGGTGAGGGGGAATGTCCTATTGCACTAGTGGAAATTCTTATGCTGGTTTCCACTAGCTCAATGAGCCCACTATTTTTGCAGTTGCTGTTATGTCTGCAGATTTTCAATTCTAAAATGGAATTAGTGGGTTGTGGCACAAATCTTTATTAGCTACATTTGTAGGTTTTCAAATACATGTTTTTTAAAATTGTTGCCTTCATTACAACAGTAAGCAAATGAAGTATACAGAGCTATCTTGGTAAGAACATACAGGCAGACACCAGGACAATTGATGACAAAACCAATCACTGTGGCCACAAAAACTTAGCTGCCACAGTTCATGTGCATATGTACAATTGTGACTAACATTATTAATTTTAACTGGTTTTATTGTGGACTCTGCTTTCCAAATTGTATACTAAGAGGCTACAGTATTAAGGTATACAAATTATTAAAATAAACATTTTGTGTGAGATGTGGCTTTAAACAGAAGCTTCCTGTACAATGTCCCTTTGAAAAAGCAGATCTTGCAGCAAACCTAGGCTTTTGATAGCTGTGTTGCAAATATTATCGCATTGTGAAATAACCTCTCTATGGTGATCAGAAAATAGTCACAATGTTTTGGCTTGTATCTTTTCTCACAGGAGATGACAGACCCTGCTCAGTTTCCCAAAGATTAAAAATCCCATGCCAACACCAGAGCTGACAATTTTATTCTCATAGAAATATGCAGGAGCAATGAATTGGGAGTGCACCCAAGTTTCATTAGTGCAGAATTTTTGAATATTAAGGGAGTCAAAGTAGATTTAAAGGGGAGAAAGGAATGTATTGGCTGCTCCTATTACACTATATCAGTTATTTTGTTCTACTCATCATTCATTCATTGGCGATCACTCGTGGCCTAGTAAGATTGTCTTCCAGGGTAAGGTCTTTAACAGTGGGTCTGTAAGTGACTGTGGAGGCCAATTCTGGACCCACAGTCTCCCACAATGAGGACATAGGTTTCCAGATGGAAGATGGTCACGATGAAGATTTGCTTGATGTGCCTTCCGCTTAGTTCCAATATGCTAACATTAGTCCGCCTATCTTCCCAAGTAATTGGCAGAATTTTCCGGAGGCAGCGTTGGTGGAATCCCAGACACTTACTGCCTTTTTCTTAGAATCTGATCTCCATACAGAGGGCTTAAGCTGGAAATATGTTTTGTAATACAACTGCCTCTAATAGGTGGTTAGATTCTATAAAAAAAATCTCCCCAGAGACGCAAATACAGAATTTAAAATGTTAAGTTCTCCTGTCATGCAGTCTTTAGTAACCATTTTCTTTCTGGCATGAGTGAGTCTAGGCATTTGATCACACCTAGAAAGTTTTAACAAATATGTCTACAAGAACTAGATAAAAAGATGTTTTGCAGGCCCAATTTAGCTGGTCACCTCTGGTGTAGGTTACCCCTCTATCACAGAAGCAGCCATGTGAAGGAGGTATAATTAGAGACAACCAAGTACTTTGGTAATCTGGAGGTAAGCATTGCTACTTTCAGTGAGAAATCAATTTGCTTTGAGTGTCAGACTGGGAGACCAGGTTTCATATCCCCACTCAGCCATGAAGCTCACTGGGTAACCTTGGGCTAGTCACTGTGTCTCAGCCTAACCTACCTCACAGGGTTATTGTGAGGATAAAATTGGGAGGGGGAGAACCATGTCTGTACCCCACCTTGAGCTCCTTGGAGAAAAGGTCAGATATGAATGTAATAAATAATGCCTTTTACATCTGCTAAAGGCCTAACAATAGTAGTGTGGCCCATCTGTGGAGCTTAGCTGTGATGAGGGGAAACAGCTACTGCTCAGCCTTTCTTAAGCTGAAGGTCTGGATCAAGAGACACAAGCAGAATTCTACTTTGCAACAGAGCTTTCTCTGGTTCCTTCCCCATCCACACTACAGCGCTCTGTCCCCCTCCTGAAAACTGCTCCTGAGAGTTGAGGGATCCCTTGGAACAATGCAGAATGCACCACAAGGGGCAGCAGCAGGACAGAGGAATTAGAAGAATTGGGTAGGGCTTTCCACTCACACAAGACATGCCTGGATCCAAGCTGTAGAGCAGGGGTCACCAACCTTTTTGGGGCTGCAGGCCCCAAATTCCACAACCTATTCTATTGGCTACAGAAGACTGCTTCTTTGATGCCTAATTTCAGCAGAGGGAGTAGACCCTGAAAGTGCCAGAAAAGGCCTCCAAGGGCACCATGTAAGCACTGCCTTTACCACGATAAAATGGAGACATAATGTAACTTAATTTCATTACTTTCATTCATCATTACAATTTCAGTACTCCACAGAAGATACCTGTCTAGAATTACCATACCCAGAAACTTCCCCTCTTTACATTTCTCCAGAGGTTGGTCACTGTCAGAAATTCAGCTCTCTTGCTTTATCTCAGGGCTTCCTACTATCCTGTACCATGTATGGTGGGTTATTGTCTCACTAAAAGTTGCATAAGGAACATTTTTCCAGTTTTGTTTTTTCCTGTTGTTGTGCCAATGTGAGAAAAACTACAAATGGCAAACCTATCCCTTCTAAGCAACTTTTAGAAGACACAAGAGGCTGTTACAGTATGTGGTCCTAGCAGTCACTCATCCAAGGAATTCTTGAAATGCACACTGCTCAGTACTCAAGACATGCCATTTGTAGTCCCTCCCCTGCCCATAGCAGGCTGAGAAGCTAACTGTGAATTATTGAAACCTTATGCCAATGTCACAGAGATTAGGAAGAGGCACTTATAAAACAAAATTCACGAAAACCTTTTACTTAGGCAAGAGCTATGATTGCTTTAACTCGAGCAGCTATCTTGTTCTGGAACAGAGGCAAGTTTAAAAAACAATAAACCTAGCAGTACAGGGTTTAAAGTATTACCAGTATTTTACAAAATCATTAAGTTCTTAACTTCAGTATAAATAGTAAAATAAGATCAAGAATTGAAATGACTTTTCTTAATGAAGTCCAGTTTTACACACTGATTTTAGATAGGCCAACAATATTGAAGTCCTAAAAAAAGCACACAAACACATTACCTCTTAAGATTACTAAGAACATAAGAAGAGCCTGCTGGATCAGGCCAGTGGCCCATCTAGTCCAGCATCCTGTTCTCACAGTGGCCAACCAGGTGCCTGGGGGAAGCCCGCAAGCAGGACCCAAGTGCAAGAACACTCTCCCCTCCTGAGGCTTCTGGCAACTGGTTTTCAGAAGCATGCTGCCTCTGACTAGGGTGGCACAGCACAGCCATCATGGCTAGTAGCCATTGATAGCCCTATCCTCCATGAATTTGTCTAATCTTTTAAAGCCATCCAAGCTGGTGGCCATTACTGCATCTTGTGGGAGCAAATTCCATAGTTTAACTATGCGCTGAGTAAAGAAGTACTTCCTTTTGTCTGTCCTGAATCTTCCAACATTCAGCTTCTTTGAATGTCCACGAGTTCTAGTATTATGAGAGAGGGAGAAGAACTTTTCTCTATCCACTTTCTCAATGCCATGCATAATTTTATACACTCCTATCATGTCTCCTCTGACCCGCCTTTTCTCTAAACTAAAAAGCCCCAAATGCTGCAACCTTTCCTCGTAAGGGAGTCGCTCCATCCCCTTGATCATTCTGGTTGCCCTCTTCTGAACCTTTTCCAACTCTATAATATCCTTTCTGAGATGAGGCGACCAGAACTGTACACAGTATTCCAAATGCGGCCGCACCATAGATTTATACAACGGCATTATGATATCGGCTGTTTTATTTTCAATACCTTTCCTAATTATTGCTAGCATGGAATTTGCCTTTTTCACAGCTGCCGCACACTGGGTCGACATTTTCATCGTGCTGTCCACTACAACCCCGAGGTCTCTCTCCTGGTCGGTCACCGCCAGTTCAGACCCCATGAGCGTATATGTGAAATTCAGATTTTTTGCTCCAATATGCATAATTTTACACTTGTTTATATTGAATTGCATTTGCCATTTTTCCGCCCATTCACTCAGTTTGGAGAGATCTTTTTGGAGCTCTTCGCAATCCCTTTTTGTTTTAACAACCCTGAACAATTTAGTGTCGTCAGCAAACTTGGCCACTTCACTGCTCACTCCTAATTCTAGGTCATTAATGAACAAGTTGAAAAGTACAGGTCCCAATACCGATCCTTGAGGGACTCCACTTTCTACAGCCCTCCATTGGGAGAACTGTCCGTTTATTCCTACTCTCTGCTTTCTGCTTCTTAACCAATTCCTTATCCACAAGAGGACCTCTCCTCTTATTCCATGACTGCTAAGCTTCCTCAGAAGCCTTTGGTGAGGTACCTTGTCAAACGCTTTTTGAAAGTCTAAGTACACTATGTCCACTGGATCACCTCTATCTATATGCTTGTTGACACTCTCAAAGAATTCTAATAGGTTACTGAGACAGGACTTTCCCTTGCAGAAGCCATGCTGGCTCTGCTTCAGCAAGGCTTGTTCTTCTTTGTGCTTAGTTAATCTAGCTTTAATAATACTTTCTACCAGTTTTCCAGGGACAGAAGTTAAGCTAACTGGCCTGTAATTTCCGGGATCCCCTCTGGATCCCTTTTTCAAGATTGGCGTTACATTTGCCACTTTCCAGTCCTCAGGCATGGAGGAGGACCCGAGGTTACTAGTTTGTTTTAATCCCAGATGACATTTGCAAAAAAAGTACACTACATCAAAACCTTGAAATGTCCAGACCAGCATACATTTGTACAGAAACATATAAAATGTTATGTGAAACGTTGAATCTTTACTGTGAAAACAATGTTCTTGTGTAAAGTAGGACATTAGTATGGGCATAATCCAGCCAGAGTTCAGGACTTTTAATTCCACAACTATTTTAGTGGGAGAATTAAGCACATGCTCAAGTTTCTCCCACTTAAATCAAAGTGTTTAATGTTAAAAGTATTATGGAGAATGCATGTATACATTTTCGGCTAATCACAGGCCTTTATAATACTTGCAGGTACAGCATTAGTTGAAACCAAAACCACATTGTTTGGGATAATAGTATTTGTAAGCTCTAGCTGCAAAGATGAACTAACACACCATACTTTAATATCAAAATGTTTTTGTGAAAATTTGCAGATAACAGATGAAAGTGCCGTCTATAAGGAACATTTGAAATTGAAGTGGAAGCCCATCCAAAGTTTGCCCCAGAAAGTAAAACAAAATCTGAATTGTTTTAAAGATTAGGAAGCCAGCTCAAAGCATGGAGTTTGACACACCTGGTCTGATTTGTAGCATCTCTGCTATATATTACAAAGACCACTGCCATTTCATGTAACAAATATACTCTTATTAACCTGGAATAAGCTTGTTTGGCAGACAAGTGTGTAATACCAATTGCTAATAATGTTTCTCAGCTTTAAATACCATATCAGTTTAGCCACCAGGTAGATTCTATCTTCCCCCAGGCTTGCACTGGCTCAAACATAACGTTACACAACTGAAGCAGCTCACCACTGAAAGCACTGTATTTTTAAAAACTCTAATGTAGTCAGATAACCAATAGTACTTCAGTGGTACAAAGCATTTTGCTGTCCCAAAGCTGTTTCAGAGAGGAGAAAGTAGCAGCATAACCCAGTTTAGAGAAATAGTGGGACAGCCATTGCATGAGGAAACCTGGAGTGCACACAACACAAAATGAGTTAGCACCAGGACACTTAGCAACAGCATACAGAAAAGCTACCAGGCTGTGTTTTGGCCCCCTCATTAGAGTAGTTAAACCTATAGGCAAGACAAGTAAGGTGCATCAATCTGATCTCTATTTGTTGCTTTTAGTTCCATTTCTTGATAAGTTTAGCCTTTCCTACAGCCGCAGCGCAGCCGACTCCAGGCCCTCTGCAGAGAAGGTGACAGGTACAGCTCCTGGTTCAATTCCAGTCCATAATCCTCTCATGGTCGGGGATCACGCGCCAGTTCGGAGAGGGCTGGTTCCTAGCCAGCCAGTTAAAGTCATCCACCTGGCTCCAGTTGTCCCTGCTCCTATCAAGCCTGGAAGTCTCGAAATCCGCGTCTATGCCCGCGTAACTCCATGTGTAGGGAGCGAAGCTAACGCTTCTGCAGTCCTCCAGCATGGCCCGGCAGGTCACTTGCACGTAGAAGCTAGTGTCGGTGGTACAGTGCGTGCGGAGCTGCTGGCAGGCGAGGGCCATGAGGCAGTCGCGGCAGTCATCTACCATCACCGAGGTCGACACAGGGCCGCAGAGCACCGTGCAGTCTCGGCAGCCGCGCACCGTCAGTGTGTTGGGGTTGCCCCGGAGCCACACCCGGCAGCGGCTCAGCTGGGACAGCACCACGTCCCGCTGAAGCAGATCGGCCGGGCCCAGCTCCAGCTCTTGCCCCTCGGCCCGGCTGAATCCGCACCCCGGTTCCGCCTCCGCTTCCTCCTCGCGGGGCGGCAGTGGTGGCAGCCCTGAAGGCTTCGGAGGTGCCTGAGCCGAGGCGACCTCCTTCTTGAGGGCCTTCTTGAAAGCGAACCGCTTCTTGGGCTGCAGCTGAAGGCGTAGCTCAGACAGCGCGTCTTGGAGTCTGCTCAGCGCCGCCTGCGCCTGCCGCACCTCGTAAGGGGCCAAAAAGAGCACCGAGTCCGTCAGCAGCCGCTGCAGTTCCTGCAGCCGCCTGCCCGCCTCAAGCACAGCCTCAGCGCCTTGGTCCGGCCCCGGTCCCAACAAGGCCTCGATGGCTTCCCGCTCTCGTGCGAAGGCGGCGGTGAAGTAATCGCTCTGCTCCTCTTGCACCGTCAGCGCCTCGCGCTCCCGCCGCCTCCTCCCGGCCTCCTCCCGCCGCTCCGCTTCTCTCTGCTGAAGTCTCTCGGGAACTACGGCGGCAAAACCGGTGCCGAGAGAGACCCCGTTGGTCTCCGTCGGGGCTCCCTCCTCAGAAACAGCCTCCATCTTTTTTTCTCCGGCACGACTTCAAGCACTTCACACTAAAGGGAACGCTGATTGGCCCCCTTAGGCTGGCCTCGTCTGCGATTTGTAGGGAGACCTCAAGGGGGTGCGTGGGCGAGGCCTAGTCGTTTCTTAAAGAGACAGCCGCTGCGTTTCCCAACCTCTTTTTATTTATTTTTGTTGCTGGACTACAACTCCCATCAGCCCCAGCCAGCATGGCCAACGATCAGGAATTATGGGAGCTGTAGTCCAGCAACAAAAAAAATGAAAAAGGTTGGGAAACACTGGATGGTGGAATAATTAAGCCGCATTCACAATTTCTGGCGTATCCGACGGCTGATTGGGCAGGTTGGGATTTTTTTTTAAAGTAGGCGTGGTCAGGGCTGGAGGAAGTCGAGCGCACCTTGGATGGAAGAGAAGAGGAATGTTGGATAAAGGTTTTTTAGGACTGTTTCTGGTGCTGCTGTTAAAAGTGTGGGCAGTGATCCCCGGAAGCTTGTATCATTTATTAGTCTTTAACGAACCACAAGACTCTTGGGTGTTGGTTTTGTTGCAGAAAACTCACATGGCTACCCCCCTGGAAATTACTAAATTTGTCTTTATTTCCAATGGCGTATCCAGTGTTGCTGTTTTCAGAAATAGATTCTAGAATAGGTGTTGCAGCAAAAACAATCAAGAGGCTTGTGGCATCTTAACGATTAAAAGATGTTGTGGAGTTTCTTATTTTTCAGAAAGAAGCTAGTTAAGGTTGTGTTTTTTTACACATTTGTTCAGTGGGACTTGCAACCTAATAACACAAATGCGTAGGTTGCAGAGGTGTACAGTACTGTTTTTCTTCCATATAATGAAAAGACTAAGTTAGTATTTGGTTGCAATTAATTCACTAGATTTAAAGGACTGGAAGGACATTTGGGATATATGGAATTTCCCCCCTCTCCTTCTCCCTGAGTGTGCCTTGCACCCTCCCCAAATCTGCTCCAGAGGGTTTGGGGAACCCCTAGAGCAGCTTGGAGGAGGCATAGGGGAAGGAGGTTCCTCTGCACCAGCAGAAATCCTTGTGCACCACTGATGGACACTAAACACTATGTTGGATACAACCCTATAACTTTCATGCACTGATTTGGTGGTAGAGCACATGCTTTGCATGCAGAAGGTTCTATTCCTGGCATTTCCAGGTACCTTAGGAGAAACCCTTTTTCTGAAACCCTGGAGAATTGTTGTCAGTCACTAGTTGGTAGGAGCTGTAGTCCAAAACATCTGGAGGGCACCAGTTTGACAAAGAGTGGCATAGACCTTACTGAGCTAGATGGGCCAATGATCTGTCTTGGTATAAGACAACTTCCTATGTTCTTAACTCACAGCAGTGGAAAGAGATGGCCAACAAGGTGGCAGAAATTATTAGGCAAGTTACATCCCAATTTCCTTAAACAAAGGTGTGGAAAATAGAGTTTCACTCACTCTTCAGCTGAAAAAAAAGGCTCTCAAAGTGGCTTACAAAAACAAATTCCAGTTATAAGATAGTCCCTGCTCTTAGGCGTACAATCTAAAAGGATACAAAAGGAAAAGGGATTGAGAAAGAGGAGGGGGAAAAACAAAAAAAAACACCATTGTGTCTGAGGTGACAAGAAAACTCAGCAGAGTTTGATTTACAATTGATGGCTCATTCAGACATGCAGAATCCTGTGTTTGATAAATGTGCATTTGTGAACTATGCTTTGCTGTTCGGAGAAGCATTCTAAATCTGCTGCTTGAATCAAGATCCAGTGTTGTTTCTTATGTATGGCAGCTGTTAATGCAGAGTGGTCTAAGCAATCCTATGGAGGAAGAAATGCCTGACCAGAGTACTCTTAGTTACAACTGCCACTTGTGGCAACAATTCATATGAATGCAGTGACAAAAGAATCTATGGCCATGTTCACAAAGATTGGGAAGCACTATTTGGAACTAGAGATGTGCCATCAACTGTTACTCTGTACAAACAACTGCATACCTTGATACTGCTCTATTTGGAGGAATTTGCAGACTTCAGAAACAGTTCACAGACTGTAATGGGGAACCTTTAACCCTCCAGATGTTGTTGGACTACACCTGTCATCATTCCTGACCATTTACCATGATGGCTGGGGTTGATGGGAACTGGAGTCCAACAACACCTTAAGGTCCACATCCTTGCCACAAGCAAGCCAGTGAAATCAGGCAAGAGATAGCTGATCAAAAATTCAATTTAAAAACATTCTTTTGACAGTGGAGTCCTATGCATGTTTGCTCAGAATTCCCACTGTGTTCAATGGAGCTTATTCCCAGATAAGTGCGGAGAGGATGGCAGTGTGAGTAGCTTAATTTTTAGAATAAATATACAAATATACATTAGCTTCATGTTGAATATCAATCAATTAAAAGCTTTTGGCTCTATTACAAATTCTTAGATGATATTCACTAATTTCAAGCTGTGATATACCATGGGGAAAATGTGATGGGCTTGATTTCTTTTTCAGCATGCACCTATACATTTTTACTCAGAAGTGAGTGTTAACTGAGTTCAGTAGACCCTCAGATAAGTAGGAAGCAGAAAACCCCCAGTTTTCCTCTTCTCTACCATAATAGATCACATGTATAGAAATGTGGTGCAGTTTTACACTCACAGTGAGGAGTGACTGTCTGAATTTGACTGAACTGTTGCAAGCTATAATTTTCTGTCTAGAGATAGTCTCTGTTTGGCTTTTATGTCAGATGTAAAATTACAGTATTAAACATTAGGGAGTTTTCCAGCCCTACGTGTAGTAATATCAACCTTTGGAAATCCTAACAGGAAAGGGTTGTAAAGGAGGGAAAGCTAGCAAGGAAATTGCGTTGCAGTTTGATGGCTAGCTTTGCAGTATTTCTCCGTGGCTTAACTGTTCTGGGTCTTGCAAGCAAAGGAGCTGCTTGGCTAGTTATTGCTATGAATGTTAAGCTGTGCAAAATTGATAATGTCTGCTAAGTGCTTTCTACTTTGCCAGAGATTTGCAATCATCACAGAGGCAGCTAAAATGATTCCAATTTCCTTCTTGTAATTGATTTCCAGCATAGAAGAAGGCATAGTTTTTTGTGGGGTTTTTTGGATGGGACTGGGAAGGACAATTCAGTGTTTAGTGAATAATAGCACTTAGCCTGCTCAGCGCTCACAAGTTAATGGGTTTGTGTCTCTGCCTTCAAAACATGAAAAGACTGTGATTCTTATCAGCAGTGTCTCTTATGCCTGGGAAGCATGCTGAATCCTGAAAATGTGAAAGAAACCCAGAGATTCGTCTTTTTTGACAATGGATTTGAAAGCAAACTATCACAAAGGTCAGGGGTGATGGAAGTTGTGGTCCAGCAATGTCTGGAGGGCCACAGGTTCCTCGTCCTTGCTGATTCATAGAATCATTTATTTATTTATTTATTTATTTTATTACATTTCTAGACCGCCCTATAGCAATAAGCTCCCAGGGCGGTGAACAGCATAATAAAACAGATTAAAATACAAGCGGATGTAAATACAATACAGTACACAATAAAACATAATTAAAATTCCAAATTTAAATTCAAATTTAAAATTTTTAAAATGCCTGGGCATTTTCCATAGCGTTGGAAGGGGCCTATAAGGCCATCAAGTCCAACCCCCTGCTCAGTATAGGAACCCAAATTAAAGCATACCTGACAGGTGGCTGTCCAGTTGTCTCTTGAATGCCTCCAGTGTTGAAGATCCCACCCTAGGTAATTGGTTCAACAGTCGTACCGCTCTAACAGCCAGGAAGTTTTTCTTGATGTTCAGTTGAAATCTGGCTTCCTGCAACCTGAGCCAATTATTCCGTGTCCTGCACTCTGGGATGATCAAGAAGAGATCCTGACCCTCTTCTGTGTGGCAACTTTTCAAGATCGTGAGATGGCATTTAACAAGAACTGCATACTGTTACATGGACCCCAGACTCCAACTAGTAAGAGATCCCAGAATCTCCACACATGACTTGGTCACTGGAAGGTCACTGGAGGCTTCTGATGTATTTGAGATATATGGTTTTATTTATCCATATATACATGCTGAGCACAAGACAGAAGCAGCAGCGGCCAGTGGGGCAGCACGGGTGGAGCTGCATTGGTCTTCTGGCTGCCCACCACCATGGGGCACTGCCACTTACTGAGAGGGGGAGGACAAGGTGTGGGAAGCAGTGGACCCAATCTGCTGCCGTCATGTGCCACACTGGACCGCAATCTTTGCACCTAGCCCCTCTCTGCAAGCAGCAGTGACCTAGTGCTTGTTTCATTGTACTTGCAAATGGATAGGCAAACAAATCCCAGTTGTGTTATTTGAAAGAAGATCAGTGTATCACTCGAGCAATCTTATACACACTCACTATGGAGTATCCCCCACTGTACACAGTGGGTCTCCTTCTGAATTATACAGTCACATTCTGTAGTGTTAAATTGAAAATACCCCCATGCCATTCCACTCCTTCCTATAAGCTCATTTCAAAACAAAATCTTACACAACTTATAGTCCTAAACTCAGAAATGCTTGCTTAACTACCCTCTACGTTTTCATGGTGATACACAAAACACTCAGAGAGAATCGAGAGTTCAAAATCTAAAACAAGACTAAAATAATCCAGGGTCACCATAAGTCGGAATCGACTTGAAGGCAATACATTTACATTTTACATACTCTGACTCTTCTGCAGTTTAAAAGTTTAAAAAATGCCTGGCTGATTTCTAGTTAATTTAAGAAAATTAACATTGGTGTCTATGATAAGTGTGGGCATGCTCAGTAAGAACCAACTGTCAGTGTTCTAAATGCCAGACTGTTTGGCTTGGCTAATCGGGACCACACCCATACCAGACATTTATTCTACTTTAAACAGTCCTATTCCCCTGACAGAGCTCCAGTGGCCAGAATCAGCTCATCTTCCCAGAGAATTCTGGTAATTGGGCTCCTGCTGGGAGGAAGGGCGGAATAAATAATAAATAAATAAATTGTAACTCTGTGAGGGGAATAGGGTGTCTCCTAACAACTCTCAGTACCTTTCACAAACTACAATTCCCAGGATTCTTTGGGGGAAGCCATGACTGTTTAAAGTGGAATAAAGTTCTGGTGTGGATGTGGCCAGGGACAGCTTTGGTTTAAATTAGGGTGGGAGACTACATGTGTCTGCTGTAGAATAAGAAGGTGGGAAAACCCTGAAAAATAATGATACTGTTAACAATGTTTTCCTTTTGGAAAGGAAAAGGGCTTTCCCTCTGCCCAGTGCCCACCACCCAATCTCATCCCATCCCATCCCTCCCCCTCCCTCTACTCCTCTCCCCCTGCCCCTCCCACACATCAGTTTTACCTATGCTAAGCATGATTGCACAGGAATAAATCTCATTGAACCCAATAAGCATTCAAATGATCAAACCTGCCCTCCCCTCCTCCTCTTCCTATACTCTCCCTCCTGCCCCTCCCCTCCCCCTTCCTGTCCCCTCTCCCCTCCCTCTTCTCCCCACCCCTCCCTCCTCCCCCTTCCTCTTCCAATAGCCAACAAATATTTCTATCAAACTTTAACAAGTAGGGAAATTGGGCGGCTATAGCAAATGCAGCAGGGGAGCAGGAGACCTGAACTCCTCTCTGAGATATGGTACTGCCCTACAAATTTGTCAAAATGCAAACTCAATTTGAGTTGGTCTTTCACAGTCCAATCCACTTCCTGTGTAGCTTGGAAGAATTTGGTAACGTGCCTCTGAGCATATGATGATTGGTGGCAACACCTGCAATCAGGACTGCATCTCCAAAGATGGAGAATTACATTTTTTGTATATTTGCTGGTGGTGTTCTTACTTTGCTTCTTTCCTATGTTACTACTGTTTCTACAGAGAATCTAACCTAGACAATTATATTTCACTCATTATTCATCCTAGAAATCTGTGTCAAATATATTTTTATTAATTTCAAAGTCTTTTGATTGGTCAGTGTCATATGATGGTGAAGACAGCCTTTTGTGTTTTGAACTGGAGGTTATTTTCTATTTCTATTTTGGGTGCATTAGTTGAATCTGAAACTGCAGCTGTGATGTAAAATTAGACTGATTAACAATATGTTGCTACTTATAGCCAACAGATATTTCTGTCATGCTTTAAAAAGCAGGGAAATTGGGCGGCTATAGTGAACAGCAATGAATCTAGCTGTTGGAAACAAACTTGGCCTGCCCAAGATACATGTGTTCAGCCTGCTATGCTTAACACACTCCACTTCAGAAAGGGGTGGGCATGGTCAATTAAAAACAGAGCACACCTACAAATTGGCTAGAATATATTTCACCTCCCACTGTTTCATCTTGTGCAAACTGATACACTCCTCATGTCCACTGGAGACTGTTCTGCAGAATAGTTAGTGCCATTATTCTACTATTGTTTTTGGAGTTTTTTTAGTGCAGATTATGCAAAGTGTTGCTGTACTTCACATATTCACAGAAAGAGGAGCAAAAGAAAATGATTTACTGTAGGAAATGTTACTAAAATTGCAGAGTAAATAAAACATATTTAAAGTGAATATCTGAACTATATCAACTGTCTGAATATTGTTGCTTCCTCCCTGCTAAAACAAGATCAGCACAGCACATGTCTTCTTTCTGTTATTTGGGCAGATTGCAGGTGTTGCCACCAGTCACCATATGTTCAGAGGCACATGTTACCAAATTCTTCCAAGTTACCCAGGAAATGGATTGGATTGTGAAAGACAAACCCAAATTGTGTTTGCATTTTTACAAATATGTAGGGTGGTACTATATCTCAGAGAGAAGGTCAGGTCTCCTGTTTCGCTGGTGCATTCACTATAGCTGCCCAATTTCCCCACTTTTTAAAGTTTGATAAAAAATATCTGTTGGCTGTAGGTATGTTCTTAAACTGCAAGAGTTTTTTGCCTATTAGTGAATAGATGTGTAAAGGATTGTGCTGTAATCTGATTGCTGAGGCATATTTTTCTTCAGGTGGCATGGGAAATCAGTCTCAGGACAGAGAACTCTATTTTCTCACTCAATTATATATATGAATCCAAGGTAAAAGTGATTAAATAATAGTGTTAGTCAATAGAACTAACAATAATAGCCAAGAGTGAAGAATGGATAATAGATGGCCAGTCTTGTTCTGCATAACTCCCTCAGGTTGTCTTAACATGTATTATTGTACTATTTTCCCCTAATCACTTTAGTTCACATGTGTGTGTTCAAAAGCTCAGGCCAAACCACACGTACATTTTAAAGTCTTTTAATTATTACTGCAGAATGCTTTAGCTGATGCGCATTGTCACCATTTATGAATTATGCTTTTTCTGCTTTAAATGTCACAATATTCCCTTCTGCTATTGTGGGAGAAGGCACTCTCATATCTGCCTACCCTGGATGGAGACCTGTAGCTGCCTTGTCACTGGTATTATATGTATTGTCTTTTTCTTTTCTTTTTCTTTTTTGTAATTTAGCCTACAGTCCTGTATACTTACATGGGAGTACGTCCCACTGGATTCATTGGGACTTTCATCTGAGTAGGTTCCACTGGATTCACTGAGGCTTTTGTTGGCGAGGTCCACCAGAAATGGAAATGGAAGCAGAAATTGCCACAATTCTCATGTTTGTCTGAGGTCAGGAAAAAGAACCACTCAAGCAAATAAGAGTAATATTCATTATGTTTTGAATCTAAATGTTATGTAAATAATTGTGTTATTTTCTGAATTGTTTTTGACATTTCCCTTTCATTGAAATGTATTGAAATTAATTATATAATTAATTGTATTTGTTGCAGCCGTAGTGGATAGTGAGACAAGTAATGTAGATTTTAGTGGAAACTGGACTGTAACAGAATGGAAACAGTGCTGATTGTGACAAACACAGGACAGGATGGAAACTGCTGCCTTATTACAACCATGCTTCTGAGACATGCATTGGATAGTACTGTTGAAGTATTATTATGCTCATCTGCAATAGTGTGCATGTCTCTTTGAAGGAAAACATACACAAAATTACTTTCCCCCACTCCTCTGAGCAGCAGAAGCAATGATGCAGGCAAAATAGATTGATGGTGAAGTTTTTCCAGCATCAGTGAAATTAATAAGGCCATGTCATTTACCTGATTTACAGATCACCTTTTAGAGTACAATTGCCCTTCCAAGGAAGTGCACAAGACATCTTAAAAATACATCAGCATAATCAACAACAATATAATCATTCAATTAAAACCACACTATAACCCTTAAAACTGAGCAATAGCATTAATAAACAATTAATAAAAAGCAGAGTGAAATAAAAGTGTTTTAAGTTTACTAATTCAAAACTTCCAAATATGGGATCATTCATATTTCCTGGAGACAGGCCACCACTGAAAAGCCCTTTCCCTGCTATCCATCAACTCAATATCCCTTTCTGATGGGCTGGACAGCAGGACTTCAGTGGCTGATCATAAAGCTTGGGCAAGCTTGTATAGGTGTAGGCAATCCTTGAGATGGATCCCTAATCTTATCTGATACAGACTGCATACCTCCATCCAGATCAGTGGGTTTTCCAACCCATAGAAATGCTATCTTGTCAGGACTTAGCTTTAGCTTGTTTGCCCTTATGCCTGTCAAAAGTGTTTCCAGAAATCTTTTCTACTGCCTCCCTGAGATTAGAGGATGGAAACATGAGATAGAGCTGTATGTTATTTGCATACTGGTAACGCTGCAGCCTGAACCTGTGGATGATGTCTTTCAGCTATTTCATGTAGTTGTTAAAAATATGGGGGACAAGGTAGAACCTTGTTGCACCTCACAGGATAGTGGCCAAGAGGTGGAACACAAGCCCCTCAGCACCTCCTTCGTGGAATTTCCCAAGGATCGATATTGGGACCTCTCCTTTTTTAACTAGTTCATGAATGATTTAGAGTTGGTGTGAGTGAGCAGTGTGGTAGCCAACTTTCCTGATAATACCAAATTGTTCAGAGTGGTTAAAACAAAAATGGATTTTGTGGAGCTCCACAGTTGATCACTGTGCTCTGTGGGTGAGGGCCTCCTGGAGATACCATTTTGTCAGAAAGTGGGCTCCTGCTGGGAGGAAGGGCAGGATATAAATCAATCAATAAATAGAAAGTCCATTCCATACAATAAAGGAATCAGGCCTTTAGTGTTGCGGCACCTACTTTGTGGAATTCCCCTGCCCCCATTAAATATTACACAGGTGCCATCTCTGTTGTATTTTTAGCATGTATTGAAGACCCTCTTCCAACAAGCCTTTTAAGTAGAGCTCTTTCCCAGTTCGCAACAGTTTTAGAATTGTTTTTATTATTTTATTGCTTGTTGTTTCCTGTCCTGGGCTTATTTGGGAGAAAGGGCTACATTTAATACATACATGTTTGTGTTATGTGCCTTCAAGTCGATTATGGCGACCCTATGAACTGGCGACCTCCAGTAGCATCTGCCATAAACCACCCTGTTCAGATCCTGCAAATTCAGGTCTGTGACTTCCTTTATGGAGTCAATCCATCTCTTGTTTGGTCTTCCTCTTTTTCTACTCCCTTCTGTTTTCCCCAGCATTATAGTCTTTTCTAGTGAATCAGGTCTTTTCATGATGTGTCCAAAGTATGATAACCTCAGTTTCATCATTTTAGCTTCTAGTGACAGTTCTGGTTTAATTTGTTCTAGCACCCAGTTATTTGCCTTTTTCTGTCCATGGTATCCACAAAGCTCTCCTCCAACACCACATTTCAAATGAGTTGATTTTTCTCTTACCCACTTTTTCACAGTCTGACTTTCACATCCTTACATAGAGATTGGAATACCATGGTTTGAATGATCCTGACTTTGGTGTTCAGTGAAACGTCTTTGCATTTGAGGACCTTTTCTAGTTCTCCGATAGCTACCCTCCCCAGTCCTAGCCTTCTTCTGATTTCTTGACTATTGTCTCCATTTTGGTTAATGACTGTGCCAAGGTATTGATAATCCTTGACATTTAAAGTTACATAAATCTGTTGTCATTACTTGAGTCTTCTTGATGTTCAGCTGTAGTCCTGCTTTTGTGCTTTCCTCTTTAACTTTCATCAGCATTCATTTCAAATCATTACTGGTTTCTGCATCTCGTCTGATATCTACGGTATCGTCTACATATCTTAAACTATTGACATTTCTCCCTCCAATTTTCACACCTCCTTCCTCTTGGTCCAATCCCATTTTCCATATGATATGTTCTGCATATAGATTAAACAAATAGGGTGATAAAATACACCATGTCTCACACCCTTTCCAATGGGGAACCAATCAGTTTCTCCATATTCTGTCTTTACAGTAACCTCCTGTCCAGAGTATAGGTTGCGCATCAGGACAATCAGATGCTGTGGCACCCCCATTTCTTTTAATCATTCCATAGTTTTTCATGATCTACATAATCAAAGGCTTTGCTGTAATCTATAAAGCACAGGGTGATTTCCTTCTGAAATTCCTTGGTCCATTCCACTATCCAAGGTATGTTTGCGATATGATCTCTGGTGCCTCTTCCCTTTCTAAATCCTGCTTGGACATCTGGCATTTCTCGCTCCATATATGGTAAGAGCCTTTGTTGTAGAATCTTAAGCATTACTTTACTTGCATGGGATATTAAGGCAATAGTACAATAATTACTGCATTCCCTGGGATCCCCTTTCTTTGGAATTGGGATGTATATTGAACACTTCTAGTCTATGGCCATTGTTTTATTTTCCATATTTGTTGTTGTTATTGTTGTTATTGTTATTATTATTATTTATTACATTTGTATACCGCCCTATAGCCGAAGCTGTCTGGGCGGTTTACAACAATTAAAAACATTAAACACAAATATACACATATACAAATTTAAAAACACTTAAAAAAAAAAACAATTTGGGGGAGATTCCTGGCTGGCCAGCTCTGCACCTTGAACACAAGCCCATCTGTCCGTTCAAGAACATGAAGGACAGTGTAGCAGCAAAAGTGGGTGGTTCGCTTCCCTCCACCCTCAAAGACAGCACTCTTCCTCGTCTATTTCAACCAGAGGCTGGTGGTGAGGCTCCCCTTCAGAGCCTTCCTCTGCAGCTACCTCCTGTGGGGCAGCTGCCTGAAGCAGGGCCACTTTGTAGGAGGCTGAAGAGGGGACAATTCCAGAGAGAGAGAGGGAGGCTGTGCAACACCAGGCAGACAAACCGGCTTCCACTGCTGCCATCAACAAGGAAGGAAGCCAGAGGACCAGTGCTGTGTCCAGGCAACGGTGGGAGAAGCTCTGGTACACCAGGATCGCCAGGACGCCGGCAGCAATGCTTAAGAGCCCAGAAGCCACCACAACAACATTAGCCATGGCGTACTCCGAGGTGATGGTGTGTGCGGGCCGGGCCATGTGGCACAGGAGGGAGCCGTGAACGATGGCACCCAGCACCAAGGCCCAGGACCACCAGTGAGATGTTGCTGTGAGCTAGCCACTGGGCTCTGTGGCCCGCCTCTGCAGGGAGGGAGGGAGGGTGGCTAGTGAGGACTGCCATGCCATGGCAGGCAAGGAAAGCCCGGGGGTGGGGCACCAAGCCCCCCAAGAGGAGGAGGGGCTCCCCAGGGTGGTTCTAGACCGAGGCGCAAAGGAGGGCCGGGACTGAAGATGGTTGGAAATCCCCCCCCCCGCGGCGGCTGCCCTTCCTTGCCCCGTGACCTCTCGGAGCTCGGCGTTGCTCTTCGAAAATTCAGAACAGATTCTGTCTCAGTAATTTGTAGCGACTCTATTGGTATGCCATCTATTCCTGGTGATTTGTTTCTTCCAAGTATTTTAAGAGCATCTTCCATCTCACATTCTAAAATTTCTGGTTCATCATACGGTTCCTCCCTGAATGAATCTGTCATCCTTGCATGTCTTTTATAGAGTTCTTCAGTGTATTGCTTCCATCTTTCTTTTATTTTATCTCAGTCAGTCAGCCCCTGTTGATCAACATCCCTACTCTTGGTTTAAATTTCCCTTTAATTTCTCTAATATTTTGGAATAGAACTCTTGTTGTTCCCTTTTTATTATCCTCTTCTATTTCTATACAATAACTCTTGTAATAGTTCTCTTTGTCCCTACATACTAGTCGCTGTATTGTTGCATTTAGGGTTCTAACCGTGTTTCTATCTCCTTTTGCTTTTGCTTTCCTTCTCTCTCTGTAACCATTTTAAGAGTTTTGTCAGTCATCCATTGAGGTCTTTCTCTCTTTTTAACTAGAGGTATTGTCTTTTTGTATTCTTCCCTGATAATGTCTCTGACTTCAATCCATAGTTCTTCTGGTTCTCTATCCACTAAGTTTAAAGCCTCAAATCTCTCCTTATTCAATCTGTATATTCTTCTGGGATGTTATTTAAATTGTAAATTTAAAGCATGATGATTGCTTTGTTGTCCTTCTTTAGCTTTACTCTGATTTTCGATATTACCAGTTCGTGATCTGTACCTCAATCTGCTCCTGGTCTTGTTTTTTCATGGAAGTATGGAACTTCTCCATTTTCTGCTACCAATTATATAATCAATTTGATTCCTATATTGACCATTTGGTGATGTCCACATGTACAGTCATCTTTTCAGTTGCTCAAAAATTGTGTTTGCAAGAAACAAATTATTGGCTTCACAGAATTCAATAAGTCTTTCTCCTGCTTCATTTCTATCTCCTAAGCCCCATTTCCCTGCAATTTTTAGTTCTTCTCCTTTGCATTCCAGTCCCCCATGATTATCAGAAGATCTTGTTTTGGTGTGTGATGAATTTCTTCCTGTACTCCTGTATAAAATCTCTCCAGTCCTTCTGTATTTGCCTTTGGAGCATAGACTTGGATGATAGTTATGTTAATAGGTTTCCCATTAAATCTCATTGATAGAACTCGCTCAGACCTTATGGTATAGTTTGTAATTGCTTTTGCTACATCACTTCTCATTATTAAAGCAACCCTGTTTTTTTCTTAATTTCTCATTTCCTGCATAAAATATTTTGCAGTTGCCCGATTGAAAATGTCCCATTCCTGTCCATTTTAATTCACTCACACCAAATATTGTAATGTTGGTATGTAACTCCGGACTCTCCTTTCGCGTCTGTGCGCATCAGCCTCTGGGCTTCCATTCGGCTTTGACCCAGTTGTGTCATTAGTCACAGCACTACTTGTACTTGTCTGTTGTTCTTCCGCAGTAGCTCGCTGAGCGCCATCTGACCTGGGGGTCTCATCTTCCAGCACTATCTCATGTTGCATTTTGGATAGTCTATTCATAGGGTTTTCATGGTAAGAGGTATTCAGAAGTGGTTTACCATTGCATACATACATGCAATTCAATCTAAGCAAGTGTAAAATGATATACATTGGGGCAAAAAATGCTAATTTCACAAAAATGCTTATGGGTTCTGAACTAGTGGTGAACCAGGATGAGAATGTGGGATCATAATGGATAGTTTGATGAAGATGTTGGTCCAGTGTGCAGCAGCTCTGAAAAAGGACCGCAGGGGTTCCTGTTACCTGGTGTCCAAACAACTCACTTATCAAACAAAACTCACATCTCTCATTTTCTTTTTTAAAAAAAGTGACAGGTGGGAAGAGCCAGGCTGCTCATTTTACAGAAATCATTTACAAAGGTACTTGCACATTTTGCTTTATAACTTTCTAGGGTAGCTAGAGGATTACTTTTTAAAAAAAAGAATGCTCAGAGTCTGGGGGCCCTGCCTGGAGGTATCAATGAAGGCAACCCCTGGGTTAAACTATGGAATTTTCTCCACAAGATGTAGTGATGGCCACTATCCTCTATAGCTTTAAAAGAGAAATTCATGGAGGATAAGGCTATAAATGGCTACTAGCCATTATAGTTATGTTCTACATTCACTGTTGGAGGCAGTATGTCTCTGAATACCACTTGCTAGAAATCACAAGTGGGAGAGTGCTATTGCAATCAGGTGCTTATTCTGGGCTTCCCAAAGGCATCTGGTTGCCACTGTGAGAACAGGATTCTGGGCCTTTGGTCTGATCCAACAGGGCACTTCTTATATTCTTATGAAGACAGGAAGCTGCCTTAGAGCATTGGTACATTTAGCTCAGTATTATCTACAGTGGCAGTGGATCTCCAAGGTTTCAGGCAGGGGTGTTTTCTAGTTTAATCTGGAGATGCCAGGACCTGCAACTAGGACCTTCTGCATGCAAAGCAGTTGCTCTGCCACTGAACTATGATTCTTCCTCTGTCCCTTTAGAAAGGAGCAGAGCTGCTGCAACACCATGCTCCCAGTTCCAATTCCAGAAAGACAATCCAGAGGAACATCTGAGTCATAGAATCAAGGAATAGTAGAGTTGGAAGGGGCCTATAAGGCCATCAAGTCCAACCCCCTGATCAATGCAGGAATCCAAGTTAAAGCAACTCCGGACTCTCCTTTCGCATCTGTGCGCATCAGCCTCTGGGCTTCCATTCGGCTTTGACCCAGTTGTGTCATTAGTCACAGCACTACTCGTACTTGTCTGTTGTTCTTCCGCAGTAGCTTGCTAATGCCTAATTCCTCCATTTTTAAATTGGTTTTTTGATTCTCTTTTAGCTATAAGTATGAATGGTTTTAATATTGGAATTAGTTTAATTTTATTTTAATCTAGACTCTGTATGTTTTAATTATATGTGTTTTTTATCTGGAAGCTGCCACAAGTTCCAGTTTTGGAAGGATGGCGGGGTATAAATAAAGTCAATAATAATAATAATAAAGCACACCCATCAGGTGGCTGTCCAGCTGCCTCTTGAATGGTTCCACTGTTAGTCAATGATATCAAAAGTTGCTGAGACTTCCAGGAGAACCAACACGGCTTCCCTCCACACTGGGCATGTACAGCTCTGCCTTCCAAGTTTTTACTGCTATTCTCCGGTATCTGCTGCCTCAGGTAGGGCTGCCTTACTCTGCCTAATGGTTAGAGCAGGTCTGTTCCCATCTCTCCCTCTGCAGCAACTTGATGGAATGGCTGCTGCTAGATGACGGTTGAAGGAGAAAGAGCCTGATGGAGTTGCCTTCTCTCTCTCTGCTGCAGCCTGATGGAATGGCCATTACTAGGTGGCAGTTGAGACAGAGAACAAGTCAGATGGAGCTGGCTTCTCAGGAGAGCTGATGAAGTGGCCCTGCCTCCCATCTCTCCCTCTACTGCAGCCTGATGGAATGGCTGTTGTTGGGTAACACTTGATGAAGGGAGGAACCTGATTGAGCTGGCTTCTCACCAGAAGGTTAAAGTGTGATTGTAATTCTGTCTTCCTACATATCCATCAAATGTTTTAAGTGTACTATGACACTGGATTGTCTTATATACATGGGCTGTGAGCACACTAGTCGCAAAGCAAAGTGTTTTCATCAGTCACACCTGGAGTGGGAATGGGTTGATCTGCTGATCAGTTGCGAAACCTCTTTGAAGCTGAATTTTTTTTTTAAAATGCACTCAAGCTGCTCCCAGGTTTTACGGTAAAAAGGGGTGGGGGTCATGTGCCTCTGTTTTCAGAAGAGAGAAGTTGAGATGCACTGGAACTGGCAGAACAATAAGTGTGTTTCTATCCGTTGACACCAACAGTAGGATCACATAACACTTAAGCAGAGCAATCCACTGATGCAGCAACCACCACATCCATTGCCCTGCCATTTCACTGTGGCCAGGATGGGAGGATAGGAAACACTTTTATCTTTACTCTCATTATGTACAATAGTATGAAATGAATAGGGCTGGTGTAGTATTCTACCAGTTCTGTGGGCATATCAGAATGAGGAGGGTTTCAGTCTGATGGATCCATGCTTGCCCACAACACACTTGGATTTCTTCTGCACCACCACGAGAATATCTATGCTGACAGATCTTTTGGCTGGTGTACCAGGGGACTTCTGGTGGTATGTCCCACTAGTAGATCTTCCTCTCTATTGGTAGAGCGGCACTTTCTAAGGCCCTTCAACTGGTCTTCTGAGGATGGTAAGATTGCAGCCTATGTGGCATGTGTGAAATCTGTGTCACTTTTTTTTATTAACCCAGTAAGTTGGTCCAATAAAGGAATCCCCACACAGCCATGAAGCTCACTGGGTGACCTTTGGCCAGCTACTGCCTCTCAGCCTCAGAGGAAGGCAATGGTAAACCCTCTCTGAATACTGCTTACCATGAAAACCTTATTCATAGGGTCACCATAAGTCGGAATCGACTTGAAGGCAGTCCATATAGCCTATATTGTCTCCTAAACTACTAAAACATGCATGAAGGAGATATTAGTTTGCCCACTGTATTCTTTTATAAACATTGCCCAATGAGAAATAAACTTTAAATTACATTTTTCTCACCAGAAAAGTGGTAAAAACTCTAAAAACTTTTTTATCCGCTGCTTTTTCAAAGGCAGTAACAAAAGATTTTGTAATGTTAAAGCAGTGCTGAATGGTTAAATTTTTCAACAGGAAATCAAATATTTCTTAATTCTTTGGAAAGCTTTTAACAGTTTTTTTTAGAAGAGTAAGGGGGGCACTGTTGAACAATGGCATTTTTTTGTACAATGAATGTGGACAGTGACAAGAATTCTATACTATTTTAAACAAATGTTTTGATATTTTTCCTCCCAGAACAGAAAACATGAAATATTATGGTTACTAATTTAACCGTTTATAAACTAATTTACTCTTGTCACAACATGATATTTTGACAAAACCATGTCAAAGTATGGTGACAACATTGATGCTATTCAGGTCAATACTTAAGAAAGTGATAGTTGTGTGTGGACACGATTTTGTTGTTTAAAAAAACCTAACATTCCGTTTCTTTTAAATAGTCTCAAACCTCCTTAGCTTCCTTTGTGTACGTCACTTTGGTGAGAGTGAGGAAAAAGGGAGAATGAAAAATAAAATAGTGGTTTACTTTTCAAAAATACACAACTGTGTACACAATCTGGTTGGTAAATTACAATGTTCTATTAGAAATGGTTACTTCGTTATTACACCATTAACAAAGAGTAAACTTTTGTTGTTGCAAAGGGTCACTAGATTGTACGTTTGAAGTGAGCTAATATTACAGCGGTGGCACTTTTTAAAAAAACAAACCAACATAATATTTTCAAGGGACGCACTTTACACCGGGAAAAAGCAGGCAGCTGAGGTAAAGTTAGGCAGAGCCGTTCATAATAATGTTATGTGAACGTGGTAAGTTAGCAGCGTTTCATTTTCTTCTCCCAGTCTGTGCCTATCTCCTCGCCTTGTGGCGGGCTGGGTACTCCCGCACTGTGTGCTTGTTGTACTCGCTCTCTCTTCCTTTCTGTCTCTCCCGCTCTCTTCCCCCCTCCCTTCCTCGCTCTCTCGCTCTCTCTCTTACATTGCCAGCCCCTGATGTGATGGCGAAGAAACCCCGTTGACAAGGCACTGCTTTTTCATGACGGTGAGTTTCCCTTTGAGTGTATTATAATTTTGTGATAAAAATTTCAAGGAAAAAAAAACACACAACCTCCTTCCTCCCTTCCTTCGGGGAGGGAAAAGAGAGGGGGGAAATCTATCTCCAGACAGACAGAAAAGAAAGAGGAGCAAATTAACAACCAGGAGTTGCCAAAACCAGGATATTAGGTTTCAGTCCAGAGAGCTATTGGCTCTGGAGCTATGTATATAAATATATATCTAGGGAGAGGAGAGGGGAGAGGAGAGAGAGGGGACCCAGGGAGGAAGATGAAGGCGAAGAGGGCGATTTGGCGCGGGTGGTGCTTGGTGGGCAGATGTTAATTCATATGGAAATGAAATATTTATTTCTTTTGCAGTGAAAGGCTGTGGTGGCGGCTACTGAGGACACTTCCAAAATGTGTTTCTTAAAGGGGGAGAGACAGACGAGGGAGAGAGAGAGGAAGAGGGAGAGGACAGATAAGGTTTCAGGTCTAGGCTGATAGCTGCAAGAGGGGGAGAGGACTGGGTGGGTTTTTCTCCCCCCTCTCTTGCTGATGCCATGCAAATTTAGGAGAGGAGGGAGAGAGGGAAAAAAAGAACTCTTTTAATGACTCATTGATTGAGCCGGTTAAAATTAGTTGTTGTTGTGTTTGGGTTTTTTTTTTTGGCCGCCCCCTTGGTGGCCATCAAGAGAGAGAGAGAAAGAGGAGTGTGTGAGTGGGGTGTGTGTGTGGCAGGGTGTGTGTGTGGGGTGTGTGAGGAAGAGGGGGATAGAGAGTGTGTGTGAGGGAGAAAGAAAAATAATCTTTTCAAATCTCCTCCCTCTTTTTTCCCCCCTCGTTTCTTTGCTTTTCTCTAAAGCTCTCTGGTGTGTGAAGCACTTTTTCTTCCTCCTCCTCAGGAAAATGGAGACACTTCGTCTTCTCTTTCCTGAGCGTGAGGCTGCCAAGGATTTTTCTTTTCTTTTGCATTCGTGGTTGGATTTGCTTTCATCGACCACCTCTTATCTTGTACTAATTTTCACTGTATATATATTTTTTAGCATGGGCTGTACTTTTGACGGGGATTTCTCCTCTATTCGTTTTATTTGTATGGTTTTTTCCCCCTTTTGTTATTTATTCAGGGTTTTTTGTCTGCCTTTTTCTCCGACCTCTCGTCTGTGCGTCTTTGTTGAAAGGAATGGAAATGGTGATTGTTTCGGTATATGTAATTCTAGGTCGGTAGGATTAAAAAACACACACAAGCCTTTCGAAAGAGTCGGCTGTAATTGTTTTAAAATGGCGAGAATAATAAATATTCTACATCTGTAATAACGCTTTCGTTTTTGCCTTTTGATGAACGTCAATCTGTAATCTACCATCGGATTCGTCTTCCAACAAATTTTTTGTTGTTTAATTGATTTTCAGTTATGGTTATACTATAATGGGGATGGGGAGAGAAAGGGTTATATAGATTGGATTGAAAATCTGAAATGTTGGATCATTTTGAGGTGGGTAATTGATTTTCTCTCTTCACCCCCCCTTAAAACCGAGACGGGACTTTGTTTAGGGTGGGGAGTAAAATTTGACGAAGTTAACCAGATTGTATGTAATAGAGTGGGAATACAAGCAGGATACATGCGTGAACGATCACATAAGGCTGAGCAAATGATAAGTCGAAAACGAGGCCTTTGCTGTTTCTGGGATTGTTTAAAAAAATCCTTAAACTGGCATGCTTTTGAATAACTTAAGGCGTCATTGTGCCTTTCGAAAGCGCAGTCAAGAAAACTATTTTTTCTCTCCATGTCTGCGTTTCCATGTGAGGGCTTTGCTCTGGTTTGTGTCTCGCATCGTATGGACTTGGAAAAGGGAAGATGGCGCTGCCTGGCTGCCGGCCAGGATTTGTTGCGCATTTCTCTCCGTTCGCTCTCGTCCCCTTACGGCCGCCATTTTGAGAGGCTCTTTATATTTCTTCCCGGGGTGGGGCGTTGTCCTTCTTTGCTTCTCGGGGGTCTCTTTCGTTACCTCGAAACAGCCTAGAAAACATTCCCTCGCAATCAAAATAATAACTCCTCTACCCACGCTTAGAGAAATATTTTGTTTCCTAACCCGCGACTTCAGAATTTGTTCTTTGGAGGACGAATGGAATGGGAGGTTGAGAGGATCCCCCATAGTTAATGCTAAATATTAAAGTATCCAATCGTAAGCACAGTTTACCTATTCGATATAATGGGTAGCTGTTGCCTTGAAATGCTGCTGCTATAATCTTTGTTTCCTTTTGCATGTTCCCTAATGTGTACTAGTTATGAAGATACATGAAGGATGACTTCATGAGATCAGTGTTTCTTATTCTGGACTCCCTTTTGTCATTGCTGCCACAGCTCCCCTGTCGGATTGGTGTCGGACCCTCGGGGAGAAAGGGTTGAGGCTGGAATGAATACAACACACTTGCAGAAATACATCCGTATAATGTCAGTCAAATATGGTGGCTGCTCAGAAAGAGATGATTTGAGAAATTTAAAAATGGAGGAGCAGAGGTGTGTGAATTGGCCTTTCAAGTTTCATTCGTTACTGTAGGCAGACATTTTACGTTGTACCAGGGATTGGCTAAAAATCTAAAAAGGCCATGGGCATTCCTGTTGCTGAAGTCTAATAGGGGAGTAAAAGATGTGGAAACCAACAGGCACTGTTGAATTTAGTCACTTCAAAATGCTTCCCACGTTTAGAAATGGTGGCACTTGTTAATAGTACCTTGGGTTTAGAAAACCCAGGAACATAGTGGCTTTAAGTCAACCTAATAAACAACTGTGCTTTCCTTTTTTTGTAAGTGTTTAATCATATTTGATACAGTAACATTTTCATAGGAAAGAATAATTGGGCAAAATATGGCTATTACAAGACGTACCCTCATTATAGCCTTCACTATTTTAATTGTTAGCATTAATTAAAATCCTTTAAAAATTAAGTTTAAGATTTTTTTTAATGTTCACCTTGATGAGATATAAAGTTACATTTCTGAAGAGACATTGCGCTTAGTTTCACTGCTTATTGCAGAAAAAAAATCCAGTGTAAAAAACAATGGCCTGGATATTGTTTACTTCTTTCCTAAGGAAAAGTAAATTAAATATACCGTATAGGAAAAATCAGGAAGAAGATTCTTTTACAGCAAAATAACTACTGTTACAATATCTCACATGTACTTGCATGGACTTTTTGGAGTTTAGGATAAACTGGACTCTTGTATTAACATCTGGACAACTATTTGAGCTTCGCAAACATATCAGCACAGTGATCTTTTTAGTGTTTGTAGCATAGAGTACTCCAGGACCAAGGATGTAAGTTGTTTTTAGAACAGTTTATGACACAGAATGCTATTAATTAGATTACAGCTTTCCTTCAAGGAATTGCTTTCACTATTGTATATAAGCAAAAATTAAGTTAAAACAGTTACTTTAAATAAATAAAAATAGCTGACTTCATTCACCTTATGAAAGAAAGAGAAGCAGAAAGTTCATCAGGAACTGACTAATTGGATACAAAGTATAAGCCAGGTTTCAAACTGGAGCAAAAACTGTGTCCTCGTGGGGAAGGATATTCTCCGAAATAGAAGCATTTTAGTGGGTAAACTGTTTTGTCAGACCTAGTTTCATATAATATTCCCAGTTTCTTTTTTCAAAAACTGAAATGTCAGGTTTTTGAATGTGTTAATATTTTTTTCCCCGGGGGAGGAATTGATTCTATGTAAGTTCTTTCAGGCCAATAGAGAATCATGAAATACGAAATTAAATTATATCTCTGATCAGAATTGCTAGTTTCCCCCCTTTGTGATACATGAAACGGGGCAGACTTTTCAACAATGTATTACCATGTGGTATATAATAGTTTACGTGAAAAAGGTTATGAATATAGGTGGTAGATGAATGGGACTCTGAAAGATTTCTTAGCAAAAAACATTTTTGCCAAGTTATCCAACCCACTTATTTATAAATGTGAGCTATAGATAAGATAAACATGATAGGGTTTATCTTTGTACTTAAATTCTTGTGAGATGGTATTTTTGTTGAACTAAAAATCTTTATCCAGGACCGTTATGCATATCAACTGACTTAACAATGGCCTAATTTCCCTTACCCAAAGTTAGCAAACAGTTGTCAATCTGAGATTTGCTAGGATTTTAAGTAAGCCAAATGACAGCTGTGTCTACACTGCTGTGATGTCATGTTTTACACCATTCCCATTTCATGCATTTCACTGGAAGTATGAAAAATAATTCTTATTTCAGCTGGACCAATGTGACACATTTTGTCTATTATGTTACTAACATTCAGGTTATGGGCACCATATTGTATGATTACATCTTTAGTCTGGAAAAACACAGATAATGTGGGATCCAACTCACATATATGTAGATAAGATATACACAACTTGCATTTTTATTTTTATTTTGCAAATTGATTTTCTAAAATTGGGAGACTGTGACATGCACATATAATTATTTTAGACATCATTTATATCAATCTGTCAAATCATTGTCATCACATCATTTAGATTGTATGCCTTTTTGGCAAGGACTGGTTTTTACAACTTTTATGTACAGTGCCATGTGCATTTGATGGCGCTATATAAATAAATGTTAATTAATTACCCATCCCAGCTCTGGTTACCTGCCTTCTACCCCTCCGTTTTCCTGTTTGAATTGGGTAGTTTCAGTGGCAATGCACTACAGAAATATGCAGTGCTCATGTCTCTTAAGTGCCTAGAGGGTTGCCAAACCTTTTCCTCCCTGAACCACTTGAAAATTGCTGAGTGTCACTTAATGATTTTTCTGCTTGTTGTTCAGCAACTGTAATGCACTATGCTAGTTGCCAAAGGTGTTTTTTTTAATTAAAGCGCTATTCTGCGGCCCACCTGAATTTCATTTCATTTCATTTATTTCATTTTTAAACCACCCATAGCGAATAGCTCTCTGGGCGGTGAACAAAACAAGATTAAAATACAATATTACAATAAAATTACAATAAAATCAGCAACAAGTTAAACGGAAAAAAAAATTAAATGAAACACATTGAACATTAAAATGCCTGGGAGTATAGCCAGGTCTTAACCTGGCGCCTAAAAGAAAGTACCGAAGGCGCCAGGCGTATCTCCACAGGTAGGCTGTTCCACAGTTCGGGGGCCACCACAGAAAAGGCCCTAGATCTAATAACAATCCTCCGGGCATCCTGATGAGTTGGTACCCAGAGGAGGGCCTTGGATATTGAACGAAGTGAACGGGTAGGTTCATAGCGGGAGAGGCGTTCCACAAGGTATTGTGGTCCCACACCGTGTAAGGCTTTATAGGTCAAAACCAGCACCTTGAATCTGGCTCGGAAACAAATAGGCAGCCAAATAGGACAGGTGTTATATGCGCAGACCAGCGGGTCCTCGTTAACAACCTGGCTGCCGCATTTTGCACTAGCTGAAGTTTCCGAACGGTCTTCAAGGGCAGCCCTACATAGAGCGCATTACAGTAGTCCAGTCTAGAGGTTACCAGAGCATGAACAACTGAGGCGAGATCGTCACTGTCCAGATAGGGTCGTAGTTGGGCTACTAAGCGAAGATGGTAAAACGCATTCTGTGCCACCGAGGCCACTTGAGCCTCAAGTGACAAGGAAGGGTCAAAAAGGACCCCCAAGCTACGAACCTGTTCCTTCAAGGGGAGTGTAACCCCATCTAGAACAGGATGAACATCCACCATCTGGGCAGGTAAAGAGCTCACCAACAGTGTCTCAGTCTTGTCTGGATTAAGTTTCAGTTTATTAGCTCTCATCCAGTCCATTATTGCGGTCAGGCAACGGTTCAGCACATCAACAGCCTCACCTGAAGAAGGTGAAAAGGAGAAGTAGAGTTGCGTGTCATCAGCGTACTGATGGCAACGCACTCCAAGACTCCTGATGACCGCACCCAGAGGCTGCATGTAGATGTTAAAGAGCATGGGGGACAAGACCGACCCCTGAGGGACTCCACAATGGAGAGTCCAGGGTGTCGAGCAATGTTCCCCAAGCACTACCTTCTGGCGACGATCCGCTAAGTAGGAGCAGAGCCACTGCCAAGCAGTGCCCCCAACTCCGCGAGCCTCCCCAGAAGGATACCATGGTCGATGGTATCAAACGCCGCTGAGAGATCAAGGAGAATCAACAGGGTCACACTCCCCCGTCCCTCTCCTGACAAAGGTCATCATACAGGGCGACCAAGGCTGTTTCAGTGCCAAAACCAGGCCTAAAACCGGATTGAAACGGATCCAGATAATCGGTTTCATCCAAGAGCGCCTGGAGCTGGCCGGCGACCACCCGCTCCAGGACCTTGCCCAAAAAAGGGACATTCGCCACCGGTCTATAGTTGTTCAAAATATCTGGGTCCAAAGAAGTTTTCTTTAGAAGAGGTCTCACTACTGCCTCCTTGAGACTACCAGGGACTACTCCCTCTCTCAAGGAGGCGTTTATCACCTCTTTGGCCCAGCCGGTGGTTACAGCCCTGCTGGCCTTCACCAGCCAAGATGGGCAAGGATCAAGTGCAGACGTGGTCGCCCGCACCATTCCAAGCACCTTGTCCACTTCCTCGAGCTGCACCAACTGAAACTCATCCAAGAATGAAGGACAAGACCGCGCTCTGGACACTTCAGTGGAGTCATCTGTCATAACATCAGAGTCTAAGTCCCGACGGATGCAAGCAATCTTATCCTGGAAGTGCTCCGCAAATTTGTTGCAGCGAGCTTCCGATGTTTCCTTAGTATCAGGAGGGCCAGAATGTAAAAGCCATCGTACCACCCTAAAAAGCTCCGCTGGGCGGCAAAGAGATGATCTAATGGTGGCAGCAAAATATGACTTTTTTGCCGCCCTAACCGCTTTTACATACAACTTAGTGGAAGCACTCACCAAAGAATGACTACATCCGTCAGGAGTTCGCCTCCACCTGCACTCTAGCCTCCTTCTCTCTTGCTTCATCACTCTCAGCTCCGGGGTATACCACGGTGCTGTTTGAGTTCTGCACCGAAGGGGGCGCGCGGGAGCGATCATGTCAATGGCCCGGGTCATCTCCGCATTCCACAGATCGACCATGGCCTCAACAGGAGCGCCAGTGCTATCTGCCGGAAAAACTCCCAGAGCGCTCTGGAAAGCAACAGGATCCATAAGCCTCCGGGAGCGGACCAACTTAATAGGTCCCCCACCTCTGCAGAGGGAAAGGGTTGCCGTGAGTCTAAAGCTCAGCAAGCGGTGATCTGTCCATGACAATGGAGTAGATGAAAAATACCCCACCCTCAGATCACCATCTCCATGACCAGTGGCGAAGATCAAATCAAGAGTATGTCCTGATACATGCGTCGGGCCAGTAGCAACTTGAGACAGCCCCATGGTTGTCATGGAGGCCATGAAGTCCTGAGCTGCCCCGAACAAGACAGCCTCGGCATGAATGTTGACATCCCCCAGTACCACAAGTCTGGGGGATCTCAACAATACCTCCGAGACTATCTCCGTCAGCTCAGCTAGGGAAGCCATTGGGCAGCAAGGTGGGCGGTACACCAATAGTATTCCCAATCTGTCTCCTTGGCCCAGCACAAGATGAAGACACTCCAAACCAGTCGCCGTCTGGACAGGGTGCTTAGTGAGAGAGAAAGAACTCCGATAGACCACAACAACCCCGCCTCCCCGGCCCTCAGATCAACCACAGTGCTGCACCGAATACCCGGGTGGGCAAAGCTGGGAAAGAGCAACTCCTCCCTGCTCACCCACCCAGGTTTCGGTAATACACACAAGGTCGGCACCCTTCTCCACAATCAAATCGTGGATAAGGGGTTTTTTATTAACGACCGACCTAGCATTTAAAAGCAGCATGAATGAATCTCATGGACCACTGGTGGTTTACAGACCACACTTTGGGGACCCCTGTGCTAGAGGAAAGAGTGCTGCGCAACTGGCCATTTGGATGATTTGCTAGGGGGCAGTTGTTATTCTTCACTGGTATGCAGGCAGGTATCAAATTACAAGGATTTAAACAGCACTATTAGTGTATAAAGGTCCTGATGCTTCCATACATGGGCATAGTGTAAGTGTGCTGAGGGAAACAGCCTTCCCCAACCTGTTGCTCTCCAGATGCTTTGGACTACAGATCCCATCATCCTTGACTAGTAGCCATGCTGGCTGAGGCTGATGGGAGTTGATGTCCAAAAAATCTGGAGGGTACCAGCTTGGATTACCATTTTAAAAAGTGCTGTTTCCCCTTCTACTTGTTTGACATGAGCACAGGCAAATGCATAGGTAACATATCAGAGTAGTTCATGGAGTGGGAGACTTGTGCAGTCCTCCCATATCAGGCCTGCCCGCTTCACTTGGTCAAGGAATGTGAGTTCAGAGCTTGCATTCTTTGGCTGAACAAAAGAATGTGTGTGTGCATGATCAGATGGGCATACGGGAGGTGTGCACATATTTCCATTCCGGTGTGCTGTCTGTACATGTGCCTGTAGTTAGGGGGGAAACTGGCTTAATTCTCCATACCCAGATTGTTATGGATGAGTCCCAAAGTATTTTATAATGGTTATTCATCCTTACAACACCACTGTGCTGTAGGTACTGACTTCTCAATGGCTACCTGGCGATTCCAAATCTAAAACGTTCTTTTTTTTTTTTCAATAATTTTTATTCAGATTTTCATAAAACATACAAGACAAAATCATAAAACATTCAAAGACAAAAAACAAAATCAAAAATAGTTAAACAAAAAGAAAAAAAGAAAAAAAAAAACAAAAATAAAAAATAAAGAGTAAAATATTGACTTCCCATTTGTCAAAGATCAAATCAGTTATAAGTCTATAATATATAACAATCCTGTCTCTTAAGTCATATTATAAAATCACTTTCCTCCAGTAGTTATCTTACTTAATCATCAAATCTCATAAACATTACTTTATTCTTTCCACAAAAAGTCAAAGAGAGGTTTCAATTCTTTAAGAAATATATCTATCAATTTTTTTTCCAGATAAGCATATCGATTAATCCATCTCATTACTAATTATGATAATCTTATTGTCATAACCATAGTCAAAATAAACATTTCAATTAATCCATCACATCAGAATCTGTTAAGTTCAGTAATTTCAGTAGCCATTGTTCTATTATCCCTATTAGTTCCATTTTCCATCTTCCATCTTCAGTAGTCTTGTTAAGTCCAGTAATTTCAGTATCCAATCTTCCATTATCAGTATTCCATAATAATCTTGCTGTCAAAGCCATAGTCATATAGTAAGAGTCTGATGGGAATTACCTCTATCCCAAATATTTTCTTGCCATCCATTCTGAATAGGTTGCTGAAA
The DNA here is from genome assembly GCF_030035675.1 of Rhineura floridana. NCBI lineage: Eukaryota > Metazoa > Chordata > Lepidosauria > Squamata > Rhineuridae > Rhineura > Rhineura floridana. The sequence goes on from NC_084483.1 coordinate 176,968,749, forward strand.
TACTGCTGTAAAATCATATCTCTGTTCTTTTTTTCAAAATACACTGGGTCATCTCTTGAAAGTTTTTCCATTGTCACATGGCTGCAGTTAATTCCATAGATTTTCTCTATATTGGGCTCCATCACATCATTCCAGTCCAGAAGATTATCCATGCCATTGATAACTTTATCTCTAGAATCTTCATTAATTTCTTCAGAGATAACATTGAGTTCCAAACAATAGATTTTATTTCTAAAGTCCATAGACTCCAAGTCTTGTTCCTGTTCCACGTTTGTTCCAATCTCCGGGATCTCCTCTCTCACAGGGACCCCTGTTCCAGTCTCCAGGGTCTCCTCTCTCACAGGGACCCCTGTTCCAGTCTCCAGGGTCTCCTCTCTCACAAGAACCCCTATGTCTTTAATCTCCTGTGTCTCCAAACAATAAATTTTGTTTCTAAAGTCCATAGACTCCAAATCTTTTTCCTGTTCCACGTTTGTTCCAATCTCCGGGGTCTCCTCTCTCACAGGGACCCCTTCCAGGGTCACCTCTCTCACAGGGACCCCTATATCTTTAATCTCCTGCTTCATTTTACTCAATTCAATTTTCAGCTCCTTACAACCCTGTCGCAGGTTTTGTTTCGTTATCTCAATCTCATCCATTATTTTCTGAAACATAGTTATTTCCAGCTTCTCAGCCACTTTCTTAATTGCCATTTTAAAAGAAAAATATAGGAAAACCACTTCTTATTTCAGCAACAATTGGGTTAATACTCCAAACTTGGTGACATCACAGTATAAACAGAGCAGACAGCCTTATCTCTCCATGTTTAAGTAAACAAAATGCAGTTCCCAGGATCGAAACAATTAATGGCGGTCGTCAGAAAACAGATTCGTCAAAATAAAATAGACCAAAAAGAGAGTAGTCTCAGGCAATATAATATTCTTCAAAATAAAAATCTGGAATAGAAATCCCTCTTCAGTGTATATCTTTAGAATGCAAATCCAGGACAGCTTTTTGCAACAAAAACAGAGATAAGCTATTAATTAGTGAGTAGCAGAGAGAAGTTATGGCTCCCCAGTGAGATGTCAAAAACCGATCAATCTGGCAAATCTCTTTTAAACAGCAACAATTTAAGTCAAGTAAAAGAAAAATATAGAAAGAAGGGTGCTTGCCTGTTAGTGCGTTCTCTCTTAGAAGATAAGATAAACGTTCGCTTTTCCAGATAGAGCTTGTTGTTAAAAATCCGTCCCACCTTCGTCGGCTGGACCTCGTCCCATAAATTAATGAGATCTGGTCGTCCCAACAAAAATAGGCTTTGAGGTTAATCTCTTCGTTTCTCCCTACCCGGGAGAAGTTTAATCAGTCAAAAAAAAGAAAAAATCTGACTGATATATCTGAATAAGCTTCTTTTGAGGCAGGAGCCCGTCTCAAAAGCAGGCACAGGCTAAGTCACCCTTCCCGGAAGTCCCCAAATCTAAAACGTTCTTGATCAGCTTTTAATGTAATTTTGTCAATGGAATACAGATGATACATAATATTTAATTGGAAATGGATCTAAAGAAAAGTACTAGATTTTTTCCCTTTATTTCATATCAAAGAATAACCTTGTGAAATAGTATCCATTATTTAGCGATACGATACATTACACGGAATTGGCCTATGGAAGTCAGAAAGAGAGAAGACCAGTGATTAAAGAAGGGACCACCAAGTGGTATGTACAGAAAAACATAAGCCTATGGGCAGCAGAAGTTTTATGTTGACGGGGATAGAGATGGGATGAGAAACAAGTGCTGGACAAGGATGGTGGCTGGAAACCATACTGAATGAGGCAGTCAGAGGAAAAACAAAGGAAACGGGGGTTGAGGCATGGAGTTCAAGGAAGGGTGAGGGCAGGGTGGGAGGAACTACCTTCTTTCTTGGCAAACTTCATACATAGAGTTTCCAAGTTTCTTGGCTGGGTTTCTTTGCTTGTAAAAGCTGCATGATGGGAAAACAACATCAGCAACCAGAAAACAGCAGACACAGATTTTTCTGAAACCATCTCTATGTTGGGAAAAGCTGCAACTGTTTAAAATTCCTATCAGTCATGAAGCTTTTAAATAAAAGCCTTTCCAGAATAATCCTCATAGTACCTTCTTTTTCTGGCTCTCGATATGACACACACAGGTAAATTGTTACCAGTGGGAAAAGCTTCATCTGCTTATATTCATATTAAAAGCAGATGAACAGCGCCCCCAAGATGAGGTGCCAGCTTTACAGATGAGATCTTTGGAAACTGCAGGGTTGTGAACTGCAGTGCCAAGGGTGTACCCAATTGTCATGTGCAAATCTAAGAAGGGCTGTAGCTTAGTGGTAGAGCATCTGATCACCAGCATCTTCAGGTAGGGCCAAAAAAGACTCCTGTCTTGAAACCCTAAGAGCGCTGCCAGTGTAGACAGTACTGAGCCAGAAGGCTCAATGGTGTGACTCAGTATAAGGCAGCTTCCTATGTTCCTAAGAGATACATCAAAGGGAAACACTAAAAGAGGAAGACGAAACGAGATTGACTGATTCCATTAAGGAAGCCATAGACCTGAACGTACAAGATCTGAACAGAATCATGACAGAAGCTACTGGAGGTCACTGAGTAATCGACTTGAAGGCACATAACAAAAAAACCTGTCACTGAAACTCTCGTGAGAAAAGCCACACTTGGTAAAAAATTTGTTTCTCTTCAGTGTTTAGACTTGGAAACCTTAATGTGGCTGAGAGGCTCAAGAAGAAATAAAAATGAGCTTCATAAACTGATTTGAATTAACCAGATGTATGCACTATGGGACAAAGAGAGCAAGACAAACTTGGGCCTGGCCAGGCCAAGCCTTAGTCTGGCCTACCAGGGCTAGATTCAGGAGCGGGTGACTCAGTCTTGGGAGTGTCTGTCATAGGCTGTACACTCAGATATCAAATTAACAGCTGAAACAAACAGTACAGTCAATTCATCTTTAAATGAAAAGCTGGCAACACTGTCCTACATGGCCATTGTTGTGCTAATGCTCTTCTTTAAAAAAGCAGGAAAATTTGCATTGTGTATGACAGGGCTAAATCATGCAGTTCACAGTTGCGAAGTAGGCTGGAAACACAATAAAAGAGATATTCCAAAGCTGAACAAATGGAAGGGAGTGCTAATGACTCGGTAGTTGGAGGCAATATGCTTCTGAATACCTGTTACTGGAAACAGCAAGAGGGGAGAGTGCTATTGCACTAAGGTTCTGTTTGTGGGCTTCTCATGGGCATGTGGTTGGCCACTGTGAGAACAGGATGCTGGACTAGGTGATCCAACAGGTTTTTCTTACATTCTTAGACTCCATATCTTGCTGTCATTTGGTCTGGGGTTCTTCCAGCAGCACATAAGGCCAGACAGAAGCACCATACTGTATTTTGGCTACCTCCCTTTCTTCATTGCAGGAGCTCTGAGAGGCAGAAGTGTCACCATTACTGAGAGATGGAAACGGGACGAACCTTGGTCCAGTCTGGTCTAGGCCTTGCTTCACCTCCCTTCCTCTTGGTTATAGTCCAGAGGTGGGCCACTTGTGATAATGTATGGAGTATATAGGTTAGTTAGGATGTATTTATTTAACTGATTAAAAGATTTCTATACCACTTTCCACAAAATATACCAAAGCAGTGTACAATTTAAAACAAAACTACACAAGAAATATACACACATACAATATACCAAAAATAAATAACAAAACGTGAGGTGATCTGGGGTCTACAAATGATTGAGCAAACAAGAATGTTTCCAGTTGCTGGTGGAAACGTCACTGATGGTACCTACCAGATCTCTGACTGTTTCATAATGCACAAAACACCTTTTCCTAGTTGACACCAGAGGAATCAGAGCCAGCCCTGATACCATCCAGGAGAGCTCCCCTCCAGATACTAGTGAACAAGCAAGTTCATATTGGAAAAGAAGCTCTCTCAGACAAATAGGTCTCAGGTTGCTTAGGGCCTTTAAGTCAATAGTACTGTAAAACCTTAAATCAGCCTTTCCCAACCAGTGTGCCTCCAGATGTTGTTGGACCACAACTCCCATCAGCCTCAGCCAGCATTGCCAATGGTCAGGAAAGGTGGGAATTGTGGTCCAACAACATCTGGAGGCACACTGGTTGGGAAAGGCTGCCTTAAATTGTGGTGAGTTGCAAATTGGCAACCAGTGTAGCTCCTTCAGGAGAAGTCTTATATGCGTGCAGTAGGGAGCACTAGTGGGCAGCTTAGTTGCAGCATTCTCCACTTGTGCAGCTTCTGAACCTCACATAGAGGGTGTTACAGCTAGCCAACCTTGAAGTTACCAACACAAGTTGCTGTTGTCTACATGTGTATGTCTATAATTCAGTGGTATGCAGACCGTCCCAGACTGAATTCTTAGTGTATCCAGTTAAAAATGATCAGGTGGCAGATAACGTGGAAAACTCCTCGGTGGAGAGCTGCTTCTAGTCGGGTACAGGCTAAGTGTACAAATGGTTTAATTTGGTATTGGTATAAGGCAACTTTCCATGCTTCCTATATCAGGGCTGGAGGTTAAGAATGAATAAAGACTATGCCCTCCTGTCTCATCCTAAAGCCTCAATCTTTATGTGTCACCCCTAGATCTCTAAGCACATGATTTCTCTAATAAGCTACTGTATCTAGGGGCTGTGCCTGTGTACAATCTACATATGTGGTGAAAAACCTGAGGAAAAATCCAACTGCAGAAAAACCATATTCATCACACAGTTAGTTTAAACAGAGCAGAAGCAGTCTTGAGCATGAGATGCTGATTTAGAACACTTTTAAAGAATAATAATTACATAAAAACAATTTTGGAGGGCAGAATCTTGCTTCAGTAGGGCCACTGAATTTTCAAAATCACAGGTCACCACACTCAACATACCATGTTTTCACTGTTTTCCAGTAGCCTCAAACATACTTAGCAGAATAAATGCAAAAATGAACACAAATGTGTAACACATAGGTATTTATGATGCCCACAGGTATTTTAATTCTTGTCTTCAGAGCAGCATACAAATGTGTGCCCTATTGAAAAATGTGTTGTTGCTAGTGTACATATTTTGAAAGTTGGTGAACAGTGAGGATGATTTATTAATTTTTCATCTAGTATCTTGCTAGTTAATACAATGCAACTTGTTTAGTACTGAAAACTGTATTGAAATTTTGGTTCATATACCTAGGCTAGGTTTACTGCAATGTATTACAGCCTTTGAAGACACTTTAGAAACTACAGTTAGGGCAGAATTTAGTAGCTCTGCTAGAACATTGACCACGAACAAGAGGGTCTGAGCATATTATACTGATTCTGGCCTGACTGTACTGGCTCAATCCAAAGTGCTGGTTGTGACCTATAAAGCCTTATGTGCCTCAGGACCCCAATAGCTCAAGGGCAGCCTCTCCGAACATGAACCAGCCTGGACCCTGTGGTCTTCCTCAGAGGCCCTTCTCAGTGTGCCTCACCTAAGAGACATGTGGAGGGTGGCCACACAACAATAGTATAGCCCCTAATTTGTGGAATGCTGTCCCCAGGAAAATACACCTGACACCATCATTGTCAGTTTTTAGGTTCTAAGCTAAGGCTGTAATTCCGTACTCCCTTACCTGGGAGTTAGCCATGTTGAATTTAATGGGACTTACTTCTGAGAAGACATGCATAGGATTGCACAGTAAGACATTTTTATTTACTCAGGCCTTTGGTAATTGTTAGCCTCAGCTGTGGTGCTCATCTTTCAGTGGAGTGAAGTAGGACTAACACATCTTAATTGTGTTGATGGGTGAGTATTTTATTTTATTTTATTTATTACATTTATATCCCACATTTCCTCTAAGGAGCTCAAGGTGGTATACAAACATGGTTCTCCCCCTCCCAATTTTATTCTCACAACAACCCTGTGAGGTAGGTTAGGTTGAGAGACAGTGACTGGCCCAAAGTCACCCAGTGAGCTTCATGGCTGAGTGGAGATAAAGTGAGAAAATGAGGAGGTTATCAGGAATTTTGTATTGTACATTATTTTAATTTTTTTGGCTTTAAATTGATTTTATATTTTGTCCTGTTAAGTCGCTTTGAGAGTTTTTTTAATTATAAAGTGATTAACAAATGTAATAAATATAATAAATAATAATATCCAACTTTCAGGACTGAAATAAGTGTTGAAGGATGTAGACAGCCTTTCTGGTCTTATGGAATCTACACAATCTGCTAAAGTATGCCATTTCTTTGTACACCAAAATCATGAAGAGTAATAGCTGATGTAATGTATTTGTAAAGAGCATGAGCAATGAATAGTTCAAAAATCAAATCACCCATGAATTTACTGGGTAGCCTTTGGCATACCTCTGTTTGTTAGTACAGCTTTCTCACCTGTAATATCACAATAATAATACAGCCCCGTCTTACAGGGATAGAAAGATTTCTGTGATACTGTATGTGAATTTCTGTGAACACGTAAGGCAAATGCTATATAAATACATAATATAAAGTTTATGTCTTGCTATATTATTTAAACCTGAACCTAAGCATGTTTACTTGGAAGTGAGTCCCAGCGAGTTAAAAAAAAAACTTATTTCCTAGTAAGATTATTCAGCTTGGCGGCCTTCAGTCTAAACTGCATAAAAACATTCTTGATAAACACATTCCAAAGTGGTCTCTCTTTTTAATTGTCTTGTTCTAGAAGGAAATATGAAATCTGCTTTATGACACAATATGATTGCTGTCCTTTTTCCTTAGTTGTCATGGATGATGACGATGATGAATCCTGTCTCTTTGACCTTATTGGGTAAGTGTTCTTTTTTTAAAAAAAGAAATGTGTGTAGAGAAATAATGCAAAATTCACTTTGCAAAAAGAAAGTTTGCATAAATAGTCTGGTTGTATCTGTTAAAAAAGGGCCATAGCATTCCTGATCTGCGGACTGGAGGTTAGGACTGCATGAAGGTTCCTTCCCGGTGGTGGAGAAGACATCCATTTGTTGGATAGGCACCTTCTTTTTGGTGCCTATGGAAACCTCTGCATACTTAGCTTTACCACTAGTAGTGCTCCTGTCAGCAGTAGCTAGTGTTAGGCCCCAAACTGGGGCATTCTGATGTGGGATGGATACAAGGGACCTTCATTCTCAAAGAGGCCAATATTGAAGGCCATGCTAACGATTTTCTATTTCTCTGTCTCCTGCCCTGGTTGGCACAAGCCTGCAGGACTTTGAGAGTGGTGGTAGATCCATCACACAATACACCAGCACCACTTAAGAAGCACTCTAAGGAAGAAATACGGTGCACACTTACTTAGGAGTAAATCCCACTGAACTCAGTGGAATGTATTTCTAAATAAAGCTGTCTTGAGTTCACTTTTTTGAAAAAGGATGGGGATATAAGTTTTTTGAACAAATAAATATGATTTGGATATATGTCATGATATGTTGGGGTTCTGTTGTAAATGAAATAAATATTTATCATTATTTAATTATAGTTATTTATTCACAAGTATATAAGCCATCTTTGTTACAAAAATTTGCCCAAACAGGCATACAAGGTATTTGCAATTTACAGAATATAAAATCATAATAAAAGTAATAACAATTGTTACCTACAAAGGTAATAAGGGCCACTTGGATCAGCTTGAATTTCCTCATTAAGGGGTCCCTGAAGGCAGTGAAGAGGATGCAGTGCAAGTCTCTGATGCTCCATTTGGCACCTTGAGCACCAACCTTCTTATTTTAAAGGTTAAATATGGTGGGGCTAACAGAAACTCTAGGAGGTTGCACTCTGCCTCTTTCTTTCCTCCCGCCTTGATCAATGCTGCCTTCTCGGACTTGATCATTTTTCCCAGGTGGGAAAGGATGGGGACATACCAGTAGTGAACAGCAGCAATTCTTGCCCTAGAAAAGGAGGGGGACATGGCAAGAACAACAGAGGTAAAGATGGCAAGAGAGGAGGTGGTTGTGGTTGAGGGGGGCAGCAACAAAGTATGTGGCCGCCCTTCAAAAACATTTGGAACTGGTCCTACACACACTGATGCATAGAACAACCATAGGATTGTACTCAGCAAAGTCATACTCAGAGTAGACCCATTGAAACCAATGAACTTGTTAGTCATTAATTTAAATGGGTTGGCTCTGAGTGTGACTTGGTTGGTACAACCCATAGCCCTAATTATAATAAGACGAGAGCTCTTTTAAAAACATAATATGACAGCTAAATATCTTGCGCTATAAATAGAAATTTATACTACTGATATGGTTTGCTGTAAACAAGCCACAGTTATTGCTTCTGGCTGCATATTCTAAATTAAGCAGTTGGGGATCACAGTCTCTGCATTCAGATGATGTAATGCAGAAGGACTGTTCCTGTGTGTGCCATGTTAGCATAGTTTAAACAAATGCAAAGTTCCCTGATTGTTCCATCTCACTTTTTCTTGTTTGTACTTTTAAAGAGACGCACAGGCACTGAATTATTTCCTACATGGAGCAGGCAGTAAACCTGTAAGTCATATTCTGATACATTAAATATAGATCTAATTTTACTAATTGTGCTATTGTTATATTAATGTTATTTTTCTATGTTTTTTCTGATTACAGAATAATGAAGACTTGACTAATGCAGGATATTCTGCAGCCAACTCAAATTCCATTTTCGCCAATATCAGTGTAAGTATACAGAAAAAAGTCATTTTAGTCCACGGCAGTGTGTGCTTCAGTGCTGCATTCTTATAACATGCTGCTCCTGTCTGGGTGAAGTAAAATTCTCAAAGCACATGCATACAATATCCACATTAAAAGTGCAAGTCCTTGCACACACTAAGCCTTTGCCACCAGTTTTTGCCTGTTGCTTCCCCACTGTTAGGGTTATCAAGAAGGAGAGTTGTTGACTTGGGCATCAGTGCTGCATGTCTGTTGAGTTCTGGGCTTCCTTCCTACATTAAATAACCTTTAATAGGGTCTCTGTAGGGAGGAAGTGGACCAAGATGAGGCCTTTAAACCTGATGCAGACTTCTTGCTCAGTGCTATATGGCATTTTTAATCAGAGCTGCATGGCACTCATGTTCATTAATCTAATGATAAAGCTGGCTAAATTAAGTGCCGGTACTCTTGAGAGGATGTCCTGAAAGAAAGGAAGAGAAATAATGAGATAAGGAGAGAGAGACACCTATAATGAGCAACCTTGTACTTAAATTATCATCATCATTATTGCATTTATATTTCACCTTTCCTCCAAGGATCCACATGCTTCTCCCCCTCACCATTTTATCCTCACAATAACTCTGTGAGGTAGGTTAGGTTGAGAGACAGTGACTGGCCCCAGGTTACTCCGTCACTTCATGGCTGAATGGGGTTTTGAACCCTGGTGATTTGTTTTATGTTTTTCCTTTCAGAGCTCTGATCCTAAGTCATCAATCAAAGGTGTTGGCAGTCAGCTTGGAGAGGGGCCTAGTGATGGACTACAGTTGCCAAGTAGCCTTCAGTTTCTTGATGATGAACTTGAATCTTCTCCATTGCCTGATCTCAGTGAAGATCAGCCTTTTGATATCCTCCAGAAATCTCTGCAGGAAGCTAATATTACTGAACAGACTTTGGCAGAAGAAGCTTACTTGGATGCCAACATAGGCTCCAACCAACAGTTTGCACAAGCTCAGCTTCATCCTTCCTCATCAGCATCTTTTACTCAGGCTTCTAATATTTCTAATTGCTCAGGTCAGACGCTGCAACCTATAGGAGTTACTCAAGTGGTACAGCAACCAGTTGGAGCATCTTTTGCAAGCAATACAGTTGGTGTGCAACATGGCTTTATGCAACATGTGGGGATCAGTGTTCCCAGCCAGCATTTGTCAAACAGTAGTCAAATTGGTGGTTCTGGACAGATACAGTTAATCGGTTCGTTTAGTAATCAACCTTCTATGATGACCATCAATAATCTTGAAGGATCTCATATTATATTGAAGGGTGGGGGGCAGCAAGCACCTGCAAACATGAGTGGTGGACTTTTGGTTCATAGGCAAACTCCTAATGGTAACTCATTGTTTGGCAACTCAAATTCCAGCCCAGTAGCACAACCTGTAACTGTTCCATTTAACAATACAAATTTTCAGACATCTTTGCCTGTGCATAACATCATCATACAGAGGGGTCTTGCTCCAAATTCTAACAAAGTTCCCATCAATATCCAGCCAAAGCCTATTCAGATGGGCCAGCAAACTACCTACAATGTGAATAGCTTGGGAATACAGCAGCATCATGTACAACAAGGGATTCCTTTCGCTTCATCAAACTCCCCTCAGAATTCAGTAGTTGGTCCACATATGTCTGTTAATATTGTTAGTCATCAAAACACAAGAAAATCAGTTACTTCTCAGGCAGTAAATAATGCTGCTGGTAGTATTGTTATCCATTCTCCTATGGGACAGCCTCATGCACCTCAGAATCAGTTTCTTATACCCACAAGTCTGTCAGTAAATCCTAACTCAGTTCACCATGTCCAAACCATAAATGGACAACTTCTTCAAAATCAGCCTTCACAGCTTGTTTCTGGCCAAGTATCCACAGAGCACATAATGCTAAACAGGAACTCTACAAACATGCTTAGAACTAACCAGCCATATTCAGGACAGATGCTGAATAATCAGAATGCTGCTGTACAGCTAGTTTCTGGTCAAACATTTGCAGCTCCTGGAAGCCAAGTTATAGTAAACCATGGGACTTCTCAAATTGTTAGTGGCCAGGTTCCACTACCACAGGCATCTTCTGCTGTGTTGCATTTATCCCCTAGCCAAGGAAACGTTTCCCAAGGGAGAACGGGCTTTACCACAATGTCTTCTGGACAGTCAACAGGTTCAAGTATCTCATCAAGCAATCGGTTTACTGTTGTGAGTTCTTCTGCCACAGCACATCCCAACATCGGCCCATCAGTCCAGACTGTTGCTTCAGGAGGAAATTTTGCTGGAGATCAACTTGCACAGCAAAATAGAACACAGTTGTCAGTCAGTGTGTCACATCGTCTTCCAGTTTCTTCTTCCAAGTCGGTCAGCACCTTTAGTCACACATCAGTAACCCAACCACAGTTTTCCTTTGGGCAGGTATGGATTGATGCAAGCTCAAAAATTTTATCAGTGTAAAATTTATCAGGCAGCTAGCCCTTACAGCTTCTAACTATACACCAGTATTTTGCTCTGATGCTGTTGTTTTACAGATAGCCAGCTATGCAAAAAACTTAATTTGTGTCAACAGATCAGTATTTCTTGGTTGGAACTATTGGGTTGTGTCCATCATATTGCATGCAGAAGACAACTCTTTCCCTTCCCCTGTAGCCCCTTGTACTCACCGGAAGGTTTCTCCAGAGGGTTGAAGGGGAGGGATCTACGAAATATTGTGGGCTCTGTCATATGGGGCAATAGTGAGAGGGTACAGGATTGCCAAATGGGCAGAGGAATCTTTCTCTAGTGGAGTGCAATTCCTCTTCCCAATTTTGGGTGGCCCCTCCCTCCAGCTCCATATGACACAGCCCAGACTCTTAGAAACGTAGCAATCTGTTTCATAGAATCATTGACTACTAGAGTTGAAAAGACCCTGTCCAACTCCCTGTTCAATGCAGGAATTCAAGTTAAAGCATACCTGACAGGTGACTGTCCAGTTGCCTCTTGAATGCCTCCAATGTTGGAGAGCCCATCACCTCCCTAGGTAATTGGTTCCATTGTCATACCGCTCTAACAGTCAGGAAGTTTTTCTTGATGTTAAGTTGAAATCTGGCTTCATCTAAGTTGAGTCCATTATTTCATGTCCTGCACTCTGGGATGATCGAGAAGAGATAGACCATTGGTCCACGTAGCTCAGTACTGTCTGCACTGACTGGCAATGGATCTCTAGGGTTTCAGACTGGGGACATTCCCAGTGAGATGTGAACCTGGGACCTTCTGCATGCATATCAAATGTTTTACTGCTGAACTACATTCCTTTTTTTCAGGAGGGCTCCTGGAGAGTCTTTTGGGGAGGTACAGTGGAGCCAGGGAGGAAAGGGGAAGAGAAAGATCCATTGTGTGGGCTTGCCTTCCACTTGTGAAATGTTCAATCCAACGCATTATTTTTATTGATTTAAAAAGGCTTGTTTGCTACAAGTGACTTTTTAGCATCCTCAGCAGTAGTTTAGATACTTATTAATTTAAAAGTAATGGTCACATTGTAGCTAATTACTGAATACCATTTATTGTAATTTGCATGTTGAAACTGTATGAGAAATGGGATGTAGGGCTTTGAGGTTATCTAGACCATTCTCGAGTGAGCAATAATTCCATTTCATATATGTTTGTACTGCTTGTTTTGTGTATCAATTTAGGATTTGATGATGGACAGAATTGATTGAAAGTCAAATCTTTGAGTGGAGAAAAGAGACATTATGTTAAATAATGCCAAAGATTAATATTTTGATCATAAGATATGCTGCATGAGCAGCTAAACTCTTTGGAGTAGGTGTAGTATCTATGATGATACTTAGAGAGTATGGTTTATTAGGAAAATCATGAGGATTGTGCCTGTGCCCCTCTCCCTTCCTACTCATCTTTCCTTCTCCCTTCACTTGTGTGCCGGAATTGAAGACTACCAGGGTTTGTAAAACTATTGTTCTTTGTCACATGTGATTACAAACCAGGGTATGTAGCTAGGTTTCATATCCTGGTTTGGAGTACGAGATGAAATCATAGTTTCCTAGTTGTAGTGGATTGTATTCCCAGATTAAAACACAGTTTCCCAATTTGGATGTAATGGGAAACAACAGCTTAACAAATTCTGGAAGTCTTCAGTTCTGGCATACAAGCAAAGGGAGGAGAGAGGATGGAACCTACTAGCATAATGCTTCTAGTAAATAATGTCTGAACAAGACCAAACACAATAAATATATGTATCAATTGGTAAGACCATAAGAAGAGTACTGCATCCTGCAGGCCTGCATCCTGTTTTGCACAATTGCAAATCAGATGTCTCTTGGAAGCTCACATGACAACAGTAGCTTTCTTCTACCATTATTCCCCAGTATCTGGTATTCAGAGGCATGCTGCCCATGATTTTGATGGCTGTCTATGGCCATCATGAGTAGTAGCCATTGGTACCCCATCCTCCAGGAATTTGTTTAATTTCCTTTTAAAGCTGTCTAAATTGGTGACGGATCACTACAACTCATGGAAGCAAATACCATAGTTTTGACTGTGTGCTATGTGAAGAAGCACTTCCTCTTGCCTATCCTGAATCTCCCAACATTCAGCTTCATTGGATGACAATGAATTCTATTAATATTACGAGAGAGCAAGAGAAAAAAACTTTCTCCCCATGTATACTTTTATACACCTCTATCATATCCACCCTTACTTTCCTTTTTTCTTAACTAAAAAGCCTCACAAGTTGTAACCTTTCCTTATAGGGAAGTTGCACCAGTCCTCATCATTTGGTTGCCTTTTTCTTCACCTGTTCCAGCTGTGCCTTTTTTGAGATGGGGCAACCAGAACTGCTGTAAATAGTGTTCCAGGTGTAGCCGTACCACAGATTTGTATAAGGGCATTATGATATTGACAGTTTTTAAAATTCTATTTCCTAATTGTCCCCAAGATGGAATTTGTCATTTTCCACAGTTGCCACACACTGGGTCAACATTTTCATTGATCTGTTTTTATGACCTCAAGATCTGTTTCCTGGTCATTCACCACAAGCCCAGACCCCATCAGTGTATATCTGAAGTTGGGATTTTATGCTGCATTGTGCATCACTTTACCCTTGCTTAAATTAGCCACTTGGATCCATTCTAGTCTGACTTCAGACCTGGCCATGGCACTGAAACTGCCTTGGTCACCCTGGTTGATGACATCTGTAGGGAGAGAGTTAGGAGGAGTGTGAACCTGCTCATTCTCCTTGATCTCCCAGCGGCTGTTGATACTATTGGCCATGGTATCCTTCTAGTGTGTCTCAGGGAGGTGAGGGTTGTGGGCACTGTGCTTCAGTGGTTTCGCTCATACCTCCAGGGCCACTTCAAAAATGTAGCTATGGGTGGTTAATGTTTGGCACCATGGGTGCTGTCTTGTGGTATTCTGCAGAGTTCCATCTTGATCCCTATACTATTTAACATCTATATGGAGCCACTGGGAGCTGTCATCAGGATATTTGGAGTTTGGTATCACCAAGTAGGCCGCCTCACAAGATCAGCCACACAGGACCTCCTCTCGGTCCCGCCAGTCAAAACAGCTAGGCTGGTGCGGACCAGGTAGAGGGCGTTCTCAGTTGTGGCCCCCACCCTCTGGAACTCTCTCCCTTATGATCTTCGTCATGTCTCCTCCCTGATGAGTTTCCGCCAAGCTTTAAAGACCTGGCTATTCAGGCAGGCCTATAAGAATTTTGGGGTAGATTAGCTTTTTGATATATTATTGATGGTTGATGTTAGAGTAATTGATGACTGTTTTTATATTGTATATTGCATTTTATTGTATATTGTATTTTATTTTATATTGTGTAAGTCGCCTAGAGTGTCCGTGAATTCGGACAGATAGGCGACTAACAAATAAAATTTATTATTATTATTATTATTAATATGCAGATGACACCCAACTCTATCTCTCGGGTTCCATCTGAATCAGGAGAGGCAGCTGAGGTGCTGGACTAGTGCTTGGAGACAGTGATGGGCTGGATGTGGGCTGATAAAATGAGGCTGAATTCCACAAAAACAGGTGTTATCTGTTCAGAGTTCTCATGTCTGGGAGGTAGGGAAATTGCCTGTTCTGGATGGGGCTGCACTTCCCCAAAGGATCAGGTTCACAGCTTGGGAGCACTCCTGGATCCAACATTGTCACTGGAGGCTCCAGCTGGTTCACCAACTTCAGCTCGTTTTGGACAGAGATGACTTGGCTACAGTACTCCATGCTGTGGGATCTTCCAGATTGGATTATTGCAATGCACTCTACACGGGGCTGCCCTTGAAGAGAATTTGGAAACTTCAACTGGTCCAAAATGCAGCAACGGCTACATTGGTTGCCAGTTCATTTCTGGGCCCAGCCTAAGGCGCCCACACTAGTAGTTTGGGATGACTTAGGTTCCAAATATCTGAGAGCTCTTTCCCTACAGACCTCTCAGGTCTTGAGATAGCAGGGCCATTTTGGTAGTTCTGCCACCTTTGGAAGCTTGGAGGATGGTGGCCCGGGAGAGGGCATTCTCTGTAGTGGCCCCTAAGTTGTGGAACTCCCTCCTCACTGAGGTGCGTCTGGCAACTTCATTGTATTAGTTTTAGGTGAATGCTGAAGATGCACCTCTTTGCCCTGGTCTTTGACACCTTAGACATGTATTTTTAGGACCCACTCTATTTGGGATTTTCAGTTGCTTTTAAATTGTTTTTAATGTCATATTTTAAAATTGTTGTAATCTGTCCTGGGACCTTCGAGTGAAGGGCAGGTAATAAATGCTGATGATAATAATAATAATAATTAATAATAATAATTTGCCATATATTTAATTCATGTATTTAGGATTGTTGGGATGTGTATGTCTAAGTTTTATACATCCATCTGCATAGCTGAACTGTGGAATTCGCTCCCACAAGAGGCAGTGATGGCCACCAACTTGGATGACTTTAAAAAAGGATTAGATGAATTCATTGAGGATAACGCTGTCAGTGGCTGCTAGCCACAAAGGCTGTGTTCTGCTGCCATAGTCAGAGGCAGCATGCTTTGAATAACATCTGCTGGAAACCACGGGAGGGGAGAGTGCTCTTGCATGCAGGTCCTGCTTGTGGGCTTCCCATGGGCATCTGGTTGGCCACTGGCCTGACCCAGGAGGTTCTTATGTTCTTAGATCTCCCCAGTATTCAGACACTTAAATCAGGCTCCACACATACCTACCATATATGTGTAGGAAGTATGCTTCATTTTCCTGGGGTCCAGGCCAGATGATAGACTGAATCTCTGCACTTAGTCAAACCACCGTGTGATGGCATGTATGTGGTCAATTGCCAGAGCAGAACCCTTATAAAGGAAAAAAAGTGCATCAAATAAGGTCATAATGATTTTTCACAGTCAGAGTTTTGACAGCACAGTCCTATGCATATTTACTCAAAAGTAACCTCTATTGTGTGCAATGGACATATTTGCAAACAAGCCTGTGTAGGATTGCAGCACCAGTTTCATTAAAATATAGCATATGATCTAATAGTGTGGCTGAAAAGGGCAAGGATGTTGTGTACCAACGTATCAGATAAACCAATTGAAATTATTATAGGGGCTCATTTTATTTGTAATGCAAGATAATAAAACTGGAACTACAGGTTATGTTTATATGTTTTGTTTTGTATGTGGGATACTGGTTTTTCATTACATTTTATTTGTAATTAACTGTCATATTTTTGTGTGTCTTTTCACAGACTCAAAAAAAGGGTAATAATCTTGTGTCTTCAGTTTCAACACCAAAGTCACAGGATAGCCTGAGACCACCTCAGCTAACAAGTCTTCTAGGTAATACATTACCAGGTCAGATAAACGTTTTTGTTTTTTAAATAGCTTTCCTCAACTCCTCTAGTATGAAGTGGGTTTTTAAATTCCAACAAAGGCATGGTTTGGTGCTAATATGTCTTAAATATTGCTTGAAGAGTTAAAGCTCATAGATTTGTTTGCTTATTTATTTAGGTTTATATGCTACTTTTCAAACAGTTTTCTCAAAGCAGTTTAAAAATTAATGTAATAAGAGTATTTAAAACCAATATATAAAAAAACCACATTTAGCTTAAAACAGCAGCATACAACAATTTCTTGTAAGATCAGTAAAAAACACATTACACTTTAAACTGAGAGAAAAGACAGTTTAAAATATGTATATTATAAGTTTAGTAGGGTGGAAATTTAGGTGGAAATTTAGGGAAAAAATTACAAATTGCTAATACTCCTCTGCAAATTTATTTGATCCCCACATGACTTTTAAAAGCCACAGATGCTTTACAGAGAATCAATAATGTATTGAAAGATATGAAATATAATCTTAGAAGGATATTTGTGTCTGTTGCAAAGTGAAGGTCCATGTTCAATGGAATTGTTTCCTGAAGTTTGTTCTGCACTAATTTCTCAATTCATGTATCATTTCCAATATTGTGATTGTGCATCTTAGAACATGGGTGAACTTCTGGAAAGTGTGTCTGTGGCCCAAAGCATGTAGTATACACGGATCTGGGAGCCACAATTGGAGCACATGTTTACAGCATGTTTTCAGACATACAAATGCCACTCTAACGTTACAGCAAAGGTGTATTTGACCTGTAGCAGAAATGAAGGGAGCTGTCTTTTGTAGTGTGCCCTTAACATCTGAGACAAGCTGCACTGAGCCTGCCTGAGTAATTTAGCACTTTAGTTCTCTTAGGACCAAAGAAAGAGAGTAAAGAGCTCCTCCTTTCTCTGCCTCAAACAGTTGCTTCACCCACACATACCTGCAAGAAAATTTCTCCAGATGGTTAAAACCAAATATAAACTCACTTACTCAGTGGCATTTGCTCTTTAAAAAAAAGTGCTTGTAGAACACAGCTTATGGAGGTCACTACATATAACAGCAGAAGACATTTCAAATTGAATCTTTTACAGTTAATTTTTTAAAAAACCTTTAACACAGTAAAAGAGAAGATACCTTCTGATTACCTGTTTGAAACAAGAGACTGAAGCATGCGGCAGGGTAGTTTATCATGAATATCTATGTTATTTACATTGTGAAGGTGGGAGTTAGCTGGGCTCACCCTGTGTTTTCATTGATGCCTGTATGCAACTTGGGCATTCTGAAATTCTATTAAATAGCACATTTGAACCTCACAGGCTTATGGGGGTTTTTTTGGATCATGCCATTACTTTATAAATATTTATATTTTGTACGGGTCTATAGCAGTTTTGTAAAAGCATTTCCCATTACATGTGGATGTCTACATGCAAATTATTTTGAAATCATGACATATTTAGGTAGAAGATTCTAAACATTGTTTAAGGGATTGTTTTGTTAAAGTCTCTTCACAATACATATGTTTATAGGACAAGATACTGGGGGGAAAATCATACAACAGCCTATAGGAACAGCACTACCACACCAGGAAAAAACAGTAGGATCATCTCCTGCCCAAACAAATATGCAGGTAGGAAACAATTTTCCCATTTTTTCCGTAAATGTTAGTGGAAATGTACAAGGCTAATAGTTCACCAATAATTTCTTGTTTGTAGTATTTTCTACAGTGAATACACTAACCTTTCCAAGGGTGATTTGTGAGATTTACACTGGGCTGAGCTTGATGGGAATTGTAGTCCAGAACATCTGGAGGGGCACCAGGTTATGGAAGGCTGTGATAGCATATCTGTTAACACTTGCCACCCTAAGCTGTCATATGTGCTGTCTTTGGATCAGGCCATACAGTATGCATCTCATTCTGTGCTTATTTACTTGGAGATATACCCCGCTGAGTTTAATAGGTCTTATTCTTGAAATAAGAATATTGCTAAATATATAGCCATGCTGTTGATTTATTTTCTTAGTACATCACCCAATTAAAAATGGCTTTTTCAAATCTATTTATTTATTTATTACTTGAATTTATATCCCACTTTTCCATATAAATATGCTCAAAGTAACTTACAATAGCACAAAAATGCAAATCACTACATCTATAGCAATCATTTCAAAA
Source organism: Rhineura floridana (assembly GCF_030035675.1). Lineage (NCBI taxonomy): Eukaryota > Metazoa > Chordata > Lepidosauria > Squamata > Rhineuridae > Rhineura > Rhineura floridana. The sequence goes on from NC_084483.1 coordinate 176,987,407, forward strand.
ACAATTGTTTCAAAACATTAAATTTTAAAATAGTCTGTTCATATTGATAGTCTGTTTTTAAATTGTTTTAAGTGTTTTTTTTAAAGTGTTTTTATATTTGTATATTTGTTTTTAATGTTTTTAATTGTTGTAAACCGCCCAGAGAGCTTTGGCTATGGGGTGGTATACAAATGTAATAAATAATAATAATAATAATATAATAATAATAATCTAGTCTATAAAAAGTGCCTTTAGGAGATTTTTGAGGGCATTTTATTTCTGTTGTGTAATGTGCACAGCTGTATAATACATTTTTATAAAAGAAAATTATTCCAGTGTAATAGATATGTGTTTTGGATCTAGGTTGATGGTCATACAATAGGACAAAAGAGGCCTGCTACTAAACAGCTAACAAAAGGAGCCTTGTAAGTTGTTTCCTTTTATTCATGCTTTTACTGTAGACATGTTTTCTTCTATTTGCCACCTTCAAGTTTTGTCAAGTTGTTACATATGGTGCTATTGTGAACAACTGACAATAGCTATCTTCCCATTAGTATTCTACAGCAGTTACAGAAGGATCAGGCGCATGCTGTGACTCCAGATAAAACTCAGTTCAGATCTTTAAATGATGCAGTCCAGAGACTCCTCTCATATCATGTGTGTCAGGGATCACTGCCAACAGAAGAGGATTTAAGGAAAGGTAATTTTTGCTTTCCAAATTGTTGTGAAAAAGCTGTGCTTGCAGGATTTTATAGAAATCACACTAGTAAAATGTTACATATTTACATATTTTGCTAGGCAAAATGCAAGAATGAAATATGATAGAGGAATATTTTGGTTATTAAGGACTAATATTCTAAATATATTTTCTATGCCTTTCCAGTGGATAATGAATTTGAATCTGTAGCAACACAGCTTCTGAAAAGAACACAGGCTATGTTAAATAAATACAGATGTCTGCTTTTGGAAGATGCAATGGTAAGACTAATAAAAAAGATCTATCTGTGTGTATATTATGTATTCGTGCATCTTAGCCCACATGGGTTAATTTTCACATATTTTGTTCTAATATAACAGTATCTAACTCCATGGCCCACATCAGCCAACATGTGTTACCTCTGGATTGTTAGCACAAAAAATAGATTTCATAAAATAGATAATAACCTTATCATCATATGCTGACAATTCCCCTCAGGTGAGAGCTTTTCCATTTCTTCCAAGTTTTCTCCTCCCCAGAGTTCTTTAGGAATGGGAGGTGTGTGTGTTGGGGTTGGGAGGTGTCTCTCTCTCTTCAAGAGGCGTGCTAGCTGAAACAAACACTCCTAGTATTTAAGGAGCAAATATGTAGGAACAGTGTCTAAGCAGGCATATTTGCATGACAATTTAGTACTTTTAGGAATGTTTAACTATTAATAATAGCCTGGCCACATTTATGCATTAGTAACATCATGGCTCAATTATTGCAGTGTACTCTCTGTGGGGTTATACTGGTATGGAAGCTCCAGCTGGTGCAAAATGCTGCAGCTAGACTGTCAGTGGGGACAAACTACCACCAATACATAACTCTGGTGCTGAAACGCTTGCAAAGGCTGCCCATATGCTACTGGGCCAAGTTCAAGACTCTTCTATTACTTTACAAGGCCCATAACAACTTGGATCCAGGATACCTTAAGGACTGCTTGATGCCTTTTAGCCTTGCCTGATCACCAATGTCTTTTGGGTAGTCACTGTTAATGGTCCCCCTTGATTCAGACACATGACTTGTATCCACCAGGAGCCATGCATTCAGTATTGTGGGTCCAATTCCCTCCCAGCTGAGATCGGACAGGTCCCTTCATGTTGAAATTTCAATGCTTGCTGAAGAATTTTTTAAACATTTCAGCAGGCATTTTAGATAATTTTTTTCTGATTTTATGGTTAGTTTTAACTGATTTTATGTTGTATCTCTTTAGTATTCCTCTTGTATTCCTTTTGTATACCAATTGTGGTATTAAGCAGTATATAAATTATTAAGCAGTATTTTATATCTGAATCAGGAGAGGCTAGGCAAGCCCTGGACCTGTGCCTGGATGCATGGTGTACTGGATGAGGATCAATAAACTGAGCTTGAATCCTAGGCCTTGTGGGTGGGTGGTTCCCATGTCTGGGAAATAGATAAGTTGCCTGTCCTGGATGGAGTTACACTCCCTCTAAAGGAGCAGGTACACAGTTTGGGGTACTGCTTGATCCATGTCTGTCGTTAGAGGCTCAAGTGAGCTCTGTGGCCAGGAGTGCTTTCTGCCAGCTTCAGCTGGTATGCCATCTGTGACCATTCTTGTACTGTGACAGCCTGACCACAGTAGTCCATGTGTTGGTAAGCTCAAGACTCAATTACTGTAATACACTTTACGTCAGGCTGCCCTTTTATCCGGTCTGGAAGATGCAACTAGTGCAGAATGCAGCGGCCAGACTACTTACAGGAGCAGATTACTGGCAATATGTTACCCTGCTGTTGAAAGAGCTGCACTGGTTGCCAATTTGCTACCGGGCCAGGTTCAAGGTACTTATGTAAATTCAGAAAGCCCTGAATAACTTGGGCCCAAAGTACCTTAAGGACTGCCTGACTCCCTGTGTTCCATCTCGATCACTGCGATCTTCTGATTGGGCACTTTTGGTGGATCCCCACGCCCCTGAGGTTTTATTGCCCTCCACCAGAACTGAGCCTTTAGCAGGAACCATCCTTTCTTTCTTTCTTTCTTTCTTTCTTTCTTTCTTTCTTTCTTTCTTTCTTTCTTTCTTTCTGGCATCTCTTGAAAACAACTTTTTTAGACAGGTCTTTTAACGCTTTTTTTTCTTCCAATGAATGCAGTATTTGTTGATGCTTTTATTATTGTTTTTAATGATGTTTTTGGTTTTTAATTTTACAATGTTTTTTGTATGTTGTAAGCTGCCTTGATGCACTTTTATGAAATCTATAAATATATACATGAGTAAAATAAAATAAAATAATACTAGAACCAGGGGTCATCCAGGGAAGCTGTATGTTTGGAAATTCTGGGCAGACAGCACATAGTTATGTAATTCACTACCACAAAATGTAGTTGCGGCCACCAACTTAATTCAGCTTTAAAAAGAAATTAGACAAATTCATGGCTACTAGTCATGATGGCTATATTACCTCCAGTATCAGAAGCAGTGTGCCTTCGAATACCAGTTGCTGGGGATCACAAGTGGGAGAGTCCTATTTTTCCTCGTCTTGCTTATGGGCTTCCCATAGGCATCTAGCTAGCCACTGAGAGTTGCTAGACTAGAACCAGTGGAGCTCTTCTTAATGCTCTTCTTAACTATCTTTAATTGTTTCTCTGTATCTGTATTGAATTTGAAATTGTTTTTATATGTGAGATTGTTTCAATTGTTTTTATATATTGAATTGTTTGATATATATTTGTTGATATTTTTCTTATTAAATGACTTTGAAATGTTTTATAGGAAGCAGTTCATTGGGCCTAACACTTTTGGGCTTGGCACTTTTTTCTTTCTCCTTCTATCTTCTGAGCTAATTCTCCTTGCAAACAACTCATCTTATTTATTTAATTCCATTTACTAAAAGAAATGGAGAATTAGCTCAGACCACAGAACGAGAGAGAAAGTGTTAGGCCCAATTTCCTTCACCTGCTGTTGTTCTGGCCTAAGAGAGAAGAGGCAACTTGTGCAAAAGTCTGGAGAGCAGCTTAGTGTTCCTCACACAGGGTTTAGAATATTTTCTTTTAAACTGCTCAAAACAGAGGCTTGGTGGAAAGGAGTGCGGAAATTGATAATTATCTATGGCTGCTATGCTAGACTCTTGTACTGCAGTACAGTGCATGCTTACTTTGGAGTAATCTCCATTAAAATGCTTATTTACTGTGAGTAAACACGAGTAGGATTGCACTATAAATCGTTTGAGGCAGTAATATTTATTGTGGTTAAATATAAGTAACAATCTGTTTTAAGGTAGTGCTAAGCATCCTTGGTTATTTTCAGCAAAGTTAGTACATCTTGACTTGTGTGCATATTTGGCATAGTTTTAAAAATGGTCTATTCAAAAGTACAAGGAATAGCCCGCTTATCACAGAATGATAATAAAGAAAAGGCTGTAAATTGTGTATATGGTATAAAGCTCTTAAAGCATCCCACCTAAGGATGATAAAAATGTGAATAATTGTTATAAAGGCTAGTGGAGCTGTGCTGGTGTAGAAACTGATGCATGCAGTTAGCACTGCAGTCCTAAGTGCACTTTGGAGTAAAGCCCCATTGAATTCAGAAGTCAAAATACATAGGACTGAGCTGTACAAACACTTTGATATGGAACATTAATGTTACAAAAATAGTTTTTGTCTATGATAACCAACTTTTCCTTATAGAAACCAAAGCTAATTTAAAAAACAGAAATGAGTGTATTTATAATATACAAAACCACAATTTTTCTTTTTTTTAAAAAAAACCCTCATAATGAAATTGCAATAACAGTATGTCTATTGAGTTTAGCATTTTGTTAAACTTGATGCTGTTCTATGCAGGTAAAAGTTAAACTTGTTAATATTATTAGAAATGATTTGTTTGTTTTCCAGAGGATAAATCCTTCTGCAGAAATGGTCATGATTGACAGGATGTTTAACCAGGAAGAAAGACAAACGCTATCACGGGATAAGCGTCTTGCAATAGTAGACCCTGGTAAGAAACTAATTATTTTGAAATGAAAGTGTCTTAGGCTGCGGTCCTGTACGCATTTACCTGGAAATAGTCTAGTTGAACTCAGTAGGACTTACTTCTGAGTAGACTTGTATATATTAGCACTGCATCATACAGAGAAATGGCTTTAGTATTTATAATAGCGTTCTTTCAAAATGCTGGAAGGATTTATACTTCTGAGTCAGATATAAAGATGCAATATTTCTGGAAACTAGAGCTACAGGAAAAGAGTTTTGTTTCTGAAGAGGCGGAAGTCTCAGGCATTTTAATCAAAGTTAAAATATATGCAGTACTGACATTCTTGTCAAACCTAACTTTTATTTACTGCTTTACTGTATGGGGATGGTGTTTGTTTTTTATTATTATTATTATATATTTATTTTCAGTTTTTAACAATGTTGTAAGTTGCTTGGAGACCTTCAGGTAATAAATGACTAATAAATGTAAATAATAATAATAATAACAATAATAATAAAACCTGGAACACATTATGTACAATTAAAGTTGCAATATAAATTTCAGTGGGACTTGCTTCTAAGTAGATACGAGTAGGATTGTGCTGTTAGCAGTTAACGTATGAAAGAGTAGTATATTTATGAAGTTTAAAAGTATATATACATTAGTTTGCATTCATACAAGAATTAATTATAAATATATCTAGAGAGATGGAGATCCAGTATGTTGCACTGTAAGATACCTGTGCTTATCTTTTTGCTAGTTTGCAAACAGGGAAAAATAAATGAACGTTGAAAATGGAAAAAAATCAACATTGGATTGGTGCAAACATAATCCTGGTTACCTGCATCTACATGTAATGAATCAGGATCCACTGTATGCTCCTTCCTCCAATATCCTCTTCTCTCTGGAGCCAATTCCCTCCTTCTGGTCTTAAGTGTATGGTTAAGGAAAACATTGGTACAGACCATAACCATTATTACTAACCAGGATACCCCCTTAACCCACAATCTGAAACTCACTAAAAACACACATTTGTACACATGCACTAGTTACTCTATTTCACTAGTCTTCAATTGGTGGGCTGGATCACTGCTAAGTCACAGCCTGACCTAAAGTGGGTCACAACAGCAGTGCTATCACCATACTGATATATGGCAGAAAGTTAAGTGGGTCTGCAAATGCATGGGTGCTAGGTCTGAAAAGGTTGAAAAATGTTTTACTGTCCTTGATATGTCATAATTCATTACTAAAATGCTTGTTTTCAAATTTCAGATGGCTTTTTAGCAGACTTTTGTTGTTCGTCCACACAACCTGACAAGATTGCGGATGAAACACAGCCTAGTGAAAGTGATCATCAATCTAGCAAACATTTAACTTCTCAGAATCAGACTGCCAATATCCAAATCAAAGACAGATCAAGTTTGAGCACAGCAGAGTCTTTAAATCACAACAAACTTCAGGTAGTGCCTAACAATATTGTGAGTCCACAACAAGGAAGCATTTCTGTTAAAAAATCAGAAAGCCTTGCAAAAGCTTTAAAATTTGAGAAAACAATCTGCTCTCCTGAAAGCCAACATATGGCTGATTCTGAACAAATAGCTGTCAAAGACGCTGGAAAGTGTGATGAAAATTTTCTAAGTTCTGAAGATCATTCTTCAAAAATCTTATCAAGTGTAGATCATGGTACGCATAATAAAACATGTCGGAATACAGTCAGTTCTTACTCAGAGACAACATATAATCATTCCCTCCAAGACAAAACTCCTCAGAGTTCTCCAAAGAATGAAGATTTGCATCCAGACAACTTGAAATGTTCTGGGGAACCCCAAAAGGATTTGCTGCTCAGTAAGAGTTTAGAGACTACATTCAAAAACATATTGGAACTGAAAAAGACTGGGAGACAGCCACAGAGTGAAGCAGCTGGCAGTGGCTCCTTAGAATTAGAGTATCCAAACTTTTCACTTATTGCTTCACAAGAAAACTGCCTGGAGAAATTTATTCCAGACCACAGTGAAGGTGTTGTAGAAACAGACTCACTTTTAGAAGCTGCTGTAAATAGTATCTTAGAGTGTTAATAGTTGCAGTACCATGGACATATTTCTCTTAGAAGCAAATGTGAATGACACCACAAGTACAGCCTGACATATGTCAAAGGTTACCCTTTCTAAAGTACATTTTGTTTTGTGTTTGAGAGCAATACTCATTGTGGTTACAGTGAGGTATCCAGTAATGTAAACCCTTGAGAGAAAGCTGTCTGGTAGGGCCTATGCATTATGACACAGCTTTGCTGATTGTTTTAAAAATGCAGTTTAATGAGACTGCAGTTCATTAGACCCTAGGTAACAATGTAAAATATACTGACAATCACAGTCTAGCAACAGTTTTATTAAATAACATGTTAAGAATGTTGCATTTAATAGAAAAAAAACCCATGCCCTCCACCCACTCTCATTTGATTTTAAGATTTAAAGTTTGGGGTTAAAAATCCCACAGTACCTTTATTCAGAAATGACTCTCTCTCAGGTTTGGAAGAGAGAGAAAAAAATTAGAGGGATAGAAAATGTCATCAGAGTATTTACAGGGCTTTACACTTTTAAGTGCTTTTCTACTGCTCAGTGAGCAGAAATGAATATGTTACAGAGGAATTTGCTCTATGGAATTACACTGTACAGTTTTTGTCAACAGCATGGTGTGAAACAGTACACGCTAGTCTAAGAAGCTAGTAAGAGGAATTTGGAAACAAAGAGGCTATGATATAGCCATTAAATTCAATATAAATACACATACACATATATGTGTATATATATATAAATATACACATTAGTTTCAATCAAGGAAAGCTTTTGCATTTTATAATTGGATATAGTCAAACTAAATCTGAAGTGGTATAAATTTTTCTAGACCAAGTATCACAAGCACTTTTATTTAGAAATTGTTGTAGTAGTTTATACTTTAAGGGGAGTATTTGCCTTAATCGGAACAATTTAAAGGCCAATGTTTTTTGCTTATTTCTGCTTCTTGCTGTTCAAGAATGTTAGTTATCTGTAGTAGCAGTCATAGTTACCAAAATATGTACAAACCAAAGTTAATATTCTGTCCCATTAAAAATTATAGGTTGGATTCAGATTCACCCTCTGAGAATGGAAGGGCTCCTACTGACAATGGAAGGCTTTTGATCCAACAGAAGGATCCTGCTGGCAGAGTGGGGGAGCGGGGGGACATACGCCGGTTCCTTCATCCTGTGTCACCACTTCCCAAAGGGTTCCCCAACCCCCTAGAGCAGATTTTCATAGGGCAAAGGGCCTGCAGGGGGGAGGGAGAATTGGCAAATGTCACTTCACCCCCCGTCAACCAGCGAGAGCATCCCCTGAACGGAAGGATAGGAGGAAGCCTGGATCCAAGCATATTTCTAAAGGCTTGTAATTCATAATCTAGAGCCAAAGGAACTCCATGCATTTGGCTGGTAGTCATGATGACAAGATGATTATATTATTTTATTTATTATTTGAATCCATGGCATTCCCCTGTGCTGCCATGCTCTGTGCATTTTTTTTTAAAAGGAATTCCACTGTCATCATTGCTGCTAGGTCCATTGGTTTTGTGCTATTAGTAAGAGGGATGTGACATGTATGCCTGCTACAAAAATCCCGAGCTGTGTGTTTTGTAGGGCAATCCCTTTGAACCATATTCAAAAATGTCCTTATTGACTTCATCATAGCCTAGAGCCTGTAGAGGTACAGTAGCCTTGACCCAATCATTCTTGTGTGCATACAGAGGTTTGGAAATTGAGCATTTCCCTTATACTGATAATGGGGAACTCCCTCTTACATGCATGTATGGAGCTTTGCAACACAGCAACAGTGACAAATTGGTTGTCAGTCAGATTGCCAGAGTGCCCAGATAAAAGGGCTGAGTTTTACTTTTTTTACTCCAATTTTATTGTAGTGTAAGAGCCATATTCTGTTCTCTTTCAGTCAACACAAAACACCACCATCCTTGTGTTGAAACAGAATAACTATGGAATATTATAAGATAATCAAATTCAACAAAATAGTAATATTATTTAATATTTTGTTCACAATAGGACTAGAAATATAGAGGAGCTTTAAAATGGTTTTTTATTGACACTTTTTTTTTAAGTGTGCTAGTTAAAATTACAGACTTGTGAAACCTTACATTCCATGGAGACAGCATTGCCACTTTGGTTCATTTTGGTTGGCATGGGTCCTGCACTTGTTTGCTTATCAATGAAAGTGCAGCAGTTGCCTTTCCCTCAAGATGTTGTAAAGCCGAAATTCATTGAACTGTAACCATAATGAGATGGGTAGGAAAGTGGGTGTATGTTGCACATAAATCAGCTGAACTAGAATCTGATTGGAAGAATGAGAAATTTGATACACATCCATAGATCCTTTTTTTGGTTTTATCTCACAGAACAAAATTTCCATCATCTGTACAGAATATTCTGAACCCAAATACCAAAACAAAGCTTATACATTTTAAATCTTATGTGAGAGTTTACTTTAGCTGAGACATTTGAAATGCACTTCATCAATGTGGATTAAATCACACCTATATTTATGCCAGCATTTTGTGCTGGGAACCCACTGAACAAAGTTCAGCTAAATTAACCTCGGGTAGCTAATGTATTTTATTTATTAAACTGAACTTGGTTTTAGAGCTCTGAATATTTTAATTGGTAATGCAGTACAAATATTTTTGTTTGTTGTAAAAAAAGAAGTGTGAATTTGTTACGCGGCCCATGGTCCTGAATCCAGTGAAGACCATTTTTTGTGCTTAACTGCTTTGTAGGATTGGTCTCTTTACTTCCTGGATGTATTTCCATATTGTCTAAGGTTAAAATTTTAGTTGACAACTATGAAAAATATCTGATTCAACAAGGTCAGGATAATTGAGCTGTTAGATTTGGGAGGCCTTACAGACTGACTTTACTGAAAGAGGATGTGTCACTTATTGTCAGTGTGGTATGGATTTTATTTGCTTAAATACTTTCATTTGTATGTCTCACTTGAAATTGCTTTGTATACATTTTGTAAAAATATTTATAAAATGTTTTGTAAAAAAAGTATAACAAATTGCAGTTTATTTTGTTATGTTGGATAAATGCTGTTAAAAAACACACGTTGGTAAAATATATTGTTAACCCATGGATAGGAAATGTTTAGATGGAGACTACAAATTGAAACAACCATTGCAATACAGCCAAAGATTTGGGAAAAATGTGTTATCTGTGATTGTCTTGATTTATCCAAGATTAATAACTAGGATTTCTGTTTTAGGTTCAAACAATACAGTTGCAAAATATTTTTATATTACATTTATATCTTAATTTTCTTCCAGAATGGTACTAAAGGCAAATACATTGGGGTTGCTAAGTGGACTCTCATCTAGGCACTGACCAGACCAAGACCTGCTTAGCTTAATTCATGTGTCTTCAGACCATGGACTGAAATCATATTTTCTCTAAAAGAACTGGAAAAGTTTCAGAAAAGGGCAACTAAATTATCACAGGGCTGGAGTAACTCCTCTATGAGGTTACAACATTTTGGACTTTTTACTTTAGAAACAAGAAGAGTAAGAAGGGACATGATAGAGATGTATAAGATTATACATGGTGTGGAGAAAGTAGGTAAAGAAAACTTTTTCTTCCTGTTGCGTAATACTAGAAACGGGGCATCCAGTGAAACTGGATGTTGGAAGATTCAAGACAGACAAAACAAAGTACTTTTTCACACAGCATGTAGTTAAACTGGAATTTGTTCCCACAAGATGTGATGGCCACCAATTTGGATGGCTTTAAAAGAAAATTAGCCAAATTCAAGGTGGATAAGGCTATCAATGGCTACTATACTAGCTGCACTGGCTATGTTCTGCTTCCACTATTGGGGGCAGTATGTCACAGTAGAGCAGTTGCTGGGACTCACAAGAATATAAGAAAAGGGCTGTTGGACCAGGCTAAAGACCCATGTAGTCCAGTATCCAGTTATCACAGCAGCCAACCGGAAGAGGGGAGAGTGCTGTTGCACTCAGGTCCTGCTTGTGGAGCCTAAATTATTTATGGCTTTAAACACTAAACACAGGGCAGTATGAGTTCTAATGAAACCCCAGTCAGTAATCTGGTAATTTTGGACCAGTTGAAGGTTCCAAGTTGTCTTCAGTAGTGTAATGGCAAATTCAGAAGTGCAGGGCCCCTTTATTATAGTTATGCCATGTCCCCTCTCAGCCATGCCCCTGAACAGCCACACCCCTTTCTAAGATCATACAATAAAAAGAACTTCCATACAATAAAAAGAACTTAGTGATGCATTGCAATGATCAATGCAGACTTCCATGCGTTGCATTTCAGCCAGATCTCTTTTCTGTGTGTGTACATGGGTAAATACACTAAGATGCTATGAGGTAAGGAACTTGCTTTGCTGAGTTTTCCTTCTTGGTTGTTGTATTAAGATTCAGAGTAACTGCATTTGGGTAGAGGTAATGAATTTTAGGAGGAAACGTAAGCATGGAAATTCCTGATCCTAACCTCTGATGGCTGCACGACAGATACACAGATCATCATTAAAAGCTTAAACACCATCACACTCACTTTCTCCCCCCCCCTCCAAATGTATGTTTTCTTTCCCTCTTCCTCCCCTTCTACTCCTGGCTTTGGGCTGAACAAAACCATACATCTTCCCCCTTTTTTGCTACTGGATTGAGAATACAATGCTTGTAAACAAATCAACAGGAGGGCATGCAGCAGAGAGAGAGAGACCTCTTCAGTCCAAGTTCTCCCCTCCCCTCCTTTTCCACTTTCCCTTGCTTGTTTGCTCTGTCTTCATCACTGCACTCCTCAGTCCTTCCTGTACACATCTTCCACAACAGCAGATGTCCCTAGGAACCAGTTAGCATGAGTGTGTCAGCTTCTTCTCAATGGCTGACTCGCCTCCTTTTACTCTGTGTCCAATCAGCAGGAAAGGATGCTGGAGACATTGGGACCCTGCTCCCAAAACTATAAGGTCTGGAGATAGTGGGGTGGATGTCACCCCATTGTCATGGTCAGACCACTTTCCAGTGAAGTGTAGACTTATGACTCCGATCCTTCCCTGCAGGGGTGGTGGACAGATTAAGATAGTTCACCCCGAGAGCCTAATGGAACCCACAGGATTCCTGAATGCCCTGGGGGAGTTCCCAGTAGATAGAACAGGTGACCCTGTTGAAGCCCTTGTCACACTGGAACAGCGAGGCGTGTCGGGCTCTTGACACGGTTGCCCCAAGTGCCCCCTATCATTGTGGAGCCCACTTTGCACCTTGGTACACCAGTGAGTTAAGGGCAATGAAACAGGCTGAACGACGGCTAGAGCGCAAGTGGCAAAAGACGTGCTGTGATGCTGATTGGGCACGAGTAAAACATCATAACCGTACCTACTGTGTGGCGGTGAGGATGGCGAAGAAGGCCCACTACTCTGCCTCCATTGCATCCTCAAGTAGCTGTCCAGTGGAGCTTTCCCGTATTGTCAGGTCTGTTGACATCAGCAGGGCTGGTTCTAAAGGGCAGCCAGGTGGGGCACTGGCCTGAGGGCCACGGAGCTACAGGAGGCCCTCTACTTTCCTTTCGCGATCCGCGGAAGTATCCGCGGACCAATATCCCCCCACTTTACCTGCCTTTCTGTTGTTTTTTTGCAGCGCACAGATTTGCCATCTATGAAGATGGCGGCCGAGGTTTCCTTAAGGGGCTGAAGCCTCTGCTGCCATCTTGGTTGATGGCACACATGCATGCTACACATGCACTTTGCTGCCATCAACCAAGATGGCAGCAGAGGCTTCAGCCCCTAAGGGAAACCTTGGCCTCCATCTTCATTGATGGCAAACCTGCGCATGCTTCAAAAAACAACGGAAAGGTAGGTGAAGCATGGGGATAGCGGAGGTAATGGGGGGATGGCAGGCGGCGCGAAGCTCCTGTCTTGCGGTCCGCGGATGCTTAAGTTCTGCGGATTGCGGAAGGGGAGCGGAGGGGCCCAGGGCAGGCTGGTACCAAAGGGCCCCGGCATGCCTGGGGCCGGTCCTGGACATCAGCTCCAGGAAATGGAGTTTTAGACCCTTCAGAGGCCCACTGTGAATTGTTTGCAAGGCACTTTGAGGGTAAAGTTGCTCGCCTCCGTAGCAGTCTTGATGTCTCCTCCACATCTACTGTAGTCCCCAGTGAGGTGTCAAGTGCAAAGTCTGCTGCAACTTCTTGGGAACAGTTTCAGTTGATGCAGCGTGATGACATAGACAAGGTGCTTGTGATGATGCGGCCAGCAACGTGTCCTCTCGACCCTTGCTCTTCTTAGCTTTCTGAGGGGATCTGACCAAGTGGATCCATGGTGTGGTCAACACATCATTGTGGGAGGGAGTGGTTCCAACTGCCCTGAAAGAGGCAGTGATCCAACCACTCCTCAGAAAGCCCACCCTGGACACATTGGTTTGAGACAATTACCGACCGGTCACAAATACCCCCTTTTTAGGGAAGGTGAGAGAGTTGTGGTCATTCCAGTCTGGGGTCAGGCCTGGTTATGGGACCGAATCAGCCTTGGTTGCCCTGATGGATGACCTTTATCGGGAGAAGGACAGGGGGAGTGCAACCCTGTTACTCTTACTCGATCTCTCAGCAGCTTTTGATACCATTGACCACGGTGTCCTTGTGGGCCGACTTGGTGAGATGAGTATTGGAGGCATTGTTTTAGAGTGGTTCTGATCCTATCTCCAAGGTCGTTTTCAGAGAATAGCATTGGGTGATTATCTTTTGGCCCCCTGGCAGTTGTATGGTGGGGTGTCCCCCATGCTGTTTAAAATCTATATGAAGCCCTTGGGAGCAGTCATCAGGAGATTTGGGGTGAGGTGTCGGCAGTACACTGATGATGCCCAGCTCTATTTCTCCATAACATCTGAATCGGGAGAGGCCGTGCAAACCCTGGACCGCTGCCTGGACGCAGTGGTGGGCTGGATGAGAGCCAGTAAACTGAGTCTGAATCCTAGCAAGACAGAGGCGCTGTGGGTTGGTGGTTCCTGAGTTCGGATAATTGGTCAGTTGCCTGCTTTGGATGGGGTTGTACTCCCTCTGAAAGAGCAGGTCTGTAGTCTGGGGGTGCTCCTGGATCCATCTTTGTCGCTAGAGGCCCAGGTAACCTCAGTGGCTAAGAGTGCCTTTTACCAGCTTCGACTGGTAAGACAGCTGCAGCTGCTTCTGGACCAGGATAGCCTGACCACTGTTGTCCACTGGTGACTTCTAGATTCGATTACTGTAATGTGCTCTATGTGGGGCTGCCCTTGAGTTGGTCTGGTGCAAAATGCAGCGGCGAGACTGTTCACTGGGGCAGGGTATCGCCAACATGTCACCACGCTGCTGAAAGAATTGCACTGGCTGCCCATTTGCTACCCGGCCAAGTTCAAGGTTCTAGTCTTGGTGTACAAAGCCCTATACAGCTTGGGACCAGGATATGTGAAAAAACGTCTTATTCTTTTTATACCCAGTCAATCACTGTGCTCTGCAGTTGTGTACCTCCTGCAGATACCATCTTATTGGGAGATCTGTTCCGCACAACATAGGATATGGACCTTTAGCGTGGCAGCACCTACCCTGTGGAACTCCCTACCCTTAAATATTAGACAGGCGCCATCTCTGTGATCTTTTGGGCACCTATTGAAGACCTTCCTCTTTCAACAAGCCTTTTAAGTTGAGACCTTATGCCAGTCTGCCTCTGTGCTGGAATTGCTTTTTAATATGTTTTTAACCTTTTTTTTAAAAAAAATGTCTTGAAAGCTTGTTTTAATGTATTTTAAAGTTTGTTTTTATGATGTTTTAAAGTGTTTTTAGTGCTTTTGTTTGCCGCCCTGGGCTCCTGCTGGGAGGAAGGGTGGGATATAAATAAATAAATCTGTCCAAAAGGGGCTGTGGCTGGCTAACCAGACATAGTTGAAAATAGGCACTCCTAGCCACTGAGGCCACCGGAGCCTTCAGGGACAATGTTGGACCCTTGATTACCCCCAGGCGACAGACCTGCTTCTTCCAATCTTATGCATAACAGGCCTTCCCACGACCTCCCAGACTCAAGAACCTGAGTCACCACTGCCTTTACAAAATAATAATATGAATTAGTTTTCACATTGTCAGCCACCAGCCTGGATGGCTTTAAAAGATAATTAGACAAATTCATGGAGAATAAGGCTATCTTCTGACTCCACATTGGAGTCAGTATGCTTCTGAATACCAGTTGATGGAAATTGCAGGAGGGGAGACCGCTCTTGTGCTCACATTCTGCTTGGGAGTTTCCCACAGGGATCTGGTTGACCACTGTGAGAACCGGATGCTGGACTAGATGGGCCACTGGCCTGATCCAGCAGGGCTCTTCTTACGTTCTTAGCTGCTTTGGAGGCCTACTGTCTGGTAGAAAAATGAGATATAAATATGTTTAATAATGATGAATAAATGCCTACTCATGTTCATGAATGTGCACTACAAACAACATGCCTCTGCCTCCTACTCATTCTGCCCAGTGAAGGGGGCTGAAATCTCAAGCAAGACAACAACTCACACTTACAAATGTTATAAAGGGATTTCCCTCCCTGCCCCAAGCTAAATATAGTAATTGCGGTTTACCAGGGACAGGTAGATATCAAGGAGTGTGTGTATTGACTATACTTTTATTACTAGGGGCTCTGCCCTTGCTTGCTTACCTTGCCAACCTGCCTACCTTTGCCAATCCTGCTTACTGTTGCCAACCCTGCCTACTGTTGCCAACCCCCTTTTCCCCAGGTCACCAAACCTCCCCCCCAAGTTCACTGTAGCTCTCCCCATTCCTTTCCCCACCCCATCCCAGGGATGGCCAGAACTTCCCTCCCCCTTCTCCCCCCACCACCCACAGAGGTGACACACCTCCCGTCCCCTGACCAGCCTCCCACCACCTAGTGAGGCTGAGCTCCGGGCCTCGCAGTGTGGGCTCGCTGCTGCTCTGGGCCTGCCGCAGACCTGGGCCTTGCAGGTTTGTCCTTGCCTGCCTGACCTGTAAGTGACAAGCTACCCGTGAACACTTACAAAAATACAGGTAGATATGGTGAAATAGAAAAGTTGTATTACAAAATCATATATTTCATACAGCAAATGTATTCTGTGCACACAATGTTTGGAATGGTTACCTAAATTTTTTGCCCAAAGGATGTAACTTAAATTTTTTACCTACATTTGAACAAAAGTTGTAGGTGGTACAGCAGGTGGCAGCAGCAGAGGGAATTAAATGGCCATCTTACCCAGAAAGATTCCCTGCCCCCTCAAGCCTGTGGTCCTTTCTCAGAGCTCAGCAGTGAGGAGGACAGCTGGCTGAAGGAGGGAGCTGGAAGTGTGTTGGAATTGTCACTGCCATCAGCAATAGCAGCAGGGCATGGAGGAAGAAGTGATGGTGGCAAGGGGAGAGAGAGAACACATCTGCACCATAAACTTAAAGCAGTATTATACCACCTTAACAGTCATGGCTGCTTCCCCCACAGAATCCTGAGAAGTGTAGTTTGTTAAGGGTACTGAGAGTTGTTAGGAGACTGCTATTCTGCTCACAGAGTTGCAATTTCCAAAGTGGTTTAACAAACCATCCCTCTTCTCTGGGAACTCTGAGAACTTTTGCTCTGAGCAAAATAGGGGTTTCCTCCTAACAGAGGGTGGATTTTCATGATCTGTAATAGTGAATTTAAGACACTAAATTTACACTGTAAGTGTGTACCTGCTGAAATTCCCCCTTCTACACAACGGGTTATTTATTTAATTTAAGTAGCAATATTTATATACCACTTCATTTTTTTTCAATTAATTTTTATTCAAATTTTCAAAACCAAAACAATACAAAAAGAAAAAACACAAATCAATAACTAACACAACAAGAAAAGAAAAAATATATAAAAATATTGACTTCCGATTTGTCATAGTTCAGCTATAAATCTATAATATATAACAAGCCTGTCTCTTAATAGATTATAAAATCACCTTCCTCCAGCAGTTATCTTAATTGGTTTCAAATCTCATTAACATCATATCATTTTATTCTTCCACAAAAAGTCAAAGAGAAGTTTCCAATCCTTGAGATATATGTCCATCAATTTTTTTTTCTAGATAAACATGTCAATTAATCCAACTCATCAAGTCTTCTAAGTCCAGTAATTTCAAATCGCTCTTCTTCCATTATCCATATTGGTTCCATCTTCCATCTTTACGCACCCAGTAATCTTGCTGTCATAGTCATATAATAAGAGTCTGATAGGAATTTCCTTTATCACAGATATTTTCTTGCCATCAATTCCGAACGTATCACTGAAGTATTGTTGCAAAGCCGCATCTCTGTTCCTCTTTTTTACATGATACACTAGCACATCTCTTGAAGATTTTTCCATTGACACAAAACAGGGATTAAATCTGTTAACTTTCTCCATTTCAAGTTCCATCAAATCCTTCGAGTCCAGGAATTTTTTTGAACCGATAATATCTTTATCTCCAATCTCTTCAATTCCTTCAGGGACAGCGCTGAGTTCCAAACCGTAATATTTATCTCCAGGATCCATCACAGCCAGGAAATCCAAATCTTTTTCCATGTCCATATTTAATCCAATCTCCATAGTTTGAACCTTGCCTTTAATTTCTCTTTCATCCTTTTTTGGTTTTCCAGATCTATCTTTATTCTCCTTTCTCATAGAATCCTGAATTTCTTTCAGCTCCTGTCTCATTTCGTCAAATTCAATTCTCAACGCTTGACTATTATTTCTCAGTTCTTGTTTTATTGACTTAATCCCATTCATTATTTTCTGAAACATGTCTAAAGATAAAGTCCCTTCATGTACATCCATGATCTTCTTAATTGTCATTCTTAAAGCCAAAGGAACAAAACTCCTTCAATTTTCAATGTCCCAAGCAAAGAGCAGTTTATTTCTTTATCCAGTTACAAAGGAGTTAATCTTTCAAACCAACTGACGTCACACTCTAGACAGCCCTTATATCTTGTATGCCCAGAAGTGCAAAAACAGCTTTAGTTCACAGCGTCCAAATAACTAGTAGCAGAAGGAATGAGCAGATTCGTCAAAAAAAAGTAGATCAGAAAAAATAGTCCCAGACATATATTACACAAAAGTTTTATAAATCAAAAAGATTTTTCCTTTCTGTTCCAATCAGAAACCCCTCATCCGTTGTAATCTTTATAATGCTATTTTCCATGTCAGCTTTTTGCAATAAAAAAAAGATAGGCTATTTTTATTTTCTTCCCCCTTAGTTCCGTGAGTAAAAGAGAAGGAAAGTTTTGGCTCACCCAGGTTTTCTTAATTGCTGTTCCTTTGACAAATCTCTTTAGCTGTATAGATAAGAAAGTAATAAAGCGTAGACAGGAGAATGCTTGCCTGTTAGTCCGTCTTTCTTTAAAGAAAAAAAAATGGGTCACTTATTCAGCTGAGCTTAGCTAGAAATCCTCGCTCCGTCCGAGCTGCTGGAAGACCTTCTTTCACAGACAATTCTGATGAATTCCAGTCTCCAACAATCACAACAAAGCTGTGTGGGAAATCTCACGTTTCTTCCTTATCCGGAAGAAATTATCCCCAGTCAAAAAAGACCCTTCTGACTGGATTTAAAACTGAAAAAGTTTCATCCAAGACGGGAGCCCGTCTCAGAGCTGCACAGGCAGAGGGATCCTCCTGGGAAGTCTTTATATACCACTTCATAAAGAAAAACCCTCAACAACTCTAAGTGGTTTACACAAACTGGCACAAAATATTAAATAAATATAGCAGTAAAACAAACACAATATAGTAAAATGGATCAAGATATAAATTAAATCAACAGATTTAAAAAAATTAATGTACATAATTAAATTACATGTCTGGGTAGGCTTGCCTAAACAAAAAAGTTTTTCATAAGCATAGAAAACAGTACAATGAAGATGCCTGCCGAATATCAACAGGCAGAAAACCCAAGAGGATAGATGCAGCCACACTAAAATATAAGATTTCTTGAAAGTGTGGAACTAACATTATGTGGCACTTGTAACTGTTAAAAGGTTCAGGAGCCCTCTCTCCTTTTTCATCTCACTGCACTAGTAGTATGTCTTTGTATGAAACGAGTTTCACAATTGTTTCACTGTGTCACTGTGCAACTGTAGTTACACAGGTGTAGAAGAAACTTATTATGGGACTCACTGCTAAGATTTGGACTAGTATCTGGATCACATGTTACCTCATTCATGCATCTTCAGGAAGATCCACGGAACTGCATATATTGGATGATCAGTATAATATTTGCAACAAATACTCAAGTACTCAAATGGCCATGTGTAGGAGGAAACTTCAGATGAATTCACTAATAGGCAATAAAACCCCTTGCAGTTTAAGAATGTACCTATAGCCAACAGGTATTTCTATCAAACTTTAAAAAGCAGGGAAATTGGGAGCTGTAGTGAATGCACCAGGGGAGCAGGAGACCTGACCTCCTCTCTGAGATATTATACTGCCCTACAAATTTGTCAAAATGAAAACACAATTTGGATTTGTCTTTCACAGTCCAATCCACTTCCTGTGTAGCGTGGAATAATTTGGTAACTTGTGCCTCTGAGCATATGGTGAGAAGATGAAGGTCAGTATGGGGCAAGGTCAGTAATAGGATTACAGGTACTCTGTGAACATGGCTTATTTATAAATTAATTTCAACAAATTATGAGAAGACAGACAGAAAAAATCCCAACAGGGGGTCTGGTTCCCCCCCCCTTTTACACTTTGAACTCTTGATTCTCTGACTGTTTTTGTATTGCCATGAAAATTTAGAGGTTGTTAAGCAAGCGTTTCTAGTTCAGGACTATATTTTTTTAATGTTTTGTTTTGTTTTGAAATGAGTTTATGGGAAGCATCAGAATGGCATGGGGTATTTTCAATTTTAACATTGCAGAATGTGAAAAATCCATGCTAGCTATAGTATACAGCCACTCTTGTGGCTGTATAATAAACTCAGATAATATTGGAAGGAGTGGGGGGAGGAAAGTGTGTATTCAGGAGTTCCCAAATGGTGGTCCATGAGCTTCATTCAGGTGGTGCACTGCATATCCACATTAGATAGTCATATTGATTTTTAATTGTAGTTGCATTGATTCTTTTATTTCTCATATTGCATTTTCTTGCATTACAATTTGAATTCTATGGAAAATACAATACAAGAAATAAAAGAAGCAATTAAAATATGATTAAAAAGCATACAGCACTTAGCCCTTACAATGGCTACAGCAGGCAGACAAATAATTAAGCCATCCATCAAGATCATCAGCAATTTTCAAGTGTTCCATAGGAAAGATGGTTTGGGAGCCACGAGGATCTATAGCCAATGGAGTGTTCACAACGTATCTACTGCCATCTGCTGGCAAGTGATGGATGGAACAAAATTATTTATTGTTTTGAAAAACATTAGATAGGTCGCCTCCAGACTTAGTATTTTGCAGTAGTTTGAAGGAAATACATATATTTTAAAAGGAAATATCCATAACTTATCATTCTTACAATCAATGTTTTAGAGGTGGATTTTTTAAATTAAAAAAAGTCTGCTTTCAAAAATAGCAGCGTAAATTCACTGTATTAAAATCTGAACCTCAGCGATGGAAAATAAGTGAATTAATTGAAAATTCGGTACCAAATCCAAACTGGGCAGAATTCTATCACATCCTTACTGTTCAGACTTCCTTTTGTAAACTTATAAAAATGCTTGAATAACATGCATGAAAGCTTTCTGAATGGTAGGTTCACAATAACATTTTCAGAAAGAGAGATAGGACCTTTAGATTTTCTTTCCTGCCAGACAATCAGGAAAACTTCTTAACTGGTTGCTATATAAAGGACTAACTAATTCCTTGGTGTACAACATGGTTGCCACTCGCTACATGTGGTGAAATGCCTGTTGACCTGTGGCGAATTGGTGTTTTACTTCTTGTTGTTGTTATGTGCCTTCAAGTCGATCATGACTTATGGCGTACCTATGAATCAGCAACCTCCAATAGCATCTGTTGTGAACCACCCTGTTTAGATCTTGTAAGTTCAGGTCTGTGGCTTCCTTTATGGAATCAACCCATCTCCTTCCTCTTTTTCTACTCCCTTCTGTTTTTCCCAGCATTATTGTCTTTTCTAGTGAATCATGTCTTCTCATGATGTGTCCAAACTATGATAACCTCAGTTTCATCACATTAGCTTCTAGTGATAGTTCTGGTTTAATTTGTTCTAACACCCAGTTATTTGTCTTTTTCACAGTCTATGGTATGCGCAAAGCTCTCCTCCAACACCACATTTCAGATGAGTTGATTTTTCTCTTATCTGCTTTTTCACTGTCCAACTTTCACATCCACACATAGAGATCAGGAATACCATGGTTTGAATGATCCTGACTTTAGTGTTCAGTGATACATCTTTGCATTTGAGGGCCTTTTCTAGTTCTCTCACAGCTGCCCTCCCCAGTCCTAGCCTTCTTCTGATTTCTTGACTATTGTCTCCATTTTCGTTAATGACTGTGCTGAGGTATTGATAATCCCCCGCAACACATTAAGGTGTGCATTCTAGAGGGCTTTTTTTTACTTCTACCATCTATTTTTTAAAATAAAAATGTTAATAAAGTACTTTTGTATATATGCCGGTTCAAAAAACTGTCCGCCCTCCACCTTTAACAATCCTAAGGCGGATAAAAAAAAAAAAGTCCACTGAGGCCTGAATGTGTTCAGTGGCCATGGAACGTTGACCGAGTGTTGAGAGGAGACTCTTGGAAAGC
Organism: Rhineura floridana; assembly: GCF_030035675.1. NCBI lineage: Eukaryota > Metazoa > Chordata > Lepidosauria > Squamata > Rhineuridae > Rhineura > Rhineura floridana. The sequence continues at coordinate 177,008,849 of NC_084483.1, forward strand.
CATGGGGAGGGAGAGTCGAATGGAGTGTCCTGAAAGAGGGTATAACTGACTGATTGGAACACTGAACAGAAGCACTCCACACTGCAACATTTTGTTACAGGTTTCATTTATCATTTTTACTAATAACATACACCATTTTCCAAATGCCAGTCCTTATGTAGCCAAAATTACACCATCCATGTAGAAAAGAGAGGCATCAGCAGGTTTGGCTGATCCCCAAGGTTTGCAGAAGTACATTTAAAAACAACAATACCCCAATGGAGGCCTCCCAAAACAGCCAAATAAAGACTGAGAATGCTCAGTGGTCACAGATTTCTGACTGACAGCTGAGAGGACAACAGAAAACTAGATAGAAGAGGGAATGGAATATAGTGTTCTTAACAGGAGAGCAGGGTCAGGGAAAGGCTGGACAAATATGATGCACTTTTCCTCACCATGTCAACAGATTTTACATATGACTAGTCTGGTTACTGGCAAATGCTATTCACACTCTCTGCTCCCTTTCTGAACAAAAAAGCAGTAAATAGGTTAGTGAGAACTTTATATACATTAGGTTACAACAGGCCTTGCTAGCAGGAGTCAAGTTACAAAAGGTTTTTGTTGAATGAAGATTATATTACCTATCCATACACAATCGATGCAGGGATTTTTAAAGACGTTTCTACTCTTGCCACTAGAGGGAGACACTATCTTACCTTTGAGAAGCTGCTTATATGTATAATATTGTTTCCACCAACTTTTGCATTTGAATTTTTAGAATCTGAATCAAAGGACTTCCTAGCCCTATTTGTGTGTTACTTTCATGTAAGGCATAATTGCATAGACTGTGGAGGGAGGCCGTGCTTTTAGCCCCTCCTCTGATGTCTTGTTTTCTTTCTGCAGTGGTCTATAAAGAAAGCCCAATGTATGATCAAGTAGGTCCAGTACTTTTTTGAAAAAAAATGAAGTGCTGGTACTCATATCTTGTTAAAAGTGCCGCAGTTGCCAGCAGAACTGCTATAGGCGACAAAAGGAAGAAGTGCCAGTATGCCATGCTAGTGAGTGCTGACTAGAGATGGGTGAGAATTTTGATTCAGTTCACATTTCAAGTGGAATTTATCAAATTAGCACTTCCTGAAACCATATGAGAACCGAAACACAGCCGTCCTTCGAAATTCGCATTTATTAGAATTTTGGGATGCAGTTCACCAACTAAACAATATTTACAAAAATGCATATGTTAGGGGAAAGTGTGCATAAAAATGAATCTATGAATGAAAATAACATGCAAAAAGGCATAATATGATGAGAAACGGCTTGCAAAAATGTGTACCTTTGTCAAAACTGCCTACAAGAATGTGTTTATTTGGAGAAATTCGCACTAAAATGGTGGAGAATTTTCATGAGGATTTTTTTAAAAAAAATTCGCAGATTGCTGCAAGAATGTAGAGGACTGAATTTAACATTAGCAGAGTGAGAAATTGAGAGAACCGAAACTGACAGATCTATCTATCACTAGTGCTGACACAAAAAAAGCCCTGAGTAGGCCCAGTTCACACATGCAGACAACAGAGTGGCTTGTTGTCAACATTGATCTGCTGCTGCTGCTGCTGCTCATTTAATTTATATCCCGCCCTTCCTCCCAGCAGGAGCCCAAGGAGGCAAACAAAAGCACTACAAACACTTTAAAACATCAGAAAAACAGACTTAAAATACATTAAAACAAAACATCTTTAAAAACAATTCTTTTTAAAAAAGCTTTGAAGACATCTTCAAGAAAGGGAAAAAAGGTTAAAAACACTGTTGTTTTCTTTAAAAAGTTTACAAACATATTAAAATCAATTCCAACACAGACGAAGATTGGGATAAGGTCTCAGCTTAAAAGGCTTGTTGAAAGAGGAAGGTCTTCAATAGGCACTAAAAAGATAACAGAGATGGCACCTGCCTAATATTTAAGGGTAGGGAATTCCACAGACAATACCTCTAGTTAAAAAGAGAGAAAGACCTCAATGGATGACTGAAGAAACTCTTAAAATGATTGAAGAGAGAAGGAAAGCAAAAGCAAAAGGAGATAGAAACACAGTCAGAACCCTAAATGCAACAATACAGCTACTAGTACGTAGGGACATAGAGAACTATCACAATAATTGTATAGAAATAGAAGACGACAACAAAAAGGGTAGAACAAGAGCCCTATTCCAAAAGATTAGAGAAATTAAAGGGAAATTTAAACCAAGAGTAGGGATTTTGAATAATCAACAGGGGAACACACTGACAGACCGAGACGAAATAAAAGGAAGATGGAAGCAATATACTGAAGAACTCTATAAAAGAGATGTAAGGATGACAGATTCATTCATGGAGGTACTGTATGATGAAGAACCAGAAATTTTAGAATGTGAGGTGAAAGCTGCTCTTAAAATACTTGGAAGAAACAAATCACCAGGAACAGATGGCATACCAACAGGGTTGCTACAAACTACTGAGACTGAATCTGTCCAAATTAAAAAAAACTGTCAACAAATATGGAAAACTAAACAATGGCCCACAGACTGGAAGCGTTCCATATACATCCCAATTCCAAAGAAAGGGGATCCCAGGGAATGCAGTAATTATCAAACTATTGCCTTAATATCCCATGCAAGTAAAGTAATGCTAAAGATTCTACAACAAAGGCTCTTACCATATATGGAGCGAGAAATGCCAGACGTCCAAGCTGGATTTAGAAAGGGAAGAGGCACCAGAGATCATATCGCAAACATGTGTTGGATAATGGAATGAACCAAGGAATTTCAGAAGGAAATCACCCTGTGCTTTATAGATTACAGCAAAGCCTTTGACTGTGTAGATCATGAAAAACTATGGAATGCTCTAAAAGAAATGGGGGTGCCACAGCATCTGATTGTCCTGATGTGCAACCTATACTCTGGACAAGAGGCTACTGTAAGGACAGAATATGGAGAAACCTATTGGTTCCCAATTGGAAAGCGTGTGAGACAGGGGTGTATTTTATCATTCTATTTGTTTAATCTATATGAAGAACATATCATACAGAAAGCGGGATTGGACCAAGAAGAAGGAGGTGTGAAAATTGGAGGAAGAAATATCAATAATTTAAGATATGCAGATGATACCATACTAGTAGCTGAAGCCAGTAATAATTTGAAACGAATGCTGATGAAAGTTAAAGAGGAAAGCACAAAAGCAGGACTACAGCTGAATGTCAAGAAGACTAAAGTAGTGACAACAGAAGAGTTATATAACTTTAATATTGACAACGAGGACATTGAACTTGTCAAGGATTATCAATACCTTTGCACAGTTATTAACCAAACTGGAGACAACAGTCAAGAAATCAGAAGAAGGCTAGTCTCAGTAAGCAGTCTCGCTGCTGCATTTTGCACCAGATGCAGCTTCCAGACCAACCTCAAGGGCAGCCCCACATAGAGCGCATTACAGTAATCAAGCCTAGAAGTTACCAGTGCATGGACAACAGTGGTCAGGCTATCCCGGTCCAGAAATGGCTGCAGCTGTCTTACCAGGCAAAGCTGGTAAAAGGCACTCCTAGCCACTGAGGTTACTTGGGCCTCTAGCAACAAAGATAGATCCAGGAGCACCCCCAGACTAGAGACCTGCTCTTTCAGAGGGCGTACGACCCCATCCAAAGCAGGCAACTGATCAGTTTATCTGAACTTGGGAACCACCAACCAACAGCGCCTCCGTCTTGCTAGGATTCAGGCTCAGTTTTTTGGCCCTCATCCAGCCCACCACTGAGTCCAGGCAGCTGTCCAGGGCTTGCACGGCCTCTCCCGATTCAGATGTTATGGAGAAATAGAGCTGGGTATCATCAGCATACTGCTGACACCTTGCCCCAAATCTCCTGATGACTGCTCCCAAGGGCTTCATATAGATGTTAAACAGCACGGGGGACAACATGGTACCCTGCGGCACCTCACAGTACAACTGCCAGGGGGCCAAAAGACAATCACCCAATGCTATTCTCTGAGAGTGACCTTGGAGATAGGATCGGAACCACTATAAAACAGTGCCCTCGATACCCATCTCACCAAGTCGGCCTACAAGGATACCATGGTCAATGGTATCAAAAGCTGCTGAGAGATCAAGTAAGAGTAACAGGGTCGCTCTCCCCCTGTCCTTCTCCTGATAAAGGTCATCCATCAGAGCAACCAAGGCCGATTCAGTCCCATAACAAGACCTGACCCCAGACTGGAAAGGGTCAAGATAATCTGTTTCATCCAAGAGTATTTGCTATTGCTGTGCCACAACCCTCTCAATCACCTTCCCTAAGAAGGGGGTATTTGTGACCGGTCGGTAATTGTCACAGACCAATGTGTTCAGGGTGGGCTTTTTCAGGAGAGGTCAGATCACCGCGTCTTTCAGGGCGGATGGAACCACTCCCTCTCGCAATGATGCATTGACCACACCTTGGATCCACTCGGTCAAACCCCCTCGGCAAGCTTTAATAAGCCAAGAAGGAGAAGGGTCGAGAGGACATGTTGCTGCCTGCATCGTCACGAGCACCTTGTCTACATCATCAGGCCGCATCAACTGAAACCGTTCCCAAGAAGTTGCAGCAGACTTTGCACTGGACACCTCATTGGGGACTACAGTAGATGTGGAGGGGGCATCAAGACTGCTACGGAGGTGACCAACTTTACCCTCAAAGTGCCTTGCAAACAATTCACAGTGGGCCTCTGAAGGATCTAAAACTCCATTTTCTGGAGTTGATGTCAACAGACTCTGGACAATACGGAAAAGCTCCACCGGATGGCTACTTGAGGATGCGACAGTGGCAGAGAAGTGGGTCTTCTTCACTACCCTCAACGCCACACAGTAGGCATGGTTATGATGTTTTACTCATGCCCGATCAGCCTCGCAGCACTTCTTTCACCACTTGCCGTTAACTCATTCATTGCCTTTAGCTCACTGGTATACCAAGGTGCAAGCCAGGCTCCACAGTGCTGGAGACGGCACTCGGGGGCGACCGTGTCAAGAGCCTGACATGCTTTACTGTTCCACAGCGTGACAAGGGCTTCAACAGGGACACCTGCTCTATCTACTGGGAACTCCCCCTGGGCATTCAGGAATCCTGTGGGTTCCATTAGGCTCTAGGGGCAGACCATCTTAATCTGTCCACCACCCCTGCAGGGAAGGATCAGAGCCATAAGTCTAAACTTCACCAGGAAGTGGTCTGACCATGACAATGGGGTAACATCCACCTCCGTATATCCAGACCACCCCTTCCTCCAACTTGAGACAGCCCCATGGTCATCATGGAGGCCATGAAGTCTCAGGTCAGAACACTAGAGGCAGGCTCAGCATGGAGATTGAAATCACCCAGGACTATCGTTCTGGGCTCCTCCAGTACCACAGCTGAGACGGCCTCTGCCAGCTCAGTCAGAGAAGCTGCTGGGCAGCAGGGTGGACGGTCACTCTCAGTGCATGTCTTCTTCAGTCCCCCTAGTGCTGCAACTGTTCCCAAGGACCCAAAGGGCAGCTGGGCTTTTATGCCCTCTGACCCAGCCAGGAGCTAATGCAAGAGGCTGCAAGATTAACTGCAGCCTCTCTCTGGAGCCGGGGTCAGGCAGGGGGTCCCAGTCCTTGCAGCACTTACCAGGGATGTCAGCTGTCTCAAAAGACAGCGACCCAGAGGAGCAAGCAGCAAGCACACAGAGGCTTAGATACTCACTCCCAGGGCAGGTTTTCTTCAGTTCACCTAGTGCTGCAGCTGTTCCCCAGTGCTAACAGTGATTAGCACTGTTAGGAAGCCCTGCTTGCCAAGGAGCACTGAGGCACTCACTCCTTTGCAGTCATGCCTTTACCTGTTCCACACTTGGCGTTACATATATTGTGGTGCAGGTGAACATGGCCTGGGGAAAAGGGCCTCACAGGCCAAATGAGGACCCCTGCCCGGCCAAATTACTGCCACGGGCTGGGAGTTCCCCACTGCTGGAATAAGGGCTCTGCATAATCAGAACATTCTCACAACCCTGTGCCCCTGATTTCATCCCACCTTTCTATTGACAACACACCACTGGTTCTGTATTGCAACCCATTGCTTCATTCTTTCATATGGTAGGGATATTCTGGGCAAAACATAACTTGGATTCGTGTGAGGTTTTTGTAGATAAGAAAGGAAAAGAGAATTCCAAGAAACTGGGAGAAGAATCGTAGCCAGATCTTTAAAAACAAGCCCATTAAATAAAAACACAATGATTAAATGGAATTTGCCCTTGTGTTCAAACCCAGATCTACCCCAGTAGCACAGAAATCAGATGTGGGATGGAGTCCAATTTAATGAGCAAGGAGGCACCCAGGTGGGAAACACTCGACTCAGCCCAGGGGAGGCTGGTGCACATTGGGACTGGTAAGGCAGGAAGCAGGAAGGCCAACTGCAGGGGGAGCAAATGACTGGGGGAGCCAGAGCCAGTGATAGGAAGAGCCAACAAATTCTGATTTTGTTCCAACCCTTCTCCCTCCTGCATTCTATAAGGTTGACACTGAGACTAAGGCGGAGGAGGCTGACAGCTAGTGCTACTTCCTAGACTAGTTGGGAGTAAGGAGGTAGGCAGGTGGGGCTTGGAACTGGTGGGGCAGTGCCCCACTTGCCCTAATGAACTAGCCTCTACTGTCTCAGCCGTGATGTCCTTCCCTGCATTCAGGGTAGTAGTCAATGCCTGTCCTACTCAGAGCAGACCCATTGAATTAATAGACACAATTAACTTAGGATCATTAACTTCAGTAGGTCTACTCTGAGTAGGACTTCACTGACTATAACCCTCAGTCTCCAAATGTCACTTCCCTATTGGCCACATCTCAGTCCTGGAGGTGAACCCTCTGGGAGACAAAACACTTGGGAAAAGAGGGTGGGGTGAGGTTGATGGTGGGTGGGTGCATCATACTCTTTATCCACAGGTACCATTTGTTCTTTAAATCAGAGCATCTTGTTTGACTTGGAGGGGCAGATTGAGGTTTCAACACGTGGGCCTACTCCTGTCGTGCCCATTTTGGCCCTGGATGATTAGGAGTCCCGGATGTCACTTCCCTACCTTGTGAGGGTTTTGTACTCAACAAAGCTTAATGCTGGACATGCTGCCAAGGGACTTCACCAGGAACAGTCTCCTGGTGGCATGGGCATATAGCGTGTGAAGCACATTGTTTGTTTCAGGTGTAGCCAATGTGGTCCTCCCCAGCTGTAATGAAGTCCCATCAGTCTCAGAAAGTATGGCTAACGGTTAGGACTGATGGAAGTTGTAGTCCAAAACAGTTGGAGGGCACCACGTTGGCTTCACAATGGTTAATTTTGTTCAAATCTCAGATTATTATTTAGGCTGCATGTGTACCTCTAAGAGCCAACATACATGATATGCTGGCAGTGCCAGACCAAGACATTTTGCTGCCTGAGGCTATGGAAAGATGGTGCCCCTTCCTGATTGGCAGTTGACTCTTACCTGAGCACTTGTGATGTCCTGCACAACAACCGATGGCAGCAGACTAGTTTGGGGGGGCACAGGTCAGGTGGCATGGCACACAAAGTTCGATCCTCTGACACCTCTCCACCACTCCCTAGCAGATGTCTCACCCTGTCTAATGGTTGGACTGGCTCTGTACGCTGGGAGATTGGTGATTGATCTTCCAACTTAACTCCCCCACCCCCACCCCCCAAAATGCAGGGAGAACTGCTAATGTGACTGGGGAAGAGATGGGGTGGATGGGAATGGGAACATCTAATCCTTTTCTCCTGCATGGTTTCCCAATCTAAATTGCCTTGCTTAAGCTCTTTGCTACACAGAAAGAACCCCTATATCATGCCTGCATTTTTCAGAGAAAATAGCAGGGATTCTTTTGGAGGGGAGGGGGTTAGATCAGGAAAATGGTGTGGAGGGGAAAGGTTCTACACCTCCACTCTGATGAAATCCCTGTGAAATCCCTGTGGCTGTATTTAGTTAAAAAAAATAAAAATCATTTTATGGATCTTCCATTGTAAGATGTAGTTTGCTCTGAGTATGGAAATAGGACCCAGGAATCAGTTTCATCATCTTTCACTGTGTTCATTTTGCCCTATATCCTACATCCAAGCAGCCCATCAGTAACAGCAAACATGCAAATAAACAGTAGACTTCAATTATCTGTTGCTAATTATCACTCAAATCTGATTTGCACACACTTCAAAAGGGCCCATATCGTTCCATTTAGTTCTTTGCTTCAGTCTGATGGGTCCATAATTCAAACCAAACATGGGTCAATTGCCAGCCGACAATGAAAGGAATGTGTTTATCCATAATCATATCATTCTTGCATGTATCTGTGGTTGGTCATTCATGAAGTCACTGGGGAGGCAAACTTATGTCATTCCTTGAATTGACATTGCTTGCTGGGTCAGTTGTTAAAAAGGCTTAAGCAACTTTGCAGAGTGGAAGTGGGATTTCTTTTGCTGGGGGGCGGTTGGACAGGCACAGGAAAAGCCATGGAAAGAAAAATAGTGTTGGGAAAGGAAAAAAGTTTCAGCACATTTTGAAGCCAACTGGAGTGAAAACAGATGAGCCTCGGGCTTCCCCTCTGAGAGGACTCAGAAGAGGACAAGGCTAGGTATGGCGGTGGATTCTTCCCCTATGAGAATGTGATTCCAGTTGGGGTGTGTACAGTGATTTCTGGAATAATCACAGGACTTGTTGCATACTGTTGAGCCTGTTCCAGAAATAGCATGTGAGACACACATGCTCCAACTATCCCCATTTACCTGGGGCAGTCTCTGTTTTCTTAGACTTATCCTTGCTAAATCACTGACCCTACTTTGGCTCTTGGGAAGCTTTTGGAGATTCCTTTTTGAACAATTTTTTTTCACACGTGAGCCTTTGAACTTGCTGCCCCTTCCATCACACATCCACTTATCCAGACAGTACTTGTTGCGGGATTTGTTTTAGTTGCAGCTGAGAAGGGTGTCGGACTAGATCTGTGGAGACTAGGGTTCAAATCCCCACTCAGCCATGAAGCTCACTGGGTGACCTTGGGCTAATCACTCATCTCTCAGCAGCCAAACCTACCACTGCAGGGAAAATAACCATGTGCATTGCCTTGAGGAAGAAAAGCAGGGCAGAAATGTAATAAGTAATAATGACAACATAGGGAGCAATCCAATCCCAAGAGCTACCGGGATGAGTGGAATTTGGTAAAGGTGGATCTCTGGCTTAGCTGGGGCTATGGTGGCTGGTCCCTCTTTCTGGCTCAGCCAGACACTGGCATAAGACTTCCATCCTGGCTCAGCCAGGGTTCAAGTAGCTTAGTTGAAGCTGGCTGAGCCAAGGCCATGGTAAGTCTCAAAAAGGGGCATGGCAGACAGGGGGAGACTTACCCCATTCCAGACACTGTTCAGCTTAGGCACATGACCTAGTAACCCAGGCCCAGCACCAGCAGGTGGCCAGGTCAGGCACTGGCTAAGGGCCCTGTGGCTGGCTGAGGGGCCCTGCTGCTAGCTGACAGCCCTTCCACTAGCCAAGGGCCCTGCGGCTGGGAGGGTGGAGCTCCCACTCCACGATTCCTGCCAGCATTGGGTTGCGGGCTGTGACCATATGGTGGTGCAGATTTTAGAGAAGGAGCTCTGCTGTCCGCATGCACACACAGCTGGTGGGTGCTTAAAAACAGCCGGTTGCTTCACCGAGTGCATCAGCACGCATGCCTGCCATCAGCCAAGATGGCAGGTGTGAACTCTGATGCATGAGGTGGCACAACTGGGGCATATTTAAGTGTGTATGTGCTCATGTGGAGGCGTGCATGCACCCACAAAGGCAGGGCATGGCAGGCTGGTGTCTGAGGGTTTGCGATAGGCTGATGCTGGCCCTATAGAAACCCAACTGTCCTGCCTGAACTTGAAGAACTCAGACACAGCTGTGGCCTTTTATTGTAGTGAGAGAGCGTTTCAATTCAGTGCACTTCATGAATCTACCTACGGCTTGCTCAGAACTCAACATCTCTCTAGGACTAACTAGGCACAACTTCGCGGCACTAAGATGTTGACCCAGCAACTACCCCCCCCCCCAGTTTAAGTAGGGCTGGGCAGGCACCCACCTTGCGTGTGCCAACTGTTACTGTTGGGAGCACATGCACAGGTGAAGACTCTGCCTCAGCTGTGTCTTTTGAATCTCCCGCTGCCAAAGACGGAGCCTCCATCACCGTCCCATCTTCCCCCTCCGAGGGAGGAGAGCTGTCTGTTGGCGACATGGGTGCAGGGAGAGGAGAAGCACCAGGCTGAGAAACAACTGGCTTGTCAGGTTGACTCTCCACAGGGGTACCTGGGGCTGCTGGGATTGAACTGTCAAAGTCCAGGGCTGGGGCACCTTCTGAGTCCAATTCCCTGCTCGTCCCTTCAACTGCTCGATCATCCCACTCTAAGTCCTCTTCCTCCTCCCCTTTGTTCTCGTCCATCCACCCCCCCCCCAAGCAGGGTTCATGACAACAGCAGAAGTTACACTGACAAAAAAGGTGTGTAAGTCAAACTCTATTTGAAATGCTTGTTTTTATCTGCAAAGGTTGGGCTGGCTCAGCTGGCAATAGATCCATGCCTGAGTAGAGTTTGGAATAGGAGTAAGTTATACTAGTACAATTTACCTTGGTATAAATTATGCTGGCTTCCTATAGTTTGAATTGTTCTGCCCATGCATGATGGCAGGGGTGAAAAAATCCCAGTCTGCAGGCTTGATATGGCCTGCAGCTGGATTTCATCCAGTTCTCTGGGTCTCTACTGCTCATCAGTAGTCCTTCCTCTACAAGGAGATTTGCTGCAAGAACATAAGAAGAGCCTGCTGGATCAGGCCAGTGGCCTATCTAGTCCAGCATCCTGTTCTCACAGTGGCCAACCAGGTGCCTGGGGGAAGCCTGCAAGCAGGACCTGAGTGCAAGAACACTCTCCCCTCCTGAGGCTTCCGGCAACTGGTTTTCAGAAGCATGCTGCCTCTGACTAGGGTGGCACAGCACAGCCATCACGGCTAGTAGCCATTGATAGCCCTGTCCTCCATGAATTTGTCTAATCTTCTTTTAAAGCCATCCAAGCTGGTGGCCATTGCTGCATCTTGTGGGAGCAAATTCCATAGTTTAACTATGCGCTGAGTAAAGAAGTACTTCCTTTTGTCTGTCCTGAATCTTCCAACATTCAGCTTCTTTGAATGTCCACGAGTTCTAGTATTATGAGAGAGGGAGAAGAACCTTTCTCTATCCACTTTCTCAATGCCATGCATAATTTTATACACTTCTATCATGTCTCCTCTGACCCGCCTTTTCTCTAAACTAAAAAGCCCCAAATGCTGCAACCTTTCCTCGTAAGGGAGTCGCTCCATCCCCTTGATCATTCTGGTTGCCCTCTTCTGAACCTTTTCCAAGAACCATTTCCAAGAAGATCAAAGCAGGGAGGGGGGCGGAAATGGCAGAGAGGTAGACTTTGTATTCCTTGCAAATATGCAAAAGTTGTCCATGCACGTTGCAATTTTGGGATACAACTGCATTTTGAAGTTTGAGTCTTTGACTAAGTTTGAGTAAGGCGGTGGCTTGCAGTTCATCCTTGATGTTGTTTGCATTCTTTTGCTAAGATAAAGGGTGTTGAAGAGCTTGATTTCCTTCTTCAAACTTTGTAAAAAAAATCTATGGAGAAAATGGGAGGTGAAACTTGAGTGGAGCTCTACAAATTAAATATATGCCCCTGTTTCCATGGGAAATAGCTCTCTCTTTCTCTCTCTGTAGGTGTGTGTTAATGGGTGTGACTGTGTGTGGGTCTGGCCTTGCCCACTACTGAAATGCAGCCCCCCTCCAGCTTTCCATCTGGGTAATGCAGTCCTTGGCTCAAAAAAGGTTCCCCACCCCTGCCTTATAATATTAAACTTTTCAAAGATTTGATGTGGTCAATATACATACACCCACTTGCTTCAGAAGCACAGATGATCGCAGAGGAAAGAAATAGGCAATAATTTTTAGTGGGAGAACACATATATATACCAGAAGTAGAATACTACTGCCACTGAAGGTGAAACCCTAATCTAATGATCTATTGCAGGAGTGGGCAACCTCGGCCTAATTGCAGAGAACCTGGAGGGTGGAAGGGGAAAATAGGAGGAAAAGGGGAGGGCAGGAAGCTGAAAGAAATGGGGCAATGGGAGGAAGGGAGAGGAGGAAGCCCTCTGCCATGGATCATTTCAGATGTCTGGCTAGGGCCATCTGTCCCTCTTGACAGCCTGCTGGGTGGGGAGGAAGGGACAGAGAGGAAGGGAGAGAGAGGAAGGGGTGGCTCTGCCTACTTTTGGCTTTGACCCCACCCACTGTTGTCTTGTGATCCCCCAATAAATTATATCCCTGTGGGACTGGGAACACATCTCTTGATGGAAAAAAAAGGTTTCCCATCCCTGATCTATTGTGTCTCCCTCTTGACCAGTTTCCCTGAATTCCTACAGCTCAGAGGGAGAAAGGCAATCAAAGGGGAAATGAGGGGGCACTGGACTGTGGTCCCTGATTCTTGTGATCTCTTCCTGCTAAGGACAGCAGGGCCTAACATGCCTGTCACAAAAAGAATGAAAAGTTTGTCTTCTGAGTAGTGGAGCATTGAGGCCAAATCCCAGAGCCCCAGGTGCCCACAAATGACCACCCAAAGAGAGACAGATCATGGTGGCAGTGACAAAGAGGCCAGGTATTATCTCCTGGGTGAGATGGGCAGGCAGGGCCAACACTGGTCACCACAACATCCATCTATCCCCCCCTGACCCAATGCTGGTGTGGATCACAGAGCGGAAGCCAACCTCCCAAGCAATACCCCTCTGCCACCGCCACAGGCTGGCCGTGTTGCTGCATCACCACACTGCATGTGCAAGCTTAACATCACCCAAGATGGCGTTGGGGGCTTCAAGGTGCCCCTGCTAACATCTTGGGTGATGGCAGGCATGCTCATGCTAACGCGCTGATGTGGCCAGGCCTATTTAAACCAGTTGCTGCTGCCACGCAGCACATGTTCCAATATTAAATTACAGCACACTTAAATTCAAATTGCAGCACACTGCCACCATGATCTGCCACCACCGCCTTCGAGGGGTCCTGCGCTCTGGTGCCCCAGGGCCTGCTGAAGTCTGGTACTGGCCCTGGTTGTTATTTTATGAAGAATAGTACTTAAGTTTGACAGTACCGCAGGCCACAAACTGCTTGTTGAAAATGTACTCTGTCCCAGTTCTCTGGGAAGGAGGAGACGGCAAACTGCTATAATGTTCACTAACCTCAGACAAATCATTTGCAAAATGCAAAATGTTCATTACAAACCCGGTCTTTTCATATCAGAAAATTATTGAATAGCCGGCATACACTATAATTTGTGGCCATGAATACAGTTCCTTAGAAATATTCCTGACATTTTTGGGTCACTGCCTGATTTCCAACTGGAATGTTTCTGAAGTCATAACTATTATTTGTGCATGCATACTAACCAGTGATGTAGTTCAGGCTGCCCCTGGAATTACTGTCTGTCATCACTGAAATGAGTCTCAGGCAGACAAATATAGGGATGGCCAAATCTGTCAGCTTTGGTTTCTCTCAGTTTCTCATTTTTTCAATCTTAGGTTCAGTTCTCCACATTTCCACATCAATTTGGTTTTTTTAAAGAAAAAAACTCCTCATGAAAATTCATCAGCATTTTAGCATGAATTTCTCCTAATATACATATTTTTGTATGCGATTTTGCCAAGTATGCACATTTTTACAAAGCAATTTTCCCTATTATAATACATATTTGTACATTATTTTCACTAATCTATGCATTTCCATGCACATTTTACCCTAGTACATATGTATTTTTGTACCCATAGCCTGGCAGCATTGCCCAATTTGGCAAAGGGCAAATGTCAATGGACAGCTATGTATTGGTTTGTGTATTGTTCTGAAAAGTGCGAATTAGGTAGATTCGCCTTTATTATACAGCCACAAGAGTGGCTGTATACTATAGCCAGCATGGATTTTTCACGTTTCGCAATGTTAAATGGAAAATATCCCCCATGCCATTCTGATGCTTCCCATAAGCTCATTTCAAAACAAAACCTTACCAAACGTATAGTCCTGACCTCAGAAACGCTTGCTTAACAACCCTCTCAATTTTCATGGTGATACACAAAACAGTCAGAGAGAATAGAGAGTTCAAAGTCTAAAAAGAGACAAAGAAACCTGAGAGCCCTTTTGGACTTTTTTCTGTCAGAGTTCTCATAATCTGTTGAAATTCATTAAAAATCAGCCATGTTCACAGAGTATCTGTAATCCTATGACTGACCTTGCCAGATACTCTGACCTTCATCTTCTGCAGTTTAAAAGTTAAAAAAATGCCTGGCAGATTTTTAATTAATTTAAGAAATTTTGGCTTGGACCCAATTATAGTGTCGGGCATGCTCAGTAAGAACCAACTGTCAGTGTTCTAAAAGCCAGACTCACAGCTGCTGGGCTTGCCTAATCAGGGGGCCATACCCACACCAGATTTTGATTTCACGTGAGACAGTCATGGCCTCCCTCAGAGAATCCTAGGAAGTGTAGTTTGTGAAGGCTGCTGAGAGGAGACTCCTATTCCACTGACAGAGCTTCAGTGGTCAGAGTGGTTTAACAGTCAGCCACTCTGATTGAAGGTCTATGAGGGAAGAGGGCATTTTCTAGCAACTCTCAGCACCCTTCACTAACTACACTTCCCAGGATTCTTTGAGAGAAGCCATGACTGCCAAAGTGAAATAAAGGCCTGGTGTGGACGTGGCCAGGGACAGCTTTGCTTTAAATTTGGGTGGGAGGCCACATATGCCTGCTGTAGAATAAAAAGGTGGGGGAAACGCTGAAAAAGAATGATACTGTTCACAAAGTTTTCCTTTTGGAAAGGAAAGGAGCTTCCCCTCTGCCCAGTGCCCACACACCCAATCTTCTCCCCTCCCCATCCTCCTCCCCTCCCTGCCCCTCCCCCAGGTCAGTGTTGGACTACGACCTGGGAGACCAGGGTTCGAATCCCCACACAGCCATGAACTTCATTGGGTGACCTTGGGCCAGTCACTGCCTCTCAGCCTCAGAGGAAGGCAATGGTAAAACCACCTCTGAATACTGTTTACCATGAAAACCCTATTCATAGGGTCGCCATAAGTCGGGATCGACTTGAAGGCAGTCCATTTCCATTTTCAAACATGATTGTACAGAAATAAATCCCATTGAACTCAAAAAGTATGCAAATGATCAAACCCACCATCCCTTCTCCTCCCTCCTATCCCCTCCCTCTTGCCCCTCCCTCCCCTCCCTTTGCCCCTCCCTCCCCATTCCCTTCCCCCTCCTTTTCCCCTTCCTCCTCCCCAAGGTCAGTTTTACCTATCTTAAGCATGATTGCACGGGAGTAAATACCATTGAGCTCTATAAGCATGCAAATGATCAAACCTGCCCTCCCCTCCCCCTTCCTTTGCCCCCTCCAATCCGCTCCTTCCCCTCCCCCTCCTCCTCCCCCCATGGCCAGTTTTACCTATCCTAACCATGATTGCATAGAAGTAAATCCCATTGAACTCAATAAGCATGCAAATGATCAGACTTGCCTTTCCCCTCCTTGCCCTCTCCTCTCCCTTCCTCCTCCCCTCCCCTCTTCCTTCTTCCTCCTCCTCTGCCCACATGTTACTAAATTCTTCCAAGCTACACAGGAAGTGGATTGGACTGTGAAAGACCGACCCAAATTGTGTTTGCATTTTGACAAATTTGTAGGGCAGTGCAATATCTCAGAGAGGAGGTCAGGTCTCCTGCTCCCCTGGTGCATTCTCTATAGCTGCCCAATTTCCCTGCTTTTTAAAGTTTGATGGAAATATCTGTAGGCTATAGGTACATTCTTAAACTGCAAGATTTTTTGCCTATTAGTGACTTTGCAAACTGGATCCAGTTTCCTGTCTCTAGCCAGAAATCATGAGATTTACAGTTCAACTTCTCATCTGAAAATAAATAAATAAATAAAATGTATTTTTTTTATTGAGGTAGATGTACCCCCAAATGTTTGAAAACAGGTGCAGTTCACAACAAACTGCCAGGTGGAAACTCCCCATGTCCTTATGCTTGGGAAGTGGAAGCTAGGATGAGCTCCTTTTTTCAGGAGATCCTCCTCTTCTTCATTTCATGCTTAACTATGATTGCTGCTGCAGCATTGAGGCTTCCTCCTGAGGTGTGAGCCTACATCCTGTGCCCGCTGAAATCAGTGGAACTTTCATCTGAGTAAATATATCTAAGATTGCTAGGGGGCAGGGGTCCTATTCATTCTGCAGCCCAATGTGGCACTTTCTTTAAGCGAAGTCATGCCCCCAGTCTCATCATTATGGCTTTTGGTTATGGTTCCTGGAAGATGGACTGCATCTCACAAGGACTGGGAAGAATGTGTTTGGCCACAGCATGGAGAAGTTCATCAGGAGGGCTATAAACTGAATCCTAAAGGGGAGGGAGACGTAAACTTGGTGGTAACGACTGATGAAGGCTTATGCACAGTAGTGGGACCAGAGAGATCGGCTCTAATAGGGCCCAGTAACAGTCCTCAGAAAAATGCAGTAAGGAAGCCAAGCCATAAATCACATGGTCTTCAATGTCCATATAGTAATGCGCAGAGCATGGGAAACAAGCAGGACCAACTTGAACTCTTAATACAGGAGGGCAATTACAACTTGATAGGTGTAACTGAAACTTGGTGGGATGACTCCCATGACTGGAATACAGCAATTGAAGGATACAACTTGTTCAAGAAGAACAGAAGGAATAAAAAGGGAGGTGGAGTTGCGCTATATGTTAAAAATATATATCCCTGCACAGAAATACAGGAAGATGAGCTTGGTAGCTCCACCGAGAGTATCTGGATTAAAATTAATGGGGCAAGTAATAAAAGGAATGTCGTGCTTGGAGTCTATTACCAACCACCCAATCAAGAAGAAGATGAGAATGTAACTTTTGAAAAGCAAATTGCCAATGTTTCGAGGAGGCATGATGTAGTAGTAATGGCGGATTTCAATTATCCCAGTATCTGTTGGGAGACAAATTCTGCCAAACATGGCCCCTCCAAGAAATTTCTGACTTGTGTTGCAGATAACGTTCGCCTACAGAAAGTGGAGGAAGCAACCAGAGGATCAGCTATCCTTGACTTGATTCTAACCAATAGAGATGATTTGGTGGATGAAGTGGCAGTTACGGGAACTCTGGGGGAAAGTGACCACACCATACTTGAATTCTTAATTTTAACAGAAGTGAAAGCTGAAAGTAGCCATACACGCGCCCTGGACTTCAGGAAAGCTGATTTTAATAAACTGAGAACAATTGTAAGTACGGTTCCATGGCAAGCCACCCTAATGAGAAAAAGAGTCCAAGATGGGTGGGAGTTTCTAAAAAAGGAAATTCTAAAAGCGCAATAGCAAGCAATTCCAACAAGGAAAAAAGGGGGGAAACAACAGAAGAAGCCAATGTGGCTTCACAAAAAGCATTGAGATGACCTGAAAACAAAAAAGGACACATACAGGAAGTGGAAAGAAGACCAGGCCACAAAGGAAGAGTACAGGCAGGTATCACGGAATTGCCGGGATGGTGTCAGGAAGGCTAAAGCTGAAAATGAGCTGAGGCTAGCAAGGGATGCTAAAAGCAACAAAAAAAGCTTT
The DNA here is from genome assembly GCF_030035675.1 of Rhineura floridana. Lineage (NCBI taxonomy): Eukaryota > Metazoa > Chordata > Lepidosauria > Squamata > Rhineuridae > Rhineura > Rhineura floridana. The sequence continues at coordinate 177,026,491 of NC_084483.1, forward strand.
CTTCAGGTATGTCCATAGTAAAAGACAGAGAAAAGAAATGGTGGCACAGCTACTCAATGAGGATGGCAAAATGATAACAGATGACAAAGAAAAGGCAGAAGTGGTCAATTCCTACTTTGGCTCAGTGTTCTCCCAAAAAGGGTCTATGACCCTCCCGGGAAACATGAAGTAGAAGGGGCAGGATTGGAGCTTGAGACTGATAGACAAATGGTCAAGGAATACCTAAGCACTTTGAATGAGTTCAAATCTCCAGGGCCCGATAAACTGCATCCTAGAGTATTGAAGGAACTGGCTGAAGAACTCTCAGAACCACTATTATCTTTGCAAAATCATGGCAGACTGGTGAAGTGCTGGATGACTGGAGGAGAGCTAATGTTGTCCCTATCTTCAAAAAGGGCAAGAAGGAGGAACCGGGGAACTACAGACCAGTCAGCCTAACATCAATCCCTGGAGCAGATTATAAAGCAGTCAATCTGTAAGCACCTTGAAAGCAATGCAGTGATTACTAGGAGCCAACATGGATTTATGAAGAACAAATCCTGACAAACTAATCTCATCTCATTTTTTGATCGGGTAACCTCCCTTGTAGACTGTGGGAATGCTGTGGACATAATATATCTCGACTTCAGCAAAGCTTTTGACAAAGTGCCCCACGATATTCTGATTAGAAAGCTAGCTAAATGTGGGCTGGATGAAACAACTATCAAATGGATCCACAGTTGGCTCCAGAATTGTACGCAAAGAGTGCTTATCAATGGTTCCTTCTCAAACTGGGCGGAAGTAACGAGTGGGGTACCACAGGGCTCGGTCCTGGGCCCAGTGCTCTTTAACATTTTTATTAACGACTTGGATGAGGAGGTACAAAGCATGATTATCAAATTTGCAGATGATACAAATTTGGGGGGGCATAGCTAATACCATGGAAGACAGAAAGAAAATTCAAAGGGACCTTGATAGGCTGGAGCATTGGACTGAAAGCAACAGAATGAAATTCAACAGGGATAAATGCAAAGTTCTACACTTAGGAAAAAGAAACCAAATGCACAGTTATAAGATGGGGGATACTTGGCTCAGCAGTACGACATGTGAGAAGGACCTTGGAATTGTTGTTGATCACAAGCTGAATATGAGCCAACAGTGTGATGTGGCTGCAAAAAAGGCAAATGCTATATTAGGCTGCATTAACAGAAGTATAGTTTCCAAATCGCGTGAAGTACTAGTTCCCCTCTATTCAGCACTGGTTAGGCCTCATCTTGAATACTGTGTCCAGTTCTGGTCTCCGCACTTCAAGAAGGATGCAGACAAACTGGAATGGGTTCAGAGGAGGGCAACAAAGATGATCAGGGGACTGGAAACAAAGTCCTATGAGGAGAGACTGAAAGAACTGGGCATGTTTAGCCTGGAGAAGAGAAGACTTAGGGGAGATATGATAGCACTCTTCAAGTACATGAAAGGTTGTCACATAGAGGAGGGCCGGGATCTCTTCTCCGTCGTCCCAGAGTTCAGGACACGGAATAATGAGCTCAAGTTGCAGGAAGCCAGATTTCGACTGGACATCAGGAAAAACTTCCTAACTATTAGATCCATACGGCAATGGAACGGATTACCTGGAGAGGTAGTGGGCTCTCCGACATTCAAGAGGCATTCAAGAGGCAACTGGAGAGCCATCTGTCAGGAATGCTTTGATTTGGATTCCTGCATTGTGCAGTGGGTTGGACTTGATGGCCTTATAGGCCCCTTCCAACTCTACTATTCTATGATTCTATGAGTGGGCTGATGAAAGATCCTAACCTCAAAGCATGACATTATTGCAATGCATTATTTCATTGTTAACCCCAATTTGTTTCTCTTCCCCCAGCCATGGCATTTGAAGCAGTAAATCTGTTGGTGACACTGAAATCAGCATCGTTTAGTAGTTGTGTTAAATGTTGCTTTAATACAGGGGTGGGCAATGTCAGGCCCAGGGGCCAAATGTGGCTCTCCAGGCCTCTCTCTCTGGCCCTTGCGACTCTCCATAGGTGGCCACACCCTCCCTGAGTGCTTTTGCCTCACTGGAAGTCTTACAATGACGCTTCCTTGTCTGGATGGAGGATAGAGAGGGGTGTGTGAATGTATGTTGTTGACTACCATTTCGGTTCCTGAAGTCACTCTCCCATCCCATTTTGTCCCCCTTTTATTTTTCTTTTAAGGATGCATTGCCGGCATTATTGAAACTTCCTGGAGTTGTCATTCTTGAGGGTTTAGTTCCATCCTCAGAGTCTCTGAAATAGGGTGGACAAGCTTTTTGGCATCAAGGGCCACATTCCATTGGAAGAAAGTGGTTGGGGGCCACATACTGGTGGTGGAGAGGAGGGCCAAAGGGAAAAAAAGAGAGCAATGTGATTTATTCCCTCTCTCTTTACCCTCCCCCATTTCAAATGAAGTAAGCTTTTAATTATAAACAGCGAGGCCCCAAGCAAGGAACTGAAATGAAGGGTGACTGCAGTGACCTTTCTGTGGTCCTCTGCTTTGATACATATGCCAGGCAGAACTAATCAATGTGGACAGATTTAACAACATAAACACCAAGGGCATATTTGACAAGGCTTGGTCTTCTCCTAGACACAGAGCAGGGATGGGGCGGAGGGAGGGAAGAAGTTGCATACCTCTAGGAACACATGATGCCTTTAGAATGAAAATATTTGCTTATCAGCTAAGGCGCTGTAATGTCAAACATACAGTGGCTGCATGATATTTTAACCTTACCTCCAAGCTACGGGAAAATTAGATAGTGGTTTTATTTAGGGCCTTGACAGTTGATGAACATGAAAGTTTGGGCTTAGTTAAAATGGGAGATAAGCTGCCTGAGAAGCTAAGAGAGCTGAAGAAATATGTCCATATTCCCTGGCTCTCCCACTGCTTATTTAGAGAAATGCCATCAGTGTAATATTTAGGTTTAAAATAACCAAGGGGGATTGTTTCAACAGGCCCACACCATATATTTAAAGCACAAGACTATCCCCAAAGAATCATGGGAACTGTAGTTTGTTAAGGGTGCAGGGAATTGAAGATTTTAAGGGGAAACCCACAGTTCACCATGTGCTTTAAATGTGTGTTGGATGTGCTTTAAATGTATGGTGTGGACCTGCCCTTTAACACAGAAGGAGGATAAGGTTGTGTGAAGCAATGCCACAACCTGTGCCAGCAGGAATAACCATGCTTTATGGCACAATGAATTGTTAGAGGCTTTGTTGTTATGTGCTTTCAAGTCGATTACAACTTATGGTGGCCCTACGAATCAATGATCTCCAATAGCATCTGTCATGAACCACCCTGTTCAGATCTTGTAAGTTCAGCCCTGTGGGTTCCTTTATGGAATTAATCCTCTTGTTTCGCCTTCCTCTTTTTCTACTTCCTTCTGTTTTTCCCAGCATTATTGTCTTTTCTAGTGAATCATGTCTTCTCATTATGTGTCCAAAGCAGAGCTTGGAAAAGTTACTTTTTTGAACTACAACTCCCATCAGCCCAATCCAGTGGCCATGCTGGCTGGGGCTGATGGGAGTTATAGTTTTTAAAAGTAACTTTTCCAAGCTCTGGTCCAAAGAATGATAACCTCAGATTCAACATTTTAGCTTCTAGTGGTAGTTCTGGTATAATTTGTTCTAACACCCAATTATTTGTCTGTTTCGCAGTCCATGGTACGTGCAAAGCTCTCCTCCAACATCACATTTCAAATGAGTTGATTTTTCTCTTATCCGCTTTTTTCACGTTCCAACTTTCACATCCATACATAGAGATCAGGAATACTGTGGTCTGAATGATTCTCACTTTAGTGTTCAGTGATACATCTTTGCATTTGAGGACCTTTTCTAGTTCTCTCATAGCTGCCCTCCCCAGTCCTAGCTGCCTTCTAATTTCTTGACTATTGTCTCTAGTTTGGTTAATGTCTGTGCCAAGGCATTGATAATCCTTGACAAGTTCAATGTCCTCAAAATCTTCTGTTGTCATTACTTTAGTCTCCTTGATGTTCAGCTGTAGTCCTGCTACAAATTCATGGAGGATAAGGCTACAATGGCTACTAGCCATTATGGTTGTGTGCTGCCACCATAATCAGAAGCAGTATGCTTCTGAAAACTAGTTGCTGGTAGATGCAGAAGGGGAGAATGCTCTTGCACTTAGGTCCTGCTTGTGGGCTTCCCATGGGCATCTGGTTGGCCACTGTGAGAACAGGATGCTGGACTAGATGGCCAACTGTACTGATCCAACAGGCTCTTCTTATGTTCCTATGTTCTTAATGTGTAAGTGTGAAGAAACTAGCCAAATGTACAAAAGTAAAATTCACATTTTGCCCATTTTTGCCTCTGGTCCCAACCATTGCTGGCACATCACCTTGGAAAGTTGCCTAGAGAGGAATATGGCCTGTGGGTTGAAAAAAGTTCCTTACTCCTGAGGTTGTTTCAGATGTAAAGCAAAGCATGATTTGGCATTACACAAACAAGCCCTGTCTTTGTTCATTCCCACTCAAACCTTTGTTTCCAGTCCTGGGTTATAGAGCTTGCACAAACCATAGTGTGCCACTCCAAGTGTAACAGGAAACTATAGTTTGCTAAAAACCAGGAAACCTGAAAACTGATTGCTGAGGGAAAGCTCATAGGAGTTGAGGAATATCCATTTTGGGATAAATCATCACTAAGAAATTAGGATGAAATGTTCAAGATTGTGCAGTTGGGAGGGGGTAGAACTAAGTAGAGGGGAAATAACAGAAATTCAGAGGACAAATCGCTGTAGGATAAAATGCACATGCCAGAAACATTTGGCAAGAGACACCATGTAGAGGTGTTTGTGTGCAAATGCTAGAAGCCTCCAAGGCAAGAGGAATGACTTGGAGTGTTTGGTCTTAGAGGACAGCATAAATACACATATATGTGTAGGTGTGATTTCACAAATGGACGTGTGTTTGTGGGGAGAAAATAAATGGATGATGGATGAACGAAGGGGAGCAAGAGAGGAGTCTCCTGCCCACTTTTTCCTTTGACCCTGCCCTCAGCCACTTACTTCTGATGCAATGTGGCCCTTGACGTATGGAATTGTTCCATGTAAATAGGGACAATTGGAGCATGGCCTTCTTAAAGGTACAGTCACATATTAACAGTGATAATATGATTTTAAACAAAGAACATTTAAAAGATGTCCCCCATGACAAAGACCAAGAACATCAGTATAACCCTGTTAGGAGGTTCTTGTATTAATTCACAAAGCCCTAAACAACTTGAGCCCAGAGTATCTCAGGATTGTCCGATTCTTTAAGCTCTGCCTCAATGGCTGAAGTTGTCTGATAGGGCACTTTTAGTGGTCCCACAGGACCCTAAAGTTCAGTTGGCCTTTACCAGGGGCCAAGACTTTAGTGGAGCAGACCCTGCCCTGTGGAACACCTTGCCAATAAGAGATTCAGCAGGAGCCATCTGTCCTTGTTTTAAAACTGTATTATTCAGACAGGCTTTTCAGACCTGAAATTCTTGTCAAGCAGTTCTTACTGATGTGTTTAATGTTTTTATTGTAATACTCTGTTTTTAGTCTGTATACCGCTTTTTTATATTTTATGTGAAAGTGTAGTTTATAAATATTAAAATAAAGTAAAGGCTATAAAGATGCTACTGAATTTGTGCCTCTGCCTTTCATTCCTTTATAAAGTAACTCAGGAAATGCATTATGTTAGCCATGGCACCGGTGTTCATTTCTCAATACTCCAAATAGAAAATTAATGCTAGAAAACTCCATGTAACAAGCTCTAGCATCACTAAGCTCTTTCTTAAGCTGAAATTCCTCCTGCCTAGGAATGAACTATTGAACTCTTCTAAAATTTCTGGAAACCCAGATTTGGAAAACCTCTGGCTTTCTCCCAAGATGTTTGTACATTATGGGCTCACCTGCATGCAGATGAGTACATTTTATTTATTTAGTTATTTATTTATTATTTGATTTCTATCCCACCCTTCCTCCTAGCAGCAGCCCAAGGCGGCAAACAAAAGCACTAAAAAGACTTTAAAGCATCATAAAAACAGACTTTAAAATACATTAAAATGAACCATATTTAAAAACATTTTTAAAAAGCTTTCAAGACATCTTTAAAAAAACAGCTTAAAAACATATTAAAAAGCAATTCTGACACAGACACAGACTGGGATAAGGTCTCAACTTGAAAGGCTTGTTGAAAGAGGAAGGTCTTCAATAGGTGCCGAAAAGATAACACAGATGGCGCCTGTCTAATATTTAAGGGGAGGGAATTCCAAATGGTAGGTGCTGCCACACTAAAAGTCCGTTTCCTATGTTGTGCGGAATGGACCTCCTGATAAGATGGTATCTGCAGGTGGTCCTCACCTGCAGAGTGCAGTGATCGACTGGATACATTTAGAAGTTTACTTGCAAGTGGTACATAATGCCTGCATGTTTGGGATTAGTTCATTCACAGCTGGTTGTGCATAAGGAGAAGCAAGCAGTTCCCTGGTGAAAGCCTCATACTATCAAACACATCTTTGTTTGTTGTTATCACTTCCATGGTGGTTGTGATAGGCACAATGCACCAGGAATTTCTCTTATGTTGAAATAAACATGTTTATCCCATGTTGAAATAAAAGAGAGTAAAGCGTGTGGCCTTCCAGATGTTATTGGATTTATTTATTTATTCATTCATTTATTATTTAATTTGTATCCCGCCCTTCCTCCCAGCAGGAGTCCAGGGTGGCAAACAAAGCGCTAAAAACACTTTAAAACCTCATAAAAACAGATCTTAAAATACATTAAAACAAAACAGCGTTAAAAACTTTTTTAAAAAAAAAACTTCAAAAAAGGGTTAAAAACATTATTAAAAAAGATATTAAGCAATTCTAACACAGACGCAGACTGGGATAGGTCTCAACCTAAAAGGCTTGTTGAAAGAGGAAAGTATTCAAAAGGCGCTGAAAAGATAGCAGAGATGGTGCCTGCCTAATATTCAAAGGGAGGGAATTCCACAGGGTAGGATTCCAGATGAGGAGCCCTGCCAGATCAGGCCAAAGGCCCATCTAGTCCAGCATCCTGTTCTCACAGTGGCTAACAAGGTGCCTGACTGCAACAGCCCCTCTCTGAACTTGTGACTCCCAGCAACTGGAATTCAGAGGCATACTGAAGTTGATGGAATCCCAGTTCCCATCAACTCCAGCCAACATGTCCAATGGTAAGGGATGATGGGATCTGTAGTCCAGCAACATCTGGATGGCCACCGATTCCCCATCCCTGAGTAAAGCAACAATATACCCGTGCTCTTGGACAGCTCCCTATATTTTCAGAGATTTACTATACAAGAGAAGTTGCTAGTGAATTTTGCCCCCAAATCTTTCGCCTATCCCCCTTGCAAGGTGATGCCTTGTTAAAAGGCCAGGCCTTACTGATTTCAAAGCCAGAAGGTAGTATAATGAATAATGAAGAGCAGCTGTTGGAAACACATCGTGGTAGCCCTGGGACTGTCTTTCCCTATGTTACAATTACACTTTGATTGACCTCCAACAATAATGTACAAGAGTACCCAACTGGATCATAAGCTCTGTGTCTGTGTTGTCTATGCTGTGCAGATTAGGTGTAAGATTTCACATCCGCATGGTGCTCAGTGTCAGTCTAACATTATACCATTGTACGCCCATCAGGCTTGCAAAGTTAACTCTCGGTCATTCATTTTTATTCCTGATTCAGTACCACTTTATTTGCCTAAAGCAGCAAAATGCATGGTGGTGATGGTTTCTTTTTCTTCTTCTCTAAACATATATCCTGCCCTTCCTCCCAAAGGAGTTCAGTCTGTTTACTGCCAGATGAAGTGCAGGTGCTTTCCAGTTTACTGCAAGCAGGAAAATCATGGTACTTGAGGATTGCAAGAAGATTGTAGGTGGTAGTGGTAGTGGTAAACCTTTGCTTTATAAATTATTGTTGTGGGGAGCCAAAGGCCAAGCTCGGCACTCAGGTTGACATCTGTAATTCCTGTAGATCTCAATGGCAATTCCAAGTGTCTATTTTTAATGGGGCATAAAATGCAATGTCAGCTCCATTCTCCAGTTTTATATGCAGAGCTAAAGCAAACCCCAGCAATTAAGATAACTCTGGTGCTTCGTGGCTTTTGGTCTCATGGTTTACATTCCCTCTGCAGTGATGTGGCTGCTAAAAAGGCAAGTGCTATTTCAGGCTGTGTTAACAGAAGTACAGTTTCCAAATCGTGTGAAGTACTAGTTCCCCTCTATTCGGCACTGGTTAGGCCTCATCTTGAGTCCTGCTTCCAATTCTGGACACTGCACTTCAAGAAGGATGCTGACAAACTGGACCAGGTTCAGAGGAGGGCAAGAAGGATGATCAGGGGAGTGGAAACACAGCCCTGTGAGGACAGACTGAAAGAACTGGGCATGTTTAGCCTGGAGAAGAGAAGACTGAGGGGAGATATGATAGCACTCTTCAAGTACAGGAAAGTACTTGTTGCACAGAGGAGGGCCAGGATCTCTTCTTGATCGTCCCAGAGTGTAGGACATGGAATAATGGGCTCAAGGAAGCCAGATTTCAACTGAACATCAGAAAAAAATTCCTAATTGTTAGCAGTATGACCGCTGAACCAATGACCTAGGGAGGTGGTGGGCTCTCCAGCACTGGAGGGATTCAAGAGGCAGCTGGACAGGAACCTGTCAGGTATGCTTTAAGTTGGATTCCTGCACTGAGCAGGAGGTTGGACTCGATGGCCTTATAAGCTCCTTCCAACTGTACTGTTCTATGATTCTTTGATTCCCCCTGCCTCTTACTCATGTATATTCGTATCTGTCAGCTGAGAATACAACAGCAGACATCTGATGAATGGGCTCCAAAGCTTATGCCAACAATAAATATATGAATCTTGTCTGCTGCCAGGAAAGCCCATGGCCAGGGGCTCATCAGGGACACTTTCCCAAGGGCCAACTGAAACCTGGAGCTGGCCCTGCCTCTTCTACTCCTCCCCCTTTAAGGGGAGGATCTATATAGGTCAGTGGTAGAGTGCTTGTTTTACACACAGAACAGCCCAGGTTTAGCCCTGCCAAGGATGGGGAGAAATTCAATTCAGTTCACATTTAAAGGCAAACCTACCTAATTTACACTTTCCTAAATGATATGAGAACTGAAACACAGCCATCCTTTGAAATTCGCACCTGAATTTTGTGGTGCAGTTCTCCAAGCAATGTTTACAAAATGCATATATTATGGGAATGTGTGCATAAACAAATAATATCTTCATGAAAATGACATACAAATACATTATATTTAGGGAACATTGCTTGCAAAAATGTGTGCATTAATCAAAACTGTATACCTTGTGTACACTAAAATACTAATGAATTTTCATGAGGTTTTTTTCTTTTTCAAAAGCCCCCAGATTCCTACACAGATGTGGAATACTGAATTTAAGACTGGAAAAATGAGAAATTGAGAGAACCAAATCTGAGAAATCTGTCTGTCTCTAATCCCTGGCATCTTGTTAAAAGAATCAGGAGATGGGAAAGACCTCTCCAGAGAACTGCTGTCAGTCAGAGGAAACAATAACTGGGCAAGATGGATGAATGATGCACTGGCCACGGGCTCAGTGTAGTATTTCTATGTTCCAATGCCAGTGTTGGGATTTATACCCCAATCCACTGATCTTTCAACTCAGCTGCAGCTTCTGTGCACACACGACTGCACACAGGGATCTCTTCGTATTCACTGGGGAGCAGATGAGTTATGCTGCATCGGGCCCCACCAAAGGTAGAGTAAGTTTTGAAGACAGGCTCAAGTTCAAAAGACTTGGAAAACACCATCCAAGGGACCATCTCCACCACAGGTCCTGTTTGTGGTCGAATTTATATTGTGAAACCCCGATTTTCAAGCATCCATACTTGTGGGCTTTTTTGGGGGTCTAAATTGCTTTAGCACTGGCTACTCCCCTAAGTCCACCCCTTTTCAGTGATTGGTCCATAATGGTCATTTGCTTTTCATGCACTTTTTCGGGAGAGTGCAGAAATGTATATCTTTTTTTAAAAAATTCCCAGACATGCACAGGTTTATGGATGTGCAAAAGGGCAAAGTTAATGGACCCCCTCCAAGTGCAAGCAAAATAAATGTCTGGGCTATTACATATAACATAGTGCATACTAAGGATGGGAGCTGCTGGTTACTCCTGATTACATTGCATTTGTCGAACTGGGAGGCAAATCCCTTTCCATGTTTGATTGTTTCCCACTATCTCCTGCTGTTACTATTTTGAAAGGGACTTCCTTCTGCCCAGTGCACCAACCAAATCTCATCTTCATGCCTCCTCCTCCCAAATTGTATTAGATCCTCCACTGCCTACTATGCGAGAAATCAAGAGATCATCTGTCATTCAGTTTCAAGTTAGCAAATGGAGGACCCAGATTAGTCAGTTTCAGAGGAAAAGAACACAACTTACAGTGTATGCATAATGGGGAATTTTATATATCCATACATGTATGATCATAATTATTAAAAGGGGTATATGTTTTACAATCATAGGGACCTGAGATTCAGGCTAACAGGGAGTCCTGAATCTTAGCAGTTTTTTCAGGCTAACAGCAAAAAACTGTTGCGATGGAAACAGGTCACAGCAATCTCCTGTTTTCTTGCCAAATCGGCCAGGTACATGACTAGGCTGAAATTAATTACTTTATTGTTTGGAATCAAGAAGCGTTAAGACTGTGAGAGAAGCTGTGATTGATGAAATGAAGTAGGGATTGCCAATGCTTGATTCTTGAATACCATCTAAAGGAGAAACGTTTTAATGAAGAGAAATAGTGAGATTTTAAATGTATTAAATTTACAACTTTATAAGTGTGTTTTCATAGAGAAAAGGGTACATCTGGGGTGGCCTGCTTGCCTGCCTCTATATTTCTGAGGCTGAAAAATATTAATTAGCCAGAGTCATCTAGCTTTTTCCTTAGTTTGTGTGGTTTCACAATGTAGCTCAGGGGGTTAAACAAAATCCTCTTTCATGAGCTATGTATTTTAAAAGTAAGGAAATGGGATTTCTGAGAAAGTATAAAGACGTAAGAACCCGTATGGCAAAGGGATAGAACTGGGGGTGCTCATACATTCACAAACACCCTGAGTTAAGTTCCCAAACTTAACTCAGGGAACTTGTCCAAAATATTTCCAGATGTACCAGGGTCAGCCTGACTGATCAGAAACAATGCAACAATGGCATATGGAATGTACTGGGTATGCTTGAAAACATATTCACAGTAGGAACTGTTCCAACTAGAACCAAAATTCATTAGTCTTGAAAAGACAGTAAGACAATGGAGATATTAACAAGTTGGACAGAAGTTTGGAATCACCACTAAAAGGTAAAGGTGTCCCCGCATTTATAGTGCGAGTCGTTTCCGACTCTTAAGGTGACGTCTTGCTACGTTTACTAAGCAGACCATATATATGGGGTGGGATTGCCAGTTTCTTCCCTGGTCTTTCTTTACCCCCCAGCATATGCCGGGTATTCATTTTACCGACCACGGATGGATGGAAGGCTGAGTGGACCTTGACCCCTTTTACCGGAGATTTGACTTCCTCCTTCCGTTGGAATCGAACTCCGGCCATGAGCAGAGCTTCGGCTGCGTTACCGCCGCTTACCACTCTGCGCCACAGAGGAATCACCACTGGAGTTAGCTAATACTTTCTGATTGGTTTGGAACGATTGTAGAGAGGAGGAACTGTGATGTTGGGTGGGCAGGAACTCATAGGATTGGTGAAATCATTGTCACATGCTGTAACTGTACTCTATAAAAGAGCATGCACACAGTGCCTCAGGGCAGTCTCTCCTGGATGTTTCTGGAGGCTGACCCTGCATGTGCATATGCATATGCTTGTAAAGAATAAACGCCTACCTTTTTGCTTCAAGCCTGTGTCTTCAAATTTATTTAAGGACCCCCAGCAAAAGATCCGAATGGAGAAAGAATTCTCCTACATGCACTCAGACACACACACATACATACACACGAGAGAGAGAGAGAGAGAGAGAGAGAGAGAGAGGGAGGGAGAGAGGGAGGGAGGGAGGCTCCCCCTCCCATCTCCATCAGCTGTTGGGCAGAGAAAGAGAGGCTTTGCCTGCTGTTGGATCGACTGCAAGATCAATGCCACATTAAAGCATTAGAGCTTGCTCCTCTTCCCCCCCTTTCCTCTTATCAGTTAAAAACCTCCTTCTTTAAACTCCTTGTTTTCAATTAATTGTGTGGGTAATATTGCCAAATAGCTTTTAAGTGGAAATATTATTCATTAAACATTTGATTTTATGTTTGATTGCAAAACAGTAAGTTTTTTAAAAACAACAACCCAATGCAATACAATTACAGAAACCAGAAGGAGGAAGTACCCCAGTTCACTACCAGAAGCAGGAATGAACTGTAAGAAGGAGGAGGAGGCGTGGACAGAGAGTGGATCCAACTTCAGTACTGGAAATGGACCACCTATTGCAGAAAACCCTGTGGTATTGCGTCTGAATGTTACTGAAGAATAATTTTTATTGTACTTTGGCTTTGACAATGTTAAAATATGCTCTTTTGGGTACAACAGAATAAGAATAAATGTTATAAATTAAAATCCAATGTAATTTTATAAAACATTTAACACAACAAAGGCCAACTTAAACTAAAAATGGAAACACTCTTAAAACTCATAACCATAATCATAATGCAACTGGCTATTAGGGGGGAAGGATACAGGGGTCTTGGCATACGACGGAGGAAAGCTCATTGGTCATCTATTGCGGGAAAGTCTGTGGCATTGTGTCCGAGCACTTGGACGTTAATGCGATTGATTATCAATACAGGAAAGCATATTGGTTTTGGGGTGGTATTTCTAATGTGGACTTGTGACTGACAAAATCCATACTAGCTTGCAACGCCATATGGACGCCGTTGAATTAATGAGGACACAAAGCAATAACATTGCAGATTATAGTCATATGGACAGGCCCTTAGCTGGCTAGCTGCTGCTTTTACTGTTCTGTTTTTTCCTCTCACAAAAAATATTGATTTTAATATCTGCCTTCTAAACTGTTTAAGGCCAACTCGGATGGGTGGGACCCCGGTACTGGCCAAAATGTTCACCTTTATTAACTACTATGGCAAAACTCCCAAAGGATGGGGTGTCGGTATAGTAGTCCCACTCTATAAAAGGGGTTCCAAGGCAGACCCTAATAATTTTAGACCAATCAGTCTGCTTGATGTGGCAGCTAAAATCTATGCCAAATATTTACTAGCCAAACTGGAATCTTGGGCCACTAGTAACATGATCTTTGCAGAGGAGCAGGCTGGATTTACTAAAGGAAAATCCACTATCGACCAAAGTTTTGTACTTTCTCATTTAATCCAGAAGTACACAAGCCATATGAGGAAAGAACTATTTGTTACTTTTGTCGATTTCACGGCGGCATTTGACCTTATCGATAGAGACTGCCTCTGGCAAAAGCTATCCACCACAAATATAGATATGCGCCTGCTTCTCTTAATTCAAATGCTCCATTCGAACACTACTCTCAAGGTGAGATTAGGAGCAAATGGCCTCCTTTCTGAGGCTATATCTACTAATAGAGAGGTGCGGCAGGGCTCCCTTTTTAACTTTTATATCAATAACATAACACAGGAATTGTCTGGGTCATTTTAGTTTCCTCCATCGATCTTGAACATCAAGCTCTCGGTTTTGTTATATGCCGATGACTTGGCCTTAATCTCGATTACCCAAATAGGCATGAGGAGACTACTAAGTAGTCTGGGAGCATTTTGCATTAGGGAACATCTATTAATTAATTATTCCAAGACAAATGTAGTGGTATTTGGGAAAAAGAATAAACCCCACGTTTGGAAATTACACAACAAGCCAATTAAACAAGGACACAGTTTTAGATATCTGGGACTTAATTTTACCTCTAATTTCTTGTGGAAACGCCATTTTGATTCAACCAAGTTGAAAACTTCCCAATCGATCCATACGTTTTTTCACTTCTTTAAATTTAAAGGAGGAAGTTTGGTCTCCCCAGCTATAGAAATGTTTAGAAAGAAGATAATACCCATGTTCATCCATGGGGCAGAGATCTGGGGACATGTAAATATTGCCCCACTAGAGAAAATCCAAAATGCCTTTATTCACTCAATCTTGGTAACCCCAAAAGGCACCCCTATTTCCTTTTTAAGGTTGGAGTCTGGTTTACGTTCTATAGAGTCCCTGGTACATGTCGCCATAGCTAATTACTGGTTGAGGCTCGCCTGTATGTGTGATTCTCATTTACCAAAAATTTGTCTCACAGAACAGCTTTGAAATCCAAATTATGATAATTGGCTTAGCCGTTCCAAACAATCATTGGCCGCATATGGGATAAATATAGATCCCCTACCCTCCACCCCTTCTAAGAGAGTGAAGCAGATTTTGAAAGAAAGAATTCTCCTATACGCTAAAAGATGGGACCTTAGAGCCTCTACTCTCTCGGCCTTTTCTCTGTGGTATTCTTTATTTAAAACCACCTTTGCCACAGAGCAATATTTTAATTTTTTAACTATTCCGTTATTGAGAAAATATTTTACGGCTCTTCCAGTCGATGACCTCAGCGTTGATTGAAGGAAGATACTCTAAAACTCCAACTCACCTTCGGTTATGTATATGCAAATCAGGGGAAGTCAAAGACATTGTTCACTGCCTATTGAAATGCCCTCTTTATAATGCTCCGAGGTTTAAATAGCTCTCGTAGATCCTTCAATCGATATTAGACAGATCTCCCCTTGAACAAATCTGTACACTCTTAGTAGGTAGTGATATTTATCTAACTTCCCAGGTGGCTTCTTTTGCCTTGGCTGCAGAAAATATCAGAGCCAAACATCTAAAAACCCTGGTGGGGAAATAAAAGACCTTTAGTCTCAGGTTTTAACATTTTTAAGTAAGTATGGAAGACCTTGGCCCAACACTTTACATATATTAAAAAAATTATTTATTTAGGTATGCAATCATATTTTAAATGTTTTTAAATCATGTATTTGCCCATGTACTCATTGAGATATGTAATCATTTGTCTTCTTTTTAAATCATGTGTTTATTTGTGATGGCCGATGGCTGTAAACAATAAATTCAAATTCTACATCCTACATTGATTTTAATATCGATAAATTTAAAAGAAATATTGATATTTGAAAAGGAAATATCAATAAATGAAAGGAAATATTGATAAAATTATCTTATGTAATATTGATATTTTAGAGGTGGATTTTTAAAAAAAACAAAACTATTTTCGAAAATAGCCATGGAAAATCACTACATAGAATCCAATCCACAATGACAGAGAATAAGCAAATTAATGGAAAATTTGGTACCAAATCCTAATTGGCCGGAATTCTAGCACATCCCTCGTCTACACTGACTGGCAGCAGCTCACCAGGACTTCAGACAGGGAGAGTCTCTCTGAGCCCTACTGGGAGATGCGGGGATTGAACCTAAGATATTGTGCACAGTAGCAGCGGGCAGGACAGGTTGTTGTGGGGGGTGCTTGCATTGCTCTCCCACCTTTCCAATGCCTGACGTCGCTGCTGCTTCCCTCTTGGTAAACTGTAGTGACCTGCACTGTTGGGAAGCTGTGAGAGCAGCACAATCCCATCCATGCTGCCCTGCTGGCCACTACTGATTGTGCATGCCAAGCAATTGTCCTACCACTGAGTTTTGGCCCTTCCCCTACCGCTGCCTTTGGTGGCCCCAATACAGCAGTGAACGAGGTCATGCGCTCGGGAGGGATCTCTAGCAGACTCCTGAGCAGCAAGTCCTCCACAAACTCCAGTTCCCAAGATTCCGTGGGAATCTCAGCTGGTATCAAACCGATAAGCTTTATGGTGTAGATATCTGGAGGGCCTCCATGGTTTGAAACATTTCCAGATATTGACTCCAGTCTTGAAACTGATCGCCCAGCAAGGGCTTTGCACTGAGTGAGTGAGCGGTTTCACGACTGCAGCTAGAGGATCTTAAGTGCTGGTATAGGCAAGGAGGAGTGGAAGACTGACCTCATTTTGCTGCTCCAGCACTTTAGACAAAAAGAAGTAATTTCTCAAATAAGCAGGTTCAAGTCCTTTAGGGCCTTATAAGTTACAACCAAGTTCCATATAGCATTCCATCCAGAAACCTACTGGCAGTCACAGCAGATCCCTGGGTACTTTTGCAAAATATTCTTTGCACGCAAGTCCATTTAACAAGCAGGAGGCTGCCTTTTGCACCAGATCTGATTTCTTAAGGGTTTCAGTATCTAGCTTCTTGTACAGGCCATTGCATTAATCTAACCGCAAGGTGCCAAAGGCATAGTTGGCTGAAGCCAATGAAGAAAATATCTTAATTGCAGATGTCTGGAACAGCCTGCCTTCACCATGAGGCCTTGGATTTTATTCTTAGAGCCATTTCAGCCCATAGCAGTTGGGCTGAGTTTTTCTTCAGCTCATAGTAATATCCTGCTAGGGAGCCATTTTTTAGCCTGAAGGCCGGATTCCCTTTTGGGCAACATTCTAGTGGTGGGCAGTGCCAAAGGCAAAAATGGGCACAGCAACAAATGCAAATTTTACCTTTGTACAGTAGGCTAGTTTCTACGCACACTCACACACCCCTCTGTATCCTCCATCCAGGCAAGCAAGAAGCATTATCAGAGTTCAAGGACACATTTCAGTCAAGCAAAAACACTCAAGAGGATATAGAGTAAGGCCAGTGAGAGGTGTGGTCTTGGGAGGCAAGGTGTGACTGAGAAAGGGGGTATGCGCAGGTTTTTCAGGCTGCAACCTGGAGAAGGTGCATATGTCTTAAGGCAAATGACTGCAATGGCCATGTATTCTACTTTACAGAGGAGAGTCCTTTATTTGAAGGCATCCTCATTTTGATCTTTTCGGGTGGTATGTAAGAATGGGTAGACACCCTACTAGGGTTGCCAGGTTCATGGCCTGAGACTGATCCTGTATCTTTGGGAGAAGAGAAAGTCAGCCAAGTGCAGGTGTTCTTGCAACACTGTAATGAGAAAAACCACGAGGTGGAATTCTCCCTTCCCCCTGCACAACTTTTAAAGATACAAAAGACCTCTTGGTTGCCAGGCCCAGCCTCCAAGAGGTCTTCTGTATCTCTAAAAGTTGTGCAGGGGGAAGGGAGAATTCCACCTTGTGGTTTTTCCTATTACAGGCTTGCAAGAACAGCTGCACTTGGCTGACTTTCTCTTCTCCTAAAGACACAGGATCAGTCTCAGGCCATGAACCTGGCAACCCTACAGCCTACTCATGAGCTCCCTTCGTGCACCGAGGACTTACTGCCTTCAAACAGCTACTGGAGGATTTTGTCATGCTGAAGAAAAGACTAGAAGATAATTCTTGCCACAGAGGAAGAGCGATTGCTTGAAATACACCAGACATCTAAACAATTCTTCCAATTTTTAACACAGTTGTTGCCAGTGCCCTCCAGATGTTTCAGACTAAAACTGCCTTCAGCCACACCCAGGAAGCTAAGACATCTGGAGGGCACTAGGTTGGCAAAAGCCTGCCTTAACAGATTAATCATATCTCAGCACTTTGTAGTTAGCCCTCACCCCATCCCCATTGCCTGTTTGGTTTATATTGGTACAGTTCCCCCTTCTTTGTTTTTGCCCCAGGCCAGGGCCGGATTAAGGCCAACTGATGCCCTAAGCACAGCCCAACAATGGTGCCCCCCTCAGCCCTTCCATTGCTTAACTGACAAGACATTAAGAGTCAGTAAGTGCTGAAGGTGAAATAAGAGATTGAAAATTCAGTTTTCTTCCAGGCCAGACCCCACAACTATATTACATAAAAACTGTTTTTTAAAAAAAAAATATTTAACACTAAATAGCAGTAAGCAATATAAGCAAATTATTTATTTATAACTAGGGCGACAGAAAAAAAATGCAAATTTCCAACACTATGCATTTCTTAATAAAATTGTTATAAGGGAAAAAATGCAAATACAAAAATTTATTGAAAATGATTTTTAATCACCCTCCCAAAGATTATCAGGCAAAAGAAGTTCTGATTTTATCTCTACTGAAATTACATGATCTCGAGAGCGTACTTTTCAATTTTGAAAATCCTCTCTCTATAGAAATTGATGTTGGTGGACAATTTTTAAAAAAGATATTCTAATGAATAAATATCATCATTTGTATGAAGCAAAACATCTTTTATTCCATTGCTTTCTAACCTTGAAGATACATAGCATTTCAGCATACATGGATCAAAAGATGCAAAATAATGCTTATTGACATTGTTGTCTACTTATAACTTTATTTATACTTTAAAAAGTTTTCTCCTAGATTTTTTAATTGCAAAGTCTTTGATCAAGTCCTCAAAACTAATCTGGCATAACAAATCTACTTCTATACTTAGCAGAGACAAGACATCTAGCCTGTCTTGTCTCATAGTTGTTCTGTTCGGATTTTTAATATGCTTGAGCTGAGAAAATGAACACTCAGCAAAATGCTCAGAAGCAAAAATTTAAAAAGCCACAAAAGAATATGGATCATATATATTTATAATGATTAGAAAAACACTGAAATTCATGCAAAAAAAAAGTTGGTAAGACAGTCAAACATACTGAACTCTAGGTCTATGTCTGACACCTTCAAACTTTTAAACTTTAGTCACCATACCAAAGAAAACATTTTTTTAACAATTCAGATTAAAGTCGAACACTGCAGATAAGGAGAATTACAAAAAATTCGACTAAAGTCGAGTGTGGCAGTGAAAGAGTTGAGAGTTAAGGGCATGATAGCTAGGGTGGAAAACTCTGTGGTGCCCCCCTTCCCTTGGTGCCCTAAGCACGTGTTTATTTTGCTTAATGGTTAATCCAGTGCTGCCCCAGGCCTAGCTCAATGGGATGCGGTATTTTCAGAGAATGGAAATAATAATAAATGGCAGATCCACACCACACATTTAAAACACTCTCATACCACTGTAAAAGCCATGAGTTCCCACAAAGCAATCTGGAAACTGTAGTTTGTGAAGGGTGCTGAAAGTTGTTAGGAGACCCCTGTTTGCATTACAGAGTTACAGTTCTCAGAGTGGTTTAACAATCAATCCCTCTTCCCAAGGAACTCTGGGAATTGTCGCTCTGTGAGGGGAACAGGGGTTTCCAAACAACTCTCAGCACCCTTAACAAACTACAGTTCCCAGGATGCTTTGGGGGAAGCCATGACTGTTTAAAGTGGTATAATAGTGCTTTAAGTGTATAGTGCGGATGTGGCCAATAACTCCTTCCTCCACTCACAATAAAACTTTGCTGTGGAAGATCCACACTTGGATTTTTATTATCACACGGATTATGTGACTTGCTTGAACCACAGATGGATGAATCTTTTAGATTTGATTTCTTTCCATTTCACATTTTTACAGTCTTCAGTTCACCACATTTTTGCATCAGGGTGTGTGTGTAAGTCCTCATGAAACTTTGCCGGCATTTTAGTGTGTGTTTCTCCTAATATCCACATTGTTTTATGCAATTTTGCCTAATACACACATTTTTGCAAGCCATTTCCCCTAATATAATGTATTTTAAAAAATGTTATCTTATTTATTTATTTATATTTATTTATTTATTATTTGATTTATATCCCACTGTTTCTCCCAGCAGGAGACCAGGGTGGCAAACAGAAACGCTAAAAACACTTTAAAACATCATAAAAACAGACCTTAAAATACATTAAAACAAAACAACGTTAAAAACATTTTTTAAAAAAGCTTTAAAAACATCTTTTTAAAAACAGTTAAAAGCGTATTATTAAAAAAAACACAGATTAACAAGCAATTCTGACGCAGACGCAGACTGGGATAGGTCTCAACTTAAAAGGCTTGTTGAAAGAGGAAAGTCTTCAAAAGGTGCCAAAAGGATAGCAGAGATGGCACCTGCCTGATATTCAAGGGGAGGGAATTCCACAGGGTAGGTGCTGCCACACGAAAGGTCCGTTTCCTATATTGTGCAGAACAAACCTCCTGATAAGATGGTATCTGCAGGAGGCCCTCACCTGCAGAGCGCAGTGATCAACTGGGTATATAAGGGGTAAGACGGTCTTTCACATATCCTGGTCCCAAGCTGTATAGGGCTTTGTATACCAAAACTAGAACCTTGAACTTGGCCCGGTAGCAAATGGGCAGCCAGTGCAATTCTTTCAGCAGTGGAGTGACATGTTGGTGATACCTTGCCCCAGTGAGCAGTCTTACCGCTGCATTTTGCACCAGCTGCAGTTTCCAGACCAACCTCAAGGGCAGCCCAGCATAAAGTGCATTACAGTAATCCAGCCTGGAGGTTACCAGTACCAGAAACGGCCGCAGCTGTCTTACCAGCTGAAGCTGGAAAAAGGCACTTCCATATGTTCATCTTCATGAACATATGCATTTTATATGCACAACTTTCCCATAATTTACACATTTGTTGTGTGGAGTTGTTTGGTTGGAGAACTGCATCCCCCAAACTAGAGAAGTGCAAATTTGGACAGATAGCCACATTTTGGTCTTCATATTGTTTTGGGAGTGTGAATCAGGTAGTTTCATATCAAATGTGAACTGAACAGAATTTCTTTCCCACCTTTAGTCTGGGCTCCTGCTGGGAGGAAGGGTGGAATGTAAATAAGTAAGTAAGTAAGTAAGTATGGTCTACTCTTTTTTCTTCTTCTTCCAGGATGTTATAAGTCTTGGTTGTTGTTTACCTATGTTTGTGCAAGCCATGTCTATTTTATTTAAAGCTATACCCAAAGCTATCTGTTAAAAGAACCAGCATTAATTTCCTCTGGAGCCTTATGAAAAAAAATTCAAAGGGTGAATCAGAGTTGCGGTGACAGACTTTTTCACCATTGTGGGAGAAAAAGCCACTGTAGATGGTCACACATGGCCATAACCAGATCCTACGGATGCACCCAGGGGTGTACAGAGCACAGCTTGTTAATTAATTTTCCCTTCACGAATGTACTGGCCAGATAACTTTGCTGGTCATACTTAATGTACTATCACATGCCTGGTGGGGAGGGGTCAAATATTAGTAATATCCAATGGCAATTCAGGCTGGATTTCAATAAGGTTTCAAACCTAACTATGAAATCGTAATATTTTGCTGTCTCACATGCTGCATGAAGCAATCTTTAAAAGGAAAGACTGGTTCTGTTACCTGGTGCATGATGCAGCTGAGGAGTTTGAAGATAATTCCCAGCTTCTTAGTGTTAGCCTTAATAAATGCAATCTTAAAACCATTTCTGAGACAAAAACAACCAAGCCATTGTATGTCGAGGCTAAGATAAGATCGCCGACAGCTCCTGCTCTGCAAGATCTAAGAGAATGTAAGTTTCAGATGGCTTGGAAAAGTCCAGAAAACAGTTCTCAGCTTGAGATGATTATGGAATCATACAAGTGCATATACTGCTCATCTCTGAACTTGGAAAGGAAATTCTTCCTAGACTAGTGGATAATTTGAGAATATTGGAAAAATGGAAATGGACTACCCAAGTCAATCCTGCCTTATGGCGACCCTATGAATAGGGTTTTCATGGTAAGTGGTGTTCAGAGGGGGTTTACCATTGCCTCCCTCAGAGGCTAGTCCTCCCCAGCCGGCTAGGGCCTGCTCAGCTTGGCACAGCTGCATAAGCCAGCCCCTTCCTTGTCCACAACTGCCAGCTGGGGGGCAACTGAGCTCCTTGGAACTATGCAGCTTGCCCATGGCTGCACAGGTGGCAGGGTACGTAACCCCTGAGCCACTCCCTGTGGGGGTGATCTTTAGCTGGCCCTTGACACCCAGGAGACACGAGCGGGGATTTGAACTCACAGACTCTGGACTCCCAGCCCGGCTCTCCTCCCCACTGTGTTATACCAGCTGTTATTTGAGAATGTTAGGGGCACGAAAATAATGAAAAATGCATGAAAATTGAGGGGCATGGACTAGGCTATCCCAGGGTAATGGTATTATGGGGTTTGTCCCGTGCTACCAGATTAGTAATAAAGAAGAAAGCACTGAGCTGGCAGTCTGTGAAGCAGTCATGCTCATGTGTCTCCATATTCAAACACAGGCAGTAGCTGTTTTCAGGCATTCATTACTGGGTAACAAATGCATGTTGAGAGACAGGCTTGGGGATGTAGGTAGGGCTGGCTCCAGGATAGCGTTCTCTCCCAAGGGTTCTCAGTGGGAGCTTTCTCCTATGTCACTGAGTTTTCTCATCCACCCCAGTGCCCCCTTCCACCTACTTGCCTGTACATCAGCACAGGGGCATTGTGGGCACGTAAAATGCTGGGCAGCTTCTCAGACCCAGCTGCTCAAAGATGTCGTATACTGCTGCTAGGCCTGGATATAGGTGATCATTTTGACGTGCAAAGACAGCCCTCCCTGCATACAATTGAACATAAGAAGAGCCCTGCTGGCCATCTAATCCAGCATCCTGTTCTCACAGTGACTAACCAGATGCTTATGGGAAGTCTGCCAGCAGGACCTGAGAGCAACAGCACTCTCCCCACCTGAGATTCCCAGCAACTGGTGTTTAGAGGCATAATGAATACCAGGGGATCTCTTTACTTGTTATAGTAAAAACATGTAGGTTGAGGGTGGAGCATAGCTTCTGCAATGTTGCCCCACATTTTTCATTCATGATCCCCAATGAAGGCCTGAAAATGGTTAGTGCCAAAGATAGAGGCAGCTGAGTTCAAAAGAAGAAGCAGGTTTGGGATGACAACTTTGAAAAACAAAACAAAACCTCTCTTAAATTATTTAGCAACTTTAAAACTAGGCTTGCTCAGCCTCTCACCTTGCTAGTTAGCTTAATGATCCTGCTCTCCGAGACACTGAGGAATCATGACAGCCCAAATTTTGCTGGTTTCCTGAACGTTTTGGAAGGTTGCATCTGGCTTCATCTGCTGCCAACCAAAAGAAGGATTAGTATGTTAGCCAATTATAAGAATGGATCAGTCGACCAATGAAATCATTAACTTTATTTTGTAATAATAATCATTCCCATTTGAGATCACTGAAATGTGTAGAGGAAAACAGGATTAAAGGGGCCAGATAGCAAGCGGCCGTCACCCAGTTCTTCCCCTTGGATGCTTAGACATTTCCAGCCTTAATTTTAATATGAAACATGAATTCTTTGTTTTACTCTTTTCTCCTCTGCAGATAAAACTTCAAAACCAAAACAAGAAAAGAAGCAGGAATCTCATATATTTATTCGTTATGCTTTCCCCCTTTTTTCTTCTGTGACTATGACCAGCTGTCTTGACTCTACTTGCACTGCTTTCGGCAGCTGAAAGTCCTCTTACAAAACCATTAGCAGCAATAATAAACAACTGCAAAATAAATAAATGGATAAATAAACCTCACATGGCTATGCTTTTAAAGTTTTCTGAAGGTTCTGCCAATGAGAGGCATTATGAACCCCACACAGGAGGGAAGGTTCTACTCAGTGGGCCAGTTCATAAGCTATGCTAAACCAAACCATGGCTAAGCGCGAATGCATGCCTTGAGTATGTGCTTTGCAGGCTAAATGGTACTCGGCTCAATTCCCAGCACCCTCAGTTAGGACTGGGAAAAAGACCCCCGTCTGAGGCTCTGGAGCTTCTACCAGTTGGTGTAGACAGTATGGAGGCAGATGGACCAAATGGTCTGGCTCAGCACAAGCCAGCCTTCTAAGTTCCCTCGATTGCAAACTGAGCTGTCTACATTTCCAAGCTGCTTTATGCTATGGACTGAAATTGCTAACCATCTTGACACTTACTAAAATGCCACTTATTTCTCCCAATTGGGAATGGGGAAAGGGGAAAGGTAAGAACATCTTTCAAGAGGCAATTCTGATTGTGTGGCATAAAAATCGATGGATTAATGCCTTCCATCTACAAGATATTTGTTTCCACAATCAAGGCATTATATACTTCTATGTTGCTTTGTGGCATAGTGGTTAAAGTGTTGGACTATGACCTGGGAGACCAGGGGTCGAATCCCCACACAGCCATGAAGCTCACTGGGTGACCTTGGGCCAGTCACTGCCTCTCAGCCTCAGAGGAAGACAATGGTAAATCCCCTCTGAATACTGCTTACCATGAAAACCCGATGCGTAGGGTCGCCATAAGTTGGAATCAACTTGAAGGCAGTCCATTTCCATTTCCATGTTGCTTTTTAATCTCATTTATGTCAGCTCACAATCTTTGGTTGCTTGGCTTGTTTGCAGAATCCCCTCTACAAATGAAGTGTGCATACGCTACACTTTTTATTTATTTATTTATTTGATTTATATCCTGCCCTTTCTCCCAGTAGGAGCCCAGAGTAGCAAACAAAAGCACTAAAAACAGACTTTAAAATATACTTAAACACAACCACCATTAAAAACATATCAAAACAAAACATCTTTAAAAACCATTTTTTTAAAAAAGCTTTAAAAACATTAAGAAAAAGAAGTTTTAAAAATATATTAAAACGCAATTCCAACACAGATGCAGACTGGGGTAAGGTCTCTACTTAAAAGGCTTATTGAAAGAGGAAGGTCTTCAGTAGGCACCAACAAGATAACAGAGATGTCTCCTGTCTAATATTTAAGGAGAGGGAATTCCAAAGGGTTGTTGCCACAACACTATACCTGCAAAGCACAGTGATTGACTGGGTATATAAAGGATAAGATGGTCTTTCAGGTATCCTGGTCCCAAGCTGTACAGGGCTTTGTAAACCAAAAGTAGAACCTTGAACTTAGCCTGGTAGCTAATAGGTAGCCAGTGCAATTCTTTCAGTAGCGGAGTGACATGTTGGTGATAACCTGCTCCAGTGAGCAGTCTCACTACCACCTTTTGCAGCTTCTGGACCAGCCTCAAGGGCAGCCCCACATAGAGCACATTACAGTAATCCAGTCTGGAGGTTACCAGTGCATGGACAACAGTGGTCAGGCTATCCCTGTCCAGAAATGGCTGCAGCTGTCTTACCATCCGAAGCCAGTGAAAGGCACTCATAGTCACGGAAGTCACCTGGGCCTCTAGTGACAAAGATGGATCCAGGAGCACTCCCAGATTATGGACTTGCTGTTTCAGTGGGAGTACAACTCCATCCAAAGCAGGCAACTGACCAATTATCTGAACTCGGGAACCACCAACCCACATCACCTCCATCTTGCTAGGATTCAGACTCAGTTTATTGGCCTTCATCGAGCCCACCACCATCTCAATCACCTTCCCTAAGAAAGGGGTATTTGCGACTGGGCCATATTTGTCACAAACCAATGGGTCCAGGGTGGGCTTTTTCAGGAGTGGTCGAATCACTGCCTCTTTCAGGGCGGCTGGAGCACTCCCTCCTGCAATGATGCGTTGACCACACCCTGGATCCGCTCAGTCAACCCCCCTTGGCAGGCTTTAATAAGCCAAGAAGGGCAAGGGTTGAGAGGACACATTGCTGGCCACATTGTCGCAAGCACCTGGTCTATGTCATCAGGCCGCATCAACTGAAACCGTTCCCAAGAAGTTGCAACAGACGTTGCACTGGATACCTCATTGGGGACTACTTAAGTACACATTGCAGATCAAAATACTTTTGAGTTAAAATGTAAGTCTAGTTAGATGTGGATGAGGCATCAATATTGCTACGGAGGTGAGCAACTCTACCCTCAAAGTGCCTTGCAAACAATTCACAGTGGGCCTCCGAAGGGTCTAAAACTCCATTTCCTGGAGTTGATGTCAACAGACCCCTGACAATACGGAAAAGCTCCACTGGACAGCTACTTAAGGATGCAATGGTGGCAGAGAGGTGGGCCTTCTTTGTCCCCCTCGCACCACACAATAGGCACAGTTATGATGTTTTACTTCTGCCTGATCAGCCTCATAGCATGTCTTTCACCACTTGCACTCTAGCCGTCATCCAGCCTGTTTCATTGCCCTTAGCTCACTGGTGTACCAGGGTGCAAACCAGGCTCCACAATACCGGACAGGGCACTTGGGGGCAACCATGTCAAGAGCCCGACACACCTTGCTGTTCCACAGCATGACAAGGGCTTCAACAGGATCACCTGCTTCATCTACTGGGAACTCCACCAGGGCATTCAGGAATCCTGTGGATTCCATTAGGCTCGGGGAGTGGACCATCTGTCCGTCTGTCCTGCAGGGGAGGATCAGAGCCATAAGTCTAAACTTCACCAGAAAGTGGTCTGACCATGACAATGGGGTGGCATCCACCCACCCCTTATCTCCAGACCATCCCTTCCTCCATATGGAGCAAAAATCAAGTTGAGGGTGTGCCCTGCCCTATGTGTCAGGCCAGTGACAACTTGAGACAGCCCCATGGTCGTCATGGAGGCCATGAAGTCCTGAGCTGGAACACTAGAGGCAACCTTAGCATGGACATTGAAATCACCCAGGACTATTGTTCTAGGCTCCTCCAATACCACAGCTGAGACGGCCTCCACCAGCTTAGTCAGAGAAGCTGCCGGGCAGCAGGGTGATCAGTACATCAGCAGCAACCCTAGTTTACTGTCTCCTTGGCCCAAAACCAGGTGCAGGCCCTCACAGCCAGCTCCAAAGCACAATGGTTTTCTGGTGACAGAGATGGAAGTTCTGTAAACTACAGCAACTCCTACCCCGGGTCCTTGCAGCCTGTGCTGGTATTGCATCGAGTATCCAGGTGGGCAAAGCTGGGTCAGATCAACTCCTCCAAGCTCACCCACCCAGGTCTTGGTAATGCACACCAAATCTGCACCTTTATCCATGATCAAATCATGGATGAGTGTGGTCTTATTGTATACCGATCTGACATTAAACAACATCACACACAGGCCAGTGTGCAGAGCAGATGAACAACGAGGAATCATCATTGAGAGGAGTGGGAGCAAAGAACAAAGCGTAGATAGCCTTGCCATTGTCTTCTATGGTAGTTCAACACCTCCCCTTGGCTATACCTCCCTCTACCCATGATCACTGAAACTGGGGTGGCATCACCCATGTTCCTCCTTACTAAGACTCCTCCTAAATACCTGATATGAACCCAACAGGAGCCCACCAACAAAATCTACCTGAACCAATTATCCCAGTAGGCCTCTGAGAGAAATGGAAACAGTCAGACCCACTCAATATTTTTCACACACGGCACATCTACTTCCCCCCTGTCTCACACCCAGGGAGGGCCAGCCTTCTGCCAATTACAGACTCTCACTCTGAAGGCATCTGGCAACTTTCTCCTATTGTTCAGTTCACTGCACAGGCTCTCACCCTGCACGGGAACTACACATGCACCATACACCATACACCCTCCCCACTACCAATCTTCTCCAGATTTTTTAAAAAACAGAAGGACTCCCTAAGGGTCTCCCCAAGGGATGAGCCCCTTTTGTGTCATCCCTTCAGTGGCAATCCCTGCCAGCAGCAGACCAGCTGCCCAAGGGCAACCGGGCTTTTATGCCCCCTGATTCAGCCAGGAGCTCATGCAAGAGGCTGCAAGACTGAATGCAGCCTCTCTCTTGAGTCAGGGTCAGGCAGGGTGTCCTTGCAGCACTTACCAGGGACTTTCAGCTGTCTCAACAGACAGCAACCCAAAGGAGTGAGCAAGCAAGCACCCAGATGAGCAGTCTCTCACTTGCAGTCTCTGTGAACATTGCCTCACTGGTTGGCGTTTCAGACTCTGAATCTGAGTTACTATCAGAGGGAGAGACATGGCTAGCTGATTTTATGACTTACAGATTTAAAATCAGCAGTAGGTCTCTAAATACACATGCAAACATACCTAGAAGCTCTCAGCTTAGTTTTATGTTCTAAAATGTGTGCACTGTTGCCTTTCTTCTCTGCCATGTGATTGTGAATGTAAGGACTCAGATAAGTAGGAATCTCATGTTTTTGAGATGAGATTGAGTAGGGAGAGAGTTGCCTTGGACTGTCTATGCCAGGGTAGCCAATGTGGACCTCTCCAGAAGATGCTGGACTACAGCTCCCATCATTCACAGCTAACACAGCCAATGGTCATGGATGATGGGAGTTGTACTTGAACATCTGGAGTGCCTTCTTCAGGAACAGAAGGCCACAAGGGTGTGCAACATCAGACCCTGTGACCTGCAGGCAGTATAAAGTCTTTGGATTGGCTAGATCTAGTCTTAAGAACATAAGTAGAACCCTGCTGGATCTGGCCAAAAGCCCATCTAGTCGAACAACTTTTGATTGTATCCATTTGCTCCCCCCTCTCCACCCACCCGGCTGGCAGCTCTCATCAATCGGGGATCAACCCTTTTAGAACATGTACAATCCAATCCTATTCATGCTTACAGTATTCACAGTATTCAGTGGGGCTAACTCCCAGGTAGGGTAGCTAGAGGCAAAAGAGGCTCATGTACCTTTAATAGTTGTGTAGAAAGAGGAATTGCAGCAGTACAGCTTGCATGGCATGGCACCCTAAGGTGCAGGAGCCCTGATCACGGCTGTTTTTGGCTACCTACACCCAGATGTTCCAGGAGCGCGGAGGAGAGTATGCCTTAAACCTAGACTTGGAAGGTTTGCCGGAGACTGGGAAGGTTCGCCGGAGAGATACGTTTCCCAGGACGGGATTGACTCCTCTGCTATTTCCCTCGTCCACCATTACTGAGCCAGCTTCCTCTTTCTGTTCCTTCTAGAAAAACTTTTCTTGCTTTTGTATGTGTCTCTGCCAATTTGGAGATAAGCATTTGTCTCCCATCTTTTCTCCTGGGCCCCTTTCTAGAAGGCCAAGAAGAGAGAGGAGTGAAGTTTTGCTTTGTTAATGTATTATTATAGGATGTTGTAACTGCTGCTTTTTGTAAATTGTATTTTTTTTATTGATGTATTTTTATATTTGTGTTTATTTTTTGTAAGCTGCCTTGAGGGCCTTTTGGCCAAAAGGCGGGATAGAAATAAACAACAACAACAACAACAACAACTTTTCACAGTGGCCAACCAGATGATCACGAGAAACCTGCAAGCAGGACCTAATGTTCTACACTAGTAGCAGTAACTTCTGCTTCTGCCTTCAACTTTCATTGTTACATTTATTCTTTATTTCTCCAGTGGTTTCTCATATTTTTAGCAATAGAGCAACAAGGGAGGAGGGTGGGAAGGAGAAATATGGGGAGGAGGAGACACGAACAGTTTCCACCTTCCATCTTTTACAGTTGTCCCTCCCAGATCCAGCTCAAGCCCTCTATTCTAGTTACAGAAACTGAAGTGAGCCTAAGATGACTGATCCTCCTCCAAACCTAGACTCAGTTATGGCCATCCACTGCCATGACTTGATCCTGACAATATTAATTTACTTAAAACACTTATACCCTCCTTTCCCCCTTGCTCAAAGTGGCATGACAGATGTAAAGACAAACATAAAAAACAAACATAATCCAGATCGATAATCCTGTTTATGTTTAAAAACTCCTATATCTGGACATCTTTGTTTAGTCCTTCCTTAGTCTACAAAACTCCTTTCTGGGAAACTTTCCAGGGGCCACATGCCAGTGGTGGGCGAGGCCAGAGGCAAACGTGGGTGGAGCAATAAATGCAAATTTTACCTTTGTACAGTTGGCTAGTTTTGACTCTCTCTCTCTCTTACACACACACACCACACACTTTTTTTTATCTTCCATCCAAGGAGGCAAGAGCCCTGATCAGAATTCAAAGACACATTTCAGCCAGGCAAAACCCTCAAGGAGGCCATGAAGCACAGCTAGTAGGGGGTGTGGCTGGGAAGGGTGGTGTGGCCTAGGGAGAGTTCTGAAGGCCAGACAGAGAAGCCTGGAGGGCCACATTTGGCCCCAGGCCTGAGGCTTCCCATCTCTGTTATATACACCCAGCAAGTTATTCCTCCCTATATTTCATTATTGGCTTATTGTATTTATATCCTCCCTTCCCTCCAAGGAACTCAAGGCAGTATACATGGTTCTCTCCTTCCACAATTTTATCCTCACAACAATCCTGTGAGGTAGGTTTAGCTGAGAGATGCCGACTGGCCCTGGGGATTTGAACTTGGGTCTCCCCAGCCCTTTAACCACTAAACACCATTTCCTCCTTGTTGGAGGCAAGAAGAACGAGAGAGTCAATGTAGGCTCAGTGCTGGAATTCCTCTCCAGTCTGAATGCATTTCAAAGTATTTCCAAAAGCAACAGAATGAAGCATGTAAAGTCAGCATAACATATTGCAGAATCACCAAGCCAATAATGCAATTTTTGTGCAACAAACCTTCATAGACATTTTGTTTCAACGGTAGCTTTAAATACTAAGTAGATCGAAAAGCTGTATAAACAATGCTAATCTTTTCCCACTCTTAGCTCTTGCTTAAGCATTTTATAGAAGCTGGAGAATTTTGGCATGGCAAAGCACCAGCGTTTTTAAAAAGTGGGATCCAGACCTTGGCGGTTTCTGTTTCTGTGTGTGCTCCGTGCCTCGAAGCAACATCTGCTAGCAGTTAATTTGCAAAATGGGAGAATGTCACCGCAAAACGTAGTCTTTATTTTAAAATAAACACTAGAAAAATATTACTTGGGCAAAAATGAATGCGTATCAGAAAGAAGAGGTGGGTGGCAGCTACCCACGAACCGGATGGTCTTCATAACGGTTCAAAGGAGTCGACGTATTGATGAAGACCACCGATCTGCGCTTGTTATATGACTGCAGGCTCTGCACCAGGAGCTCTTCTGTCCCCAGCCCCATGTTCCAATCAGCTATCTTTTAAGAATATCCTGACCACCTGCCTGTTTCCATGGGCAGAAATACTGAAGAAAAAACATACCACAAGGCCAATTCCCTCCCCCCCCAAGGGCCTGTCAGCAGGAAACATTTTTCCTTTGCTGATTGTCAGAGAAACACTGCGTGCAAGTCATACAGAGAGTGAAAGAAGAAGTCTGAACAAAAGATTTAGGTCCCCGCAGCAGGATGATGGAATTTGCCAGTGGGGAGGGATGAGCAGATAAAACGACTGGCTGTATGGTGGGTGTTTGGAAAGCTCATCTGTTGTTACTTTGGGTAAATTCATTCTTAAGTGGGAAGTGTTGTCTGTCGGGCGAGGTGCATGTGGCCCTCTCAGTATTACTGGACCCATCATACTTGACCATGGGCAATGCTGGCTGAGGCTGATGGGAGTTGGCATCCAATGACATCTGGAGGACCACAGCCCCCCCACTCCTGATTTATAAGCATGCAAGTGACACTGAAGCAGCTGGGCCCACTGCTGATGCCCCCCCTGAGCCCCCTTTTAATTTCCATCTCTCTGTGCCTGCATGCTGCCATGTTAATTTCCCACAATGCCCCTCATGTAGTGTTGTTCAGAGCTGTTGTGGACTTCCAGCCACCTGGGGCTCAACAGATTGCCGTTGATGCCCACCATTGCTGGCAGGTAAGTCCATTTGGGATCCACCGAAGTAATACACCAGATAACGCTTTTGCCAAGGGCCCTTGGATATGGGTTAATTTAAGAAAACAGCTCATGGGCTTTGACATTCTCAAGGCTATCCTTCAAGACTCAGTAGTATTGCTCTGCCCCTAGGCTGGACAGACTCTTGTATACATCACAGCAGTTAGCCTGTATGTTATATCAGGGAAGCTAAGCCAATAGCAGTTCAAGGGCTATGACATCCTACATGGCCAACTGTTGTGATATCACAGCAGGTCACCCACTGAAATAATCAGATGCAAGAGAGGCTCCCCACTCTGTCCCAAATCATTTATTTATTATTTATTCATTAAATTTATATCCTGCCCTTCCTCCCAGTAAGAGCCCAGGGTGGCAAACAAAAACAGTCTAAAACATTTTAGAAAACAGACTTTAAAATATATTAAAACAAAATATCTTAAAAAATATTAAAAACATCTTTAAAAAAAGCTTTTAAAAAAGCTTTAAAACATCTTAAAAAGCAATTTCAACACAGATGCAGACTGGGATAAGGTCTCTACTGAAAAGGCTTGTTGAAAGAGGAAGGTCTTCAGTAGGTGCCAAAAAGATAACAGAGATGGTGCCTGTCTTATATTTAAGGGGAGGGAATTCCAAAGGGTAGGTGCCACTGCACTAAAGGTCTGTTTCTTATGTTTTGCAGAACAGATCTCCTGATAAAAAGATATCTGCAGGAGACCCTCGCTTGCAGAGTGCAGTGATATATAAGGGGTATATAAGGTGGGTATATAAGGGGTAAGACGATCTTTTAGGTATCCTGGTCCCAAGCTGTATAGGGCTTTGTATATGAAAACCAGAACCTTGAACTTGGCCCGTTAGCTAATGGTCAGCCAGTGCAATTCTTTCAGCAGTGGAGTGACATGTTGGCGATACCCTGCCCCAGTGAGCAGTCTCACCATTGCATTTTGCACCAGATGCAGCTTCCGAACCTACCTCAAGGGCAGCCCCACAGAGAGTGCATTACAATAATCCAGCCTGGAGGTTACCAGTTCATGGGCAACAGTGGTCAGGCTTTCCCAGTCCAGAAATCGCTGCAGCTCTCATATCAGCCAAAGTTGGTAAAAGGCACTCTTAGCCACTGAGGTCACCTTTGCCACTAGTGACAAAGGTGGATCCAGGAGCACCCCCAGACTATGAACCTGCTATTTCAGAGGGAGTATGGCCCCATCCAAAACAGGCAACTGACCAATTATGCAAACTTGGGAACCACCAACCCACAGCACCTCCATCTTGCTAGGATTCAGACTCATGGTGTGCAGTACCCAAGGCTGATCAATTATTTTGGCATCTGGGACTGAAAATCCCATAAGCACCTCTCCTCCCCCCTGGTGGTAATAAATAACTATAACGAAATGAAATAACTAAAATGAAATAGCTGCTTCCCTTTCATGACATCCAAAAACCAGCTCTCTAAGGTAGCTATCTCCCTCTGCCAAATGACAAATCCAGTCCTGAGAAAACTATTTGGCTCTGGGGGTCTCTGAGACTGGTAGAGAAACTGCTGGCGGAAAAGGAGTGGTAATCAGTGAGTGCAATCGACTACAAAGAAGAACATTTCCTATATGTTTGGGATTGTTCGTATGTTCGTTTACCCTTGGTCAAATGTCTGAATCTGACTCCCAGGAGCTTGAGTGAAAGAGATTATCATTCAGCCAGGTTCCCAAGCGGAGGTTGTTTCACGGCAAGGCTTTTCCAAGACAAAATGCAGAATGCCTTTTGTGATGAGGGGACAGTAGGCAGGTCTGAGCAAGAAAATCCAGTTTTGTTTGCAATAGATTGAAAACAATGGTCAGGTCCGGTGTTGCCCTGACCCAGGAAGTGTTTATATGGGACTTCTAGCCAATCAAATGGATGGGTTAACAGCCAATAAAAGCCCATGTGATCTGTACAGGAGAGGAAATTTTACTGCTTCTCAGATCCTCTATTCTGGCTCAATAGTGAAAGCTTTGACTGGACTTCTGGTCCTATTGATGCCAGCATCTCAGAGGAATCGTATTCCATTGCATACTAATTAATCAAGTTCTGTTTTTTTTAACAAAAATAAAACTAAACAAGAGAGAAAATTGGTGTTTTGTACAAGGCCACCCATTGAGTGTTGAACTCAATGCCACATTTGTTAGCTACTTGACTTGACCACACCAACCACTGTTCAGTATTATAAAATAGGATCTAATATATTGTATAACTTAACTGCTGATACTTTGCAATGGCAGCCAAATGGAAATATTTTGGCTTAAAAAAGAAAGAAATGCAAGGAGGAACTAGTAAAATTTGAAGGTAACATTCTTGCAAAACCTTAAGAGGATTTGGCAGAAGCAGAAGAACAGAAGAAATGCAGCACTCTGTTGAAAACCAATGGGAATTTTGCCACTGACCCCTATGGAGCCAGGATTTCATTCCAAGAATACCTATATAAAAGTCAGTTTCCAGATTCTCAGGAGCCTCAAGAGGCTTTATGATAATTTTTGTGGTTTAAGCCAAACAAAATCCACAGATACTGATAGATGGGAATTTGATGGATGCTTGCTAAGTTTAGTTAATATCAGTGTGATAATCCCTTTGGTACAGTTTTTGAGGAAAACAAGTTTGTATTTCCCATCATTGCAGAACATCACTATGGAAAAAATATGCCACAGTACTGAATGAACTTGGGGCGGAATCATCCTGGTAGATACACCGGGCTGAGGGGTTTCAGGATGCAGTGTAGCTGTAGCAGAGGAGGAAGGGTGTTGGCGCCGCCAGGCTCTGCTGGCAAAAGTCCCTCTTCTGGGTGCAACAGCGGCACAGCCAGGGAACTCCACCGCCACCTGGGTGCAGCTGGGGCTCAGCTGAGACTGGCACCATTGGAGCTGGTGAAAGACCCAAAAGAGGGGCGTTCCTGGGCTGTGTTGGGGTGGAACCAAGAGGAGGGGCGTTATGGTGCATTTGTCTCAGTCCTGTGCCCCTCCTTCTCAGCAGCCACTACGCCAGGACAAGGGATGGCAGAAGGAAACATGCATTTTGTTTCCTTCCGCTGTTCCCTGCTGGTGCAGCCAGCACCCTCCCCTCCTAGCGGCTCCTGAACAGAGGTTGGATGTGGTGGCTCCTTTCACTGGCCCCACTTCCGCCAGCTCCACTTCCATTGGCTCCGCTTCCGCCAGCTCCGCTTCCACCGGGTCTGCTTCTGTCAGCCTCCGACAAATTGAATTGTGCCCTTAGAAAGGATTTTTGTTAGAATCCATAAGGAAATAAGAAATGCATGTCTGGATTGGGCCAAGGGTCCATATAATTCAGTCTTCCCCAACCTGGTGTCCTCCAGATATTTTTGACTACCACCCCCATCATCCCCAGCCAGCATGCTGCCTGGAACTGATTGGAGTGGTAGTCCAAAACATCTGGAGGGCACCAGGTTAGGGAAGGCTGATCTAGCCCAACATTCTGTCTCCAGCAGTGGCTAAGCATTATGCCCCAGAAAGCTAAACAGCAGTGCTCCCTGTTGCTTTTAGGAGCACTGCTGCTCTGAACATAGAGATTCCACTTCAGGACAATCCATGTGTAGGGGTGCTTCCATATGGTTTCATACATGAAAGGTTATTACAAATTTCTCATGTATGTTGGATTTTGAACAACACATACTGTATCATTAAGTGTACCATTAATTCTTAGTATTTATATAGCACATTTTAAGTGTTTAAAAGTGAGATAGAAAATGGTCTTATGGCTACTTCGGATGATACTACTACTACTACTACTACTACTACTACTACTACTAATTTATATAACCAGCAGAATCAATTGTCAAGTGCTCATTTAAGATAAAGTGTCAACTGTAATGGTTTATGCTATCCATCTGTCACCACTTCACCATCAATTAAACAACTATATTAATTTTGTGAATCATTTTGTAATATTGCAGTTTTTTCACTGTCAAAACTATTATTGTACTGCATGTGTTATCGATTGTTGTGATTATTCTGTTATTATTATTGTGACTGCTACTGGCTTCTTCTTTCTCTGAAATCATAAGGTCATCACAAGGTGATTTTATCATACCAGTTTTGCCTGGTAAATATTTTGCTTGAAAGTGTCCTGGAAAAGATGGCCCAAGACATAGAACATTGGCTCTGAACTTGATTTGCTGTGGACATTTTTCAGTTACTGGACACACTGAAAACTGTATGTGTGAGTATGTGTGAACAAAATAAACACTGTAAAGCATGCTGTATATTCAGTGACTCTGAGTAATGATGGCAATTGATTAGGACTCTCAGCTTTGGCAGGGTGCCTGTGTTTTAACGGTTGCAGAAATTCAGTAAGGCTGCAATCCTATACTCATTTTATCTGGGTGTAAGTCTCATTGAATTCATTGAGGCTTACTTCTGAGTAATACACAGGACTGCACTTCACAAGAAGCTCTCCTCCTCCCTCCAGGCCAGGAAAAATTGACCTGCTCAAATCCTGCTAGTCACACAGCTGTTAAAGAAGTTGGCAATCCTATATTAAGCCAATATGTCTGTTATCCTGACTGCAGATGAGAAGTGCCACCCTGGGCTTCTACTGGGAGGAAGGGCGGAATATAAGTCTAATAAATAAATAAATAAGTACTTAAAAAGATGGAGGATTGGTAAATAGGTATATGCAGGTACAACACAAAAGATGCTTTTTAGGTTGCAGATATTTTAAAGGTGCCTTACACTGAGACAGACATATCTTATCCGTTATCTGCCACCTGATCCTCTAAGCTGGAGTTGTCAGGGATTGAACCTTGGCCTTTCTGTATACAAAGCAACTGCCTTACCACTGAGTTTTTGATGCTGGAATTAAAATTAAAAATCTCTTGCACTGACTTTTATGTTTTCCGTTGTTCTGATTTCATCACAGTCATTTTCTAATCTACTACATTTATCAAATTTATACCTCATTCTTCCTCTGAATAAATAAATAGTAAGTAGAACACCTTATCCCAGTTTGCATCTGTATTGGAATTGTTTTTAAGATTTTTTTTTAAAAAGATGTTTTTTGTTGCATGTTGTTTGTCACCCTGGGCTCCATTTGTGATGAAGGGTGGGATCTAAAATAAACAAATGAATAAATTGTAAAGAGTGATATACATGTGGTTTCTCGGCAGGTTGCTTACAGGACTTATCCACTAACAGAAAGAACAACAATAGCTCTAAACATGTATATCGCCAGTGCATTTTATAATGTTGCGTCAAAAATTACCTGCCTGCTCCAAGCTGTACTTTAGGAAGAAATGGCCACTAGATGGTACTGTAAGTACACTGAAATTTAATTCCCCATGCCCGGTTCTGAAAGAAAGGGCCAAACTTGGCTGGACATTAAATGTATAATTCCATTTAAGGTTCCTGGATTTTCTCTTTTAAGGGCCAAACTAGGCAAAGTGATGTATGCCTCACTGAATTTAATGTGTAAATAGAAATAGCCACTGTGGGATGCAGGGCTGGCATCAGGCATGACTGGGTCCTTGGGCACTAGCCCCTTAAGGAAGCCTCTGCTGCCATCTTGGTTGATGGCAGGCATGCATGCTGAATGTGAATGTGAATAAACTTTAATTGCTCAGAGCCATTGGCCACCGCAATAAAATACATACAAATACAAATACAATGCAGGTACAAAAAGCATATACTAATATTAAAACCAAGCAATAAAGGAAATAATTAAAAGAATAATTTAAAAGGGAGGGAGCACCTTCCAATCTTGATTTAAAATTTAGGTGCAAGTTTGCTTCTGGGCCACTGCTAATTGTTTTACATATTTGGCTCTGATTTTTCCGGCAGCCAGGGCAAAGTTTGCCACTTGTTGTGTTAAAAAAATATTGCTACCAACTAAAAGGATGCTTATTTGCTCCATAACGGGCCTACTTGACATGGAGTGAATGACAGAATGTAAAAATTTAAACCTTGGATCTTTATAAAGGGGACATCTCAAGAGATAGTGGGCGATGTCTTCCACTTCTCCCAACTGACATATGCAGACATGGAGGTGCATAGGGGTGTTGGCATAACACCCTTCAAGCATAGCTGTGGGCATGGTTTGAAGGCGTAAAGCCGTGAAAGACCTTCTCAATGAAGGAGCTGTTAGGAAAGTGAGATATTATTCCATGGTGAAGGTCGTTTTAAACCATGGATACCAAAATGAAGGAGACGATTGAGTGGAAGAATGGAGGGTCCATCGTTTAGTATACAAATGAATTCTTTCCTTCAACAATTGTTTAGCCCTCATCAGGGGCTGTGAGGGAGAAGGCTCTATATTAATCCCATAAACGACCAGAGTAAATTTAGTCCGTTTTAGCCAGGTGTTATAGACGGGGGATTGTAATTGTTCAAGGAAACATTTTTTGGGTAGGCGGGAATCGCTCATGCATGCGAATCTTAGCCAATATATGGCCAGGGCTGCATGAGCCAAAGATTCTACGGAATAAAGGCCTGTCTCTAACCTTAAAAAGGATACAGGCGTGCCTCGGGGAGTTGCCAGGACAAATCTAATAAAGGCATTTTGGACTTTCTCTAGTGAAGAAATATTTCCATGTCCCCAAATCTCTGCGCTGTAGAGCAGTTGCGGGATTATCTTCTTGCGGAAGATCTCTTAATGCTGGAGGAACCAAACTTCCTCCTTTAAGTTTAAAAAAATGGCAGAGAAGTTGAGAGGAATGGGCAGCCTTCAGCCTGAATATTTCAAAATCAGAATTCCAAGAAAGGTTAGAATTAAAATTGAGACCCAAGTAGCGATAACTTCGTTGTTGTTGAATGGGTCTATCATTAAGTTTCCAGGCATGATTTTTCCTTTTTTCCCCAAACACCACCACCTTCGTTTTAGAGTGGTTAATTAGAAGGTGTTCCTTGGAGCAAAACAAACCCAGACTACTTAGCAATCTCCTCATGCCAATTTGAGTAGTGGAAATTAGGGCTAAATCATTGGCGTATAATAACACAGAGAGCTTAGCATTTGAAATTGAAGGCAGAAAGTATTTTAAACCAGGCAATTCCTGAACAATATTGTTGATGTAGAAATTGAAGAGGAACGGGGCCAGGAGACATCCCTGGCGAACCCCACGATTAGTGGGGATCGCTTCAGAGAGGAGACCGTTGGCCCCCAGCCTCACCCTGACGGAGGTGTCTGTGTGGAGCATTTGTAACAGGAAAAGCAGACGTCTATCTATGTTTGTGGAGGATAATTTTTGCCAGAGCCGCTCTCTATCTATAAGATCGAAAACGGAGGAAAAATCAACAAAAGAGACAAATAATTCTTTTCTGTTATGAAATGCATATTTCTGAATTAAATGCGAAAGTACAAAACATTGATCTACGGCAGACTTACCCCTGGCAAATCCAGCCTGCTCCTCCGCAATAATTGCATTCTTAGTGGCCCAGGTTTCCAGTTTGAATAGAAGGTATTTGGCATAGATTTTGACCACTACGTCAAGGAGGCTAATTGGCCTAAAATTATTTGGATCGGCCTTAGAGCCCCTTTTGTGAAGAGGGATCACTATACTGGCGCTCCAGCCCCTAGGAACTACACCGTGCTGATTAATAAAAGTAAACAGTTTGGCAAGCACGGGAGCCCACCACTCAAGATTGGATTTAAAAAGTTCTGGAGGGAGCATATCCTCACCCGGAGCCTTTTTGTTAGATAAGGAATTAACCAGAGTGGCGACTTCATATGGGGAAACCGGGTCCCACTCAGGGCAGGAGTGTAATGGCTGAATAGTTATTCCATAATCTATTTGGGGGTTAAACGAGGAGTTGTTGAAGAGGCCAGAGAAGTGATTAACCCATTGATCCGATGTTATTTGGTTGTCAAGAAAAGTATGGTCCCCATTCATTCCTCTAGACACTAACTCCCAGAACTTAGCCGCATTGTTTTCTAGGGCAGCAAGGCCCAGCTCCCTCCATTGTTTTCGATTATAATTAGCTTTTTTTAAGCCTAGGAGATTTTTGTAGGACCTACGGCACTGCAAATAGATGTTAAATTTTTCTTGCGAGTCATCCTGCCTTAAGATCCTTATAGCACATGATAGCTTTCGTTTTGCTATAGCACAATGATTGTCAAACCAACCTTTATTCCTTGTAATAGGGGAACAAGTGCTAGTTAGCATGGGCCTTAAATTCATAACAATAGAATTGTAGTAATTTAAAGGATCTGACGAAGACAGGAGAAGGTCCTGTAATTTTAATAGTGCGGGGAGATTTAAGTGGAAGTTTATGACATCTTCGATTTTCCCGTTCCATTGGAACCTTTTACTCCCATGGGAAGTTAAGTTCTTAGACGGTAATGATACGCTAGGCGGGGGGCATAATGGAGTGGTGAGAAGGGAATAAATGGGCATATGGTCGCTCTCTGATCTAGTCAGCACGCCAAAAGACTCAGTGTAAGGAATGAGGGACTGAGAGAGGATCATAAAATCGATCACGCTGTTGCCTCTGGGACCAAAGTAAGTGTATATATCCGAATCCGGGTTTATAGGCGAGCCGTTGCATATAAGAAGATGATATTTGTATACCAAATTAAAAAGAGATCGACCCGCTGAATTTATGACTGGATCCTTTGATTTCCTATTTAGGAAGAGGTGATAGATCTTCCGGAAGCAACCCCAGTTTTCCACCTATGTCTAGGTTGTTTGAGCCCAATCTAGCATTAAAATTGCCAGTCAGCAAAATTAAAGGATCTTGGGACATTTGATAAAGGAAAGACAGTACCTCATCTAATTCCAGCCATAACGAGCGACCCCCTTGTTTAGCTCTCAATGGTGGGATATAAACATCACAAATATTTTGAAGTTTGTTGGCCATGAAATTTGAGTGATTAAAATATTACTTGATGGCATCACTGAGATTTGGGTGATGCTTGGATTCTGATCTACTGAAATTAAGGTGGCCAGACCACCCCGTGGTCTATCACCATTAGAAGACTTAATGGCAGGAAGGACATAGGCAGCATAACCTGCAAGTGAGGGAAAAGGAGATAAAGTGACCCAGGTCTCTTGAATGCAGATAATTTGGAATTGTGTACAAAGTTCCTTAAAAGCTCTATCAGCTAATTTAGACAGCCATCCTGCTACATTCCATGATACTACCTTTATAGGCGTCTGAACTGGGGGGAATCAGGATGAGGGCAGTCAAGGAAAGGGACTGGCCGGCGGCTCAGGCATAACTGGAGACAATTTTTGTGTTTCCCCAAGATGAATTATTGCCTCACAGTTGTATGCCGGACTACAGACGTTCAAGTAAGGACGCATCATAGAAGGTGGCAGAGTCGTGGCTGAGCATTTAGACGGTGATCCTAATTCTGCATTTTCCAAAAATCTTACATCAGTCCATGAAGGGACAGAATGAGTATTCAAAAATTCCCTGTGAGGGCAAACATTAGTTGAAGTAGAGGGAAAACACACAACATCTGCATATGATTGGTGATATAGAGGAGGAATCTCCTTAGGTGCCATGGTCGATACTTCATGTGCAGGATGAGAGGAGACTTCTATACATATTTGCGTTTCCAGCCTCACTTGGGAAGGGGGTGCTGCTGGAGTCATCCTGGCCTACAGGTGGTTATAGAGTTTCTGCAGTCTAGCAATGATATCCCTCTGAGCATGCTCTGGTAGGATAGTAAAATTTGTGAGAAGCTCCTCCTATTCTTCACAATAGACGCTGGATGGTTCATCCTTATTTTCAATATAGCCTCCGGGCTCTTGAGTCAAACAAGGTGACATACTAGCAGGGGATAAGTTGGAGTCTGGGCTCGTTTCATCGATAATGATAAAACCTTGGCAGGAAGAGCCCATACCAGGTATGCTGGGTGTATTTAGAGGCTTCGAAGTTAAAAGCGTTGTTCCATTTTCCGGTATATCATCAGAGGAGGCAATTAATGCAGGGCCTGAAGGCTTCCGATGAAGGGAAGAAGCCAAACCGGGGTGACTGATCTTGTTTAAATAGTTGATAGTCGAGAAAACTGTTCCCTTGCCCGGTTCAACAGAGGGGACAGTTGGAGTTAGGTGAAGTGGAGTCAAGTATGGACACAGAGGTTGCGGGTCCACCATAGTTTGAAAATGCCTTTGAATAAATATTCCATGCGTGTGTAGTAAGTATCTATTTGCACGCAGAAGGCATACTGCCTCTGAGTTCCTAAAGGTAAGCAGGATCAGTTTATTTGTGGAGGTACTGTACAAAAAATCCACTTTAATAATGTCATCAGCCTTTATCTGTGCAAGGTTCATTGGTTGCAGGACTTTAAGGACATGAGTTTTCCTCCGGTGGTGAGATTCTCCAAAATTGAGCACAGGAAAATTGAACAAGGCTATTTTATTTCAACTGTATTTTAAATTCCAATGCTTCTCATTGAAAGGGAGAAACGAACCCTTCAAATTCCAATCCAAATTAACCCGCCCATCAGGTCGCTGAACAACAGGTGAGTTCACACATGCTGGGGCTAGAAAGCCCGGAGATGAAGGCATTGTCTCAGGTTGAGGTTTAGACGATAAGCAAAAAAGATCTTGAGACAGTGGACAATCCCTATGAGAGTTCCTGGAGTTTAATATCGCCTCCAGGATTTTAAAAAGTCTATTAAAATTCATTTTTCTGACTCTCAGTGGCTTATACTTTTTGATGTTTTTGGATTTTTTTACATTTAGGGCACTTTAGGTTTAGATCTACATTTGCAAAGCTGGGCAGGGAGGTGATTGTCTGCAATAACACTCTGTCTATGATGCAAATTTATTTTTTTTAATTCCTCCATGAGGGTCTTTAGCAGACCATTAGCCTCCATAATAAAGTTTTTGATGCAGCCAATCTCTTTGGAGATTATCGCCATCTGGGAATTCATCTGTAGAAGATCAGGTGAGAAAAAAACAAGATGTTTGCTTTCATCCCCCTTAGAGGTATCAGATGAATGTTGCGGGGGAGAATTTGGCATACATAGAATGGGCGGAGCCCCATGACTGGTGTCAGAGGGGGCTATGGCTTCAGGAGGGGTGCAGGGATGAAATTTTAGCAGATTTTCGGCCTGCTCCAAATCCAAGGCTAGATTTTGTGTGAGGGGAGGGAACAAACCTTGTGCTCCAAGCGTGTCTCTAATATCTATGGACCAGTCCAGCAGCACGTTAGTAGAAATTGTTGGGACATCATTTTAAAACGGGCAAGTTGAAAAGACATTGTCCGTAGGCCTTGGGCCCACCTCCACTGGGGACAAAATGGCAGGTGTCTTTTCATCCATGGTCAAGGGAAAGAAATGAGTGATTTTTAATTGCTTCGCACCATTTGAGAATAAACCTGTTTCCCCTTCTAACAGGATTTCCTGGTCTTTACACATTTTCCTGGTACAGACCACTTTTGAAGCGATGACTTTAAGGGGGAAAAAATCAAAAGGCAGACATGGCTTCTTAAAGAAAAAGGGACCGGCAATTCGTTGGTAAAAGGAGAGAAAGTATATGTTTAAAAAATAACCACTTTCTTGTCTTGCACTGAGCCTAATATAGTTTATGTCAAGATTAGTACTCACGGCTCATAAACAATCAGTAGTTGCTCCTTATCTCCCCCTCAGAGGCAGTCAGAGGCCTGTACGATGAGTCACAGGACTATTATTAAAAGAAGAAACAGAGAGCCGGCATTTACAGCGTCCTTGGAGAGGCTAATTGTTTGTGAATTGAGAAATCTGTAGGATATAGTTACACAAACTTAGTTAAAGGCTCAAAAAAGAAATATTAAAAGTACGGCAGAGAGAAGCAAAAGCGCACACCTATCTCCACAGTGGCCATCTTCTCTCCACTCATCGCAGGCATGCATGCATTCATCCCAACGGG
Organism: Rhineura floridana; assembly: GCF_030035675.1. NCBI lineage: Eukaryota > Metazoa > Chordata > Lepidosauria > Squamata > Rhineuridae > Rhineura > Rhineura floridana. The sequence continues at coordinate 177,069,662 of NC_084483.1, forward strand.
AGAGGTAGGTGTGGTGTGCAGGCAGGCATCGTGGGCCTGCACAGTTGTAGGCTGGGTGCCTGGGAGCTCCCTCTCTGCAATCTGCAGCAGTGTCAGGAGCTAACACTGACGCAGATTGCGGAACGGGAGCGCTACCCACCCCCCAGGGGCCCTTGGCCAGGGCCCGACCTGGTCGCCCTCTGGCACCGGCCCTGGTGGGATGGTGGAGCGGGATCCAGACAATGTCAAGCATGGAGGTGGAGATGAACCATTAGCCCTGCCATGATCCTGATGAAAATCATGGTTCAATTATGTTGAGAAGAAAGCTTCCATCAATGCCAGGATGTCCTTAAGAATGACGGCATGATGAGCCTTTCTAGATGACCGGTCACATTAGGCCCAAGCCATAATGGGTACTCCCTGTTGAAATATGAGAGGCTCCACCTGTATTGGCATCCTGCCGGCTCCTGAAGGCACACCTGTTCAGGCAAGCATTCTCGGCACTTGAACTTTTGATTTTATTAACTGGTTTGATTGTTTTTAACTGTCTTAATTCTCATATTTTTAACTGGTTTATTTTACTGTATAGTTCAATTAAGGAACTTTTAATGTTTTAATTATTATTATTATTATTATTATTATTTATTGGATTTATTAGTCGCCCATCTGGCTGGTTGTCCAGCCACTCTGGGCGACATACAAAGCAAAATCATACAAAAACATCATAACATCAAGTATTGAAAGTCTAAACAATAAAATAGAACCTAATTCTGTCCTTGTCCGAAGCCTCCTTACTCTTGCCCGACGACAGAGTAGACCCGGTAATGGTGTTAGTGGTGGTTGGCAACAGTGTATGGGCTGGGGGCCAGTATAGGAGGCAGCTTGAGGTTGCTGCATGATGACAAGGGATACAGGCCGGGCAGTGAGTTGCAATTTGGTATTTTATGTATTTTATAATTGAGTTTATGTTGTAAACTACTTAGAAGCCATTTTAGCATATAAGAGGTATATATGTGAATAAATAAATAAATAGTAATTTTGTGGCAAAAGTGGGAACTGTTGAATTATAGTAAAGATCAACAACTGGAGTTGGCCCTACCATTAAGTAGAGTGAGGGGGTTATCTCAGGCAGAGGCAGAGAGTGGAAAGAGCTGTGTGAACCATGCAGCTTATTGCCCTCAGGTGTGGTGGAGAACTGTGTCCATCGCTGGTGCTGAAGTAAGAGTCAACTGCTAGTCTAGTTGGGTTTTGTACATGGAATGGGGGACACCATCTTGTCCTTGACTGATAAAGCCCTATACAGCTTGGGTCCAGGCTATCCGAAGGATTGTATCTTCCCATGTGAGCCTGTCTGAACTCCGAGATCATTGGGGGAAGCCCTTCTCTTGGTCCTGACACCCTCACAGGCGTGATTGGTGTGAGCACAGGAGAGGGCCTTTTCTGCGGCTGTCCCCAGGGGCTGGACCTCCTTTCCTAGGGAGGTTAGACTGGCTTCCTACCTGCTATCCTTCTGTCAGCAGGTAAAAACTTTTCTATTCTGACAGGCTTTTGGGAACTGACTTCAGGGGCTTTAATGGTGTGCTGTTTTACTCATTTTTATTTTGTGTTTATAATCAACGTGTTTTAAACAGTTTTAATTCTATAGATAGTTTAATTACATTTTAATAATAATTTTTGTATGTTTTTACTTATATGTTTTTATCTGTATTTGTGCTAATTTTTTGTAAGCTGCTTTACAGGTTAAGTGAATATAACAACCACCACCTTCTCCTCAGGCAGCAAAAAGTCTCTGGCTGGCTCTGCCAAAGACTGTTCCTTTCCTAGGTGCCTTCTTTTTATGGCAACATCCAGCTGAAAGTGAGAATACTTAAGAGAATACTCTACCTATATTGTTGTTGTTCACTCCTTTCGTATGCTCTTTATGATTAAGTGTATGTAAATTGTACAAAATAAATAAATAAACCACCTGCCCCCCCTTCCTCTCAGAATCCTCTTGTGCAATCCCATGTCAGGAAAGAAAATCAATTGTACGGGAATTCTTTAATCTCCACAGCCAATCAAAACAGTTGGTTGTATCAAATGTTAGGCCCCATCTGCACTATACATTTAGTCATGTTCATTGATTTCAGTGGGTGAAATCTGGGGGTCTGGGTATAGCTTAGTTGGATACTGCCCAGTTTGACTTTGCCTTTCTGTCCAATTCTTTCTATGACTCTATACACTTTTTTTCGTATTCTTCTTTCATACACTTTACATCTCTCTCCCACCTCTCCCTCAGAGATAGGGGGCCATATTCTTGATCTTTGTTAGATGTCTCAGACATCAGCAGCATTTATAGCAGAGGTGGAGAACCTCAGCCACAGGGGCTGAATGCGGCCCTCCAGGCTTCTCTACCTGGCCCTTGGGACACTCCCCAGACCACACCTCCTCCCTAGGCCTGCTCCACTTCCTCCCTGAGAGCTTTTGCTTGGCTGGGATGCGTCCTTGAACTGTGATAATTGCTTGGAGGCAGTCATGGCTGATGGCGCCAAGGCTGAAGCATCCTGGGCAGCTCCTGGCAAGTTTGAACTAAAACCCAGAGCGGATTCCACTGCCCCATTGACATCGGAGCCACCAGCCACCACTGCCTGGAGGAGAATGGAGAGGGGTGTGTGTGCGTGTGTAGAAGCCTCTGTCTCTGGTGTGGCTGGAATGTCGCCAACTGTACAAAGACAAGAGTCACATCCATTTTGCCTCTGGCTCTCCTCCACATTGGCATGTGACCCCTGCGAGGTTGCCCACAAGGGAACGCAACCCTGGGCTGAAAGAGGTTCCCTGCCCCTGATGTATAGTCTATTTGTAACAGGGAGAGGAGTGTGCTGTGGCCTTGCTCAAGAGGGTTGGCTCACCTGGAAAAAGGGAGAAATTTGTTTGCTTTTTTTTTTTTTTAGTTGCAGACTGGGTTTTACCATGCTGAAGAGGGGGAAGGTCACTGCTTGCAAAAAGAAAGAAAAAGGAAAAAGAAAAGGGTTCCTCTGATTTACAACTTGAGTGCTTCTGCTCTTTAGGACACTACACAGAAGTGACTTTTCTACAAGATATTTCATTTTAACCTTGCTCTCCTTGCAGACCAGACTGATTTGTTCCTCTAAGATTTACAGTATATATCCCACCTTTCTTCCATCAGGGAATTTTGGGCAGCGTACAAAGGATTCCTCAGTGGTCTCCAATCTGAGCACTGATCAGACATAGCCCCCCTTGCTCAAATTTCTATCCACGCTTAGTTTTATTTCTTTATTTGAAAGGTTTTTGCCCTGTCTTTCCTCAAAAGCAGTTAACAAACTATAACATCGCATGATAATATTAGAGCTAAGAGCACCAGGATATAAATCGGACACTACCATAAATATAAATAGGGCTTTCCATAGGTATCTGGTTTGCTACTGTGAGAATAGGATGCTACTTATTTATTTATTAAATTTATATTCTGCCCTTCCTCCCAGAAGGAGCCCAGGGTGGCAGACTAGATGGGCCATTGCCCTGATCCCACAGACTCTTCTTATGTTCTTAAGTCCTACCACTAAAAGAAATTCCATTAAAACAAAATTCAGCAGAGCCTAAAACACAAAATTCAGCAGAGCCTAAGACCCAAAAAACATTTTTTTTAAAAAAAGGAAGATATTCACTGTTTGCTGACAAGTCATTAGTGAAGGGGGCAAGACGGGCCTCCAATCATAGGATTTTCTAAGTGGAAGGTACCTTGAAGGTTATCCAGTCCACCCTGGTCCCCTGCTCAATGCAGGATGCAACTAAAGCACCCCTGGCAGAGGGTCATCCAGCCTCGGCTTAAATGCATCAAGTGAAGGAAAGCTCACCACCTCTGGAGACAGCCTGTTCTGCCGCCACACAGCTCTCACCATTAGGCAGTTTCCTCTCTTAATGTGTTTCTAGAAATCCTTGGCACAGTTGTGGCAATTAGTGCCCCCAGACCATGGACACTTCCACCTTGGCAGTTTACAGTGCTACTAACTCGAGCATGCAAATTTTGCACAGTATCCACACAACATCATCCTCATCAAAATGCTATAACATAAGAAGAGTCCGGCTGGATCAGGCCAAAGCCCATGAAGTCCAGCATCCTGTTCTCACAGTGGCTAACCAGAAATCTATGGGAAGCTCACAAGCAGGACCTGAGTCTAACAACATATCCCCTCCCCCAACATTTAATTTGGATTTACCATTTCCGTGGAAAGCCCAACGAGTAACTCTCCTGCAGAAACGGTAAATCTGGATTAAATGGGAACAGGGCTAGGTGATGAGGACAACATCATGTGGATGTTGCAGAAATGAAGCAAAACCCTTGTGTGGATGAACAGCACCAAATCCACAGTAAACTGCCATGTGGAAGCACTCCGTGTCCTACAGGAGGAGTTCCCAAATTTTATTCCCCATGGACCACTTAAAAATTGCTGAGGGTCTTGGCGGACCCCTTAATGATTTTTCTGCCTGTTGTAGCAGATGTAGATGTTTAAGATAGGGCCTCATAAGGTCTGTTGTATTGTTCTATGGTCCTATTCTTAATGTTTTAAATTGTCTTAGTATCTTAAGTGTACGTTTCATGGTTTTAATGTCACGAATAGTTTAATTCTATTTTAATTGTATATTTTTGTATGTTTTTTTACCTATGTGTAGTTTTTATCTGTAAGCCGCCCTGAGTTCCAGTTTTGGAAAAAGGGCGGGGTAAAAATAAAGATTCATTCATTGATTCATTCACTCTGCTAGATGCTGTACGATTTTTAATTGTATTTTCATTGCTTCTTTTATTTTGTATGTATTGTATTCCATAGGATTCAAACTGTAATAAATAAAATACAAAGTAGGAAATAAAAGAAACAGTTCAAATACATTTAAAAATCCATATGAATATTTAATGTGATGGATCTGCTATCTGCTGTCTTTGACTGCAAATCCACAGGCATGCCACAAAACACCTGAATGGGCCACTGGTGGCCCGTGGACTGTAGTTTGGAAACCTTTGCCCTAGAAATTGGGACTGGTGAATAAAAAAAGAAAAAAATTAATCATTTTTTCAAAGTCAGCATTTTATATGGAGCCCAAGCTGAGCAGGGTATACCTTAGCAATAAATGTCTTTTGTTTTGCTTAATAGTGGAATAACATTTTTGGTTGGGTGAATTAAGGAACATTGTGTTTCTTTTTTTTCCTTATGTATTGAACCCATTCAGGCTTGTGTTCCTTGGACTGTTTTTTTTTTTAAACTACTGATGTCAACCTCCTCTGGCTCATGTCTTAGAGTGACAAGACTCGTGCTTTTCAAAGGTAATGTGGAATATTTAAGCTGAGTTTTCTTTTGGGAAGTAAATTTCATGTTGTGGGGAGTGTGGAGAGAGAAAACATTGATACTTGGGAAAAGGTATAATGTGTTAGAGAATCGGACTGTTGTTTCTTGACAAGTTAGACGCAGGCTGCCTTACTCAAGCATGTTAAAGTATGATCAAAATCGAATGCTGACAGTTTAAAACACCTGCAATTGGCCAGTGGTTGACCTTTCCCCCCCTGACTTGTTTAATCATTTGCTGTCTCCAGAACAGACTGTCAAACTGGAAGATTGGAACTTTCCACTGAAAAGCTCCTGTCATTAGCTACTAAGATTTATGCATGACAGTCTGCCCATCACATAATATGCACGTGGACGACAGCAACTTACCTCTTTTATGTCATGATAGAAGCGTGAAATTGCCCATAAATGAGGAAGAATGCTATTATTTAATCAATCAAAATTGTGTCAATTGGCTGAAATTTGTCTCCAGTATAAACAAATGGAATGTCATTTTTATTTCTTTTTCTGGCACTCTGAGAAAACATAGCCAAATTACTTGCAGATCGAGCCGTCCGAAAACAAGGTAGGAAGTGAACCAGGAGTCCGAGCCATTAAAAATAATTGCAGAGATTATGCTGAATCACTCCTTTGTACAGTGTACGTGCACCTTTTCTTTCCATAAAGGGAGAAAAACCAATAGCCACTCTTCTGAAATTCAGCGCTTGTGAAGTGAATGTGTCCACATTGACTGGGGATAAGAACATACGAAGATCCCTGCTGGAGCAGAAAAAAAGGTCTATATGTGGTCTGGCATCTTGTTTACCCTAGTGCACAACTAGATGCCTATGGGAAGCCCACACTAGCAGGAAAGGAATGCAACAGCCCTTACCTGCTGTGAGGGCTGGCATAAGGCATCCATCTACCTCCTTCAGGGCAGACCTCCTGCCTCCTCCTTGTCTTCTTCAGAATGACAGAATGGGTTTGAAGAATTTTGCCCAGCTGGGTTGGTTGAATCCTGTAGACCAGGAGTGGAGAGCTGGATCTAGTCTGATGGGCCAAATTTGACAGGTGGGTGGGGCAGATGCCAGTCACCTGACATCCCAATGACATCAGGTCAGGATGATCAGGGGACTGGAAACAAAGCCCTATGAAGAGAGACTGAAAGAACTGGGCATGTTTAGCCTTGAGAAGAAAAGACTGAGAGGATATGATCATACTCTTCAAGTACTTGAAAGGTTGCCACACAGAGGAGGGCCAAGGTCTCTTTGCAATCATCCCAGAGTGCATGATACAGAATAATGGGCTCAAGTTACAGGAAGCCCGGTTTCGACTGAACGTCAGGAAAAACCTTTGAACTGTTAGAGTGGTATGACAATGCAACCAATTACTTAGGGAGGTGGTGGGCTCTCCAACACTGGAGGCATTTGTGAGGCAGCTGGACAGCCACCTGTTGGGTATACTTTAAGTTGGATTCCTGCACTGAGCAGGGGGTTGGACTTGATGGCCTTATAGGCCCTTTCCAACTCTATGATTCTATGATTCTAGGTGATTGGGCCCTAGCATCAGGTGTGTGAAGAACTTTCCTGTGGGATTTAGTCAGCTGATGGGTGGTAGAGCCAAAGCCTGTTTTCCTTTGTCAATGCACAGTTAAGGCTCTAACTGTCCCATCCCTAATGTCAGGGCAGCTGGGTGTAGTTTGGGGAAAATGGCCTTGGAGGCCAAATTTGAACCCCTGGTGGGCCAAGGTTCCTTCACCCCTGTGTAGATCATGTGTACCTATAAGCTTCACTGTAATTGCTGTTCCATATCTGAAAACAATGCCATCTGTAAAAAGGAAGCATTTTCCTGGGTGCTTCAGAACTGCAGCTGTATTTGAAATGACCCGTATATATTATTATTGTTATTATTATTAAGCATTTATTACCCACCCTTCACCCAAAGGTCCAAGGGTGGGTTACAACAATTTAAAAACATGTCTAAGTTGTCAAAATGGAAATGGACTGCCTTCAAGTCGATCCCAACTTATGGTGACTCTATGAATAGGGTTTTCATGGTAAGCGGTATTCAGAGGGGGTTTACCATTGCTTCCCTCTGAGGCTATTCCTCCCCAGCTGGCTAGGGCCTGCTCAGCTTGCCACAGCTGCACAAGCCAGCCCCTTCCTTGTCTGCAACTGCCAGCTGGGGGGCAACTGGGCTCCTTGGGACTATGCAGCTTGCCCATGGCTGCACAGGTGGCAGGGCACGTAACCCCTGAGCCACTCATTGAGGGGGTGATCTTTAGCTGGCCCTTGACACCCAGGAGACACGAGCGGAGATTCGAACTCACAGACTCTGGACTCCCAGCCAGTCTCTCTTCCTCACTGTGCTATACCAGCTCAAATAAGGTGTCAAAGGCCAGGGTAAAGAAGTGCACCTTCAATATTCACCTAAAACTATACAATGAAGTTGCCAGATGCACCTCAGTGGGGAGGGAGTTCCATTCCAGAGAATGCCCTCTCCCAGGCCACTCCCCCAACTTCTGAGAGTGGTGGAACTATCAAAAGTACCCCCTCTGCTGATCCCAACATCAGAGAAGGTCTGTAGGGAAAGAGGCAGTCTTTCAGATATTTGGGACCTAAGTCGTTTAGGGCTTTAAACACTGGCGTGAACACCTTGAATTGAACACCAGACAGAGAGGCCTGGAAGGCCTCAATTGACCTCCGAGCCTGAGGTTCCCCAGCCCGTCTGTATACAGGAGGGCCCATGTGGTTAGCTCTTCTTCAGCGAATGGCCATGTGTCCTACTTTAGGGAGGAGAGTCCTCTATGTGAAGGACTGTAAGATGGCATGTCAAGTGTGATCTGGTCCTACTCCAGTTTAAAGATAAAGAACCCCAAGGAGCAGAGCAGGAGGGGCCCTGAAGTTGCCCATCATCAGTTCTCATCTGGACAGCAGACTGAGCAGACACAGCAGTCACCTGGTCACGGTCTTCTCCACAATGGTGTGATGTATTTAAAATAGTAATTATTCCTACATTTGCAAAGTGGCATGTTCAGATTTTATGCAAATCAGCATCCGCTTTTTTGGGAGACACATTTCCTCATTTTTAGCCATGCTTACTTTTTCATGTCGGGTAAGTTTTAACTTGGGTTCATACACTGAGCAGAGGGTTGGACTTGATGGTCTTATAGGACCCTTCCCACCATACTATTCTATGATTCTATGGCCATGCCTAAGTGCCTACTTTTTACGACTGCAGCATGAATGTCCTTCCCCCACTCAAAAGGCAATTTCAAATAATATTCATAAAGCTCATTACTTTTTTTTGGTGGTTTGATTTTGGAAACACCCCAGAGCTGTACATATTGCTTCCCATTGCTGCCTTTGCCCATCTGTCAAAAGCTGAAGTGGTGCCCCTGTGAGGAATGTGGGAAGATCTTGCTTGCTCTTTACAATAGACCATAATAGCAGCTCTGTTATCAAAAGTCTTAATACTGCTTGAAAGCTTAGCTTTATCGTCCAAGCCCTCCTGTCTGAAGGATCCCTCCCTCAATGGCAAAAAGTAAACCTACACTTTTAACCAGAAATCTTTTATTGTGTGACCCTACACTGGGTAAGGCAAGTTCCAGAGGTAATGAAATCCTTCAGAGATCCTGCTTGTAAAAAACATTAATCTTCCGGTGACGGCATCTCTCCTTCTCCATCTCTCCAATTGGAGAGAAACACCTGACTGTGCAAAGCCCAAGGACTTTAACCATAGAATCATAGAATAGTAGAGTCGGAAGGGGCCTATAAGGCCATCAAGTCCAACCCACTGCGCAATGCAGGAATCCAAATCAAAGCATTCCTGACAGATGGCTGTCCAGCTGCCTCTTGAATGCCTCCAGTGTCAGAGAGCCCACTACCTCTCTAGGTAATTGATTCCATTGTCGTATGGCTCTAACAGTTAGGAAGTTTTTCCTGATGTCCAGTAGAAATCTGGCTTCCTGCAACTTGAGCCCATTATTCCGTGTCCTGCACTCTGGGACAATGGAGAAGAGATCCCGGCCCTCCTCTATGTGACAACCTTTCATGTACTTGAAGAGTGCTATCATATCTCCCCTCAGTCTTCTCTTCTCCAGGCTAAACATGCCCAGTTCTTTCAGTCTCTCCTCATAGGCTTTGTTTCCTGTTCCCTGATCATCCTTGTTGCCCTCCTCTGAACCTGTTCCAGTTCTCATATCTGGGAATTTTTTATTTTATTTTTAAGGTGGTCTTATACTCATTCCCCAATTTAGCCTGCATGATGTGACCCTCTTCTACCATAGCCAATTTAGTAATCATGCCCAGCACCAGTGGGCAGCCAGATTGGGCCCTGACTATTTATTTATTTAACTTGTATACCACTTTATATTTCAAAAAATCTCAACGTGGTTTACATTTCAACAAAAATCAAGATAAGTTTTACATTCGATACAGTTTCTAATAATAAGAAAAACAATAATCCACATTTTAAGTAACATAACTGAGCAATAAATCTCTAATCAATATACATAACATGAAACCAAAATGAATCATATACAAAACAAAGAATATAACAAGTATAAAATATATCTAAAAATTTACGTGAATATTACAATAAAACATGTATACAATATCTTACGCCTGTTTTAATTGGAATTAACTATTGAGAGGAAACCACTACTAAAAATGGACCCATACAGCATCAGGGCACCAGCATTGGAGAAAAAGAAAAAAAATGAGTCTTTGACCTTCACAGAGGATTCGGGGGCGCTGCAACTGGCTGGTTATACAAAAGATAACTCAAATCTTGTATCCAACAAAATCTTATGAGGTGTTGTGTTTTTGGTGCCACAGACCTCATGGCCCTTCATCAAGACCTCTGCTTCCAGTGTAGCCCACTCCCCAGGGCTTTCCTCATTTGACTGCCTGATGGCCTTCAGCTCAATCCACGCTGTCCCAACCATGGTGTCCTAGATCAGCCCTTTGTTCCAGACTTCCACAATCAAGCCCAAGTCCAGGCAGCTGATCTCAAAAAGAAAGTCTTGTTCCCAGCATGGCTGGTCCCCTCAAACACCAACAGTTGTGCTCTTCACATTTTGTACCTTAAAATGCCTGTTGAAACAAAAAAGTCATGCACTTGAAGATCAGCAGGGAGGTCTAATCTCAGTTGAGAGGGCGTTCCACAGGCTTGGACACACAGAGATCTCAGTAATTGGGCAGGGATATAAGGGATCAGGCGGTCCCCAGGTGCCTGTGGCCCAGAGGGCTGCCTGAGGGGCCTCTCCTTATGGTAAGAGGCTGAAGCTCCCATTTAGCAATCTGCGGCAGCATGGGGTTATGGGGCTCAGTGACCCAACACTGCCACAGTTCCGGATTGCAAAGTGAGAGCTGGCGGAAGCTCCCAGGCACCCCCCAGGGACCCCCCGATACAGGCAATGTGGGGCTTAAATAAGCTCACCCACCCCACCTACCTGCCACATCAGTGTGCATGTCTGCCATCACCCAATATGGCAGTGGAGTTGTCCCTAATGGTTGAGGCCCCACCACCATCTTGCAGGCATGTGTGTGCAGTGCGTGATGCATGCATGCTGGCACAACAGGTAGATGGGGCGGGCAGGCTTACTTAAGTCCTGTGCTATCTGGGAGCAGGTGGGGGTGTTCGGTCTTACAGCTGTGAGGGCCCAGGGCAGGCTGGTGCCCAAGGGCCCAGTCATACTTGGCACCAGCCCTGTTAGTATTAGTGATAATAATAGTGGAAGAAGTAATAGAATCAGGGAGAAATAGCAGATTCATAGCTGAGAGGGCCACAAAAATGATCTGGATCGAATATTCACCCAGTGCAAGACATTCCCCCCCAGGGATGGGTGGGGGGAAATTAGATTCAATTTGCATTTAAAGGTGAACCTATTTAATTCACACTCTCTGCAACAATACATGAACTGAAACATAGTAATCCTTCAAAACCTGCACTTTTCTGAATTTTGCGATGTAGCTCTCCAAGCAATGTTTGCAAAAAAATGCATATATTAGGGGGAAATGTGCATAAACATGAATATATTAGTGAAAATAACATAACAATGCATTATAAGGGAAACAACTTGCAAAAATATGTACTTTAGTCAAAACTGCACACAAACTATGAGGAGAAATTCGGTCTAAATTGCTGATAAATTTTCTGAGGATTTCTTTGTTTAAAATTTGCAAATCATGGTAAAATGTGGAGAACTAGATTTAAGACTGAAAAAAAGAGAAATGGAGAGAACTGAAATCGACAGATCAATCCATTGCTATCTGCTACTAACTACAGTATCTCTGATAGGTGGCCATCCAGCCTGTTTATAAAACTTTAATGGAGGAGAGTCCACCACCTTCTAAGGCCATCTGTTCCTTTGCTGAACAACTTGTACTATCATGACATTCTTCCTAATGTTTAGTCTAAGCCCCTGTTTTCCATATAATTTGAACCCACTTGTTTGGATCATACTCTCTAGAGCAACAGAAATCAAATTTGTGTCAACCCTTCGTATATATGAAGATAGCTAGCTACCATATTGCCCCTTAATATTTTGTTCTCAAAGCTAAACGTTCCCAGTTCCTTTGACCTTTCCTCACAGGCCTTGGTTTTTAGGTCCTTCACCATCTCTGTCGTCCTCCTCTGGATACGTTTTAGTTTGTTGAAGTCCTCTTTAAACTGTGGTGCCCAGAATTGGACACACCCCTCTAGGTGAGGTCTGAACAAAGCAGACTATAGCGGTACCACCGCTTCTCATAATCTGGACACTGTACATCTGTTGATGCAACCTCGCATTGCATTAGCCATTTTATCTGCCATGTCACGCTGCTGGATCATGTTTCACTTGTGATTTAGTAAACCCCCTAGATCCATTTCACATGTTCTGGTGCCAAGCCAGGTGTCACCCATCTAGTATTTAATAGCAGTAGTGGAGGAACTGAGAATGGCCCCTGTACAATCTGGTTTCCTTCCTAAGATATGATGGGGAGGCTCTTATCTACCTCAGTCAAGACCAATGAAAGAGCCTTCTCTGTGGCCATGCCAAAATCAGGGAATTCTTTTTTGCAGAAGACCTGGCTGGCCTTCCCACTCCTGATCTGGTTGCTTAAAAATTTGTAAGGATCAAGGATTTTTAGTTTATTCTGAGTCACAGCTTTGATGTGAGGTGCCTTGAGTCCTGTTTTAACAGTGGAAAAGTAGATTTTCCAAAATAAATGTTCTAAATAGTACTAACAACAATTGCATGTATACCATACTCATGAGGAGGCACTTCACGTACATTATCTCACTAAACCTTATGAGAATTACTGCTTCCCAGTGGAGATCTGTACTCCACTGGGAAACTTGGGCCCTCCAGACTACTACTCCCACCATCCCCAAATATTGTTCTTGCTGGCTGACGCTGATAGGAGTTGGAGTCCAACAACACCTGGAGGGCCACAGTTTCCCCACACTTGCACTACAGAGTCACCACTCTCCATAGCTGAGTACCTTTTGAAAGTGGTCTAAGCCAGGAGGAGGGGTAAAGACTATACAGTTTGTTTCTCAGCACAATTCAAAGTCTTGGTTTTGACCTTCAAAGCCCTAAATGGCCTGGAAATCCAGGGGTATCAGAAGGACCATCTTCTCCTGCACCAACATTCATATAGTAGTTGAAATGTATCATCAGAGGCCTTTCCCAGGGTGCTGTTTGCCTGTGGAGTTCAGGCATGGGCGACTGGAGTGGAATGATGGCTGGAGTCCACAGGAACAGGTAAAGTGGAAGCCAGGGAGATCAACAGTAGGTGGAGCCAGAACAAATGACAGGCAGAGCCAAGTCATCCTTCTCCCTTCCAAGTTCTACAAAGGCAACACTGAGACTAACTGTGCATTCACACTGTACAATTATTCTATTATTACTCCACTTTAAACAGTCATGGCTTCCCCAAAGTATGCTGATAACTGTAGTTTGTGAAGGGTGCTGAGAGTTGTTAAGAGACCCCTGTTCCCCTCATAGAGCTAAAATTCCCAGAGCTTCCTGGGAAGAGGGATTGATTGTTAAACCACTCAGGGGATTGTAGCTCTGTGAATATTAGGCAGGCGCCATCTCTGCTATCTTTTCGGCGCCTTTTGAAGACTTTCCTCTTTCAACAAGCCTTTTAAGTTGAGACCTATCCTAGTCTGCATCTGTGTCAGAATTGCTCGTTAAAAAGTTTTTTTTAATAATGTTTTTAATCCTTTTTAAAAGATGTTTTTAAAGCTTTTTTAAAAAAATGTTTTTAACATTGTTTTGTTTTAATGTATTTTAAGGTCTGTTTTTATGATGTTTTAAAGTGTTTTTAGCGCTTCTGTTTGCTGCCCTGGGCTCCTGCTGGGAGGAAGGGCAGGAAATAAATAGATAGATAGATAGATAGATAGATAGATAGATAGATAGATAGATAGATAGATAGATAGATAGATAGATAGATAGATAGATAGATAGATAGATAGATATGAGGAGAATAGGAGCCTCCTAACAACTCTCAGCCCCCTTCACAAACTAAACTTCCCAGGATTCTTTGGAAGGAGTGGAATAATAGTGGAATAAATGTAAGGTGTGAATGTGGCCTAAAGGGATAGTCAGTGCCAATCCCTGGAATGGTTGTAAGTAAGAAGTCAGGCAGGTGGGGGCCGAGTGCCTTTTATGTGGTTACTTTTCAACTACAGGTCTCCCCGCTGTTTTAATTGTCATCTTGTAGCATCAGGCAAAGTATGTCCTGATCATTTTTATGGAGCTAGGACAGGGCTGGCAGACACAGGCGAGCACAATCCTGCTTCTCCATCCCTGAATTGCATGTTCAGAAGAATGTCTAAACATGGCTATAGATATGCGATCTTCTCATTGATACAAAAATCTGGTTAAGGCCTTGATTGTCCTGACAGCCTTCTCTTCTTCCCATCAATCCCCTTTTCTTTGTGAGCTGTTACCTGTTCCCCTTGTACCTTAACTTCACCTTCAGCGTTGCACCTCCAGTGTCATAGGCATGATTACCTCTAAAGACTAGTTGCCGGGAATCACAAGTGGGGAAAGTGCTGTTGCACTCTGGTTCTGCTTGCGGGCTTCCTCTGTTCGGCCACTTTGAGAACTGGATGCTAGATTAGATGGTCCTTTGGTTTGATCCACCAAGGCCTTATTCTGCTGCCCCCTGATCTTCTTTTGCTTGTACCAATACAAGCATAAATTTTAAAAAAATGGTTAAGGAAACCCACTCTGGACTTTGGAATTCTAAATCCAAGTTTGAATCTGGAACTACAAAGTTTTTTAAAAAAAAAAAACACGGCCACTTAATTCAAATTAGTAGTGACAAGTGTGGCCTGTAACAATGTGGAGTACTCCAATTCATTGTCCCAGCCAGCCAGCCAGTCATGCCCACCTTTATGATATTCCATTCCATTCCTCCTCCCATCCATTTTTCTGTCCTACAGTCAGAAAACAGTCCCAACAGTCAGTCAGCATTCTGTGGCCTCTCAGCCCTCCTAGTGGGAGGAAGGGCGGGATATAAATCTAATAAATAAACAAACAAAATAATAAATAAATAATTGAGTTGTTCTTGCTTTCTCCCCCCCCCCCAAAGGTTGTATTTGCAAACCTTGGGGTTTTCCTAAGCCTGCTGATATCACCCTTGTGTGCCTTGGTGGTGCCTTTTTGGCCGCATAAGTTCATCCATGCCACATATTTTAAGCACATCTAGTACACATTTAAAGCACATTACCTGTCCCAAAGAATCATGGGAAATGTAGTTTGTTAAGGGTGTTGGGAATATGTATCTCTGTGAGGGGAAAACCACAGTTTCCAGGATACTTTGGGGGAAGTCATGTGCTTTAAATGTGCATTGGATGTGCTTTAAGTGTATGGGGTGGATCCTGACCATGGGAAATTGAAGGAATGATATGCAGTCAGTAAAGTGCTACAGAAGTTAATGGATAAAATGATAAATTCTTAGATATTCCAACATGGATGGAACTGAAAGCGACAGTATGGGGTATTGTTGAATTGTTTAATTATACAGCTTTCCCAGATAATTGCAGCCTTCATTTCACTATCGCCAACTTCATTTATAGCAGCTGAACTTTTTTTCAGTTTGCTTCGCAGCGGCACAGTGTGTTTACTCCCGTAAGTACATTTTCTGGAATCTTTTAATATACATATTTTGGCCTGCCCTCCTAGACTGTCTGTAAACACAGTAGGGATTACAGCAGACAGAAACCTTGGCTAGGAAATATGATAAATTTCAGCGGATGATTCAGTAAGGAATTGCTCATGAAAACAATCCTCCATTGCACATATTGCTTCAAGGAAGAACTTTGGTGTATCAAAGCTTGTCTTGGTGCTTTGATAGGTTCGAATTTCATACCAGAGTGAAAAATTGATCAGTGGAGATGGAGAAGAGAGAGTCAAGAAAGATTAAGGTTGGGTTCAGCCATTGTAATGAATGAATCCCAGGAATAATGTCTCTCATCAATCATGGGAAGCTAAGATTTATTCATAAAAACACAGTTCCTAATATTTCCAGTGGCTTGGGAATCCTTCTCAGTGGGAACCTGTTTGCCGACAACTTTTCACAAATAAATGAAGTTAAATGCACAAGAGAGCCAACTTTGTTTGCATAGCTGTAGGGTTTCCCTCCCTGCAGACGTTGCAATGCTGGGGGAGAAAAGGGAAATGAAACAGTAGACTTGTCATTTAAGGATTTGAACAGAGCTGTTGACAAGCTGTTCTCCCTGAAGACAGTATGCCCCTGTGCCTGTGTCACATGCCATAAAAGCTTCCCCCTGAGGTCTTAATATGCGAAATGTGTTGCTGCCAATCACATCATTTTTCAATTTAAGAGCAAGCATCCTACATTTTTTGGGTGGACCACAGCACATGGATAGAGGGGTTTTTCCCCATCCATTACCAGCCACAATCTCCACAAAAATAACCCTGCATTGCAATTTGTGATAGGGAAAAAGCTCCCATTGGAGCCAGTGGGAGCTTCCCCACCCCATCACTAATTGCCATGTGGATGAGTGGGGTAACTTTCATGGAGATACTGGCTGGAAAGGAAATAGGAAAATGTCCCCTTCCTGCATGCTGTGATCCTACTAAAATAGCTCTGTGTATTTCCTATTAAATAAGTACAAAAGCCCACCCTGATATGATTGGCAGGGATGTGTGTAGTTAGGCCCTGATACTGATTCTGTTTGGTTGGCACCTGCACTTTGCTACTTAGAGCCAGTGTGGTTTAGTGGAGAGAGAAAGTCTTGGAAAAGATTAAAAGACAGAAAAAAAGAACCCTCAGCCACCATGTACATCTAAGGCAGGGACAGAGCTTGGAAGTAATTAGTTATAAATTCATTACTTTTTTGAAGGATGAGTGGGTAATTCCTTTACATTTTGATTGTAATAGAACTAGGAGTAATTGTATTACTTTTGTGGAGTAATTGTAATGTTTCCAGCATTATTTTGGGGATGACTTGGGGGGGGAGGAAGAAGAGGAAGTCTTCTGCTCCTCTGATTTGTGTATGAAAATCATGTGCCGCAAACTGGGCTCCTGTGCAGTGTCGCTCTTCCCTCATGCTCTGTGGGTGTTTAGGAGACGACGAGGAAGGAGGTGGAGACTGAGATGGGATGGAGGAGAAAACAATTGTTTTAAAAAATGGATGGTGTTGGTGAAGAATGGAATGGAGGGAAAAAGGAGCCGGAGGGCAAGAACATAAAGGAGAAGAAGGACTCGCAGAGCTTGGAAAAGTTACTTTTTTGAACTACAACTCCCATCAGCCCCAGCCAGTATGGCCACTGGATTGGGCTGATGGGAGTTGTAGTTCAAAAAAAGTAACGAATGGAGATAAAGAGCTGTGGAGGTAAAATATGACAATGTGTGTGTGTGAATACTATGTTTGCACTTGGCATACAAAGCGGCCTCCACTACCCTCTCTGGCTACTGTGCTGCATTTGCAATACTTTAACTTTTTTGCTTCTCAGGGGAAAATGTTTGCTTGGGTGAGTGTCCCTTAGTTGGTGGCAGGACAGGGTCCAGGAGGTGGTTAAGTGAGAGAGATTATGCTTGCTGGTTGAGTGGGGGTGGGTGGGTTGCACTTGGGTTTGACGTGCAAAGATCTGAGTAGTGGCCTCTGCCTCCCTCCCCACCTCCCTTACCAGTGGAGAGGCCACAATTGCTATCATGGATAAAAAGAATTATTCTACTACCTCTGTACATGTGTGTTTATTTTTAATGTTGTTTTAGACTACTTAGATGTGCAGCAGCCAAGGCCAGCACCATGTAGGCGTTTTTTTAAAAAAGTAACAAATTTAATTGTAGTGATTACTTTTGAGAAAAAATAAAGCAATCAGTTACTTTCAGAACAATTGTAATTGTAACGGTAATTACTACTTTTTTGGGCCATGTAACTGTAATTGTAATTTATTACTTTTAAAAAGTAAACTTCCAAGCTCTGGGCAGGGAGAGGCCCGCAGGCCAAATATGGCTTTCTAAACCTTTCTTATCTGGCCCTCAGGACTTTCCCCACGTCACATCCCATCCAGCCACACCCACCCTCCCCAGACCATGTCCCTCACCAGCCCCAATTTGAATCCTCCTTGAGGGTCTTGGCCTGGCTGGAATGTGTCCTCTGACTCTGAGAATGCCTTTTGTTTACCTGGATGGAGGATAGAGACGGATGTGTGTGAGAGCGTGTACAAGCTAGCCTGCTGTACAAAGGTAAAATGGATGCTCAATGCACTACCCACTTTCCCCTCTTGTCCCGCCCACTATGTGGTGCCTGGAAGATCACCCTGAGGGGATGTGGCCCTCAGGTCAAAAAAGCTTCCCCATCCAATTTAAGGTAATTGGCAACCCCACTCCACTTCCCTCTCCAAAGGGCCAAGCCCTCTCATTCTTCTTGGAGACCCTGGGTCACACAGGGCCTCAGATCTGTGCCTGCTATTTCAGCTGCAGTGGTGCTAACTGCAGGGATCTGTAAGATGCTGAGAGGGTTTTTTGAACTACAGCCTCCAGTAGCAAGTCTCTGGTAGTTTATCTTTTGTGTCAGCAGCACTCTGGGCCCTTAGCAAACTAAGCAGATTAGTCTCTGTGGATCCAGGGCACCCTCTAGGCTGCATGTCTAGCCCAAATATAGTTAGCTGGCCATACTACCTCCTCTGGAATTAGACCAACAGCTTGCCTTCAACCATGTCGCCTGCCTGAGGCTCTGTAGATTCTTGACTGCTTGATAAAGAACTGCCTCCCCCCCATCCCAGTGGTGACATGTCCAGATGTCCTGGAGCTTGACTGAGGCCTGACAGGGACTTATGAATACACTGGGGGAAGGAGCGGCCCAGTAGAAGGCAATCTGAAACAGGAAAATGTTATGTTTATTTAATTCATTCATTTTTATTAGATTTGGGATGGGGCTGGTGCATCAGTTGGGGATGACATGGCTGAATGGCCCCCTCACCATAGCTATGGCCCTGCCTACTCACCCTTTCCTAGTCTAGCTACCTCACAGGGTTGTTGTGAAGATAAAATGGAAGGACTCCAACATGTGTCACCTGGAGCATTTTGGAGGAATGGTGGGAGAGAAATGTAATAGTAAGGCTCACCATATAGTGTGAACACCGGATAGCCTTCCATAGTGTTCCGTAGAAGGTGATAGCCTTCCATAGTGTTCCTCTCATTTTTCACCTGTCCTCCCTCTTCCTCCTTTTCAAGAGGCGACACGATGACATATGCCTCTTAGTGCCCATCGACATGTCCTGAAGAACCACATGGCAAAGACTTTCTTGGACTATGCTACTTCAGAATGCAGATAGACAGTGGTGGCTGATGCCTATTGGGCAGACAGCAGAGGGCTTAAAGAATAGGTGGGACCAGAGCCAATGACTGGCAGAGCCAAAGCCAATAACAGGCAGAGCCGACCAATTCTAGTTTCGTCCTCATCCCTCTCCTTGCCGAGTTCTACAAGAGCAGCATGGAGACTAAGTAGGAGAGAGCTGACAGGAGGTAGCACTCCTTTGACTTGTTGTAAGTAGGGATGGAAGGTCTTTCAGTTTTAGTTATTTCAGTCTCTCATTTCTCCAATCTTAAATGCAGTTCTCCACATTTCTGCCACAATTTGCAATTTTTTTAAAAACTCATGAAAATTCATCAGCATTGTAAGGCGAATTTCTCCCAGTAAACACATTTTTTTGCATGCAGTTTTAACTAATGTGCACATTTTTGCAAGCAATTTCCCCTAATATAATGCATTTTGTATGTTTTATCCACTAATATATACATTTTTACGCACACTTTCCTCTAACATCTGCATTTTTGTAAACTGTTGGAAAACTGGGTCACAAAATTTGGAGAAGCGCAGATTTCGAAGGATGGCTGTGTTTGAGTTGGCATGCTGTTTTGGAAAGTGCATATTTGATAGATTCGCCTTTAAATGTGAACTGAACTAAATTTCTCCCCTATCCCTAGTTGTAAATAAGAAGGTGGGCAAGTGAGGGCTGGCTGAAGGCAGACTGAGGTTGGTGGGGCACTGCCCCATTCGCCGTAATGGACCAGCCTCCAATGCAGAAAGGGTATTGCATGCTTAAATGTTCCACCATAAAAAACAACAACTCCCTAGTCATAGCCAAAGACAAATTCAGGACAGACAAAGAAAGTACTTCTTTGCAGCGCATAGTTAAACAATAGTTTAAATATTAAAGGTAAAGTATTAAAGTTAAAGTTAATAGTTATTTGCTTCCACAAGAGGCAGTGATGGCCACCAACTTGAATGGCTTTAAAAGAAGATTAGACAAATTCATGGAGGAGAAGGCTATCTCCTAGCCATGATGGCTGTGCTCTGCCATCATAGCTGGATACAGTGTGCTACTAAAAACCAGTTGCTGTCCTGTCCTGAATCTTTCAATATTCAGCTTCATTGAATGTCCACGAGTTCTAGTGTTATGAGAGAGGGAGAAAAAACTTTTCTCTATCCACTTTCTCAATGCCATGCATAATTTTATACACTTCTATCATGTCACCTCTGTCTCGCCTTTTCTCTAAACTAAAAAGCTCCAAATGCTGCAACCTTTCCTCACAGGGAAGTTGCTCCATCCTCTAGATCATTTTGGTTGCCCTTTTCTGGCACTACAATATCTTTTTTGAGGTGAGGTGACCAGAACTGTACACAGTATTCCAAATGCAGCACCATAGATTTCTATAATAACAATTGAATGATAATAATTGTGATTGACTATTGGGGGGGGGAAGGAGACAGTTGTGCACATGCAACATGAGTACATATGGCTACCTTTGGATCCCAACCCTTGGACTCTTCACATAGTCAGAGGCAATATACTTCTGAATACCAGTTGCTGGAAACTGCAGGAGGGGGGAGTGCTCCTGCACTCAGGTCCTGCTTATGGGCTTCCCATAGGCATCTGGTTGGCCACTGTGAGAACAGGATGCTGGACTAGATGAGCCACTGGCCTGATCCAGCAGGCTCTTTTTATGTTCTTATGTAGACTACATCTTTTTTCTTTGACATTCAAACTTTCCACAGGCAGGAAATACTTTTGCTGGTTGGGGTATTCAATCATGCAATCCACCACCTGCATTACATAGTTTTGTTGATTCCATTCTTGGCATCATTAGGAAAGGAATGGAAAATAAAACAGCTGATATCATAATGCCAGTATACAAATCTGTGGTACGACTGCACTTGGGATATGTGTATGGTTCTGGTCACCTCAACTCAAAAAGAATATTGTAGATTTGGAAAAGATTCAGAAAAGGGCAACCAAAATATAGTTTTATAGCCCTTTATAGCTGAAACTACCCTCTAAGACTGTTTGTATTTTTAACACTAATTTGATGTTGATTTGGTGCATGGGATGGTGTGAATTAGCTGTGGCTGCTGCATAGAGGCAGCACCCTGAGAGTGTATTTCAGGAAAGGGAGAGAGAAGCTGGGCATGCTGCAGGCAGCGGGCTGCCTAGTGATTTGCCAATGCCAGTGGGGCTCACCTCAAGGGTGAGACCCCACAGGGGACTACCCTTTTGGTGTCCCCCCTTTTGGGATGCCATTGGGGGGCAAGGACTGCACCCACAGGGGTGTGGCCCATAGAGGGAGGATGGACCTTGAGTGAGAGGCAGAGAAGTGGAGATCTCCCAGGATGAGAGACTGGGAGACGAAATGAATGCTCCCAGGTGAGAGCTGGAAGGGTTTGTCATTCTCTGTGAGGGCAAAGAAGTTACTTTTGTACAGAGAGAAGATTGTGTACTTGTCCATTGTTTTTGTATTTTATATACCCTGCTCCCTCCCTTCTTTCTTAGTTGCTGTTATAGATGTATTATGTTGACACTTTGATTTTATTATGCATTTCCTCTTATTATATATTTTTTTACTTTCTGTATTGTATGGCTATTACATTACGTATCAATGTATATTGTTTGTTATGTTCTATGTGGTCTCTTTACAAAGGGTGGTATATAAATTTAATAAACAACAACAATAATAATTTCCTATGAGGAAAGGTTACAGTATGTGGGCCTCTTTAGTTTAGAGAAAGAACAAGTAAGAGTCAATACGATAGAAGGAGTATAAAATTATGTGTGGCATGGAAAAAGTGGATAGAGAAAAGTTTTTCTCCCTCATAATACTAGAACTTGTGGACATCCAGTGAAGCTGAATATTGGGAGATTCAGGACAGACAAAAGAAAGTACTTTTCACACACACATAGTTAATTTATGGAATTCACTCCCACAGGAGGCAGTGATGACCACCAACTTGGATGGCTTTAAAAGAGGATTAGACAAATTCCTGGAGGATAAGGGTATCAATGGCTACTCACCATGGTCGGAGGTAGCATGCTTCTGAATACCAGCTGCCGGAAACTACAGGAGGGGAGAGTGTTTTTGTGCTCAGGTCCTGCTTGCAGGTTTCCCATGGGCAACTGGTTGGCCATTGTGAGACCAGGATGCTGGACTAGATGGGCACTGGCCTAATGCAACAAGTCCTTATGTTCTTATGTTCATAGTAGTACAGTCTGAGGTTGCCATTTATTCTTCTGAATCTGTAGATTGGCTCCCAGGGAGGCCTTCTTTTCAATTTAGGAACTCCGGTAATTGAAGAAACGAGCACTGCTTTCTGTTCTTGAAACCTTTGTATTTCAAAACTATTGTGTGGTTTGAAAACACAAGCAGACTGAAATGAATGGCATGAAAGAGTGGCAAGCTGAACATCCCCACTAACAGGAGAGACAACGAAATTTCTGTTTCTCCTTTTAGAGGAACACCTGCAGTTTTAATGTATCTCCCCTCTCTTCTTCTTCTTCTTCTTTTAAAGATCTGGGAATGAGAAACATGCAAATCTGCCTGGTGAAAAGTTCACGAGGGAGGGTGTAGTTGGCAGCTGCAGGGAATGTTAATGTATTCTTCCCTCTCCCAGGGGGAAGTAAGGAGGAGGTCTGCCAAATCTGTGATGGATCCTTTAGATCACTTCATACAGCAAGGTTCCCCCCAATTTAAGCCAGCCAACCCTTGAGGCCTCATGTCAAAGTCAGCATATTTCTGGATATAAAAGACTGGACAGGACTCCCTTCTGAGCTTGTCAGCACCTCTCCTGCAGCCGCTCTACAGGGATGCAGTTGAATGACATGAAGCGCCCTCCTTGCCCCAAACGTTTGGTCAATTGACTTTCAGTGTCTTTCATCCTTTGCCCAACATGATGTGTTTGAAGCCAGTCAGATGTTGTCAGAGCAATAACAACAATGGCTCTTCCTAAGCTGTTCCTTTTATATTTTATATTTCTACCCCATGGATTTTACACTAACCATTTTATTGTTTTTATGTTGTGTTTCTGTATACCACTCAGACATTTAAAAATATTAAGCGGCTTAGAAATGCCTTTTCAAATGAATATGTAATTCTGATCTTATAAAGTGCTTCCTATCAGTCCAGTGGTCTAGGACAGGCTTCTCCAACCTGGTTCCCTACTAGGGTTGCCAGGCCATGGTCTGAGAGACTGAGACTGATCTTGTATCTTTAGGAGAAGAGAAGGTCAGCCAAGCACAGGTGTTCTTGCAACTCTGTAATGGGAAAAACCACAAGGTGGAATTCTCCCTCCCCCCTCCACAACTTTAAAGATACAGAAGACCTCTTAGAGGCTGGGCCGGGCAACCAAAAGGTCTTCTGTATCTTTAAAAGCTGTGCAGGGGGAAGGGAGAATTCCATTTGTGGTTTTTCTCATTACAGAGTTGCAAGAACACCTGCACTTGACTGACTTTATCTTCTCCTAAAGATACAGGCTCAATCTCAGGCCAAGAACCTGGCAACCCTATGATGTTGTTGGACTGTTTCTTCAGTCATCCCTGTCCATTGGCTCTGCTGGCTGGGGCTGATGGGAGTTGGAGTCCCAACAATGTCTGGAAGATACCAAGTTTAGAAAGGCTAGTTTAGGATATCTCAAGGGCTGCTGCTTTCTGTTTGAGCCTGCCCGAGTACTCTACTCAGCCACTCCAACCATCTTAAATGCAATGGCTGGGGATGCATGACAGGGCTTTTTCAGCAGTGGCCCCTAAACTGTGTAAAGCCTCTTACTTCACAGTTACTTTTAGCATATTTCAGCAGAAATGGCAGGATATAAACATTGTATTCATTTATTTTATTTTTTGTCTTAACTGCCCTTCATCCGAAGGGTGGTGTAGAATAATAACAGGAACAATAATAATAGATGATAAAAGCAATACATAAACCAACAAAAAATATAAGGCAACAGCTTTATAATGCCTGGGAAAACAAGAAACCTGATTCTGAAAAGTTTGTAATATTTACACCAGTCAGGTCTCTCTAGCGAGAGTATTCCAAAGTCAGGGCACCACCTCATAAAACGCTTTTTCTTATATGCAAGCGCAATGCTCTCTAGGAAGAGAGAGCACTTGGAGAAGGCTTCTCGGTTAAGGCCCTTAATGCATTAACAGGACAATATGAGAGGAGGTGCTCTTTCAGATATTGGCTTCCCAAATTCCAAATGTAACAAATAAATAGTAGTGCAGGACTGTTTATGCTGATTGGCATCTGCTGTGTGGAAGCTCAAGAAAAGGCCTTTCCCAATATTGCTGCATGGGAGCTTTCAGTGGGAGAGGCCAGGAATTAAACCAGCAGTGATATGCCTGCAAGGCTTCTGGTCTACCACCAAGGCACTCTCAAAGTCATATTTACCTACCTCATGTGTTGTAAAGTTGTAGATGAATGGCAGTAGATACGAATTTTCGCAATTCTTGTGGAACCCAGATGAGATGTGTGAACTTTGGAGGACATCTTGGTAGCTATTCAAGGCAGGGGCCTTACAGCACATTAAGATCATGAACCTAAGACCCGAGGGATTCATTTTGTGCTCCATCACCCAACTCTGGCCAAAGGAATGAACATTTAACCAATTGAGCTCTTTGCAGCTCTTAATTTGCATGTGCAGAAATCTGGATAGGTAAATGTCCTGAGATAGTGGCCTGCTGCAGGCACAACACTTAACCATGGCCAGCACTAACTGTTTTTCTTTTGCCTTAAAGCTGGTTAATCTCATACAGTGAAAGCATGGTTTAGCTTGCACAGCCAAACCTTTTCCCTGGCTACACCAGCAAGAGCTGCTTGTCAGAACTATCCATACTCTGGTGGTGTTGATGGCCAGGAGTCCTTTTTTACTGACTTTAGCTTGTTCGCTAGCTATTATGCTACATGGAGAAGTACTCTTTGCTTCTGGGACACATGCTCCGGTTATGTCCTGGCTAGAAAAATCTATGTGGGGCTGTCTTATGTATTTTGTACTAGAATACAAAATGTCACATGAACGGCCATTCCTTGTCAGCTAGTATTGCTATTTGTGTTCATGCTTCTTTCCCCCCCGAGTAGAATACACACATACACACATCTATCTATCTATCTATCTATCTATCTATCTATCTATCTATCTATCTATCTATCTATCTATCTATCTATCTATCTATCTATCTATCTATCTATCTATCTATCTATCTATCTATCTATCTATCTATCTATTACATCTAATTTACAATAATTAAAAACATTAAAAACAAATATACAAATTTAAAAAAGCTTTAAAAAAAACAATTTAAAAACACATGCTAAAATGCCTGGGAGAAGAGGAAAGTCTTGACCTGGAGCCGAAAAGATATCAGAGTTGGCACCAGGCACACCTCGTCACAGCAATCGTTCCATAATTTGGGGGCCACCACTGAGAAAGCCCTCTCCCTTGTTGCCATCCTCCGAGCTTCCCTTGGAGTAGGCACCCGGAGGAGGGCCTTTGACGTTGAGCGTAGCGTACGGATGGATTTTTGTCGAGAGAGGTGTTCGATCAGGTATTGTGGTCCCAAGCCATGTAAGGCTTTATAGGTTAAAACCAGCACTTTGAATTGAGGTCGGAAACATACAGGCAGCCAATGCAAGTGGGCCAGAATTGGTTTTATATATTCGAACTGTCTGGTCCCTGTTACCAATCTGGCCGCTGCATTTTGCACAAGCTGCAGTTTCTGAACTGTCTTCAAAGGCAGCTCCACATAGAGCGCATTGCAGTAATGTAACTTGGAGGTTACCAGAGCACGGACAACTGAAGCCAGGTTATCCCTATCCAGATAGGGGCGTAGCTGGGCCACCAACCGGAATTGGTAGAAGGCACTCCGTGCCACTGAGGCTACCTGAGGTTTGTTCTGTACAATATAGGAAACGGACCTTTAGTGTGGCGGCACCTACCCTGTGGAATTCCCTCCACTTAAATATTAGGCAGGCACCATCTCTGCTATCTTTTCGGTGCGTTTTGGAGACTTTCCTCTTCCAACAAGCCTTTTAAGTTGAGACCTATTCCAGTCTGCGTCTGTGTTAGAATTGCTTTGAATATGTCTTTTAATATCTTTAACCCTTTTTTTAAAATATGTTTTTAAAGTATTTTTTAAAATGTTTTTAACGTTTTGTTTTTAATGTATTTTAAGGTCTTTTTATGATGTTCTGGAGTGTTTTTAGTGTTTCTGTTTGCCGCCTGGGCTCCTGCTGAAAGGAAGGGTGGGGTATAAATAAAATAATAAATAAAATAAATAAATAAGTGACAGAGATGGTTCTAGGAGAACCCCCAAGCTACGAACCTGCTCCTTCAGAGGGAGTGCAACCCCATCCAGGACAGGTTGGACATCCACCATCCGGCTGCTCTAATCCCTGCCCTTTCAGGTTTCTAGCCAATAAGTGAAGTCAGGGTTGTGATTGACAACAGCAACAGCTAAACCTCATTTCAAGTTCTGGGAACAGTTTCCTTTTCCTGCTTGTCGCACATCAGGAGTTCAGTAAATATATAGCTTTCAGCAGCATAAAGAGTACTTTCTCTGTATAGGATTGGGACTTGCTTCTGAGTAAATAAGCATAGGATTGCACTACAACAGAAGATCACAGCAGGATCTTGGTAGGCATAAAAGTGTACATGCAGGTTTTTTTAAATTACTTGCAAAAGTGGCATATTATACTTTTTACCTTTCAAATAATTTTTAAACCGAAGTTTTAAAAAGTGTACATGTGCAGTGTTATACTTTTCTAATTAAAGAGTCAAACAAGTCGAAATTTTACTGGACTGTTGAAGAGGGCAGTTTATTTGTCTTATTCATAACCTGTTTTGAAAACCTTCCCAATATGAATTTTTTCTGGGAGTAAAGCTGAAATGCTAATTCCACATACCTGGGAGTTAACCCTACTGAATTCAGTAGGACTTACTTTTGAGTAGATATGTTAGGATTGTGCTGAAAATCAATGGGACTTTTGAGTGAACACAGAAAAGGACTGTGTTGTAAATCTTTCTGTCCCCTTCTGATCCTTTTTTGTTTTTTAAAGCAGTTAGGCAGGGCTTACTTAGGTGTCACTGCTTTTATTTGGCAGGAAACTAATACTTGTGTTTTTTTTAAAATGTTCTCTAATGGCCAACTTGTTCTGACAATAAACTATTATATGGGGTGTATGTATTTTTACATCTCCAGTGTGTGTGTATATGGAATATTTCCAACAACCCTGTGATGTAGGGTCGGTGATTGGAAACCAAGGCAGCTCACAACAAGAAATAAAGCTATTTAAAATCCAATTACCATAAAACAAATATAAAACAGTTGCAAAACAGCTTAAAGTGGCATGATTCTGCATTTTGGATTGGGTGACTGAAGTTGCTTATCATTGAACTGCAATCCTGTGCATGCTTCCATGTCTGAGTAAGCCCTATTGAATACATTGGGACTTGCTTCTGAGTAAGCGTGCATAGGATTGCGCTATAAATATATTTGCAGGTTGTGTAAATAATAAACATCTTTGACATTCATGCTTATGTAAATATTTCTTTATACTATGACTTGATATGTATCTGATTTCACCCTATGGTTGTAAATTATTGTTTACCAATGATTATTTCCTCTACATTTTAAGTGTGCCCTTCTTCCTTGGGGTGGTCATGGTCTGTTGTTTTCACCCGGATGGGCAGATTAGGTTGAGTGATGGTGCATAGCCCATGGTCACCCAGTAAACTTTGTAGCTTATTTCCATTTTAAAATTTAATTAAAATGATTTATACTTAGGCAATGTTTATGAAGTATTGCCAGTGGCGTCACTAGGGTTGGTGTCACCCGGTGCGGTAACTCATGGTGTCACCCCCATGGAACTCCTCCCGTACCAGACCATACAGAATCCTTAGTAATGTTTTTTGTACTAATGTTACTCATAAATCGTAATTCCCGTATATCACTGAATGTAATAGCACACACACACACACACACAGAGCCAGCTGTGGGATCGTCACACAAACAACCTAGAACATTTTTTCCCTTTCACAAGGACATGCAAAAGATTGAACCCAGGATCTTCTGCATGCAAAGCACATGCTCAGCCTACCACTGAGATATAGGGTAGAAAAGCACTCACTGTTTTGCTGGCCTGGGGATAATTCCGAGGGCCAGTTAGAGAGGCTTGGAGGGCCACATTTGGTCTCTGGGCCTGAGCTATCCTCCCCCCCCCCCATTCTAATGAGCAGCCACAAGTGAAACGGGAAGCAGGGGGTGCAGAAATCCTGATTCAATAGGCCCCCTTCCCAAGTCTGCACAGTTTTGTTTTGGCTTCAGAGGATCTCCAAATCAAGGATTACAGGGACAGAAGAGGCAATGTCATTTCCACACAGAATTGAACTGAAACCTATTTTTTTTAGGAAATTAAGCACTGGGGATCATATTGCACCAAGTCTAACAGCAATGGTAAATTTCTAAAAAAAAAAAAGTGCCAAAGCTCATGGGTGCTTGGTAGCTCTGTACCCCTAAACCAAGGGATGTAGTCATCCATTGGTCTGGGGGGGTTAGACCCGTTGATTTTTGGAAGCAGGGTCCCCGCAGGGTCCCTATGTCTCCAGCACCCTACAAGCCAATCAGCCTGAAAAGAGTATAAATTACTGAGAAGAGTCTCCTAATATGCTTCCTTGTCCTTTCCTGCTGATTGGAGCCAAGCAGAGTGAAATGAGATGAGTCAGCCACTGAGAAGACTCTTCTCAGTAGCCAACACTCCCCCCTTTCATGCTTACTGGCACCTAGGGACGTATGTTGTTGTGGGAGAAGGTATTAACAAGGATCTCATTCTCAACCCAGCAGCAAAAAGGGTGTGGGTGTGGCTGGGAGTGTCATGAAGGCGTATTCTATTGTAAACCGCTTTGAGATCTTTTAGACAGTAAGCAGTCTATCATCATCATCATCATCATCATCTTTACTCTAAAGCAGGGGTGGGAAACCTTTTTTCAGCCCAAGGGCCACATTCTCTTCTGGGAAATCTTTCAGGGCCATATGTTAATAGTGGGCAGGTCCAGAGGCAAAAGTGTCCGGAGCAACACATGTGAATTTTACCTTTTTACAATAAGCTAGTTTTCTCTTTGATGTAAAATCCCTTGGGAGTTTCTACTGAAAAGTACAGAACTTCTTTCGAAAGTATGTAGTATTGATTGTGTGCTGGATTAAACCTTCCAAGGAAATACACTGAGGTGGCTGCAGCTGTCCAGAGTGAGCATATACATGTCTACTCTGAAGTAAACCCTGCTGATTTCAGTAGAACTTCATCCCAGACAGTGGAGCTATTGGGAATTTTTGACCCTGGGCTTAGTGGGATTAACCCCCCCATTCTTTAGAAGGGGAAGGGCTGTAGCTCCATGACAGAGCATCTGCTTTGCATGCAGAAAGGCCCAGGTTCAATCTCCAAAAGCATCTCCAGGTAGGGCTGGAAACGTCCTTTCCCTGAAACCCTAGAGAATCACTGCCAGTCAGTGCAGACAGTATTGAGCTAGATGGACCCATGGTCTGATCTGGTATGAGGCAGGTTCCTATGGTGCAATGGGGCTTCACTTACTTTGGAAGGTGGTATGCCAGTCCTCCTGCAACTGGGGACCCTGGTGCTGAGTGGGGGTCTGGACCTCTGCCCTGCCCTGATCCCAAGGAAAGCAGATAGCAGCCCTCCTTTGGTTTCTAGCTGGTGGTTGTTATATGGGAGGGAGGCAAGTACCTTTCCACCAATGAGGAGCAGGAAGGCTACTTGACGGGGGAGGGGCCTGCCTGTGCTCCTTAGTCGGAAGGCAGATGGCTTCTTTCCTAATGTAAATAGGCAGGGAGTTCCAATGCATAGGTACTGCTACAATAAAGGATTGAGTTCTTACAAGAGCAGAACAAGTACTATGTGGCATCCGTAACATGGAAAGCACACTTTGAACTTGGCCTGGTAGCAAATTGGCAACCAGTGCATATTTTGGAGCAGAGCTATTATGTATTGATAGGGTCACAGTGATGCCAGCAATCATGCCATAGCATTCTGCACCAACTGCAGCCAGTGGATCAGGTTGTGCTGCATGGGGAATTCTGTGACCTTGGCTGCCTGGCTGCCAGGGTTTTTTAGTTTTGGTTAGGAACCCTGACTGGTTGTGGGATGCTGAGTTTTCTGTCTTACCCATAGGAATCTTGTTGTGGTTGATGTGGTATGGCATTTAGGAAATCAGCACTGTGTTTTCTTCTTCTTTTTCTGTTTGCATTTCAGTTACCTCTGACCACACTCCCTTACATCCATAGAAGCAACAACAGTGGTTCCATGTGGTCAGCTCAACCCCCTTAAACCCATGGACCTTGATATTTGCATGATGGTTTGCTTCTTGCCCAATAGTGGTAAAAGAGAATTCACATACTGGGAAGTGTGTCTTCAATTGCTGTTGCTACCAATCTACTGCCTGTGAAGGTGAAGGTAGACCAAACGATGTGTGTTTTCTCTCTGTCAGTCATTACTCACTGGAATTGGGTTGGCTGAGTTCATAGCAGCCCACAGAGTAGGCAGGAAAGAGTAGAGAATCTTCTTAACTTTTATTTATTTCTCAAACCTCTCTCTGCAGTGAAGGGTCAAGTCTGTAAAGATGTTTGGAGCAGCCATGTTAAAAGTCAGGCAGGGGGTTGCCAACCCTGCTTTGATATGGATATTGTTGCAGTCAAGCCTTGCCAACAGCACAATCCTCACAAGATGTACTCAGAAGTAAGTCCTGTTGAGTTCTATAGGGCTTAGTCCCTTAGTAAGTGTGTTTAGAAATGCAGCCTTCAGGGGCATCCATTTTTACTCCTAAGTGCTCCCATCTAACATCTCCACAACATTAGGCTCCCTTCTTCCTACAATGGCTTTCTGGTGACTGGCCTGGCCTGGGGGCACTTAAAGTTTCTTGCCAGAAGCAAGTGGGCTAGATCAAATGTCCCTTACCCAGGCTCTCCAAGTAGGTGAGAAGGAATGATCCCGTTACTTCAGCTGGACCTAGAAACACCCTCATTTAGCTTAGATTTCTATCTTAACGGCCAATCAGAGATTTTTTGTTTGTTTGAGTGGTATGCTCCAAGCAGCTGTGGTTGATGCTTAATGAGATCACTAGGGCCTGCCCCCATGACATCACCAGGGTCTGCCCCTGAAATCTCAGGGTTTAGGATGCTTCTAACCTGGCAGCCCTAGTTCCATACAACATAGGAAGTGAACCTTTAGTGTAGTGGCACCTACCCTTTGGAATTTCCTCCCCTTAAATATTAGACAGTGACCTTTTCCCAGTCTGGGTATGATTTGGATTTGATTTTTAAAGATGGTTTTAACTTTTTTTTTTAAAAAGATGTTATTTATTTGTTTGTTTGTTTATTTATTGCATTTATACACCGCCTCATAGCTGAAGCTCTCTGGGCAGTTTACAACTATTAAAAACAATAAAAACAGGTATACAAATTTAAACCATATCAAATTAAAACCCATAAAAACCGAAAGGCAAGTTAAAACGCATGCTATTCAAATGCTGTTAAAAAAAGCCTGGGAGAAGAGGAAAGTCTTGACCTGGCACCAAAAAGACAATAGTGTTGGCACCAGGTGCACCTTGTGAGGAAGATCATTCCATAATTTGGGGGCCAGCAATGAGAAGGCCCTCTCCCTTGTTGCCATCCTCCGAGCTTCCCTCTGACTAGGCACTTGGAGGAGGACCTTTGATGTTGAGCGTAGTGTACGGGTGGGTGCACGTCGGGAGAGGCGCTCCATCAGGTGTTGTGGTCCCAAGCCGTGTAAGGCTTTATAGGTTAGCATGTGTTTTAAATTTATAGGTTAGCATTTATAGGTTAGCATGTGTTTTAAATTGTTTTTATATTGTTTTAAATTTTAAAATTGTGTTTTAAATTGTTTTTAAAATATGTGTTTTAAATTGTATATTTGTTTTAATGTTTTTGATTGCTGTAAACCGCCCAAAGAGCTTCGGCTATGGGGCAGTATACAAGTGCAATTGTGAGGCCTGCCATCTCCAAGTAAATTACGCTAAAACAAAAATAATGGTTTGCAGGAGGTATAGTAGGACGAAATCCATCTGGTCCCTGAACGGTCATCAATTAGAACAAGTTAATACCTTTAAATATCTAGGTATCTGTATTAACAATAATCTTTCTTGGACCCCACAATTTGAAATGACTAAGCTGACAACATTAAGATCAAATGGCCAATTGAATAATTTTTTTTATTCTCGTGGCGGTCAACTTTTAGGCCCAATGTTAAAAATCTATACAGCTAAATTGCTCCCAAAAATCTTATATGGCATAGAGCTCTGGGGACAGTCGATGAAAAACCGGCTTGAAGCCCTCCAAAATCAACTCATGAAGCAAATTTTGGGTCTTCCCAGGAACACCCCCTCAGCCCATTTAAGGGCAGAATTGGGCCTTCCGTCCATGGCTGCCAGGACTGATTTGGCTCTCCTAAGATTTTGGAAAAGATCCAGATCCTTGGATGACTCCTCCCTTATAAAACTTTGCTGGAACGATCCCCAGGGAACGCATGACTGGGAGAGAAAAAATATGGAGTTACTAGCACTTTATGATCTCACTTTATTTAGATTTTTAAGCTTTATATCCTCCGATCTTCAAAACTGGATCTTTGACCAAGATGCATATCAGGATAGAGCCTCAATTGTGTCAGCCACTTATTCTTGGTGGTTCCCCCAAATAAAACTCAATCATGTTCCCTCACATTACTTTACTACCTTGACCCGCGCACCTTTACGTAAAGCTTTTACGGAGCTGAGGTTCCAAGCCATGCCTACTGCTGTCCTGGAAGGTCGATACAAGGGAGTCCCATTTGCAAATCGCTTTTGTATTTTTGGCTGTAAGGTCCCCGAGGACCTAGTCCATTATATGTTACTGTGCCCTCTTTATACCCATCCTAGAGAAAAATTTTTGTCTCCCCTCCCATGTTACGTCAGTGGTCTTTCCTCAAATGAACTGATAATCGCTCTTTTGTCGGATAGTAATAACCAAATCACTACTGCGGTGGCAAACTTTGCTCTTGCCGCCAGAAAGATTAGAGAAAGATATGTTACCTCGCAGTGTAAATAAATTGTTGAATTATCTATCCATCTTAAATGTACTTTTAGAACAAATGTTTTACTGTACCGTTTTATTGTTTTATGTTGCAACGGCCTATGGCCATAAGCAAATAAAGATTTGTGTACAAGTGCAATCAATCAATCAATCAGTCAATCAATCAATCAAACCAGCACCTTGAATCGAGCTCAGAAACATACAGGCAGCCAATGCAAGTGGGCCAGAATTGGTTTTATATGTTTGAACCGTCTGGTCCCTGTTACCAATCTGGCCGCTGCATTTTGCACAAGCTGCAGTTTCCGAACCATCTTCAGAGGCAGCCCCACGTAGAGCGCATTGTAGTAATCTAACTTGGAGGTTACCGGAGCATGGACAACTGAAGCCAGGTTATCCCTGTCCAAATAGGGGCGTAGCTGGGCCACCAACCGGAGTTGGTAGAAGGCACTCCGTGCCACCGAGGCTACCTGAGCCTCAAGTGACAGAGACGGTTCTAGGACAGCCTTTCCCAACTAGTGGGCCACCAGATGTTGTTGGACCACAACTCCCATCAGCCTCAGCCAGCATTGCCAATGGTCAGAAAAGATGGGAATTGTGGTCCTACAACATCTGGTGACGCACTAGTTGGGAAACGCTGTTCTAGGAGAACCCCCAAGCTATGAACCTGCTCCTTCAGGGGGAGTGCAACCCCATCCAGGACAGGTTGGACATCCACAATCGGGTCAGATGAACCACCCACTAGCAGCATCTCAGTCTTGTCTGGATTGAGCCTCAGTTTACTAGCCCTCATCCAGTCCATTGTCGCAGCCAGACACTGGTTCACCACATTGACAGCCTCACCTGAAGAAGATGAGAAGGGGAAACAGAGCTGCATGTCATCAGCATACTTATGGCAACACACTCCAAAACTCCGGATGAACGGACCCAACGGTTTCATGTAGATGTTGAAGAGCATGGGGGACAGAACTGACCCCTGTGGAACCCCATACTGGAGAATCCACGGGGCCAAGCAATGTTCCCCAAGCACCACCTTCTGGAGCCAACCTGTCAAGTAGGAGCGGAACCACTGCAATGCATTTTCTCCCACTCCCAACTCAGACAGTCATCCCAGAAGGATACAATGGCCAACGGTATCGAAAGCCACTGAGAGATCAAGGAGAATCAACAGTCACACTACCCCTGTCTCTCTCCTGACAGAGGTCATCATACAGGGCGACCAAGACTGTTTCCGTGCCAAAACCAGGCCTGAAACCCGACTGAAATGGATCCAGATAATCGGTCTCATCCAAGAGTGTCTGGAGCTGGCCTGCAACCACTCATTCAAGGACCTTGCCCAGGAATGGAACATTTGCTACCGGCCTATAATTATTAAGATTTTCTGGGTCCAGGGAGGGTCTCTTCAGGAGTGGTCTCACTACCGCCTCTTTCAGGCAGCCAGGGACCACTCCCTCTTGCAGAGAGGCATTAATTACTCCCCTGGCCCAGCTGCTGTTCCATCCCTGCTAGCTTTTATTAGCCAAGAAGGACAAGGATCCAGTACAGAAGTGGTTGCACAAACCTGTCCAAGCACCTTGTCAACGTCCTCAAGCTGTACCAACTGAAACTCATCCAAGAAATCAAGGCAAAGCTGTGCTCTGGATATCTCATTTCATTCACCTGCTATAACACTGGAGTCTAAGTCCTGGCAGATGCTAAAGATTTTATCCTGGAAGTGCCTAGCAAATTCATTACAGCAGTCCTCAGATGGTTCTACCATGACCATGTAATAGCCCCTGGACAATTCTGAAGAGCTCTGCTGGGTGGGAGAGTGATGATTTAATAGTGGCAGCAAAGTATTGTTTTTTGCTGCCCTCACTGCCCCTAAATACAGCTTACCATAGGCACTTACCAGTGAGTGATTGCATCCACCAGGAGTTCGTCTCCATCTGCACTCAAGTCGTCTCCTATGTTGTTTCATCACTCTCAGCTCTGGGGTATACCATGGAGCCATACAAGCTCTACACAGGAGACGGCGCTCAGGAGCAATCATGTCAACCACCTGGGTTATTTCTGTATTCCACAGTTCAACCAGGGTTTCGACAGGAGCACCAGCCCTATCACCTGGAAAACTCCCCAGAGCCCTTTGGAAACCATCCGGATCCATTAGTCTCTGGGGGCGGAGCAACTTAATAGGTCCCCCACCCTTGCAGAGGGGAAAAGCTGCTGTAATTCTAAACATCAGCAAGCAGTGATCTGTCCATGACAAAGGGACTGATGTAAGCCCCCCCTTTCAGATCACCATCTCCATGTCCAGTTGCAAAAACCAAGCCTAGAGTATGCCCTGCTACATGTGTTGGGCCAATGGCATATTGGGACAGTCTCATGGTTGTCATGGAGACCATGAAATCCTGAGCCGCCCTGGATAAGGCGGCCTCAGCATGGATGTTGACATCCCCTAGAACAAACAGTCTGGGGGATCTCAACAATACACCCGAGACCACCTCTGTCAGCTCAGCTAAGGAGTGTGCTGGGCAGCAGGGTGGGCAGTACATCAACAGAATACCCAGTCTGTTCCACTGACCCAACACAAGGTGCAAACATTCCAGACCAGTAGTCACATGGACAGGGTGCTTGCAGAGGGAGATAGAGCTCCTATAGACCACAGCAACTCCCCTCCCCAAGCCTCAGGTCTACCCTGATGCTGAACCATGTACCCTGGTGGGCATAGCTGGGAGAGAATGACTCCTCCCTGCTCACCCACCCAGGTGCCGTTTATACATATCAGATCGGCTGCCTCATCCACAATTAAATTGTGAATGAGGGAGACCTTAATATGCACTGATCTGGCATTTAGGAGCACCATCCGGAGGCCTGAGAGGTGGCTGATAGGGCAGTCAACAAACCTGCGGGTGTGGGGAGGACCAGAACAAGGTACAGTTGTTAACTGCCTGGGCCGCGTTCCCCTTACCTGGCAAGTCCTCCTCACAACGCCATATCTCCCTCTACCCATCACTACACTGATTGGGGCCTCCTCAAGTCCCCCCCACGTGGCTCTGATTCCGCTCTCCCAGGCACATAACTCAAGACCCACAAGTCCCAGAAAAAGCCAGGCAGTCTGCAGAGCAGAAGTCCTGGATTCCTGGGGAACTGGTCCTGTAGTATGTGACAGCCTGCAAAGCAGAAGTCCAACAGGGAGAGGGGGGTGGTGGTAGCCGAGCAGCAGCAACAAGCCAGCTAGCAAGCAAGCAGGCCAGCCGGCCTTAAATCTTTAAGGATTTTAAAGATGTTTTTAGTGTTTTTTTCCTTGTTTGCCATCCTGGGCTCCTTCTGGGAGGAAGGGCGGAATATATATATATATATATATATATATAAACAAACAAACAAACAAACAAATAAATAAATTAAATAGCATGTAGCTGCTGCTAGCTCAGCTACTCTGACCCCAAGGGCTGTTGATTATCATTGGCCAAGTTCCACTAATTCTAAGGTCTGCGTCTGCTATTGGCTGAGCTATGTGGGCCCTAGAAAGGGATAGGCTGGGCAGAAGCCTTAGAACAAGATGGGCAGAACAAAACCAGAGGCCAGTGAAAGGAAGGCTGGAGGAAGAAGTGGTGAGATGAGGGCGAGATAACGGAGAGCAGATGACCAGATTTCTGCCAGATGCTGCAGCAGAGGCCAGGAAGGCTAACTAATCACCAATGGAAATAACCAGCCAAGTCTGGTCCGAATAACCAGCTTTGGGGCCCTTGTAAATGATGAACACACTTTTAAGATACCAAACAACTGATT
Organism: Rhineura floridana; assembly: GCF_030035675.1. Lineage (NCBI taxonomy): Eukaryota > Metazoa > Chordata > Lepidosauria > Squamata > Rhineuridae > Rhineura > Rhineura floridana. The sequence goes on from NC_084483.1 coordinate 177,106,616, forward strand.
GTGCAGAAAAAAATTAAGGTTTCAATCCTACACACATGGAACAGGAACAGGTCCCATTGAACTCACAGGGCTTACATCTGAGTAGTTATGCATAAGACTGTGGTGCCAGAATCCTGAATCCAATGCTAAACTGTCTTTTGCATGTCATGTCTGGTTACAGTTTTAATCTTTGGAGTTGAACAACCAAACGTTTGCACAGGGTTTTTCGAGCCTGAGTTGAAGTTTACAGAAAGGCCTCTAGAGATTTTTTCTTGGGAATCTGATTATTTTTGTTGATGGAACTGACTATCAAATGTTACTGAAATGAATTTTAAAAAGGAGAGAAACTCTGCCCTGTATGCAAGAAGCCAATATTAACAAAAAAGGAAGGCCGGGCGGTGGGGGAAGAAAAGCATAATAAACTTAGAAAGGAAAAAGAGCTTGGGATGACCTCTCTTGACCTTTACCATCAGGACAAAGGGAATGAGCTTCTTAAAGTCCACGTTTTGTTAAATTTAATCTTTGCAATGTCTGCTGTATTCTCTCGCGGGAATTTGAAGTCTGACTTGCATGTTATGTTCTCACATTTAAAATGTTCCATCAGCATCACTGTAGGCTATGGGGAATATTAGGTCGGCCAGTTCTGCAGCTTGTGGAGTTCAATGAAGGGGCCAAAGTTCATCAGCTTCATTAATTTATTTGGGAAGAAAGTAAAGTAAAAGCAACCATTTATTTGTTTTCATTGAATGACTGGATTGGCTTCAATTGGTTCCCCCCCAGCTCCCCCCTGTTCTTTCCTGCTACTAGAAACTAAAAAGGACAAGAATTTTGGTGGCCACATTAAAGATATTTGCTTCATAAAGTGGAGGGGTAACCACATTCAAAGTCTGCATAATGTTCAGATTTACCAGTGTGGTTGTCAGGACTAACATGTGCAAAGAAAAACAGCCACTTCTGATGGATTTCTTCATAAACAGGCCATCCTAAAATGTCACTCCAATTCAAACTTTTGGAAATAAAGATAATGGGTAAAATCTAATGCTGCTGTTTGCTCGTGGAGTAGCTTTTGATCCAACAAAGGCATTCCTGAAACAAACACAGGATCTCTTGTAAAATTCAACCACATAAGTACATTCTAACGTTTATGAGTTGGACATCATAATAAAGTATGGACATTTGGGAATATTCTAAGCACGAAACTTGCATTGCTCACAACCGGTTTTTAAAATACTTCTTTACTCTAACCTTGAAAAGTTCTTCAAGATGAAACTGGTTCACATAAAAAACTACATTTGAAGAATGCTTTGAAAACAACAACTCTTCTACTGGCCTGTTTGTCCTATTAAAATGGATTCTTTTCAACTTGTTCTGCCCGAGGATGTGGACAAGATCCTTGGAGCGGCGCGTGCCACCACTTGTTCACTGGACCCTTGCCCTTCCTGGCTCATTAAAAGTACCAGAGGGGGTCTGGTCGATTGGGTCAGGGGAGTTGGTAATGCCTCTTTACAACAAGGCAGAATTCCATCATGCTTAAAGGAGGCAGTTATAAGACCACTGCTGAAAAAGCCCTCCCTGGATCCCTCTTTACTGGGTAACTATCGGCCAGTCTCCAATATTCCATTTCTAGGCAAGATAATAGAGCGTGTGGTGGTCGCCCAACTCCAGAGATTCTTGGATGATACGGATTATCTGGATCCATTTCAATCTGGTTTCAGACCTGGCTATGAGACAGAGATGTCTTTGGTCACCTTGGTGGATGACCTACACAGAGAACTGGACAGTGGGAGTGTGTCCCTGTTGGTTCTACTGGACCTCTCAGCGGCTTTCGATACCATCGATCATGGTATTCTTCTGGGCCGCCTTGCTGAGATGGGACTTGGGGGCACTGTGTTACAGTGGCTTCAGTCCTTCTTGGAGGACCGAACCCAGACGGTGGTACTGGGGGACTCCTGCTCGACCCCTTGGCCGTTGACCTATGGCGTCCCTCAGAGTTCAGTTTTGTTCCCCATGTTATTTAACATCTACATGAAACCACTGGGAGAGGTTGTCCGGGGTTTTGGGGTTCGGTGCCATCAGTATGCCGATGACACTCAACTCTATTTCTCTTTTCCACCTGAAGCCAAGGAAGCCATACAGGTCCTAAACCAGTGCCTGACATCAGTGATGGACTGGATGAGGGCAAACAAGTTGAGATTAAATCCTGATAAAACAGAGGTACTCCTGGTCAGTCGGAGGGCAGATCAGGGAATAGGGATTCAACCGGTGCTGGATGGGGTCGCACTCCCCCTGAAGTCTCAGGTTCGCTGTTTAGGTGTACTACTGGACTCCGCTTTGAATTTGGAGGCCCAGATTACTGCTGTGTCCAGGAACGCATTTGCCGAATTAAAACTGGTGCGCCAGCTGCACCCATTCCTGGATCTGCCTGATCTGACTAGGGTGATGCTTGCCTTGGTTACATCCCGCTTAGACTACTGTAACGCGCTCTATGTGGGGCTGCCTTTGAAGACTGTTCGGAAACTTAAATTGGTACAAAGAGCTGCAGCCAGAGTGCTAACCGGGGCTGGTTACAGGGATCATACAACTCCTCTGTTACAACAGCTCCACTGGCTGCCAATTTCTTTCCAGTCACAATTCAAAGTGCTGGTTTTGACCTACAAAGCCCTATATGGCTCAGGTCCAGGCTATTTGGCAGATTGTATCTCCTTACATGAATCTGCCTGGGATTTGAGATCTTCAGGTGAGGCCCTTCTTGTGCTCCCCACACCTTTGCAAGTACATATGATGGGGACACGAGATAGGGCCTTTTCGGTGGCTGCCCCTAGGCTATGGAACTCCCTTCCGAGTGAGGTGCGATTAGCTCCCTCCTTGCCATCTTTCCGGTGACAAGTAAAGACTGTTTTACTTCAACGGGCATTTGGGATAGAGAACGGCCAGGATTAAGTGTCATAGGATGGGTGATTACATTATGATCTTATTATTTTAAATTATCTGCTGTTCTTAAACGTACGTTTTATAGTTTTTAATTTTTCTCATAGTTTAATTCTATTTTTAATTGTATACATTTCTATGTTTTAATGGTGTGTTATCTTTTAGCTGTAAGCCGCTTTGAGTCCTATTGGAAAAAGGGCTGGGTAGAAATAAAGTTTATTATTATTAATATTATTACTCTGGTATCATCATGTACATATTTTCTTGGATTCAACTGCAGTGTTTTTCAAACTCTTTAGGCAATCCTTTATGCATCACATTGTATGCTTGAAGAACCACTGCATGTCTTCTATGGAAGCAATACAAGTTGCAGAGGATTCTGCAAATGTTTAGTATATGGGTAATACTCTTGGTTCAAGAATGCCATGCTGGGTCTTAGTCTCACTTGCCAGATTAATTGGGCCTAGTTTGTTCCTTCCTTCCTTCTCTCACCTTTCAATACACTGCATTTTCAGAGTGATTTAAAACTAGGGTGGTCACATATGCATCGCCAAAAAAGAGGAAATGCATCACCAAAAGGGACAACGAAAGATACCACAGATTTACATCCGATCTGCATATGCTAATTCATTTATAGATAGGTAAATTCAGAAATCATTACTATAATGTAAATAAAAATACAATTTATCTCCCCTTAGTGGGTAAGACTGGAACCAGATGACCTCTATGCTTGCTCAGTCTGTTGCCCGGATGCTCACTGTTGATGGGCAACTTCAGAGCCCCAGCTCTCTCTTGCTTGGTTCTGTATCTTTAAATTGGACCTAGACCAGGCAGCCCTTCAAATAGAGCTGTGTTCTTTAGCCTTGGGTCCTCAAATGTTTCCAGACTATAACTCCCATCATCCCCAGCCATCTTAGCCAGTGGTTAGAGATGATGAGAGTTATAGACCAGCAACATCTGGCGATCCAAGGCTCAAGAACACTGGAAAAGAGGAGTCGTTCAAATAGAGGACTGGCCCCTGTAAATTAGGACACATGGCCACCCTAATTAAGACTATAAAGTACAAACAATAGCAAGCTAAAACCCAGACACACTTTAAAAGACTAAAGTAACATAAAAACTCTGGGAGTTAAAACATTTTGAGCAGCACTGAAAATGACAAGAGTTAAAAGCCCGGGAGATGCAAGACATCAGAGAGACACCAAGTGAGCCTCCCTGGGGGAGGCATTCCAGAGGTGGAGTGCCACAACTGAGAATGCTCTCTCCTCAATCCCTACCTGTCCCAATTCAGACAGCAGGGACCCTTCGTAGATTACAGCTGTGCTGATTGGGAGTTGTAGTCCTAAACATTGGGAGAGCACCAGGCTGGTGAAATTACCTATATGTGTGTGAGAACAGATGGGCCTTTGGCAGGGCTGGTTTTCTGTTCTTATGCCAGCCAAACAATTTAGAAGCTATTTAGCTGCTGCAGCTTAATTGACAGTTGCAAGGGAGCAAAGCTTATTTCCTGAAACTACATTTTTCGTGCGTTTTGTTTGCTTGCATGAACAGGCCCTTTTTGGTTACCACTCGATTGGGTTCCTTCTGTTTTGTGCCACTGGAAGGAGATGAGACGTGGAGGTCACAAGCTGCATCCAAAAACCAAACCAAACCATTTCAAATAGAGCTAACAGATTAGTTTTGCAGGGACATGATTTATTAAAAACCTGAAACCTTCCCGTCTCCCCAGGCGCCTGGCCTGGAATCCGTGTCAAAGTTTCCAAGGAAACTGGTTATATCAGGTTTACTAGAAGATAGATATCACAGCTGGTATAGCACAGTGGGGAGGAGAGCCTGGCTGGGAGTCCAGAGTCTGTGAGTTCAAATTCCCGCTCGTGTCTCCTGGGTGTCAAGGGCCAGCTAAAGATCCCCCCCACAGGGAGTGGCTCAGGGGTTACATGCCCTGCCACCTGTGCAGCCGTGGGCAAGCTGCATAATCCCAAGGAGCCCAGTTGCCCCCCAGCTGGCAGTTGCAGACAAGGAAGGAGCTGGCTTGTGCGGCTGTGGCAAGCTGAGCAGGTCCTAGCCGGCTGGGGAGGACTAGCCTCAGAGTGAGGCAATGGTAACCCCCCCCCGAATACCGCTTACCATGAAAACCCTATTCATAGGGTAGCCATAAGTCGAGGTCGACTTGAAGGCAGTCCATTTCCATTTTCAGAAGATAGATCCTCTGCAAACACTGTGTGGGAAGATAATATTCTTTCACTTATTTTAGTAGGCCTTTCCCAGGCAGGTCTATCCTCATGTGAGCAATCCATGCGCCCTTGCTGATGATGAGAATTTCCCCTTTCTCTCTCTTACATGCTTGGCCATGATTTTGTAACAAATGGTTTGGAATTCCCATTCCTTTAGTGGTGCCGTCAGGCCAGAACTTTGGGGTAGATGTCACAGACCCCACTCAGCAGAGTGAGCACCCCCCACCCCAACACAGCAGGGCTGGTTTACACATTATGACGTAAGTGTAGCGATATTCCAGGGGTGACAGATCTGTGGTTCTCCAGATGTTGTTGGACCCCCACCCCCAATTGCTTCAGCCAGCATGGTGAATGGTCACAGATGGATGGGAGTTATAGTCCAGCAATATCCAGAGGGCTGCAGGTACCCCACCTCTCTGGTACACATGACCATCTAAACCAGCAGTGGGGAATTTCCACCCTGCTAGCCTAATTAGTCCCACCAGGCCTCCCCATGAGGCCGTTTTGGCAAAGTCATGCCCACTTGCCCTACACATGATTTTATATATGATGTCAGGTGTGGGTCAGGTAAGGATGTGGCTTCTACAACATTTGCAGAAATCAGCTGATTGTCACTTCCTGCAAAGCTCTCATCAGCACTTGCAAGGTGCTGCACCTGTGCAAGTGACGCTGGGATCATCGTCACTTGCCAAGGCACAGGGCTTTGCATGAGCTGCCGGTCAGGTGATTGCCAGTGCTTGCAAAGTGCAGTGTGGTTCGATTTCAAACTGTGTGGGCAAAGGAAAACATGTCATTTGACATCATTGTGTTCTCAGGTGACCAACAAATTGCAATGATTGAAAATGGAAATGGACTGCCTTCAAGTCGATCCTGACTTATGGCGACCCTATGAATAGGGTTTTCATGGCAAGCGGTATTCAGAGGTGGTTTACCATTGCCTCACTCTGAGGCTGAGAGGCAGTGACTGGCCCAAGGTCACCCAGTGAGCTTCATGGCTGTGTGGGGATTAGAACTCTGGTCTCCCAGGTCGTAGTCCAGCACCTTAACCACTACACCACAATGGCTCAACAGGTCAAAATTGGCCCATGGGAGGTGGGGAAGGTAACTATCTGGCCTGCCAGCCAGATCCACCCCTGATCTAAATAACTCCTTGATGCCACTTGTGGCATCTATCCCTCACCCCTGTTATATTGCTTCACTTCCTATTGTGGTAAGCCAGCCCTTCTGTGTTGGGGTGGGGGGTGCTCATTCTGTCCGGCTGGCCGGCTGTATTTCTGCTTCATCTAATAAACATACTATATGTCAGTAGAATCCCAGGGAGTGACTTGCCATTGTTTGGCTCTGAGTCAAATGGGATCTTTGAAAGTTTCATTCAGACAGTAGTTGTAGCTGTGTATGCAAGCTCTTAGTTCGAAAAATGCTTTCCAAAATGTCATAACAGGCATTACCACTGTTAAAAAAATGTTCTGGTGCTTGGCCATATAAATATTCCTCACTGTGCTTCTGCAGGGATATCAATGGTGTTAAAACAACTGTCAGAAAATGGTCACACATATGTGGCCTCAGTGGAATCCAATATGCCTTGCTTTAAAGGGATACAGCTGATGTAATGTCAGGATCCTAGAGTGTCAAGTATTTGGCATGGTTCAGCCAAAGGACTTAAAATCTTGACTTTTTGTTTCTTAGATTTCTTCTCCATCTCAGCCAAAGATCAATTTACACAAAAGCTGTGTCAAAAACTGCTTTTACAGTTTGGGTTTAGGGCTTTTTCAGACTATTAAAGACCCTGTACTTAATTTGGGGTTTGCACATAGAGTGCTTGTTCTAAGCACTGATGCTGCACCTATAGCAGGATATGCTGACATAATAAATATCCATGCTGCAGGGGAGGGCCATATTCTCTCTCTCTCTCTCTCTCTCTCTCTCTCTCTCTCTCTCTCTCTCTCTCTCACACACACACACACACACACACACACACACACACACAGAGGAATATATTCATCCAGGGTCTCGAGTGTGTGTGTCTTAGACCCCTTACTTTTTTCAGAAGAGGGTCTCAGCAGGGTCCCCATGTCTACAGCATCCTATGAACCAATCAGCATGAAAGGGGAGTGTGTTAGTCACTGAGAAGGGTCTTCTAACATGCTTCCTTGTCCTTTCCTGCTGATTGGAGCCAATCAGAGTGAAAGCAGGTGAGTCAGCCACTGAGAAGACTCTTCTCAGCAGTTAACACACTTCCCTTTCATGCTGATTGGCTCCTAGGGATATCTGTTGTGGGAAAAGGTTTAAAAGGATTTCATTCTTAAGTCAGCAGCAAAAAAGGGGGGCATGGCTGTGACTAACATGAAGGGACCCTACACTTCTGAATTTGCCACTATACTACTGGTCTCTCTCACTCACGTATATGCACACACACAGATTAGGATGGCCATGTGTCCTACTTTGCTGACAACAGTCCTCTATTTGAAAGATTGTCAGAAGATTTCTTTTTGAAGGTGTCTTTTATTTGGAGGCTGACTGGTCCAAGTCCAGCTTAAAGACAAAGGAACTCTAAGAAGGGAGAGAGCAAAAGGCTAAAGGTTCAGGAGGGGGTTGCCAAAAAAAGTAGGGGAGAGACCAACAAAATTCTGTAATAAATTTAATTATTTATTTTTTGTTAAAAAAAATAGGGGTGCCTAAAACATTTAGGGAGCCCAGCCCACCCCGACTACGGGTCTGGAGAGCAGGGACTTTCAAGTTACCCATGAATTGCTATTACCTGCATGTGGAGACACACATCCCACTATGGTGAGATGTACTGTATTTCCATTTAAATTATAGTAATGATTTCTAAATTTCTCTCTCTCTCTCTTTAAAAATATCATTTGCAAATTTTATGCAAAATGGTGTTGTTTCTTGTACAGGGATAGGTGTGCTCAAGCGCAGTAGAGGACATAGAATTATTTTTTAAAAAAAATTTTCAAAGATAAAACAATGCAAAGTAGGCTTTGCTGTGGAAACTAATCTTTGTGGGATCTGCAGTTTTATGCAATTCCCCGGCTTCCAGACCTCTAGGAACTAGGAATTTGATTAGAAATTAACTATTGGGGTTGATCTGTGCAGCAACCCTAAAATATACCTCTTAGATCTCTCAAATACCATGAGAGAGGTAACAACAGACTGGAGGACCATTCTTCTTGTTGTTATGTGCCTTCAAGTCGATTATGACTTATGGCAACCCTATGAATCAGTGTTTTACACATTTCACTAAGAAAACACTCTTGGGCAAGCCAAACAGTAATTTATAGGGGCAATGAAATACAGTTGAATGGGGTATGCTCGGGAAAATTCCCACCACATACAATTCTGATGGAAAGGTTTTTTTAAAAAAGAATATTAGAAACATATCTGTAGTGGTTTTGTGCCCACGGAATGACCTTCACTCTGAAGTATGTCATGCTCCAGTACTGTTCTCTAGTCATCAGCAGGTGAGGATTCAGCAGGTGAAGATGTAAGAAGGCATTGTTTTCCATTCCGCCCTGTATTCATCACACAGAACATTCTTTCTGTTCCGCTGCAGCTTGTCTTCTACTAAAAACTACATTACTAGTTTGCTGTGGTGAAATTAAGTTATTTACATAATTTAGGTAATTAATTACGTCAGTTTTATTGTCCTTATGTTATTCCACCCCATTCATTTCAAAACAAAGTAAACGCAATGCAATTCAGTGAAAAATGTAATCAGTTACCTATCATTTGTGGACTGAAAGCAATAACAATAGCAAATACCAATTGTATTTGCTGGACTGATATCTGTTCCAGACATGGAACAAATAAGTGTCTGCCAGTTTCCACCCCCGTTTCTGTTTTTGTCAGAATGCTTTTTCATCAATTGTTGTTATGTGCCTTCAAGTCGATTACGACTTATGGTGACCTTATGAATCACCAGCGACCTCCAATAGCATCTGTCATGAGCCACCCTGTTCAGATCTTGTAAGTTAAGGTCTGTGGCTTCCATTATGGAATCAATCCATCTCTTGTTTGGCCTTCCTCTTTGTCTACTCCCTTCTGTTTTTCCCAGCATTATGGTCTTTTCTAGTGAATCATGTCTTCTCATTATGTGTCCAAAGTATGATAACCTCAGTTTCATCATTTTAGCTTCTAGTGATAGTTCTGGTTTAATTTGTTCTAACACCCAATTATTTGTCTTTTTCGCAGTCCATGGTATGTGCAAAGCTCTCCTCCAACACCACATTTCAAATGAGTTGATTTTTCTCTCATCCACTTTTTTCACTGTCCAACTTTCACATCCATACATAGAGATCGGGGAAAATGATTTTCTTCCAGAACTTCATATTGAGGTTCAGATTACAATCTGAAAATATATGTGTATGCCTTTCTGTGGAATTTTTACATCAAGCTCTCATAACCAAATGGAAATAACTGTCAGCTTGCCTTGAAACAAATTAAAAATGTTTACCCAGAGCTATGAAAGAGTAAGGGTCTCCCCCCCCTTGCCAGAAAATAAAATAAAATAAAAGTGTACGGTTTTGGAGAGGGGCGGTGTTGGTTGTTGTGGTGACCTATACACATACTTAAATGTAGTTTGTTTTTATTACTCAGAATAATTCCTTTTGACTTGACCTTGGCCTGGGCACTGCATTTTAGAAGTCCTCAGGATATGGCACCTGCCAGCCAGTTATTTTCCAGCAGTTGTCATTCATTTACCACTTGGCTTTTGTGCTGTTGCTTATAGGCCAGCTGTGGTTTTCCTCAGTCTGAGCCTGCGATGGGATGTTTTATATTTATATGGGATGTTTCTTACATATTCAAATAGTTTCAACATCACTTGGGCCACATCTGCACCATACATTTAAAGCACTATTATACCGCTTTAAGAGTCATGGCTTCCCCCAAAGCATTCTTGGAACTGAAGTTTGTTAAAGGTGCTGAAAAATGTGAGGAGACCCTTAGAGAGCTACACTTTTCAGAGTGGTTTAACAATCAGTCCTTCTTCCCTGGGAACTCTGGGGATTGTAGCTTTGGGAGAGGAATAGAGGGCCTCTTAACAATTCTCTGCACCCTTAACAAACTATAGTTCCCAGGATGGTTTAGAGGAAGCCATGACTATTTAAAGTGGTATAATAGTGCTTTAAATGTATAGCACAGATGAAGCATTTGTGTCAGGGATTCTAAGGACTGAACAAGGAACTCGATGTGTGAGCAACCACATTAGGCAGACTGTGTCCAATCATTTCTCATCACCTTCTTCAGGTGCAGGGAGGAATGGGTTGTGCAAGCTTGACCCCTGCAATTGCCAGGCACAATAGAGCCTCTGGATTGGCCAGTCATGACATGAATACTAGGAGCCAGGCATTCTTCCTTCACCTGAGTCCCCTTCAAGTACCCCTCCATATTTTATGTGAAAAATCCACCCTAAGACGGGGCAAATATTCAGCAAACAGAGCTGTGCAGGTCAAGCGGGTGGGGGCATTATTGTTGCCATATTTTTGGGGTGACTGGGTGGGGCACCAGTTGCTATACATTTATTAAAAACTGAATTGCTCCTGCACTCATTCTGTACGTGGAGTTTGTCATGTCACACACTGAAAAGCCAGTTTCCTCCTCAAATCCCAGACGGGACATAGCAGCGCTCTAGGTTGGGGGTGGGCACCCACAATTTGAGAACTGCACCTTATCCTCTCTTTCTGGCCTAGCCAGAAAGCCATAGTATCCTTCAGAGGCAAGCAGCTGTGTGTCACAGAGCACAGTCCCTGGTTCAAGACTGGAGTGGATACAGATGTTCACCGACACTTAATTACAGAGCCATCTCATCCATTTCTTTTTTGCTGTACAGTCCTGGTACGTTTCCATGTGGTCCACAGTCTATTCTCTTAAAAAAGAATGGCATTTGATATGAATGAGACGTTAGCCCTCTTCATCTACTCTACGCTCACTCATGCAATTACTATTGTGGAGGGAGATCTGCTCCCATTCCTGTAGCCCTGACGCTGGCCAAGTGTTGGGTCTGAAGGTCTGAAGTGGAGAGCCTACTGAATCTGTGTTGGCTCCCTGCAGGATTTAGAACTCTGATAGTGCAGGGTTGTCCAGCATTTATGCCAAAGAGGAAACATCCACCCATGTTGGGAGCACAGGGCTATGCATGCCACCCTACCCCAAACACATTAGTCCTGCCCACTCTGTTCCAGATCTTCCTGTATTGAGCAGGAAAGGTTTTAAGGGGTCTGACCCCCATTTGCTTGAATGTGAGTAGATGACTGTGGGTGATCTAGTGCCCTGTGTTATCAGAGAGTCTCTTTCAGTTCTGTCCTGCTCAGCATAAGATGGTATGAGACTGGGTGGCAGGGTGATGTGGATGATACTATGTCCCCAATACAGACTGATAGTTCCTGTTGAGGTATAATGCTGAATGAAGCCCACAGCACTTCTGCTTGCTGTCCCAGACAGCAGTGGCAGCTGGTGGCTCCATAGCAGTGGAATCAACTTTGGGTTATAGTCCAAACTTTCAAGGAGCTGTCCAAGGTGCTTCAGCTTGGATTCCACGGGCCCACTGGATATGGAGCCACCAGCCACCACTGCTCCCCACTTCAGACTGTCCCAACCAATGCATGGAACATAAGAACATAAGAGAAGCACAGCTGGATCAGGCCAAAGGCCCATCTAGTCCAGCATCCTTGCTCACAGTGGCCAACTAGATGCCTATAGGAAGCCCTCAAGTGGCACCTGAATGCAACAGAGCTCTCCCTACTTCTGATTCCCTTCAACTGGTCTTCAGAGAATATACCCATTGTGCCTATCACAGTAGACTGCAGTGGGGCTGAGTTTACAGGACATAGCAGATGGCATTTGCATGAGCTGCTCATACATGAACGGGGCTTTATTCATGCAATGTAAGGCTACAATTACATTGCTGAAAATTAATTTTGTCAGACACATAGGAGTATAATTTAGTAGTATCATACCTCTATATTTTAGGGCAGACAAGAAACAGACAGACAGATGGAGAAAAACATATTTGGGGGGGCGTAGGTGAAGAAATCTTATTAAAGAACACATCTGTTTCTTATTCTTTGTGTGGGGGGGAATTTTCCATGTGTTTTTATTTAAATTTGTATGTGTGTAGCTATTCTTGTGTCAACTATTAGGTAAATAGAAGCATTGAGAATCCATTTTCCAGTGAAGTTTGGTTAGGAATATTTGTATACTTTGGGTGGGAGATAATTTGACAGCTAATTGGATCTTTGAAAAAGTCAACTCCCTGCAGAACTTCTAATTCAAAATACCTGCTTCTTGTGTACATCTCTTTCCCATACACCAGTATTTGTTTTGGATATGAAGTTACATTACCCTTCAAAGTGCATTTCTGACATGCTTCACCACAGCTTTGTATAACGCAAAACAGTGTCATATAATGGGCTCCAGCATAACAAACACAACTAGAACAAGGACTTAACACTAAACCAAAACCAAATGTGTTTTCTCTTATCTTCTATATCCTATTTCCGAACTGTGGGTGGACATGATGTTCAGGCACTTACTGTGGGGCTCCACAGACTTGGCTTGGGGCTTAAATGAAATTCACACTGTAGATCTGCAAGGAAATAAGCATTGTGTCAAAACCTGGCATTGCTATCCTCTGCTACAAACATGGAAGCCTAACCTGTATGGTAACATGCTCCACCATATCTGCACTGGCTAGCCCCTTTAAACTTCTTGCTGTTCTGAGTGAGGAGGCCCCTATGTTGACCACTAAACTTCCCATGGCAACATTCATAGGAATCTCTGTTAGTTTCTTTCTATAGTGCCGTATCATAGAAGATGTTCCTCCAACTTCCAAAAACATTATCAGCAATTTGTGAAGGTTTCATCTTGTTCATATGTATATGCAGCCATGATCAGTTTACATACTGCACGATGACATGAAAACGAGTTTTCTTCTGGGTATTCAAAGGAACACATATGGATCTGGTTAGGTACATGTGCATATAATAGATGCTTTGTTGGGCCTCCTGTGGTAGTATCTGCCTCTCATCAAAGACCAATATTAGTGTGCACAACTGGACTGTCTACAGGCACTTTTATAACATCAACAGCACCCGCATGAGGCTGTTTCAGGGCAAATTTGATGTCCTGAGAATCCAATAGTTTAGTGGCAAAAGCTGGGTGGTGACGGGTCTGGATGACAGTGTGACTTTTTAATTTTTTTATTGGTCACACATTTCTAATTCTCACTCAGTTTGACATCTTTATAAGCAGCGGCAGCTGGTGACATTTTGACTCAGTAGGACTATTTTTAACCTTGCTGTTTTCCTCACAATAGCACAGCACCTATTTAGGAAAGTGTGCCATTACACATGTGCAGATTGCCATTGTCTCCTCCCTGAAAAACATCAATTATTCTCTCAGAATCTATGGACAGGGGAGAAGCTTCAATATAAGAGGGTCGAAGTATGTTTTTCAGACAAGATTGACCCCATATGTTTATTCAGAAAGTAAGCCATATGTCATGACATATATTTTTGAATTCATGTATTGTTTACACCAACACATCCACTGCCAAAATACTAAACAAACACAAAAACTTTTAAAATGTGAGGAACACTTGCTTCTAGTTGCAAAAATCAAAAATCAATTTAACTTTTCACTATCCAAAACACTTTTTTCTCTAAACAGAAAGAACAAAGTACTGGAAGCACAGCTCTGCATTTGCATGCATACATACACACAAACACATTCAATACTCTCCATATATTCTGGAATTGCACCTGGCTCAGATTAACCTGCCCTCCTCCACCCAGGAGCTGCTGCAGCTTTTAATGAGTGAATGCAGAGAAATTGTGAATACAGAGATTGTTGCAACACACACACAAACCATCCACCATTTCTCCTCCGATCCCTCCATTCACAAAAATAAATGTAAAATGATCAAGTAAACAATAAATATTTATAGTAAAAAGAGACTCACACTATGTTCGTCATTGCTTGTTTGCTCTTTTTCTCTCTAGCAAGGTCACAAAACAAATACTAAACAACAAGAACAAACCTTCTCCAAGTAGGAAACACTCCCTGCTTCTTCTGGTGAGTAAGTGTGGCTTTCAGGGAAACAGCTCTGAGCATGCTCAGAACACATATCTATGATTCAGATAGGTCTACCCTGAGGCAGACCTACTAATATTGTACTATAACTGTATGCTTTGGATGTATGTTAATTCCTGTGTCCTGATTGGCTGGATTTTCCTCATGCCAGCAAGAGGGGGTGGGAATCTGTGAAACTGCTAAGACTAATACTAGAAAATGCTATTTTTTTATTAAGTTCTTTTGCCTGGAGACAGATGTGAGGGACCTCCTGGCCATAACAATAGTTTTGGATTGGGATTGGCTGAGCAGTGCAGAGAGCTGATTGGCCAGAGAATTGACAGAAATGGAAAAATGGAAAAATAATGGGTGTATGAGCTCCCCCTATGCACGCCCTGCTCTTTGCCAAATCTGCTCTAGAGAGTTGGGGAAATCCTACAACAGATGTAGGGGGCACATGGAGGAGGACAGGGGGAGAACATTCCATTGTGCAAGCAGAAATCCTTGAGGTGAGGGAACAATTTCCTTAGTGCTACATTGGATACAACCCAATATCTGATTTTCTGGCAAAAAAGGCACCTTATGCCATACACCAAAGGCATTTTGTTGTTTTAGTCAGGCAAGATTGTGCTTTGGTAAACCATCACCCCGTTTTGATATGCAGATGATTCCTTCCAAGCTTTATCATTAGCTTTATCATTTATCATTAGAAATGTGGTGTGCTTATGGCACTCACCAGACTGCAGGTCAGACACATAACTGCTGCTTATTGGAAGGTAGAGGGGGAAGGATGAGCTGGCGGTAAGGTTGGCACAGTAGAAACATGCAAGTGGAGCCATCAGATATTTACTGGCAGCTATGGATGAACAACTTTCTTAATTTTGGTATCTCAGTTTCTCATTTTTCAAGTCTTAAATTCAGCTGTCCACATTTCCGCAGGAATCTGATTTTTTTTTTGCAAAAAACATCATATGAAAACTCATCAGCATTTTAATGCAAATTTCTCCCAGCATACACATTCTTGTATGCCAAGACATATATATATTTTCCCCAAGTAATCTACCCTCATATGTTGTTTTCAATAATGGATGCATTTTAATGCAGATTGATATGCACATTTTTGTACGCATTGTTGGGCTGGGGAACTGCACTGCAGAATTCAGAGAAATTCCATGGATAGTGGTGTCTTGGTTCACATATTGTTTCAGGATATGCAAATCAGGTAGGTTTGCACTAAAGTGGGACCTGAGCCAAATTTCTCCTCCATCCCTTTGGGCAGCAGCTGAAATATTGACACTGTACACCTATTTTCTCAGTTTTTCTGAGGTTATGTTCCCCATGATGCGTTCCTGTGACCGAGTTCTTCTGAGGTACAATAGAAGTTAACTGAAACAGTAGGGTGGATAGGTATCCTACTTTACAAAGGGTATTATTTATTTGAAGGGTTATCAATATCCTGTTCTGCTAAGGCTTGGGGCCTGCGGCCTGCAGGGAAAGTGGCAATGAATACCAGAGCCACAGAAATCAAATCATATCAAGACCCTGTAGGCTGAGTTGAGGAAGATGTTGTCTCAGCAAAGGCTTTGAGACCTCTGAAGCCTTAAAAAGACTGGCATGGCTTGACCTTCCAGTGACTCCATTCCCTCAGGGAGTGATGCTTGCAGCATTTAAAGGGATTGTAGCCAACTGGAGGTTGGAACCAAAGGGCAGTTTAGGAATTCTGCTGATGTACCGCCCACCCCGCTGCACGGCAGACTCCCTGGCCGAGGTGCTCGAGGTGGTCGTGGCTGTATGGTTGTTTACCCCAAACTTATTGGTTTGGGGGGATTTCAACGTGCATGCCGAGGCCATTCTCACTGGAGCCCCTCGGGATTTCATTGAAACCATGACTTCATGGGAACTGCACCTAAGTAATATGGGTCCCACCCATGTAGCCGGCCATACCATTGACCTTGTATTTGTCACGGGAGAGAAGGAAAGTGATCTGAAGATGGGGACTGTTTTTTCTAGCCCTGTGTCATGGTCAGATCACTACCTGGTGAAATTGGACCTCTCTGTGCCGCACACCCTCCGCAGGGGACAAGGACCTATTAGGATGGTCCGCCCCAGACGCATGATGGAGCCTATTGGATTCCTGAATGCGCTGGGTGATCTGGAGCTAACTGAAGGCCACCCGGCCGAAGCCCTGGTGATGGAGTGGAATAGGGAGATCACTAGGGCAATAGACCGGGTGGCACTGAAACGTCCTCTTCTCTTGAATAGAACTCAGACTGCACCCTGGTATACACCACAGTTACGCAGTCTGAGGCAGGAAGTGAGACGACTAGAGCGCCAATGGCGGAAATCGTGCACTGAAGGTGATCGGACACTGGTTAGAGCTGCAATAGCGGCCTACCAGCGGGCAACAAAGGCAGCAAAGAGGCAATTCTTCGCTGCCTCTATTGCGTCGGCAGAGTGCTGTCCCAGGAGGTTGTTCCAAGTGGTCCGAAGCCTGGTCGGTCCAGTAGCGCAGGAACCTATGGAACAATCAAAAGCCTCCTGTGACACATTTGTTAAACACTTTGCCGATAAAATCGAGCACCTAAAGGACAAGATTCCGTACGTCGTGGTTACAAGTAGGGGTCCAGAGGCGGCCAGTTGCAATCCGGTCTGCTGGGATCGGTTTCAGCCTCTTCTCTCTGATGAAGTGGACAAGGTGCTCTCTACTGTAAAACCAACCACTTGCTTACTTGATCCTTGCCCTTCATGGCTCATTATGAGCTGTAAAGAGAGACTGGGCAATGGGATCAAGGCAATGGTAAATGCATCCTTGGAGGAGGGTGTAATGCCATTACCCCTCAAGGAGGCAGTGATAAGATCTATTCTGAAAAAGCCCTCCTTGGATCCCCAAGATTTAAACAACTTTCGCCCAGTCTCCAATTTACCATTCTTGGGCAAGGTGATTGAGCGTGTGGTGGCAAAGCAGCTACAGACACACTTGGAGGAAGCAGAATATTTAGATCCTTTCCAGTCGGGCTTCAGGACTGGACACGGAACTGAAACAGCCTTGGTCGCTCTGGTGGATGATATGAGGAGGGCGTTGGATAGGGGAGAACATACCTTCCTCGTCCTCCTGGACCTCTCAGTGGCTTTCGATACCGTCGACCACGGTATCCTGTTGAGTCGCCTGGAGGGACTGGGAATAGGAGGCACTGTTTTACAGTGGTTCCGTTCCTATCTCTCCGGTAGATATCAACGGGTAGTGTTGGGGGATGAGGTTTCAGAACCTTGGCCCCTCAACTGTGGTGTGCCGCAGGGTTCTATCCTCTCTCCCATGCTATTTAACATTTATATGAAACCGCTGGGAGCCATCATCAGGAGTTTTGGGCTGCAGTGTCACCAATACGCGGATGACACGCAGCTCTATCTCTCATTTAAATCTTCACCAGAGTTGGCTGTGGATACCTTGTCCAAGTGCCTGGAGTCCGTAAGTGGATGGATGGGAGAGAACAGGCTGAAGTTGAACCCCGATAAGACCGAGGTATTACTAGTGGGGGACAAGGGAAGGTTGGGTGATTTTGACCTGATACTTAATGGGGTGAGTTTGCCCCTGAAGGACCAGGTCCGCAGTCTCGGGGTCATCTTGGACTCCCAGCTGTCTATGGAGGCTCAGGTTTCTGCAGTGAGCCGGGCAGCTTGGTACCAACTTCATCTAGTACAGAGGCTGTGACCCTATCTTCCCATACATCTGCTCCCACGAGTGATACATGCCCTGATCTCCTCTCGATTAGACTACTGTAATGCGCTCTACGTGGGGTTACCCTTGAAGACGGTCCGGAAACTCCAGCTGGTACAAAACGCGGCGGCATGCTTAATAAAGCAGACCCGCCGTCGCGATCATATCACCCCAGTGTTGATTGAATTACACTGGTTGCCAGTTGTATACCGGGCCCAATTCAAGGTGTTGGTTTTAACCTTTAAAACCTTATACGGTTCCGGCCCAGTTTATCTGAAGGAGCGCCTCCAGTATCACCAAATATGCCGCCAAACAAGATCAGCCTCACAGGACCTTCTCTCAGTCCCACCGACTAAGACAGCTAGGTTGGTGCGGACCAGGGAGAGGGCTTTTTCGATCGTGGCCCCCACCCTCTGGAACTTACTTCCCTTTGACCTTCGGCACGCCCCCTCCCTGTTGACTTTTCGCCGAGCCTTGAAGACCTGGCTCTTCAGGCAGGCCTATGGGATCTCTGGGGTGGGTTAGGTTTTACACTGTATTAATGTAAGATGGTCTTCAGATGAGATGTTATGATATTAATAATGTGATGATTATGTATATGAGCAGATTGTATTTTATATTGTATTTTATATTGTACGTCGCCCAGAGTGTCCGTTCAGTCGGACAGATGGGCGTCTGCTAAATAAAATTTTATTATTATTATTATTATTCTGCAGTTGCATGCTCCTGGGTGGTTCTGGAGGTGCAGAGGAATAATCTTCTTCAGACTCTAAGGATTCTCAGGCTGGGACAGAGTTGAGTGGAATCCTGAGGGTTACCTGTTGAGTGGGGCAACTGGTGCATCATGTGAATCAAAGGCCTCCTCAGGCCAATGCTGGGACCCTGAGGCAGGGGACATGATAATTACTCCCCTATTTAAAGGTGTCCTCTATTTGAATGGCTCTCCAGACCAAATCTGGTTTAAAGATAAAGAACCATTAGAAGGGGGAGCAGGAGGGAGCCTTGAAATTACCCATTAGCAGTTAGTGCCTGGACAGCAGACTGAGCAGACATACAGATCACCTGCCCACAGTCTTCCCCACTACGCTGAGATGGATTTCTGTTTAAATTACAGTAATGATCCCAAATTTATGCAAATCTGTATCTGCTGTTGTCGTTGTTTCTGGTGATGCGGTTCCTCCATTTTTTTTGGCAATGTGTAAGGGCTCATCCTAAGCAACAGCCAGATGCTTTGGGCAGGGCATTGTGGGGGATGCAGTCTCACAGAGATGAAAACCCATTGAGAAGAACAGTCCCAGAAGAATTAGGAGCTAGCTCATGTGACATATTGTGGTGTTCTACCAAAGCTTCTTGTTTTGCCACTGTACTACTAATGGCTAAATAAAATGAAAATGACAAGAGGGAACCGAAATATTAGCCTTGATTGAAGACACTGGAACAACATGTCTGAGTAGAAACATTTTGTTCCATGAAATGACTTCATTTGGAATTTCCTGTGGGATAGAAAAGTTGCATTTTTGAGTAGTTCTCTTATTTAGGGAGAGGAGAATACCAATATGGTAAAGCTATTATGTTTTTGTGAGTGTACTCAGATTTGGAATCCATTGGAAACACACAGACTGCTGGAGGCAAAAAAAGAAAAGAAAAAGAATAATCTTCAGACAATATCAATCTTAGAACATTTCATCCCGCTATTTCATGCACAGACCAGATGTCACAGTTTTTATGATTGGATCCAGCACCAGCCACTGCTGTCTAAACTAGTAAGAAATCTTAGGCTTCAGTTTGATGGGGAAAATGAGAGCCCTATTTTTTCTAATAATACTGTAATTTATAAAGAGCCAGTGTGGTGTAATGGTTACAATGTCAGACTAGGACCTGGAAGACTTAACAGGGCTGACTCATAAAATCTCACATGAGTGAGTTAGGGTCTTCTCACATATGACTACTCATGGGTAGGCCTCAGTTCACAGAAAATATTTGTCACGTGGTTTTTGTGCTCTGCCATACGTATAACCAAACATGCCAGTGACACATGGAACTCACTCTTAATATGGCATAGGATTACCACTTGGTCATAAGTGCAATAACCGTCTTTCTCTGTGACACATTACTTTTGTATGTGCAGGACATGTTATCACCCATCTACAAACGTTATCTCTGGCAGTGTGTGTGTGTGTGTGTGTAAGAGAGAGAGAGAGAGAGAGAGAGAGAGAGTATCAAGATTGCTGAATGGATGGTGTGGTCCCTTGAAGGAGGACCAGGGGATCTGGCCTCGGATGTAACAGGCCATTGTATTACCACCAGTTGCCATGCCACTGAAGTGGCAGAGGCCTGGCAAAACACAGTAGATCTGCAAAGAAACTGTGATTGTGTTGTCCATGGAATGGATCTCTAGTTCCTAGCTGGAGGAGACCTGGATATCCCATGGCAAAAGGAGCCTCTTCACCTTGTGGACAGACCTGGCTCATGTTGTGGACCAGGATCTGCCAGGGATTATTGACCTGTGAATGCGAGGAAAAGGGAAAGGGAACCTGTTAACCTCAGACCTGAGGTAATTCTCTTGCTAATTCTTGCTGTTGAGATTTTCATCAGTGGTTTCAGCATTTTATTGTGTAATATTCTGAATTGTATTTGTATAATTTTAATGTTTCTGTAAACTGCTCAGAGAACTTAAATGAATGGCCAGTAGGGATAGGATCTGTTGGCTGGTGCTGGTTTGAAAGTGTTTCATCGACCTACCAGGCCGGTATCAATTCAAGTTTGTTTTTTGTCCACTAGCTGCTGCTTTTACCAATCCATTTTTCCCTTCCCTAAAAATATTGATATTAATATAGATAATTTTAAAGGGAAATAATTATAATTTAAAAGGAAATATCAGTATTTTGAAATAAAATATCGATAAATGAAATATTGATAAAATTATCATTCTTAATATTGATAATTTTAGAGGTAGATTTTTTAAAAAAATCAAAATTTGAAAATAGCCATGGAAAATTGCTACATAAAAATCCAATCCACAACGATAGAGAATAAGCGAATTAATGGAAAATTCGGTATCGAATCCGAATTGAGTGGAATTCTAGCACGTCCGTAATGAGTAGTATGCCAATGAAATAACTTATGAAATAAATAGATAGAAGAGGGCCTACCAGAGGGCAATTTGCCAAGGGCCCTCTCAGAATTGGAGACAGGGTGGTCATGCATCCTATTTACAGAGGACAGTCCTCTGTTTGAAGAAGTCTTCTTTTTGAAGGGCTGTTTGGTCCCAGTCCAGTTTAAAGATAAAGAACCCTAAGAAGGGAGAGCAGCAGCCTTGCAGTTCCCCATTAACAGTTAGCAGCCTCTGCTTGAAGTCCCTAAAATATTGGAAGCCTGCTCCGTGGCAACTCAGAGCAGGCCTTTCAGTGCCCCTGTTTTGTGGAATAGCATCGTGGTTGAGGTAGTATGACACGTGCCCACTCTTTGGGCACATTCTTATATTCTTATGTCAGTACATTGTTTCAAACACCTGCTGCAAACCCTTCCGGCTACACAAACCTTCTCTGGGGTATAGCTCCGTCCATCAGTTCTTGGGCGTCACTGTGCAGAGGTTAAGTCCTTTCCCCCCGTTTCATGCATGTGTTCTGTTCACCACCTAGGCGCTTTCTTTATTCTGTGGTATATAAGCTTATATACCCCATCTACATCTGTATTGGAATTGCTTTTAATTTTTTTTAAGATGTCTGGTTTTTAAGTTTTTTTTATTGCTTTTTCACTTGTTTGCTACCCTGGACTCCTTTTGGGAGGAAGGGTGGGACATAAATTTCATAAATAAAATAAATAAATGAATAAATATCTATGTTTTTGTTTATTAACTGCCTGGAGTAAAAAACTGCATATGTATTAATTTTATTCTTTATTTAATTATTAGATTTATATCCTGCCCTTCCTCCCAGCAGGAGTTCAGGGCATCGAAAGTTCTGGCAAAGCGGACTCTTTCTGTCTATCTGTCTTTCTGAAAAATCTGCCATATTAACATCCTCAATTTCTGGTAGAGGCAACCCTGAGGGTTTTTATTGATTTGATTCAACTCGTGCTTTGCACGAGCTGTATCTCACACAGCAGAACCCTTCTCTGCTGCGGTGACAAAAATCTCCTGCAGAGGGCAGGGCAGATGGGGCTTCCAAGAACCAGCATGCCATCTGACTTAGAAAGCCTTCATTCTTTTTTGCCTGACCATCTGCGGGTGGAAAAGGACCGTTATTATGCAGCAGGAGTCATGTTGAGCTTGGCCTCTGTTTCTTCTTCATTCCCTCTCCCCCCTCCTGAACTTGTCCAGTAATGAATGGGGAGGGTGTGGAGAGATGGGTGGAGAATAGAAACTCCAGTAAGATTTTTGTTGGGAAGCGGAGGTGGTGGTGGTGGTGGTGGCAGAGATGGCTGGAATCTTAAACCTTTTTAAAAAAAAATGACTGGTGGGAAGAGTACAGGAAAGTCAGTGAATAATTTTACTGTCCTGCTTGAGTGTCTTGGGAATGTGCCATGCAAAACAATAATAACTTCCAAGAAAGTAGGAGATGGACAGAGAGGAGGGGCAGGGGAGGGAGGGGGAGGGGATGATGGAGAGAAACTAGTTGGATCTTTGCATTTAGTTCCTGCCAGATTTGGAGAGACCACTTTTTTTAAAAAAAATAGCATAACTTTTCATTAAATATTGGACAGGGAGTTCAAATTCAGAATATAAAAATCAGTATTGATCTCTTCCGGGAGCTTTGACACAAACCCATTCTCCAGGACAGATTGAGCTCTAAGGGGGAAGGGAATAGGAGACATGAGATTGCCAGTTCTTTCAAATGGGTAGGTCTCTTTGTTGCAGGAAAAGAGGAACAGGAGTTAGCTTTTTTACCTCCCTCTCCAAGAGCTATGGTTAAAACTTGGGTTGGGGGATTTGTATTTCTACTCCCTCTAGGATATTGTTGAACTACAATTCCCATTATCCTTGATCCCTAGCCATGTTGGCTGGGACTGGTGAGAGCTGGAGTTGGAAAACAGCTGGAGGGCCACAGGTTCCTCCATCCTTGCATTCAGACATTAGGCAGTCTCCCCTTTCACAGCTGGGCAGAGCAATCCAAACACTCTTTGGGAGGGCTGATTGGGCAGAGGTTTCCCTCCTTCAGCTCTGCTGGCCTTTGTTGGTCTCTCACTAGCCACTGCTTGGGGAAAGGTGCCAGTGTCACTCCGCTGGCACGGAGCTCCCCCTCCCACCTGCTGAATGTGTGGGCAGGTGGAAATGTCACCAGGGGAGGCTAAGACAGCCTGGGATCCATTAGATCCTGAGATGACCTCACTGTTACTACATGATGGCATCAGGACAGGTATGGGCCCAATTGCTGCACTAGTTCCAGGCTGCATGGTGATCTACCTGCCGATACCGTCCACCTCAGCTGCTGTGCACTTCTAAGGTCCTCCTGGGCTGGGGAGTTTGAATTGTTCTGTAAATTGCCCTTTGCTAGCGATTAATGAGGAAGGGTAGAAGTGCATTTGCAGGGGACTTTTAGTGTTACCCAACCTGACTTTCCACACTTTGGTGAATATAGTGCTTTTGTGTGTGCGCATACCTCCTGCTCTGTTCTATCCACATTAGTGAGACAGCATAGCAGTGCTGATGAGGGAGGGATGATGCACCTTAAGTACACCAAGCTTAATTATTTAATCAATGTTTTCTTGTGCTAAAGCGCTTCTTCATTTAAGTTCACTCGCATGAATACTGTAATTTTTAAAAGGCATCTAAGTGAAAAAGTGTTATAGCACAATTTTTAAAAATGGATTTCTTTTTCTAAAAAACAACAGCTTTGCAGCTAAAATGGCAGTGACTGAAGAGGTCATAGTGAAGAGTGCAGAAGAGAAAATGTGGCAGTGGGACTGAAGAATCCCAAAATGACTCCAAACATGACAGTGCCACATCTCTGCACAAAAAAACAGAATGATATACCCATTTCACTTCTCTCAGTTTCTCATTTATCCAATCTTAAATTCAGTTCTTCACATTTCTGCAGCAATTTGCAACTTTTTAAAAACCCTCATGTAAATGTGTCAGCATTTTAATGAGTATTTCTCCTAAGAAGTACATTTTTGCATGTGTTTTGACTAATATATATTTTTGCAAGCAATTTATCCTCATGCATTTTTGGGGTGTTCTTTTCACCAGTATATTCGTTTTGTGCACATACATGCAATTTTGTAAACGTTGCTTGGTGGGAGAACGCTATCGCAAAATTTGGATAAGTGCAAATTTTGAAGGATGGCTCTCTATCGGTTCTCACAGTGTTTTGGAAAGTGCAAGTTGATCAATTTGGCTTTAAATGTGAACTGAATTGAATTTCTCCCCCATCCCTATGACAGGGTGATCTGCACTTGTGGAAACGACTCTGCTATAATATTGAAATGACGTCAGATTTTGTGAGCTCCCCAAAGAGAATTAAGAATAATGAGGAAACAATAGATAATGGTTTGACGGTGACACGGTACGCAGATTCCCCTTTAAAAACTTAGCAAAGAGATTGCTATTCCAGAGTAAATATCTAGGGTGGAAGTAACCTCTGCTTCTAATTAATCTCCTCGAAAGGGTTATATTAGCTGCAAACGGGGTTGGGCACCCCAAGCAGGTGAAACGATCCTGGAAAATTGGAATCAGGTTTCCTAATGATGCAATTGCCTGCCCTTCATTTCTTTCCCCTATTAGGTTGTAGGCTGAAAAGTGTTGGAAGCGGGGCAAGAACAACTCCTGTTTGGGTTCTTTTGTTTGTATTCCAGAAAGAAGATAAGAGTTAGGGTCCTCCAGCTGGCTAGTCTTGCCTACCTTTAGCTGTGCTCTTCTCGACCTATCTTCCTTCCGTGGTAAACTGATATGCTCAGGAAAGCTGACCTGCCCCACCTTCCTTTGACTTTTTCTTCGACTATCCAAAGAGAGAGGAGACATCACTGTCTTTGTTCTCTCTCCTGAGCCGTGAGGGCAATGCCCAAGTCTGGGGATTGCATCTCCCACTTAGTTAGTTAGAACTTGATATGCCTTTCCTATTTACTATGTATTTCTATAAATAAAGTAGCTTTTCTTATTTTACTGTCTCAGTGATCTAAATGCAGGGTAAAAGCCTGCTACTATATATACACTGGCACATGCAGCTCAGACGGCTGAGTTACTTTGCGTATTTCAAAACAAAAGGAAGCAAGAGGCGAATGGTTTTGTTCCCATCAGCCTTGTGACCAATGGGTACAGTGAGGGTTTGTGCCTGTGCATTTTCTCTTCCTGTTGCATTTTTTTGAGTCATTGCATGTTTCCACACTTTGTCTTACAACTTGCTGAGGCTAGACTTGGGCTTTTCTCATCGAAAGCTGCTTTGTCATGATGGCCAGTTATGTATCTGATACCGAGGAAGTTCTGCAGTTACAACACTGACTTGGAACTATTTCCTCTTTCCCAATCTAACATACCTCACAGCATATTTGTTTGATAAATTAAACAAGATGATAAATTAAATGCCCATATGCATTGAATGCGACTCGTGCTTACTATAAATAAAACAGAAATAGTTTGGCCTCTGATTAGCACATGTGTAAGGGGAGTTAATAATTTGTTCCAGGGCTGTTCTCTAGTTGGCCCTCCAGCCCCAAACTCTTGTTTGCCCTGGGAAGGAAGCTGCTATTGCCTAGAAGAGATAGCAGTTTTTTTGGGTGGGTGAGTGACAAATCTGAATGAAACTTCAATGCAGATGAAAAGGATTACCTGCTTCATCTCCCGCACAACATGATCCCAATCCTGAATGCCCTCCTCTATGGCTGTGGTTTTTAAAGTAAAGTTAAAGCATGCATTGAACTTGCTTCCTCATTTGGCCTTGATGAGACCTCCGTGCATACCAGGGGTGGAGAATGTGTGGCCCTCTAGAACTTGCTAGACTACAACTCGCTGTCTGATGGGAGTTGAAACCCAAAACATTTGGTGGGGGCACAGGTTGCCCACCCCTGCTATTGATTGTCCCATCCTGAGCACCCTAGAGCAGATGTGGGGAGCCTCAGGCCCAGGGCTCAAAGGCATTCCTCCAGGCCAATTGCCAGTCTATCTGGCCCTTAGAACTCTCCACAAGCCATGCCTCCTCCAAAGGCTCCATCCATCCCTGCCCTTGCTCCACCCCCTCCTCCAGTTCCCCCCAATGAATGTCTTTGTTATTTCTCTTTTTATTGCCATTAAGTTGCTTTGAGGTGCCTTAGTGCAGAAGTGTGACTACTATAATAAATAAACGACATAATTCAACTAACGCGTCCCATCTACGCAAGGATTGCTGCTTGTGCAATGGGACTTCCCCACTGTCCTCCCCCTGTGCACACCCTTCACCCTCCCCAGATCTGGAGGTTGGGGGAACCCCTAGAACAGATTTAGGGGGTGTACGAGGGAGGAGAAAGGGGAAAGACCTATTGCAGTAGTGATAATCCTTGCACTGATGGGAGACTCACTTTATTTATTTAAAACATTTATGTGCCACTTTTGAGAGAGCCAGTGTGGCATAGTGTCAGACTACAACCTGGGAGACCAGGGTTTGAATCCCCACACAGCCATGAAGCTCACTGGGTGACCTTGAGCCAGTCACTGCCTCTCAGCCTCAGAGGAAGGCAATGGTAAAACCACCTCTGAACACTGCTTACCATGAAAACCCTATTCATAGGGTTGCCATAAGTTGGGATCGACTTGAAGGCAGTCCAATTCCATTTTCATGTGCCACTTAACCATTTGCATTTCTAAGCACTTAGTGCTATTTTGCAGACAACAAAATAATAATCATCATAATGTGTCCTTGAACTATAATAATGTTTCTTGCTTTCCTGGATGGAGAAATTCATGAAACCTTTGACTTTTGTGGGGCTGGACTGTGGCCTGCTGTACCGAGATGAGTGTCACATCCGTTGCCCACCCACCACTGGCATGTGGCCTCCAGAAAGCTGACCACTAAGGAATGCAGACCTTGGGCTGAGAAAGATTCCCTGCCCCTGAGCTGGAAGGGAGAGCCTGATGCAAATATAACAAATACATGGAATACAGATACAAAGCTTGATTTTGAAGATTTCCAGAGTTTGATACGCCAATAAACCTATGTATGTTTACATGAACTGAATGTGAACTCTGAACCTTCTGGGGTTCAACCATCTCCATTAGGGCTCAGCCCAGCATTAGCAGAAGTCAACAACAGACTTCCCATTGATTCTTCATAGAGAAAAACAAGCTGGTCTATGAAACATGTCTACATTTCTTTTTGTTTCCCTCTCATGGAGGGTGATTTCATCACCAAGAAAATCTGTACATAATGTTGAAGATTAAACAATTATATTGTGTGCTGAAAATACACCAAATGCACCCAGCTGTGCAGTAGAAGTGCCAATACAGTTGAAGTGACTGAAGTTCATTGTGCATTCTCTTGACTGCCCCCTGCTTCTCTTGTAGACACTTTTACTTCTAGAATGGAAGACAAAATGGTTAGCAGAACATTGCCATTTAAGCATTTTGGAAGGAAAACACTTCATAGAAAACCAAATCCTTGACTTTTTATGTGAAGTGCATGTGTATGCCCCCCTTCCCCATGAATGGCAGTGCAATTATATCAATTGCCCTTAACTTAGTACCTTTGTACTGGGACATTATTTGCCACTATTCAGGGCCAGTGCAAGACTTTTCACCTCCTAAGATGAGGCAGACCAGCCTTCTCCTCCCTATGCATGGTAATGCCAGGCTCCATCTCCACCACCTTCCACCTGCCTCTGGATTGTCTCACTCTGAGGAACATAGGGTCCTTCCTCGAAGTGAGGCATTGTGGGCAAGGTGGCCTTAGAGAATATCTACACCACTGATACTTTTTGTGATGATCAATGTTGCTTAAAGTTGTACAGTTTCTTACTGTGAAATTTTAAGCAGTATTTGCCATGGGGGCAGGCCAGCTCACATGTAGGGTCTCACTCTGAAGAAGGACTTTTCCTCAGATTGAAATGCAGGGGGCTCAGAAAGCCCTTTTGGAATGCCATTGTCAGTTTGCTGCAGCAGCAAAGTGGGTGTGGGGCTCCTAGAGTCCTAGGCAGTAGCTGCTGGCCTGGTTGACGGCAGCACCAATAGCAGTCACTATAGCAGCAGTAGTGACCTTGCTGACCAGCCAACAAATGAGTGACAGGCAGCTCTGTGGATGGGTGGAGCTGGCAGAGAGAGAGGCAGCTCTGTGGATGGGTGTTGCTGGCAGAGACAGACTGATCTACCACCTGAAGCAAAGGTTCACCTTACCTAATGGGTGGGCTGGCCCTGCCCTTGTATGATGGTTTGTTACTGTCATTCCACCTGCAGATGTATTTATAGAGCCAGGCTCATTATATTGAACCACAGAGGCAACAGTGTCCTAAGCAATAGCTTGCCCTGAGACAGCTTCTATGGCAGAATCATCCAAGCAGGCAGAATCATCCAATCAGGGCTGACTCCAGATTTGAGAGGAAGGGGACATATTCTTGTCTGGTGAGCAGTCTAGCGGATTTAGGTGGCAGCAGTGGACAGCACTAGCAGTGATCTGCACAGTGACAGGTAGTTTGGTCTAGCCATATTTTCCAAGAAAAGATAAATGCCCAGGATTTGCATACAAATGCATATTTTGCGGGGAGGGAGAAATTGCACTGAAAAGCACTGGAACGCAAATTTTATGGGAAAAGCACATACAAAATGTGTACAGCCTTATGTGTGGGGCACCCCCACACACCCCTCCCAGGGCAGAATGGACATATGATTGAGTGCTGGCAAACCTGACAAAGAATGGACTTAGGCTGGACTATCCATACCTAGTCGTGGGTTCAGAAGCAATCTGACTTCTGTGAATATTAATTATCTGAATGTCAGGTATCACCCTGTCCTTTATTATTGGAATTTGCTTTGTAGTTTCCATCCTGGCCTGTGTTATTGTTTGTATATACACAGTTTCCATTCTCAGATTTGAGGGGGCCTTCAGAAAGGTGCCCACTGATTACCTGCCTCCTGCATCCCCTGGAGGACTTATTCACTCAGCCATTTACATTTCCCACAGTGACTTGGGGCAACACTTATTTGCAGGTTATTTGGGGACATTAAAATGGTGGCATGGCCCTGGAAATAATAATTGTTTATAGGGAATCCAGGACAGGTGTCAGCAGCAGGCCCTGCTGTTGCAGAGGGGGCCCAGCAGCTGCCTAGGGATGCAGACCTGGGTGCTGGCACCAGGTCTGATGATACAATTAGCAGCCCTAACTCATTCAAACACTGAATTATTTCATTGTTTTTATTGCTCCACATATCCTTTGTGTAAATGAGGTTTTTTCCATGCACTTCCCTGCGTTATCAGTAACAATCATATCTGCTTCCCAGGAATACAACCCATGTAGAAAAATTATCTTGTTATGAGGGGTTTCTTTAGGGGAATTTCCCAACATTTTGCCTTCTGCTTTGAAAGGGTGGAATGTTCACTGCTGAATTTGTCTTTAACCTCGATCTGCATATCTAGCTTCTTTAGATTTGCACTTCATAGCATGCCTACTAGGATAGTCACATCTTCAGTTCGCACCTGGAGACTCTGGTTTTTTTGGGGTCCTCCCCGGGTCTGCGGGTGAGTCATCTGGACTCTTAGCTTTCATTTTTTTAAAAAATTAAGTTTCTAGGTGGTCTGGTTCAAAAGATATAAAACAAAATGTCAGCCCCCCCCCCCCATAATTTGTGTTAGTACCGGCTGCTCTAATCCCTGTCATTTCAGGTTTTTAGCCAATAAGTGAAGTCAGGGTTGTGATTGACAGGATTTGTTGACCCCCCCAGGCAATACATAAACACAATTTCCAGGTCTGAGAACAGTTTTCTTTTCCTGCTTGTCTCACATCAGGAATTTAGTAAATATATAGTTTTCAGCAGCATAAATAGTACTTTCGTTGTACAGGATTGGAACTTACTTCTGAGTAAACATGCATAGGATTGCATTGCAATAGAAGATCACAGCAGGATCTTGGTGGGCATACACAGTAAACAATTTTAGTTATAATTATAATAAAAGTGTGCATGCAGGGTTTTTTTAATTACTTGCAAAAGTGGTATATTATACTTTTTACCTTTCAAATATTTTTTAAACCGAAGTTTTAAAAAGTGTACATGTGCAGTGTTACACTTTTCTAATTAAGGAGTCAAACAAGTCAAAATTTTACTGAGTAGTTTATTTGTCTTATTCATAACCTGTTTTGAAAACCTTTCCAATATGAAGCTTTTCTGTGAGTAAAGCTGCAATGCTAATTCACATACCTGGGAGTTAATCCCATTGAATTCAGTAGGACTTCCTTTTGAGTAGATATGTTAGGATTGTGCTGAAAATCAATGGGACTTTTGAGTGAACACAGAAAAGGACTGTGTTGTAAATCTTTCTGTCCCCTTCTGATCCTTTTTTGTTTTTTAAAGCAGTTAGGCAGGGCTTACTTAGGTGTCACTGCTTTTATTTGGCAGGAAACTAATACTTGTGTTTTTTTTTTAAAATGTTCTCTAATGGCCAACTTGTTCTGACAATAAACTATTATATGGGGTGTATGTATTTTTACATCTCCAGTGTGTGTGTATATGGAATATTTCCAACAACCCTGTGATGTAGGGTCGGTGATTGGAAACCAAGGCAGCTCACAACAAGAAATAAAGCTATTTAAAATCCAATTACCATAAAACAAATATAAAACAGTTGCAAAACAGCTTAAAGTGGCATGATTCTGCATTTTGGATTGGGTGACTGAAGTTGCTTATCATTGAACTGCAATCCTGTGCATGCTTCCATGTCTGAGTAAGCCCTATTGAATACATTGGGACTTGCTTCTGAGTAAGCGTGCATAGGATTGCGCTATAAATATATTTGCAGGTTGTGTAAATAATAAACATCTTTGACATTCATGCTTATGTAAATATTTCTTTATACTATGACTTGATAGGTATCTGATTTCACCCTATGGTTGTAAATTCATGTTAGGATTGTGCTGAAAATCAATGGGACTTTCAAGTGAACACAGAAAAGGATTCCACCTTTCTCTGCCCCTCCAATCCTTTTTTTTAAGCAGTTAGGCAGGGCTTACTTAGGTGTCACTGCTTTTATTTGGCAGGAAACTAATACTTATTCTTTTAAAAATATGTTCTGCAATGGCCAACTGGTTTTGACAATAAACTATTATATGGGGTGTATGCATTTTTACATCCCCAGCAGAGCTTGGAAAAGTTACTTTTCTGAACTACAGCTCCCATCAGCCCCAGCCAGCATGGCCACTGGATTGGGCGGATGGGAGTTGTAGTTCAAAAAAGTAACTTTTCTAAACTCTGATCTCCAGCGTGTGTGTATGTGGAATATTTCCAACAACCCTGTGAGGTAGGGTTGGAAACCAAGGCAGCTCACAACAAGAAATAAAGCCATTTAAAATCCAATAACCATAAAACAAATATAAAATAGTTGCAAAACAGCTTAAAGTGGCATGATTCTGCATTTTGGATTGGGTGACTGAAGTTGCTTATCACTGAATTGCAATCCTGTGCATGCTTCCCTGTCTGAGTAAGCCCTATTAAATACACTGGGACTTGCTTCTGAGTAAATGTGCATAGGATTGCGCTATAAATATATTTGCAGGTTGTGTGAATAATAAACATCTTTGACATTTATGCTTATGTAAATATTTCTTCATACTATGTCTTGATATGTATCTGATTTCACACTATGGTTGTAAATTATTATTTACTGATGATTATTTCCTCTACATTTTCAGTGTGCCCTTCTTCCTTGGGGTGATCATGGTCCTCCTCTGTCGTTTTCACCCAGAGGGGCAGATTAGGCTGAGTGATGATGCGTAGCCCATGGTCACCCAGTAAACTTTGTAGCTTATTTCCATTTTAAAATTTAATTAAAATGATTTATATGCAAGCAAAGATTATGAAGTAATGCAGATCTACATAATACATTTAAAGCACATCTAACAACTCACATTTAAAGTGTATGACTTCCTCCAAAGAATCCTTGGAAGTGTAGTTTTCCCTCACAGTTATAGTTCCCACCACCCTTAACAACAAACTACAGTTCCCAGGATTCTGTGGTGGGATTCATGTGCTTCAGATGTATGTTGAATGCGCTTTAAATGCATGGGCAGAATCTACCCTAGTATGCTGTGCATTCATTAGTGAACTGAAAAGAACCATTTTAAAATATATTTTTAAAACAGGCCTGTAGCTCAGTGGTAGGGCACATGCTTTGCATGCAAAGGTCCAAAATTCGATCTCTGGAAGAGACTATTGCCTGGAATCATGGAGAGCCAATGCTAGTGTATGTCAGCAGTAGTGAGCTGGATGGTATCAAATGGCCTGAGTTGGTATAAGGCAGATTCCTTTGTTTCTAAAAGTGGAAAGAGACCCAAGGGCCACAGTGATCCCAAAATTTATTTATGTATTTTATTTACAACAATTATATACCACTTCATTGTAAAAAACATCAAAGCAGTTTATAGTACTATGTGGAACCCATAATATGGAAAGCACACCTTGAACTTGGCCTGGTAGCAAATCAGCAACCAGTGCAGATTTCAGAGCAGAGATATTATGTGCTGATAGGGTCTCATTCATGTCAGCAATCATGCCACAGCATTCTGCACTAACTGCAGGCCTGGAGTCAGGTTGTGATGCATGGGGATTTCTATGTCCTTGGCTGACTGGCTACCAGAACATTTTTTAGTTT
Source organism: Rhineura floridana (assembly GCF_030035675.1). NCBI lineage: Eukaryota > Metazoa > Chordata > Lepidosauria > Squamata > Rhineuridae > Rhineura > Rhineura floridana. Next base: position 177,139,306 of record NC_084483.1, read on the forward strand.
GATTGGGAATGCTGACTGGTTGTGGGATGCTGAGTTCTCTGTCTTACTGATTGGAATCTTGTTGTGGTTGGTATGGTATACTACATTTAGGAAATCATCACTGTCTTTTTCTATTTCCATTTCATTTACCTCTGACCTTACTCCCTTACATCCATAGAAGCAACAATAGTAGTTCCATGTGATCAGCTCAACCCCCTTAAACCGACTGATGATGCACCTTGTTATTTGCATGATGGTTTGTTTCTTGCCCAATAGTGGTAAAAGAGAATTCAAACAGAGGCGTCACTAGCGGGAGTGCGGGGGGGTGCAGACCTCCGGTGCGCGCCCTCCCAGGGGCATGGACGAGTTGGCTGGTCTTGCATGCGTGCGCGGACTCGAGGCCAGCCACTCTGTCTATGCCCCTGGGAGGACGCGTGTCGGAGGGGCACCCAGCCACAGAAGGCCTGGGAACACCGGAACGCCTCCCTTGCCCCGCCGATGCTGCTCCCGCTCCCGCTCTCGTCCGCCCACCTCCAAGGAGGAGTCGGCACAGCCTTGCTGGGCAACGGCGTGGGGCGGGGTGGCTCTGGGTGTCACCCCCCTCATGGTGACACCCGGGTGTGGGCTGCACCCTCCGCACCCCGGTAGGGACGCCCCTGAATTCACATACTGGGAAGTGTGTCTTCAACTGCTGTTGTTCCCAATCTACTGCCTGTGAATGTAGACCAAAACATGTGTGTTTTCTCTCTGTCAGTTGAGGAAGGCTGGCCTCGACCTTTCTCAGGAATAAATGGGAAAAGGTCTGAATCCCACATAATCAAAGCTTATCTCATATAAAGCTAATAGCAATGCTTAAACCAGCTTGCTTTGTGGCCATAAAAGAGGAAGTGGGTAAACTACACAGAAGATCAGTGTGTTCTAAGAAAGCAGAAGTGGTTAAAGAAAGATTTGCAATAACAGGAAAAATGTGCATTGAGAAGCAGAGTCATCAGGATATAAAGCGAAGAGTGTTCATGATTTATAACTTGTACCCACACAATGTATGGAGGTTCCACCTCAATGCATAACATTGCTTTCTAATATGGTAACCTCAATGCTTGCATATTCCATATGTTTGCGATATGATCTCTGGTGCCTCTTCCCTATCTAAATCCAGCTTGGATGTCTGGCATTTCTCGCTCCATATATGGCAAGGGCCTTTGTTGTACAAACTTGAGCATTACTTTACTTGCATGGGATATTAAGGCAATAGTTTGATAATTACTGCATTCCCTGGGATCCCCTTTCTTTGGAATTGGGATGTATATTGAACGCTTCCACTCTGTGGGCCATTGTTTAGTTTTCCGTATTTCTTGACAATTTTTTGTCAAAATTTGCACAGATTCGGTCTCAGTAGCTTGTAGCAGTTTTATTGGTATGCCGTCTATTTCTGGTGATTTGTTTCTTCCAAGTATTTTAAGAGCAGCTTTCACCTCACATTCTAAAATCTCTGGTTCTTCATCATATGGTTCCTCCATGAATGAATCTGTTATCCTTGCATCTCTTTTATAGAGTTCTTCAGTGCATTGCTTCCATCTTCCTTTAATTTCATCTCAGTCAGTCGGTGTGTTCCCCTGTTGATTATTCAACATTCCTACTCTTGGTTTAAATTTGCCTTTCACTTCTCTAATCTTTTGGAATAGAGCTCTTGTTCTTCCCTTTTTGTTGTCCTCTTCTATTTCAATACAATAACTATTGTAATAGTTCTCTTTGTCCCTACATACTAGTCGCTGTATTGTTGCATTTAGGGTTCTGACCAGGGCCGGTTCTAAAGGGCAGCCAGGTTGGGCACTGGCCCAACAGCCCCTGAAGCTACAGGGAGCCCCTCAGCCATCCCTTTGCTCCCCTTCTGTGATCCGTGCCCCCATGCCCCCCACATCTCCCCACTTACCTGTCTGCTGTCTTTTACCGTTGCCCTTAACAAAGATGGCGGAAGCAGTTTCCCTAAGGTACTGAAGCCCCTGCCGCCATCTTAGTTGATGGCAGAGATGTGCGCACATAGCATGCATGTGTGCCATCAACAAAGATGGCGGCGGAGGCTTCATCCCCTTAGGGAAACCGTGGCCGCCATCTTCGTTAAGGGCAACGGTAAAAGACAGCAGACAGGTAGGTGGGGGGGTTGCGCACACGCGCAAACGCAAATGCTCACACATGCTGGGGCCCAGGGCAAGCTGATGCCCAAGGGCAAGGCATTCCTGGAGCCGGCCCTGGTTCTGACTGTGTTTCTATCTCCTCTTGCTTTGGCTTTCCTTCTCTCTTTAACCATTTTAAGAGTTTCATCAGTCATCCCTTGAGATCTTCCTCTCTTTTTAACTAGAGGTATTGTCTTTTTACATTCTTCCCTGATCATGTCTCTGACTTCATTCCATAGTTCTTCTGGTTCTCTGTCAACTAAGTTTAAAGCCTCAAACCTGTTCCTTATTTGATCTTTATATTCTTCTGGGACGTTATTTAAATTGTATTTTGGCATGATGATTGCTTTGTTCTTCTTCTTTAGCTTTACTCTGATTTTCAATATGACCAGTTCATGATCTGTACCGTAGTCTGCTCCTGGTCTTGTTTTTACAGACCTATGGAACTTCTCCACCTTCTGCTACCAATTATATAATCAATTTGATTCCTATATTGACCATTTGGTGATGTCCACGTGTACTGTTGTCTTTTCGGTTGCTCAAAAAATGTGTTTGCAAGAAACAAATGATTGGCTTTCTTTCTATTGCAATAAATATCTGTAAAATTGACAGTTCTAAATTTATTTATTTATTTATTATTTGATTTATATCCCGCCCTTCCTCCCAGCAGGAGCCCAAGACGGCAAACAAAAGCACTAAAAACACTTTAAAACATAAAAACAGACATTAAAGTACATTAAAACAAAACAACTTTAAAAACAATTTTTTTAAAAAAGCTTTGAAGACTTAAAAAAAGGTTTATATACTCTCTGGACACATTGGCACCACATGGCCTGAACCTGGAGGACAGTACCACCACTACTTAGCTTCTGCAAATGAAGCCCCTCTGATCATTCCATCCTCAAAGCTCTATAACTGCCACCTTGGTAACAGCATTTGTATGTTAGCAGCTGATGAAGGCGGAAGCTGAAACGTTTTGTTAATATAATAAAAACCTCTGTTTGGTTAATCACAATTATATATATATATATATATAAAGGTTTAAAAGCATATTTAAAAGCAATTCCAACACAGAAACAGACTGGGATAAGGTCTCAACTTCAAAGGCTTGTTGAAAGAGGAAGGTCTTCAATAGGCTCCAAAAAGATAACAGAGATGGCACCTGTCTAATATTTAAGGGTAGGGAGTTCCACAGGGTAGGTGTCACCACACTAAAGGTCCATTTCCTGTGTTGTGCGGGATGGACCTCCTGATAAGATGGTATCTGCAGGAGGCCCTGACCTGCAGAGCACAGTGATCGACTGGGTATATAAGGGATAAGACGGTCTTTCAGGTATCCTCGTCCCAAACTGTAAATTCATTGTGAAGAGTTTTCCTTCAATACAAGTGTTACTCCCTGGAATTGGTTTGGCTGTCAAAGTGAGTTTATAGCAGCCTACAGAGTATGCAGGAAAGATTAGAGAATCTTCTTAACTCTTACTTATTTCTCAAACTTCTCTCTGCAGTGAAGAGTCAAGTCTGTAGTTTGGAGCAGCCACGTTAAAAGGCCGGCAGGGCATTACAGGCAGGGGGTTGCCAACCTTGCTTTGATATGGATATTGTTTCAGAGGATCCCTAGTCAAGCCTTATCTACAGCACAATCCTAACAATATCTACTCAGAAGTAAGTCCTGTTGAGTTCTATGGGGCTTAGGCCCTTAGTAAGCTTGTTTAGAATTGCAGCCTTAAGGGACAACCATCTTTACTCCTGAGTGCTCCCATCTAACATCTCCACAACACAAGGCTTTCTTCCTACAGTGGCCTTCTGGTGACTGGCCTGGCCTGAGGGCACTTAAACCCTTCTTGCCAGAAGCAAGTAGGCTAGATTAAATGTTCCGTACCCAGGCTCTCTAAGCAGGTGAGAAGGAATTATCATGTCACTTTGGCTGGACCTGGAAATACCCTAATTTATCTAAGATTTCTATCTTAATTTCCAATCAGATAAATTGTTTGCTTGAGTGGTATGCTCCAAGCAGCTGTGGTTGATGCTTGATGTATCATGTGTAATGAAATTACTAGGGGCCACCCCTATGACATCACTAGGGCCCCCATGACATCACTAGGGCCCACCCCTGAAATCTCAGGGTTTGGGATGCTTTTGACCTGGTGTACAACTTATTTTGGAACAGTTGTGTTTGAGAATCATTGCAAACAGTAATGAGGGAAATATACAAGAAGGATATGCTATATTCTGAGCTTTTAGGAGGATTTTAGCACAAATTAAAATGACATTATCTTCAAGCATGAACCCTGCTTTATCTCTCATGGACCGATAAACTTTGGACCGTAAACCAGAGTAATTTTCAGCAAAAATGAAAACACAGCACAATTTTTTTAAAAAGATGGAAAAATAAGAACACACAGTCTCACATTTCACTAGAAAAGGAATTTTCAGCTGGGAGTGCTTTTGTAGCCATAGTAACATTTGTGTTCACAATGGCATGAGGAGATCCAGGTCTTGAACCTTGAAGATGCACAAATCTAAATCTTAACCTTGATCAATAATCAAGAATATTGTTATGTGTGCCCCACTTTTCTGAGTGGTGAGAACTCTAGGGGTACAGCGTATAACCAGATTCTGTTTCTTCAAAGACATAACTGGAGGCTTACTGGTGTTTTGCAATAGTTGCATTTACTTACAAATATACAGGTTGAGCCCAAGTGGAGATTCTCAGTATTGCACCCATTCCAGCAGACACTGCTCTTCCATTAGATTTCTAGGACAGCCAGCAACAACGTAAGATTTTTGCAGAGAGACACCCAACTCTGCATCTCTTCTCTCAGCCTGACTCAGTCTGGACCCAAAACTGAAAGCTTAGCCTCCTCACTTTGCTTGGCCAGGCAGAGGGCAAAAGGTTGAGTCACTCCTCCAACTTTCTGGCCCAGTTAAAAAGGTAGCAGCAGAGCTGACAACCACCAATTAACATAGGGATGTGCCTCAGCAAAGCTCTTTCCAAATCAGTTCCTATACTCATACTAATCCTGGATCTTTTTTCAGCATCCAACAAGTCATCCTCAATCGGCATGACTAACTTAAGCTTAGAACAACAACAAAAAAGACCAGGGTAGATTCAAAACAATCAAACACCTATAAATATATTAAAATTTTATACATAAAAATGGATTCTGTATAAAAAAGACATGGAAAAAGTAAGACTACAAACATTCAGATAATAATAATAATGACAATTATAATAGCTGAAAGAGACCGTGTGGAGCTGTCAGTTGCAGGCAGGGATTGCAGGACGTGACAGTCCCACAGTTTCAGGTTGCAAGATTTGAGAATGTCATACAGTCCAGGAGATGTTCTACAGAGCTGTTATTTGCAGTTGGGGTCCATGGAGAAGTGCAATGTGAGCTCTAGTTTGTGCTCAAAGGGGACTTTGCCGGCATCAGATTGGACCAGCTCTAATTCAATCAGGAATGCTTGGAGTTTTGACCTTTAAATAACCATCCAGTGTCTGCACATGATTTTGTGTTTGTGCTGCAACAGACTAACATGGTTACGTTCTGGAATTAGAAACTAGAGGGGGAGAAGACTTACTTGTTTATTGATTATAAAGAGCTCAAGGAGGCATACATGGTCCCTTCCATTTTATACTTGCAACAACCCTGCTAGGCTGAAGGATGATGACTGATCCAAGGACCCCTTATAAGCTTTATAACTGAGTAGGGGCTCTCCCCAGTCTAAGCCGAATACTCTAACCCCTATATCACATGGGCTGTCATGGAGGAAGACTGCTGGAATACTTACTGTCAAGCTCATGCTGGGACTAGTGACAGTTCCTTCCAGATCATGTCTGGAGGTCAAGACACAGCAGGCAGAAGACTCAGATATGATTCAATAAGGGAGGAGAAAAATTACCAGTTAAAGGCTAGTGTTGGATTCCAAGGGACCAGATGTGCTGACAACAGAGGCCTTCCTTGCAAGCATCGGCTTTCTTGCCTGTCTCTACTTTGGCTGGTTTGTCTCTTTTCTTTCAGCTCCTGCTGTCCTGCCTTGCCTGATTATTTTGCCTTCAACAAACAGATGTTTCTGCAGGTACCCATTACTGCTACAGAAATGATCTCATCCAAGAGACTGGTGCCTCCACACAACTGACCTACTTATCTGCCTTGCGGTTGTGTAACTGTGGATTGAGTGAAAGGGGCACCTGTGCTAGGTGCAACCTAGATGGGTATAAAATGGGCATCCAAAATAATGTAATACACATTTATATTTTATTTATTTATGTAACTATATCTGTCGGGAATGCTTTGATTTGGATTCCTACATTGAGCAGGGGGTTGGACTTGGTGGCCTTATAGGCCCAATTCTACTATTCTATGATTCTATATCTATTCTATATATACTGCTTGAGTGTAGAAAACCTCTACACGGTTTACAAAAAATATAATACGCAAGCCTTCTTATGACTTACAAGCAGAGCTTGGAAGTAACTCGTTATTTTTAACGAGTTACTTTTAATTCGTTACAATTTTAAATAACGAGTGGGTAATTCCATTATATTTGGCAAGTAACGGAACGAATAGTAATTTCCCTACTTTTCAGCTTCAACTTTAATGTTTCCACGTTAGGTTGGACGTTACTTGGGGGCAGGAACAAGGGAAAGTCAGCTCCTGGCTGTGATTGGTTAACACAAGACATGTGCCTCACACTGATTGGACCTCTGCGCAGACTGTCTCTTCCCTCGTGATCTGTGTTAGGAGGCACGAGGGAAGAGATGAATAGGCAGGGGGAGCCTGCTAGCGTCTGACTCTGAGAGGATAAAATGGACGCCGGAGGAAAAAGCCAGGGCAAGGACAACAATGGAGGAGAAGGCTGCAGCAGAATGGCATAGAGCTGTGGAGGTGAGTGACGATGATTTGTGTGTGTGTGTGCCCTAGTGTGTGTGTTTTCGGCTGGAGTCTCTGGTTTTGGGGGGGGCTCCGGCTCTCTGGCTACCACCCCTTACTCTCTGGACTCTCCGCTTCAATTAAAAAAAAAATTAAGTTTCTAGGTGGTCTAATTCCCGAGATATACACCAAAACGTAACCCCCCCTGCACAACTTTTTTTTAAACAGATCATGCTCTAGCTACAACTCCCATCAGCCCAATCCAGTGGCCATGCTGGCTGGGGCTGATGGGAGTTGTAGTTTAAAGTAACTTTTCAAAGCTCTGGCTACAACCCCTCCCTTTCATGATTGTGAGTAAAGTGCAGACTTGTGTTTGTGTTGTAAATCTCTCTCCCTCCAACCCTATTTTTAAAGAAATTAGGCAGGGTTTATCACAGTTTTTATTATGTAGGAAACTAATACTCATTTTTTTAAAAAATGAATGAAGTTTATTTATTTATTTTTATTATTTGATTTATATCCCACCCTTCCTCCCAGTAGGAGCCCAGGGCAGCAAACAAAAGCACTAAAAACACTTTAAAAATCATAAAAACAGACTTTAAAATATATTAAAACAAAACATCTTTAAAAACATTTTTAAAAGCTTTAAAAACATTTTTTTTAAGAAAAAGTTTTAAAACATATTAAAAAGCAATTTCAACATAGACGCAGACTGGGATAAGCTCTCAACTTAAAGGACTTGTTAAAAGAACAAGTTCCTTATCACTTGAGGCTGCAGTTTTCCCTGGTTGAGTAAGACCCATTGAATACATTGGGACTTGCTTCTGAGTAAACAAACATAGGATTGCACTATAAATATCTTCACAGGTTATATAAATAAACATATTTGATAGTCATGCTTATATAAATATTTTCATAGAATCATAGAATAGTAGAGTTGGAAGGGGCCTATAAGGCCTCAAGTCCAACCCCCTGCTCAATGCAGGAATCCAAATCAAAGCATTCCCGACAGATGGCTGTCCAGCTGCCTCTTGAATGCCTCCAGTGTCGGAGATCCCACTACCTCTCTAGTAATTAGTTCCATTGTTGTATGGCTCTAACAGTTAGGAAGCTTTTCCTGATGTCCAGTCGAAATCTGGCTTCTTGCAACTTGAGCCCATTATTCTGTGTCCTGCATTCTGGGATCATTGAGAAGAGATCCCGGCCCTCCTCTGTGTGGCAACCTTTCAAGTACTTGAAGAGTGCTATCATATCTCCCCTCAGTCTTCTCTTCTCCAGGTTAAATATGCCCAGTTCCTTCAGTCTCTACTCATAGGGCGTTGTTTCCAGTCCCCTGATCATCCTTGTTGCCCTCTTTTGAACCTGTTCCAGTTTGTCTGCATCCTTCTTGAAGTGCAGAGACCAGAACTGGACACAGCACTCAAGATGAGGCCTAACCAGTGCTGAATAGAGGGGAACTAATACTTCACATGATTTGGAAACTATACTTCTGTTAATGCAGCCTGATATAGCATTTGCCTTTTTTGCAGCCACATCACACTGTTGGCTCATATTCAGCTTGTGATCAACAACAATTCCAAGATCCTTCTTGCATGTCATACTGCTGAGCCAAGTATCCCCCATCTTATAACTGTGCATTTGGTTTCTTTTTCCTAAGTGTAGAACTTTTACTTCCACCCAGTTTTGTCATGCTGTGTCCCTATAAGTATCCAATTGTGTACTATGGTTGTACAATACTTCCTTTACATTTTAAGTATGCCTTGGGGTAGTCATAGTTCTCCATTGTTTTCATCCTGAGGGGCAGATAGGCTGAGAAATGGTGAGTAGCCCATGGTCACCCACTACACTTTATAGCTTATTTTCATTTTGAAAAATTAATTAAAACAATTTACATGCAGGCAAAATTTATTAAGCGGATTCACACAATATGTGTAAACCACATCCAACTCGCATTTAAAGCGCATGACTTCCCCTAAAGAATTCTGGGAAGTGTCATTTCCCCCTCACAGTTATAGTTCTCACCACTCTTAACAAACTGTAGTTCCCATGATTCTGTGGTGGGATTCATGTGCTTCAAATGGGTGTTGAATGTGCTTTAAAGGAATGGTGTGGATCTGCCCTAGGTATGATGTTCATTCAAGAGTGAATTGAAAAGAACAATTTTAAAAGATACTTCTTACTCTTACTCATTTTTCAGACCTCTTTCTGAAGTAAAGGGTCAAATCTGTAAAAACATTTGGAGCAGCCACATTAAAAGATAAGGGCAGGGTATTCCAGGCAGAGGGTTGCCAACCCTGCTTGGATATGGATGTCTTTGCAGAAGAACCCTAGTCAAGGTTTACCAACAGCACAGTCCAAACTATATCTACTTAGAAGTCAGTCCTGTTGAGTTCTATGGGGCTTAATCCCTTAGTAAGTGTGTTTAGAATTGCAGCCTTCAGGAGCCTCCATCTTTACTCCCCAAAGCTCCCATCTAACATCTCCACAACACTAGGCTCCTTTGTCTCTGCTGTGGCCTTCTGGTGACTGCCCTAGCCTGGAGACACTTAACCCTTCTTGCTGAAAGCAAGTAGGCTAGATTAAATGTTCCCTACCCAGGCTCATATATATAAAAGATAAACGGCATTTTGTCAAAAGTATTTTTGTCTACATTTTATACCTCATCCTTGGTTTTCCAAGCTTGGCATGGAATGCTTCTCATACAGAATTAATTTGAAATGCTGCATATTTATTATCATAATCATCATATTCAAAATAAAAAATATATGTACCGCCTTCAAGTTGATTCCAACTTATGGTGACCCTATGAATAGGGTTTTCATGAGGCTGAGAGGCAGTGACTGGCCCAAGGTCACTCAGTGAGCTTCATGGCTATGTGGGGATTTGAACCCTAGTCTCATTTTGTTCTCACAACAACCCTGTGAGATAGTAGGTTAGACTGGCCCAGGCAGGGTTATTTAGTGAGCAAAAATGATGCAAATAGGATCTCTTTTAATTGTGCTATCGACCTGCTTACTTCCACTCTGACTGGGGCATCTTGCAGCATGGGGAAGAGATGGGGGCACATCACAGCTGAAGTTCACCCACATAGGAGCATTATCTCTTGTTTATTACAGAGACGCCTGTTGCAGGTTTTGCTGCTGAGAGCAGCAGTCAGTTAGTGCGGCCACTTGCGTCACAGCTTGTTGATCCTGAGGAGGCAAAACTAGAAAGTGAGGTTCAGAAAGGAGGCCCTGTGCACGAGGAGGAGGAGGGCATGAAGCAGTGCCAGTTGCCCACAGCCACATCTGCAGAACAGCAAGTACCATGGTTTGGCTTTGAGAAAGCTTGTACATTTGTGAGCCAGAGTGGGAAAAATGTTGTTGTACGATGCAATTACTGCCTTCCAAGGATCAAAAATCTGAGATCAGCTGTTTCCTCCTCATCCAATGTGAAGAAACATTTTGAGGTAAGCCTTTGTCATGCTGGTCCTCAAAGTGTGTCCATTGTCTATTTATGTTTAAATTGTGAAGTTCCTCTTCCATTTTTTCTTGGATTCATGCTTTGTTCTTCTTCCTCAGAGGGCACACCCTGAGAAGCTGAGAGCAATTGAAGAAGCAATAAAGGCAAGGAGACGTGGCCTTCCTGAACCAATGGATGACACCCCTCCTCCCAAAATGCTGAAGCAGCAGCAGACAACCCTTGAGAGGTGGGGATCTGGCAGGGATCTGCTTCTTCTGGCAGCCTGCGTACACCCTCGCTTCAAACTAGATCGGCTGGAATCATGTCAGGCCACCACCCATACCAACAAGTAAGAACATTAGGGAAGCCCTTTGGATGGATTACTCCAAGGGAAATGTTGTCTCAAGGGAGGCATCAGAGGGCTTAAGGTGGTAGGCAGGGGCTGGTCCTTTTCTTCCTGGGGCTCCTCATCACAACCTTGGGTTGCTGCAGGTAATCCTTAAGGGTCTGCTGTGCTGCCCCATGAGTGTGGTGACTTGGTCACCTTCCTACCTTCCATGTCATCATCCACAGGCTCAGGCTGGACCCTGAATCAGGGGACATGACAAGCATCAGGAAATGAAGAGCAGATGATGGTTTCCTAACATATATGTGTTAACATATCCTCTCTCTTTCTTAGATACACAATGGAAGCCTTGTTGAAAGCTGAAATAAAGATGGGTGTACTTAATGAGGACAGTGATCAGTCTTCAGATAAAGACCAGGAAGGAGATGACTTAGAAAATGACTTCTTTAACTTTCTGCCCCAGGGCAAGAAGTCAGCAGTGGACACTGCTGAGGAGGAACTGGTGAGGTACCTGAGGTCTCCCAGCAGGGAAGTGTCATCACTCCATGGCTTTCCACGTGTGCTGCGGTGTTTTTTGCAGCACAACACAGGCATGCCTTCAAGCGCCGCAGTAGAACGCCTGTTCAGTACTGGTGGCAACATAATGACTGTAAAAAGACATTCCTTGTCTGACATGCTCTTTGAGCATCTTGTTCTTTTGAGACATAACAGAAACATATTATAAAAGCATTTCAAGTGTAAAATTTGATTTCAAGAGTTGGGGTATCTTCATTGCTTGTGTGAGATTCTGTTATGTCATTATGTTAATCTTAAGGATAATTTTTTTTATTCTACTACCCCCTGTGTGTGTGTGTTTATTTTTAATATTGTTTTAGGCTTCTTAGATGTGCAGCAGCCAAGGCCAGCACCTTGTAGGAGTTTTTTTAAAAAAGTAACTGAAATGTAATTGTAGTGATTACTTTTGAGAAAAAGTAAAGTAATCAGTTACTTTCAGAGCAATTGTAATTGTAACGGTAATTACTACTTTTTGGGCCAAGTAATTGTAACTGTAATTTATTACTTTTTAAAAGTAATCTTCCAAGCTCTGCTTACAAGGTGGTGTCAAAATAAATAAACAAACACTCAACCAAATAATCCACATCTGTTCTTTTCAGCTTGACATAATTAGATACTTTTCAAGGAAGCCATTTATTTTAGCTTTCTCAGAAGGTTAGTAAGGTAGCTGACCTGACAGAGTGGCTCTGTTGTAACGATTTATTATGAGTATAATGAATATTCTTAGTGACTGCTCTGTATCTGCAGCCTGTGAGGCAGTAAAGCCCACTTTGCCACCAAATAAGACTGTTTGGCAAAGGAGAAAACCAGAAACATGGAGTTCTTATTTATTTATTTATTAAATGTATATCCCACCCTTCCTCCCAGTAGGAGACTCTTTTGTAGATTTTACCAGCCACCATACCTTGAGTCCATTCCAGAGATAATTCCTCCATAGGAGATAATTTCTCCATTGGAGAAAGTAGAATTGGGAACCTGCCATGGCCATAGAAATGACTAGTTACATCACTGCTTGGGCTCACACTTGGGGAACTGATGCCTATTGGCCAACCTCCTGGCAATTGCAATAAACAGTCTAACTAGACCAGGGCTGTTATGAATCTTGGCAATTTGCTAACATTTATGTGTCTACTGTGAAATTAGCATTTACATAAATACTCATCTCATTGGAAAAAATAATCTGCAATTCTTTATCTACTAATCTGTGTCAGAGTTTCACATTTGTAACTGCATGCAGAATTAGATCATTATCAGCGGTATGCTTTTCTTGTCTGTAAAAGAGGAGGCGGGCAAAAGGGTTTTTAACTGTAACATACCATAACAGTTATATTTTCTGGACTTTTTGCCTGGTCGAAAGCAATCTGGAATGAATGAGGACAGTGAGGATGTCTGGATGAAACTATCCCATGGAGATATATTAAAGTCAGTAGAGAGGTGAACGATGGTTTTTCAGACCTCAATCCATGTATCCTGGGCTGTATTTCTATAGCTGAATCATTTGAAATATGAATGCTGTGTGCCTGGCCTCTATTTAAGCTGTCACAGGGAATAGCTACCAGAAGGATGAAGGAATCTCAGGAGTCATTCTTAGGTGTGAGTCAATATGTGAAACTTTTCCCCTTCCCCCTCTCCCAAAAGACCCTGTGGGTTGCAAAATGATTTGCATCTGAGCAATCCTTACTGAAAGCCACAACATGTCAGTGTCTTCATTGTGCAGTGGGACTGCATAATCTGTTTGAGTTTCAAATGAATAATTTAGGGTTAGCCTATGCTGAGTGACACCCAACATGATAAATTTGGGTAGTAACTTATAATGGATGTAAATACAAAAAGCCTGAAAGGGAAAACAATGATTCAGGGCTGTTGACAAAAATCCTTCTCTTCTTGTGAAAATATATATGCTTTTACATCCTTACAGCTTATCATGGCCCAGACTCATGCCAAGAGCTGAAACAGATTTGAAATCCTCAAAATTCTGCTTATCAGAATTTAATATTGAATATTCTTCTGCTATTCTTCAGCTTGAATATTCTTCACATTAGCTCTGAACGTTGGATATCTATATTCAACACACAGTGCTATTTGATTTCAGTCCTTGGTATCTGACAGAACCATTTGACAGAAGTGACACAATGGTATTTAGGGTTAAATAGTACTGATTTTTGACATGCACGCAGCACAGTGATTCTCAAACTTGTGCACTTCAGGAAACCTTTTCAATGCTGACATGTTCTTAAAAAACCCTGTGGGTCTGCTGTAGAACTTCTTTGGACTGCATTAGAGATGGAAATATCTGTCAATTTTGATTCTCTCATTTTCTAATTTTTCCAATCTTAAATTCAGTTCTCCACATTTTTGCAGTAATTTGTGAAGCTTTTCTAAAAAAAACCCTGATGAAAATTCTTCAGCATTTTAGTGCAAATTCTCCTAACACACATTTTTGTATGCAGTTGTGACTAATCTACACATTTTTGCAACCAATGTCTCCTAATATAATGCATTTGGTGTGTTATTTTCCCAGATATATTCATTTATGCACACTTCACCCTAATATATGTATTTTTGTAAACACTGGTTAGTTGGAAAATTGCATAGCAAAATTCAGATAAGTATGAATTTCAACGGATGGCTGTCTTTCAGTTCTCCTATTGGTTTCAGAAAGTGCGAATTTGATAGATCTGGCTTTAAATGCGAAGTGAATCTAATTTCTGCCTCATCTCTACCTTGCATTGTATCATGTGCAGTGGCTGCCCTGAGGTTCCTGGTTCCATCAGGAGTGCCAGAGCCACTATGCTATTTGCCGCAGTTCTACAGGGTTCCCACTGGGAGACTAGAGTTACAAGAAAATAAGGATGGGGGAAAAATTAATTCATGTTACATTTTGTGAGAATTACCTAATTCACACTTTCTGAATCAAGACACAAACTGAAATGCAGTTATCCCTTGCAATTCACACTTCTTTGAATTTTGTGGTACAGTTCTCTACTAAAAAATACAAAAAGAGCATATATTAGGGGAAAGTGTACACAAAAATGCTTACATTAGTGAAAATGGACAGAAATACACTATATTAGGGAAAAGCTTGCAAAAATGTTCATCTTACATATAATTGTGTATACCAGTGCATATATTCAGATAATTTTTGATGTAATATATTTAGCACCTACTGAAGATTTTCCTTTTTGAAAAAGCATTTTAAGCAGAGGTTTTATCCCAGTCTGCATCTGTGCTGGAATTATTTTAAAGATGTTTTAAAGGTTTTTTTTTTTTAAAGATGTTTTTAAGATGTTTTGTTTTAAAGATTTCTTTTAGGATGTTTTGTTTTTAAGATGTTTTTAACATATTTTTAGTGTTTTATAGCTTGCTTGCCACTCTGGGCTCATTCTGGGAGGAACGGCAGGATATAAATTTAACAACAACAACAATAATAAATTCAAAGGAAAATGAAGACAAATTTTCATGCATAACTTTTTTTAAAAAAAATCAGACTGATGTGGAAATGAGAATTGAATTTAAGAGTAGGAAAACGAAAAATAGAGAGAAAGTGGAATTGACAGATTCAAGAAAAAATATTACTACAACCAAGGTCTGTTCCGAATTCAGATGGTACTGTAATGAAATTAGGCATATATAGTTTGGGAATTGTAGTATGTAGTGTTAATTTGACACAGTATAGAATGTGTTAACTTGAGATAACATAGAACTAGAAAAACAAAATGCCTAAGGTGCATGTGGATGCTAAATGTTCAGTTGGTGTTTGATACTTGAATGCTAGTTTACCCATCCCATGTAACGGGACACTATCTAAGTAGATAATGGCTCACTGGAATGCACCACGCCAGGGGGAGGTAGGGACAGCACGGATGAAGCGCTCAAGGCCAGGACGTTAGCTTAATGCAAGACAATGGAGAAAGTCTGGGAAAGTTACAAACAAGACAGGAGGGGCTGTCATAGGAGGGCTTGAAAGCATATATCACTTGTGACTATGTAATCATGCTTTAGACTGGTTTTCAGGCACGAGCCGAAAAGTCTAGTCTCTCTTTTGCAAAAGATATTGATAATTAATAAAGGTGTTCACTTATATCCTTTGGTCTCCCATCTGGTGTATTTTTGGAGCTTCCTCCAGATGTAAAGAGCCATTTTTGGTGTAACAGTATGGGTTACTGAATTAACCAGAAACAGTACAGAGGCCATGATTTAAAGATTCACATATCTAATTCTGTTAACCAAAAGGTGCTTTCAACTTGCATTTATCAAACTCACGAAGCCCCTGAATGACGAAGTTGGTACTGAGGACAGCCTCTGAAGAGGTAAACAATTCTTTCTAAAATGTGTTGGGCACCAGTAAAAATGGCCACTTCTTGAGAAAAGCAGTTGTTTTCTCTCTCATTTTTGTGTTTATCAAATAGCAGCCTACCCCTTCCTCATGGCACTTGGTAAAAGGATTTTGAAACGGAGTGGATTTTCTCAAAACCATTTGTAAACAGAAACATGCTGTTAAAAGAATAAAGTAAAAAATCCCACTGAGCATATCCAAGCCCTTGGGTTCATTTAAAATAGTTTCTTTTTTTAAAAAAAACCAGCCAGATTTACTGCACTAAATCTGGGCAGGGTAGAACTACCTATTGTGATGGAGAGTACTGGAACTGGGATTGCTGAATCTGCTGAGTCATCTTTCCTGATCACCTTCCTGCAGATATGGAGCTGGACTGGGCCAGAGGCATAATGTTTTGCCTCGTGCCCTATCAGCCTCACAGCATGGCTTTCACCACTTGCGCTCTAGCTGTGTCCAACCTGTTTCCTTGCCCTTAGCTCACTGGTATACCAAGGTGCAAACCGGGCTCCACAATGCCAGGGAGGGTGCTCAGGGGCAACCGTGTTAAGAGCCTGACACGTCTCATTGGTCCACAGCATAATAAGGACTTCATCAGAGTCACCTGTTCTGTCTACTGGGAACTCCCCCATGGCATTCAGGAATCCATTGGATTCAATTAGTCTTCAGGGGCAGACCATTTCAATCTGTCCACCACCCCTGCAAGGGAGGATCAGAGCCATAAATCTAAACTTCACCAAGAACTGGTCTGACCACGACAATGGGTGACATCCACTCCTCCATCTTCAGACCACCTCTTCCTCCATCTTGAGCAAAAACCAAGTTGATGGTGTGCCCTGCCCTATGTGTTGGACCAGTAACAACTTGAGACAGCCCCATGGTCATCAGGTTCATTATAAAAAAAGTGGAAAAGTCGCAGGTTTTTTCTTGCCGTGGGGGGTGGACCCAAACCTGGAAGTACCCTCCATGAAGGAGGGAGGGAGGGAGAGAGAAAGAGGATTTTAAATTGTGATTTATTAATTAATTTATTACATTTATATCCCTCCATTCCTCTTAAAGGAGCCCAGGAAAAAACAACTATTATGAAAAATAATGATTGGGAAAGAATTAGGCCATCCTAATAATCTAACTTCACCACTTACTTTCTGCTTTCATAGCCAAAATGTGAAGGATAATGACAATCCAACACCCCTCTTCTCAAATCACTGTGATCAGAGTGCACTGGGAAAATAGTTCACTTTGATTAAAAGCTAGACCTGTCCTTCATAATGAAAGATCCTCTCCACCCATCCTTCCTCCTGTACACCTTCTCTCCTCTTGAGCTCTGGGCATTTCCCCAGATAGCTTAATTTTGCTCCTCAGGGGAAAAAATGGGGGGGGGGAGGTTATGCCTTTAACATTTTGCAAAAACCAAGGCAATAGACTGACTTCAAAGGATGGGGATTTCCTGATCAGCCTTGACATGCTTTGTTAATGGTGTGAATCAACTTGAGAACATGAGAATTTGCTCCTGCATCACTTCAATTCACTTAATGATAATTTGGGATACACACAGAGCTAATGTGCACCCCTTATCCATACATAAGAGAACCTGTCCTCTTATCCAATGACAGTGAAACAACCTTTGGTGAGGGACTTTGTCAGATGCTTTTTGTAAGTCCAAGAACACACTGTCTAGTGTCTACTGGCTCACCTCCTATCTACATGCTTATTAACACTCTCAAATGCTAGAAGGTTAATGAGACAGGACTTGCCTTTGTATAAGCCATGTTGATTCTTCTTCAGGAAGACCTAGAGATGCCAAAGACTGGATCTGGTACCTTTTTCATGCAAAACGTGCTGTGTCACTGAACCATGCCCCCCATATCATTCCCCCAACCTAGTGCCCTCCAGATGTTTTGAACTACAATTCCCATCGTCTGTGACCATTGACCATGCTAGCTGGGACTGACAGCAGTTGTAGCCCAAAATATCTGGAGAGCTATTCTGTATGTTTGATCATTTTATTTTTAATGACACTTTTCACCAGTTTACATAATCAGCCTATATCTCCTGGATCCAAAAATTCAGTCTATTATTTATTTCTTATTTATTGATTATGCATGTCAGAGCATAATCAAATGATTTTCTCAGAGCATTTTTTTACAAAGGAGTTGTTTCAAGACACTCAGTTTGGGAATCAATGGCAACGGAAGCACACAGAGTCCATATGTTTAGCTGGCTGTCCTTTCAGTTGGAACGTGTATCTGAGGTTCTTTGATATTACGGAAATGCAGCCATTATTTGTTTTCCCTATGAACATCTTTCTTTGAGAGATCATCTGGAAAACATAATGTCTCTTGTTTCATTCATTGCATTAGTCTCCTGGCAAGATCTGCGCCTTTGTGTGTGTGTTGGATGTTGCCAATGAAGGCATTAATTCATGTCTTTGGTGCAAGACGTTTTGTGTAAAATATAGGCTCTAATGTGCAGAATTTGCAGGTCACTGAAGTGTAATCATCTACTGAAATGGGTCTGGAATCAATAAGGTTACAGATCAAATTCATTTTCATGTAATGTTCATTACTACTTAGAGTAAAACCCCACATGGTTTTACATGAAAAGGAATAAAGCATAAAAGCTCATTCAAGCTCTAGAATCAATAGTTTATATGACCTACAAATAGAGTTAAATAACATTGCTAAGCACATTGTGCTATTGCCTTCTCCCACTTTCTCTCTGTAACTCAGAGGATTTGGTAGGTGAACCAGACAAGATACAAACCTACTATAAAAATCAAGAGAAACTAGCCAGTTTCCCAGAAGCTATGTGAGGAAGAGTTCTGTCCATTTTTGACTGGAATTTGCCTTCTAGTTGGGTTGTTGAATATTTATGGAAAAGGGAAAAGAGAAAAAAATATGTTGTACAGAGGAGCTGTTTTTTGAACTGTTTGATTTTGTAAACCTTCATATCAAAGCTGTATTTATTGATATGGATATTGCAGTGTGCTACAACTTAAGTTCTGTTCACACTAGAGCAGGGGTTCCCAAACTGTGGTCCATGGACCACCAGTGGTCCACAAGCTTCATTCAGGTGGTCCGCAGCATGTCGGAATTAAATATGCATATTGATTTTTAATTGTATTTTGATTGCTTCCTTCATTTCTTATACGTATACTATATTGATTGCATCACAATCTGAGTTCTATGGAATGCAAATTGTAATACAATAAAATATAAGAAATGAAAACTTCAATAAAAATACTATTAAAAACCATACAGCGTCTAGCATAGCGCATTACAATGGCAGAAAAATAATTAAGTGGGCCGCCAAGACCATCAGCAGTTTGCAAGCGGTCTGTGGGGAAAAAAGTTTGGGAACCACTGCGCTAGAGCCCTTTAGCGCTGCTGACTAATTGCTTTTCTATAATTAACTGGAGGTGGAATGAAAGCTTCCACACAGCAATTAATATAATACTGTGTAATCCATGGCAAAGATCTTTCAATAATTTTTATTTACAACTGTATCTCATTCAGTAAAGATCCTTTCCAAGGTTAAATAAAGGTTTCCTGTTTACAGGTCCTCCTTGCTTTATTGCTTCCTGCTGATCATGGCTGGGATTAGTGATAAATTGTCCCTTGATTGCCCTAATGTCAGTTTCTGTTCCCAAGAGCAAGGCTTTAATTACTGGTTTCCTTGCATTACTTTTTCTTTTCAGTTTTTACAACAGTGCTATTTCACTATAAAAATGGCTTTCATCTTTCACCCTACTCTCCTCCCTATTATCCTCAATCATCATTCCAGATCAAATAAAAACTTCCTTCCCTGAATGCTCCTCAGTCAAAATTGTGGTTATTTGCTGTGGGTCCATGATTAAAAGTGGAACCAGCAAGGATCTCTGGATCTTCTCAGTTTTCATACTCTTGCTGCCTGCACCACAGAGGCTCTCACACCTCGATTACTGCTATGGTGCCCTTATCGTGTCTGTGGTCTAATTGTGTACGTGGTTAGATGTGGTGACATTATGGGGGATGCCCCTGTTATCATGTGTATATTGGCTCCTTCTGCTATGGTTGCTGAGGGGCATCATTGGCATGCTTCTTTGTGATTGGTCAAGGATAGTGTTCTTGCCATGGTCGCTGGGTGAATGAATGGTGGAGTTGCTATGTTTTATGTTGTTTGGAATGCTGTCATTTTCTTTGCTATTTTTGTTGTTGTTGGTGGGAATGCATGTAAGTCTGACAAAGCTGTGTTGACATTATGCCATCTTAAACTGGCTGAAGGCATGGTGGCCCAATAAATTGCTCTGCCCGAGATATAGCATAATTATATATCAAAATACTTTTAATTCCCCCTGCTAGCTTCTCTTTTTATCTGATCAGGAGAGTGGAGGGGAAATTGACATGTTAATACCATGGAGTTGAAAAGCTGAGCCCAGAGGGTCTCCTCAGCTGGCAACTGTCTCATTCAGTGCTGATGTTGGGATGGTCTAGGCTAGTTGCCTCCTAATTTCTGTAGGATTAACCCCTTAAATGCCCTTTGGCAGAAGGAAAGAGCAGTGGCAGCAGCTCCAAGCCAGGCTGGATCATGAAGGAGCAAAGGAGGAAGAGGCGGCAGCCTTGCATGGCGTGCTCTGCTACAGGGCAAGCAGCAGGGACTCTGGAACCATGGAAGGAATGCTCCCAATCAGGGCTGGTTCTAAAGGGCGGCCAGGTTGGTCACTGGCCCGAGGGCCCCGGAGCTACAGGAGCCCCTGAGGGGCTCTCTGCTCCCCTTCCGTGATCCGCCCCCCCACACCCCCCACTTACCTGTCAGCCGGCTTTCTAGCATTGCCCTTAATGAAGATGGCGGCCGCAGCTTCCCTAAGATACTGAAGCTGCTGCCGCCATCTTAGTTGATGGCAGAGATGTGCGCACATAGCATGCATGTGTGCCATCAACAAAGATGGCGGCGGAGGCTTCATTCCCCTTAGGGAAACTGCAGCCGCTGTCTTCATTAAGGGCAACGGTAAAGACTAGACAGGTAGAGGGGCTGTAGGGGGGCCGTGCGCGCACATACGCACATGCGTGCACACCCACCCACCCACTGGGGGGCCAGGGCAAGCTGATGCCCAAGGGCCCCCGCATCCCTGGAGCCGGCCCTGCTCCCAATGGACTTACAGACAGAGGTTTGGCACTCCTTCTCTCTCTCTCCTGTCTGATTCTTCTGTCACCCCAGTCTTTCTGTTCAGGTTTTGTTTTACTGAAGCCAAGAGGGAGGAGGAGTGTGGTTTGAGGAGGAAAGCAAGAGAACAAGGGCCCTCCTGATAGCCTTTGCCCATGGGCCCCCAGAAACCTGGAACCCGCCCTGGATATGACAAACAACCTATTTCTTGTGGCAGTGATGGCCCAGATCACTGACAAAAGTTTTTGTTTGTTCTCAGTGAGTGTTTAATTTTTAACCCCTTTCTTGGGTTCAACACTGCCTACAATTCTCACCTTTGGCCTTCAGATCTGATCCATGACTGTGGTTAAGGGGAAATCTGCACATGCTCAGGGGTGCTCTTCTCTTACTATATTTTTATCACAGGTTTCTGGCAGTGAAAATAGTTCTGGGAGTGAAACCTGGTGGGACTTATATCAAGTTTAATCCATCTTTAGAAACTGGCTCCATGCTTCCCCTTTCCACTTTCCTGGAAAGAGTTTGAAAAGACACAGTCAGAATGTAATAGAAATCAGGTGGATTGCTGATGAGTTATGGGTCAGTGGTGAAGTGCTGAAAGGTTTTAGTTTTCCGTAAAGCATATTGTAATGCACATGGATTGGAACTTTTCCAAGCCAACCTAAGATAATAGGGGTAGCCTTTTGTGAACACATAAAATGATGACATTTATTGAGGTAAATAAAATGTCTGATTATTTTTTGCACAGCTTAAAAGAACTGGTGCTTTCCTCTGTAGACTGCCTTCCAACTGCATGTTTGCATTGAGAGATCTTTCCAAAACAACTTGCCATGGAGTGGGAAAATATAGCTGAGAGATCTTAAATCCTCAGACTTGAGCTGGAGATATAGCTGAGGTGGGGAAAAATAAAAGACAATGAATAAGATTATATGCTGACTATAATGCTGCCAGATGGTCAAATAAGAGTTTCGGTATATAAAACATTATTTAGGAGTGCTGATTAGAGTTGGAGGATTCTTCCTTTCTTGTCTCCTCCATCCTGTTGTAGAGCATGCTTCCTTCCAGATAGCATTAGACTCCCATCAGCCCTAGCCAGCATGGTCAATTCTCAAGAATGATTGGTTGGAATGTGGAGGGCCACAGGTTTTTATCATGAAAAGGTAAGAGAGCTGAGATCCATGAGTTGTAATGGCATAATGTTCCAACAATTCCTATTTTTGTCTTTTGAGGATACCTTGTTAACATTTCCTAGTGTGGGAACTGCTAGCATTGTCATTCTTCAGGATTTAGCTCCCTCCCCTAGATTTCTAGTAGTTATACTCTTGTTTGGAGAATGAATGCATTTTATCTTCAGCTTGAAACTTGGTAAATTAGAGCTGAAACATTTACTTCACAAATCTGTTAGATCAGGAATAGCCAACATTGTGACCTCCAGATGTTGTTGGATTATTATTTGATTTCATTTATGGATTGCTGATTCACTCACATTCCATCAAACTGGAATGCAGTTCTGTTCCATCTTTCTTTGTTTCCGCTAATTGCTGTTTCATCTGGTTTGATTTAAGTGTATAGGAAGGAACAAGGTGGAAGGATATTCAAAGGGTTAATACCACAGAGTTTAACAGGGAAGCCTAGAGTTTCTCACCCATGTTAAGGAGATTTTCTAGGCTTGCCTTAATGTGGGTGAGATTTTCTAGGCTTCTCTTTTAATCTCTAGTATTAACCCTTTAAATGTACTTCCAGACACGTTAGTGATTTATCATTATTTCTAACCCCCCCTTCACCTCCTCCTTCTCCTCATTAGCAAAGCAAAAAGTTAGTTTCACATTAGCAAATTCCTCCTCACCCCATCATGGTGTGGCAGAATGCAAAAGATCACCTGGTCAGTTTCATGTTAGCAAAGCAAACATGCAGGCTCTCACGTACTGTATTTCTTATTTCCCTTTCTCCTCCTCCTCCTTAGCAAGGAAAAAACAGGCAGGCTCTTAGTTTCATGTTAACAAAGTAAAGACACAGGCTGAACACCTAACTGAATGGAACTAAGGGAAATAGGGAATGCACTGATATTCAATGCAGGTTTTTTTTTTTTTTTAACCCAGTGTTGGGAAAAGCTGCAGAAACTTGAAGCATTCAGGACTGGTCTGCAAAGAGAGCAGATGTGCGGACTTCCAAAAACCTGGTCCCAAGTCCAATTTTGGTGAAATTTTCACCCATCCTTAGATCCAATACAGATACCAGCTGGGATAAAGATCTCCATTTAGAAAGGCTTGTTAAAAGAGGGGTGTCGTTAGCAGGTGATAAAAAAACAACAGAGAAGATTCCCGGCAGAAACATAATAGAAGGGAGGTCCAAAGGGTAGGTGCTGCCACATTAAAGGCCCAATTCCAGCACTGTATGGAATGGACCTGCTGACAGGATGTTATCTGCAGGATGCCCTCCCCTACAGAATACAGTGATCAGTTGGCTATGTAGGGGTGAGATGATAGCTTACATATTCTGGCTCCAAGTTGTATAGGGGTTTGCACACCAGTACCAGGACCCTGAACCTAGCCTGGTAGCCACAGTTCCATCAGTCCCAGCTAGCTTGGGTGAAGGGTAGGGATGATGAGAGTTGTAGTCTGACAACATCTGGAAGGCACCACATTGGCTGCTTCTGCTTTGATTTTTGAAAAGTTTTACAGTGCATTCCTATATATGCCTGCTCAGAAGCAAGCCCTATTAGGTTTAATGGGACTTACTCCAAAAAAGTGTATGTAGGATTGCAGCTTTACATTACAATCCTATACATGTCTACTCAGAAGTCCCATGAATTCCAGAGTTCTCTGGGAAGAGGGACTGACTGTTAAACCACTCTGGCAATTGAAGCTCTGTGAGGGGAATAGGAGTCTCCTAACAACTCTCAGCACCCTTCACAAACTACCCTTCCCACAATTCTTTGGGAGAAGCCATGACTGTTTACAGTGGAATAATAGTAGAATAAATGTATGGTGTGAATGGGGCCTAAGTCATACTCAGAGTAGACCCACTGAAATTGATGAAACTCTGTTCCCATCACAGAGGTACAATTCTTAGAAATAAATAAAAACTTAAAAAACAATCAATATTTTGAGTATGTTGTACTCCACAATGTCTCTATAGGAAGGCATTGTCTAATTCAGACGTGTGGTGCTGGAAATGTCTCATTGGGGCATATGGTTTATTTATTTATTTATTTTTAAAACTTATATACCGCCCGACTAGCAATAGCTCTCTGGGCGGTGAACATAGATACAATAAAATACAATATAATACAAAACATCAGTCTAAAATCAAATTTCACAGTCTAAAAACAGCAAAGGCTAAAATCAAATTACAAACATTACAATCATTAACAAAAAATTAAAATGCCTCGGAGTAGAGAAAGGTTTTAACCTGGCGCCGAAAGGATGATAGTGTTGGCGCCAGGCGAACCTCCTCGGGGAGACTATTCCATGGTTCCATGATATGTGCTTGTCCAGTGATATTTCCTTTTCAGTCGGAAGAATACAATTTTGTATTGGTGAAATCCCTCATTTTTGTGGATGTTCATGTACTTTTAAATTATGTTCCTGTAACTAGGGGCTGTGCCCCTGCTGGCTTCACTTGCCAATACCACCTACCCTCACCACTCACCAAACTCCCTCCGCCCCCACCAACCCACACTCCTGCCATGGTAACTCCCTGGCTCTTCCCCTTTTACCTTCTGCAACTGCTAAGGTCACCTGTATTGCCAAATGCCTAGCAAAAGACAAATTAGTTCAAAATTTCAAAAGGCAATGAACACACTGGTGGTGAAGAAGTTAAAGGATTTATTAAGCAAAGCTGTGTACATTGAGCTGTCGTTTGCTGGCAATAAAACACTAAAACAAAACTAATGGCTAATGGGTCTGTTCCTCCCCCTGTCTCTGCTGTTATCTTACATGTGCCTAGCTGGCTGGAACCTCATGAACAGCCGCAGTGAGGATTCTTGCTTGAGACTCTGCTTGAAGCTTGGTAATCTTGTTACTTTGAGGCTCTCGAGATTTCTTGAGGCTTTTCTTGATGGTACTTTGAGGCTTAATCTCCCTGATCTAGGGGTCCTTTATTTATACCCAAAGTCCCTCTGGGAGGGGGGAACTTTATACCTATGAGATCATTATCTTCCCAGCCCCTAGGTTGCTGGATTTTCACATAGGTGACTTTTGTTTATTTCTTCTGATACAATTTGGGCTGGGAATGCAGCTGTCCTTCCACGGGCATAGCTGCTTGTTTTGACTAACAGGAGTCTTCTCTGACTCTTGTTTACATAAGCAAGGCAAGAACATTCACAAACCAAATAAGCTCACTGTCCCTCCTTAGCCTGGGAAAGCCATAAACAAGCTTACCTGGGCAAGCAAGGGTGTGAGATGAACTGGATTGTTTTGATTAATTGAACAACTTTCTCAAGCCCTGTTTTGAACATCTTTCTCAGCTTCTTATCAATCATGTCAGAAAGTCTGTGCTTTGCACTCTCCAGACTCCAATACATTGCAATTTACAGTGTGCAACAGCAATAAGCACCCCAATAAATCAGGGGTATGAGGCAGGAATTATGGGATAGGGGAAATGGGGCATGCCATACTATCTCCTCGGCCCTCACATCTAGATTGCTTCCAGAAATATGTGGCACTACACCACCTAAACCATCCCCTCCCAAGACTCAAACTGTTCCCATCCCAAGCACTCGCACTGCCCACCCAGCCCTTTGAAACCATCTCCCCTCCGAGGCACACTCACAAACCTTTCTCCCACGTCCTCCCAGGCACACTCACAAACTGTTCCAGGCCACCTCTCCACTTGTCTCCTGGCTGCTTACCAGCTTGCTCCACAGCCGCCCGCTTGCCTCACTCATCCTCCCCACAGCCTCTCACCTGGCTTATCTGTCCCTCATTCATCTGACCCACAGCCGCTCACCTCATTTATCCACCCCACAGCTGATCACCTCTCTCATATTGCTTGTCCGCCCCACAACCACTTGCCTTGCTTGTGGACCTCTCACTTGTCTGTTCTACAGCTGCTCATTTCATTTATCCACCCCACAGCAGCTCTCCTCACTCATCTTGCTTGTCTGCCCAACCACTCCTCCCTTCACAGCTGCTTGCCTTGCTTGCTCATCCCACTGTTTGCCTTGCTTGTCAGCCCCACAAATGCTCCTCTGCCCTACAGCCATTCACCTTGCTCACTCGCTTACTCATCCCCATTTGCCTTTCTTGTTCGCCCCTCATTCATCTGCCCCACAGCCACTCACCTTGCATGCTTCTCCCCCCACGGCTGCTTGTCTGCTTCTTGTTCATCTGCCCACAGTTGCTCGCCTTGCTCACTCATCCATCCCACAGCCACTTGCCTCACCTGTCCACCCCATAGCTATCCGGTCGCCTTGCTCCTATGCCATCCATCTTTGTTTCCTTGATGCCTCGTTTGCTGCCCTGCTGCCCTGCTTTGAACACGTCCACATGTCATACGATGACATATTATGCTGTAACAGTATAACATCTTACATTTTTATTATATAGGAAGATACGGGGTTTAATGTTACGACAATAAAAATTGGTTTTATGATTTCTTATAGAAGGAGGCCATCAAGCCTGGAAGCATAAATACTCACCATCTTTTACACAGTGGTTTGAAGCATTTAATGTCCTTGCTATATTTGAACGAATACTAATTTTGTTTGGATATCTATTTGGACATTTGCATGGCATATATCGATTTGTATCTGTAAATTAAGATGGATATACTGATTGTTATTTTGTTAATGCAAGCTGGTGTGTTTTTTTTCTTTTCCCTTCTTTCCTTCCTTTTCTTTCTCCTTTTCCGTTTTTAAAAAAATTGCAATATAAATCAATAAAAAACTTTTATTCTGCCTAATTTTCAGCAGAAATTCAAGGCAGCTAACAATAAAAAATCAATTAAACAAAGAGCAATTCAGAGCTCCAACAAAGAATAAATCAAAATATTAGCATAAAAACTAAAACCTCAATAACAAATACAAAACAGCCACCAGAAAATCAAAATCATGCTGTCAAAATTCCACACAGTATTAGTATGTTTACTTTCTATTGTTGAACCTGTGAAAGGATATATAGAGAGAGGGGGGGCTAAGTTACTTCTGAAAGTCTACCTAGGTATGTCTTAGTATGCCTACATCTTTATGCCAATGTGTGTGTGATGGACAAGAAGTCATTTTCCATGGTTCATTTGCCCATGCAGAGCCGGCCCTGCTATTAGGCAGAACAAGGCAGCTGCCTGATTTTATATGTTATGAAAGGGCAGCAAATTGTGTTTTTTCTTTCACTGCCTGAGATGGGGGAGAGTAATTTGTGGGATTTTCTATCTTGTGTCAAAATAATCTGACAGGCTTTAGGTACTATTGCAGCTTGATTTGGCAAAGACATTTGCTGTTCTGCCTCAGGGAACAAAACGTTTGGGATGGCCATGTACCTTTGTATCTATGAGTGAAAGAGTTGCAAATCCTGAAAGGAGATCTTCAGCAGGTATTTTTCCTCAGTGACAGGTGAGGAACTGTGGGGGGGGGAAGTACAAGGTTGTGAAAGCAGAGGTTAGTCTGAAGTTACCATGCACCATCCTATTCAAGTCAATGTGTCATTAGAGCATGTGGGATGTAGCTGGGAGCAATAACCTGGCTGATAGAGCAGTGAGGTCACTTATTCCCCAACCAAGATATGAGTGAGTTTGGGGACATTATTTTTCCTTCTGATCTTTGTTATCAAAACCTTAGGTGAAGCTCACTCCAGGGATGAATTGAATTGAAATTAGCCCATTGTGTTTATGGTTGGGAAAAGCCAGAGGAAAAGATTTATTTTCCTTTTTCATTTCAGAGAAAGAAACGTGAAGCTCTGGTGGACTTGGGAGCACAGAGGCCGCTTAGGAAACATCCACCTTGTTGATTTTGCTGTGTCAAATGTTTATTTTGCCATAAACCTGAAGCAGTATAATCTATACCGTTAACTAAAGTGAAATAAATCCTGCTGATTGCGTCCACTCTTTGTAACTCATGCAAATATGGAATGAAAGATGCTTTGCCTGCTCTGTGGGTAGCTGATTCTTGCATTTGGTTTTAGGAGTAAGGTTCCTCTTACTCCTAAAGTCAAATGGCTTGTTCTCCATCCTTTCTCTTGGAATTGATTATTATGATGAACTTTTTTTTGGAGGGGGGAATTGGAACATTTATTTACAGTCAGGGATTCTGCTGAGCCTCTGCCTTGTCCTTAAGAGGAGGTCCATTACCTGTAAGGCTGGCTGGACTTCTCACCATGCTTCAGTTCTACATACTTGGTGGCTTCCTGTGTGGTCTTTGATAATCACACAACTTGGAGGGAGAAACCGTTTTAAGTATGTGTGTGTGAGGGGGCAAAAGCATACTTTATTTATTTTTTCAAGTTATGCACAGTCTAAAACTTCATTCCAAATAAAGAAAAAACCCACAGCCATGGGCAGTTTTGTATAAATAAAATAAAATCCTCTCCCGTGCAACTTCCCTTGTTGCTGCTGTTCAAGGGTATTAGTTTCAAGGACCACACAGAGAGTGACAACAGTAGTTCTGAAATATAAGATGGAGGTATGAAGAGATTGAATCTGAATTCAAGAACCGCTCTCACTTTGGCTCTCTTAGGCTGCCAACTGTCCACTTACTCCAGAGTCTTCCCAGTGAAATCTATGAGGCAGGACTCTGGGCTGTACTTAAGTACAAAGAACCCCGCTAGATAAGGCCAAAGGCCCATCTAGTCCAGCACTCTGTTCTCACAGTGGCCAGGCAGATGCCTATGGGAAGGCCACAAGAAGTACCTGAGTGCAACAGTACTTTTCAGTCCCTCCTCCTTTAAGTCCCGATTGTGGAGAATGAAAAAGGGGAGACTTAGAACAGGGTTTTGCAAATCCCCCCTTCACCTTTAAGTCCCTGATCATGGAGACTTAAGGGAAGTGCAAGGGATTTTGACATGTGGGTGCCCCTGCCCACCAGCCAATCATGTGACATCATAATAACATCATGTGATTGGCAGGTGGGTGTCCATACCTACCTGTCAAATTTGTCTCACAAGGCAGATCTTGATAAGGCTCTGGCCTGTGGAGCTGAAAAGGTTCTCCACCCCAGATTTAGGAGATTTATATACCACCCTTTGCACAAGCCACAGGGCAGTCTACAGATAAAAATCCATAAACTCCATAAAAAAAAATAACAAATCACTAAACAATTACTAGCAGCAGCAGCAGTAGCAACATCAGCTATCATATATCTCATTCTCCAAATGCCTGCTGAAAAAGATATGTCTTAACTAAGTGCCTAAAACTATGTAAATGTACTGCCTTCAAGTCGATTCTGACTTATGGTGACCCTATGAATAGGGTTTTCATGAGGCTGAGAGGCAGTGACTGGCCCAAGGTCACCCAGTGAGCTTCATGGCTATGTGGGGATTTGAACCCTGGTCTCCCAGGTCGTAGTCCAACACCTTAACCACTACACCACACTGGCTCTCACCTAAAACTATATAGAGAGATGTTTTAAAAAGTGATTAATATGAACACTGATTTTTACAAAAGGTTAATTTTTCAGATTCTTTAATA
This sequence comes from Rhineura floridana, assembly GCF_030035675.1. NCBI lineage: Eukaryota > Metazoa > Chordata > Lepidosauria > Squamata > Rhineuridae > Rhineura > Rhineura floridana. The sequence continues at coordinate 177,168,763 of NC_084483.1, forward strand.
AAAACAAGTTCCTACCCATTGTTCAGGGTGTAGAGTTACTTCAGATTGCTTGGAAACTTGCTCCTCCTTCAGGCTTTTGGCCACATTCCTTGACCCACATACACCCTTTAGGTCTGTCGTGGACCAATGTTGTTCCTCCTCTTGCCATAGTACTGCTCATTGGCAAAGAAATAATAGTTCAGAAAAAGGCTGTTGGGGGCCGACTTCTGGTGGTGGACAGGACTACCCTTTCTCCCTCTCACTTTTAGCCACCCCCTTTATCTCTCTGTGAGTAGTAGATCAGGGTTTCTAGTGGTCTGTGAGCTTCCTTCAGGTGCTCCATGGCATATTCTCATTAAATATTCATATTTATTTGTAACAGTATTTTTATTGCTTCTTTTATTTCTTATATATTGTATTGTAGTACAATTTGAATTCTATGAAATGAAATGAAAGAAGCAATACACCACTAATACACAATTAAAAGCCATACAGTATCTAGCACAGTGCATTACAATTGTTACAACAGGTAGAAAAATCATGAAGTGGTCTGTTGAGACCTTTGGCAATTTTCAAGTGGTCCGTGGGAAAAAAGATTGGGAACCCCTATTGTAGATGTTCCACTTCACAGTAAGCATGGGAGATAATTTCGATTCAGTTTGCATTTCAAGCAGAATCTATCAAATTAGCACTTTCTGAAACAATATGAGAACTGAAACAGCCATCCTTCAGAATTTGAATTTTGCAATTCTATTCGCCAACCAGTGTTTACAAAAATGCATATGTCTGGGGAAAGTGTGTATATCATTGAAAATATGAGTGAAAATAACATACACAGATGCATTATATGATGAGAAAATGCTTGGAAAAGGGTGTACATTAGTCAAAACTGCCTTCAAAAAATTGTTTATTGGGATAAATTGTCAATAAAATGCTGGAGAATTTTCATGAGGATTTTTTAACACAAAAATTGCAAATTGCTGCAGAAATGTGGAGAACTGAATTTAAGATTGGAAAATTGAGAAACTGAGAGAACCAGAATTGGCAGATCTTTCCATCCCTACTTCACAGTAATAATACATAACATTAAACTGTCTTCAAAGCATTTCATGTGTATTACTTTAGTAATCCTTGCAACTGAAAGGAGGTTGAATTGAGAGAGAGAGAAGGAGGCTTGCTTAAGGGCATCTAGTGAGGTATGTGTGTACGAATATTAACAGTATGGGAACATACAATATGATAGCAATAGTCATATTTTTGAAGGGCTGTCATAAGAACATAACACACTGCTGAACCAGTTGTGACACTGAATTTTGTTTATTTAAGTTAAACATAAAGATTGCTCATTTTGGGAATTGTAGCACAGTTAATTTACAGTTAATTTACTTGTGTGTGTGTTAAAAAGAAATGCTAATCTGCTGACTGGCCTTGTTTGTTTAAAGCTGTGCTTGCAAAATGAGAAATTAGATTTAGTTGCAATATGCAGCTGTGTTTGTAGGAAAAGGTATCAGATATGAGTGAAACATCCAAGGTTGAAATGAGAAAAACAAGTGTGAATAACAACTTCCAAATATGGAGTTAGGAAGAAGATGGGCATGGATTAACGTGATGTAAGGAAAATGAAAGTGATGTAGTTATGATGATAATGATGCTAATGTAATTAACATATCAAAGTTAATAAGAAGGCTGACTGTGCTCAGCCAATCAGAACTGGCTTGGCTATTTCTCCACGTGCACGTGTTAGTAATAAATATACTCCTTCTCCATCATTGTTTCGTTGTTTTCTGAACTCTATTGGGTGAGTATTGGGAGCGAACTCAAGCCACCAGGATCCCTAAAAGGGACTGGGGCGTTTTGTTTGTAACAAACTGGCGACTCCGCCGGGACTCATTTTCTGGCGCCCCTCTTTTGCCTCGGGCGTGGTCCACAGGAGGTTGGGAAAAGAGCGCTCCAGGCCATATTCAGCCTGCCCGAACCTGTGAGAGCGGACCGGGGCGACAAGGCATCGCCATAATGACTCCCTTTTAAATCGAAACAAGGTTGGAGTGGAGTGGGGGATTGAACGTTCCAACGTCTTTGGTCGACAGTGGTAAGGAGCCCAGTGGGCTTATATGTGAAGAGAGTGGTGTGTGGAAGTGTGTGTATGAGACAAGGCGTATCCCCAGGTGGACTACCTTGAAGCGAGTGTGGACCGTGAGTAGCGCGTTTCCCTACCTCCGCGAGGAGACGGGCCGCGAAAACCGGGAAGCGAGTGTCGTACGTCATCTGTCCGTTGTTTTGTCTCAGACACCCCCCAGGTTAGACGGAGAGGCTACCAGAAAATGGGGCAGGGTGCTTCGAAACAGGAGGGGACAGAGGGGACAGGACACAGGAAAGTTAAGAAAGGATCTGGAAAGAGTCAAAAGAAGAAAGGGTGTTTTGTCCTCTATTCACAGGCACAATCGTGAGTTTCAGAGGCTACCCTTGGATGTGGCGATCCATCAATACCAACCTGGTGATTGGGTACGAGTCCGGAAGTGGAAGCAAGAACCTTTGCAGCCCACGTGGGGACCGCCGGAGCAGATCATCTTAATTACCGAATCGGCAGTAAAGCTTGTAGGCCACAAGCGATGGGTCCATGCTAGTCGTATAAAGAGAGCCAAGCCTGTAACTATCCAGCAACCTGAGCAGGGAGTAGCCAAGGACTCCCCACCTGGAGAGGTGAAGGATCAGACACCTGAAGAAAAGTGGCTATCGCAAACCGTTCCGGGTTTGGGCCTGAAGCTTAAATTGAAGAAACAACAAACTTAGATGGGAGGTTCCCCCCCAACATTGCCAGCAGGGGTGTTTCCTTGCGATTGGAGAGGGGAATCTTGGGGATGCATTACAGTAATTGTTAGATTGCCCCGGGTTCCGCTAATTGCCAAAGACCCTAGACAGGATTATTTACTGGGGTATTTTAAAACCAACCTTACACACCGACGATGTGTATGGGCGGGTCGGTACCTCCCTTACCAAGGCCGTTAACTGTTAAGGTGTATGAAATCCCCCAGGATACTTGCTTTGTAGTAACAGTAACAGTGGGATGGATGGTAACTAACAAATCCATCAGAAGGAGATAGTGGAAATTTGTTACTCAAGCCGATTTACGATTCAAAAGGCCAGTTTTTACTCCAGAGTGGATAGCTACAGGCAGGTGGTAAAAGTTAAATGGGTAGAGCGCTGGTCCCCATCCCAGCCTTCCAAGTAACGCCTATTCAGTTACCTTTTGATCCAAGACCACATACAAAAGTCTTGGTTTGTACAAGTATTTTGATACGAGGTAGACGGTGCCTCCTTCCCATAGTTGAAACGTGGGTTACCCCTCGGGAACTGACACCCGTGTTATTGAGACGGATTTGTTGGTATTAAAATTATCCCAGACGGTGCTTGTACCCTTGCAAATATATTGGAATAACTAGATTTCATGTCAAAATGGGTCGAACCCACACAAGTACCAACTCCTTTGGCTTTAAGCTTATGCTTGGTACTATCTTGTCTCTTGCTTATATATATATGGTATATGTCTGCTTCCCAACCTCTTTTCCCGCGTAAGAAACGAGAGTATGCAGTCGTCAAAGGCGCTCATTCCAGGAGAAAGGGGAAAATGTGTTTGTTAAACTTGCCCAGGAAGTAGCAGAAGGATTTAACCTTAGCAATTGTTGGGTCTGTGGCAATCCAAGAGGGTTTCCACAGTGGCCATGGATGGCAATACCTCTCAACCCCAAGTGGTTATTAAGTAACCTTAGCGAGGTACACAATGGAACAGGAGTTTGGGGAACGAGTCACTGGTGGTATTTAAATTGGATTCCTACCGGCCAGTATTGTATTTCACAGAACTCTACCAAGGCAATGCATTGGCTCGGAAATAGTAAGTGTAATTGGACTCTCCAATATGCTACTCGATATTATCCAGGACCTGGAGAGACCATCACTCCTTGTGCCCTGTGGAGTAATGGGACACATGTGGCATTAAAGAATGGTACTTGGGCACCATGTATTCAGATGAAAAAGGATGGGACAAACGATTCATATTCATGTCATACCCATTGGAACAATTTAACTCAAGAGGGACAGTTATGTGCCTGGTTCAAAAGTAGCAAGAATCAGTCCCTCAATAGAAAAGAATGGGTTTGGCACCATTTAAATGGGACAGTAGTGAGTGGATTTCAAAACTATTGGGCAGTCACTAACCATACAAAACCAGGACGTGTCTGCAAATGGAAAAATGAAACAGGGTTATGGAGATGTACGGTAACCCAGGGAGGTGCTAGTTTAAGCCCTCTTGGAAATGAATCATATTACATCCCATATCAAATTAATAAATCTATGTTTAACAGAGAGGCACTTCCGGCATTAAAAGGCCATTATTGGATTTGTGGATCTATAGCCTACTCAATTTTACCAATTAATTGGACAGGCACATGTTATATTGGGATTATACAACCCCAATATGCAATAAAAGGTGGAGGTTTGAATCCCTTAATCCCAGTGTTTGATGAAGAACAGTCTGAAAGAAAGAAAAGGGCACTTGATCTTTCCCTGACGAAGGGCCAAGGTAATGGTTGGGGGGATACTTGGCCTCCAGAACGTATCATTGCAACTTATGATCCTGCCTCATGGGCACATGATGGTTCAGCAGGGTACCGAGGTCCCATATACATCTTAAATAGACTTATTCGACTACAAGCAGTACTGGAAATCATTACTAATCAAACAGCGAAGGCTCTGATGCTACTTGCGGAACAATCAACACAAATGAGGGAGGCAATACTCCAAAACAGGCTGGCCTTGGATTATTTGTTAGCCAAAGAAGGAGGAGTCTGCGGACTCCTCAACCTAACAGAATGTTGTTTAAAAATTGATGATAATGGTGAGGTAGTAAAAGACATTGCTAACAAAATCAAAAAGCTTGCCCACGTCCCAGTGCAAATTTGGAAAGGAATAAATCTTGGAAACTGGGGAAGTTGGTTCAATTGGTTTGGAGGAATGAAAACAATGATTGTATTGGTTGTTTTGATTTTATTGGGATGTATGCTTTTACCTTGCTTATTACCTATAATGAATGGTATTCGCAGTATAGCAGATAATGCAGCAGCAAAAAGTAGTATGCAAATGTATGGCAAAATTATGTATCAACAAGTTAATCAGAATGAAGAAGCTATATGATATAAATATCAAAAAGCTTCTAAGGGGGGAATTGTGACACTGAATTTTGTTTATTTAAGTTAAACATAAAGATTGCTCATTTTGGGAATTGTAGCACAGTTAATTTACAGTTAATTTACTTGTGTGTGTGTTAAAAAGAAATGCTAATCTGCTGACTGGCCTTGTTTGTTTAAAGCTGTGCTTGCAAAATGAGAAATTAGATTTAGTTGCAATATGCAGCTGTGTTTGTAGGAAAAGGTATCAGATATGAGTGAAACATCCAAGGTTGAAATGAGAAAAACAAGTGTGAATAACAACTTCCAAATATGGAGTTAGGAAGAAGATGGGCATGGATTAAAGTGATGTAAGGAAAATGGAAGTGATGTAATTATGATGATAATGATGCTAATGTAATTAACATATCAAAGTTAATAAGAAGGCTGACTGTGCTCAGCTTCAATCAGAACTGGCTTGGCTGTTTCTCCACGTGCACGTGTTAGTAATAAATATACTCCTTCTCCATCATTGTTTTGTTGTTTTCTGAACTCTATTGGGTGAGTATTGGGAGCGAACTCAAGCCACCAGGATCCCTAAAAGGGACTGGGGCGTTTTGTTTGTAACACAGTGGCCCTTTTTCTCTGCTCCACTTCTCTCTCTCTCTCTTCCTTCTTTCCCAGAAGGCTTTGGTAGTGGGATAGATTGCTCTTGAAGGACTGCCTTCAAGTTGATCCTGACTTATGGCTACTATATAAATAGGGATTTCATAGTAAGGCATTCAGAGGGGGTTTACCATTGCCTCCCTCTGAGGCTAGTCCTCCCCAGCTGGCTAGGGCCTGCTCAGCTTGCCACAGATGTACAAGCCAGCCCCTTCCTTGTCTGCAACCGCCAGCTGGGGGGCAACTGGGCTCATTGGGACTATGCAGCTTGCCCATGGCTGCACAGGTGGTAGGGCACGTAACCCCTAAGCCAGTCCCTGTGGGAGTGATCTTTAGCTGGCCCTTGACACCCAGGAGACACGAGTGGGGATTTGAACTCACAGACTCTGGACTCCCAGCCAGGCTCTCCCCCCCAGTGTGTTATACCAGCTGTTTATAGATTGCTGTTAATTATGTATTATTTTTCTTTAAAAAAATCTATATACTGCTTTTCACCTCATCTGGGCCTAAAAGCAGCTTACAAAGGATAAAAACATACAAAATGTAAAACATACATTATAATATTGAAGAATAAAACATCAGAACAGCAGAACAGCATTCATGGTGAAAAGGCCTCCTGAAATGAAATCATTTTCACCTGGTGTCTGAAACTTAGCAGAGACGATGCCAGCCTGATTTCTAATGGGAGTTCCATAAAGTTGGGCCCAATACACCTAAGACATGACAGAGTCCTCATTGACACAAGCCCTACTTGTGGTCCATGGGGGACCACTAATAGTGCTCTCTTAGATGTTCTCATTGAGTGATCTGGGACATATGGAGTGAGGCAGTCCTTAAGATACACTAGTACAAGAACTTTGAACTTGGCCTGCTCGCAGTTGGGGATCCACTGCAGGTCTTTTATCATGCATGTCATATGTTGGCAGTAGTCTGTTGCCATCAACACCTACCGAAGACTTTTTTTTCTCTCAGCAGGCATTTTGTTTCTGATTTTATAGTTAGCTTTTAACTGATTTTATCTCTATTTTAGTTGTTGAACTTGGTGTACACGAATTAGAGATGTTTGTATTTGAGCAGTATATACACTGTCAAAATAAAATAAAATAAATCATCACCAGTCCAGCTGGAGCATTTTGCACTAGCTGAAGCTTTCAGACCAGACCAAAGGGCAGCCCCACATAGAGCATGTTGCAGTCTATACTTGCCAGAAGTTGCCCATTCTGCCATAGGTGGATACTACTGCATATTTTTAGATCATTTTTGGAAGTTTTATTTATTCTCTTTTCTGCCATAAGAACATCACAGGTGGAGAGCAAAAAAGAAGAAGAAGAAAAGAAAGAATAACAAACCAGCAATGAAATTCAAAAGGCTTTAATATTCTCTCCCGCTGGTTTCCTGACTATCTCTATATTTAATAAGATATGCTTGTTAAACCACATGAGCTCTATCCTGCCATATCCTTGCTCTAAAAATCAATAATTGATGATGGTACTGACTTTTATTTCTGAAATTTGGCATGGAACTATTTTGCAGCTTTCACAAATCTTACGAAAGAGCTGTAGATATTTTTGTTTTGAAATGCTTTTGAAAGAGCTTTGTACAGGGTTTTATTTTAAAAAACATTGTTCTAATAATACACTTGTGACATGGGGGCATACTTACAATCAACAGTTTTTTGTGGTTATTACTTTGGCATTTAACTGGCCATGAAAGCAGTTTATTGCTTTGTACACTGCCCCGCCATGAAAAATATCCCTACTTATTGCTGAGCTGTCTGTAACTGTACCAAAGAGAGTTTTAACGTAAGTTAAGAAGCAGGACAGGAGGTGATTGTACTCTACATTTCCACATGACTGAGTGACTGATGTAACATACAAACTATTTTCTTTTCTATGCTTGGTGATTATGGCAAAATATATATTCTTTTCAAAGAGATCTCTGCAAGAGGAATCCTGAGGAAGGAAACTCTGGAAAAAGCAATCACAAAAACTGTGATTTTTAGAGGGGTATCTAGACTGTGCTTGCTGGTCCCGTCTCTGACCTCTGTGCTTTCAGGGGTCTCAGGTGTGTTCACAGATGCTACATCCTTAAACCTAACACAGGAAGTTGCCTCATATCAGGTCAAATGATTTCCCACCAAACCTGATATGGTCTACTCTGACTGGCAGCAACTCTCTGGGGCCTCAGGCAGAAGTCTTGCATACCATCTGCTACCTGATCTTTCTAACAGGAGATGCTATGGATTGAACCCAGGACTGGGACTTGCTGTATGGAAAGCAGGTGCTCTATTACTGAGATGCATGTGATCCTTCCCTAACATAAGTTACAAGGGTTGTTCACACATTAGAATGAAGAGAGGTACAAGCTGTTTCTACAGAAATATACAAGTCTTTGTGTGAAAAACTACACACTTGCTCATTTGTACAACACAGCTGTTGTATACAGAGGCACACAGACTGTACGCTCACTGAATATTAAATGTGAATCACTGTATGAGTAAATGAGCATACAATCTGTATACATCGTACCGTCATTGAATGGAATTTTTAGATGTTAAATGTTTTAATTGTTTTATTGCTTGTGTGTTTGGCACCCTGGGCTCCTTTGGGAGGAAAGATGAGAGAAATGTAATGAACGATATTACAATTTGTTGGAATACGTGGTTCAACTCGAACTGATGGGTTGGGACTGCATGGGGTTAAAAAGGGTAGCTAGAGATGAGACCTCCTGATTGCTAGGTTAATACCTATCCTTTGATCTCCTGCTGACTCTCCCTTCCTGCTAGACTGATATGCATAGGATGTTGACCACAACTTCTGGTCTCCTTCCTTCCTTCTTTTTCTTGAGAGGGAGAGCAGACATCTTCTCTTTGTCTCTCCCTCTCCTCCAAGCATGAGGGCAAACACTAGGCTTAGTGTTTGCACCCCCAACTTAGCTAGTTAGCTAGATGTAGAACTCTTTCCTATCAAGTATGTACTTCAAGAAATAAAGTAGTTATTTCTTATTTTAATGGTTAAAGTCTCTGTCTGACTAATTCTCAGGGAAGGTGTAATTTTTAACAAAGATCCAAATACACAAAGCTCACTCAGACACTCAAATGCCTAATTTTGCTACTCTGCAACAGGTTATGGGCCCAGTCATGCAAAAGGTTAATGGAGCTCAGATCTGAGTAATTAAAGGAGCTTTTGTGTTGCGAATCAAGGAAGCTAGCAAAGACCTTTGGAGTTTAGTCAGTAAAGAGTTAAGCCTTTTTCTCAAGGATGGCTACCATGGAAGAAAAGCTAAACATGACAGACTTTCACCTGGAAACTGGAAGCTCTGATCATTTCAGATGGGATGTCACTTGAGGCAACAGAAGCTAATGGAAGTGATTAAAAATCCAGAGCCGGACCAGAAGCCTCAGAGGAAACAAAGAAAGTTTGGCTAGAGAAAGATGAAAAAGCTCAGAAGCTACAAGGCATACACAAAGCTCTCTCAGACGCTCTAATACCTAATTTCACTACTCTGCAACACAATAATGTGTGACCACCTCTACCTGTAGGATCCTGTGAGTGTGTGTGTGCTAGGATTATCAGGTCAGAAGCATCCCAAACCCTGAGATTTCAGGGGTGGTCTGTAGTGATGTTACAAGGGCAGGTCCTAGTGATGTCATTAAGCATGATAATTAAGCATCAACCACAGCTGCTTAGAGCATACCACTCAAAAAAAATTCTGATTGGAAATTAAGGTAGCAATCTTAGCTAAATAAGGGTGTTCCCAGGTCCAGCTGAAGTGATGGGATCATTTCTTCTCACCTGCTTAGAAAGCCTGGGTAAGGAACTTTTAATCTAGCCTACATTCTGGCAAGAAGCGTTTGAGTATCCTCAGGTCAGGCCAGTCACCACAAGGCCATTGTAGGAAAAAGGGAGCATAGTGTTGTGGAGATGTTTGATGGGAGCACTCAAGAGTAAAGATGGGTGTCCCTGAAGGCTGCAATTCTAAGCACTCTTAGTAAGCAACTAAGCCCATGGAACTCAACAGGACTTACTTTTGAGTAGATATGGTTAGGATTGTGCTGTGGGTAAGGCTTGACTAGGGATCCTCTGCAAAGATATCTATATCAAAGCAGGGTTGGCAACCCCCTGCCTGGAATGCCCTGCCTGTCTTTTAACGTGGCTGCTCCAAACAGACTTGACCCTTCACTACAGAGAGAGGTTTGAGAAATAAGTAAGAGTTAAGAAGATTCTCTATCCTCTTCTGCCTACCCTGTGGGCTGCTATAAACTCACTTCCTATAAACCCAATAAATGACAGAGAGAAAGCACACATGGTTTTTTTACAACAAAGCCGTATATATATGTTGTAAATAAAATACGTAAATAAAACTGTGGCCCTTGGGTCTCTTTCCTCCTTTAGGCACAAAGAAATCTGCCTTGTCCCGAGTCAGGCCATTTGATACCATCTAGCTCAGTACGGATGGACTGACTGACGGACTAGCATTGGCTCTCCAGGATTCCAGGCAATAGTCTCTTCCACAGATTGAATTTTGGACCTTTGCATGCAAAGCATGTGCCTTACCCCTGAGCTACAGCCATGTTTAAAATAGTATATTTTAAAATAGTTCTTTTCAATTCACTAATGAATGCACAGCATACTAGGGCAGATCCACACCATGCATTTAAAGCACATTCAACAGGCATTTGAAGCACATGGATCTGACCACAGAATCATGGGAACTGTAGTTTGTTAAGGGTGGTAGGAAGTATAACTGTGAGGAGGAAACTACACTTCCCAGGATTCTTTGGGGGACATCATGCACTTTAAATGTGAGTTGGATGGGCTTTAAATGTATTGTGTGGATCTGCGTTACTTCATTAACTTTGCCTACATATAAATCATTTCAATTAAATTTTAAAATGGAAATAAGCTACAAAGTTTATTGGGTGACCATGGGCTATGCACCATCTCTCAGCCTAATCTGCCCCTCAGGGTGAAAACAGCAGAGAGGGACCATGACCACCCCAAGGAAGAAGGGCACACTTAAAATGTAGAGGAAATAATAATTTGTAAATAATACTTTACAACCTGAGTGTGAAATCAGATACATATCAAGATACAGTATGAAGAAATATTTATATAAGCACAAATGTCAAAGTTAGATAGTAAATAGTATTATTTACTATTTATAGTGCACTCCTATGCATGTTTACTCAGAAGCAAGTTCCAATGTATTCAATGGGGCTTACTCAAACAGGGAAGCGTGCAGGATTGTAATTCAGTGATAAGCAACTTCCCAATCCTGAACAGAGAAAGTACTATTTATGCTGCTGACAGCTATATCTTTACTGAATTCCTGATGTGAGACAAGCAGGAAAAGGAAACTGTTCTCAGAACTTGAAATGGTGTTTAGGTATTGCCTGGTGGTCAACAAATCTTGTCAATCACAACCCTGATGTCACTTATTGGCTAAAAACCTGAAAGGACAGGGATTAGAGCAGCTGGTACTAACAGACTTTTTTTGGGGGGGGACTTTGGTTTATATCTTTTGAACCAGACCACCTAGAAACTTAATTTTTTTAAAAAAGAGAGTTAAGAGTTTGGAGAGTAAGGTGACTCATCCAGAGAACCGGAGAGGACCCCCAAAAACCAGAGTCTCTGGGCAAAAACCAGAGACCTGGTAACTCTATAACTGGGGGCTTGTGGTATAGATCAGGTATAGGGAATCTGTGGCCCTTCAGATGTTGCTGGGCTACAGTTGCCATCACCCATGACTCTTTGCCATGCTTACTGGGTCTGATGGGAGCTGGAGTCCAACAACCTCTGGGGGGCCCACAAGTTCTCCTGGTACAGATGTAAATTTATATTGTACTCTCTTAGGCTGTAACAAGATTCTATTCAGTTTTAAATCAATATGTTTGATGGTAGAGCAATAAATTAATTTGTACTTTTTAAAAGAAAAAAGTATCTGAATAATAGTTTTGTTTTTAAAAATGTAAATCAATGATTTAAATTAGATTTTGTTTCTTGATGGCTGAAAATCCTTTGCAGACCATTCATTGACCCTAGCCAAAATCACAGAGGACATCGGGTAACAGTAGATTTCCATTCTAGGACTTATGCTGAACTCATGCTGGGAATATTTGGGTTGAGTACATGTTTAGAACATGAGACATTCAAATTATCTGGTCTGTGTTAGCCTTTGAAAGCCTTATGGCTTAATTACTTTAATTTTCTGCTTCCCAGTGCACTGGAACACAGCAGTTCCCTTCCAGTTAATTGATTCTTTGGGATAGAGACAGATCTCCTTCACAAGGATACCATATCTATATAGCACAAGATCCAGCATGCTCTCTCAATGCTACGTTGGCCATACTTTGTACTCCGCTGGCCACCTCTTGCAATCCTCTCTGGCAAAAGCTCAATGTGTACTGAGATGTGTCGCATTTGCTCATTGAGATGCCGCAATCCTTCATAGCCTCTTCCTGACACATCCGGCTTCTCATCAGTGAAATTCTGGCAACAACCCACCCTTGAGGCACTCACAATAACTCACTAGAAATTCCTGACCCACGAGCTGGAAATTGCTGTATGTCGGAACAGGGATGATCTGGTTCCAGTAAGTCACATAACGAACTTCTGCTGTTAATCAGCTATAATTCATATTGTCAGGTCTAGCACTTTTGGCTCAATTATATGACATTTTTGCTTAACGTGCAGTAACGTCTGGCATAGGCTAGATTCTGCATTGTAGCAGTAATATAAGCCATTCTGCTGGTCTCACTGGTGTAACTGAGAAAAGGACTTGGCCAGTGAAATTTAACAAAGCTATTAAAAAAAAATACAAGGATGCCTTCATACACTTTCCTACTTTGAGTTAATAATACTTGATAGTACCTTTTAGGTAAATTTATAGAGTCACTCTGGCTATAGTCATCTGCAGACGTACCTGGGATGAAGTCCCACTGAACTAAATGAGGCTTACTTTTGACTAGACATGCATTGGGATTATACTGTTTGTAATTTAATGATGCCATTCACAGCTTTGGATAAATAACATATATTTTCCAGATGGCAAAATTTTCTAAAAGTCCTTTTTGTTAAAAAAAAAGAAAAGGAAAGTAAAAAGAAAAAGCTAAATAAACTTTAAAATATTTTGTTCTGAATAACTATTCATTTTAATGGCACTCCAAGAGTTCATCCAAGGGTCTCCAGCTCACGTGGGAGCAAGCACCATACATTTTGGCTTTACGTTCTTTGACTTACTACAAAGAGCTAATTCTTCCAATTACTGAAATACATGCTGCTGATGTATATGGATTGACAAATTATTTTTAAAGGCTAATTTATTTAAGCAGATGGCAAAGCCTGATATGGTGGAAATGTTTTAAGAAGTGAAATATGTTTTTTTTAAAGGGAAGAGAGACTCCTGGCCGAACTGAGATGTGAGTGACTGTTCGTTTTGACCCAAGAGATGGGATGGCTTCCCCTGTTCCTTTTCTTGTTTTTATTATTTTATTTAAAATATTTCTGTCCCACCCTTCCACCCTACAGTGGGGCACTCAGGGCGGCTCAGTGCCATCATACACAGTAAATAAAAAATAAAATAAAAATGCATGGTTCACTCTGCCCTGCGTGCCACTGCTTCTGACTGCCAGTTTAACTAGCAATATTTCTAACATTAAATCTGGAATCGGATCGTAAAAGTTTGTGTGTGCATTGATAAAACCCTCCCAAAAAACTATCTTGAAGTGATCATACAGAGGCATTAAGAGTCAGCATGATTGGATATCTGCCAAGGGCCCAACCATCCTCTTCATCATTGCTCATCCTCTTTACCATTAGGAACAAAGGCAGCTGCTTTACACCAAGTCAGACCACTGGTCTAACTAGCTCAGTATTGTCAGCACACTGACCAGCAGTGGCTCTCCAGGATTTCAAACAGGTCCTGTCCTAGCCCAGCCTGGAGATGCTGGGGGTTGAACCTGAGAGCATGTGCATGCAAGGCAGAAGCTCTACCACCCTTCCCCATTGCAACCTGCTGGTTCCTTGGCTTCTTGCTCTGGTCCAGACAACAGTGGTGGTGGTAGTAGTAGGAGCAGTAGATGTTATTGTCTGCTTGCTTATTGGCCCTCTGCCTGGCAAGCAAGCAGGTGGTAGTAATGATGAGTGGAGCAGCAGCAGCAGCAGCTAGTGATAATAGTGCTGAGGGGGTAGACTTACTGAAGGAGAAGGGCCATGCAGGAGTCTTGCCAAAAGGTCCCCCGAAACCCAGGCCCCTGTTGGACTTTTTTCTGTCAGTGGTCTCATAATTTGTTGAAATTAGTACCTATAATCCTGCTACTGACCTTGCCTCATACTCTGACCTTCATCTTCTGCAGTTAAAAAAAATGCATGGCTAATTTTTAGTTAATTTAAGTAATTCAACATTGGAGTCTATGATAGCGCAGGCATGCTCAGTAAGAACCAACTGTCAGTGTTCCAAAATTTTATTTATTTATTTAATTTCATTTATAAACCGCCCTTAGCCAATGGCTCCCTGGGCGGTGTACAACATACAATAATAACAATAATCAACAAAAATAGGAAGATATAAAATACAAAATACATAATAGCACTACCAATATTAAGGTAATTAAAACATTAAAATACATACAAATGAATTAAAATGCCTGGGAGAATAGGAAGGTTTTGGCCTGGCGCCGAAAGGATAACAACGTAGGCGCCAGGTGTACCTCCTCGGGGAGACTATTCCACAATTCGGGGGCCACCACCGAAAAGGCCCTAGATCTTGTCATTACCCTCCGAGCTTCTCGATGAGCTGTTTGGCTTGGCTAATCAGGGGCCACACCCATGCCAGACATTTATTCCACTTTAAATAGTCATGGCTTCTCCCAAATAATCCTGGGAAGTGTAGTTTGTGAAGGGTGCTGAAAGTTAGGAGACTCCTACTCCTCTGACAAAGTTCCAGTGGCTAGAGTGGCTAGAGTCAGCCCCTCTTCCCAGGGATTACTGGGGATTGTAGCATCTCTTTAGGCATCATAATCCCACATGTGAGTTGTATCATGAGAGGGACAGCAGGGTTGAATGTGCTAAGATCTGCCTCCTCCATCATTATACCTGTCACCCTTCATGAGTTGGAGGATGAACTTCTGAAGCCTCCTGTAATAGTAGAGGCTTCTCATGCAATTTAACACTCTGACATTCCAGGTAGTGGAAGGTGGGGCAAACCAAACAGTGCTCTGTGCAAAATTTTGATAAATAAATATGTATAGCACTATTTCATTTAAAAACGTCAAAGTGGTTTACAAGTAAATAAAACCCCAAAATGGCACAGTAAACATATATGGGATATGATATGGGATGAAAGCCCACATTAATTGTGGCAAAAGGCCCCTCTGGTGGGAGATGGGGTAGGGTCCTTGGATGCTGAAGACTGAACCTTGTAACCAAACCATTGGATACAGGTGCATCATTTGGAATAGGGTGATGTTTTGTATGCTATTTCTCCATTTTTGATTTGTCATCATTTTATCTTCTGTTAAGTTTCAGTTATTTAATTAGTTTGCTTATTTGTATTGGCTTACCCAATGGTGTACGGATTGATTTTTAAAAAAAATTATTGGTATTATGATTATTATAATTCTTCCTAATATGTTTTGAATTGTTATTCATTTGATATGTTGTGAGCCACATTGGGCACATTCTTGTGGAAAAGTAGCATACAGATAAGCAGCTGCCACTGCCAATGTTTTCACTCTAGTGTCATGAGCTGAAAGAAGCAATATTATTTAGTATTGGAGGGTTAACCTAGCAATAGAAATTTTTATTTAGGTCATCAGATAATGCATCATAATCAAATTATTGGTGATAAACACCTGCACATTCAGGCTGCTGTGGATCTAGCAAGGAGTTGTAAGGAGTGTTTTGCATGAGAACATTTTATTTTATTTTATACAATGGCAAGATCCCAGTGGTATTGCAGGAGCAAGCGTTTGCTGCTTGCTGAATCGCTATATAAACCCAAAAAAATCACAGAATGAGACATTATTTGTGCTGTGTCAAGAATGATTGGCCAACGTTTTCTCATAACTCAGGGTGAAGTTTGCATGACTCAGTGGAAAGATCCCCTGTCCTTTGGCCTGACTCTTCTGCATAAGGCCCTCTGGGAACTAAAGGGAAGCGCACTGTGTTAACAAGCCAAACAGGAAGCAAAGCTCAGCATGTCATCTGCACTGTACAAGTCTTATCACTATGACTGGAGGTGTTTCCTCTTGTTCTTGCCTTGAAGTCTCTCTGAGGGATATTCAGAAGTAATTTAAGTGTATTTCCCTTCCTAGGAAAGGCACTACTTGCATTTCTAAGGGACCTGAATCTGACAAAGAGGTGAGGTGGGTAATAAACTAGATTATGGGGATCTACGCCCTCAATTATGGATCAGACCTTCTCAGTGGTCTGTTCTGATCAGAAATAGATCTGTTTCAGCCTGCAACATGTATCAAAGCTCAGGTGGCCATTGCCAAAAAAGAGGAAATGCTTCACCAAAAAAGAAGGCAAAAGAGGATACAATTTGCATGTGCTAATTTTAAAATGTAGACACAAATGTAGAAATCATTGTTCCATGTTAAGTATTTATTTATCTATTATTAAATGTGTATCTTGCCCAAAAGGAGCCCAGGGCAGCAAACAATGAGTGATAAAACAATAAAAACATCATACAAACAAAGCAGCTTAATACAATTCCAATACAGATAGAAACTGGGACAAGGTCTCTACTTAAAAGGCTTGTTGGGAGAGGAAGGTCTTCAGTAGGCAATGAAAAGACAATAGAGACAGCACCTGTGTAATATTTAAGGGGAGTGAATTCCAAAGGGTAGGTACCACAACACTAAAGGCCTGATTCCTATGTTGTGTGCAACAGATCTCCTGATAAGATAATATCCGCAGAGCATAGTGATCGACTCAGTATATTAGGGGCAAGACAATCTTTCCGATATCCTGGTCCCAAGCTGTATAGGGATTTATACACCAAAAACCAGCACCTCGACTTTAGCTGGGGAGCTAATTGGCAGCCAGTGTGATTCAAACAGAAACACAATACAGCTCACTACAGTGGGGAAGATTGTGATCAGGTGACCTGTGTGCCGGCTTAGTGTGCTGTTCAGGTGCTAGCTGTTAATGGAGAACTTCAAGGCTCTGTCTCAGGGGTTCTTTATCTTTAAACCAGACTTGGACTGGACAGCTGTTCAAAATGATGACTAGTGATGTCTTCTTCACAGTTTTAATTGAAAGGTGGGAAGCTGGGGAGGGTGGCTACCAAGCACCTGAGTTAGGTAGGCTCACTGATTTTGTGTTTAAGGAAAGCTCTTCCTTTTAGTTTTTTTTTTTTAAAAAAAACTGTATGCACTGATTTCTTTAAAAGGGAAAAGATTTCACTTAACAACAACAAACAGCCATCAGGCACACAATAAACAACATCCCTGCCTTCTGCACTTGCACTGTAAGTCTTACAGGAAAGCCCAGTTGAGGATGTCACTGGGTTTTCAAGAAGAACAAGAACCCAGGAGGGGATTTGCAGAATAAGAGAGAGGCCACTCCCAAAAATCCCTTGCCCCCTCAAAAGTAAAATGTAATAAAAACCCTGTATCCCACACATGATAGTTTCACTGACATTCTCTCTTCTCTCTGATCATTTTTGAAAGCAATTTCTTCTCTCATTAACTGATGGGGAATGGTTAAAAAATGCAGAAGAAATTTTTTGGCACAGCACTACTAATTATCTCCAGAAATTATGGTTGGCATAATTAAATCCCATTGAAATGAAGTGAACATTTGTAACACACTTAACTATCTTTGGATTGTGTCCAGTACAGCAGCCTGGGTGTTCATCCATGGCTAAAGCATTATTAGCAATACTTAAACATATGTAATAAGAGGTTGTGTATAATAAATAACACAACCAGTCAAGTACAGACTCTAAAAATGCCACAAAAGTTAGAAGCGTTTAGACAGAATGAACTTCTCAGCTTGCTGATGGATTTAACAAACACAACAGGTAGCAGACTAGACACTTCTGGATCTCTGATACTTAATTAGAAAACCATTTTCTGTTCAATTGCCAAAGAAGCTATCAATTGTTGCTGTACTATGGTATTTTCAGGCAATTTTACAGCATCCTGCAGGACTCTGAGCAGTGGAAAACTAGATTTATATAGAGATTGGGTGTCAGCTTGGAAGCCTGAATCTACTGTAGTCTTCTAAAATGCAAATCTCTGAAACAAAATCCAAATGTTGTTTTACTGTTTCTGTCTTGCTAAAGCACTCTGTATACATTTATCAAAGTTAACATGAGAATAGAGTTAGTTAAAACAACATGATGGGGGTGGGGGATACCATAAATCTCAAATAGCTATATCTTAAGCAGTAAGAATCATGAAGCATAGGCATCAGCACAACAGGTTTGTATGGCCATACAAATATCATATGCCACAGATAGGACTTAAGATTTTATTTATTTGGAAGTCTATGGCAGAGTTTTAAAGACAAACTTAGGCATACCTGTTATACTTGCCAGGGGGCACTGTGGTTCCTCTTTGAAGAAGGACACTGGACTAATTGCAACCCTTGATTTGACCTATCAGGAATCCACTTATGCTCTCCCCTTCGATAGTAAGAATAAAAGATAACTGGTGGGTGATTCAAAACAGACATGTTTTCAGGTTTTCCAGTCTTTCCATCTCCTGTTCATGGAAGAAGAAAGTAAAAATCTCATGGGCATTAAACAAGCTTTCAGGTGCTGCTCATTGGAACCCAGCCATAATTAGGACTAGACTAGACACAATATTATTCACATTGTTCGCCCTTGCATGGCTGATACCCCCCCCCAATAAATAGCTATCAGCGAGGGGGGGGAGTGCTGGATTGGGATCATAGTATGAGGGGCATAGTACAGAGAGTGGCTTTAACCTTTTGCTCCATCTGTGGTCTGACTCCTGACTAAAGTTAGCAGGGAAGGGGGGAGAGGGTGTATGCAGTGCACCCCTCATTTGCAATGGGAGCTTTCCTACCATTGCAAGAAGGCCTCTGAATCAGATCAGGACTGTGGTAGGGGCAAAATGTTAAAGACCCCCTCTTCTTGTGCTAAAGGCTTGATCTGGCATGCTCCCTCCATACTGGCTATTTATTGAAAAATTAAGCTATACAAAGGCTAAAGCCATGAATAACTTGATTTTCTGTGTGTCTGAAACCTAATATCACATCTTTTTTTCCGCCATATGGGCCACTCATTGAAGAATCTTAATATATGGCATGTGATTAGACAAATACATGTGTCCTGGATTTGGTAATCTTATACTTTGTGGCTGCAGCTGATTCTAGTGGTCTTTTTGTGAAATATATTATAAAGCACTACAAGGACTGGCTATTGTGCGGAGGTCAACATAAATACCAGATAGAAACAAGTGGAATGCATCATGCAAGCATACCATTGCAGGATCTTTGAGAGTGTGCAAGCAAGTCTAGATCCTATAAGAAGAAAGTAGAATCATAGAATAGTCTAACCCCCTTTTCAGTGCAAGAATCCCAGTTAAAGCATACCTGACAGACATAAGGAGAGTCCTGCTAGATCAGGCCAAAGGTCTTGTCTAGGCATCATTCTGTTTTCCACAGTGGCCAACCAGATGCCTATGGGAAGTCTACAAGCAGGACATTAACACAATAGCACTCTCCCACTTGTGATTCCCAGCAACTGGTATTCAGAGGTATGGTGCCTAGGACACTGGAGGTAGTATACAGGCATCATAACTAGCAGCCATTGATAGGCTTATCTTCCATTGATGTGTCTAATCCTCCTTTAGAGCCATCTAAGTTCCTGAGGTGCTTCATTGGCATGGGCAGGAGATTTTCCATTGAGGAGAGAGGAGGAAAGAAAATAGATTGCCTTTGAAGAAACATAATATTTTACCTGGAATAACCCTCAGCTCAGGAAAAGCAGCAAGAAAAAGGCTATTGTGACATCAGCATCCAAAAGACAACCCTCTCCCTCAGCTTCATCATGCTTCCAACTCTTTGGTGGGCTTGGTATTAAGAATGATTGTTTTCAGACATTTGTTCAGTTACCAGAGGGTACATTTCAAAAATCCCCTAAAGTCATTGAAATATACTAATATATTGCTAATGACTAGCTGGATCATCTAAAGATCCCCAACATACATCCCAAGGGTGGTCCTCCCCCAAAAGAGGAAATGCATCACTTACAAAGAGGACAAATGATGACACTGATTTGCATAAAAATTACATAAGCTAATGTACATGTTTAGATACTTTTTTAGAAATTATTACTGTGATTTAAATAGAGATAAAATGCATCACACCATAGTGAGGGAAATGGTGACCGATACACCTGCTCAATCTGCTGTGTGGGTGCTGACTGTTGATGAGCAACTTTAAGGCCCCTCCTGCTCTCCCTTCTAATAATGGACTTGAACTGGGCAGCCCTTGATATAGAGCAGAAGACTGTTCTCTGTAAAGTAGGACACATGGTCTCACCCAATGCACACATCTTAGATCGCAGACTCAGTCAGTAAGTTCTTTGCACAAAATACGAGGATCAGACCTTAAAGTACTATATCATCCAAGAATTCTTGCATGTGTTACTTATCGATAAGATACAGAATGAAAGGCTTCCTTTCCTTCATCTTATAGCCTGGTCTTTTTATTACTTATTCCTTGATGAACAAAAGCCCTATTATTATTTTCAGTGCAAGTAATGAAATACCAAAAAAAAAAAAACTTTATGGAAGCTGCATATAGCCAACTATTCAAGAACACTGTCATTTTTGTAAAATAGCTTTTCTATTAAATGAGTCTCTTATTCTTTTTTTTAAAAGCCAACAGAAGCTTAATTAAATCTCCATAATCTCTCAGGAGGAAAATGGCATTAATTTGCCAGTCATGCAGCCATGATAATTCCAAACACCACCACCATTATTAGCCTCTTCAAGGTTGGATGGAATGCCTGATCAAAGGAATTTTGTTTAAGTAGATTTTGATGTATAATAGGGGTAAATCAAAGCTCCCGTGGGTGCATTTGCATGGACACTTAAGCTGTGTAGGAGTAACTGCCGGATACTTCCTTGTGCTATATATGCCTGTGTGGCTCAATCTGCACTATGCATCCTGCAGGGAAATGGTTAAGGTCTACAGAAACATGTTATGCAGATACTTTAGTGTTGCATAAATCCCCTCTTCATATTGTCTCTGCAGTTTTTCCCATTCCAAAATCAGCTTTAAAGGTGACTAACACAAACACCTCTGGACTTATTTGACTGCAATTTGGCGGGTTTCTTATCCAGGGACATCACTCTCATGCCTACAGTGTCCAGACCAAATGATCACAAAACACTAGGGCAGATTGAGTGATTTCTTTTTCACCCACCTCCAAACTATAATAGTTGCCCTTGCTAAAAAACCACTGTAGCTATCATTCTGAAATTTGGTAATATTCATGACGTCAGAAGGGTTGACCTTACCTGCAAATTTTATCCAGTTCTGGCCCCAATAAAAAGTTAGATAGATCTATTTGGACCTGGGAGAGCAGGGTTCAAATCCCTACTCAGGCATGCAGCTTATTGGGTAACCTTGGGCAAGTCACTATCTCCTTGCCTAATCTACCTCATAGGCTTGTTGTGAGGATAAAATGGGGAAGAGGAGAACCATGTATGTCATCTTAGGCTCCCTGGAGAAAAGGTGGGCTATAAATGTAATAATAAAATGAATGAAAAATGTAAATAAATAAATTTGGTCCAAGATATCCCGACTGCAAGAAAAATCTGTAAAAGCGACATCTTAATATGTAAGGAGATTAATTTGACCTCATAATATACGGAAGGATTTGAGGACAGAGGAAGCAAAAAAACACACATGAGAAGGAGTGGTAAATTGTGGGAGATCTGCTGTTGCTTCACACACTAGAATTGGTCTTAAGCAGGATTTTCTAGTCAAGGCCAGGAATGTACAATTATGTTTGCACCCATGCCAGTTCATTTACAACTATATCAGTTTTCAGATCAGACCCAATCCGCGTTGTTTGGTTTGTGTTATGATGCCTAGGTTATTGCCTATTGACTTTGATTTCATTTTGAGTTTTTTGTTTTTGCCATCAACTGTTAGCTAAAGCAGGATCAGATCCATATGTCAAATATTAAATCCATGGTAGCTCAAGCCCACTGATCTTTATTGGAATGCAATTACTTTAAGTGCTGGCTGTTACCATGAAAAATCTGGGCTGGAATGCAATTATTGCAAGAGCATGTGGCATACCTTTTCATTGATTAGACTGTCCTTTTTGATTAAGTCCCTCGAGTTTCTAATTTTCGAGGTCTAATTGTGGCCTTACATCTTTTCTTGGGATGCCTTTATTGTAATGCATCTGCTTTCAGGTTCACTTTAAATGTTTTCGGTTTTTTTTATATGTTCAAATACTTACGAAACATATTGTGCCATTATGTGTTTTAAGAACTGCTTCCATGAAACAATGTTCTTCTAGGATGTTTTAAAGAGCCAGTATAGTAAGTATATTGGTTAGAGGGCTGGACTCAGATTGGGAAGGACCAAGTTCAGATCCCTACGCAGCCATGGACAAAACTGTAAGTTTTGATTCACTAAGTTTCTCATTTTTCCAATCTTATATTCAGTTCTCCACGTTTCTGCAGCAATTTGCATTTTTAAAAAATCCTCTTGAAAATTAATCACAATTTTAGTGCAAATTTCACCTAATAGACACATTCTGTATGCAGTTTTGACTAATGTACAGATTTTTGCAAGTAATTTCCCCTAATGTAATGCATTTTTGTATGCTCTTTTCATGAATATATGTATCTTTATGCACATTTCTGCCCTAATATATGTATTTTTGTACATATTGTTTGGTTGGAAAAAATGTAAATGTACTGCCTTCAAGTCAGTTCTGACTTATGGCGACCCTATGAATAGCGTTTTCATGAGGCTGAGAGGCAGTGACTGGCCCGAGGTCACCCAGTGAGCTTCATGGCTATGTGGCTGTGTTTTGGTTTGCAAATTGGTTGAAGAAGTGAGAATGAAGTGGCTTCTCATTAAAATGCAAACAAAATCAAAATTCTCCTCCATCTCTAAATGAAGCTCATTGGTGATCTTTGGCCAGTCATAGTCTCTCAGCCTGATCTATCTTACAGGGTTGTTATGAGGATAGAAAGTGTGTGTGTGGGAGAGACACACCATTTATGTTGTGTTTAGCTCCTTGGAGAAAGGCAGGATACAAATGCAAAAAACAAATACATCTATACAAGTGAACAGAGTACAATGGTACCCGCTCTTCACCAGTTGGTGAAGGTTAATAATATTATTAAAAACATTATTAAAAACAGTTTTAGGGAAAGTGCTACACTGACAGCATATCAGCTCAGCGCATGAGTGACATTTAATGATACATTTATTATATTTATGTTCAGTCTTTTCCTTCAAGGAGCTCAGGCAGGCCTACACAGTTCTTCCTTCACAACAACCCTGTGAGGTAGGTTAGGCTAGGAGAAAATGACTGACTGGTCACCCAGTGAGCTTCAAGTTTTTGTGGACATTTTGAACCTTGGTCTCCCCCAAACCTAGCCCAACATTCTAGCCACTCGTGTAAATAAGCCCACAAACTGTTACTAGCCTGCAAATATATTTTTTTTAAACTAGCCTCCTGGGAGTTGGTGAAGCTGGGATGGAAAAGTCTGTTCCTTCATGATCTTGCTATATTTCTCTGCTGGGCAGAAAGTTTCCTCCACTCCCAGTCCACTTGGTTTCTAATGCTGGGCCATTAGATGGGGGCTGGAATGTTCTGTTCAACCTCTACCACGCTATACTTGAGTTCTTGATTTTAAAGGAAGCAAAACTTGAGAGTAGCCATACATGTACCCTGGACTTCAGGAAAGCTGATTTTAATAAATTCAGAACAGTGGTATGTAAGGTTTTGTGGCAAGTGACCTAATGAGAAAAGGAGTCCAAGATGGGTGGGAATTTCTAAAAGAGGAAGTTCTAAAGGCACAATGGCAAACAATTCCATTAAGGTAAAAAGGGGAAAGACAGCAGAGAAGCCAATGTGGCTTCACAGAAAGCTTAGAGATGAACTGAAAAAAAGAGACACATTCAGGAAGTGGAAGGAAGGCCAGATCACAAAGGTAGGGAATGGACAGGTAACACAGAATTGGAGGGATGGTGTCAGGAAGGCTAAAGCTGAGAATGAGCTGAGGTTAGTGAGAGATGCCAAAAGCAACAAAAAAGCTTTCTTCAGGTACATCCATAGTAAAAGAGAAAAGAAATGGTGGTATAGGAACTCAGTGAGGATGGCAAAATGATAACAGATGACAAAGAAAGGGCAAGAAGTGCTCAATTCTTACTTTTGTTCAGTCTTCTCCCAAAAGGGGATCTATGACCCTCCTGGGAAACGTGTGGTTGAAGGAGCAGGATTGCAGCTTGAGATTGATAGGCAAATAGTCAAAGAATACTTAATTACTTTGAACGAGTTCAAATCTCCAGGGCTCAATGAACTGCATCCTAGAATGTTGAAGGAATTCACTGAAGAACTCTAATCTTTGCAAAATCATGGAGACAGATGAAAGTCAGAGTATGGGGCAAGGTCAGTGTTAGGATTACAGGTAGTCTGTGAACATGGCTGATTTTTAATTAACTTCAACAAATTATGAAACCACTGTCATAAAAAAGTCCAACAGGGGTCTGGATTTCCCCCCTCTTGTTTTAGATTTTGAACTCTATATTCTCTCTTGAGTGTTTTGTGTGTTGCCATGAAAACTTAGAGGGTTGTTAAGCAAGCATTTTTGAGTTCAAGTCTATAAATTTTGTAAGATTTTGTTTTGAAATAAGTTTACGGAAAGCAGCAGAATGGCATGGGGGATATTTTCTATTCAAAGTGGCAGAATGCGAAACCTCCATGCTGGCTATAGTATACAGCTACTCTTGTGGCTATATAATGAAGGATTAATGGGATTGGTATGGGCAGAGTTGATTGCTTGGGCTCAAGATAAAGTCCAAGTCAGGCAATGATGAGTGTTTGAAGCTAGTGGGTAGCATGCCTGGGGACTTGTGCCAGAACACTTTTGACAGCTTAAAGCACAATCAAGACTTCTTTGATTTGAGCTAGCTGTGGAAAGAATTCCTACAACCCTTTTGTGAAGGGAATGACAACCTGTCCATGTTCTGGATGTCATATGTTGATGTGGTACAAGAAGTCTTGCTTTCCCTTCTGTGTGCTTGTCATGAGGGGAACTGGGACTTGTACCTCCATGGTGCTTTGCATATGACAAATTTAATTGTGTAAAGTATTTGCCACTAATGTTGGAGGAACATCCTGATGTGTAAGAAGCATTCAAGGATGGATGCTTCTCTGCTCAGATCTCTGGTAACAATCCATTTGGACACATACCCATTGATCAAGCAACAGAAGTGATGGTGGACAAGGATATCCAGACTCCAGGGGGCACAAGATTTTTTAGCCTCAAGAATGCTGTAGTAAAAAGGTACTACATTACTGCACAGCATTGGAGTGCTTTCCTTGGACAACTGAGAGAGATGGTTCAAGGCAACAAAAGTGGATCCTAGCCATGCAGACCTGCAAATGCCAAGACTGCATAAGGACGAGGAAGCTATATCAACAGTTGTAAGCCTCATAGAAAGCTGGGTCATCTTGTTCACTGATAGCCAGGATATCATGACCATCTCTAGTACAAAGTTAGCCCCTCGGAACACTCTGCAATCTCCTCAGTTGTGGTAACCAGGACTTGAGTACAGAGGATGGTGAACATCTATTCGAGGAGGAGATGGATTATAATCATGACAACTAATTTGAAAATGAACAAGTTTGATCATATATGCCCCAAAGAAACTAAGTAAATATTTCAGTTAACATGTGAAATTGTGCAGTTTTTTTATGAAGTGGCTGACAATGCCTTACGCAAAAAGGAAGCAGTGGGCCAGACTCAGTTCTATGGCATGCAGTAGGGGACATTCCCCTGATGGTGTGGAAGTGTCATTTGGGATGGCCCAATGTTTATTTTGGGGTGCACAGTTACAGTTCTCTTATTCATAACTGTGGACTGCGGTCATTGTACATTGATGTACTTTGTACAAAAACAACATATTTTGCCCCAGGAAATGATGATGCATCTTGAAGGGAAGAGTTTCCTGGTGATGGAGATGTGTGATATTAAGTATCATAACTCATATTTTGTGGCATAGGGTCAAATAAACTGTCTAGGCTATTCATGCAGCAATTTGTTGAAAAAAGAACTGAGAACTGAGCACCAGTTTCAGAATCACAAAAAACACATAAGACAGTGATAACTGCAAGATCACCACCCATTTTCCAACTACTGAGGTATAGATCTTGCACAAAAAATATCCATTCAACCATTTTTATTTATTTATTTATTTGATTTATATCCCACCCTTTCTCCCAGTAGGAGCCCAGGGCAGCATTTTTGGCGGTGTGGCTTGTGTACTATATGTAGGGCTGCCCTTGAAGACAACTTCAACTGGTCCAAAATGCAGTGGCCAGATTACTGGCTGGGGTTCCATTTACTTCTCATATAACCTATGTTTTAAAACAGCTGCATTGGTTTCCAGTTTGTTTTCAGGTCCAGTTCAAGGTGCTCAGACTAGTGTTTAAAGTTCTAAATGACATAGGCCCCAAATATCTGAAAGACCACCTCCTTCCCTTTTGTGATTTTTGTGATTTTAAGTTATTTTTAATTGTTTTTATTGACTTATTTTAAACTGTTGTAACCCATCCTGGGACCTCAGTATGAAGGTTTAACAAATTAAATTAATAATAATAATAATAACATTAATGAAATTTATATACAAAAGTGTATTATATTAGGAGGAATTGCTTGCAGAAATGTATACATTAGACAAAACTGCATAAAATGTGTTTAGTAAGAGAAATTTGCACTGAAATATGAACTTTCATGAGAATTTTTTAAAAAAAATGCATATTGCTGCAGAAATGTGGAGAACTATATTTAAAATGGACAAAATTAGAGACAATCAAAATTAACAGATTCTTCCATCCTTACTCTTAACACACCTGAGCTTTATGAGAAAACCCACTAAACGAGTAGGTTGTAGTCTTGAAAAGCAATTAGAGATTGCCTCAGCAGTGCTGCAAATTTTACGTATTTATCTTTTAATTGATTCAAAATTTTCTATCTCACCTTTCAGCCCAAAATGACTTCCCAAAGTGGCTTATAATCACTAATTTAAAAAATGATAAAACATAAAATACAAAATATCCAGCAACAATTATGTGACAATTAAAAAAGAGCTTAAAAAAAAAAGAGCCAGCAAAGAAGACATTCATAGCAAGGGGAAAACTCAACAGAACCCGAAAGCTTGATTAAATAAAAATATTTTCACTATTTGCTGGAAAGCTGACAGGGCTGGGGCCAGTTGGGCTTCCTGGGAGAAGGATTTCTGTTTTGAGCTATGGGACAATCCCAACCTTTGGCAGAGTGAAGTGGTCACCTCAGGCAGTTTATTTTTAGTGTTATGAAAGGGCAGCAAATTGTTACTTTATTATTTTTGTGTTTTTATGACCAAGCAGGCATTTGTGGGGTTTTCTGCTTCAGGTGCCAAAATAACTTGGCTGTCCTTGGGTATAATGCACCTTAACTTGGAGGCAGGGAGAGGCAAATTGCTGTTCCACCCTAGGCAGCTAAATATCTTGGGCTGGCCTTGACAGGACATTGGAACATCCATGGAGCTTTGTGTAGGAATTAAAATATCTTGCCTCACATTGAATTTCTCCTTTCTGGGCATAAATCCCATAGACTGAGTGTAAGGAGATGTACTGTAGGAAAGAGGAACAGAATTATATCTCTTTGTATCAGCTTCACTGAAAGCAGCACTAAGTGCTTCAAGCACCTCAACAAGAGAGATAGACAATGCTTACCACATTGTCTTGCTTATTATTGTCTTCAAAACAGAGCCCCCTTTGAAATGCAGTAGGTTAATATGGTGCGCATGTGAAGCCAGGCAGCCAGCAGGATGCTTGGCATCTGCCTGAGAATGAGGGGAGCATCTTGTTGATTGACAGCGCAAGCTCCTGTTCATATTACAGAGCAATTTCCGCCTGTTTATTTACAATGAAATTAAGACTCTCCAAGTTTTGCACGGTGGGTGGGGAAGAAGCTGGACCACGTTCGGAGACCACTGAAGTTAATTAATGTCAAAGGGAATGGCTCTTTGTGTGTTTGTGTGTGTGTGGAAAGGCAATTGGCTGGGAGCCTGAAAAGGGCTGTTTTTATCGCAATCCAGCCGAGGGAGCATTTCCCCAAAGGTTTTTGAAATACAAGGGTTACCATTTCAGGCTAATAGAGTTCTGTTTTTACAACGTTCTTCTGAACCAAGAACTGGATGCTTTGCTCCCAGCAGTGGGTGCTGCTGTGGTCCATCATGACAGCCCAAGTTCATTTCCACACCGGTGGATCTGAATGAAATGTGTGAGAATTCTATAGGAAATCCATTGTGAGGTGGACATTTAAAGGGCAAATCTGTGATTGGGTCTTATGTCGGGATTGCAGCATAGTAGGAGGGTAGAATCCATCTGTTTTCCCTAATGGTGCAAATAGTACATGCTACCAAATTCTTCCAAGCTACACAGGAAGTGGATTGGACTGTGAAAGACCAACCCAAATTGTATTTGCATTTTTACAAATTTGTAGGGCAGTACAATATCTCAGAGAGGAGGTCAGGTCTCTTGTGTCAATTATAGCAATTTCCCTGCTTTTTAAACTTTGACAGAAATATCTGTTGGCTATAGGTACATTCTTAAACTGCAAGGTTTTTTGTCTATTAGTGAATTAATGTTACAATTTGGGAGCACCATTCATTGAAAAGTCACAATTACTTTGCAATTAACCAATGCATAAAGAGATGACCCTATCAGATTATGCATCGCTATATTAGTGCTTTTGTTTACTGCCCTGGGCTCCTGCTGGAGGAAGGGTGGGATATAAATCAAATAATAAACAAACAAACAAACATTAGTCTGACCACACTGTTAGATCTGGAGCATGGGGCATTGTTTCACCAGTGGTAGAAGTGCATGATGTGGTGACATAGGACAGAGTCTTCTCGGTGATGGTGCCCTACGTGTGGAACAGAGCTTGGAAAAGTTACTTTTTTTGAATTACAACTCCCATCAGCCCCAGCCAGCATGGCCACTGGATTGGGCTGATGGGAGTTGTAGTTCAAAAAAGTAACTTTTCCAAGCTCTGGTGTGGAATGCCCTCCCTGTAGAGACATGATTGCCACCATAACATCTGTTTTTTTAGTGCCAGGTGAAAGTGCATATGTTTGCCCAGACTTTGTTGGGTTGATAGGAATTTTGTCGCTACTGCAAGTGAAAACTCTGTGTTGTGGCTCCCTAGGTGTGTTATGCTTTTATCTGCTGAGATAAGCTGTGCAGAACTGGTTTTATTGCTATGTTGTATTTTTTTATGTATCATAACCCGCTCTAGGAACATATGATGAAGGCTGCAGTGGATGGCATGGTGGGAGGTGGCAGCAGTCACCTGACCTCTGGTTGGTCATGGTAGAGGGGCAAGGAGGCAGTGGGGTTTGCATGGTGCAAATACATTGGTGGAACAAATCCAGTGTCCATTCAGTGCATTTGCACCACCCCAATCTCACTGCCATTTTGCCCCTCCCCTTCTATCTCCCGGTAAGCAGGAGTGATGCGACCGACCAGAGGTCAGGTGAACACCGCTATCCCACCACTCCATCTGCTACTGGATGAAGATCAGGTTAGAAATTCTCTTATAACTAAAATAAAATGTTTACTCAGTTTTGCCAGCTGATGTATTATGTGTGTCTAAAGTGGCGTATAGAATAGTTTGTAGTACTTTAAAATAAAAAAATGAGGGAGAAAAAGTTCTGTCCTGTCTGTCTTTATTAGGCCTGGCCTCTGATCCAAGAGCAGAAGGCAAAAGTAGAAAAGGCAGGCTGATTTGGTATTAGTCCACTATTCACATTAGAAAAGAAGTAAATGCTGTTTTGTGGTTTTCCCTACAGAAGTGTCTTTATTCATTTGACATGCCTTTAATAACTAATTCTAGTTGTCTGGTTGCCAAGATAGATTTCCTACAGGCAGACTTAAAAGTGATTTTGTCCTTTTTCTGCATGGCTTCAAATGATCCCAGAACAGAAAACATTAAACTTCCCTTCCAAGCCTGGGATTTTCTGAAGTGTTGTAATAACATAAACGCATAAGAATACTACTTTGGAAAAAGAAGGAAGACATGTATTAAACATACCCAGATGATATGAGTGTGACAAAATTACCCTTGCTCCAGTCCAGGTAAAGTGAGCCACAACCAAAAGCATGTGTAAATCACATGCACTTCCAGTTGTGCATGATAGAGTGCATTTGAGTAGAATGCCATTTCAATGGGATGGACATTTGCATGTGTAGCATCCCCACACACCTGCTGGTGCAACCAATCACACAGCCTTATTAAAACATGACTAGTGTTGGATCAGGACATCCTTGTTTTCCCACTTGGTTTACATCCCATTTCTAACAATTTCAAGTGTTCGGTAACCATGTTAGTCTGTTGCAATAACGAGGTCTGTTGTGAGATCTTAAAGACTAAGGCTTATATCAATCAAAGTTATCCCATTAGTGCAAGGATTTCTGCTTCTGTAGCAGAACTTACTCTCTCTCTTCTCTCCCCATGCAACCTCCCACTCTCCCCAAAACTCGTCTAGAAGATTGGGGGAAACCCCAGAACAGATCTGAGGTGTGTGCACAGGGGGATGAGAGGGAGGAGAAGTTCCATTGTACAAGCAGATGTTCTTGCACAAACAGAATGACTTTGTTGGATACAACCCTAATAAATGTATTATGGCATACGCTTTCATGGACTACAATCCATGCTGTTGTTATCATCACCATTATTATATTTATTTCCTGCCCGCCCTTCACCAGAAGGTTCCAGGGTGGGTCACAGAAATGTACAACACAACATGAAAAAAGAGCAAAAAATAAATTACATTCACAACTAGAGGTGGTATTTATAGTGTCAAAGGCCAAGAGTTGCTCTTATGATGCATCTGATTATGTGGATGCAGTCTGCAAAAAGCTAATGCCATAATAAATTTGTTAGTGTTTGTTGTTTCATGATCCCATTTCTGGTGGCTCCATGTCAGTGGGGCAGTGGAATCTGCTCTTGAGTTTTAGTCCAAATTTTCAAGGAGCTGTCCAATGTGCTGAACCTATACCTTCTCCTAAGGTAACAGTAACAGTAACGTGGAGCAGGTCTTTTAGTGTGGCTGCCTGCCCTGTTCTGTGAAATAGAATTCTTGATGAGAAATGACAATGTTAAAATGTTTTGTTGATGTGTTTGCCACCCTGGATTCCTTCAGGAGGAAGGGTGGGATATAAATTCAAGAAATAAATAATAAAATAAATATATTGAAAGTGCCCATCTTCTGTCTTGATTTGAAAAGATCATCTAGCTATGTTGCTTGCTGTTGGAGCATTTGTGACTCATATCAGGGAAGAGGCTTCGAGAATCATTTAGGTCCCTTAGAAATGAAGCAAGGATTTGAAGGCCTCATTTCTTCCTCTTGGCAATTTCCTAGCCCAGTTACCTCCGGATGTCTGCTTCATGTACAGTAGGGCCCCACTCATATGGCAGGTTACATTCCAGACCCCCGCCGAAAAGCAAAACCCACCGAAGAGCGGAACTCCATTAATAAAATGGTGCCCGACTCCCGAAAAATGCCATAAAAGTGGAACAAGTGCCGTATGAGTGGGCCCTTATTCTAATTGAGACTGCCGCATTAGCGGAACACCGAAAAGCAGGCCGCCAAAAATCGGGACCCTACTGTATTTCAAATGGCTATGCTGTTTAGACAAAGCTTGTTGGCTTCCTTTCTTGGGCTGAACAACTAACCTCTAAAGATTCACATGCAATCCTGTCATTCCAGCAGGGAAAAGCTGTTCTGAGGGAACTTCTTTGCTGATGTAGCTGTAGATATAAAGAGTGGTGGTTCTACAATAGGGCATCCAATTCAGTAGGGCTGGCACCTGAGGATGACAGGGCATTGGCTGGCTCTGCTTGATTCTAGTGCTATGTTGGGACGCATCCTCCAATTTCTCCAAAGTCTTTCCCCTCCATGAAGAAGGCTGCAATTTTCTGCTTTATTCTCAGGGCACTTTAGAATTTCTGTGGGTGCAGGTGTTTGATCTCACCTTATTGTTGCGATGTGTCCGAGGGTGCTTTTTATTTTTTATTTTAGTTTCCAGTAATGATTTCTCCAGCACTCTGCAGCCTCACTGGTTGCCTGTGCTTCATGATCTGAAAAAGCCCCATGGAAGGAATGAGACACCTCATGGTGTCTTCCCCTGGGTTTTCTTTAAAGTGCGGGCACCTGGGAATGCTGCAGAACACAGACCCATGGTGTGATGATATCTAGAATGAAAGAAAAGGACACTCTCAAACGCCCCTCGGCCACCTCAAAAGTAAGGAAAATGCAACAAAAACCCTGCATCCCACCCATGAGAATTTCACCAGCATTTTCTCTCCCTTCTATTTGTGAATGCAATTTCTCTTCTCATTAATTTATGAAGAATGGCAAAAAAATTCAGGAGAAACATTTGGCACAGCATTAGCTGTTCTTGCTCCATGCTGTTGCCACCCATTTGCTCATCTCTGCTCCAGAGCAAGTGAGCACTGATAGCAACAAGAATGAAGAATGACTGTTATTACTGCCTGCTTACTTACTAGTAAGGCTTTTTATGGAGAGATGTATTGCTTTTCTTTCCAAATCATAGTAGCAATTTTTGCAGTTTGCAAGACAGTCCAGGAATATCTGCCTGAGGCCTTTAATGGAAGATATCAAAAGGACTGAATGTGCAAACAGCAATTTACTTATTTATTTATTTATTTATTATTTTATTTTATTGATACCCCGCCATTCCTTCCAGCAGGAGCCCAGGGCATCAAACAGAAACACTAAAACCACTTTAAAACATCATAAAAAGACCTTAAAATACATTAAAACAAAACAAAAAAACATTTAAAAAAACTTTAAAAACATCTTTAAAAAAGGGTTAAAGATATTAAAAGACATATTAAAAGCAATTCTAACACAGATGCAGACTAGGATAGGTCTCAACTTAAAAGGCTTGTTGGAAGAGGAAAGTCTTCAAAAGGCGCCGAAAAGATAGCAGAGATGGCGCCTGCCTAATATTAAAGGGGAGGGAATTCCACAGGGTAGGTGCCGCCACACTAAAGGTCCGTTTCCTGTATTGTACAGAACGAACCTCCTGATAAGATGGTATCTGCAGGAGGCCTTCACCTGCAGAGCGCAGTGATCGCCTGGGTATATAAGGGGTAATACGGTCTTTCAGGTATCCTGGTCCTGAGCTGTATAGGGCTTTGTACGCCAAAACTAGAACCTTGAACTTGGCCCAGTAGCAAATGGGCAGCCAGTGCAGTTCTTTCAGCAGCGGGGTGACATGTTGGCAATATCCTGCCCCAGTGAGCAGTCTCGCCGCTGCATTTTGCACTAGCTGCAGCTTCCGGACCAACCTCAAGGGCAGCGCCACATAGAACGCATTACAGTAATCCAGCCTAGAGGTTACCAGTGCATGGACAACAATGGTCAGGCTAACCTGGTCCAGAAATGGCCGCAGCTGTGTTATCAGCTGCAGCTGGTAAAAGGCACTCCTAGCCACAGAGGTCACCTGGGCCTCTAGCAACAAAGATGGATCCAGGAGCACCCCCAGACTATGGACCTGCTCTTTCAGAGGGAGTACAACCCCATCCAAAGCAGACAACTGACCAATTATCCGAACTCGGGAACCACCAACCCACAGTGCCTCTGTCTTGCTAGGATTCAGACTCAGTTTATTGGCCCTCATCCAGCCCACCATCGAGTCCAAGCAGCGGTCCAGGGCTTGCACGTCCTCTCCTGATTCAGATGTTATGGAGAAATAGAGCTGGGTGTCATCAGCATACTGCTCACACCTTGCCCCAAATCTCCTGATGACTGCTCCCAAGGGCTTCATATAGATGTTAAACAGCATGGGGGACAAGATGGTACCCTGCGGCACCCCACAGCACAACTGCCAGGGTGCTGAAAGACAGCCACCCAATGCCATTCTCTGAGAGCGAACTTGGAGATAGGATCGGAACCACTGTAAAACAGTTCCTCCAATACCCAGCTCACCAAGTCAGCCGAGAAGGATACCATGGTCAATGGTATCAAAAGCCGCTGAGAGATCAAGTAAGAATAACAGGGCTGCACTCCCCCTGTCCTTCTCCCGATAAAGGTCATCCATCAGGGCAACCAAGGCCGATTCAGTCCCATAACCAGGCCTGAACCCAGACTAGGATGGGTCAAGATAATCTGTTTCATCCAAGAGTACTTGCAATTGCTGCGCCACAACCCTCTCAATCACCTTCCCTAAAAAGGGGGTATTTGCAACTGGTCGGTAGTTGTCATAAACCAATGTGTCCAGGGTGGGCTTTTTCAGGAGTGGTTGGATCACCGCCTCCTTCAATGTGCATGGAACCACTCCCTCCAGCAATGATGCATTAACCACACTCTGGATCCACTCAGTCAGCCCCACTTGGCAAGCTTTAAAATGCCAAGAAGGGCAAGGGTCGAGAGGACATGTTGCCGGCCCCATCATCGCAAGCGCCTTGTCCACATCATCAGGCTGCATCAACTGAAACCGTTCCCAAGAAGTTGCAGCAGACTTTGCACTGGACACCTCAATTGAATGTTTACCAATGATCACAGTACAACCTGTTGCTTTACACTATAAACTCCTGAGCCTTGGGGAAGGGCTGTACCTCAGTGGCCGAGTATCTGCTTTGGGTTGTATTCAGTTAACTTTTATTCAAAGTAGACCCATTGAAATTAATGTTAATGACTATCTTGGGTCTATTCATTTCAAGGGGTCTGAAAAACAATTACTTGAAGACAACCTTTTGCATGCAGAAGGTCACAGGTTCAATCCCTGGCATCTCCAGGTAGAGCTGGAAAATAACCCTTTCTGAAATCCTGGAGAGCTTCTGCCAGTCAGTGTAGACAATATTGAGCTAGGTGAACCAATAGTCTGACTCTGTATAAGGCAGTTTCCTATGTTTAGTAAATCAACTGAAATCTATTAATATTAAGGCTTTAATATTTCACCCAAAGTGCCAAAATCTGAAGGCTGGCTCTGGGTTTTGTGCAAACTACTCTTTGCAAAATAGAGAGTTTCATTCTTGGTGACTAGCAAAGCTGCACATTATTTATGCTAGTCATTTTCCTGCCACATAGTGAATGATTTTTATTGCAGGGTAGCTGTCAGTTGATTGCTGTTGAAACAGCCTCTAATTCATACCATGACTTTGCTGGGGTTAAAAGAAAACACCCAGAAAGAAAGAAAAGTTAAAAAAAGAAAAGAATGGTTAAGGTTTAATTTATTTGGTGCAAATCCATTTAATGAAATGGGCACTTTAAAAGTTGAAGAACAGTTTTAAAATATAATTAAACATTTTTGTGAAGGAAGGGAAGAGTTTTTGTATTTTTTAAGAAACAAGGTATGTTTCACAGTGACCTACTTCACACGCTATGAAATTTATACCCATTTAATTTTCTGCTTCAGATGGAGTCCAATCTCTGCCAAAGAGCAGTGCTGAGATATATTTGGTTGTTATGGAGCTATCAACATTACATCATTCACTCGCAGCATCATATGCGGTGCATATGTCTGTGCTTAACCTTTAAAGTTGGGATATTTGAGCTCAGCCCCAATCAAAAGCTGAATTATAAAATAGGGTGTTGCTCTAAAAGCCTCCTTACACAGGAAGCAGAACTGAGTTCTTTTATATCAACTGCTGGAACTTACTATCCTGTGTAACGGAGTCATAATTAAATCAGGTGAGATATGCTAGAGGCTACATTTTAAATGTTGTCACAACAACTCAAACCCACTTGGCTTTTGCTGAGTTTCTTACATAAGGAGCATTATAAATGAGCACAGCTGTAAAGACATTTTTTTGGCAAAAGCAAATGCCACATGAATGGACAAATGCACACAGCGGGGAGAGTGGTGTGTATGTCCGATGGTAGTGGGGAAACAGAACTGTATATAAAACTAAAACCACACAATCCCTATCAGCAAAACAGACTAGGAGTACTGTGTTAGATATTTGATCTAGAAATGTAGATAAAAACAATAAATTTAGTCCTGGTGTTAGGAGATCTACAGCAGAGGAGACTTGCAGGCATAGTGAAAACTGTGGCCCTCTGGAAGTTCTTGGACTACAACTCCCATGATCCCTGACCATTGGCCATGCTAGCTGGGGCAGTCCAGCAAATCTAGAGGGCTGCCAGTTTCCCACTCCTGCACCAGGGGATCCTGGAATTGTCTAAAAATCTGTGCAGCTCAGATAAGATTTGTGAATAATAAGTTCTTAAGTTAAGCCCCGTTCAAGGCAAACATTGTGTGATGCCTGATGCACTGTGTCTTTTTTTTATCAGTACCAGCATTCTCTATCCAAGCACAGAAATGTGTCTAGGTATTCTTATGCTCCTCACGTTAAGAAGCTACAGTAACCTCTGAATAGTGAAGACTAGATGGAGGTTTTGAGTAGGGTTTCAAGAATTGTGTGTATGTAGGTGTCTTTTCCCCCTTTAGGATGCACACCTTAGTGTGGTGAGTGGGTTTGAGAGTGTTGAAGAAGCTGAGAGCAATGCCGTCAGGAGTCTAGACCAAGAGGCTCGACTCCTAGCAGGGGCACCCATGGCAGAATGGTCAAAGCTGAGACACCAGACTAAGATGCATTCAAACTCAGAGGAAGGCAATGGTAAACCACCTCTGAATATCTCTTCCACGAAAACCCTATGAACAGAGTATCCAAAATGCAACACGAGATAGTGCTGGAAGATGAGACCCCCAGGTCAGAAGGCACTCACTGAGCTACAGGGGAAGAACAAAAGACAAGTACGAGTAGCGCTGTGACTAATGATGCAGCTGGGTCAAAGCCGAAAGGAAGCCTAGAGGCTGATGCACACAGATGTGAAAGAGTCCAGAGTTGTACGACGCACACAATAAGAACATGGAATGTGAGAAGCATGAACCAGGGAAACTTAGAAATTGTCAAGCAAGAAATGGAGCGTATCAACATTTCAATGCTTGGCGTGACTGAATTAAAATGGACTGGAGTGGGACATTTTCAATCAGGCAACTACAAAATATTTTATGCAGGAAATGAGAAATCAAGAAGAAACGGAGTTGCTTTAATAGTGAGAACTGAACAATTAAGAGCTACAACGCAAGGTCTGAGCGAGTTATATCAATGAGATTAAATCGGAAACCTATTAACATAACCATCATCCAAGTCTACGCTCCATCATCAAACGCAGAAGAAGAAGAATTGGAGCAATATCACGCAGAAGTACAGGAGGAAATTGAACACACACCAGAACAAGATATGATAATCATGGGGGACTGGAATGCAGAAGTAGGGAACAGAGAAGAACTAGGAATTGTGGGGAAATGGGGCTTAGGTGACAGAAATGAAGCAGGAGAAAGACTTATTGAATTCTGTGAAGCCAATGATTTGTTTCTTGCGAACACATTTTTTGAGCAACAAAAAAAAGACGACTGTACACATGGACATCACCAGATGGTCAATATAGGAATCAAATCAATTATATAATTGGAAACAGAAGATGGAGAAGTTCCATACTTTCTGCAAAAACAAGACCAGGAACAGACTGTGGTACAGATCATGAACTGATCGCATCGAAAATCAGAGTAAAGCTAAAGAAGAACAACAAGCACTCATAATGCCAAAATACAATTTAAATAACATCCCAGAAGAATATAAAGATCAAATAAGGAACAGGTTTGAGGCTTTAAACTTAGTTGACAGAGAACCAGAAGAACTATGGACTTAAGTCAGGGACATTATCAGGGAAGAATGCAAAAAGACAATACCTCTAGCTAAAAAGAGAGAAAGACCTCAATGGAAGACTGAAGAAACTCTCAAAATGGTTAAAGAGAGAAGGAAAGCAAAAGCAAAAGGAGATAGAAACACGGTCAGAACCCTAAATGCAACTATACAATGACTAGTACGTAGGGACAAAGAAAACTATTACAATAGTTATTGTATAGAAATAGAAAAGGACAACAAAATGGGAAGAACAAAAGCCCTATTCCAAAAGATTAGAGAAATGAAAGGGAAATTTAAACCACGAGTAGGGATGTTGAATAATCAACAGGGGAACACACTGACTGACTGAGATGAAATAAAAGGAAGATGGAAGCAATACACTGAAGAACTCTATAAAAGAGATGGCAGGATGACAGATTCATTCACGGAGGAACCATATGATGAAGAACCAGAAATTTTAGAATGTGAGGTGAAAGCTGCTTTTAAAATTCTTGGAAGAAACAAATCATCAGGAATAGATGGCATACCAATAGAGTTGCTACAAGCTACTGAGACTGAATCTGTCCACATTTTGATAAACATTTGTCAAGAAATATGGAAAACTAAACAATGGTCCACAGACTGGAAGTGTTCAATATATATCCCACTTTGAAAGAAAGGGGATCCCAGAGAATGCAGTAATTACCGAACTATTGCCTTAATATCCCATGCAAGTAAAGTAATGCTCAAGATTCTACAACAAAGGCACTTACCATATATGGAGCGAGAAATGCGAGACGTCCAAGCTGGATTTAGAAAGGGAAGAGGCACCAGAGATCATATTGCAAACATACACTGGATAATGGAACGGAGCAAGGAATTTCAGAAGCAAATCACCCTGTGCTTTATAGACTACAGCAAAGCCTTTGACTGTGTAGATCATGAAAAAACTATGGAATGCTTTAAAAGAAATGGGGGTGCCACAGCATCTGATTGTCCTGATGCGCAACCTATCATACGGAAAGCGGGATTGGACCAAGATGAAGGAGGTGTGAAAATTGGAGGGAGAAACATAATTTAAGATATGCAGACGATACCATACTCTTAGCAGAAACCAGTAATGATTTGAAACAAATGCTGATGAAAGTTAAAGAGGAAAGCACAAAAGCAGGACTACAGCTGAACGTCAAAAAGACTAAAGTAATGACAACAGAAGATTTATGTAACTTTAAAGTTGACAATGAGGACATCGAACTTGTCAAGGATTATCAATACCTCAGCACAGTCATTAACCAAAATGGAGACAATAGTCAAGAAATCAGAAAAAGGCTAGGACTGGGTAGGGCAGCTGTGAGAGAACTAGAAAAGGTTCTCAAATGCAAAGATGTATCACTGAACACCAAAGTCAGGATCTTTCGGGCCATGGTATTCCCGATCTCTATGTATGGATGTGAAAGCTGGACAGTGAAAAAGGCAGATAAGAGAAAAATCTACTCATTTGAAATGTGGTGCTGGAGGAGAGCTTTGCTCATACCATGGACTGCGAAAAAGACAAATAATTGGGTGTTAGAACAAATTAAACCAGAACTGTCACTAGAAGCTAAAATGATGAAACTGAGGTTATCACACTTTGGACACATCATGAGAAGACATGATTCATTAGAAAAGACAATAATGGGACTTCCCGGAAGGATTGCTCCGCCTGTGGCTGCCTCTGAGATGAGCTTTGTCTCAGAGGAAGCTTTTTCAGTTTAAAATCAGTCAAAAGGGAACTTTGACTGGTATAAATGTTCTCCCAGGCAAGGGTGAACCAAAGAGATTATCCACAGAAACTTTGTTGGGCTGTCGGTGGCTGGAATTGATCAGGAATTCCCTGGGAAAAGAAGGCATACCTAGCAGCCAAGGACGGAGTTAGGACTTCCAGCAAGCTGGGCTGAAAAAAAGCGAGACGTTTTTCTTTTAAACGATCCACAACAGGCGAGCTTTCTTCTGTCTAATCTTATCATTTGGCTTAAATTACTACAGTAAAAGAGATTTGTTTAAGAATCAGCAATCAAGATACCTGGGTGAGTTACACTTCTCTCTTTTATACAAGGAATTAAGGAGGAGGAAAGAAAATTTAAAAAGCTTATCTTATTTTTTTATGGCAAAAAGCTGGCCTGAATTTGGAAACTATAAAGATTAAAACGGATGAGGGGCAACTTACCCGAAGAGAAAATCTGATTTAGATGATTATTTGATTGATATATGTCTGGGACTACTTTTTCTTGGACTACTTTCTTTAGACGAATCTGCTGTTCGTGTATGTTACTAATTGTTTGGCGCTGTGAACCAAATTTGTTTTGCATTCTTGGACGTGCGGGAGATAAGAACTATGCTGGCCAGATGATGTCAACAGGCCTGGAATATTAACTCTCTTATTGCTGGAAAAAGAAGCAAATTACTCTTTGCTTGGGAATCGTGGTTATATTGGAAATTTGAAGGGTTTTTTTTTTCCGCTCTAAGAATGACAAAGAAGTGGCAGAGACCCTGGATGTACCCCTGGAAGGGTTTTCCCCTCTGGATATGTTTCAGAAGATAATGGATGAGATTAAGATAACGCAACAAGAACTGAGACAGAGTAGACAAGAGATGGCAACTGAATTTGGTAAAGTGAAACAGGAGATGAAAGAAATAAAGGATTATATGAGAAAAGAAGCAGATGGACAAGCAATAGAAGATGAAAAAGAAATTAAAGGGAAGGAGCAAATTCTGGAGATTGGATCAGATATATCAAATGTGGAATTGGAAAAAGATTTGGACTTTATGGCCGTGAT
This sequence comes from Rhineura floridana, assembly GCF_030035675.1. Classification (NCBI taxonomy): domain Eukaryota; kingdom Metazoa; phylum Chordata; class Lepidosauria; order Squamata; family Rhineuridae; genus Rhineura; species Rhineura floridana. The sequence continues at coordinate 177,209,334 of NC_084483.1, forward strand.
GGATATTAAAGACAAAGATTACTGTTTGGAATTTAGTGCTGTTCCTGAAGTAACTGGTGAAGATATCAGAGATAAAGTTATTACTGTCTTGATAAAATTTTTGGACTGGAATGATTTGATGGAACTTGAAATAGAGAAAATTTACAGAATTAATTTTAGATATGTGACAATGGAAAAATTCTCAAGAGATATGCTGGTGCATTTCGTAAAGAAGAGGAACAGAGACATGACCCTACAACAACATTTCAGTAATACATTCAGAATTGATTGCAAGGAAATATTTGTGATGAAGGAAATTCCCATCAGACTCTTACTATATGATTATGACAGCAAGATTAACATGTGTGCAAGGATGGCAGATGGATGATGGAACTAATACTGATAATAGAAGAATGGCTATTAAAATTACTGGACTTAGCTGACTTGGTAGGGATGGATCAACTGACATGTATATTTGGAGAAAAACTGATGGATATATTTCTCAAGGAGAGGAACCTCTCTTTGACTTTTTGCGGATAGAACAGAATGATATGATGTTAATGAGATTTGATGATTAATTAAGATAACTACTGGAGGAAAGTGATTTTGTAATATATTAAGGGACAGGTTTGTTACATACTATATACTTATAGCTGATCTGCGACAAATCGGAAGTCAATATTTTTTATTATATTAGTTATTAATTTGTTTTCCTTTTGTTTTGTTTTGAAATTTTGAATAAAAATTAATAATAAAAAAAGAAACCTCTAAAAAAAAGAAAAGACAATAATTAAAAATTAAACCAGAACTATCACTAGAAGCTAAAATGATGAAACTGAGGTTATCAGACTTTGGACACATCATGAGAAGACATGATTCACTAGAAAAGATAATAATGCTTGGAAAAACAGCAGGGAGTAGAAAAAGAGGAAGGCCAAACAAGAGATGGATTTATTCCATCAAGGAAGCCACAGATCTGGACTTACAAGATCTGAACAGTGTGGTTCATGACAGATGCTCTTGGAGGTCGCTGATTCATAGGGTCGCCATAAGTCGTAATCGACTTGAAGGCACATAACAACAACAACAACAGGTGTCTTTTAGATGAATATGACAGCTGCCTTTCAATGAAATCAGGGTGGCATGCATAGTACTCCCTTTGATCCTGACAACAACCCCATGAGATAGGTTAGGGTTAGAGATTATGACTGGCCAAATATTCCCTCATCAGCACTGTGGGATTTCCCTGGTCTATGGATCTAAGTAGACATGATAATCATGCAACTAGCAGATGTGTGATATTAAAAAGAAATAGATACCATTCCCTCCCCCAGTGTGGATCAGAACAGTAGCAGGCGGAAGGGCACCAATGGAAGCTTTCATGAGGATAGCAGTCATGAGGGTGTGTGTGAATCATGATTCACAACTTGGGTACTGTGCACTCAGAGGAGGCTGTCGCTTCAGCTTCGTCCTTGGAGGAAGAATTGCCAGGACTTTCTTCAGGACCCTCCCTGGCTAGAAGATACAGCCCTGCCACCCTGCTTATTCAGAAGAGGAGTCTCCTACAGTATCCCTGTATCCCCAGCCCTACAGGAGCCAAAGATTCCAAAGCCAAAGACTCCAATATATGATGAAGTACTCTTAACAGCAAACCAGCTCCTCGGGGAGGTGGGGCTTCTACATTATAGATCCAGTTAGGTTTTAGTTGGATCTAGGTGCTTGGAGAGATAGCAGCTTGTATAGTTGCCTCTATAGGGCTCTGGGAGCTCTCTGTGGTCCTGCAGGTACTCTGGGTGCCTTGGATTCCAGATTCAGACCATTTATATGACCTTTTGATGGGACACTGTTGGGCTTCACCCATGAGCCTTGAGCCCTCACAGAACAGGTTGGGGGGTGATATCGATTGAGACCTTGGTAGGGAAAAGTGTTAAACCACTCCCACTGCTGTCCCAATCCAGCGGCCTGCCTTCCCTCCCTGGTGGTTGCAATTTACTAACCTACAGCCTAAGGCGTAGCTGGTAGAAGGTTAGAAACCTGACTGACACCTTAAGCAGACTTTCCTTTGCTCAGGAAAATGTACTCTTGGATGTCTTGCAGAATGAATGTTGTTTGTGATTTAAGATGCCCTGATCAAATGGGAAGGTACATCATAAATATTGATAGCAAGTTCAGTTCTCCAAGTGTTGAGTGTTTTCTAGCTACAAAGCACAATGCACACATAAGAATGGTGTATCAGATGGTTTGCAGGAACTGTAAGATTTGCAGAAGTACAGAAAATATTTAGAATAACCATCCCTGACAGCCCAATGAGGACTGATCATGTTCAGTGGGTGTGGAATACTGATTGACTGTTTGTGGGGGGTTGGGGGAGATGAAATGGAATGAATGGAACACTGAACAGGAAAATTCCACACTGCAACATTTTGTGGCAGGCCCAGTTTGTTCCATGTTATAGTTGACTTTGCATGTACGGTAGCACCTGGAGCAAAAAGCATGCTGTGTCATGTCATACTCCTAGCATTTTCAAAAGAGTAAAAGGATCAAAAAAGTTGCCTACATTGCTAACTTTGATCTGGCTCCTTTGCTATTTTTTCCTGCAATGGAATTCTTAACTGTGCCAGTGCAAGAGTGGGATTTCAAGGTTTGCATGGCAGGTCTTGTGCAATCTCTACATAGATCAAAGACTCCCAGGTCTCAGATCTCAAATGCACAGATCTCAAATGCACTGCCATTGCTCTGGCATAGTCCTGTGGGATGGAATGGTCTGTGATTGAGATTAGGAGAAACTAATGGACAGCTGTGGTGGAAATATTGTTTGGTTTATTGCCCACCTAAATGAAATTTTTAATTTCCATTAATTGTACTCATGATGACAAAACCGGCAGCCATTTTCAAGCTTTACAAATGATCTGTTTTGCAGATCTTTCTGTTTCACTTTGCGGAAAGCATGTGATGCCATGTCATGAGAAAATGTATACAACCCTGATAAATTCCTAAAGCATTTGACCTTTAATCAATTGTAATATTTTCAATCTGCAGAGCCCTTTTTAAATGGCTGTAGCCTTGGCCCTTTCTCTCCCATTTATCACAATTACTGCTTGGCCTGTCTGATGCGATGTGAAAAGTGCTGTGCATTGACATCCAATATTTTATCATTAATTTTGAAAAAGAAACATTCCATGTTTTTTCCACCCCTCCCCCTTTGCAGCTTTGATATTTTCCAGCACAGGACCCAGGAGAGTCACGGGACAGTTTTGATTTATGCTAGCATTGGCAGATACTGTTAATTAGTATACACGGTTAGTGGAAAGTGGGAACAGTTAATTTTCCCAGCAATATGCTTGGTTACCCAAGCAAGTGGTAGCAATTCTTAATTATTTTTTAACCTTCGTAACACTGGGAACCATATAAATGAGACTTGGCAGGCTGAGGGTGCCTGAATATTTTAAACAGTAAGAATTTAGAGCTGGGGCCCTTAACCCCTCTGTTTGCGATGGTAGCTCTAATGACAGCAGCAGTCTGTTCATGGGGCATTTGCACTGGACTTTCAATGTTGCACAGGTCAATTGTGGAGGTTGGCACTGGTGTTTGTAGTTGCAGTTTCTGCTTGTCCATTTGCATTCATTTTGGATTTTTTTCACTGTGTATGGATTGTAAACAGGCTTTACAGTATAACTTAGGACACAAGCATATATTGCCATATCCCAAACTATCTCTTCAAAATAAAATTGGTAAACCATCAGTTTGAGACAAATCTAAATTATGAGTTTGCTACCCATTACTGTGCATAATTGTGTGCAAAAATATCCCATGAGAGTTTAATCTTGCTTTAATTGAACCATTGAGAAACACAGTTGTACATTTGGATATAACATACTAGTTTTACAAAAAGTAATACAAGGATACGAATTTTCAAGACATTTTTTCAGTTTTTCTTTTTATCTTTTGTTCTTGTATAATGGCAGTGTTCAGATGTAATGCTAAAAGATGGATTATCTTTCTAAGAATGAGTCTAGCCTCTCCTCCCCCCTCTTTACTTCTCTGGCACAGCTGTGAGGAGGATATCAGAAACTTCCACTTCTGTTTTAGATTAACCATAGGTTAGTATATCACCTGATCCCTAAACTGTGGTTAATCTTAACTATGGTTAGTGGAAACAAGCCAGTTTCATAACCTATGCATTAAAATTGGCTTGTAACCTCATTGTCACTCCTCCATGCCCCCCCAAGATGCCAAACTCTCTCTTGCAGACACAGAGGAAGAGAAGGGGGTAACACCTGAGCCTGGGGGAGGCTAGGCTCATTCTTGTAACTAATCCTATACCCATTTGCCTATCTATGAATAAGCCTCTTTGAAATAAATGGTACTTGCCTCTGAGAAGCCATGTATAGGATTGTGCTGATACAGTGCTAAGATACTCAGAACTAAGCCTGATTGAATCAAATGGGGCTTATATCCAGGTAAGTATGTATAGGAGTTGAGCCTACATGTAAGTTTTAGTTGATTTACTCAATCAGCCAATGAAATCTTCATACGGGTAAAACAATTATGAAGGAAAAAGCATACTTTGTTTTGAGTTACTGCACATGTGTGTCATAGCAGGCATCATCAGAGAAGAGGCATCCCTGCCTTTTTGTAATGAAAAGCATGAATGCTTCTTCAAAGATGACATATATAAAAACTTGCTGTCTGGTAAGATTTGTTGATAAAGCCACAATATTTTTGGAAGGTCAGTGGCAATGCTGCAGATGAGTGTCTTGGAATCTCAACTTTCTCCTCACCACGTGCACTTGTTCCACATTCTTCTTTAGCCTTGACCTTCCTAATACCTCTCCAGTGCTACCTCACACAGAGAAAGGCATGAGACAGCTGTACTTATACAAGCATGGAAACTGTTTATCTTGGTAGAATGAGTTTTATCTACTTCGCTTAATTCTTTTTATCCTAAATCCCCTGGGGTGATTCCTTGTTTTCCTGAACATCTTGATTCATTTCCTTGACTATTGATGCTTAAAAATAACTTAGTATTAATCCAGCTGTTAAGTTCGTCTACAGGTTCCCCCCCCGCTTCATCCTTCTCTCTTTCCCAATTCCATAGAAGGTGTCTCTGATAGGATGTTTCCCGCTTTTCATAAAGAGTATGGCAGGCAAAGCTCTCCTCAACTTTCATATTGAAATATACTGTTCAGCAGACTGAGAGTGATTTCAGCCATGATGCTGTTGCCCCCACCTTTCTGACACTCAGAAGGAAGTGCAAGTCCTTATAGAGTGAAAGGAAGCATAAGTCCCTAGAGCTTCCTGTTCCTGCAAATGCTCTCTTGCACAAAATACATGATCCAGAACTCTTGGGAGTTGTACAACTCTTAGTGAAGGTGATCCCAAAGTTCTGTTTTGTATGAAACAGTGTCTGAGAGGAACAGGAAGTGTGAAGCAACTGTGTTCCCTGCTCACTCCCACAATACTGTCATGATTATGTCTGGAGTCACTGTGAATGAGAAGCTAACACAGGGGTCACCAATCTTTTTAGGTCAATGGACACATTTGGATTTTTGACCAAATGCCATGGGCACCAGTCCTTCTGGTTACTTCTCTCCCTCTCCCCCAGATCAGCCCCCCAAGGCACAGAAAGAGAAAGTGTGCCTGCAGATACTTCCCAAGCAATCTGGATAAAGTCAGATCCAGTAGAATTAATATGAGACTTGAAAAGCACATAGAGCTGAAAGAGAAAGTGATAAAGTGTCACTTTTCCAACTTCCTTCTCAGCTCTATCTAAAGAGAGAAAAAGGTAACCACACTCCCCACCTCATGACAAAAACGGCAGTGAGTGAGGGGGACTCAGAGGGTTCACTGGCTCTGAGGGAAGATTTCAAAGGTGCAATTGTGCCCATGGACACCATGTTGTTGTGTTGTGAGCTAGCAAATGCATACACCATCATCATCTCACCATCTTCCTGCTTGCTCATCTCACCATCTATGCTGATTCTCCCCTCATCCTGATGTGGCATGGAATGGCAAGCTAGTACATCCAGTCAGTGCAGCTCAAGTACAGCTCCTTGGAGGGGGTGGCATTTGCAAGCAGCAAAATGTCTTGAGTGGCAGTGAGAGGCGCATCCCCTCCCAAAGGAAAGAAGAATGTTTGGTCCTCTGAACCAGGTGTGCCTTCTTTTAATGAAGCCAGACAATGTTCTTTCTCCATTGGGAAACATGGGCCCCATCTGATAACACTTTAAAAACCTTATCATACCATTTCAAACAGCCATGGCTTCCCTCTAAGAATCCTGGGAACTATAGCTTGTTAAGAGCACTGGGAGATGCTAGGAGACCCCATTCCCCTCACAGAGCTACAGTTACCAGAGTTCTCTGGGAAGAGGGATTGACTGTTAAACCACTCTGGAAATTGTAGCTCTGTGCGGGGAATAGTGGTCTCTCATAACTCTCAGCACCAAACAACAAACTACAGTCCCCAGAATTCTTTGTCGAAAGCCATGGCTCTTTAAAGTGGTATGATATGGCTTTAAATGTATAGAGCAGATGGGGCTATGGTCTACTTTGTAGTTTGTTTGGTCTACAGATCTTTAATGTGAAATATATTGCTATCAAGACAACCACAACAGAGAAAAAACAAGAACACAATATGCATGCGCACAAATTGTGTCTTTTAAAATAAGAATGTAACAAAATCCATGAATAGTTAAAAATAGTTAAAAATACAGGTAATTTTGTCTTGGAACTCATCTTCCATTTAATAACTGCCCTGGTTTTGATCACTACAGAGAGGACTATATTTTCTGTACTTTTAGATATGAAGTCTGCCACTAACATTGAAACAAAATTCATCTGAGTTCCTCAAGTCTAGAGAAAGCACTGGGGAGATAAATTGGGATTGTATGTCCCTATAAAAATTATACTATGGTGTCCATGAATGCCACAGTGGGAACCCCAAAACTAGACCCTCAGCACTGTCCAAGATCAGTGCCTCGTATCAGAGCAGGCTGAGATTAAAGTAAGAGTAAAGTAGTGTACAGGCAGGAACTATGGCACAGTGCACCAGCGCTGATGGCAACCTCAGGGCTAAGGTAGGTTAGGTCAGAATCAGGTGCAAGAGCTGGGGCTGTGAGCAAACTGAAGCCAATATGAGGTTGACAGGAGGTGAAAGGAGGACTTCCCCAAGAAATACCCATTGGTCAGGCAGATACAGCGGTTTTGTGCAAGTTCAGCAAAACCTCCCCTTCCCAAGGACCAAGTAGATCTCTTATCTGGAAGTCTTCTTGCAGCCAGATGAGCATTCATGTGCTGATTCTGTGTCTCCCACTGGGCCTAAGTTTGTCTTAGATCCTGGTGTGTGTGTATGGGAAGGGAATGAGTCCAGATTTACGATGTGGAGTAGAGGCTCATCCATGGCCCTAGCCTGAGTGAGAAGGTGAGTTGGGCTAAGGTGTGCTGAGGATTTCTGAGGGGTCTTGAGCCTTGGCTTTGGGTAAAGTTCCCCAGGGTCTAGGTCAGATTGGCTCCTGACAAGTACTTGCCCCAGTGGAAGCTGGTGGCTCTGATGACAGTGGGGCAGTGAATGCATTCCGGGCTTTAGTTAGAACTTTCAGCACCTTGGACAGCTCCTTGAAAGTTTGGACTAAAACCCAGAGTGGATTCACTGCCCCACTGACATCTAGCCACTAGCCTTCATCGACTTGACCACTCTGAAAGGATGATTCTGCCAAGAAAATTCACAAAGTGCATTTGTGAGGCTCAACCACAAGGGCCAGGTGCAAACCATTGGGAAACATTGCCTTGAGCCTAACACAGGTGAGATACAGTTGTTTTAAACAACTGGTTTCTCAAGTGGAAAAGGAGACTGTGTCAGGAAAGGGGAAAATATTTTTCAATAAGGCTTAAACAAAGGGAAGTCAAAACTAATGCTAATGTGTCTAATTTAAATCAGGTGGTGGGGTGGTTGGGAGGGAGCAGGTGGACATAGCTCATATTGGCACACATCTACATATCACAGGCTCTTTTATTGAGATATTGGAGACCTAGTCAAGCTAGAAAAATGAAATCACACTAAAATATTTTTCCTATGTTCCAATTCTATAACTTTGTCCAGCTGTTGCTTGAACAGTGGATTGGCTAGTCCCTTTAATGCAAGATGAGGGTTAGGAATGGGCAGGCCCACGGCCAGATCCAGTCCTTGTGGGGATCTGTTGCTCCCCAGCTGTCTACTAAGAGGAATGTAAAACAAGAAGGAAGGAAGGACAATAGCAGGAAAGATAAGAAAACATCTTCCTTCACTTGCCTTCCTCTTCCTTCTCTCTTATGTATCTGCTTTTCTTTCTTACCCATTTCTCCAGTGAAGAATGGAAGTGAAATCTCGGACCATATTCTCATGATACATTTAAAGCAGCAATGTATCACTTTAAACAGTTATGGCTTCTCTCAAAGAATCCTGGGAACTGTAGCTTGTTAAAGGTGTTGAGAGTTGTCAGGAGTCTGCTATCCTCCTCAAAGAGCTACAGTTTCTAGAGTGGTTAACAGTTGGTCCCTCTTCCCAGAGAACTCTCAGAACTGTAGCTCTGTGAGGGGAACAGGAGTCTTCTGACAACTCTCAGCACCCTTAACAAACTACAGTTCTTGGGATTCTCTGGAGAAGCCATGTCTGTTTAAAGTAGTATAATATGTTGACCATTGAACCACACTGTCACTGAGTGTTTTTCCATCAAGTCTGAAAGTGTGGAAATCTGTAGCTAAGAGAAGTTATGTCTTTGCCCAGTCTGGGAACGGATAGCCAAGGCCGTTGTCATGGCAGCATCAAGATAGACTGGGAGAGTTCTAGCAGCTATCTGTGTTGAGCTGAGTCTTCTGTGTAATGTCTTTGAACTGAGAACTTCTCTCCTAGAGGGGGGGATCTTAAAGCCTTAAGCCATAATGTCTTAATAAAAGACTCTTAACCTGATCTAATGCATCTGAGAAGTTTCTTGAGCAACTTAACTCCAACGTAACGTATGCTGTTTCACGCATCAACGCACACATGTCAACAGGGGTTATGGGCCCAGATCCACAGCATGTTACATAAGAGTAAGTTGCTGGTCTGAAAGGCAGACAGAGTTCCAGAGGGCAGCTTGATTGATTGTACCAGACAGAGGTGAGCAACATGGCTGTAAACTTGTCTGGGGGAGGCATGCCAATGGAAAGATTGACGGAAAAGAATTTTGCCAGCTGGAAGCCGAGGATGAGGGCTTTGCTGATAAAAGAGGATTTATGGGACATTATAGATGGACCCCCTCCGGCGGTACTGACCGTGGCCTGGACGCGTAGAGATCAGAAGGTGCAAGCTTTTATACTTCTGGCTCTATCAGACTCTCAACTTCTACACGTGAGAGATGTTACAAACGCCAAACAGATGTGGGACGTGTTGGAAGGCATTCATGTGCAACAGACTGCGGGATCTAGATTGTGTTTGGCACGGAAGCTTTACCAGATGCGCTTCACGGGTGAGTGCGAAATGAGTGAGCATCTCACGGAATTCAGATGTTTGTTTGCTGAGCTGACAGACCGAGGCGTCGAGCACTCTGAACTTCAGAAGACCTATCTGATCCTGGCTTCGCTCGATGGGACTTGGAATAATATGGTCATGGCTTTCGAAGCCATGCCTGACGGAGGTCTGAACGTTGCGTTTATTGAGGAAAAGCTGACCCAGGAATGGCAGCGGAGACAAGAGGCGAAAAGTACTGAGGAAAAGCAAAGAGCCAAGCTGAAAGAGGAAAGCAGCAGCAGACAGGAAAACAAGCAAGAACAGCAACGGCTGAAATCTTGTTATGCCTGTGGGGCTCGTGGGCATCTTCAAAGAGACTGTGCGGTCAAGCAAAACTCCAGGGACGGCGGCTTGAAGCAGGGAAGTGTGAACTTTGTTTGTAAACAGAAGTCTCAAGATTTAGCACCTGTTAACTGGATTCTTGACAGCGGGGCAAGCCATATATTAATTAAAGACAGGAGTTTGTTTTACACATCTACAAATGAGCAGGACTTTGTTTTACTTGCGGATGGATTGCAGAAGAGCGTGGAAGCCCGAGGACTGGTGAGATTTGATAAACTGGGAATACTTTCAAAATGTTTGTTTGTTCCAGAATTAGCTCATAACATTTTGTCAGTCAGAAAACTGGTGAGTTGTGATTTTTCTGTATTGTTCCACAAAGACAAATGTTATGTAATGAGGAGAGATCAAGTGTGTTTGCAGGGAAGCCTTAATGATTCACAGTTTGTAATAAAGAGCAGTCAAGCAGGGTGTGCTGTGTTAAATGCTGAGGCACAGGTACATCAGGGCTGCGTCCATGAATGGCATCAAAGGCTGGGGCATGCAAACCTTGACACGATTAAGAAAACCCCAGTGCATAGTGAAGACATGCGTTTAAGAGATTGTGGACAGTTAATGGATTGTGATTCTTGTCATAAAGCTAAAATGACTATTGCACCAATTAACCGGGAGGCTGAAAGAACCACAACAGCTCCCTACCAGCTAGTTCATGTTGATTTATCAGGGCCAATAAATGCTTCACGTGGAGGTGCGAAATTCTTCATGGTACTGGTGGATGATTTTTCAAGATTTTGTCATGTTTTTCTGTTAAAGCATAAAAGTGAAGCTGAGCAAAAGCTGAAACTGTTCATTAAGAGAATCAAAACTCAACATGGCACCACAGTGGGGGCTATATGCTTGGACCGGGGGGGGGAATTCACGAGTAAAGCATTGAGTGACTTCCTTGAGAGTAAGGGAATAAAACAGAATTTTACTGCTCCATACAGCCCGTTTTCCAATGGAACTGCAGAGAGAAAAAACAGGGTGCTGCAGGAAGCAATGAGAGCCATATTAATGGATTGCAGTTTAGGGAATTCTTTCTGGGCAGAAGCAATTCTTTATGCGAATTATATTCACAACAGGGTATTACACAGTGCACTTGGAATGTCTCCTTATGAGAAAATCACTGGCAGAAAACCAAAAATACAACACATTCAAAAATTCGGGGCAAGATGCTGGATCCACATTCCACAGGGAAAAAGGAGGGGCAAGCTTGCGCCCAGAGCACTGCAAGGTTTTGTTTTGGGATTTCAGAATGCATATTTCAGAGTTTGGTGTCCAGAAACACAGCAATTTATTCTGAGCAGAAGCATTAAAGTCTCAGAAAAGCCTTGGGATCAAAGGGAAACAGTTGTTCTTACAGGGTCAGATGACACACAAGCACAATCATTTAAGCCAAATCTAGACATTAAACTGGAGGGCACACATATTCCACTCAGAGATGCGTTAAATGAGCTCATTTGTGGGAAACGAAGATCAAAGAAACGTAAGGCTGAGGAAATGGAATCTCCTGCGCAGGCTATGCCAAGCACAAGCACAGATGGGGGGGCAGAGAGAGCAGAAGCCCTAGTGCCATTAAGACGTTCTACAAGAGTAAACATAGGGAAACCGCCAGAAAGATATACTGTGGGGGTAATTACCAGTCCTGGAATGCATAAACTGGTGGAAATGGATCCTGACACTTTGTATTTGACATGTGTACAGCCAAAGTTTGATTGAATAAAGTTTTAGCTAAATGTGCAGAGATGTTCTGAACTGTACTGAAATGTAAGCTGTATTGAAAGATGTATTGTAGAAATGTATTATTGTAATTGTTATAATGAATTACAGACATGATGGAAAAAAGGGGGGATTGTTGACCATTGAACCACACTGTCACTGAGTGTTTTTCCATCAAGTCTGAAAGTGTGGAAATCTGTAGCTAAGAGAAGTTATGTCTTTGCCCAGTCTGGGAACGGATAGCCAAGGCCGTTGTCATGGCAGCATCAAGATAGACTGGGAGAGTTCTAGCAGCTATCTGTGTTGAGCTGAGTCTTCTGTGTAATGTCTTTGAACTGAGAACTTCTCTCCTAGAGGGGGGGATCTTAAAGCCTTAAGCCATAATGTCTTAATAAAAGACTCTTAACCTGATCTAATGCATCTGAGAAGTTTCTTGAGCAACTTAACTCCAACGTAACGTATGCTGTTTCACGCATCAACGCACACACATCAACATAATAGTGCTTTAATTGTAAGATGCAGATGAGGCTTAGGAGCATTGGTTTGGCCTAGGAGCGTTGATTTGGCCTGGGGCCTAGTAGTCGGCAACCCAAATCTTAAAACCTTATTTTGGAATATTTTGGAAGACAGTTGTTTAAAAAGGCACATGTTCAAAGGGGAGCAAAAATGTTTAAAGTGTTAGGCTCTTAAAGAAAGATGCTCTCTTGAAACAATTTTAGGTCAACAGTATTTGAATAACAGGCTGGTATAGATTCTGTTCAGTTATTCCACCTTTCCTTCCCTCCTTACAACATTGTCAGTGTTGCGAAATAAGGATTTCTTGTGAGTCAGAAAATATAAACCTCTTTCAATAGTTTATGGGGCAGGCTAGCGTGCGAGTAACATCAGGATGTATGTGTATGCATTCTTGTAGTTGATTATATATCTTTGGCTTTATTTCTATATGTATTGATGCTATAAAATATTAGGTTTCTTTCTTTTTCCAGGTAAGGAGCTATAATAATAAAGTTTCATTGTTATTTCAACCTTTCTACCAAACTATTATGTGTTACAATCCAGTACACATGGGAGTAAGTCCCATTGAACCCAATGGAGCTTACTTCTGAGTAGACATGTATTGGATTGCAGTCCAAGGCTGTAATCCTAACTCCATTTACCTGGGGAAAAGCTCCATTGAATTAAATAGGAGTCACTCAGAGTAAACATAGTCAACAATTGCATGGCACCTGGGACTGAGTATGCAAGGGGGGGAAGATTTGTTGAAAATTCTAGAAAGTTCTTGCCATTTATTTGACAAATCTATTAGTTTCTTGAATTTCCTGAATTACCAGGTAAAAAGCAACACTTTCCAGATCTACATAATTTTACTGAAACATATGAAAGAGAAATACCAGCAGTCAAAGCTAACATATTATTCTCAGTAGAGTTGCCAGGTTCAGGGCCTGATCCTGATCCTGTATCTTTAGGAGAAGAGAAAGTCAGCCAAGTGCAGGTGTTCTTGCAACCCTGTAATGGGAAAATCCACAAGGTGGAATTCTCCCTTCCCCCTGCACAACTTTTAAAGACACAGAAGACCTCTTGGTTGCCAGGCCTGGCCTCCAAGCGGTCTTCTGTATCTTTAAAAGTTGTGCAGGGGAAAGGGAGAATTCCACCCTGTGTTTTTTCCCATTATAGTGTTGCAAGAACACCTGCACTTGGCTTACTTTCTCTTCTCCTAAAGACACAGGATCAGTCTCAGGCCCTGAACCTGGCAACCCTAATTCTCAGGGATCCTGTAAAAATAAAAGAAACCCCTCCCCCACATACCACTGTTTATATTCTGAAAAGGTTCAGTGTGATTTTTATAATTACATACATAATTCATGCCTGATAGGTGAGTTGGATAATACACAGAGGTCAAACCTTTCCCCAGCCAAATGGGGGAGAGGAAAAAGGAAGATGAGAAACCTCTTTCTCTTCATTCTTCATTTTGGTGTATAGCAATCACTGTTTTGAGTAGAGTCTGGAGTCTGCAGGAAACAGGAAGTGCAAATGGGCTTCATGGTAGGGGGTCCTGATTGGCCTGGGATCCCGTCTTGCTCTATGTGTGTACATTAAGCATTTAAGGCTGTTCCACATTTTATTTATTTATTTGATTTATATCCCGCCCTTTCTCCCAGTACGAGCCCAGGGTGGCAAACAAAACCACTAAAACCACTTTGAAACATCATAAAAACAGACTTTCAATTAAAACACAACAACCATTAAAAACATATTAAAACAAAACATCTTTTAAAAATTTTTTTAAAAAGCTTTAAAAACATTTTTTTAAAAAGGTTTAAAAATATATTAAAAAGCAATTCCAACACAGATGAAGACTGGGATAAGGTCTCTATTTAAAACGCTTGTTGAAAGAGGAAGGTCTTCAGTAGGTGCCGAAAAGATAACATAGATGGTGTCTGTCTAACATTTAAGGGGAGGGAATTCCATAGTGTCGGTGCCACAAAACTAAAGGTCGGCTTCCTATGTTGTGCGGACAGACCTCCTGATAAGATGGTATCTGCAGGAGGCCCTCACCTTCAGAGTGTAGTGATCGACTGGGTATATAAAGGGCAAGATGATCTTTCAGGTATCTGTGTCCCAAGCAGCATAGGGCTTTGTACACCAAAACTAGAACCTTGAACTTGGCCAGGTAGCAAATACATGTAATGGTCGCCTGATGGCCTTTTAAAACTAGAAAAACTGCTTTGGGACGGGACACTTGGGTGCAGAAAACAAAGTAATGGGGTGCTTAACCCTTTGCCACCTACTGTTTCCACCCTCTAAATTACCCCCAGTGTTGTTGTTTTTAAACTTCAATGAGGTTCCAAATGGATGTTTCAGACTTTGCAGGCAAAACATACATTTGAAGCTCTCTGTATGTGTGCATGCATTCACACACATACACTGCTTCAGAGAGCAATTTTGAATAGGGAACAGCATGAGGGGAAGGGGTTAAGCACCTGTCCCTCCCCAACTGGCTCTCCATTCACAGTCAGCCCCTCCTGAAGTGGCTTTCCTCATTTAAAATGATCCACTTGAAATACATGTTTCCTTTGCATGTGACTCATTCCTGTCTTCCAAAATGTGATCGTAACAACACAGGTTTCGAACTGTATCTAAGACAACCGTATTAATTTGGCCTAATCAGACTTGTCATTTAAACTATGATCCAAACAAAACTGGGCCTTTTGTTTTTTACTCCCCCCTGTTGTTTGCAGCTGGAAGGAATAACTTTGCCCTTGTTAAAATTCAACTCTTTTGCTGTGTTTTCTTTGTGACCCTGAAGCAAAGCTGGGATGTGATAGGTCTAAAAATATGGCTGTGGCGGGCTAAGTACACAACTGGTTTTTCAGCCCTCTTTGGTAAGGAGACCTGAGCACTCTCTCTCTCTCTCCCCCTGCCTCCCTTCCATCAATTTAAAATGATTTTTTAAAAATAAATAAATACATCAACAACTGAATAGCGGGACTATTTTTGCCTATTAATTATGGTAATTGTTTCCTGTGTGGAAACTACATGTATAAGAAGTGAAAGATGGTTATATGTCAGAGCAGGAGAGAAAACTGTGTTAGTGTGCATCTCTCTCTCTCTCTCTCTCTCTCTCTCTCTCTCTCTCTCTCTCTCTGTGTGTGTGTGTGTGTGTGTGTGTGTGTGTGTGTGTGTGAGAGAGAGAGAGAGAGAGAGAGAGAGAGAGAGAGAGAGAGAGAGAGAGAGAGAGAGAGAGAGAGAGAGAGAGAGAGAGAGAGAGAGAGAAGCAGTTAATCTTTGAAGACTTTTTAAACCCCTGGAGGGAGGGTCTTATAATAAACAGCATAGTTTATACTCCAGGTTTCGATACTCTTTGCTGTCCTGTCTTCACCTTTCCTTTCACTTGGAGATTAAAGCTGGCAGCTGAAGCTTCTCCTCCTGCTCCCCTGTGGCTGATATAAATTCTACATCAAATAGGACGGAGGAAGGGAAGGTTTGGGCTGTCAGCAGCAAATGAAGGAGATGGCTGACAGCTATAGAGAGTGTAAAGCTCCAGTCTTATTAATTCAGGGGGTGCTGGGGAAATTATCTATCTACCTATAATAATATAAAGCAAAGGTATGCGATGAGAATGCCTCATTCACTCTTGGACTGAAAAGATTTATGAGTGGCAATATAAGGGTGGCATTAATAAGTGCCTGGGCAAAGGTTTCCCAGCAAAATAGCTTGCAGATTGAGACAATGGGGAAGGGGAAGGGGGCATGCACAGTTCAGTAATGGCTATGGAAACCCAAAATGTTGCATATCTGACGTATCAGGGATGCACAGTCACGGCTCTATGGATTAAAATGGTAACCTGCTTTCTATTAAAACCATTGTTGTTGTTTTTTAATGCTGATTTTGCCCCCCCCCCGGGCTTTTTCTTTTCAACTTTCTCATGAATTCTTCCTTCTGCTTGATAATTTCACAAGGAGAGGAAAAAGTTCAAAGAGCTTTATCTGGAAAAATTCAAAGTTAATTGCACAGGGAATTTCTGAAGCATGAATCTCCAAGGAGGCTAGTTTCTTTGTGGTTTTCTTCTTTTCCTCACCCAAAGATTCCACAAACTCCTTTATAATACCATACATGTAAGGCTGGCTGTTCTCTGGGTTGTGTCGTTTCAGTTAGTGCTGTGCCAAAATCTGTCCTCCAGTTTCTTGAAAGCCTTCTTCCTCTGAGAAAGAGGCTTCTGTTTAGCTGCTTCCTAGGAAGCTGCCTTATATAGAGTCAGACCATTGGTCCATCTAGCTCAGTATTATCTCCACTGACTAGCCGCAGCTCTCCAGAATTTCAGACAGTGGTCTGTCATAGGCAGAGCTTAGAAAAGTTACTTTTTTGAACTACAACTCCCATCAGCCCCAGCCAGCATGGCCGCTGGATTGAGCTGATGGGAGTTGTAGTTCAAAGAAGTAACTTTTCCAAGCTCTGGTCCTAGGAGATGCTAGAGATTAAATCTGAGACCTTCTGTACAGTAGGGCTCAGCTTTACAGCGTTCCGCTGATGCGGCGCCTTTCATTTTCAATTTTAAAGGGTTTTTTCCCCCTTTTGCGATGTTTTGTGCTGTTTTTGCGTCATTTTTGCGCGACATGGCCCATTAAAGTCAATGGGGTTCCGCTTTACAGCGTTTTCCGCTTTACGGCAGGGGTCTGGAACGGAACCCGCCGTATAAGCGGAGCCCTACTGTATGCAAAGCAGATGCTGTACCACTGAGCTATGGCCTTTCCCGGCTTCGTTCATAGGGATGAAAGGAGGCAAAAAGTTCTGGCCTGGCCTGTGTTTGCCCCAATCAGCACTGTTTCTGTTCGGCTACAGTTTGGCTTCTGTTAAAACCTTTGTCTTGCTATCCACAGTGGATGAAATTAATGTAATTAATTACATAATTAATTTCAGTGGAAGGGAAACATGCAAAACAATGCAGAATATAATGTAATTATTTACATAATGTTTGTGGACTAAAAACACGGGTCGTATTTACTTGCATGGTTCCCATTTTTGAGCTTGGACAAAAATGTGAATTGTGGCAATTTCTGCTCCCATTTCCAATGTAATTCTCTGACATCCCTACTCATTCATCGGGTGCTTCTGAATTTCTGTAGAATTTCCGTGGGTATGGGGTTGAGCTTACCATATGTTTGTGAGGTAAGCTGAGGGTGGTATAAGTCCTTTTCTTTCCATCTAACATTTCTCAAATGCTGTGCCAGCTCACTGGCTGCCCACAGTTCATCATCTGAAAAAAAGCCCCATGAGATAGGTTGCATGTTGTTTCCTCTTGGGCTTTAATTGAAGTCTGGGAAATCAGGGAGGGTGGCTACTAATATGTATGCTCAATGATTTTGTTTTTAAGGTCAGTTTTTTTAAAAATACATGTATGTATCACTTCCCACTACAACAAGCCCTGAAGTGATTTGAAATCAAAATTTAAAAACCATAATAAAAATACATAAGCAGGTTAAAAACATAATCAGAACACCAACATCCTGCCATTGATGTAACTCTGTAGCCAGCCTTTCTTGTTAGGTGGGGCAGCCACATTTCTAGGTGGGGCAAGGCAAATCGAGCCTTCCAACCCCAACCCCCTGGTGAAGAGCATGTGAGGGTCAGGCAAGGGGAAGGGAAAGGCACTCCTCACTCCTTCATCCAGAGAGTGTATTAACTTACATGAATTGTTTAATCTTTTGAATTCTTTCATCCTTTTCTTGAGAGATCCTAGGAATACCAAAAGCTTGACTTTGCCTACTTTATACCTACAGTCCCCTTTCACCTGCAGTCTGTCCCTGTTTTCTGATTCTTCATGAACTAAACTACTTTGGTAATGACAGTAAGTTCCTCAGGTTGGTTTTGATGCTGCACTAGGTATCTCAGTTTTAGAATCCACCTGAAAAACAAACTTGTCCATGCTACAAGTTTAGGGAAGGGCAGAGAGAAAATAAATTCTTTAGGATGTGTTTGTTAACTCCTCCTTGTGAGTCCCTCCTTCTAGTCTTGTTCCTGAGCTTTACATTTTCCTTCCTGTTAGACAATCAAGGGAAACTTTCTAACTGGCTGCTATATAAAAACCTAACTAAGCAATTGGAAACTAATTGTGGAAATCAATTGGATTTTTTAAACGGGTTGCTGGATTTGATTTTCTGTCCAGAAACTCTGTAAAGACCTCATGTTGAGCTGCGCATATTGGGAAAATCAGAAATGAGTCCTGAGTTACAGCCTAGGTGGCCAGCCAGCTAGATAACTGTAGTATACACAGCAATATTTCTATTCCTCTAGAGCAGTTTTCCTTTGCCATCAAGCACTCAAGAAAAAGAAAAAAAGCTGTTATGATTGTATTGTGAGTGCTTTAAAAAAGTAAAGGGTTGTCAAAGAATTGTCCCCCTGGGGTCCCTTGCCCTCAGCACCCCAAGGGGGGTTCTTTGCTTCCGAGAACAGTCCCAGCACCTTTGGGTCTCTGCTTCTCAGGCAAACTATCCCTCCCTCAGGATTCAATCAATGGTAGAACTGCCACCACCCCTCTTTCCAGCTCCCTTCTCTGAGAAAGGGGATCTCAGAGAGCTACTTGAGTTCTAAGGGTATTAACCCACATTAATCAACAGTAATCAGTGGCGTTCAGCGATCAAGGACTAGATTTAGAATCATTAGTTTCAAGCCAATACACACCATTTATAAAAGAGTAGTTTATTTAAAAGAAAAGAAAGGTATATACAAAAAGAGAGCAGCAATTGTTTCCTTAAAGCTAATTGCCCTCAGCCGGGCTACACTAGATACATTGGCATAACAAAGGTGAGAGGTTCAATACAGTCAAAGAACATAGCAAAGAGCTTTCTAAACTAAGATCCTATACTAATAGTCCAGTCCCCCAAAGGCTTTTACCTGTAAAACTTCAGGCGAGTTGAGATAGATGGAAATAGGGAACAACAACTGAAGGAATATCCTTCATTTTTATGGAGTTTACGTGATCAGGTTCTTTGAAGATAAGGGGGCTAGATAGCCCCACCCAGGGGTCCTGATCTACAACGCTTTTGACTTTTGATCTCAGGAAGCAGATAAGTGATAACAGCTAAGGTTCAGTTGCAACTTCTTGACATTTGTAAATTGCTCTCTCCCATCCATCCACTTACGGCCTCCAGGCACTTGGACATGGTATTCACAGCCAACTCTGGTGAGGACAAGTGTCATCCGCATATTGGTGACATTTCAGCCCAAAACTCCTGATGATAGCCCCCAGCGGTTTCACATAGATGTTGAACAGCATGGGAGAGAGGATAGAACCCTGTGGCACCCCACAATTAAGAGGCCAAGGGTCTGAAACCTCATCTCCCAAAGCCACCCGTTGGTGCCTACCTGAGAAATAGGAATGGAACCACTGTAAAACAGTGCCCCCCATTCCCAATCCCTCTAGGCGATCCAAAAGGATACCGTGGTCAACGGTATCGAAAGCCGCTGAGAGATCTAGGAGGATGAGGAAGGTATATTCTCCCCTATCCAACGCCCTCCTCATATCATCCACCAGAGTGACCAAGGCTGTTTCAGTACCATGCCCAGTCCTGAAGCCCGATTGGAATGGATCTAAATAATTCATTTCCTCCAAGTGTGTCTGTAGATATTATACATTATATGTGTAGATATTATACATTATGGTTTGAATAGAGAAGACAATGGCCAAATGTTTTCCTGGAAAATAAAGGCAACTGTTCTCTAATACCTACCACACAGTGTATAGTTTCTTAGCCTGAAAAAAAGCCTGATAATAGTTTTGAGTTTAAAATCGCATGGTGGGGTATTATTGTGATTTTAGGAATTTAAAGCCCCATTTTCGTTAAGAGAAGCAGATCATGCAGACACCCGCTGTAACAAGAGAAAGGCACCTGTTAGTTATTTCCTCAATCAGGGGAAAAACTTAGCTTTGAGTTCTTTTGAAAATTCCCCTTTCAGGCCGCAACATTTCTTCAGGAAATGGGATTACTTTGAATTTGAAAATGGCGACTAGATGTTTAAAACCAGCACAGCCTTTGAGTGAGTGCTTATGCATTAAGATGGAGATCTGGGTGGGTCAAACCCGGTGAAGTGGTTCATACAACATTTTTGCTTGAGATCACCAGCAGGCCGGCTCCAGGCATGCCGGAGCCCTTGGGCACCAGCCTGCCCCAGGCCCTGGCACATGCTACCATGGAGCATACTGCCTGCCTGTTCCCTCGCTCTGCCTATCTTTCTCTCCTGTGTTCTGCGGTTGTGCAGCGCTGCCCTTAACCAAGATGGCGGATGAGGTTTCCCTAAGGGGCTGAAGCCTCTACTGCCATCTTGGTTGATGGCATGCATGTGTGCTACATGTGCGCAGGGCTGCTATCAACCAAGATGGTGGCGGAAGCTTCAGCCCCTTAGGGAAGCCTCAGTCACCATCAGCACTGTGCGTGCAGCTGCAAAACACAGGAAAGGTAGGCAGAGCAAGGGAATGGGTGGGCGATGCTATCTGCGGCAGTGATTCTGCTGCAGATCATGGAAGGGGAGCACTACTCCCCCACCCTAAAGAGGGGCCCTTTAGAGGCCCCTCTGGGCCATGGGGCCCTCGGCCAGGGCCCAACCTCACCACCCTTTAGTGCCGGCCCTGATCACCAGTCCATATCCAGCAGTGACAAAAAGCAATAATACTAAAAATACTTATCAGCAATTGTATAGAACATTCATGTGTTCACAGTGATTCACATGCATTGATTCTTACAACAACAATGTAAGGTGGGCCAGTATTGTTATTGCATATTGGAAACGGTTTGTGACTGAGAGAACAGTGGCTTGTTTAAGGGTTGGAGCTGAGGGTTGGAGGGTTCAGAGCAGACAGGGGAGGATCTAACAGAACAGAGTTAAACTGTGGAATTTGCTCCAACAGGAGTCAGTGATGGCCACCAACTTGCATAGCTTTAAAAGAGGATGAAACAAATTCATGGAGGATAAGGCTATGCTCGGCCTCCATAGTCAGAGGCAGTATGCTTCTGAATGCCAGTTGTTGGGAACCAAGTGAGGGGAGTGTGCTCTTATACTTCAGTTCTGCTTGTGTTCTTTCCATACACATCTGGTTGGCCACTGTGAAAAGAAGATGCTGGACTAGATGGGTCATTGGCCTCATCCAGCAGACTTTTATTATACAGCCACGAGAGTGACTGTATACTATAGCCAGCATGGATTTTTCACATTCCGCAATGTTAAATGGAAAATACCCCCTGATGCCATTCTGATGCTTCCCATAAGCTCATTTCAAAACAAAACCTTACGAAACTTATAGTTCTGAACTCAGAAATGCTTGCTTAACAACCCTGTCAATTTTCATGGCGATACACAAAACAGTCAGAGAGAATCGAGAGTTCAAAGTCTAAAAAGAGAGAGAAAAACCTCAGAGCTCTTATTGGACTTTTTTCTGCCAGAGTTCTCATAATCTGTTGAAATTCATTAAAAATCAGCCATGTTCACAGAGTACCTGTAATCCTATTACTGAACTTGCCCCATACTCTGACCTTCATCTACTGCAGTTTAAAAGTTAAAAAAATGCCTGGTTGATTTTTAATTAATTTAAGAAATTTTGACTGGAAGCCTATTATAACGTGGGGCATGCTCAGTAAGGACCAACTGTCAGTGTTCTAAAAGCCTCACAGCTGCTGGGCTTGGCTAATAAGAGGGCCACACCCATACCAGACTTGATTTCACTTGAGACAGTCATGGCTTCCCTCAAAGAATCCTGGGAAGTGTAGTTTGTGAAGGGTGCTGAGAGGAGACTCCTGTTCCCCTGAGAGAATGGTTAACAGTCAGTCACTCTGATTGAAGGTCTGTGAGAGGAACAGGGCATCTCCTAGCAACTCTCAGCACCCTTCACTAACTACACTTCCCAGGATTCTTTGAGAGAAGCCATGATTGGCTTTGAGCCATGGCTTTGAGAGAAGCCATGATAAATTGTTTTAAATTGTTTTTAAAAGATGTGTTTTTAAATTTGTATATTTGTTTTTAATGTTTTTAGTTATTGTAAACCGCCCAGAGAGCTTCGGCTATGGGGCGGTATATAAATACACTAAATAAATAGATAAATAAATAATGATTGTCCAAAGTGTAATAGAGGCCTGGTGTGGATGTGGCCAGGGACAGCTTTGTTTTAAATTTGGGTGGGAGGTAGGGTTGCCAGGTTCAGGGCCTGAGACTGATCCTGCATCTTTAGTAGAAGAGAAAGTCAGCCAAGTGCAGGTGTTCTTGCAACAATGTAATGGGAAAAACCACAAGGTAGAATTCTCCCTTCCCCCTGCCCAACTTTGAAAGATACAGAAGACATCTTGGTTGCCAGGCCCAGCCTGGTCAGTTTTACCTATCCTAATCATGATTGCATAGGAGTATATCCGATTCAACTCAATAATCATACAAATGATCAGACCTACCTTTTCCCTCCTTCCCCTTTCCTCTCCCTTCCTCCTCCCCTCCTCTCTTCCTTCTTCCGCCTCCCCTGCCCACTCCATCCCTCCATCCCTCCCCCCCCGGTCAGTTTTACCTATCCTAAGCATGATTGCACGGGAGTAAATCCCACTGAACTCAATAAACATGCAAATGACCACATCTGTCCTTCTTCTCCCCTCCCCCTCCTGCCTGCTCCCATCTCAGTCCTCCCCTCTGCCTTTCCACCCCTCCCTCCTCCCCCTCCTCCCTTCCCCATCCCCTGTGGTCAGTTTCACCTATCCTAAGCATGATTGCCATGTGTGTGTGTAAATCCCACTTAACTCAATAAGCATGCAAATGATCAATCCATTCTCAGCAAAATTGGGCAGGATCCCATTTCTTACCTCCTGGATTAAAAAGCAAGAAAATTCACTAATATGCAAAAAAACCTTGCGGTTTAAGAATGTACCTATAGCCCACAGATATTTCTACCAAACTTTAAAAAGCAGGGAAATTGGGCAGCTATAGTGAATGCACCAGGGGAGCAGGAGACCTGACCTCCTCTCTGAGATATTGTACTGCCCTACAAAGTTGTCAAAATGCAAACACAATTTGGGTTGGTCTTTCACAGTCCAATCCACTTGCTGTGTAGCTTGGAAGAATTTGGTAACATGTGCCTCTGAGCATATGGTGAGTGGTGGCAACACCTGTAATCAGCCCAAATAATAGAAAGAAGATATGTCCTGTGCTAATCTTGTTTTAGCCGGGAGGAAGCAACATTATTAAGACAGTTGATATAGTTGAGATGGTCACTTTAAATATGTCTGATTTACTTTGCAATTTTAGTGAAGTTTCCTATAGGAAATCATTTTCTTTTGTTTTTGTTTCTATGAATATGTGAAGTACAGCAACACTCTGCAAAATTTATACTAAAAAAACTCCAAACATAATTGTGGAATAATGGCACTGACTTCTGCAAAATAGTCTCCAGTGGACCTCAGAAGTATCTCAATTTGCACAAGATAAGACAGTGGAAGGTGAAATATATTCTAGCAAAATTCTAGATGTGCTCTATGTTTTTAATTGATCGTGAACACCTTGCCTTAAATAAAGCGGTTTAATCATAGCAGGCTGAAAACATGCATCCTCTTTTTTCCAACAGCTAGAAGTAGCAACATACTGTGATCAGTCTGATTTTACATCAAACTGCAGTTTCAGATTCAACTGTTAATGCACCCAAAATAGAAATAGAACATAACCTCCAATAAAAAACACAAAAGGCTGTCTTCACCATCACATAACAATGACCAATAAAAAGCCTTTGAAATTAATAAAAATACATTTGACACAGATTTCTAGGATGAATAAGGAGGGGGGAAATTTTCTGGTTTAGATTATCTGTAGAAACATTAGTAACACAGGAAAGAAGCAAAGTAAGAAAAACACCAACAAACATACAAAAATATTATTCTCCATCTTTGAAAATGGCAGGTGTTGCCACCACTCACCATATGCTCAGAGGCACATGTGACCAAATTCTTCCAAGCTACACAGCAAGTGGATTGGACTGTGAAAGACCAACCCAAATGGTGTTTGCATTTTGACAACTTTGTAGGGCAATACAATATCTCAGAGAGGAGGTCAGGTCTCCTGCACTCCTATAGTGCATTCACTATAGCTGCCCAATTTCCCTGCTTTTTAAAGTTTGGTAGAAATATCTGTGGGCTATATGTACATTCTTAAACCGCAAGGTTTTTTGCGTATTAGTGAATTATGTTCTTAAGTTGGGGCAGATATGAGATTTGAACAGGAACAATTTTTGGACAGTTCACAGTCATGTCTGCTATTTTAGACCAGCTCACGACAGCTTGCTTTTGCATGGGATGCTACATCATACCAAATCAGACCATTGAAACTTGGTGGGATGACTCCCATGACTGGAATACAGCAATTGAAGGATATAACTTGTTCAGAAAGAACAAAAGGAAAAGAAAGGGAGGCGGAGTCACATTACATGTTAAAAATATATATCCCTGTACAGAAATACAAGAGGATGAGCCTTATAGATCCACCGAGAGTATCTGGATTAAAATAAATGGGGCAAGGAATAAAAGGGACATGGTAGCTCGAGTCTACTACCGACCACCCAATCAAGGAGAAGACAAGGATGAAACTTTTGCAAAGCAAATTGACAATGTTTTGAGGAGGCATGATGTAGTAGTAATGGGGGACTTCAATTACCCCAATATCTGTTGGGAGACTAATTCTGCCAAACACGGCCCCTCCAAGAAATTCCTGACTTGTGTTAGAGATAACTTTCTCCTACAGAAAGTGGAGGAAGCAAGTAGAGGATCAGCTTTCCTTGACTTGATTCTAACCAATAAAGATAGCTTGGTGGATGAAGTGGCAGTTGCAGGAACTCTGGGGGAAAGTGACCACGTATACTTGAGTTCTTGATTTTAAAGGAAGCAAAAACTGTGAGTAGCCATATGCTTACCCTGGATTTCAGGAAAGCCAATTTTAATAAACTAAGAACAATGGTAAGTAAGGTTCCATGGCAAGCGACCCTAATGAGCAAAGAAGTCCAAGACAGGTGGGAGTTTCTAAAAAAGGAAATTCTAAAGGCACAATGGCAAACAATTTCATCAAGGTAAAAAGGGGGAAGACAGCAGAAGAAGCCAGTAGGGCTTCACAGAAGGCTTAAGAAATGACCTGAAAACAAAAAGGAGACATACAGGAAGTGGAAGGAAGGACAGACCACAAAGGAAGAGCAAAGACAGGTAGCACAGAATTGCATGGACGGTGTCAGGAAGGCTAAAGCTGAGAATGAGCTGAGGTTAGCGAGAGATGCCAAAAGCAACAAAAAAAGCTTTCTTTCAGGTACATCCATAGTAAAAGACAGAGAAATTTATTTATTACATTTGTATTCCACCTTTCCTCCAAAGAGCTCAAGGTGGCATACAGATATGGTTCTTTCCCCCCACTTTTATCCTCACAACAACCCTGTGAGGTAGGTTAGGCTGAGAGACAGTGACTTGCCCAAGGTCACCCAGTGAGCTTCATGGCTGAGCAGGGATTTGAACCCTGGTCTTCCAGGTCCCAGTCCAACACTCTAATCACTACATTACATTGGCTGGTACAGCCAATGGTGGTACAGCTACTCAGTGAGGATGGCAAAATGATAACAGTTGACAAAGAAATGACAGAAGTCCTCAATTCCTACTTTGGCTTAGCCTTCTCCCAAAGAGGGTCTATGACCCTCCTGAGAAATGTGAAGTTGAAGGGGCAGGACTGCAGCTTGAAATTGATAGACATATGGTGAAGGAATACCTAATCACTCTGAATGAGTTCAAATCTTCAGGGCCTGACAAACTACATACTAGAATATTGAAGGAGCTAGCTGAAGAACTCTTGGAGCCACTGTCTATTATCTTTGTGAAATTGTGAGGATGGGTGAAGTGCCGGATGACTGGAGGAGGGCTAATGTTGTCCCTATCTTCAAAAAGGGCAAAAAGGAGGAACCAGGGTACTACAGTCAGCCTGACATCAATTCCTGGAAAAATTCTGGAGCAGATTATAAAGTGGTCAGTTTGTAAGCACCTTGAGAACAATGCAATGATTACTAGAAGCCAACATGGATTTATCAAGAACTAATCCTGTCAGACTAATCTTATCTTATTTTTTTGATTGGGTAACCTCCTTTGTAGACTGGGGGAATGCTGTGGACATAATATATCTTGACTTCAGCAAAGCTTTTGACAAAGTGCCCCCTGATATTCTGATTAGCAAGCTAGCTAAGTGTGGGCTGGATTGAACAACTATCAGATGGAGCCACAGTTGGGTCCAGAATTGTACTCAAAGAGTGCTTGGCAATGGTTTCTTCTCACACTGGGGGGAGGTAATGAGTGGGGTATAGCAGGGCTCAGTCTTGGGCCAAGTGCTCTTCAACATTTTTATTGATGACTTGGATAAGGAGGTGCAGGGAATGCTTATCAAATTTGCAGATAATACAAAATTGGGAGATATAGCTAATACCTTGGAAGACAGAAACAAAATTCAAAGTGATCTTGATAGGTTGGAGCACTGGGCTGAAAACAACAGAATGAAATTCAACAGGGATAAATGCAAAGTTCTACACCTAGGAAAAAGAAACCAAATGCACAGTTAAAAGATGTGGGATACTTGACTCAGCAATACTATATACAAGAAGGATCTTGGGATTGTTGTTCATCACAAGCTGAATATGAGCCAACAGTGTGATGTGGCTGGAAAATAGGCTAATGTTATTTTAGGCTGCATTAATAGGAGTTTCCAAATCGTGTGAAGTATTGGTTTCCCTCTATTCAGCACTGGTTAGGCCTCATCTTGAGTACTGTGTCCAGTGGACACCACACTTTAAGAAGGATGCAGACAAACTGGGCCAGGTTCAGAGAGGGCAACAAGGTGATCAGGGGACTGGAAACAAAGCCCTATGAGGAGAGACTGAAAGAACTGGGCATGTTTAGCGTGGAGAAGAGAAGACTGAGGGGAGATATGATGACACTCTTCAAGTACTTGAAAGGTTGCCACACAAAGGAGGACCAGGATCTCTTCTCAATCATCCCAGAGTGCAGGACACGGAGTAATGGGCTAAAGTTATAGGAAGCCAGATTTCAACTGAACATCAGGAAAAACCTCCTAACTGTTAGAGTGGTACAACAATGAACCAATTATGTAGGGAGGTGGTGTGCTCTCCAGCACTGGAGGCATTCAAGAGGCAGCTGGACAGTCACGTGTCACGTATGCTTTAATTTGGATTCCTGCATTGAGCAGGGGGTTGGCCTTATAGGCCCCTTCCAACTCTATGATTCTGTGATTGGTGCATCTATCCTAGTGCTGTCTACTTTAATTGGCTGAGAATCTCCAGCATCTCTGGCAGGAATCTTTCCTGATACATGGTTCCTGGTCAACCTGGCATCTTCTGCATGTAAAGCATTTGCTCTACCATGCATATTTTACCCAGAAGTAAATTCCACTATATTCAATAGGGCTTACTCCCTGGGAAGTGTGCATAGGATTGCAGCCTAGATTTCATTCTGGACTCTAATTAAATTTGATCAGATTTTCTGAGCTCCAAGGATTACATTAGAATTGCTGCTTTATCTATTGGTTGTAATTAATTTTTTAAATAGATTTTTGGCTTTGGTTTATGTTATACCTGGGGTTTATTGGCCTATTTTATTTAAAGTTTGTGAGCTGCCCAGGGATCTTTATCGATGAAGGGTGGTTTAAAAATGCAATATAAACTGAAATAGAATCAATTGCTTCTTTCCCCTCCAAACAGCTGATCAGTAGGATTATAGTGCTTTTTAGGTACGGCACATGAATTCTACTTTGACTATGGTTTATTTAACCATGGCTCAGCATTATGTCCAAACCAGGCATTTATGCATGTTGGAAAAGATGGGGAAATGTATTATCCCTACCCCTACCCCACTGCATTAAATAAATAAATAAATCTTGAATCTTCTGCAACAAATATGCTGCAACATGACAAACTGATAATTGCACATATGCAGCCCATGTTTATTCAGCGGAATGCCGATAGATTCAGTTGAGTTCGTTTTATTCTCAAGTAAGTGGAACGCCCTAACAGATTCAGTTCAATGGGTTTTATTCCCAAGTAAGTAGCCATAGGATTGCAATTGTATTATATTACAAGATGGCCATTTTGTGGGATCATTCATATCATCTAGCTTTCATAGATATATGTTATCCTCATGTGGTGTCTATAAAGAGAGCTTTCTTAAGGATACATTTCATAAATAATGTGAAATGGTCCCAGGCTATGGTCTGAAGGCACATGATGCCAGCACCCTGCTGAGGGTCAGGTCTGGTCAGTGCCTGGATGGGAGACCACCTGGGAACCATATGTAAGCCGCCTTGGGTAAAGAAAGGCGGGGTATGAATGTAATAAATAAAATAAATAATAATAATAATGTATCTACTGCAAGATGTTTTAACTAATAAGGGTATATGTTTCTTTTTTTAAAAAAATCTAAAATACCCTTGACACAGGGATGGAGGATCTGTCAGTTTCGGTTCTCTCAGTTGCTCATTTTTCCAATCTTAAATTTAGTTCTCGACATTTCTGCAGCAATTTACATTTTTTAAAAAAAGAAATCCTCATGACAATTCTTCAGCATTTAGTGCAATTCTCCTAATAAATACATTTTGTCTGCAGTCTTGACTAATGTATACATTTATGCAAGCAATTTCTCCTAATATGCATTTTGTATGTTATTTTCACTAATATATTCATTGTATGCACATTTTCCCCAAATAAACAGTATGTTTTTTTTGTAAACATTGTTTGGTTGGAGAATTGCATTGAAAAATTCAGATAAGTGTGAATTTTTAAGGATGGCTGTATTTCGGTTCTCATACTGTTTCAAAAAGTGTGAATTTGATAGATTCACCTTTAAATGCGAACTGAATTGACTTTCTCCCCCATTCTTATTTAGAAAGGAACTAATGCTTTTAGAAGCTCCAGAAGTCATTTATGGGGAAAACTTCAACAAATATATTTTGCAAGGAGAAGAAATATTAGTGTTTGCTGGCTAGACCTGTACAATATCATCTTGTCATATTGATATAAGCGAGCTGTTAAAGATGTATAAATGGTCATATTGTGATCTTCATATAAAAGTGGATTTATCACTTGACATGGAGGAAGGTCATATAGACAACTTCTTAGGAATCCAGAGGAGAATCTTGTGTATTATACGTTCCTTTGGTTTACGGAGCAAACTGCTGTAATTCTGGGAGACTTCTGGAAGCTGTTCTCAAAGTTCAGGGAAAGGTAAGCAAAATTACATCAAGGTATAATGAACACAGATGGGCTAATGCACCTGCATTCATGATATAAGAAACAGATGTAGATCCATTGATTTACTAGTAGAATCACTGGGGGCTGTCAACTTAGTGCAAATAACTTTGATAACTGGGAAAATGGCAAAGGTCTGTCTTTCAGAGAGGCACTCAAAGGGAAGGTCCTGTTGAAAAGGTCTTTTTATTTATTTTTTCACAGAGTGAACGCTTTTCAGGGATGGGTGGTAATCTGTTTACGCTTAAATTGTGTCATGATTTAGGAGTGTAACGATAGTCCATGCAAAGGCATTGGAACATCCCTATGCTGCAAACCTCCATCCCAGATTCCAAACTTTGCTATCTGAACACATCAGATCCCTGCTCCACATCCAACAGCCTTCATGCCCATGTGTAAATTGTCCCCATGGTGCTGGCACTGTGACGTCACCCAGTTGCAATGCAAATGAGCTCAGGCTATTTGTGGGCTTATTTACAAGGCTGCACTCACAAGATAATCTGTATGATCCCTGCATCTTTTGGGGACCCATACTGGGGA
This sequence comes from Rhineura floridana, assembly GCF_030035675.1. Lineage (NCBI taxonomy): Eukaryota > Metazoa > Chordata > Lepidosauria > Squamata > Rhineuridae > Rhineura > Rhineura floridana. The sequence goes on from NC_084483.1 coordinate 177,239,204, forward strand.
ATGCATTGTTTGTAAGGAATCCAACAGTGTGTATAATGCCTATGTGCATATGATTTGTATGCCCACAGGGACTGTAGAGTCTACTGAGCTCATGTATGTTGAGAGTCAGGTGGGGTTGGACAGGTTGCCATAATTCCACATATACCCTTACCCATATTTACTGTACACACAGTGATCATGTGAAAGGTTCTTTTAGATTCTTACAGTTTGTCATCCATTTTGTGTTTTAGCCTCAAAGGACTGAAATAGAATCATACTTTAGGCTAAAAAGTTACTTAAAAGTTTTGCTTGCAAGTGTGTTTTTAATATTAATAGGTTTTAATTCATTCTTGAGCCACCAGCCTGTGGCTTTTTCTGTTGCCAGTCATGGCCAGCAGGAGTGTGCTATTATTTAAGTTTTAAAGACTTGAAACTTATTGTTTAAAAATGATCAACATATGCTAACGGGACCATTGGACTAAAGCACTGCAGATATATGCGTTTATACATGATCAGGATTAGAGGCTTAAGGAAACCTCTAAAAAATTCAGCATTCTAAAATTGCCACTTTAGGGGAAAAACTAATTTAATTTCTGTTCTCCAACATTGCAAACAAAGTTCTGCTCATTTGCAAATAAATAAAAAAATAAAATTGAACCTATTTTTCTTACCTGAAAGCTTGAACATGCAAGGGTTTCTGATATCTTTGGGCTGGATTGCTGCCCATGTTAGGAGCTCCCAGGGATGTGACAGACAGAAGCTTGGAAATTTGAAACCCAAAGTGCAGGAGCAAATTATCCAGAGTTGGAGAAAACACACAGAATTTAATATTGTGAGTCATTACAGATCCCAACTATGTACTCCGTACACCAGATCATAAAGAATAATTCTTAAAATAGTATGTTTTCATTAAACTGGAGTAATTTGACAAACATGTTTCATTAAACACACCCACCTACCAATGACAGCTAGCATCTATTTGATCTCAGTAACAAATTAATATTAGTCAATGATGTTTTCACTAGTGTAGGAGGATTATGATCAGGCACTCAGAGTTGTATATCAGGATTTGGTCTTAAATATTCTAAAGGCATTTCCCCTTTTCACATATATCCTTAAGTTTCAAAGGACATGACCATCTTTCTCTGGATTCTGGGCTAAAATATTTTATATGGTTCCCTGAAACCTCAAATACGTAGAATCATAACCCAATTAAGACAAAAATAATGGGCAATAGGAGGATAATGTTTTGTTGGATTGGGGGCGGAGAGAGATTGGGGGGCAACAGAGGGAGCAAAACTAGTCTGTTCCTTTCATTTTCTTCACTGTCCCCCCCAAATCACCAAAATGGCCTCCCATTGTTTTTGCTGAATATTTGTTTATTTATTATATTTATGAGACACCTGATAAAACAATTTCTCTAGGAGCCATAAAAATAAAATAACAATATGTGGCAGTATCCAGTGAAGCAGTTCTGTTAGTGTAAGAGCTTCTGGCTGCCCCTTCTCCTTCTGTGACCCAGGTGCCCTTCCTAAATTTGTTATTGGGATTATCATGACCCTCCGGATCAGATTTGGACAGGGTGTAGGGAGGGTGTGTGTGGACAGGAGAGGGAGGGGAAGTTCCATTGTGCAAATGGAAATCTGTACGCTAACAGAACTATTTCACTGGATGCTGCCCATAACAATAAAGCCGTACTAGAACAGAACGTAAGAGACAAGCATATAAAACCAAAATTCAAAATCAGAATAAAACCAACACAATAAAATACTATATATATATATATATATATATAGTGTTTTAGTTATATACTACAACTAAAACTTCCATCAAATACATCCATTAAAACTGCCAGTTTCTTAAAACCAGATCTTAAAAGGCTTGGGAGAACAAAAAAGTCAGCCTGGTGCGGAAAAGACAGCTGTGAGGGTGCCAAGCAAGCCCCTCTATGGACAACATTCTATAGTCAGGGAGCCACCATTGAAAGTACCTTTCTGTTGTGGCCACCTTCCAAACTTTAGATTGAGGGGCCACACAGAGAAGGGTATATATGAAAAGGGGTGTTTCATTAGGTATTGAAGTCTCAACCTACATATGTTATGTTATGTTACGGTTTATTCCTAGGCTGCCTTTTGGCCAAAAAGGCCCCCAAGGTGGCTTACACACAAATAGAAAAACACAAATTCAAAATACAAATAAAAACAATACAATTTACACAAAACCAAACTAACAAAACCCTAGATTTTTGACTTGTGTTCCTTGAACTGCACATGTCTGAGAAACAACTTTTGGAAATGAGGGGAGTTTCAGAAGAGCCTCAAGATATATAGGTGACATTCTAAGAAAAATGGAAAAATCCCTCTGAGTGCTTTGGATACACCTAAGGTTGCTCTATGGATCATAAACCCACCCACTCACATATACAGTATAAGAAGAGTCCTGCTGGGCCGGGGTTCAACAGCACTCTCCCAGCTTGTGATTCCTAGCAACTGGCATTCAGAGATATTACCTATGGCACCATCCAAAATTTATGCCTTGCTGTGCTAAATTAAAGGCTGCCAATTTTTCTTTTACTTTCTCTGTACACAAGGAACTCATGTGTTTTGTTTAAGGTTTGGGACAGATTTGGGTTACAACAAGCCAGACTTTAATTTCTCAGAGATGGGAAGCAGCCATTGCTTCTTTATCTCAGAATCCTAGGTCCGTAACCTATTATCTGTAAGACCTGGAGGGACTTATCCAGCTTCTATCTTGGAACTGCGTCTACACAAGCTGAACTCATGGCTACAACATCAACCTCATTTTTGTCTTTTTTTAAAAAAAAAATCCTCCTCCCCTCAGGTGTCACTAACATCTTGTGTGATAAAGAGTTCTGGAGGGCTCAAAAGCTTGCAACACGTTTGTGACTTTGGGCTTGATCCCAATAGAGGTATTGCCCGTGGTTTTTAGAGATTTCTTTTCTGATGGGCTAACACAGCTACCTTTAGTGTTTTCCTCTTATAGTTACTATAATCCTAGTAGTAGCTAGGGCAGGGAAGGGTGGTGGCAAGGTCACAGCTGTGTAGACATACTGGCAAAGCCAATCCAGCACTCCTGCCAGTGCATCCATACAACCCAAAACTTGTTGCCCCCCCAACCCCACTCCGGTGCCATCAAGATAAGCTGTAGCAATGCTGGTATCCAGAGGGTAGCTCCACAGCTCTGTCTTGCCATGCTGTCTGCTAGAGAGTCCTAGCATCTTCTACATACGGCTCACTCCCATTAAATGCAGATAAGTGAATTTGACTGCCCGTATTCTAAAGCAGCCATTCTCAATCGTTCTTTGGCTTAGCAAGAACTATTGTAATTAAGTCAATCTGGCTCAAATCCCATCAAGTCTGCTGTGCTATATACATTCAATTAATCAGGCTTCATTTTTCAGAGAAACATTTCTGACCAGGAGCCAAATGTGTGTGCGTGCATATATGTGTGTGAATATATATTTATACAGTCACAAAACTGCACGTGAAAAAAAGCAGAAGAGAAAGGCTCAAGAGGAGGTTCTTCACAGGACAAGTAGATTAGTAGTAGGAATCAAACATCCAAATCCTGGCCTACGTTCAGGGCCAAAACGGAGTCTACAAAGGATTTCATTATATGGGAATTAACCCTAGTTCATCCATTTAGACCAATATAAAATTAATTACAGAACATATATTTTGAAGTAGTGGAGCCAGAAAAAGCACAATGCTGCCAAAAGATATTTAATAATTTTATCCAAAATGTACAAAAGGAACCCTTGGGGCTCTTTGAGATCATTGAAGCCAACTGCTCATTTAGGGAAGAATGTGGCCTTTCAGATTGAATTACAACGACTCTGTGTTCTCAAGGGACTCTGCAAACCTAGCCTTTATTATTTTTAGTGGGTGCAAAAGAAAAGGTCTTAACTCAGTTATCAGAAGCTAGCAAGCCCTTCTCAGGATACAAGGGAAATTAATGAGCAGTTGTGGATTCTTACCTACCCTGTTCCTCCATATTGAGCCTTCTGTTTCCTGCAGAAGGGCCAAACTACACATTTAGCTTAATGCGTAGCATGGAGCAAAATTTTGCTTTTTTGTTAAATAAGACTATAGGAATGGGGCGGGGGGGGGTGATTCCTACTGTCAATGCAGCATTCGGTGAGGGGAGGTTTACCTCTTAATTCTCCAGCCCACTGGTGGCAAAGAGTAGGGAACAGCTAGAGTTTTCCTCTTCATGGTCCAGTTCAAATGTTGAAGACAATAGCCCTATTTACACATGACCTTGAATACATGGAGGAATGAGATCACACATGCTTTCCACACTCCTGACTTCCACCCATTCAGCCTAATGTTTGCATAGAGCCTATGGGTGTACAACTGCACACGTCCAAGGCTATTTCCACAAGCAAAGAACTCCTGATAAAGCAGAGCCAATGGTGGCTGGTGCCCACTGGGACTGGTAGAGCAGAATGCAGGGAGAGCAACAATAGGTGTGGGGGCAGAGCCAACGATAGGCAAAACAGCCAATTCTAGTTAGGAACATAGGAAGTTGCCTTATACCAAGACAGACTATTGGCCCATCTCAGTATTGCCTACACTGACTGGTAGAAGCTCTCCAGAGTTTCAGATTGAGGACATTCTCAGCCCTACTTGGAGATGCTGGGGGTTGAACTTGGAACCTTCTGCATGCAAAGGAGCTCTACCACTGAGCTATGACCCATCCTCCTTCTCCCTGCTGACTTCTTTATGGGCAATACCAAGCCTAAGCAAGAGGAAAGTGCCACAGGCAGTACCTAGACTGGTTGTAAGAAAAACAGCAGGCAGGTGGCAGCTGAATGAGGACAGACAGAAGCTTGGTGGGGCGGTGCCCTATATGTCCTACTGGACCAGAGTAGAGCAGAGCAGAGGCCCTGATTACTTGGAAAGAGCCCTAAATATGTACAATTCCACACATTTAGGTTCTATGCAGACTTTAAACTAGACAAGTGAATGTCAATTACAGGGAAAGTGCACATGAGCCTGGTCTGCCATCTATTCATTTATTGTAACATATCGAATTATTCCACCCACAAAAGGCAACAAGAGGAGCAGAAAATTTCCAGGGGGTGCTGGAAGTGGGGTATGGTGGGAAATGGACTGAGAAAAATTCCAGACAGTTCCAGGCAGCATCCAGGTGTGTGGATTGTGGGGATGTTGTTCTTGAAAGTGCAGTTAATTCAGGATTTACACTATTGTCTCTAGCTGAAACGCCTATGTTATGCCAAGGTTTTCACAAACAGTCTAAGAATGCCATCTTTTATTACACTCTTTGTGCAAAATGTCACATCTTATCCGAATCCTGAAGGGTTCTTCTTTGACATTGGCACACATGGAAATTAAAAAGCCAGAGAAAACACACTCTGGAAATCACTGGGGTAGGCTAGGGAAGCTACAAATCAAATAACTGGCTGTTTTAGTAAAGACAGCATGGGAGGAGACCTCAGGACTTGTCGAAGGGTTCTTTGGCAATACTCAACATATATAACTAAATAAATACAAATAAGAGACATATTGGGTGGTGTCCAATGAAGTACAGGTATGTTGGATATGATATCCAAACCTGTATTGGTGTTCACCTTTTAGTAGGATGGGGTAGGATTTGTCCTTCTTATGTCATTGCAGGACCAACATTTGTAGTCTATTAATGCTCTTTTATCTCAGGGGTGGGGACCTTCTGGCCCATGGACCAGTCTTGACGTGCCAGTGGGTCCACATTGGCCCGCAAGGCCATTTCCCCAAAACCATACCCATCTGCCTATCAGCTGATAGATGGGAGGGTTAATCCTGTACTAGCTGCACACACTGTTTCCAGCAGGAAACAGGATTCAAAACCCAAGGCAGCAGGACTTAATCCTCACTTCTCAACTGATGGGCAGGGGTTAAAGCCCTTTGCAAAAGCATTCTTTGAAGCACCCTCCTGCTTTTAACATAAAGGGGGCTGCTTTAAGACAATCAATGGGGGGCAAAGAGCTTTAAGACAGTCCCCAACTGACTGGCTGGCACTTGAAAACACTACACAAGGGATTTTGAGAGATGGATGGGGTTGCCCACCTGTCAATAATGATGTCATGTGACTGACAGGTGTGGGGCTGTGCCCACCTGCCAGGTTTGGCCCACAAGACGGATGTTTGCCAATGGAGCCAAAAAAAGTTCCCACCCCTGTTTTCTCTTTCTGATGTATTTCAAATTTTATTTGTTTGCTTGTTTGTTTCTTCATTTCTATCCCGCCCTTCCTCCCAGCAGGATAAATTTTGTATTATGTATGCTTGTATAGTTGTAACTAGCTTTAACATATTTTTGTAGTAAGTGATGAATAAATGCAGTAGATAGATATAATAATACAACTGCCCATTCAAGGATTTATTTATTACTTAAATTTGTATCCCGCTTGCACAATGTAACTTCCCCTTCTTCTCCTCTCCCAGTCCACTCTGCACTTTTCCCACATCTGCTTGGGAGGGTTTGGGACAGAGGCAGCTGGTGGCTCCAGATCACTGTGGCAGTGGAATCTGCTTCAGGTTGTAGACCAAACTTTCAAGGAGCGGTCCAAGGTGCTGAACCTAGGTTTCAGCACCTCTGACAGATCCTTGAAAATTCAGACTGAAACCTGGAGTGGATTCGATGCCCCCACTGGCATCAGAGCGAGCAACCAACCGCCACTGGTTGCTGTTATACTTGCCTGAGTCCAAGCAGAGGAAGGGCATGTGGTAAGTAGGGATGGATGAATCTGTTAACACACATTTTTGGTTGGAGGACAACACTGGAAAATTTGGAGGCCTGTGCATTTCAAAGGATAGCTGTGGGTTGGTCCACATATTGGTTCAGGAACTGCAAATTTGGTAGGTCTGCATTAAAATAAGATCCAGGTAAGTTTCTCCCCCATACCTTGTGGAAAGTGGTTGCTTAATGCTTTCCTCCCTGGGCTTTTCCCAGCTCAAAATCTCTTTCCCCCCCACTGTGTGCATGTGTTTGTAAGGGAGAGATACAGAGTTCTGCTCCAGAGGGTCCTCCAACCTCCAGAAGTGGCTTGCCAAGGCTCTAAGAAACTGCAGTGGGCAGGGTACACAGGGACAGAGAAAACAATTTCATACCAAGTTAAACCATTGGTCCATCTAGCCCAGTGTGGTCTACAGTGACTGACAGGGGCTTGCCAGGATTTCAGAGTGGACTCTTTTCTCAGCCCTATGCAGAGATGCCAGGGATTAACCCTGCAACTTTCCCATGCACTGAGCTACTCAATGGAAAAATCCCATGTGGATTTGGTTCTTTGGATGATGGTCAAAATGGACATTTAATATAGGCCAACATAAAATAGCCTGAAAAGCAATTGTGTGCAACAACCCTTGGGCAGACTTCAGAAGGTGTCAAGCATGAATCTCTGCTGGAGGAAGCATGAACCGTAGATTCATAAGAGGTGCATCTGTCTGTACATTTATTTATTACTCTTCCCCATTAAGAACTTCTATTTAATTACTACATATCAATCAGTGCAAGTTGATTTTTTTAAAAAAAAATGATGTTAACATCAATAAAATAGCCATAAAGAGAAAATAGCACTACCTCACCAGAATCTTGTCTTTGAACACATTCTTAAAGATATAATTAAAAACAGCAAATGCTTGTTTCAAAGCCATACATGATGGCTCTGGCATCATGCCTACTGCAGGAAGGCTAATTACACCATAAATTAAACAGATTTTTTTTAAAAAAAACCCTCCAAACATTATGACCTTTAATAAAATTGTTTTTACAACCAGCTGTCAATAAATCAAAGAAGCTAGTGAGAAGTGAGCACTTTTCTTCTGTGAATTTCATTAGCTTCAGTTTATTTGCTTTTGTCTTTTTTTGGTGAGCTATGATGTTTTTTAATTAAAAGTTCCAGCCCATAAAAACTACTTGCAAAATGTTAGCATTACAGACCCTGAAAATGAGCCTCTCTAATTTCAGGAATTATTCAAGATTTTATGCTGATCAGAGGCTATTAAAAGAAATTGTCTATGGGAAGGGTCAGTTTTAGTTCCAGTAGTTCCAGGAAAGCCTATTCAGATATACTGCTTAATGAGTGCAATTTTTTTCTGGGGAGGTGAGCCTAACATGGAAATATAATGTGCATCTCAGTGTAGCAGTTATTTTATGCCTTCCTTTTCCTTTTCTTTTTACAGGCCAGTGCCAGAGACAGTGTACCTCCAAATGCCCATTGTTGGGAATCACAAGTGGAGAGACCACTCTTGCGCTCAGGTCCTGCTTGCAGACTTCCCATGGGCATCTGGTTGGCCTCTGGAAGAACAAGATGCTGGACTAGATGGGCCTTTACTCTGATCCAGCGGGGCTCCTCTTAGCCTGGTTTGTTTTTACTGCCAGTTCAGTTTTCTGATTTATTTGCCCTATGATGAGTTTCGTAGATCTTCATGGATGCAGTACAAAAGTCACGGAAGGCGATGTAGCTGAGAAGAGATGACGGAGGAGTGGCAGTGTCCCTCTCTTGCCGAGGAGGGATGATGGTGATGTGTGGGATGGAATGTGGGGGCAAAAGAAAGTTGAGGCATTGTCAGTGCTTCTCTCACAAGCCTTGGGTGGTAAGCGTCCCATCCAGGCAGCCTCTTAATCTACAGTGGCTACTCACCAGCAACAACAAACCACCAAAGAGAGATAGAAGCCCAGGAAGTAGAGGCTGATCCATTAGGTCAAATGGGGCACTGCCCCACCAAACCTCAGGCTCGATTCCTCCAGGCCCACTGCTTTCTTTCTTACAAGCAGTCCAGAGGGTGGCTCTGGCTGTCCTCTTCCTCCCTAACCTTAATGCTCCCTTTGCAAAACTCACCAGGAGAATGGCAACAAAACTAGAATGAGTTGGCTCTGCCTCTCATTGAGTCTGGCTCCCCCTACTGTTGGGGTGCTTGCTTTCTGCCTCACCAGTCCCAGTGGGCACCAGCCACCACTGAGCCCAGGGACTAGATCCTGCAGCAATGCCAAGAACTCACACATATACTTAGGCAGGCCCTCCTGTCCTCTCTATCTGGACCTCAGGGCTCTCCGCAAGTTGCACCCCTCACTGGCCCTCTTTCTTACCATCCTTGGGTGTTTGCCTGGCTGAGATGTGTTTTTTTAATTTATTTATTTATTACATTTATATACTGCCCCATAGCCGAAGCTCTTTGGGCGGTTTACAACAATTAAAAACAATAAAAACAAATATACAAATTTTAAAACCCAAAAAACAATTTAAAAACACAATTAAAAATAAATAAATAAAAACAATTGAAAAACACATGCTAGAATGCCTGGGAGAAGACATGGATAACACACTGCTTGCTTGCCTGGATGGAGGATGGAGAGGGGTGTGTGAATGTGTGTGCCAGCCAATGTGTGCGAATGCTCTGTACTGGCCAACTGTACAGAGGTAAAGCTGCTCTGCTCACTTTTGCCTCTGCTCCCACCGGCCACCATCATGTGGACCCAGAAGGTTGTTCAGAAAGAAATGCTGAGAAAACTCCCCCACCCCTGTCCTCAGGCAATACTGTTGCTGATACAGGGTCTAACATCATCAGGAGGCAGATCTTATACATCAATGGTGGTGCAATTTTGGTGAACTGGGGAATACTTTATATGTGGTGATTTCAGACCAAAGATAGGTTTGGACACCCAGAACAGCTTTACTTAACGATGTGTGAAGGTCTGTGAAACAGGAAACCTTTCAAATGTGGATCAATCAGCTTACAGCAGCTAGAATGCTAGTGGCTAGACACCAAAAGGTTAGTATAGGGGAATGATACCCAAAAGTTTGGTTTGTTATGAAAATGAATACAATTGGCTAAATGCACTCCAACCATGAATTCAATCGGGATGGGGAAGCTCAGGCCTAAGGGCTGAATGTGGCCCTCTGAGCCTGTCTAACTGGCCCTTGGGACTCTCCACAGCCACACCCTCTCTCCCCAGGGCACACCCCTCACCAGCCCTGCTTCGCAGCCTCCTTAGGCGTTGCTGCCTGGCTTGGAAAGTGCCCTTGAACTCTGATAATGACTCTTGCTGGAGAATAAATGTGTCTAGAAACAAGCCCACTGCACAAAAGCAAAATTCACATTAGCTAATGTGAATTTTGCCTTTGGCTCTGCTGTCTACTGGCATCTGGCCCTCAGGAGGTTGCCAAGAAGGGAATGTGGCCCTCAGGCTGAAAAAAGTTCCCCATCCCTGTATGAAAGAGTGGGGTCCATTTATAAACTAGAACCTCTTATGAAGATATTTGTATTATTGTAACTAACGGGACTGAATTGTAACATATGATGAAAAAATTAAGTAAAACAAACATCAAGGAAAAGTGAAAGATCTTAGATTTAGAACTCCTACCTCCCAACACACCACTTCATCCCCAAAGGGGAATTTTTGCCTTTTTCAGAAGTATCTTTTAGAAACACGGATGTTGGGAGACATTTTTATATGTTCTTTATTTTCTTTTGGGAGTGTTTCCCCCCTGTTATTACATTGGCCTCGGTATCAGACCGACTCCTATATGAGCTGTACTCATATGTCATAATGACATAATGCACAGTAAAAGCCCAATATTAAAACAAAACCTCTTAATGTTTATATGGTGGGTGAAATAAATCAACCTTAAATTGTTTCTAAATGCCAAGAAAGGGCAATGTAGCTTTGAATGTAACTATTGATAGAAAGGGAGGCAGAGGAAGAAAGTCAGAACAAATTCATTTGGGTTACTTAGCCCCTATGAAGAAATATGTATAAATCTTGATCTGGATTTTTCTTCCTGGATGCATCAATTGGTGAATGCTAGCTAGTTAATTGGAAATAATTCAGTTGTGCAGATCTGGTGTATTCAGTCTATTTAAAATATAGAAAGATAAAATGGGAAGGACCTTGGAGGTCAATTAGTCCAAGCCCTTGCTCAATGCAGGATCTGCAATGCAGGATGTGCAGTGCAGGATCCAACTTCTACATCTGTGACTGATTGATGTCTAACCTCTGCTTAAAAGTTTCCAGCAAAAGTGAAGGAGCCCTCCACCTCTTGAGGTAGTATGTTCCACACTCAAACAACTGAAAACATTAGGAAGTTTCTTCTAATCTTCTTAGCTGAAATCTGCTTTCCTACCATTTCCTCCAACTGGATCCAGTCCTGCCCTCTGTATTACAGACAATTCACATCTCAAGGTGAACCTTCCTAATTCACACTTTCTGAAACAATATGCCAACTGAAACACAGACCTCCTCTGAAATGTACACTGCTCCAGATTTTGCAGTGGCAGCTATCCAGCCAAGTAATGCATACAAAAATTTATATGCCAGGGTAAAATGCATATATTAGTGAAAATAACATACAAAAATGCATTGTATTAGGGGAAATTGCTTTGCAAAAAATGTGTATATTAGACAAAACTGCATACCAAAATGTGTACATTAAGAGAAATTTGCACTGCAATGCTGATGAATTTTCAGAAGGACTTTTTAAAAATGCAAACTGATGTGGAAAAGTGGAGAACGGAACTTAAGATTGGAAAAATGAGAAATGGAGGAAAACCAAAATGGAGAGATTGGTCCATCCCTAGTCAGAAAGAAAGTGATGGTGAGCATGTGAATTAAATTTCTCCTCCATCCTTACTGTGAAGCTCCTACCTTCCCTCATGGTGGTCCTAAGTCCCTTCAGAGCTCCAGGATGACTCTTCTGTCCAGAGCCACCTAGTGGGCCAATCTCTCTTTCAAAGTTAGGGCCCTTCACATCAGCTGGCACAAGCGTTAAGTTTGTTTATTTATACTCCTGAGCAGAGCTTGGAAAAGTTACTTTTTTGAACTACAACTCCCATCAGCCCAATCCAGTGGCCATGCTGGCTGGGGCTGATGGGAGTTGTAATTTAAAAAAGTAACTTTTCCAAGCTCTGCTCCTGAGGTGTAGCCTGACAACAAGGTATGCTGCCCCAGACTTTTTAAACTTTCCTTCTCCTGCTCCCCCGCCAGAGTAATGTTTGCCACCCCATTTTTATTCAGCTGCAAGCTCTCCTCTCTTATTTCACCACAGGTGATGCTCTTTTTCCTCATTCCTGCTTCAGTCACTGTCCTACTCTCACGTCTGGTTATCTTCACTTGTTTTTGCCTGTTTACTACCTGGCCCTTTGCTTGTTTCTCCTCCTCTGCCTTTGTTTCATGCTTACTAGCCCCTTCATGCTCCCTTCCTCTCCTCCCTTCTAGTCCAGTTGGTCTCACTTTCTTTTCTCCACTCTCTCCTTCCCACCAGGCCTCTGCCCTCCCTTCACACGTCCAATCTCTCTCACACTCTCCTTCTGAACCCACTAGCTGCCTACCACAAAGCATTTCCATTGGCCACACCTGGGGTGAGTGGCACTGTGCCTACAGTGTGCTCTCCCTGCAATGTCACTGTCGGTCTGACTGGCTCACCTTCTGGTTGGGTAACAAGATAAAAGTGTGAAGCATTCACTGGAAACACAAATAGGAGGTCAAAGACCAGAATGCTGAAAAGATGTAGCTTTTATTCTGTGCACAAAGGCACCATTGATTTCTTGTATATAAAAAATTTTCTGTGTAAAATATGCTAAAGCCCAACACGTTTCAGCCTGTGCAGTCAAGCCTTCATCAGGGGAAAATTAGACTCTTCAGTAAAATATTAAGACAAACTTTTTCTGGTATCTTCCTTATCATGACATGACAACAGCGATAAGGAAGATACCAGAAAAAGTTTGTCTTAATATTTTACTGAAGAGTCTAATTTTCCCCTGATGAAGGCTTGACTGCACAGGCTGAAACGCGTTGGGCTTTAGCATATTTTACACAGAAAAAAATTTATATACAAGAAATCAATGGTGCCTTTGTGCACAGAATAAAAGCTACATCTTTTCAGCATTCTGGTCTTTGACCTCCTATTTGTGTGTCACCTTCTGGTTGGACCACCAGCACCTCAGCATGCTGGGGAGGAAGCCTCCCTGCCCTCTCCTCCCACCTAGTTTTAACGTTCAGATACAGTGATGCAGAATACAGGTATATTTGCAATGCTAAACTCCTCTTTTTGTCAAAACTGGAGGATGTTGGGCTGTACATATGCAGCTCATTCTGCTGCAAAGCAATGAAGGCTGTAAAATATTATGAGTCAAAAGCCACCTGCTCTTCAGTCAGTGACTGCAGACTAAGAGATGGTTCTGTTCCTAAGGCCACCTGTTTAGATTTCATCCTTCAAAAGTTGGTTTTAATTTGTCTCCTAGGTTTGCTGTAAAGTCATCTTCCAGGCCCTAGGCAAAACAAGGTCAGAACACATGAATGATAATGGTAGAATAGCATAAACACAAATGCAGATCACATCAGATAAGCACTTGTAAGCTACATCTTTACTGTGGCAAGAAATGTAAGGGGAAAATCCATGGAAAGGTCATTGCAATGTAGGATAAAGCAAACAAAACAAAACAAAAACAAGCAAATTTCTGCTCTAAATCTGGGTGCTTATTTATTTATTTATTTATTTATTTATTTAAAAGCCTTTCTAAATTGCTTAATATTAAAAAAAATTAAGTAATATACAGCAATAACATAAAACAATAAATCAGCATTACAAAAACAGATACAAACAGGAACAGGTAAAAAGAGCAAAATTCAGCAACATGTCTCTGTCCGATGGAGCAGGGAATGCCTGATGAAAAAGATCTCAATCTCAAGATTGTGAACAGATGCCTGCTTTTCCATTTAGAAGCCATTCTAGATACAAAAGGCCACATTCTAGCACAGTTCGGTGTCCATATAAGCATGGAAATTATGGGGAGAATAAGTTGTTCATTGTATGCCAATGGACAGTGTAACTTTTTGCCCTTGCAGACTCATGGGCTACAGACTCATGGCTTTGGCCATGGAGCGTTGGATAGATTCTCCTCCATGCATAATTACTGAGTGATGGAACGAGTGGTGATTTGCAAGGAGAATGTGGTTGTGTGAAGAGGTACAATGTGATTTACATTAGGACCCTGACCTTCATTTTTCACAGTGCAATCAAAACTTCCACACCCCTGCCTCCGAGTCTTTGCTGAGCGCCACAGCCACTGCTGCATCTGCAACGGAAAGATGGAGAGGGGAAGGTCGATCAAGCCCAGTCCTGGGACAGCTCCAGGCTCGATGGATCAGGCCTGATATCATTGCATGATGGCAGCAAGACTGGCTTGGGATCCAGCAGATCCCAGTACAGCTCAGCCCTGACCTCTCCCACCATTGGAATGCTCAGTTCTGGGGCTTTCTGCTGGTACTCACCAGTGGGGACACTGCCGGTGGGCCTCCTGCCTGCCTGCCCATTCAGCAGAGCTGAGTGAAGGGACACCTCTGCTCATTTCAACTTCCCCACAGTCCAGCATAAGGAGGGTGGTTGTTGGATTGCTCTGCCAGGCCAGCTTCCAAAACCTAGCTTGCTATAAACATGGTTGCAATGGAGGCTATCAGATGTAGGACCCATTACACATCTTGGATCACTGTATTTCTACTAACTGGCAATGGGAAAAAGTTACAAAGCCATTTGAAGAAACCAGATGTCTGTGCCTGCTCTAGAATAAGTAGACAAGTTTTCTGGAGGACACATTACCAGATGCTATTCAAATTTTGAGAGTTTCATGTGGACTGAGTGAGTGATTTGTTGATGAGGTGGCTTTTTAAAATGTGGATTATTCAAAGGATATAGAGACTTTCTGGTCAATCAGTGAAAACATGTTCTAAGCACACACAATACTCCTGCCAATCCTTTTTCAATAATGCTGCCTTCAATTTGCCCAGAGAAATATGCTGTCAGCACTGGCTGTCTACCAGGATTTTCAGGTTTGGATTGGAATTTGGTGGATTCATCCTTGTTGTTTCTATTTTATTTTGAATGCTTCATTTTATGCATCAGGTCATGCAACAGCCTGGGATTTGCAGTATGTGAGAATACATGCTGAATTGTTATTGAAATGACAATACCCAAGAATTTCGTACTTAAATCAAGTACATACTGCATTTTGGGTTTTGTAGTGTTGTTGAAGGGGGTAAGGTTACAGGACATGGCTCAGCAAGAAAGGCTTACAATAGCATGGGAGCACAGATATCATGAAAAAATTGGCCACTTTTTCACATAAAGCAGGGATAGGTAACCATGGCCTTCTTGGCCTCCCATCAACCCCAGCCAGAAAGGCCAATGGTAAGAGATGATGTGAGTCGTCATCCAACAACATCTGGAGGGCCACAGGCACAGCTTGGGAAAGTTGCTTTTTTGAACTACAGCTCCCATCAGCCCAATCCAGTGGCCATGCTGGCTGGGGCTGATGCGAGTTGTAGTTTTAAAAAAGTAACTTTTCCAAGCTCTGGCCACAGGTTAGCCATCCCTGAGTGTAAAGCATGCAAATCCTGAGTTTTCTTCATGGATGACCATTTATTAATTTATGGCATTTATACCCTTTAGCAAAAAAGCTCCCAGAATGGCATACAAAAATCATTACTAACATTGCACACAGTTTTCAATCTCAAAAGACATGACACATGAGCAAAAAGGAATGGGAAGGAGGAGGGAAAAGTAAGGTCAAGCACAAGGTCTGTGCAGAACTATGTCTGGCTGCCTAGGGTTGCTTTCACACCTGGAACTTATTGCATCAGATTTTCAGATTAAAGTGGTAGCAATTTCTAAAATTCCTTTCACAATGCAGTACCTGTTGCGTTAAGGAACTGTGCCTTTGTCAGCCGATATACCGGCATTTCACACAAATGTCTTTCATGCTGCTGCAACATCTTGCTTTGGTCGCTCGCCCATTATACACATGAACATTGTAGTTCCTCCATATTTCACTGCTGTGCAAGTTAGTGTCTGGACACATGGGTGTGCATGGGAAAAGGAGGAAGGAGAAGCTGCTATCCGTGCCTACACCAGAATACCGGTACAAGTTTTCAGGCAAAAAAATAAAAATAAAAAGATGCGAACCTAAAGGGCAGGAACACATTGCATGCTGGGATGGCTGTCACATGAGCAGCTGCAGCTAACCAAAAAGTCCCACAACTTTCAAGGTTTCTCAGCTTGCAAATGGATTATTTCTGGAATCGTTTACCATGGAAATGAACACTAAACTTCCACTATATGCCACTAGATTTCCAGAACTAGCTTTTAGGTTGTGTGAAAGGTCAAATAAAATGTGCAAATTACCAGGTAAAAAATTGTTGGAATCATGGAATAAATTTCAGTGTGAAAGCAGCCTAGAAGAACAGCAACTCTTCCTGTTGTCAGAGGTGGTTCTAGTTGCTTTCCCCTGGATTGTTTATTTATTTATTAATTTTATATCCTGCCCTTTTTGATAAAAAGCAGTCCTTCCCTGGAAGCAGTCAGTCACTCTGTCTGTCTGTCTCCCCCCTCCCCCACAATCAGATCTAGCTAGTATGACGTGCAGCAGAAACAAGTGCAGCAGATTTCATGAAATAAGTGGCAGATTTTGATACCTTTGCTTCAGGTTTCAGAGCACCATTTGGAACTGCAGTTTTTGACCTGAATTCCACTTTTGATTCATTATAGTGACCTCATGACTTTTCAATGAAAAGTAGCACAGGGTGGCCGTGGCACAAACCTGTAACCAACCAAGTTGATGCCTCCTCCCAGCCATGTATTACCTTCAAGATGCTTCAGAACTGCAATGTTACTGCTGTCCCAAAGTTGGAATACTACTGAATCTCCAGTAGGCCACCATCTGTGGCTGGTAGGCATAGGCTTTGTTTGGCTTGATGAGTCACAATCAGGCCTGCAATAGTACCATATCCCATGTGTAAGCAGACTAGGGCAGGGATGGGGAACCTGTGGCCATCCAAATGTTGTTGGGCTATGTGATGTCCCTGTATATATAATACTATAAATATGGTAAATGCGGGTTTATTAGAGTATATGTGGTAAGTAGACTGAGTGAGAGAGGGGAGTACATGGGTTGGAACATTGGAGAATGTTGTATGATGATTGGCTGAGTGTTTGAGTGTCTGAATATATAAATGAGAGGATGACAGCTGAGAGGGGGTTCATTCTGTTGGTTCTGTTGGTTGGTTTTGGAGACGGTTGTTAGGTTGATTGGATTAGGCGGGTAGTGAGGCAGGTTACTGACGACTAAGAAACATAAAGAGTAACACATCTTATGAAACCACATGCTTGTTGACTAAACTTTTAAGTAATCTTGTTATTCCCTGTGTATATAAATAAATATTTCTTGGTTTACCAAAACGCCTGATCCTTGGCTGGGCTTTCACAGACCAGAAGGGTGGGCAGGGCATATACCAAGGTTGGGAAACAGTATCAATGGTGGCAGCGGTGAAGAGATAGTGTAACATCATCAGGTATCCAGAGCAACCCAGGGCTGTAATCTTTATAGTCACAAAGATACAAGGAAGTTGAGGCCTGTAAGTGCACCCAGACACAAAGTAGCAATAAGCCAGGAGGAGACAAAGGCACAGTCTCAAGGCAATATTTTTTACAGGGAGTGTCTGGTGGTGCTGCCTAGCAGGGGGATCTTGAGAGATCTTTGCTAGAGCCGGTGAGAGAACCGTTAAGAGACCAGGACCATGAGGTAGGACCATGACAAAGCGGTGACCACAGGAAGGGGTCTGATAGACTACAACTCATATCATCCTGAACATTGTGACCATGGTGGCTAGGGATGATGGGAACTGGAGTCCAACAACATCTGGCCACAGTTTCCCCATCCTTGGGGTAGGGATAGGATTGCCCTGCTTTTCATTCTCCAATTACAAAAATAATTGGATGAGCATTCCTGCTCACTGTAGCAATGGTTGCTCTATGTGGGGGAAGGGTCACATCTTTTCCAGATACAAAATATGGTATCCCTGAAGTATGTGCAATGATGCAAGGAGTTGGCCAAACTGGGCACAGCTAATAAAAAGCAAAAGGGCATTTATTTCATAAAAACTGCATGTGCAAAGGCTCATGGTTGTGTGGCAACTGGGTTCTCAAAGAAGCATGAAACTGTCAATCCAAGTCCAGGGGGTGATCAAAACATTCACAGCATGGCTGTGTTTATTACCATAGTATGACTCTGAAAGGTCATAATGGATAACCAGGCTTTTGGTGCTGTAATGTTCCAGGGAAGCATCAGTTGTAATGTGGCAAATGTTCAAAAAACTGTCAACTTGGAGGAGGAGGAGGAGAGAGATGTGACATCAGGGTTTCTCCAGCTGCACTGCTGAAAGACAGCTCCATCAGGCTCCTCCTTCAATTGCTATCAGCAGCCATTCCATCAGGCTATGGGAAGAGGAGAAAGATGGGAGTGCAGGGCTTTACTATCTCTGGTGAAAGGCTAGCAACTTTTGGCTCCTCCTCTCCTTGAAATATTTCCAGTCCGGCTGGTCATTAGAAGAACTAAGAAATCGTGCCTGAGTTTTCTTTTTCCCTTCTCCCTCCCAAACCCTTTTCCTTTACTGTTGGGTTGTCTAGATTGTCAGCCTGAATGCAGGAACTGCCTTATCATTGACATTTTAAAGCTGCTTTGGCTAGTGGAATGAAATGCTTTAAATAAATAAATAAATAAGCAAGCAAGCAAGCAACATTATGTGAATAGAACTTGGAAGGAAAGCATAGGGTCCCTTGGAAGGAAAGTCCTGGCATTCTATATCCTCAAAAACATCTGAAAGTACTGGCTGTTGGCAGTGCTTAAACTGGTGAATCATTATAAGCATTACCCTCCTTTTTGGTTTTATTTGTCAGAGAAAATGAAAGACCATTAATCTTTGCCTGTAAAGATAATAGTAGCCACAATAAATAATAATGACAAAATTACAATGTTGGGAATAACACAATCCATACTGGTAGTGTATCATCCTTCACTGTGATATATATTTACTAAGCTGTATGAAATACTATGAGGTTTACAACTAGCTTTATGTAAGCATCTTGGCATGCATGAGCTGTGTTTGATTTTTTTATGTTAACAGATAACCCACATTTGGTGGTCTTCTCTGAAATGGGCTTTGATCAGATTCGTCCTATTCAGTTTTCTGCTCAGATCAGAAAGCTAGTTAGTCTCCTTGGCATGGGAAGCTATAAAATACCGAGGAGGGCTGGGACGAGATAGAATTTTTATTACTTGGAAGAAAAACATAAATATTAGTATTTTCAGGGTTTAGTTAAGTAACTCTTTGATTTACAATTCTTTAAAAATAATACCTTTTAAAAATACGCACAATTGCTCAAAGATTAATGAAGTCAGTATTTGATTTAGCGTTCTCTGATTTACTCAAAATGAGAAAAGTCAAATTCTTCTTTGTCTACTGTAAAACCACTTCTTCAGCTTCTGAGAGACTGCTGTCATCGGTTTCCAAGATTTTGTGGTAACACCATCTATAATTTCTTTGGTATTCTTTACTAATATGCATAAATCATTACAAACTTCTTTACTAATATGCATAAATCATTACAAACTTAATATCTTTGGTATTAAGGTGGGTTTCATAATGGTATTCCATCACTTAATAAAAAACACACAGAGAATGGCCTAAAATTAGACCATTGGTGACACCACCAACAGAATAAATTCTAAACTTTTCCAGACAAAGGTCTTTTCCTGTGGGGTTGACACTGTTTTCTTTTAACACTTATTAGAACTTGGCCCCATCACATGATACTCCCATCCCCATGGAAGGGAGCATCTGGGGTAGGCTTGCTTCTGAGGGACAGCTGTGAGGAAAGACAGCAGCCTTTTAAAAAGTCTACACCATACATTTAAAGCATATCTAACATGCATTTAAAGGATATGACTTCCCCCCCAAAATCATGAGGAGTGTAGTTTGTTAAGAGTGCTGGAAATTTGTAGCTCTGTGAAGGGGATTCTTTGGGGGAAGTTATGTGCTTTAAATATGCGTTAGATGTGCTTTAAATGTATATTGTGGTTCTGCCTAAAGCTGCAATTGACTGATTCAACAAAAACTGATGTTTTGGGTATATTGGACTCCACAGAGTCTTTTTTTTTATTATTATTTTTTTACAATAATTTTTATTCAAATTTTCATAAAACATAGAAAACAAAATCATAAAACATTCAAAGACAAAAAACAAAACAAAACAAAAATGATTAAACAAAAAAAAATAAAATGTTGACTTCCCATTTGTCACATATCAAATCAGTTATAGGTCTACAATATATAACAATCCTGTCTCTTAAATCATATTATAAAATCACTTTCCTCCAGTAGTTATCTTAATTAATCATCAAATCTCATAAACATTACTTTATTCTTTCCACAAAAAGTCAAAGAGAGGTTTCAATTCTTTAAGAAATATATCTATCAATTTTTCTCCAAATAAACATGTCAATTAATCCATCTCGTTAATAATTATAATAATCTTATTGTCATAACCATAGTCCAAATAAACATTTCGATTAATCCATCTCATCAGAATCTGTTAGGTCCAATAATTTCAATAGCCATTATTCCATTATCCCTATTAGTTCCATCTTCCATCTTCAATAGTCCTGTTAAGTCCAGTAATTTCAGTGTCCAATCTTCCATTATCAGTAGTCCATAATAATCTTGCTGTTGTAGCCATAGTCATATAATAAGAGTCTGATGGGAATTTCCTCTATCCCAAATATTTTCTTGCCATCCATTCTGAATAAGTTGCTGAAATACTGTTGTAAAGTCATATCTGTGTTCTTCTTTTTTACAAAATGCACTGGCTCATCTCTTAAGAGTTTTTCCATTGTCACATGGCTGCAGTTAATTCCATAGATTTTCTCTATATCAAGCTCCATCACATCATTCCAGTCCAGAAGATTATCCAAGCCATTGATAACTTTATCTCTAATAACTTCATTAATTTCTTCAGAGATAACGTTAAATTCCAAACAGTAGATTTTATTTCTAAAATCCATAAACTCCAGATCTTTTTCCAATTCCACATTTGTTCCAATCTCCAGGACTTGTATCTTCCCTTTATTTTTTCTTTTCTCATCTCTGATCTCATTCTCCTCTCTCACAGGATCCCCTAATTCTTTAAGCTCCTGCGTCATTTTGCTCAGTTCAATTTTCAGCTCCTTACTACCCTGTCGCAGGGTTTGTTTCGTTATCTCAATCTCATCCATTATTTTCTGAAACATAATTACTTCCAGATTCTCAGCCACTTTCTTGATTGCCATTTTTAAAACCACGAAAACAAAGCAAAACAAAAATAAAGAAGAACCACTTCTTATTTCAGCAACAATTGGGTTAATATTCCAGGCTTGATGACATCACAGTATAAACAGAGCAACCTGCCTTATCTCTCTATGTTCAAGAATGCAAAACAAATTTAGTTCCCAGCATCAAAACAGTTAGTGGCGTCGTGAAGAAGCAGATTCGTCAAAATAAAATAGACCAAAAAGAGAATAGTCCCAGACAATATAATATTCCTCGGAATAGAAATCAGGAATAGAAATCCCTCTTCTGTTTATTATCTTTAGAATGCACTTCCAGGACAGCTTTTTGCGACAGAAACAGAGATAAGCTGTTAATTTCGTGAATAACAGAGAAGAGCTATATCTCACCCAGAAGTTGTCCAAAGCCGATCAATCTGACAAATCTCCTTTTGCTGCAACAATTTAAACCAAGTAAAAAAAATAATAGAAAGAAGGGTGCTTGCCTGTTAGTCCGTTCTCTCTCCACAGAGTCTTTATAGGAAGGAATTGGATAGATGCTGGCGATGTGATGCTGATAATGTCTTGTTGAGGCATATGATGTGGGTATGTCCTGTGGTGTGTGTTTTTTTTGTCAGAAATTGTTATTAACTTTGTTTCAGAAAACTCGTTGATATTGGCAGATGCTCACACACTTTTAAATTATATTCCTGTGATGTGGAGAGTGACAGGTAGACAACAGAAGTGGATTGTGTAAACTCTTGTGTTTACCAAGAGATTCATACTTCAGGGTTGGAAGGATAAACACCCACCATCCATTACTCAATGGTCTGAAGAACTTACTGCCCTTTCTACATTTGAGCATATATCTTATAATTGTCAATTTCATTTGGACATCTATTGGGACATTTGGACTACTTACATTAATCTCCATGTTTAAATTTGGATTGATGGATTATTATTATTGGTACTCAGAGCTGATGCTCTTTCTTTGTTATTTCTGTTACAAGAAAAAAGAGAGGGTTGTAAACTAAATCCTACTCAGAGGAGACCCATTGAAATTAATGAACCAAATTGGTCATGTCTGTAACTTTAATGGGTCTACTCTGAGTAAGACTAGCATTGAATATCACCCTTAAAGTTGTAAGAGGTAATTGTTAAGAGTGCTGATATGGATGTCAGCAAACCCCACCAAGAAAAAAAGTATATCCCATCTTTCATCTGAGGAGCTCAGTGGGCACACTTGGTTCTCCTCCCCCCTTCATTTTACCATTGCAACAACCCTGTGACGTAGATTAGGTTGAGAGATAGTGACTGCCCAGAGTCACCCAGTGGGCTTCATGTCTGAGTGGAGATTTGAAACTGGGTCTTCACAGTTTGAGTCCAATGCTCTAATCCAGCCTTTCCCAACCAGTGTGCCTCCAGATGTTGCTGGACCACAACTCCCATCAGCCTCAGCCAGCATTGCCAATGGTCAGGAAAGATGGGAATTGTGGTCCAACAACATCTGGAGGCACATTGGTTGGGAAAGGCTGCTCTAATCACTACACCACCCTGGCTCACTGTGTTCAGAATTGCAGGTTATTCTAAATGGTGCTAGTAAGTGCAAAAAGAACTTGTGAACTATCTTGCAGTGATGTCATGGGCATTGACCAATAAGTGTTGGTGGCATTTGTGAAACTACTTTTCCTGAGCTGTAAATATCAATACACCTGACAAGCCAAGACCTGTTGAAGGAACTCACAATACCAGGAAATTATCTGAGTGCTCAGCAACTGTAGGAATGATGCAGGGGAAGGAACATATTAGGGATAATGGCACAGTTTGTCATTGTTGTTACTGTGATTCCTAGATAGTCTTCCTCCCCCCATTTTTGTTCTTGCTGTGACCACCATTTGTTTTCTTGTCACAACTAATTTTGAACATAAACCTTTGGCAAGCTGGCCTCATCTGCGACACATTATACTGTGCCAGGAAGTTAAGGATGGCACAGAGAAGGCAGCGTGCAAAATAGCATCTTGCCTATCCCTTCCACTCAAACTGTATTGGGTTATTTGTGTTTGTAAGGGTGGGGGAGAAATTCAATTCAGTCCACATTTAAAGGCAAACCTACCTAATTTGCACTTTCCAAAACAATACAAACTGAAATAGAGGCATCCTTTGAATTTTGGACTTCTCTGAATTTAGCGATGCACTTCTCCAGCCATGTTATGTGTGCAAAAATACAGATACTAGGGTAAAGTGTGCATGAAAATGCATATTTTCAGTGAAAATAACATTGAAATGCATTATGTTAGTGAAAACTGCAAAAATGTGTCTATTTGGAAAAATTCACACTAAAATGCTGATGAATTTGCATTATTTAAAAAATAATAACAGTTGTAAACTGATCCGGAAATGTAGAGAACTGAACTTAAGAATGGAAAAATGAGAAACTGAAATTGAGAGATTCATCCATCCCTAGATTGTTACCATTTCTTCACCGTTTTTCACTCTAAGGGCCTTTCCACAGAATAACCACAATCTAGCAAGGTTAGGTGTGCATAAGCCAATCAAAAACAAATGGTTAAGCATGCCTAATGATGCAGCAGTGTGGCCAATGAGTTTGAAGTGCGACAAATGTACAGAAGTACAAAGGAAGGTCAAATTCTAGCTCAGTATTATCTTCTCTGAGGTTGCTTCCAGACGATCTGTTTATTGAGCACTCATCCTGAGTTTGCACAATGTTTGTGAGGTTAGCTTATGCTTGCTATTTATTGACCATTAATTCTGATTTGTTCGCAAGAAGGTTATACAACCTTGCATCAAGCAAGTGTTATCCCCATACTTCCCAATGCATTTTCCTGTCACTCTCTTTATCACACAAAGTCCAGTTTGGGGAAAACAGGTTTGTTGTGCAAGAGAGCCAAATCAACTTGAAATGTGCAACCTGAATTTCCCGGTATGTGATCAATTCCCACCCCAAAGTAACAGCAGTCTAGAAGTGCCTGAGTAGACCAACTCTCCAGGATCTCAGGTAGAGGTCTTCCTGTGATCTATATGCTATCCATGTCCAATATCCATGTGCTACCTGATCCATATAACAAGAGATGTCAAGGAGTGAACATGGGACTTTCTGCATGCAAAACATATCCTCTGCAAGTGAGCGACTGCCCTTCCTGTAACTTTCTTCTCATTCTTGTGCACCTTTTAGGTGTCTTCCATCATCGAGGGAATTTCCCTAGCAATAGCAATGTTCCCAATATCCTAAACATGATTTGGATATTGAGGGCATGTCTAGGCTGATTAGCTCCCTCTTGCACCCTGACTCCCTTGTGTATGAATTTGTCTGCCCCATCCATGGTTTGCTTTAACCATTAGGTACCATTACATGCACATTGGTGTGAATCATGGCAAATTAGGAGTGCTTCAAAATCGGGGTTTGAAAACCTTTCAACTCGGTTACAAACTCTGGGTACGAGTGCAAACCTGGCTAGAAATAATCACAGGCATGTAACGCTATGCAATAGGCCACATTCACACTGTACATTTATTCCAATATTATTCCCCTTTAAACAGTCATGGTTTTCCCCAAAGAATTCTGGGAAGTGTAGCTTGTGAAGGGTGCTGATAGGTTTTAGGAAAGCCATATTCCCCTTATAGACTTGCAATTCCCAGAGTTCACTGGAAAGAAGGACTGACTGTTAAATCACTTAGGGAATTGTAGCTCTGTGAGGAGAACAGGGATCTCCTAGCATCTCTCAGCGTCCTTCACAAACTACACTTCACAGGATTCTTTGGGGAAACCATGACTGTTTAAAGTGGAATAATAGTGGAATAAATGTACAGTGTGAATGTGGCCATAGTTAAAGCAAATCATACAAATGAGGAGAGAATGTGTGTGAGAAGGGGAAGGAGAGAAGTAGTCTTCTCTGAGATAATATAATGTTCCATGTACATGAATTTTCTTTTTCTATGGAGAAGCATTGTTCTATCATGTATTACCCCCCCCCATAGTCTGAAGTGGTACAATCCAGGCTAGGAATGGATGCCAGTTTCTCATTTTTCCACTCTGGAGTTCAGTGTTGCCCAACATGCAGACTTTTGCAAGGAAATTCCCAAAATACAATGCATTTTTGTATATTATTGTTGCTAATATACCCCCCCCCGCACCCTCTTCCCTAATCTGTACATTTTTTGTATTTTTTTTATGGGAGAACTGCATTGCAGGAGTGTGAATGTTGAAGGGTAGCTGCTCTTTGGCTCATGTATTGGGTCAGGGAGTACAAATTAGGTATAAAATGCAAACTAAACAAATTTCTTCTGCATTCCTAGTCCAGTCATGGGTTTGCCACTTCATCTGCTCTTTCTGTGAACCCCCAGACCTAAGTTGCATTGACTTCGGAATCCTGAAGCCTGACTGACCCATTTATCCATTTAAACATCAAAATGTTTCATTCCAATGCTGCTCATCCCTTCTACCTCTGCTCTCTGTGGACTATATTTTGCAGCTGTAAGATGCCTCTATTTTGCTTTCTGCCTTTGCCCAGCAGAGGTATAAAATGTCTCTAGCAATCTCCTCAAATTAAAGGAACATGTGAATGTTTGAATTAATCTTAAAATGAGACAGATGATTATTTCATTTCAGTCATTTAAATCAATTATGCCCTATTAGAATAGGAACAGAAGAATAGATTAGAAGGCCATGCGTAGCGATCTGTTTGCATTTAACTGTGGTTGGATTTCCCCCCCCGAACAGCTTCTTCTAATATCTCTCCTTTGTGATGTTTTAATGGATGCCAATTGGCTCTGCTGGGATGGAAATATACCACAATAGTTTGTCCATTACATTGAAATCTTGGAGATATTGTTTCCTTCTTTGTACCCAACACTGCATGATTTTATGTGAAATTGCTTCGGTGCACACTGTAACTAATCAGATTTGTCTGGAAACAATCACCGCATCTTGTACAAATGTTTACAATAAATATATAAGAGTTGACTGATGCTATCTGGCTATCAATCTTCATAGACTGGCTCAAAATTGGTCCCTGAATTTTTTTAAAGGAAGGTTTTTTAAATGCAATATTATAATTTGAGAGGATAAAATCTTTGCTGCTTAATTACGTGATTCTATGCAACACTTTGGAGGCAGCTTATGGGGACTTGTGTAATGCTGAAGTGCTGTTTTCATGGGGATAGCATAGTCATGTACATGAATTATGAGTTTGAAGACTTTGGCTTAAATCATAGCTGTGCCGTGAATTCTGTTTAGGGACATAGTCATATCAGCCTCAGCTCCCCTTCTGTAAACATAGAAATAATATACCAGATTAAGGCTGCAATCCAATATATGTCTACTCAGAAGTAAGCTCCATTGGGTTCAATGGGACTTATTTCCAGATAAGTGTATATTGGATTGTAGCCTAAGACATGGAATGAAGGCACAGAGCCAGTGTCAATTGTTGGGGGCCAAGGCCTCCACAGGATCTCTTGCACTGATACTTTCACTGGGCCCAGCACACTGAGCAGCCAGGTTTGCACACTGCAGTTTTTAATTTCCCACAATGCTCCTGACTTGTGCCACTCCTGGGAATTATGGGAAATATAAAATGGTGGCTTGTAGCTGATGTCAGGTCAATCTGCAGACATGGGCCAATCAATATAGGAGGGGGTCCCAGAGTGCCCTTTTCCAGGCACTCCTCAACCTCAGAGTGAGGCCTGTGAAGGCAGATAAAAGAGCGAAGTTGTTGGAGGTCTAAGTCTGGTGAGCATTTGGTAGGGTGGCCACTTATGGATTGCCAAAAAAGAGAAAAGGCAGCATCACTTCTCCAACCTCTGATTTGCATAACATTTGTGTATGCTAATATATATGTCTAGATACTTGGCCATTTTGACCAGACCCTGTAAGATTGTGAATGGCAATTAATTCCACTGAACTGCTTTTTTGTCTGCCATAACTTCTGTTACCAAGTAGTCTTATTTTTAATACTTAATACTATGTTTGTAATTGTGGTTGGTTGAAAATACAGATTGACTTGACTTGACTATATGTCTAGATATATGTCATTTACAAATAATTACTATAATTTAAACAGAAGTGCAGTGCCTCACCTTGGAACCCTGTGTATGGGGCCTTGAATTGCATAATGGAAAAGAGGCAGGACACAATGTAATAAGCAAATAGTGGCCTTCTTTACAGGCTTGTTAAGCAATTAGGCAAAACCAGTATCTAAATATCAAGTGCTTCAACACATCCTAAGATACTGTTAGCAACTAAGCATTGGTAAATTCCCCTTGGATGCTCTGGAAATAATTAGGAGAAAATGAATTAATTTCCCTGCTATCTCCCAGATGTACAAAAATTAAATTTCAGATTAATAATAATCAGATCAGGTCCCAGGGAGACCATGTAGCAGCTTCTAAGCTGCTCGTGGAGGTATACTTACCACCTTGACTTTTTGCGTTACTTAATAGTAGTAATGGTGAAGATTACTTCATTTGTAGCCTGGATGATACAGCAGGGTCTTGGGCAGGGTTCCCATGCATCTGGGCATCTTTAATGCCTCTGGGGAAGCTAGGAAGCTGTGCTACATGGCTCTCAGCTTCCACAGATGCACCATACATCCATGCATGATGCACCACCCAAGACTTTGCAGCTTTCTTCAGGCTGTGAATGGACCTCTCCTTGCTGTGTCTGGGAATCAGTGCCAAGTGCAGGCAGCATAGGAAAGTACCCAACTTGTGACCTTGATGATGTTATCAGTGTACCCCAGGGCTTGGGGGCCAAAAGGAGCCTGATCAGGATCCATTTCAGAATGGACCTGGAGATAAACACTGAAGGTATGGGGGTCATGCAAAACATTGCTGTTGAATGTGGATCCTATTCTGTGAATGTCAGAAATATATTATTTGCCAAAGCTATATAAAAACGAGGCATCAGCAGGTTTGGGGAGCCACATGAGGACTGAGCATGGAATAGTGACCAACTTGTGGGAGTAAAAGACAAAGAATAAAAACTGGGGGAGAGGGTGAAATGGAATGCGCCCTCCTAGAGAAGGGCATGGCTGGCTGGAATCCTTATCAGGAGCTCGGCGCAGGGGAACATTTTGTTGCAGGCCCCATTTGTTACAATATAAAGCTGATCTGTTGCCAACCTGAGCTTCATTCAATGTAACCTTTCACTGACTTTAGGTCAATGAAAAGCAGCTCTTTGATAAGAATCTAGGAATCCTGAATTTAGAAATCTGGAATGGGAGTCTGCACATACTGTTGCAAAGTTGCCCCAGGTAAACAGGTGGTGTTATAACATTTTATGACCTATGGATGAGAAGACAGTTATTATACATTTTATGACCCATGAAAGCATACCATTTGAAAAACTGACCTGTGAGATGTTTGTAATATCCTGATGTGCTTGAGTGTATGTGGAAGAAATAGCTGATCTTGACTTTATTTCTACTCTCTGAATAAAGTCCTCCGATAAAGCCAAACAAACTTTCTTTACAGCATGGGCTCCTTCTGGGAGGAAGGGTGGGATATAAATTTAATAAATAAAATAAAATAAATCTAATATCTCTTGTCTCTATGTCAAGCTAAGAGTTTGATTTTTCAAATGGAGGGAATCTAATGCTTTGGTGCTCAGCCGTGTGTTCTGGACCATAAACACAGCTGGTCATTATGAAGGCAACTTTGATGACAACCTACTCCCCATGCTGATGCAACAGCTGTCTTTGTGGTGTTGCTGTGTTCTTTCTCATTGGACCTGGCATTGCTCTAGTGAGAATGAGTTGGAAAAAGGCAGGATTGATTCCCATATACCATTATGCCAGTGTGGTGTGGTGGCTAGGATGCTGCACTAGGACAGAGGTGGGAAAGCAGTGGCTCCCCAGCTATCAGCTGTTCAGCACTTATAGCAAGCTCCACTAGGATTGGCTGCTGATCCATGCCCAAAGCAGGGCTTGCTATAAGCACTGGACAGGGATTGGCTACACTAAGGAGTTCCTAAAATATGTGTTTTAAATTGTATATTTGTTTTAATGTTTTTGATTGCTGTAAACTGCCCAGAGAGCTTCGGCTATGGGGCGGTATACAAGTGCAATAAATAAATAAATAATTGGAGTTCCTGACAGGCAGTTAAGGACGAAAGGGTAGAACTGAGAGCACATTGAGAGTATGCTCCCAATTCTTTCTTTTGAAGATGGGTCACCTGACATCAGATTGGCAGCCCCATGGGGGACGTGGGCCTGCAGTGGGTGGGGCATCTCAGTCCTGCTCCCCACATTTGCCCTGCAGCAAGGAGTCTGCTGTAATTGAGTCGGTCTACATGAATAGAAAAGGGTTCCCTCACTGCAGACATTCAGCCCTGAGAAGGTGGGGGTCTGCAGGAACACTGAAGGTGATGTGTGGAAGGGGTGAGGACTATGGGCCTGTTCCTGCTTTCTCTCCAGCAGGGCAGAGAGAAGTGCAATAAAGAAACAGAACAGGATAAATCTGCTCATAGCTAAATATGTGATTTTAACACAATTACGGTTTGAGCAGCGATCTGTAAGGTTCCGACTCTACAGCAGTCCTATTAACTATAGTAATATTGGTTTGTATTTATGATTTTGTGGAATCCATGCCTAGAGTATGCTTGTCTCATATGCTGGCTAGAAAAAGTTAATTGATCAAAGTTGAAGTTCCAAATCGATTAACATTGCAAAAGTGGTAAGGTCAACTTTGCTTCATCTGAACAATACCATGTTAGGAAGCTTATTGAGAAAAGATTGGAACTTAATTTGTATTTCTAGCATATTCAGACAGCAGCAAGTGGTGTAAAGAATAAAACCACAACACAAAGCCATCGGCCCTGGTGGACTAATGGAAATTTAAATCTGATTAAAAATCAATTAAAAATCCATTTTATTGTGAGGATGGGTTTGATAGCTGTCAGTGTGCAGGAAAATAAGACATCTGGAAAATCACTGTGTACTTCTGATGGCTAGCATAACTCAACATATGTGTCATTTAATTATTATTATTATTATTTATTAAATTTATTAGTTGCCCATCTGGCTGGTTTACCAGCCACTCTGGGCGACGTACAACATAAAAACATATAATTCACATTAAAACCTTAAAATTCCAACACACCAAGATTTATTTAGTTTCTATTAATTTTTCAGAAAGTATGGCTTTTATGCATTATGCTACAGCTTTTCATGACTTAGGCCCAACTAGATGGCTGCTTAATATGTAGCATACAGCTATGAATCTTGTTTTTCCTTAAATCATTACACGTGCAGGGGAGCTCAATTCTTCCTGGGAAGGCAGTGCGCAGGGAGGGGTGACTTAGCCCTTCACTCCCCCTCCCTGATTGGAATGGAGATCCTCCCCAATGTGGCTAGCAGCCTTTTCAAAAGACCTCATTTGCACCATCTTACCCCGTCGTTGTAAGAAAAATGTATGCAGCAGCCAGCTAAAGAATTAAGTGAACATCTAATTTGGTATTTAAACTGTGATGCTTCCCTCATACAGGCTCTTCTTTTATGGCAGGGGTGCAGATCCTCAGGCTCAGGGGCTGGATGTGGCCCTCAAAGCCTCTCTGTCGGGCCCACAGGACTCTCCCCACCCCATGCCTTCTCCCCATGCCACACCCCTCACTGGCTCTGATCCACAACCTCCTCAAGTGCTCTATGTGTCTTTCAACTGTGATGTTGCCACTTTCTTGCCTGGATGAAGGATGGAGAAATTGCCTTCACAAAATTAGCACTTTCTGAAACAATATATGAACCAAAACACAGCCACATCTTGAAATTTGTGCTTCTCTGAATTTTGCAATGTAGTTCTCCATCCAAGTAATGTATACAAAAATGCAACTGCTATGGTAAAGTGTGCATATAAATGCATGTGTGAAAATAACATACAAAAATGCATTATATTCGGGGAAATTGCTTTGCAAAACTGTGTATATTTAATTAGGCAAAATTACATAGAAAAATGTATATATAAGGAGAAATGCACCCTAAATTGATGATTTTTTTTTTAAAAAAATCACAAACTGACTTGGAAATGTGGAAAACTGAAGACTGAAAAAATGAGAGAAACTGAAAGTGACATATTCACCCATCCCTACCATTGGCATGCCCTCTCCCCTGGAAGATTGCCCAGGAGGCAGCACATGCCTTGATCTAAACAAGGTTCCTTATGCCTGTTTTAAAGGAAACAGAAATAAAAATTAGCATAGAACAAAAGTGCCCCATTAGCAAAGGTCAAAAGTTCCCAACCCTTTGTTTAAATCTAGCTGCATTTGCTTGTTATTTTTAAAAATTATGAGATTCTAAGCAAGTAGCAGTTTTACTCATTCTTGTATCTATGGCTTATTTCTCCAGTGTGAGTGGTTGCTGTGCCTTGGAAACTGTAAATAGCTTTGAAACACACACACACATTCACATGCTTGCATGCTCACATTTGCTTGTAAAAATATGAACATCATTAAATCAGGTAAAAATAAAAAGATATACTCTTGGAAAAATGAAAGGGCATCTATAAAGGCAGTAAGTAATGTTGTTTTTGAGATCCGATCCAACCAAAATGCAATATATTTTAATGAACATACATATTTTGTAATCACCCACAAGTTAAAAGCAGGAATACAGCAATAAAAGTCTTCAAACAATCCCCCACATCCTTTGATTTATTGTCTAGTGAAAATTTTAATAGTGTAAGTTCAAAACTTGTTTGACTATAAGTGCTTCAAGGATTTTTACAGCTGAAATATTTCATATATTTTTCATAATTTCAAATAAAGATCTAAAATCAGCAGTGACCTGGAAGTTGCCTTTCTTTCTTGGGTCTTCCTACAATTTATTTATAAATCCCCACAGAAATTTTGATGCTTTATGACCCAATAACTTTGGAATATTTTAGGTCTTGATGCTGTATTAGCCCTATTCGGTTTGGCACAAAACACACCATTTCCCATCATTTTTACAAAAACTGAGTTTTACATCTTCATGGGAAAGTAGCCAAGAGAGGAAAATAATCCAAGCACATTCTATTCATCTTCACAACAATGTTTGAGAAGCAAATTATACAGAGTTTACTCAAGGAGTACATTTTTTAAAAATTGCTTGTTGCACATGCATTTAGCAGTTTAACATTTTCTGTGTTTTTCAGGAGGTATCTTTTCAATTAATTCCCCTTCCCTTTATTCTGATTTTGCACATGCGCACCTATTTAGCAATGGTAACAGGGGTGTTCATCTGCCTGTGCACAAAGCTGGCAACCTTTTTGGGGGAATAAAGTGAATAGATTGGCTGTTATGAGCGGAAGGCATTTGTATGCATTCTCAATGAGGTTTAGATGCCATACTGCAAAAGGAACAACGTGTTAAGGAACAGAAGTTTTATGTTGCACAACACGTGCATGCCTAAGGAGAACAGCTTTGCGCCATTGGTGCGGGCGCCTTTCTGGTGAGGCACATGGCTCCCGGGAACAATGGGAGGAGGATACCTCCTCCTGCCTGCTCTAGTTTTCATGGGATTGCTGGTAATCTCAGGTGATCCTGCGAGAGCCTCAGAGAGGTGGAGATGGAGCAAGGCCTTAAAAAGGCTTGGCCCGACTGAAGCTGGCCTCTTTCTTCATGTACTGGCTTTCCCATGCGCCCTCCCTCACTTTTAGTGTGTCACGGAGCTGTGCAAATTGGCATTTGATTGAGCAGGTTTTTCATCTGTCCCTCCGTGGTTTGCTGTGCAATTGTTAGGCATTCATTGCTTCCGTCACAACTTAAGGTGGAAATAGCATTAGGCAGGAAACCTATAAGGAGTCTAGTGGGGTACTTGCTGGCCACACTCCTAGCTCAGGAGTGGCTAGGCCTCATCCAGCTCACAACCACCCCCACTAGTTGCTTTTAAAATAGCTTTTAAAGATGTTTTAAATATGTTTTTAAGATTTTTTGCAGAGCTTGGAAAAGTTACTTTTTTGAACTACAACTCCCATCAGCCCAATCCAGTAGCCATGCTAGCTGGGGCTGATGGGAGTTGTAGTTCAAAAAAGTAACTTTTCCAAGCTCTGATTTTTTGCTTTAATATGTTTTAAAGCCTTTTGTTTTAGATATGTTTTAAAGTGCTTTTAGTGTTTTTGTTTGTCACCCTGGGCTCCTTCTGGGAGGAAGGGCAGGATATAAATTTAATAAATAAATAAATAGTTGCCAAGCAGGATCACAGGTGGATGGGCAGATGCCTTGCGTGGGTTTAATGCTGATCATCTTCCAAGGGTGTTTCCCAGCAGCTTTTGGATTCCAACTAGTTGTTGGACTGACTCAGCATTCCCTCAGCATGGGCTGATGGCATAGAAGCAGATCCATGCCCTGCTGTCATGTCAGCCCTGCTTACTTGTTCCAATCAATAACGCTGTGGCCTGTTTTCACCCACAAACCAACTGTTAGCTGTTTTATTCCCATTGCATAAGGGGGTGATGCATCATGTGCCTGCCTCACAAGCATTGATCACACAATAAACCTTCCAGGAAACACTCAAAGTAAGTGTAAGTATGAGTGCATAGGCTTACTCATGAAACTCTGGTCTAACAGCTGGGATTGCACAAGCAGAGCCTTTTAAAGTAAAAATCTGCTAATCAGCTCTTTGGAGATGGGAGGAGGAGATTTATTAATTCACCTGAATCCCTCTTCCTCATCAAATGGCTGATTGTTCAAACAGAGAGAGAGAGAGAGGGTTTTTCCCCCTTTGGTGGGGCAGGACAAGCCCATTACCAGTGGGTGGCCAGGCTGGGCACTGGCCAAGGGCCCCTGCTGCTAAGGCTGGGTGGGTATATCTCCCACTCCATGATCTGTGCTAGCATCAGGTCATGGAGTATGTGCCTTGCAACCCAATGCTAGTGCAGATTGTGGAGTGGCAGCCACACTTCCAGGCAACATCCCCCTGCCACCAGCATGGGCTGGCTGTGCAACTTCCTGCAGCACTGCAGTGCTGTGTCAATGCCCTGCATGCGCATGCGCCCCTGCCATCTTAGGTGATGGCAGGTGTGCACTAATCTGCTGACACAGCCAGGCCTATCTAAGACCCTGGTGGCGTCGGCAGTAGTGCCATGACTGTCTTAAAGGGCCCGCTGCAGTCTGGTGCCAGCCCTGGTACAGGTATAGCCTAGCAATGAATACTGAAGTGTCTGGGGCAGCTATGTGGACACATTTATTCACATGTTTGCCCCATTTACATATAAAGCAGGGGTAGTTGCTGCATGACTGATTAATGCATCCAAATGTGAGTGGGGTGGAACTCTCCCCCCTGCATTTCCTCCCCATGCTGCATTGGGTACTTTCCCCCCCCCCACTTCCATAACCAGCAGTGGAACTGGGCTGAGATGAGAAAAGTGCCTCAGTCGATGATGTGTGAAGAGGTAAGGCATGGTAGAGGGAAGGATTCAGCTCCTGTCATCCATATACCCCTCTTGGAGGTCCTTGGCTGAGCGGCAGAGCATCTGCTTTGTGTGCACAGGTTCAGTCCCTGACTTCTCCAGGAAGGTCTGGGAGAGATCCTTGCCTGAAACCCCAGAGAGCCATTGCCAGTCAGTGTAGATGATACTGACCTAGATGGAACAATGGTCTAAGGCATCTTACTTTCCTATATAAAAATACAACCTCACTCTCTTCCTGCTTTATGTTTATACATGAATTGGGGCAAACACATGAACAAAAAACATGGCTTGTCCTGTGGCTGGCCCGTAGTCAAGTTTTCGAAGCTGTAAACTTGGGATGCATACATTGATAACTGCAGGATGCTTGGAAATGCAAGGCTGCCCCCCCCCAAATAAAAAGATGTCAATTTAATGACAAAGGATGTGGAAACAGATGTTTCATGCAAAGAATGGAAGCTGTGGCATTCCTTTAAGGTTTTCAAATTCACTTCTTGTCAGATGGGTTGGTTAAGAGAGAAAATGAATGAGCTGTGCTTAGTTTTATTATGCCACCTTCTGATATGGGAACCCTTTGCTCTATTTATTATTATTTGATTTATATCCCGCCCTTCTATATCCCAGTAGGAGCCCTAGAGCCCTTGCTCTAGGAACAATCCTGAGCATTGCTCAGCTGACTGAGGCATGCCTGCTGCAATATTATTTGGAAAGCATTTAGGGATTAAAGTATGGGAAGATATTTATGTTTTACAGCATAATTTTAAAGGGGGATAGGGAGATTGTTGCAAATAGATGGCTACAACCAATAAAATCATTAAGAAAAGGACTTGTAAAAATTGTTAAAATTTTTAGGTGAAATCATGCTTGAAAGCAGCGATGAGGAACCTGTGACACACCAGATGTTGT
Organism: Rhineura floridana; assembly: GCF_030035675.1. Classification (NCBI taxonomy): domain Eukaryota; kingdom Metazoa; phylum Chordata; class Lepidosauria; order Squamata; family Rhineuridae; genus Rhineura; species Rhineura floridana. Next base: position 177,274,629 of record NC_084483.1, read on the forward strand.
TGGACTACAATTCCCACTGTCCCTGACCATTGGACATGCTGGCTGGGGCTGATGGGAGTTGGAGTCCAACAACTTCTAGTGGGCTTCAGGTTCCCCATCTGTGCCTTGAAGGGAGAGGACATTGGCATCAGTGGCTCAGTATATTTGGCTCATTGGCATCAATGGCTCAGTGCTTTTGGTAGGTTACAAAATGATCCAAAGTTTTTCTTCTGATAAAGACAGCCATTAAACTATATATTTGACCTGCTTTCTCTCAAACTCCATCCTTGGGTAACTTTATACAAAATAGTCCCTTGTTTACAGTGGAATTTTCGGCGGCCATTGGCATCAGCTTAATTATTGTCTTATATATCAGAATGTGAACCTTTTGCCAGAACTGAACTTTTAAAATATAAATACAAATGTTTTATTTGCAGTGGAATGTGAAGCAACAATGAGCATAGTATTTAACCAAAATTAAAGGTGTAGAGGCCTAGTGAGATTTTTAAACCCAAATCAATCATAGACTTTAGCAGAGAAGCAAATGACAAAGAATTCAGCAATGTATCTGTTTCTTGTTTGATGAGATTCTACTGCCACAACTAATAGAGAGTGGCTTGTCTACACATAAAGCAGAAATGCCAAATAATCTTTTTACATTCAAACATCCTCAACCACCTACCTCAGAGTAGCCCCAATGCAGACAATGGGATTGCTCTGGAGTAGCACATGGGAGATTGTGGTCTTGGTGAACCAGATTACTTTAGAGCCATCTGTACTATCTCCCCCCCCAAAAAACTTTTACACTGTGAATAGCTGTTTCTGAATCTTCCCAGACTTCCACTGGGTTTGCTGTCATGTCATTTCAGAGACGAATTCCATAGAAAGAGGGAGATATGATATACGGCAGGGGTCATTGTCTCAGGAGTGATAAATGATGGAAGGAGAAATGTAAGAAATGCAACCACTAACGGATATTTAAAGGAAGTGTTAACTTTTCCCACTTAGAATTTTTTTTTTTTAAAAAAAAAAGACTTGTGATGGCTAAAAAGATTTTTTATCAGCTTAACTGATTTCATGACTATGTATGTGTATGTATGGTACACACCATACATTTAAAACACTTCCCTCCCTCAAGAATCCTGGAAACTGCAGTTTACTGCCCCCCCCGAGCTACTTTTAACAAACTACAGTTCCCAAGATTATTTGAGGGAGGGTCAATGTGCTTTAAATGTATGGTGTGTATGCAGCCTGAGGCTACAACCCTACCCCACTGGCCTGCGAGTAGGTATGTGCTAGAATTTTGCCCAAATCAGATTTGTTACTGAATTTTCAATTAATTCACTTATTCTCTATTATTGCAGATCGCCTCTAAAATATTGATATTAAGAACAAGAATTTTATCGATTTTTCCTTTCATTTATGGATATTTTCTTTCAAAATGTTGGTATTTCCTTTAACATTATCGGCATTTCCTTTCAAAATATCAATATCAATTTTTTGTGAGGGAAAAAACTGGATTCATAAAAGCAGCGGCTAGTAGACAAAAGACCAACTAGAACCAACACCGCCTGTTACGTTGACAGAATGCTTTCAAATTGGTACTGGCCAACACATCCCATCTCTACCTGGGAGTAAACCCCACTGAATCCAATTGGACTTACTTCTGAATAGACATGATTAGGATTGCACTGTAATTCATTTATTTAACAGGATGCATATTTCTTTTTGAACACAGAAGGGTTAAAAAACATTTCTTGCAATTCGTTGTTTAATGAAAGAACTATTTTACCCCAGGGTCATATGCGCCATCAGCTGTGGTGCCAGTACCCTAAAAACACATTTCGGTATGTTTTTCAAGTCAAGAACTGTATTGCAAAATTTGAAGCACAAAAAACTACAGGTACCTCTTCTGATCTGAGTGTTAGTTAAGGATGTTGAATCAGGTCTGTGTGTTTAAAACTGGTTCCCAAATTAAATCCTTGAGACTCCTTCACTCCTTCCCCTCAGTTGTGTACAAGAGGAAATTCCAGGGTCATGCAAGCTGCACCTGCTGGAATTCCTTCTTGTACACAGCTAAAAGTACAGGAGCCTTCTCCTCTTTCCAGTTTGGTCCCCCTACTCAAGTGCACAGCAACCAAATGGTCGACTATACCTGTAGATTAAACCAACCTGCTGTGGTTGCTTTAGGGTAGCTCCCAAAGTCAGGATGGGAAACCTGAGGCCCTCCAGATGCTGTAGGGGGCCAACTGCCATCAGTCCCAATTGGCATGACCAATGGTCGGGGATGATGGAGGTTGTAGTTCAGCAACATCTGGAGGGCCCCTTCCCTGATTATCATCTCTTCTGTGCCAACATATCTGCATAAGTGATAATAGGACACCTGAGTGCCTCAGAATGTCATTTCTGAGTAAGCAGTCCACCAGACGTTGGTGGCCATATTCAGCAGCCACCGGTGTAGTCGTCTGGGGTCGCGGGGGGTTGCGGACCTATTACTTTTTTGGAGCAGGGTCCCAGCCAGGTCCCTATGTATGAGCCAATCATCATGAAAAGAGAGCTTATTAGCCACTGAGAAGAGTCCTTGTCCTTTCGTGCTGATTGGAGACAATCAGAGTGAAAGAAGGGGAGTCAGCCACTGAGGAGACTGCTCTCAGTAGCTAACACACAGCCTCCCCTCTGATTGGCTCCTAGGGATGTCTATTGCAGTGGAGTGTGGACTTGTGAGATGACAGAGAGAGTGAGGGAGACGAGAGAAAGTGGGAAAGGGGTGTGTGGCTTTGATGGGGCGTGGTGTGACTCTAATGAAGGGGCCCTGCACTTCTGAGTTTGCCTCTACACTACTATCAGCAGCATAGCATATGCTTTGCATGCACAAGGTCCCTGATTTGATATTTGGCATCTCCAGGTGAGGCTTGGAAACTGCTGCCCACCACTGTAGACAATACTGAGCTAGATGGACCAGTGGTCTGACTCGGTATAAGGCAGCTTCCTGTGTTCCTGCTTAATCTCCATACAGTTCAGTGGAGCAAGAACGTTTCTATCTAAATGGAGAATTGAACTTGGGGAACTTTTTAATGACACGTGGCTTCCCCCACACCCTTTGCTTTAAACTCACAGTGTAAATATCCTTTCTGTTGCTTGTCCTTTCCAATATGGCTGTTATATGTTTGGTTTAAGAAACATTATGCCAAATTTAATCATAGAATCATAGAATAGTAGAGTTGGAAGGGGCCTATAAGGCCATCAAGTCCAACCCCCTGCGCAATGCAGGAATCCAAATCCAAGCATTCCCGACAGATGGCTGTCCAGCTGCCTCTTGAATGCCTCCAGTGTCGGAGAGCCCACTACCTCTCTAGGTAATTGGTTCCATTTAATAATAATATTGACTGTTTTTATATTGCACACCACATAGAGATTTTTTAAAAAATTATTAAGTGGTTTATAAATGATTTTAACTAACTAACTAAAGTTGCTTTGGCAAATTTCTCTGGTGCGATATAGTCACTCCCACAATGCAAATGCCATTCTCATGGCTTTGCCTTCCCCGCACACAGAGAAATGCTGCAAGTTTTCTCAGGTGGGAAAGCTGTTGGAGCCATTTCCCTGAAATCTGAACTCTCCCCCCCCCTTTGAGCTTTTTGCTGCTCACGGGCATTTGTAAGTGAAAGAGTGGGTTGATGGGGAAAAGATCCTCCCCTCTCCCATATCAGTGGCCTGGAAAACAGGTTTAGCCCAAAGTCTTCAGAAAGCAAGCTGCGGTGTCAGCTGTCTGTCTGCTGAGCATCTGTCTCGATGAGGGCTTGCTTCATTGCCATTGAATATAAGCCATGCGGTCTGGTGCATTAGATTACTGTTGTAATGGAGCACATCCTCAACAGCTGAGGCTGCTCTCTGTTGCTCATTCAGCAGGCCAAAGCTGCTTTGCCCTGAGAGCTCCACGGATTATGGGCTCCAAACAGCTGTCTGCGGCACTCTTGATTTATTTGCTGTAAATGGGAACTTGGTTTTGTCAGCTAAATCAAACTTTATCAGACAGTTTTACTGTTGGCCGTTAAAATCAAATGTGTTTTGTTGAAGAGTAAACACCTTGTTGCCATTAGAAAGAGATTATATAAACAAAAGGCATGCCATACGCACACACGATAGAGTCCATTGCAACAGTGCTGTATATATATACATTTGCAGAATTGGCCTTGCTTGTGAGGAAAGTATGTGCCCCGAAACACCTCTGAAAAACAAAGGGCTCTTACCCTCCAAATAAATATAAAAATTGTATCTCTCTGGCTGTCTATGGACATAGGCCCCATCTATACTATACATTTAAAGTATTTTAAATATACTACTTTAAACAGTTGTGGCTTTCCTCAAAGGAATCCTGGGAAGTGTAGTTTGTTAAGGGTGCTGAGAGTTGTTAGGAGACCCCTATTCCCTTCACAGATCTCCAGCTCCAGAGCTCTCTGAGAAGAGGTATTGTTTGTTAAACCACTTGGGAAATTGTAGCTCTGTGACAGAGAACTTCTAACAACTATCAGCATCGTTAACAAAATACAGCTTCCAGGATTCTTAGCCATGCTATTTAAAGTGGTATGATACTGCTTTAAATGTATAGCGCAGATAAGGCCATACACATAGACCCCCCCCTCACATGACAGCAAATGTCCAAAATTGGTTAATTCCCATATAAAGCATGACAATCCCAAATGAATTTTATGGCTGCCTGAAAAATAGATATGTTCCTGCTTTTAGGACAGTTACGTCACTGAATGTTGTCACATTTGGATTATTTATTTAACAAAATTGGTATACTACTGAACTGTAAATAAAACCTCTAAGTGGTTTACAAAGAATAATGGATTGACTACCAACTAACTACCAATCGTTGATTGCTAGCATTCATTTGTACATGTCTAAGCTTTCATATATTTCCCAACTGCGTCCAGGATTGTCAATATCCACTTGAATATAGTGATATCTATTGAATTATGTATGGATGTGAAAGCTGGGGAGTGATAAAAGTGGATAGGAGAAAAATCAACTTATTTGGTGTTGGAGAAGAGCTTTGCGGATACCATGGACTGCAAAAAAGACAATAATTGGGTGTTAAAACAAATGAAACCAGAACTATCACTAGAAGCTAAAATGATGAAACTGAGGTTATCATACTTTGGACACATCATGAGAAGACATGATTCACTAGAAAAGACAATAATGCTGGGAAAAACGAAAGGGAGTAGAAAAAGAGGAAGGCCAAACAAAATATGGATTCATTCCCTAAAGGAGGCCACAGACCTGAACTTACAAGATCTGAACAGGGTGGTTCACGACAGATGCTGTTGGAGGTCACTGATTCATAAGGTCGCCATAAGTCGTCATAGTCGAAGGCACATTACAACAACAAACAACAGTGAAACACAAGAACAGAAAGCATATTGATTCAAAAGTAACATACATAGTAATGTACAGTATGCTTGAGCACCTTTCAAAATAAAAGTTAAACTGCAATGTAACAAACAACTTTTGGATGCAATGAGTTTTCCATAATATGAATCATTCTGCTGACATAATATTATTTTATATGTTTCTAAAGTGTGCTGGTGTGCACCAGACTTATTCCAAAAAATCTCCTGGCTTTAATTGTAGTTTTTTCTTATTCTGCTATTCTGTTACAAATTATTGTGACTGAACATTGGCAATACACAAAGAGGTTTTGGTTGGTTTAATGAGTTGTGATTTGTTTCTTCTATTAGAATGATTTTTAAATGCAGAATTTGCAATGTAACTTCATTTTTGAAGCAAATGTATCTATACATCTTAATATGGGTTCAGAGTTTAGGCTACAATCCAATACACATTTATTTGGGATTAAGTCTCATTGAACTCAGATGGGGAAAGACTCCTGGAGAGTCAGTGGACAATACTGTTCTAGACGGACCAAAGGTTGAAGGCAGATTCCTATGTTCCTATGCCTTCCAGAAGTAAGTGTGTGGTACAAATGTCTTGGTGACGTTGGCAGTGCTATTATTAATCATAGTAATACAAAATAAAGGCCTTCATGGGTAAATGAATTCACCCAGCATCAAAGGTGTTTGGGCTGACTTTTGGAGTTTGCACTTGCATCTTAAGGGGTGAGGAAAATTTCAGTGAATTTAACTGAATTTAATTATTTTGTTTTCATAAGCATGGGGGTATAGGCTGATGTAAAATAACTAGAGGACTCACAGCAGCTAGCAAATCAAATACTGGTTCAAATTGTCACTCTTGCCCCTCCCTACTTGCCCACTAATTAGCCTGGTTCATACATGACACTAAGCCAAACTGTGGCATAGTGTGGATGAGCAAGTGTGCTGGGGCACATTTAGAAAATTGTGGCCAGTTTGCTCCTCTCCCGGTCCTGTTACTGCCTCACTACCAGCAGCTAAGCCAAGGGTTTGCTGAGTGTTATGTGCAAACCCAGTTTCATGGTTAGTCTCTCTCCAAATAAGCCACAAGCTGTAGCTAACGTTTGTTCTTGGCTTACCACTCATGGTTTATCTTGTGGCCAGATCAAGCACTGGCCAAGGACTCAACTCTCTCAGCCGACATCACCCTTATACACATGCACAGCCAGCATGTGCTTAAATATGCCTGGTCATGCCACCTCATGTGTCAGTGCCTGCCATCACTCAAGATGGTGGGGGAGGCATCAACACGCCCCTGCCACCATCTTGGGTGATGGCAGGCATGCATTCTGATGCATGAGGTGGCACAGTTGGGTGTATTTAAGTGCATGCATGTATGCACACACACATAGGGGAGAGGTTGGGGGCCCATTGTGGGCTGGTGCCCAAGGGCCTGCGGCAGGCTGGTGCCATCCCTGTTGGAGAGACAAATCATGAGCCTGGGGAAGCTGCTCCTGAAGAAATGTCATCCTGAGTTGGTAGGTACATATTCATGGTCATGGTGATTATTTTACATACATCTAAGCTTTAACATAATTATAACAATCTCTTGGGCACTAGGCCATGACTATGTTACCTCTATCACAAATAGCCACACTGGTTACCAGTTGTTTTCTGGGTGCAATGCAAGGTGCTTACTCTGCCATTTCAAGCCCTAAATGGATTGGGACCCAGGTGTCTGCAAAAACACCTTCTTCCATGTGGCCTGGCTATGTTTCAAGATCAGCAGAAGAGGCCCTCCTGCTGGTTCTTAAGTTGGATGAGGTAAATGTTGTGAGGGCTTGGGAAAGTGGTGGCTCCTTACACATTGAACTCTCTCCCTACTGAGGTACATCTGGCCTCATCTTTTTATAGCCTCAGGCAGTTGGTAAAGACACATCTTTGTCAGAAGGCATGTGGAAAAGGAGAGACCTGGCTTCTGCTGCTTTTAGTAATAATCAGTCTCTTATTTTCTCTTTTTTACAACTTGATTAGAATACAAGCCTGTGATTTAATATCTGTGATTGTTGTGTGTTTTAATGGATTGTGTTTTTATGAATTGTTTTAAAAAACTGTTTTATTAAATATCTATTTTCCAAAAGGTAATACAACGTGGAGGTCGCTGATTCATAGGGTTGCCATAAGTCGTAGTTGACTTGAAGGCACATAACAACAAAATACAACATAGAATATAATAATAAAAGAAAACCCTTGGGAATATCAGTCAGTAAACAAAAATAGATACTTCACCTAGGAGACATATAATACAGACTCATACAGGTAAAAAGGGATATAGTACATTTAAGAGTCACCAGGGACCATGTAACCAGACCTAATAATGTGGGAGATGATCTGGCCAAAAAGGTAAGTGACTTTCTGGTGGATGTGCATTACAACCTGGAGATGCTAGGTAAGTTAGTAAAGGCTACCAGATAGCTTCAAAATTATCTGATTTTATCACCCCTCTATTTACTACATTGTGTTAACTTTTCTTGTAATACAGTTGTCCAAACTTTATACCACCAACCATACATGGTAAAACTAGAGCTGTGGTTCAGGTGATGAGCAATATCCATTTAAAAAATGTAAATGGACTGCCTTCAAGTCGATCCCGACTTATGGCAACCCTATGAATAGGGTTTCATGGTAAGCGGTATTCAGAAGGGGTTTACTATTGCCTTCCTCTGAGGCTGAGAGGCAGTGGCTGGCCCAAGGTCACCCAGTGAGCTTCATGGCTGTGTGGTGATTTGAATCCTGGTCTCCCAGGTCGTAGTCCAACACCTTAACCACTATACTACATTTTAGCAGCTGCCAAAAGGAAGATAATGAGAGTTTTATATTATTTTTGTAGATCTTCTGAAAAAAAATAGACAATAAGGCTACACGGGGGTTAGGTGAAATAATCTGGTGGACAATAGAGGAAATTTCTTGAAAAATATTAATCCAGAAAGATTGAACCACTGGACAATCCCAGCACATATGGAAAAATGTACCTACATCTTTGCATCCTCTCCAGCAGTGGTTAGATTGCCCAGGGGTAATTCTTGCCATTTTCATTGGCGTAAAATACCATATAGACACAACTTTATACACAGATTCTTTAATTTTTGCAGAAGAAATCTTGATGGTGGGTTTGAGCCACAATGCTTTCCAAGATTGTTCAGCAATGTTAACTCCTAAATCTGTTTCCCACAATTCCTTCAGGCTTGCAGTGGCACTCATGCAACAACTTAAGAGACCCCAATAGGTATGAGATATTCCATCCTTAAAGTTAGCAAATGTCAATTTACAATAACTCTCAAAAAAGGTAAGGGGATGCAGGGGACCATTGTTCCTTAGTAAAGAGGTTGTAAATGTTTGAACTTGAAGCAGCTGAAACCAGTTTGTATTAATGCAGCTTAACTTATCAAGTAGTTCTTCTTTGGGCGATGGGGCTTCACTCTCAAAGAAATCACATAATCTATAGATACCAGCACTCTCCCATTTACCAAAGTGTATGTATTTAAATGGCTCTTGAAAGTGCGGATGTTCCAGAAAAGGCAATAATGGGGATATCGGTGGAGATAAGAATTTCCCCCATCCTCAGTGTAGTTTTTAGAAATGGATTACCTAATTTATGTATAAAGCTATACGGGATTTTCCCAAAGGGGATGATTCTATTTAAAAGTAAGTTGGTCCTATTTCCATCTTTGCCCATTCAATTTTTGGAACATTCCGGGCAAAATAAACCAGTTGTTTGAGGTTGCAGGCATCATAGTACAATGTTAGGTTAGGAATGCTCAGACCACCTTCGCTATGGTGTCTGTAACTGACCCAGTTTGCTAGTCTAGTCCTTTTCCTACTGTGTATATATTTGTTGATAAGCTTTTGCCAGCAGGCTAACTCTGATATATCAATCCAAATGGGCAGGGTTTGAAATAAATAAAGAAACCTGGGCAGGATATTCATTTTCACTGCTGAGATATATCCAAACCAAGTTAAATAAATTGCTGCCCATAGTTTTAAATCCTTTATTTGCTTAAGTAATGGACCAAAGTTGTGTCTTGTTAATTGCAGTAAATCTTTACAAATGATTACCCCAAGGTTGAAAAGTCAAGCCAGACATCTCCACTATCTTTTGTTGTAGATTCAAAGCAGTGGACACACAGAGTAAACTAGATTTTTGAAACTTAACCTCTAATCCAGAAACTTCTTTAAAAGTTTGTAACAAGTCTTTCAGAATAGGTAAAGAGTGCAATGGATCACTCAAAAACAACAGTACATCATCAGCAAATAATCCTATGGTGTGTTCTCTCCCACCAACCCCCACACCCTAGATGTCTGGATTTTGTCTAATCAGTTCAGCTAGCACCTCTATCGCCAACACGAACACTAGAGGTAATGGGGGCAGCCCTGCTTGGTTCCTCTGTGGAGAGAGAAGGAGGGAGAGCTCACACCATTGACATTTTATTATTATTCTTTATTACATTTGTATACTGACCCATAGCTCAAGCTCTCTGGGCAGTTTATAACAATTAAAAACATTAAAAACAAATATACAAATTCAAAAACACTTAAAAAACCATTTAAAAACACATGCTAAGGTGCCTGGGAGAAGAGGAAAGTCTTGACCTGGCACCAAAAAGGTAACAGTGTTGTTGCTAGGCACACCTCATCAGGGAGATCATTCCATAATTTGGGGGCCAACACTGAGAAAGCCCTCTCCCTTGTTGCCATCCTCCGAGCTTCCTTTGGAGTAGACACCCGGAGGACGGCCTTTAATGTTGAGTGTAGTGTACGGGTGGGTTCGTGTCAGGAGAGGTGTTCGATCAGGTATTGTGGTCCTAAGCCATTATAGGTTAAAACCAGCACTTTGAATCGAGGTCAGAAACATACAGGCAGCCAATGCAAGTGGGCCAGAATCGGTTTTATATGTTTGAACCGTCTGGTCCCTGTTACCAATCTGGCCGCTGCATTTTGCACAAGCTGCAGTTTCCAAACTATCTTCAAAGGCAGCCCCACATAGAACACATTGCAGTAATCTAACTTGGAGGTTACCAGAGCATGGACAACTGAAGCCAGGTTACCCCTGTCCAGATAGGGGCGTAGCTGGGCCACCAACTCCGTGCCACCCAGGCTACCTGAGCCTCAAGTGACAGAGATGGTTCAAGGAGAACCCCCAAGCTACGAACCTGCTCCTTCAGGGGGAGTGCAAACCCATCCAGGACAGGTGGGACATCCACCATCCAGTCAGAAGAACCACCCACTAGCAGCATCTCAGTTTTGTCTGGATTTAGCCTCAGTTTATTACCCCTCATCCAGTCCATTGTCGCAGCCAGACACTGGTTCAGCACATTGACAGCCTCATCTGATGAAGATGAAAAGGAGAAATAGAGCTGTGTGTCATCAGCATACTGATGGCAGCACATTCCAAAGCTCCGGATGACAGCACCCAACGGTTTCATGTAGATGTTGAACAGCATGGAGGACAGAACTGACCCCTGCAGAACCCCATACTGGAGAGTCCAGGGTGCCAAGCAATGCTCCCCAAGCACCACCTTCTGGAGCCAACCCACCAAGTGGGAGCGGAACCACTGCCATGCAGTACCTCCCACTCCCAACTCAGCCAGTCTTCCCAGAAGGATACCATGGTCGATGATATTGAAAGCTGCAGAGAGATCAAGTAGAATCAACAGAGTCACACTCCCCCTGTCTCTTTCCCAACAGAGGTCATCATACAGGGCGACCAAAGCTGTTTCTGTGCCAAAACCAGGCCTGAAACCCGACTGAAATGGATCCAGATAATCGGTCTCATCCAAGAGTGTCTGGAGCTGGCCTGCCACCACTCATTTAAGGGCCTTGCCCAGGAATGAAACATTTGCCACTGGCCTATAATTATTAAGATTTTCTGGGTCCAGGGAGGGTTGTGATGTTCCTATATATTAGTGTATATATGGTAAGTGCTGGTTGTTTAGAGTATATATGGTAAGTAGTGAAAGAGGAGGGGGAGTGAATAGGCAATAGAATGCTTGATGATTGGCTGAATGTTTAAAATGGCTGACAGTATAAATGAAAGGATGACAGGTAAATCTGGGTGAATGTGAGGTGGTGAATTGTGGAATCTTGGGGGAGAAGAGAAAGAGTGGATTGCTTGGTGGGGTTTAGAGAGTTGTTTACCAGGAGGGAGGTGGAGTTCGGATTAGTATTGAGTAAAACCATATGCTTATGTGCCTTAAGAAGAAATCTTGTTAATCTTGTTAGCTTTGTTATCTGTAATAAATACTTAATTTGGTTTACCAAAGGCCTGATCCTTAGCTGGGGTTTCACAGAGCAGAAGGGAGGGTAAGGTAATGACCAAGGCTGAAGGGGAACTGTAACAAATGGTGGCAGCGGTGAAGAGAATAACAATACCAGTATTCAGAGTCTCTGGGAATACTAGTATTGGGACGTTACTGGTGGTTGCCTAGCAGGGGGATCTGTTGAGATCTGTGCTAGAGTGGGGAGAGAAATCATAAGAGAGAGCGGTCCAGACTGGTGGAGTCCCTGGTGGTGCCTAGAGACAGGCAGTAACCACGAGCAGGTAGGAACCTGACAGGGAGAGCCAGGGAAGGACGCCTCACAAGGGTCTCTTCAGGAGTGATCTCACTATCACCTCTTTCAGGCAGTCAGGGACCACTCCCTCTCACAGAAAGGCATTAATCACTTCCCTGGCCCAGCTGCTGTTCCATCCCTGCTAGCTTTTCTTAACCAAGAAGGGCAAGGATCCAGCACAGAAGTGGTTGCATGAACCTGTCCAAGCACCTTGTCAACGTCCTCAAGATGTACCAGCTGAAAGTCATCCAAGAAATCAAGACAAGGCTGCGCTCTGGATACCTCACTTGATTCACCTGCTATAACACTGGAGTCTAAGTCCTGGCGGATGCTAAACATTTTATCCTGGAAGTGCCTAGCAAATTCATTACAGCAGGCCTCAGATGGATCTACCATGTCTTTGGGACCAGCGTGTAATAGTCCCTGGACAATTCTGAAGAGCTCCGCTGGGCGGCAGATTGATGATTTGATAGTGGCAGCAAAATATTGTTTTTTTGCTGCCCTCACTGCCCATAAATACAGCTTACCGTAGGAACTTACCAATGTGCAATTGCATCCACCACGAGTTCGTCTCCATCTGCACTCAAGCCATCTCCTATGTTTTATCGCTCTCAGCTCTGGGGTATACCATGCAGTCGTACGAGCTCTACACAGGAGAGGGCACTCAGGAGCAATCATGTCAACCACCTGGGTCATTTCTGTATTCCACAGTTCAACCAGGGTTTCGACAGGAGCACCAGCCCTATCAGCCGGAAAACTCCCCAGAGCCCTTTGGAAACCATCCAGATCCATTAGTCTTTGGGGGCAGACCAACTTAATAGGTCCCCCACCCTTGCAGAGGGAAAAGCCACTGTAAGTCTAAACTTCAGTAAGCAGTGATCTGTCCATGACAGAGGGACTGATATAAGACCCCCTACATTCAGATCACCAACTCCATGTCCAGTTGCAAAAACCAAGTCTAGAGTATGCCCTGCTACATGTGTTGGGCCAATGGGATATTGGGACAGTCCCATGGTTGTCATAGAGACCATGAAATCCTGATCCACCCCAGATAAGGTGGCCTTGGCATGGATGTTGACATCCCCCAGAACCAACAGTCTGGGGAATCTCAACAGTATACCCAAGACCACCTCCGTCAGCTCAGCAAAGGAGTCTGCTGGGCAGCGGGGTGGGCGGTATACCAACTGAATCCCCAGTCTGTCCTGCCGATCCAATACAACGTACAAACACTCCAGACCAGTAGTCACATGGACAGGGTGCTTGCAGAGGGAGATGGAGCTCCTATAGACCACAGCAACCCCCCTCCCCGACCCTGATACTGAACCAGGTACCCTGGCGGGCATAGCTGGGAGAGACTGACTCCTCCCTGCTCACCCACCCAGGTCTCAGTTATACATGCCAGATTGGCTGCTTCATCCACAATTACATCGTAAATGAGGGATACCTTATTGTGCACCAATCTGGTGTTTAGGAGCAGCATCCAGAGGTCTGAGAGGTGGCTGATAGGACAATCAACAAAACCGCGGGTGTGGGGAGGACCAGAACAAGGCACAGTTGTTAACTGCCTGGGCCACATTCCCCTTACCTGGCAAGTCCTCCTCACAACGTCATATCTCCCTCTACCCATCACTACACTAATTGGGGTCCCCTCAAGTCTCCCCAGTTGTCTCTGAGTCCTCTCTTCCAGGCACATGACTCAAGACCCACAAAAAGCCAGGCAATCTGCAAAGCAGGAGCCACCTCAGCCAGCTGGCTTATGAATCCCCTCCAGGGAAGGGACAAGTGGATGATATCAGCAACAGCTGGCTGAGTACCTGGGGGCCTGGTCCTGCAAAGCGTGACCCCTGCAGAGCAGAAGTCCAACAGGGAAAGGGTGGTGGTGGTAGCTGAGCAGCAGCAAGCAAGCAAGCAGGCAGGCAGGCAGGCAGGCAGGCAACAGCAGCAAGCGGCTCTCCTTCCCTAGGCGGTGGTGGTCCCCTTTCTCCTGCAAGCACTCGTTTCAGAGTAGATGCCTCTAATGACATTCATAAAACGAGGAGCGAATTTCATTTCTTCCAGCACTTGGAGGATGTAAGGCCATTCCACACGGTCAAAGGCTTTTAAAACATTGAGTGATACCATTGACACTGATATCTGGCTGGTATTACTATAGGAGATTATGTATAGGGCTCTTCTAATAGCGTCTGCTATTTGTCTATGTGGCATAAATCCTTTCTGATCCAGATGGATATATTCTCTACAACGCTGTTCAATCTCGTTGCTAATACCGCTGTCAGCAGTTTTGCATCTTGGTTGATAAGGGTGATAGGGCGATACAAGCCCAGCTGCGCAGGGTCTCCATCAGGTTTAGGTATTACTATGAGAACATAAGAACATAAGAAGAGCCTGCTGGATCAGGCCAGTGGCCCATCTAGTCCAGCATCCTGTTCTCACAGTGGCCAACCAGGTGCCTGGGGGAAGCCCGCAAGCAGGACCCGAGTGCAAGAACACTCTCCCCTCCTGAGGCTTCCGGCAACTGGTTTTCAGAAGCATGCTGCCTCTGACTAGGGTGGCAGAGCACAGCCATCATGGCTAGTAGCCATTGATAGTCCTGTCCTCCATGAATTTGTCTAATCTTCTTTTAAAGCCGTCCAAGCTGGTGGCCATTACTGCATCTTGTGGGAGCAAATTCCATAGTTTAACTATGTGCTGAGTAAAGAAGTACTTCCTTTTGTCTGTCCTGAATCTTCCAACATTCAGCTTCTTTGAATGTCCACGAGTTCTAGTATTATGAGAGAGGGAGAAGAACTTTTCTCTATCCACTTTCTCAATGCCATGCATAATTTTATACACTTCTATCATGTCTCCTCTGACCCACCTTTTCTCTAAACTAAAAAGCCCCAAATGCTGCAACCTTTCCTCGTAAGGGAGTCGCTCCATCCCCTTGATCATTCTGGTTGCCCTCTTCTGAACCTTTTCCAACTCTAGAATATCCTTTTTGAGATGAGGCGACCAGAACTGTACACAGTATTCCAAATGGGGCCGCACCATAGATTTATACAACGGCATTATGATATTGGCTGTTTTATTTTCAATACCTTTCCTAATTATCGCTAGCATGGAATTTGCCTTTTTCACAGCTGCCGCACACTGGGTCGACATTTTCATCGTGCTGTCCACTACAACCCCGAGGTCTCTCTCCTGGTCGGTCACTGCCAGTTCAGACCCCATGAGCGTATATGTGAAATTAAGATTTTTTGCGCCAATATGCATAATTTTACACTTGTTTATATTGAATTGCATTTGCCATTTTTCCACCCATTCACTCAGTTTGGAGAGATCTTTTTGGAGCTCTTCACAATCCCTTTTTGTTTTAACAACCCTGAACAATTTAGTGTCGTCAGCAAACTTGGCCACTTCACTGCTCACTCCTAATTCTAGGTCATTAATGAACAAGTTGAAAAGTACAGGTCCCAATACCGATCCTTGAGGGACTCCACTTTCTACAGCCCTCCATTGGGAGAACTGTCCGTTTATTCCTACTCTCTGCTTTCTGCTTCTTAACCAATATCCACAAGAGGACCTCTCCTCTTATTCCATGACTGCTAAGCTTCCTCAGAAGCCTTTGGTGAGGTACCTTGTCAAACGCTTTTTGAAAGTCTAAGTACACTATGTCCACTGGATCACCTCTATCTATATGCTTGTTGACACTCTCAAAGAATTCTAATAGGTTACTGAGACAGGACTTTCCCTTGCAGAAGCCATGCTTGTTCTTCTTCTATGTGCTTAGTTAATCTAGCTTTAATAATACTTTCTACCAGTTTTCCAGGGACAGAAGTTAAGCTAACTGGCCTGTAATTTCCGGGATCCCCTCTGGATCCCTTTTTGAAGATTGGCATTACATTTGCCACTTTCCAGTCCTCAGGCACGGAGGAGGACCCGAGGGACAAGTTACATATTTTAGTTAGCAGATCAACAATTTCACATTTGAGTTCTTTGAGAACTCTCGGGTGGATGCCATCCGGGCCCGGTGATTTGGCAGTTTTTATATTGTCCATTAAGCCTAGAACTTCCTCTCTCGTTACCACTATTTGTCTCAGTTCCTCAGAATCCCTTCCTGCAAATGTTAGTTCAGGTTCAGGGATCTGCCCTATATCTTCCACTGTGAAGACAGATGCAAAGAATTCATTTAGCTTCTCTGCAATCTCCTTATCATTCTTTAGTACACCTTTGACTCCCTTATCATCCAAGGGTCCAATCGCCTCCCTAGATGGTCTCCTGCTTTGAATGTATTTATAGAATGTTTTGTTGTTGGTTTTTATGTTCTTAGCAATGTGCTCCTCAAATTCTTTTTTAGCATCCCTTATTGTCTTCTTGCATTTCTTTTGCCAGAGTTTGTGTTCTTTTTTATTTTCTTCATTCGGACAAGACTTCCATTTTCTGAAGGAAGACTTTTTGCCTCTAAGAGCTTCCTTGACTTTGCTCATTAACCATGCTGGCATCTTGTTGGTCCTAGCGGTACCTATTCTGATCTGTGGTATGCACTCCAGTTGAGCTTCTAATATAGTGTTTTTAAACAACTTCCAAGCATTTTTGAGTGATGTGACCCTCTGGACTTTGTTTTTCAGCTTTCTTTTTACCAATCCCCTCATTTTTGTGAAGTTTCCTCTTTTGAAGTCAAATGTGACCGTGTTGGATTTTCTTGGCAATTGGCCAGTTACATGTTTAATTTAATAGCACTGTGGTCACTGCTTCCAATTGGTTCAACAACACTTACATCTCGCACCAGGTCCCGGTCCCCACTGAGGATTAAGTCCAGGGTTGCCGTCCCTCTGGTCGGTTCCATGACCAACTGGTCTAGGGAGTAGTCATTTAGAATATCTAGAAATTTTGCTTCTTTGTCATGACTGGAACACATATGCGGCCAGTCTATGTCCGGGTAGTTGAAGTCACCCATTACTACCACATTTCCTAGTTTGGATGCTTCCTCAATTTCATATCTCATCTCAAGGTCTCCCTGAGCATTTTGATCAGGGGGACAATAGATCGTTCCCAGTATTAAGTCCCTCCTGGGGCACGGTATCACCACCCACAACGATTCTGTGGAGGAGTCTGCCTCTTTTGGGGTTTCGAGCTTGCTGGATTCAATGCCTTCTTTCACGTATAGAGCGACTCCGCCACCAATACGTCCTTCCCTGTCCTTCCGATATAGTTTATATCCAGGGATAACCGTATCCCACTGTTTTTCTCCATTCCACCAGGTCTCCGTTATGCTCACTATATCAATGCTCTCCTCTAAGACCAATGTGACTCCTTCCAAGGATCAGGGTAACCCTCCCCCTCCATTCTGCGATTAAATAGGTCAGTTAGCTGGGGGAACAGTACATCAGAAAAACACTTGTAAAAGTCACTTCCAAAACTTTCTGGACCTGGTGCTTCCTCCATTTTCAATTTTTTAAATAATCTCATGTACTTCCTTCCCCCTTATAGGAGCATCAAAGAGGTCTAAGTGAATATTGGAAAGTGGTTTGAGACCTGCCATGCTTAAAAGGTTTTGGACAGAGTGTCAGGAGGGGGAGTCAGTCACATACAATTGAGAATAATATTTCATAAATGCATTATTAACATCTCTGGCACTGTAACATGCTATACCATCAGCGTTCATAATGAAAGAAATCTTATCTTGTTCAGATTTCTTGTGTAAAGCCCTTGCTAGTAAGCAAGATGGCTTGTTACCAAATTTATAAGTACAATTTAAGTAGACCATGTTTGTTTTTATAAGGTCAATGTCCAGAGATGCTAGTACACTCCATGTTTGGTCCAAGCATCTTAAATTTCTTCGCCCACCATACAGCTTATGTTTTTTCTCTAATTCCAATATTTTAGCAGAGAGCAACATTTTAGCAGAATTCTTGGCACGTTTAACCCTGGATGCTTTTTTCATGCAGTGTCCTCTGAGCACAGGCTTAAAAGCATCCCATACAACCTTTGGTGGTACCGCAGGACCCAAGTTTTCTTTAAAATAATGACCAATTTCCTCTTTTAGTCTATCAGAAATGTCTTTATGCAGGAGCAGATGGATGGGATGATACGGGTCATCTGCTTTTCCCAGCTACAGCGTTGCAGTTACAGGTGCATGATCAGAAGCAGTCATTATTCCAATATCCAACTCAATGATCTGACTCTCTGCCCCCTGTGTAATTAACATGTAATCTAAATATGAATAAGTTTTATGGCGGGATGAATAGAAAGAATAATTATTTTCTCCAGGGCACTTATAATGCCATATGTCTGTTAGAGAAAAATGTGACAAAATATTGTGGATGGGTAAGGAGGAGGATCTAGTATGTTTGCATTGACCAGTGCTATCCTTGACTCGATTTGCAACTATATCAAAATCTGTTCTTTCTTTTTTTTCTCCGCCTAAGATGAATATACCCTGACCAAAGTTATCCAAAACCTCCAGAGCTTTTTTCAAAAAGGAGTCTTGGCCTGTATTGGGACAATATAATGAACCAAGAGTGATAGATGTATTTTCAAGTAGCCTTTAGCATATATATATCTCACCCTGTAGTGGCTGCTAGTATATCTTCAATAATTACTGGACAATTTTTAGCAATCAAAATAGAGACACCCCGAGCTTTAGAGGGGCCAAAAGAATGGTATTTTCTGTAGGAAAATAATGTTTGGGGCTTCCGCTTTTAATAACATTGCAATACAGGACCCTATATGGTCTCGGCCCAGTCTACCTGAAGAAGCACCTTGTGATGTTCCTATATTAATGTATATATGGTAAGTGTTGGTTGTTTAGAAGATACATGGTAAGTGGAGTGAAAGAGGAGGGGGAGTGAATGGGCAGTAGAATGCTAGATGATTGGCTGAGTGTTTAAAATGGCTGAACGTATAAAAGGAAGAGTGAGAGTGGAATCTGGGGGGAGAAGAGAAAGAGTGGGTTGTTTGGTGGGTTTGAGAGAGTGGTTTGCCAGGAGAGAGTGGAGAAGGAGGGGGGTGGAGTTTGGATTAGTATTGAGTAAAACCATATGCTTATGTGCCTTAAGGAGAAATCTTGTTAATCTTGTTAGCTTTGTTATCTTTAATAAATACTTAATTTGGTTTACCAAAGGCCTGATCCTTGGCTGGGGTTTCACAGAGCAGAAGGGAGGGTAAGGTAATGACCAAGGCTGAAGGGAAACTGTAACAAATGGTGGCAGCGGTGAAGAGAATAACAATACCAGTATTCAGAGTCTCTGGGAATACTAGTATTAGGACGTGACTGGTAGTTGCCTTGCAGGGGGATCTGTTGAGATCTGTGCTAGAGCAGGGAGAGAAACAATAAAAAAGGACAGTCCGGACTGGTGGAGTCCCTGGTGGTGCCTAGTGACAGGCAGTAGCCACGCGCAGGTAGGAACCTGACAGGGAGAGCCAGGGAAGGGCGTCACATGTGGTGGCAGTAGCGGTGGGATACGAACAAAGGAGACTACGTCACAGGTGTTGGCTGTAGCGGTGGTACGAATACTAGAGAATCCCTAACAGTGGTGTGGCAAACAGAAATAACAAAACAAGATTACTTGTGAGAGTGACTGGCAAAGAGTGTGTGGCAAAGAGTGAGTGAACTCAAACACCATGGCTGAATATATAAAAATGAAAAGAGAGGAGCTGGTGGAGAAGTGCATAACATTCAATTTACCTCACGAGGGTAAAGGGGTAGATGAATTGAGGGTAGCACTTATAGGATTTGCAACTGCCCAGCAAAAACAACCTGTCAGAGAAGAGACCCCAGAAGGATATTTAAGCAATCCCACTTATATAGAGTACTTGAGAGAGAAGTTAAGAAGGGAGGCTGAGGAAAAAGACAAGCAGAGGGAGTTGGAAGCTGAGAGATTGAGGATGGAAGGTGCAGAGAAGGAAAAACAGAGGGAGTTGGAAATTGAGAGAATGAGATTGGGGTTTGAGGAGAGGGAGAAGCAACGAGCAGTGGATGCCGAATTACAAGTAGAAAAGTTAAAATTTGAAAGAGAGAAGTTTCATTCTGATGAAACAAGAAAGGACAGAGATGGAGCAAAAATAAAAATCACTCCAAAGGTCTTTGCTGTCTATGAACCTGGTCAAGATCCTCAAATTTACCTCAGCACCTTTGAAAAAGCATCTCAGTTGTGGGGGCTACCTGAAGATAAATACATGCAGTATTTATCAAACCTGATTAAAGGCGAATTGGCTGAGGTATACCAATATTTCCCCTCAGACAGGCCCATCACCTATGCTGAATTCAAAGAAGCAGTGTTTAAAAGATTCAGACTGGGGCCTGATCATTTTAGAAAGCTTTTCAGAAACTGCCAGATACAGACAGGGAGGTCTTTCGTGGAGCTGGGGGCAAAACTGATGGACATATTTGGGAAATGGCTTACAAGTGCAAAAGCTCAGTCTGTGGAGGAGGTGAAAAACCTCATGATATTGGATCAATTATACCATCAGTTACCACCAGAAATAAGGCTCCTGGTCAAAGACCGTTCCCCTACATCGGTGCAGGAGGCCGCAGAGATGGCGGATCACTTCGCCTCCAACAGAACTGGCTGGGTGGGGAAAACATCAAGAGATTTTAAACCCAGACCATATAATGCTGGCAGAAGGGATGTGGTACCACAGCGAGTGAATCCTCCAGTAAAATCTGAAGGGCACAGGACACCCCAGAGTGGATCTGTGTACCCTAAAAGTGAGGAGAAATTATGCTACAAATGTGGTACACCGGGGCACCTACGTTTTCAATGTGAGGTTGCCAACCCCATTAGTAATCCTGCTCAGACAAGGGCAGTGAAAACAGAGCCCAAGGCTTTAGAAACAGTGAAAAAGGTTCAGTTCTGCCAGATAAACTGGACAGAAGTAACAGACCTTGATTCAAGTCTGAGAGAGGAAGTGAGTGTACAAGGGGCAAATTATTGGGCATTGCTTGATACTGGTGCCGCTCAGACATTACTGAGGCCAGATTTAATAAAATCTGAGGTAATATTACCTCAGGAAACTGTGACTATCCAAGGAGTGAGGGGTCAACCAGAAAGTTTGCCTGTGGCCCTGGTGGAAATGACTTGGAGAGGCCGAGAGGGCCGATATAAAGTAGGCATTAATGCCCAGCAACAAGAACAGTAATACTGGGAAGAGATGTAATGGGAGCCCAAGGAAAGATCTATGTAGTGACCAGACAGCAAATTGGCAGAGAAAAAGAAGCCATATTAAGGGGGGCTGAAACAAACAGGGTGGAATCTGTTAACCGGCCTCAGGTCACCATAGCAACCACTAGCAGGCCTGCTGAAGGAGACAAACTGTATCAAGTGGTCTCTGGGGAAGAAGCAGAGCAATTCAGGGAAGAGCTGCATAAAGATACCAGTTTGAATCAAATAAAGGAACAAGCCCTGACCCAACAGATTCCTTTCACTGACAAACTGAGGAATCAAGTTGTGTGTGAAAATGGGATTTTATATAGACTGTGGATGCCTGCTGAGAGAAAGGATGAATGTGAACCAGTGAAGCAATTGATAGTACCTAACAAATATAGAACCAGATTGCTAGAGGTAGCCCACGATGTCCCATGTGCAGGACATCTGGGAATAAAAAAGACCAAGAGGAGATTGGCAGCACACTATTATCGGCCAAACATCTCCAAAGATGTAAAACAACATTGTCTATCTTGTGGAATATGCCAAAAGGTGGGAAAAAGTGGAGTAAAGACTAAGGCACCCTTAAAGCCCCTTCCTATAATTGGACAACCCTTTTATAGAGTGGGAATAGATTTGGTGGGCCCTTTTTCCAAACCCACAAGGCATGGCAAGAAATATCTAGTGGTGGTGGTGGATTTTGCCACCAGGTACCCAGACGCAGAAGCACTGAGATCTGTAGAAGCCCCTGTAGTGGCAGAGGCTTTATTAAAAATCTTTATGAGGCTGGGTTTCCCTCATGAAGTGCTGACGGATCAAGGCAGTGTATTCATGGGAGAAGTGATGCAATGTATGTGGAAATGTTGTGGTCTAAAACATCTAAAGACCACTACTTACCATCCCGCCACTAATGGGTTAACAGAGAGATTCAATGGCGTTTTGAAGGGCATGATAAGAAGCTATGTTCAAGATCACCCACAAGACTGGGATGAACGTTTGGGATGCTTCTTATTTGCATACAGAGAAGTCCCTCAAGAGTCAACAGGCTTCTCACCCTTTGAACTCATGTTCACTAGAAAAGTGAGGGGACCTTTGGAACTATTAAAAAAATTCATGGGAAGGAACCCTGGGAGAGTACAAAACATCTGTAGTAGATTTTGTAGTGGAATTCCGCAATAAATTAACATCAATGATGGAGGTGGTGAAAAAGAATTTGAGTCAAGCACAGGAGAAGCAACGTTACTGGTATGACAGAACAGCCAGGGAACGTGTGTATGATGTGGGAGATATGGTTATGGCGTTCATACCCAGGAAACATGACAAATTACAGGCTAACTGGGAAGGACCATATACCATCAGAGAAAGGCTTGACACAGTGACGTATGTAATCACCACAGACCAATTAAACAAAAGCAAAGTGATTCATGTAAATATGTTGAAGCCTTACCATACCAGGGATGTACAGGTGTTGCAAGTTACTTTATTCCCTGAGAGAAGTGGGCCTGAACTTCTGGATCTGGTACAGGAAAGCAAAGACAAAGGAGGGGTAGATCAAGTGGAATGGTCAGAGGAGGTGAAGGAGGAAGTAAAAGAAGAGATTCTGAGAGTTTTGAAAACCTATAGGAATCTCTTTAGCAACAAACCTGACCGAACCAGTATAGTTATACATTCCATTGATACTGGAGATCATGCCCCAATCAGATCTGTTCCGTACCGTGTGAATGGGAAAGTTGTGAGTGAAGTAATCTGTGTAGGACATGGGGTGGGGAGTGGGAAAATCACCCCCTTATGGAGCAAGGTAGAGGCAGTGCAATTGTGGCCTATCCCCTTGCATGAATTAACAAAGAAGAAGTGTTCTGAGCGTGTGGTATGGATGGATGAATGTCAGAAGGCTTTTGATCTACTGAAGCAAGCCTTGTGCCAAGGACCCATATTAATAGCACCAGACTATGAGAAACCATTCATCGTGGCTACAGATGCGTCGGACCTGGCGCTGGGAGTCGTCTTGCTACAGGAGAGAGAAGGCACCAGACATCCAGTGGCGTACCTGAGTCGCAAGCTGACGCCGAGGGAGAAAAACTATTCGTCGGTCCAGAAGGAGTGCCTAGCGGTCGTGTGGAGACTGAACAAATTGCGCCCATACGTGTGGGGACGAAGATTCACAGTGACTACGGATCATCGGGCCTTGTTATGGTTGCAGACTATGAAAAACCATAACACTATGCTGCAGAGGTGGTCCTGGGCCCTACAGGACTATCAAGTGGACTTCCAGTTCATCAAAGGCAAGGACAATGTACTGGCCGATGGACTTTCCAGGCAAGTGGCTGGGACTGCAGTGACGTGACCAGACGGAGAGACAAAAAAAGACATTTTCCCCATAGAGACTTGTTTATATTGTTAACGCGACGTATAAATCCTGGAACAGGAATAATACTCTGCCGTTGTTTAAGGGGGGGGGAAATGTGATGTTCCTATATTAATGTATATATGGTAAGTGTTGGTTGTTTAGAAGATACATGGTAAGTGGAGTGAAAGAGGAGGGGGAGTGAATGGGCAGTAGAATGCTAGATGATTGGCTGAGTGTTTAAAATGGCTGAACGTATAAAAGGAAGAGTGAGAGTGGAATCTGGGGGGAGAAGAGAAAGAGTGGGTTATTTGGTGGGTTTGAGAGAGTGGTTTGCCAGGAGAGAGTGGAGAAGGAGGGGGGTGGAGTTCAGATTAGTATTGAGTAAAACCATATGCTTATGTGCCTTAAGAAGAAATCTTGTTAATCTTGTTAGCTTTGTTATCTTTAATAAATACTTAATTTGGTTTACCAAAGGCCTGATCCTTGGCTGGGGTTTCACAGAGCAGAAGGGAGGGTAAGGTAATGACCAAGGCTGAAGGGGAACTGTAACAAATGGTGGCAGCGGTGAAGAGAATAACAATACCAGTATTCAGAGTCTCTGGGAATACTAGTATTAGGACGTGACTGGTAGTTGCCTTGCAGGGGGATCTGTTGAGATCTGTGCTAGAGCGGGGAGAGAAACAATGAAAAAGGACAGTCCGGACTGGTGGAGTCCCTGGTGGTGCCTAGTGACAGGCAGTAGCCACGCGCAGGTAGGAACCTGACAAGGAGAGCCAGGGAATGGCGTCACACACCTCCAGTACCACCAATTAAGCCGCCCGACTAGATCAGCCATGCAGGGCCTTCTCTCAGTCCCACCAACGAAAACAGCTAGGTTGGTGGGGACTAGAGAGAGGGCATTCTCAGTGGCGGCCCCCACTCTCTGGAACTCCCTCCCGTTTGATCTTTGCCATGCCCCTTCCCTGGATACATTCTGCCGAGCCTTAAAAACCTGGCTCTTTGGACAGGCCTTTGGGATCTCCGGGGTGGGCTAATTTTTTTCATGATTTTAAAATTATTATTGATTGCCCTATATTGTTCTATACTGCTGCTATTTAGAATGGTTATTGTTGTCTGCATTGTATTTTACTCTGTATTTATATTGTATTATATTGTATTTTATTGAATTTCTATGTGTATGTCGCCTAGAGTGGCTTCAGCCAGATAGGCGACACAAAAATAAAATTTTACTTACTTACTTACTTACAGGATCTCTTTTGATGAGTACCCAGCCCTCTAATGTTTAATAAATAATTTAAATTGTATTCATAGTCTGGTTCAAGGTTCAAGATCATCATCTCCTTTAATGTCTACAAAAAACAATGAATGATATAAATATTGCCCTCCCAAGAAACAAAAACAAATAAGTAAAAGGAATAACAACCACAGAACATTGGCACACTCAAGTGAAAGGAGAGTAGGGGGAGCTTGCTGAGTAAAACCGCATGGAAAGGGAACTCCACTTAGCCTCCCTTATCCGACAGGTCTTGAGATCTTCACATGAGTAAACTGTTGATGAATTTGTATTGAAACTGCATGGGGAGGAGTATAGTAGAGTAGTACTGAGATTCAGACAATCGCCAGTCAGATTCTGGTGCTGAAGTATAGATCCTTCTGGACGCTCTGACTGAAGGATCACCGGCAGGTGTTGCCTGGTTTCCCCCTGCTTCTTCTTTGTCTTTGTAATCCAACCCAGTCTTCCTTCATCTTTGGGATAAGTTTCACCCTCCCTCCTAAATCTGCTAGCATAACTTTTGCTTCACCCATTGTAGTAGCGGAGTTGCCATTGTCAAGTGTGATGCCCCTATAAGTTGTACAATATTTATGGTGTTGGTTTTGTAGGTTAAATATGGTAAGTAGAGTGAGTTGGGAGGGGGGAGTACATGTGATGGAATGTTGAGGAATGCTGTGTTGTGATTGGCTGAGCATCTGGGCGGCTGAATGTATATATGCGAGAGACAGTTGAGAGACGGAAGAGAGACAGGTGGGGGGACAGTTGGTCTTATAGTCAGTTGAACAGGGAGTTGAAGAGAGGCAGTTGAAGAGGGTGGATGTGTTTTTAGGTGGGTAGTGAGGCAGGTTTTAAGGCTAATGTATACAAAGTAAAAGTAACTAGGAAGTTGCAGAACATTTATATGTAACCACATGCATGATAATTGAATTTAATCTTTTTTATTCCCTGTGTTATTCAATAAATCTCTTTGGTTTAACAACATGCCTGATCCTTGGCTGGATACATACAGTGGGGAAGAGTGGGCAGAGCAAATATCAGAGAGGAAACAGAATCTATGGTGGCAGCGGTGAATGATTAGTGTAACAGCAGCAGGTTTCCAAGTCAACCCAGGGCTGTAGACTTTAAAGACCGAGGTTACAGAGGGGTTGTGGCCTGAAAGTGTACCTAGACACTTAATAGCAGTCTGCTAAAGGAGGAGACTAAGGCAAAGTATCAGGGCAGCATTGTGTTACACTGCGTCAGGTAGTGGCGCCCACACTGGGACCAGAGAGAGAGAGGTGGTTGGCCAGGTGGTGGTCTGACATCATGCACTACCAATTTGAATGGAAACCCCCACCAATATCAACACCCAGCTTGTTGCAGGGCTTCAGTAATCGAATGCAGACCGCCCCCCCTTTGTTTAAACATTTCAGCACACACATCTTGGAACACTAGGATTTCATTATTGCTATATTTCAGCACTTGAAGATTGCGAAGGGCCTTACAAACCTCTTCCTTTACATGAAATCTATCAAATTTAATCACTAGGTCTCGTTGGTTGCCACCGTCTTTGGGGTATACACAATAGAATTACCCTTCCTCTCCACCCGTGTGCTCCCATAATCTGTTCTTGGGGGCTGGGGAGCCCTCCATAGCAGTTTTTGGGGGTGCGGAGAGGTGCAGGGATGGAGAGGAAGGGTAAGTGCTAATGCACGAAGAGATGTTTGCTTGTGGAATGTGTTGGATATCATTCTTAGTCTCTAAGGCAGTCTTCCCCAACCTGGTGAACTTCAGATGTTTTTCACTACAACCTCCATCGTCTCTGACCATTGGCTGGGGTGATGGGATCTGTAGCCCAAGACATCTGCAGTGCAGAGGTTTGGGGAAGACTCTTTTAAGGTGCCAGGAAACTCTTCTGTTTTTGCAGCAACCAACTAACATGGCTACTCCTCAGGAAAATGAAACAGGATGTTTTCCACAGCATGCACCCTTGTTCCTTTCAAAACTAGGACTCAGCAAAAAGCTGGAGTATGCCTGCACTCAAAGGAATCCTCATCAGGTCATAAATTTGTTCATGTTAAATACAAACATCTGAATGGCAAGAGACTATGGAAAGGGTTAAACTTTCCACACTTCATTCTGCTTAGTGCCAGCACCATGCATTCCTCCTCGACCTCAAAGGAAAGCAGGCTTGTTCCATCAACAGCACACCCTAACTATCCTCTTGCTGCAAATGCTTTGCTTAGCTCTGGGAAATAACTGTGTTATAATTTATTGTGTCTCTTCTTTTATTGTGCCCAATCATAAGAAGCAGCCCGTAGAAACAAAAGAATCTTGTTCACAATTGATAAAAATGCACACTCTTTACATTTGCTTGTTTTCTGGAAAAGAAAAAAGAATATTTCGCCAAACTTATTTCATTAAAATATTTGTGTGAGATATGCAAGCATTTTTTTTTAGATCCAAACATACAAAACAAGATGCGGAAAACAATTGCATCAGATGAAGGAGAAAATCAGATATGCACAAACGTCTGGATAACTGTGTTTTGCATTATATGACCTCACAAGTTCCTATATAATACACTAGTTTTGACATAATAGCTGTGTCCCAGATTCTATAAAATTATTTGGAAAAATTTAGTTTCTTCCAATAATATGCTATAGATCGCTTGGTTGGTTTTTAAAAGATGACTGCATCTTCCAAGTTGGTTTCTTCAATCAGCCCATTCAAGCAGTGTTACTAAATAACACCCTGGTCTTCAAGTGAAGTGGTGTAATGTCACCCCAGTGTAATATTTTTGCGCTAAACGTTGGGGAGGGTAGTTGGATATGATGACTGCAAATGGGCATTAGGTGGTCTGGATCAGCCTCTCCCAAACTTTGGTCCCCAGATGTTTCTGGATTACAACTTCCATCAGCCCCAGCTAGCTTGGCCAATGGTCAGGATTTATGGGAACTGTAGTCCAGCAACATCTGGGGATCCAAACATTGGGAAAGGCTGGTCTAGATTACCTCTGGCCATGTGTGGGGAATCCTTCAGCCCTCCAGATGTTGCTGAATGACAACTCCCATCAACCCAGCAAGCATGGTCATTTGCCAGGGATGATAGGAGTTGTAGTTCAGAAACATGTGGAGGCCGAAACATTCCCCACACCTGCCTTAGGGGATACATGCAAGAACATAATTCCATGGTATTATGGACATTTTAAAAGTTATGCTTTTAACAATTGTGCTTCTGCAACAATAATGCCAGCCTGCTAGCTTTGGGTTTGTGGGCCTAGGCTAGGGCTTCTATTCAGTTTGCATTTAAAGGCAAACTTACCTAATCTGAGCTTTCCAAAACAATGCTCAAATTGAAATACAGCCACCTTTTGAAATTAGAACCTTTCTGAATTTTGCAGTGCAGTTTCCCAGCCAGGTAACGTGTATAAAACAAAACTTCATATATTAGGGTAGAATGTGCATAAAATGCATATGTTAGTGAAAATAACATACAAAAATGCATTATAGTAGGGGAGATTGATTTGCAAAAATGTGTATAATTAGGCAAAATTACATACAAAAATGTGTATATGAAGAAATTTGCACTAAAATGCTGATGAATTTTCAAGGAGTTTCTTTTTACTTGCAAATGAATGTGGAAATGTGAAGCCCCAGTCTTATAGTATTATTTTTTAAAAAGAAACAAAATGAATTTGTTCATCTTTTAATAATCTTACCTTGCAGTACAAACAGTACAACAATGGAACCAATTACCTAGGGAGGTGGTGGGCTCTCCAGCACTGGAGGCATTCAAGAGGCAGCTGGACAACCACCTGTTAAGTATGCTTTAAGTTAGATTCCTGCATTGAGCAGGGGGTTGGACTCAATGGCCTTATAGGCCCTTCCAACCAGTCCAAATGTATATCCATCAACTTCACCATCCAATTCATTCTTTTGATGAAGTACACTTTTGTCTTTGAAAGCTTATGCCACAATACATTTGTTAGCATTTCTGATGCCACAGGACTCTGTTGGTTTTGCCTCTTTAAGTGTTTAGGCTGCAATCCTATACACACTGAACTCAATGAGAGCTGTTACATTTCTTATGTTCTACGTTTTTCTTTTTCAAACTGGTGTATAACTTCCATGATGCCTTAACATATGTGGATGTGGACAGTATTGTATGAACATTCCAGGCATAGCATCTGATCCAATCTTCAGTGTGCTAGATTGGAAATGCTCTCCAAAATTTCCAAAAGACCACTAATATATTAGAGTCCTCCACTTTGTTGGGATAACCAATGGTTGGGGAAATTCTCTTTGGAGCTTCAGTTCATATACTAAGCATGGTCATGTCCTTGGTGTAAAGTGGGGGTGGTGAACCAAATCTGGCCCTCTGGGTCTCTCTATATGGCCTTTGAAACATCTCTCTATGTGGCCACATCCCTAACTGGCCCTGCTTCATACCTTAAATGTTTTTGTCTGGCTGAAATATGTTCTTGAACATTGGAATGTGTCCTTGAACACTGATGACCCTTGCATGACTTGGTGGAGAACAAAGAGATGTGTGTGTGTGTGTGTGTGTAGAAACTTGATCCTGTAAAGTTAAAATTTAGATTAGTTGCTCTGCCCACTTTAGCCTCTGGCCCTGTCAACCACTGGCATGTGGCCCTTGGAAAGTTGCTCAGAAGAAATCCAGCCCTTGGGCTGAAAAAGGTTTCCCACCCCTGGTGTAAAGTGCAGTGGTTACTTCAGGCTCCAGACCCCGTTTCCACTGTTGCCATGATTTTTCAGACTGTCACGAAAAGTAATTGCCCACTATTAGCCTACAGTATTACATGCTACATGATGTGGCCAACTGAAATTTAATGGAAAGGAGATGTGGGAAGCAAACCTCGAAACACTCAAAATAAACAATAGACTTGAAGACAGGCATGAGCCCTGCACAGGTTGCACTGCTTGGTGTTGACAGACACAAGAGAGGAAGGATTACACTGGAAGAAGAAAGATCCCATCACAAACTATGATATCACACAACATGCTTTGTGCTTCCAGCAGGTTTGGACCTAGATCTGAAACACACAGCTTGAGCTGAGCACCATAAAACACCTCAATGACAGAACTCTAGATTTGAATCCCATCTAAATGATGGGAAGTTTGAATTTGCACTGGTGGCAAATTTCATTCAGTGATGACATGCTTTGCAGATTGTTTAAAAAGACAGTTGGCACATTCAGCACCAAGTCTGGAATAAAAAGATGCATTCATATGCTGGCTGGATTTACTGCTGTGGTGGATGCAATGAATGAAACCCACTGTGTGTGTGGCAAGGCATGCCTCTGCCCAAATGTGCCAAGTATGGTGTGTAGAATCTGCGAATCCTGGGACTTTCTACAAAATTTGTCAACTCAGGCACAAATTGTAAGGCTACACATCATAAGGCTACAATCTGATACCTACTTTCCTGGGAGTAAGCTCTATTGAATTCAGCGTAGTTTACTCTTGAGTAGACATGTATATGATTTCACTGTATGTTTAGGACTGGATCTGGAGAAAGTACCCTATGGGTGGCCATCACACAGGAGAACAGTGTTTTTCAAAAAGGGATGGTGGCTGAATTTACAGGAATGTTACATACTGAAAAAGGTTCTGTGCTGCCCTGCTAATTAGAATCAGTCCAAAATTTTCTGGCAAATTTTATCCAGTGATTCATTTTGGGGCGGGTGATTAACCAACGATGTCCCAAAGAGTGGTAGTGAGTGCATGATGGCGAAACCTTTGGGAACTGAGGCGGAAGGGGGGGTTGGTGTTATCTTAATTAGTAGGTGGCCAACCTCTTCTTTGGGCCTTTTGGGATCATTTATAGTGGTACAGTTGCTGTTTGATTCAACATTTTAATGAGTTAATTTGTAGCCGATAGCCTGCACCTTTGGTCACATGTCGCTGTTTCTGGAGAGTGAGTGTGGGGTTTTCTTTCCACAATAATGGTAGGTAGTGCCTGAATTGAGAAAGGTTTGTGTGGCACCAGTATTGTAGAGGCTAGGGTTGCCAGGTCAGAAGCATCCCAAAACCTGAGATTTTAGGGGCTGACCCAAGTGATGTCATGGGGCAGGCCCGAGTGATGTCATTAAGCATGATACATTAAGCATCAATCACAGTTGCTTGGAGCGTACAATTAAAAAAAATATCTGACTGGAAATTAAGCTAGACATCTTAGCTAAAAGATGGAGCCTGGGTAGGGAACATTTAATCTAGCCTACTTGATTTTGGCAAGAAGGGTTTAAGTGCCTTCAGGCCAGGCCAGTCACCAGAAGGTCACTGTAGGAAGAAAGGAGCCTAGTGTTGTGGAGATGTTAGATAGGAGCACTCAGGAGTAAAGATGGATGTCCCTGAAGGCTGCAATTCTAAACACACTTACTAAGGGACTAAGTCCCATAGAACTCAACAGGACTTACTTCTGAGTAGATTTTGGATTGTGCTGTTGGTAAAGTTTGACTAGGGATCCTCTGCAAAGACATCCATATCCAAGCAGGGTTGGCAACTTCCTGCCTGAAATGCCTACCTTCCTGCCCCTACCTTTTAACATGGCTGCTCCAAATTTCTTTACGGATTTGACCCTTCACTTCAGAAAGAACTCTGAGAAAGGACTAAGAGTAAGAAGATTCTCTACCCTTTTCTGTCTACCCTGTGGGCTGCTAAAGACTCACTTTGACAGCCAAAGCGAATAATAACTGACAGAGAGAAAACACACATGGTTTGGTCTACCTTCACAGGCAGTAGCTTGGGAACAACAGCAGTTGAAGCCACACTTTCCAGTATGTCAATTCTCTTTTACCACTATTGGGCAAGAAACAAACCATCATGTAACCAATAAGGTGCATCATCAGTGGGTTTAAGGGGGTTGAGTTAAGTGCATGAAACCATTGTGGTTGCTTCTATGGATGTAAGAGAGTGAGGTTAAAGGTAAATGAAATGCAAATAGGAAAAGAAAAACAAAAAACAGTGATGATTTCCTACATGCAATAGCATACCAACCACAACAAGATTCCTATGAGTAAGACAGAAAACTCAGCATCCCACAACCAGTCAGGATTCCTAACTAAAAACCAAAATAAAACAATCCTTGCAGCCAGTCAGCCAAGGTCACAGAAATCCCCATGCAGCACAACCTGACCCAAGGGCTGCAGTTAGTGCAGAATGCTGTGGCACGATTGTTGACATCAGTGAGACCCTATCAGCACATAATACCTCTGCTCTGAAATCTGCACTGGTTGCTGATTTGCTACCAGGCCAAGTTCAAGGTGTTCTTTCCATGTTACGGGTGCCATATAGTACTTGTTGTCAGCTCTACACTGCATCAGCAGTGTCAGGGGGGGCTGGAAATTCCTGGGTCTCTGGCAGGGAAGGAAAGTCCTTAGCCAGCAGTCGGGTTGTAAATCTGCCAGGCCTATCCGAAGCGTACTTGCCGAGTCAGAAGTCCAGAAGCGAGGTCAGTGGAGGTCCGGGATCAATTGCCAAGGAGGTCAGTCAAAGAGATGCTGCAGGGAAACTAGGTCTACACAAAGCCACGCCTGACGTTGCAGTCAGCAACAAGCTGCAGCCAAGGTGTGCCTTATAAAGAGCAGGATGGACAGCAGGTGTGAGCCCTCAGCGTTTGGGCCTTAAGGAGACAGGCCTGCCTCTCTTCTGCCTGACCTTCTGCTGTCTACGTTCTGCAGGTGAGGGGGGAGTATCCTGTTCACTGTCTGTGTCTGGCTGCAGGGCCTCTGCTGTCCCTGGGGTGCTCTGCAGCTGAGGGGCAGAAGGAGCTGGATTCTCAGGAGGCTCCTCCGTGTCTCCTGCTGCTCCTGGGTCTGCTGCTGTTACTCCCAAGTCGTCCTCATCTGAGGAGTCCTCTGACGGGGCCATGACACTTGTGCTGCTTTTGTAAAAAAAATCAGTCCTCTAGTGTGGCAGCACCTACACTTTGGAACGCCCTGCCTACTGACATTAGGCAGATGCCTTCATTGTGCTCTTTTCAGCACCTGCTAAAAACATTTTTGTTTAGACAAGCCTACCCAAGAATGTAGAAGCGATTGTGTTTTTATCTGTTTTTAACTCATTGTTGGTTTTATTATTTTGAATGTTTTTAAATAACTGTCTTTAACTGTTTTTGCCAAAAATTTTGTTTTAATTCCTTCTGTAAACCACTTTGAGATTTTTTATAATAAAGCGTTATATAAATGTTGTAAATAAAATACATAAATAAATTTTAGAGTCACTGTTTCTTTCCACTTTTAGGAACAAAGGAATCTGCCTTTTGGTACTCAGGCCATTTGGTACCATCTAGCTCAGTGCTGATGACATGAACTAGCACTGGCTCTCCAGGATTCCAGGCGATATTCTTTTCCAGACATTGAATTTTGGGCCATTGTGTGCAAAGCATATGCCCTATCACTGAGCTACAATCCTTCCCTTGTGTAAAAAAGTATCTTTTAAGATTATTCTTTTCAGTTCACTAATGACTCACCCAGAGACCCAGAGAGGACCCCAAAAATCCAGAGTCTCCGGGCAAAATCTGGAAACCTGGCAACCCTAATACAAAATCTTTTAAATAAAATAAAATATACATTCCAGCCTCACGAAAGTCAGAGATTTCTCCACACATGCCTCACACATCTCTCCATCATGGCGGCAGGAGTAACAGCTACGGGCGAGGGAGCTCCGCAACAAACAGCTTTTATGCTGTAATTTCTCCCTTGTTGGAGGTTACAATGCATTGGAAAATATGGGGTAGCCTCCCTCCCCTCTTATGTCACCACCCTCGGACTTGACTTGGATGCCAGCTATCAGAAATACGATGTAAGACTTTCACCTATGCTGGGCCGCCGCCGCTGTTTCCTGGTTGCCGGATCGGAGCTGGGGATGAGCTGCGGCCCTTCGGCGAGCCTGGGGCTGCAGCCTCTATTCAGGAGACAGCGTTGTTTGCCGCGGCAGTTTTCCGCTGGCTGCTGGGGTTGGGGCGCGCCCCTGCGGCCTCCGTTGTCCTGCTGTGCTGGCCTTGCTCGTTTCGCCTTGTGTCGGCCGCGTTTTGCCTCTCATCGCCTGTGCTTTTGGCTTCTCGGGGAGAACTTTCCTGTTGGTTGCGTCTTGTGGGGCCTGTTTGTGCTGCCTCTCGCTGTTTGCTACGCTGGATGCTGGATGCTGGATGCTGAGAGTGAGAGGAGATGCCGCTTTCGGTTTCGCAAATGACGCACCTTGTGGACTATACGGGCCAGAAGCTTTATTGAACTTTATTGTAGTAACCTTTACCTGTTGTTTTAGTTTTATTGCTGTTTTGATGTTGTGATACTTATATATTATGACTTTGTACATCGTTCAGAGTGGCTCGGTTTCCAGCCAGATGGGCGATAAATAAATCGCAGAAATAAATAAATAAAATAAATCCAGCCAAGTAAGAAGAATTTTTAACATATATTATATTTTAACATAGTCATCTGAAAATGGTTCATGAGAAATAATTAGGAATTTGATGTTAACAAGAAAGAACAATAATTATCCTAGCATAATAAAAAGGTAGTGCTGTCATTATACAGCAGTTTTCTTGGCCGCCTACAGGGGGTGCTTTGAACTACAGTGTGATGACAGACTTCTGACAGTTGCTGGGCTAGCTGAAGAGAAAAACTGAGATGGAGGCATGTGTAAAGGGAGGGAGTGGTTTTGGCGAGGTATAAAGAGAGAAAGGTTGGAGTGGTGGGTATGCAGGGTTGGTGAGGGAAGAGAGTTGGGGTACAGCTGCTAGTATTAAAAAAGGACACAGACACAAAGTGCTCCCAGGATCTCCTAGACACTATGAATTTATAATACTTGCCAAGTAAGAAGAATTAACACAGATCAAGGACACGATCCACCATGCAAAAGCACTCAACGAGGCTGTGGAACATGGGCATTGAGGGGGTGTGGTCTGGAGAGACTCTTGAAGGCCAAAAAGAGAGGGCTGGAAGGCTGCATTTGGTCACTAGGTGTGAGGGGCCCCACCCCTTCTGTAGATGCTGTAGAACTCTATCTCCCAGTAACCCTAGCCAGCATGGCCAATGGTCAAGGATTATGGGAGCTGTAGTTCAACAACTCCTGGAGGCCCACAGGTTAGCCACCCCTGCTGTAAGCCTTATGCAATCTTCAACAATGATCCATATGTTCAGGGAGTTCTCCCACAGATTTCTGACTGAGCAGTTAAAAGAAAATAAGGCATTGCTAAGTAGCACTGAGAGGGCATTAGACTGAGGAAGTGAGTAGTAAATTTATGGTCCTGCTTTGCACAGCTGGATGGGGAGGCAACGTGGCCATTAAGAGGAGGAGGAGGAGGAATGCCTATGTGCAGAGGGAGTGAATGGGAAAGTGGAATAACGCTAATAATTAAAATGGTCCTTCCTGGCCACTGAAGCAAAGATTTCTAAGAGAAACCTGACTCCTCAAAGTGCAAGAGGTCTCCAGTGACTGATTGAAAATTCTTTCATAAGCAGGAAGTGAGAGAGAACGAGAGTGAGAGGACTTATAAGGGAAATATAGTCTGTTGATTTTGGCTATCAGTTCAAGAAAGAAGAAAAAAGAAAAGAAAGAAAACTGGTACAAAAAAGTGAAGACAAAAGATGAGGGAAAAAAGGAATGACAAATTATGTGAGAAAAGTACTCTTTTGGTTGCTGTCGAATGGAACCTTCCAGTCTTAAAAATGCAAATCCCATATTTGTGTGTTCTATTCCAACAAATCACTGGTTTGCTGCTTATTTGGGAGAGAACAAAGATACATGAGTCGCTTGGTTAACAGTGCAATCCTATATGCTTTTACTCAAAAGTAAGCCCCACTGAGCTCAGCAGGAATTGCTCCCAGGTAAGAGTATATTAGATTGTGGCCTAATGGAACCATTTATTCAACAATATAAGCAGCTATTACAAACAGCAACCACCATTGCGTCACGTAAAAAGAGGGCAAAAGAGGACACAGATATGCATTTAAAATGCATATGTTAATCGACAGGTATAGATACAAATTTAGAAAAAAGGACTACAGTTTAAAGTGAAATACAATCACTCTCACCATGGCAGGGAAGACTGGGATCAGGTGACCTATATGCCTGCTCAGTTTGCTGTCTTGGCACCAAGCGTTGATGGGCAACCCCCCCCGACTTTCTCTTCTCACAGTTCCTCATCTTTAAAATAGACTTGAACCACACAGCCCTTGAAACAGAGGACTTCCCTCCGACAGTCCTTCACATAGAGCATATAGATGTTGCTGGATTGCAACTCACATCACCCCTGACCATTGGCCATGCTGGCTGGGGCAGATGAGAGTTGGAGTCCAACCGCATCTAGAGGGTCACCCTTGATATAGTCCTCTGTAAATTGGGACACATGGCTACCCTATCAGGCCCTTTTCTGAATTATAGTGGTATGGTGATTTTTGTTCTGATATGAAATTATAATAATTACTACACTGGTGATGGGGATGGCGCTTTCCAGAATAACAAGCAGGGCCAGTTCAAGACTTGAGGGCCCTTCTCAAACCTCTGTCTGGTGCACTATGTTGGTGGGTCCCTTCCTATGTGGGTGACGCTCTGTTGGCTTATCTGTCTGGAAACTGCCATTTTATTTTTCCACTGCGCCGTTGATGTACCATTGCTCTAAGACATTGTGATAGCTTCTAGATCCAGCTACCTGGCACTGAATGGAGCACCAGTTTCTTGTTTTAAAGGAGGAATCCAGGGCAGTTGCAAACAGAGGACCTTGCAATCAGCAGCTGCCATGTGCTGATTCAATGCCTCACAACATAAAGATAAGTCCCTGCCCCAAGATGCTTGCAATCATAATTTGAAACAGAGGGGTCTAGAAAAGGATGGGAAGGAAATGGAGGCAAGGGTAAAGTGGAAGAACAGGCTTCAATGTGAGGGTAAGGCTCATTTAAAAGATAGGCTGGAAGGGAGTGTCGCCAACTCTGAGAAGATGTGGGACCGAACAAGCTGGAAATTTAGTTAAGATGGATGTGTCTTGTACTGCATCACAATAAAATACTTGTTAGCTTATTTATTTATTGCACTTGTATACAGCCCCATAGCCAAAGCTCTCTGGGCGGTTTACAGCAATCAAAAACATTAAAACAAATATACAATTTAAAACACATATTTTAAAAACAATTTAAAATACAATTTTAAAATTTAAAACAATATAAAAACAATTTAAGCTTAAAGCAGTCTCTAGCTTTGCTCCATAATTCAAGGAACAATACATTTTATTTATTTATATTTCTGTGCTACCATTTAAGGTGTAAAAAAACCCTGCCAGGATGGCTTGTGTACATACAAACAATGAAAAACTGAACACAAAACATCCCATTCCAATAAAATCCAATAACTGAAAACAGCAGTTTAAAAGATTTCACAGTTCTGCAATATTCTCATGTAAACTAATTTGAACAGTTTAATAGAAAACAATTTTTAACCCATTAAAACCCAGAATTTCAGCTCAGTATCTCTAACTCGAAATAAATAGTTTTTAAAGGTCTGTTTAAAAGCCAAGACTGATGGGGCCAAATGTTCCCATACACTTTAGAATCCTGATTTTCCAGTGTTCTAAAATACATGGGGAGTCTCCATAGATATAAAAATCATCCCCTGCCGAGTCATCTTCCATAAGTTGGATGGCAACCAGTAGTGTAGTGGCAAATCCAGAAGTGCAGAGTCCCTTCATGATAGTCACGCCATGCCCCTCACAGCCACTGCCCCTTTCCATTTTCCCTCATCTCCTTTGCTCTCTGTGACATCTTGCGGGTCTACATTCCACTACAACAGATGTGCCTAGGAGCCAATTATCATGAAAGGGGAGCCTGTGTGTTAGCTACTGAGAAGAGTCTTCTCAGTGGCTGACTCATCTCCTTTCACTCTGATTGGCTCCAATGAGCACAAAAGGACAAGGACTCTTCTCAGTGGCTAAGACGTTCCCCTTCCATGATGATTATCTCATACAATGGGACCTGGCTGGGACCCTGCTCCCCCAAAAAAGTCTACAACCCCTCGAGACCCTAGATGACTACACTCCTGGCAACTGAAATGGTGATGGGAGGGGTGGAGCTAGCATTGCTCCCCCCACTTTCCCTTTCATAGCTTTATATTGCCCTCTTCATAATGCCTGAAGAAGGCTATTGACAACTTGAACTTAAGAAAAGAACCAAACCTTGTATCCATTGACAAAGGGTTTCCCTGTTTGGTCTTCAACAGAAGACCTTATTTGCTCCTTGTGAACATGTAAGTGTCTATTTTCAAAAAGTTAAGCTCTGGCATGTCAAACGAATTGCCCTACACTTTGTTGGCTTTTGGCTAGAGTGAATAGGAACAGACACAAATAAACCTTGATTTTGTTTTACATCCAGAGGTTTGTTTTGAAGATGTGGTGCATAATATCCCTTCACATTTCACTGTGTTTCCAAGGAAATTATTAAACCCTGCAAAGCTGAGTAGCTAGTTTTAGTATGTTTTAAAATTTTGATATCTTGTTTTACTGGTTTCCTTTTCCTGCTTGCAGCCAAGACTTAAGATACACATCATAATGCCTTTGGGCCTTGTTTTCAAACAGTACATGAAATGTTTTGGACCAGGAGTCTCCTTCTTCTGGAGAAAGGAAAATTGGAAACGATGGTCAACTGTGGGACTGATCCAGAGCCAGCTCAAGTCAGTGGAAAGGTTTCCAGTGATGTTGGTGGCTCTGGAAGGAGGGCAGAGTGGAAGCCTGATTCATTTGCATTTTTAATTTTTGTGCTCCACTTCTTCCAAGCAGAAGCTGCTAGTGGCTAACGATTACATATAAAAACAAATTGAAATGTATCATGGAGGCCACCCAGAGGATACAGAACAAAAACAGCTTTTAATGCAAAACAGTTTGTGGAGGGGAAAACCATGCAGCAGGCCGCTGCTTGTAATGCAGAACTGAAATGAAAGACTCAGGCACTTCCTGGTATGGCATGTCAGGAGGGCCAATTAAACCACACAAGGGCAGTCATATCAAAATAATATCAACTCAATAATATAACTCCAAACAATATGAAAAATACATTTCTTTTTATTTTATTTGTTAGGTTTTAACCTGCCTTTGGGAGCATGTTGCCCTCATGAGGCATAGAATCATAGAGTTGGAAGGAACCTAGAAGGCCATCGAGTCCAACCCCCTGCTCGATTCAGGAATCCAACTTAAAGCATACAAGACAGGTGGCTGTCCGGCTGCCTCTCGAAGGCCTCCAGTGTTGGAGAGCCCATCACCTCCCGAGGTAATTGGTTCCATTGTCATACAGCTATAACAGCTAGGAAGTTCTTCCTGATGTCCACTTGAAATATGGCTTCCTGCAACTTGAGTCCTTTATTCCATGTCCTGCATTCTGGGATTATCAAGAAGAGATCGAGACGGGACAGTTTTCCAAAAGGGAATTCAAAGCGCATAAAACATTAAAACACAATACACCACCGGGGGGGGGCAGCTCAGGTCCTCAAGACTCTCATTAAGCCATGAGGTATCCTCAGGTCACACACCTCATTGGCCCTGCCTCTGTGCAGGTGTAGAAGCCTCTGACGTTTGCATGGCTCTAATGTACCCTATTGTACAAATTGCTCTGCTCACTTTTGTCTCTGGCCCTGCCCACCCTTAGCATGTGGCCCCTGGAAAGCTGTCCATGAGGGAATGTGGGCCTTGGGCTGAAAAAGCTTCTCCACCTCTGATGTATGGCAACTTACAGTTCTGAAAGTAGAATCCTGTGGTTCCTGAGAGGGTGCACCAGGGGCCATAGGATATTTCAGATCCCCTTCTCTAAGGTCAGAGAGAGAGAGAGAGAGAGAGAGAGAGAGAGAGAGATTGGCTCAACGTTGGAGGGGGAGATCTGACCTCATAAGGTCCCTCCTAGACACAGCAGATCTTGCCTTACAGATGTCAACGTTCTGGCATACTGTAGATAGAAACAAAAAAAGCATTTGCTGGGCAGATCAGGGAAGGCTTGGATCCAAAGGATTCAAAGCTTTCCAGTTTCCCTGAAGCATTCCTAACATGGGGAAAACTATATGCCAGCCTTGGAGATGGTGTGTGTCTTTCGGGAGGGATATCATAAACACCAAGGGGGGCAGGGAAGGACTCAGTATGTATGGAACTCAGCAGAAAACCAACAATAGCAGGGGAAAGAGCCAGGAGGAGGACCAGGGGGTAGAGACTAGCGGGGTTGGCTCAGAGAGGAAGTAGAGAACAGTTGGCCTTGTAATTGCTCTGTATGAAACAATCTTAATAAAGTCCACTCTATTTTAGTTGCTCCTTTTACCCAGTGTCACATGAAATATTATGTAGGAGTAGAAGCACCTTCCATCAGGGTTCGTTTCAGCTTAAGGGGACTTACAGCAAAGTGCCCTGGTAGGTGGCACTTCGCTACTGGTGGGCGGGCTTATCTTGCAGCAGTTCTTCAAGCAGTTTTTGGTGGCTGGGGCCACCATTAAATGGATGACCATTTAATTTCCCTACAATATTCCTAAACCACACTATGTCAGGACATTATGGATAAGCCCAGTTTATCTAGTGCTACTTGAAACACTGGGCCACTTTTTTTTTTTAAGGCAGCCCAGGGCATGTATCAGTGGTGGACCTTCCCAAGCAACTGGCCACCCTGCAACTGCCCAAGGAAACCAGATGCCAACATCATCTCTGCTTCCAATCATGAAAAATCTATTCCTCCTGTTATAGCTGGTTAAAAAAAGAAGATAAAGAAGTCTGAAACAAGGAAATGTAAAACAAAAAACGATGTCCTTGGGGATCAAAGAATAATTGAGGATGAAGCAGATCCCAAGTATCATGATGTATTTGTTTACATTGTCTGCTTGTATATATTTTGGAGCTGAGCTAAAGATTTGTGCGATATCAAGGCTTATGCAAGAAGCAGAAATTGCTTAGATGAACTCCATCTGGATTGTTCACAGGCTCGCGTAAAACCACATTCATGAATTTTACAGCATCTTGGGGGATATCTGCATGGAGGGAGGGATTCCATGCTTCTCAAAAGTGCAAGCCTGCAATGCAGATGGTGTTGTTACCTGCTCCTGGAGAGTAGCTCAAAATAAATTCTATTCCCAATCTACTTGGGTAGTTTATATGCACAGGAGTCGCATCAAGGTCTCCCATGAAGAATTATCACAGTCTGACATTAACCCAGCTTCACATCATCTCTGTTTTAGACATTACTGAGGGCCTCATTCTTCCTCCCTTTTTATTTTGCCTTTTCTAAATCTAAAACTGAGCATGTGCCATAATGTGCTGTAAGTATTGTTACGATACACGGAGGTGAGGTAATTCATGTTATTTTCTGCAATGTAGGCAAGTTCTCTCTCGGCTGTTTGAATGGCTAAAACAGGAAACTTCCTGCTGGGCTGTGAAGCTGATTACGAAGGGTCAGGCCTGCACTCACCATGACATCATAAAACACGACTGAGATGTGATTTATTGAAGAACTGTCATGCCAGTCGTGCCAATAAAATGGGGGGGGGGGAGGAAGGAAAAGGAGACATTCTGAAAAAGACTTTTCAACAGGGATGCAAATTTCTTGGTGAAAAACTGAAGAACAGGCTTGAAAGGAGAACGAGAGCAGAGGTATGAGCATACGCAGTGTAAAGGATGGTGGCGATTGTTTGAATCAGGATGCTGAAAAATGCAAGTACCCCTGCTTGAATAAAAAAGTGCCAGTTTGATTGGGTGCAGCCTTGTCCCAAGCAGGCCTACTTGAATTGGGACACCCCTCCCCACTTCTACTGTTTCCTGGTCTCCCTGCCAGTCTCTTCTGCTCACACACACAAAAAACTTATCTGGGGGAAGAGGGCCAAGGGTAGCAGGCAGCAGTGGAAGCTCAGATCGGCAGGCCAGGGATTGACATGCAGAATATCTTTTTTGGCTGGGAATCTGGAGGCTACAAGCCCCAGAATTCCTGAAAGGAAATGTCACTCCACACATCATTTTCTACAGATGAGAGCTCCTTTTACCACTTCTGTAGGGTAGCATCACCAAAAAAAGAGAATGAAAGAGGACACAAACTGGCATAAAATGTGCATATGCTAATTTATATGTGCTGGTGGAAACTGAGAAATAATTACTGTAATTTAAGAAAAAATACAATCAATTTCACCACAGTGGGGAGGACTGGGACCAGGTGAACGCCATACCTGCTCAGTCTGCTGTCCTGGTGCTTAACTGCTGATGGAGAACTTCAAGGCCCCTGTTCTCTCGCTCCCTCACTCTCTCCAAAACACAATTGGACCTAATAACCCTTCAAATAGACGGCTGTTCTTTGTAAAGTAGGGCACATGGCTACCCTACACTTCTGCCATCTCCTACCTTCTATCCCTTCCTCAAGCAGCCTTTTCCCCTTAGGGGGTGGGGAAGCCTGCCTGGACCTTAATCCATGGCTTGTGAAATTATCCTTCAAGGAGTAGTTGCTGGTTGCCAAAAGGACTAAGAAAGTACAAGGAGGAGGTCATGTATGTATTTAAAGAATTTTTATCCTGCTCTTCAGCCAAAAATCAAGACTTCAAGTAAAAACGACTTCAAGTCACACACAAACACTAGACCTTTCCTTCAGGCTTCTAGTACTAACAGACAGAGTACAAGAAGAAAATAGCTTGGGAGGAAAAAGGAAATAAAGAAACTCAGTTACAAGTTCTTCTAATGACCAGCTGCGTGGAAAAGCTCACCGAGAGGAGGGCAAGCACCAAATGTTGCTGGGCTCAGTTGTGTTGATGGAGTGACTTTGCATCCCTTCCTCATGGAGGGAGGAGCCTGGCTACTGAGTAGAATAGAAAGAGGCCCTGAATCCCTTCTCCTCTGTTGCAACCTGATGTAACTGCTGCTGAGGTGAGTACATAGCTGGGTTACACACACAACTGTGTGCCTGGGAGGAGAAGTCAGCAAAC
The DNA here is from genome assembly GCF_030035675.1 of Rhineura floridana. Taxonomy (NCBI): domain Eukaryota; kingdom Metazoa; phylum Chordata; class Lepidosauria; order Squamata; family Rhineuridae; genus Rhineura; species Rhineura floridana. The sequence goes on from NC_084483.1 coordinate 177,317,255, forward strand.
CTTCTTGAGCAAGCTAGGTGCCAGTTGCCATTATTTAGAAGCCAGTAGCTGGATAATGGGAGTTTTATTAATCCTTTGGTTTTATGCTTTGTCAACATCATGAGATTGCCTTTGCCAGATTTTTACATTGATGACCAAGCTCTAGATCTCCTCTGTAGCCTAATGAACCAGAAGGACTTAGTATGAGAAAAAGCTGCTCTACTTCATTTCAATGTGAAAAGAGCACACACTGAAAGTTTGATCTGGATCAGCTAGGCACAAACTGGGGGTGGGAAGCGCTGGTGGGCAAGATGTCACCTGTCTGTGGACCACATTGAGCTCCTCCCTCCCTCAACTGTCATCTAGGAACAGCCATTCTACCTGGCTGCAACAGAGGGAGAGATGGGAAGCAGAGCTACTCCGTTGCCTCTGCTGATAGACCAGCCCCATTACGCTCTTCAAACATTTTCCCCTGATGCAGCGGTGATAAGAATCAGGGCCATTCCAATGGCTCTGTTGAAAGACCAGCTCCATCACATATTCCACCTGGATGCAGCAGAGGTTCTTCCCACCACCTTTGCTGAGACACCCCCTCCATTTGGCTTCTCTTCCTGAACTGTTTCCATTCCAGCTAGTCATTATAAAAACTACAATGTAAGAAAAGGTGCCTTAGTTTACTTGTTTTCCTTTTTTGACTTCATCCTTTTTTCCCTCTTGTGATGTGTTTTTTCAGACTGGAAACCTTTTGGCAGAGACTGCCTTGTTTTTAATGATTTTTTGTAAGCCAGTGTGGCAGCCTTTACATAAAATGGCTGATCCTTAATTTAAATAGAATTTAATAGAATCCAAAGATGGTTCATCAGGTTGGTGGTGTTTTTTTTAAGAAGCCTTTATTTATATGTGACATTGTCACTGTTTCTTTAAGTCAGGGGTGGGGATGGACAGCTCTGTCAATCTCTGTATTCTCAAGTTCTCATTTTTCCCAATCTTAAATCCAGTTCTCCACATTTCTGCAGCAATTTGTGATTTTTTTAAAAAATGTATCCTCATGAAAATTATCCAGCATCTTAGTGCAAATTTCTCCTAATAAACACATTTTTCTAGGCAGTTCTGACTAATGTACACACTTCTACAAACAATTTCTCATCATGTAATGCATTCTTATATGCTATTTTCACTCATACTTTAGTTTTTATGCACACTTTCTCCTAATATATGCATTTTGGTAAACGGTTGGTCAACTACACTGCAAAGTTTGAATAAGTGCAAATTTTGAAGGATGGTTGTGTTTGGTTCTCATATTGTTTGGTGAATTTGAATTTGATAGATGCCACTTGAAATGTGAACTGAATCAAATTTTCCACCCATACTTAGTCAGGGGTGGGGAACCTCGGGCCTGGGAGCCAAATGTGGCCCTCCAAGCCACTTTATCTGGCCCTCAGCACTTTCCCTAGCTTATGCTGCCTCTACCCAGGCCACTCATTGGCCCTGCTCTGTGCTCTCCTCAAGTGTTTTTGCCTGGCTGAAATGTATCTTTGAACTGTAATACTACTACTTACTTTCCTGGATGGAGGATATATATGTGTGTATATAGGTAGGTACGTATAGAAACCTTTGACTTTTTGCATGGCTGATAGGAAGCCTACTGTACAAGGTAAGAGTTGTATCTGTTGCTCTGCCCACTTTTGCCTTTGGCTCTCCCCACGGCTGACGTGCGGCCCCCGGAAAGTTGTCCATGAGGGAATGTGGCTCCTGGGTTGAAAAAGGTTCCCCATCCCTGCTATAAGTAAATGCTAATGTAAAGCCATGCCAAACAGCAAGGTCAGCAAATAAGATAAGCCAAAATGTTTAGTTTTAAGTCACTTTAGTCCTGTTCAAGTGATTATGATGCTAGGGGTTAAAGGCCGCCAAAGTAGTTTAGATCCACATACTCTATTATTTATTTATTTATTATTTGATTTATATTCCATCCTTCCTCCCAGCAGGAGCCCAGGGCGGCAAACAAAAGCACTAAAAACACTTTAAAACATCATAAAAACAGATCTTAAAATAGATTAAAACAAAACAACTTTAAAAACATTTTTTTAAAAAACGTTAAAGACATCTTTTTAAAAACTCTACTCTAGTTCACCAGTTTAAGTCCTGAGCTTCCCATGAAGTAGGGTTGCAAGAATAAATCAAATATTTTTGAGAGGCAAAGAGAGCCTTCGGGCTTAGGGCGGTATATAAATTAAATAAAATAAATAAATAAAATAAATATGCCAGTTACCTTACAAAGATGACTAATAACAGCAATACTAATAAGTATTTTCGTAAGCTGTAGAGAAAGTTCCACCCTGCCTGCAGGCTCATAATCTTTACTGATTATACTGCTCGTCAGCAATAAAAGAAAAAAGAAACAACACCCCCCAAATCCCCAGAGTTTCCTGATTATTTTTCTATCAGTCACTTTATTGCATTACACACAGGAAATGAATATCCACATCACTCGAAGCAACAAGAAAAAAATTCCCATTTGATTCAGGCTGGAACTTGAGCAAGAGAATGAATTTGCAGAGAGATGATGTGAAGCTCAGACTGCTGAGAGAGGTCACCTCAATATTCCCATCTAGCTGGTTGTAAAAACATGCTCTCCATTTGAATAACCTTCATGGGTATGAGGGGAGCGGGAAGGAGACACACATGCGTAGCTTGATGGATTTGCTCTTAGAAATAATGGTTATTTTGCTTCATAACTCTACGGAGTTTGAGAGGCTAGCCTATAGCTCAGCGGTAGAGCATAGGGATGGAAAGATCTGTCAGAGTCGGTTCTCTCAGTTTCTCATGTTTCCAATTGTAAATTCAGTTCTCCATTTTTCTGCAGCTCTTTGCAATTTTCTCTTTTAACAAAATCCTCACGAAAGTTATGCAGCATTTCAGTGCAAATTTCTCCAGATAAACACATTTTTGTCAGCAGTTTTGACTGATGTACACATTTTTGCAAGCAATTTATTGTCATATAATGCATGCATGTATGTTATTTTCATTAATACATTCATTTTGTGCATTTTTGTAAACATTGGTTGGTTGGAAAACTGCACTGCAAAACTTGAATACCTTTTGAAGGATGGCTGTGCTTCAGGTCTCATATTGTTATGGAAAGTGCAAAGTTGATAGATTCAGCTTGAAACACGAACTGAATCGAATTTCTTGTCCATCCCTAATATCACCCATGATCCAAAGTAAGTCCAGAGTAGCTACTCTCTGATATAGACTCTCCTTGTTAATGATGTGCCTTACCCAGCATGATTCAGCCAGCAGGAAGTATTGGGACCCAGGGTAACTGGCAGAAGGAAGCAGTAATATCTTTAATGTTCCAGCCCTCAGAGAAAGGATGTTCCATTTCTCACATATGCCATGGAGTTTCCAGTGGCTGGATATTTGAGCCTCAGAATAGGTCATGTGATCAGCCACATCAGGTCACTGAGCAGGTTAACCCTATAATTCCCGATGAAAAAAAAGTAAACATATATATCCCCATGAATGATGCAGCAAGACACACAGCTAAGACATACATTAATATAATATACAAAAGCAGTCAAGGACAGTAAAGTCCATAGTACACAAACTGAAAGTCAGGCATCTTTTGAAACTGGGACTTCTCTGAAATTTGCAATGCAGTTCTCCAGCCAAATAATGTGCACAAAAATGCAGATACTGAGGTAACATGTGCACAAAATGCATATATTCATGAAAATAGCGTATGAGAATGCATTTAGGAAAAAATGCTTTGCAAAAAATGCATATTAGGCAAAACTGCATACAAATATGTATATTAGGAGAAATTAACAATGAAATTGCTGATGAATCTTTATGAGGATGTTTTAATGCAATGTGGAAATATGGAGAACTGAATTTCAGATTAGATAAATGAGAAACCGAAAAACCAAAATTGACAGATTCACCCAGTACCCCAAGACAAGGTTGGATAATTTCTCCTCTCCTTGGAGAAGTTTGGTGAAATGATTCTCCATCCCCATTTCTCTGCCCCAAATAGGGTTGAGAATTTCAAGAGCCATTGAACACAGCTCTGTATAGTGGCACTGTGAATTCAAGATTTAACAAACGGTTGGTATAGTGGCAATTGCCTCTACTAGTTTTTCAAATGACTGGCTCCATTTAAATCTCTGTTTACATTTGGGGTGGAACTGCTAAGTGAACCTCCTAGCAGGGATGTGGCAGTGATTTATACACATCTGCCTTTCAGGAGGTTTTCTATGTGGAAAGGATTGATAGTGAGGATGCTAAACAGCCATAAATGCTTCTTAAAATAGAGTTAAAAAGCAAAACCTTCCCCCTCCCCACCCAGTGTATGCATCCTTACTTGTTCTATTTAAGATCCTCAATACTACGTGTTCCCCATTTCCCCAGCTGTGGTGGCCTCTGGCTATTTTTAGAGTTGTGGGCATCGTAGACACATATGAAAAATCAGCCTTGTGCTTTTGTACACTGCTGAGAGGTTCTGTTAGCAATTTAGGAGGTTTATTCAAATATATAAAAACTAATTAGCTCTCCATCCGTCACATCTGGAGCAACATACATAACCAATCTATTTTATATAGAAATGCAATAGTATGCACTACTTTGAATAATATTGTTGTGGGCTCTCTGTTTTTCTGAGTAGTAGGAAGGTCTAGGGTAGGGATGTGGGAGAAATTTGTTTTGCTTTGCCTTTTAATGTGAACCTACCTAATGTGCACTTCCTGGAACAATATGCAAACTGAAACACAGCTATCCTTTCAAATTTGTACCTCTCCTAATGTCATGATGCAGTCCTCCAGCCAAAAACTGCATACAATGTTGCATAGTTTCACCTAATAGATGCATTAAAATGCTTCTATTAGTGTAAATAAAGTACAAGAATGCATCATTTTATGGGAAATTGCTTGCAAAAATATGTATTAGGCTAAATTGCAAAAATACATAAAAACAAAAATATACATATTAGGAGAAATGTGTATTAAAATGCTGACAAATATTTGTGAGGATTTCTTTAAAAAATTGCAAACTGATGCAGAAATGTGGTGAACTGAACTTCAGATGGGAAAAAAACTCAGAAGCTGTAATGGCCAGATTCATCCATTCCCTAAGCTGTGGAATTCCCTCCCCACAGAGATATGCCTGAAACCTTCATTATACAGCTTTCCCCATGCTGAAGATTCTCCTCTTTACCCTGCCCTTTGATACCTGACATATATGTTTTTAGGACCCACCTTATTTTTCTGATTGCAAATTGTTTTAACTCATTTTTAATATTATATTTTTGCATTGTTGTAACCAGCCCTAGGAACTTATGATGAATGGTGAGTAATAAATCAAATAAATAAATAAATAATCCTTAGTCTAGCAGTGTTAATGACCCAGATTGGGTTTCCTTTGGGTAAGAGAATATAAGAGATGTTTTGTTTGTACTATTTTCTTTGTTTACAAAAATACAGTGGTACATTCATAGGGGCCCTTCTTACTATAGGTGAATATGCAGTTGTTATGGGTATAGCCAGTGTGGAAGTCTGTGTTTCACTGCTGTGGCCAATAGATACAATATTGATTCTCCCTCTTGTGCATTCAGTGGATGAATGAGGGGGATCATTTATAGGGCCATGAGTTGTCCTATATGGTCACCTTCCAAATTTATGACTGGGATTTGAAACAGGAACTTTCTGGTTCATGTTTTCCACTTGGAGACACTACATCATGTCTATTATTTTGTGATAATAAAATTACTGATGTGCAAAAGCATCTTACGAGGCATGAATCTGAAGCAACTATCCCTGCTTCAGAGATATTTGGAATGTCCTCCGAATCAAACCTCCAAATCAAACCTACCTGAAGAAATCTAAGATGAAGCAGGGTGGTCCTGAAGCTTTGGATCTATCTTAGAAATCTGGAGGATTGTTTTTTATGGACAGTTTGATACAATTTGGACCGCCCCAAATAATCTCCAAGTGGTCCATAAACAGAAAATTCCAGGCGTGTGCATGAGAGAGGAGAGTGGCTATAGTTCTGTGACTTACATCTCTAAATTCCACCCAAGGAATGACTTTATGAGGACTCTCTAATTACACTGCCTTTGGGAGGGATGTCGAAACGACATATCAGAAGCTGTTGTTGTCAGTGATCTTTGCTAGTTGACTCTATTAGGAGCAACTAAGGGTTGGTAGTTAATGTTTTGTTCATGTGACTTATTCCAGTCTAGACCAATCTTGTTCTAAAATTCCATTCCTTGCATCTTAATGTCATCCATCCATTCCTAATTAGCTTTACTCTCTCTGTAACACTGGTACACACTGAGCAGAAAATAATATATACTAAAAATGATCAAATACTAGTTTTTTAATTCAGAACTTCTTAACCCCTACACCTTTTTGTCTGAAATTTGGCAAGCTTCATTCTATCAAACAAGGCTACATATTATGCCTGCAAATTTAACCCAATTCTGCCAAAAAAACCTGTACATACTCCCTTTTAAAAAAAACTTCAAAAATTAAAGGCTCCTTGTATGAAATTCCCTGCACCTATTGATCTCAAATTTGGCGGGTTTATCTCCTGAGAAGAAACTACTATGTCTGCAAAGGTCATCTTTTTTTTTTGTAAAAGAATAAAAAAGTTATAAGCATTTCTTGATTTTCCCAATATTGTCAAAGGGAAGACACCCTAGGTTTCAGAAAACCTTAACTGAAGCTTCGCCTTGGATCCAAGCCGAAGGGTGATGTCACCTTCAGCCTCTGAGTAGAGATGATGATGATGATGATGATGATTAATTGCATTTATATCCTGCTATTCCTCCTGAAGGCAAACATAAACACAACAATTTAACAAGAAAAAGAAAAATATAATAGAAGAGTTTAAAACATTCTAAAACACAATTACAATTAAAAATATTCTTAAAAAGTTAAAAATGTTCTAAAACAGCTTAAAAGACCGTTTTTTAACAGTGATCTTCAGGTTGCCATGAACAGTCCCCTTCATTCATCAAATGGCTGGGTAATGTTTTCATCTTCCTCTTAAAAATCAGTAGTGATGGAGAGAGATGCACCTCATTGGGGAGGGCATTCCACAAACAGTGAGTCAACACTGAAAATGCCCTGTCACGGGTCAGCCCCAACCGGGCAGCACTTGGTGGTAGCACCGGCAACAAAGTGTCACCTGCCAATAATAGGATTTGTGATGGTTCATAGTGGGGAGTGTGTTATCCTAGATAGTTGGGTCCCAAGCCATTTAGTCATATATGCTAACACTTTGAATCGGGCCTGGTAGCTCACAGGCAGCCAGGGTAGCACTTTCAGGACTGGTGACACATGGTCCCATTCGGCTGCCCACTTACCAGCCTAGCAGCCGCATTCTGCACTAGCTGTAGCCTCAGATAGCCCTCTATCCAAGATGCTTTCTGAGACAAATGCTTTTTCTGTGCACACCGCAAATTAAAATGACCTCTCCCAATATTTTCTTAAAAACACAAACCCCAAATGAACAAATCTTAACTTATCAGCATAACTGTTTACATTTCCATAATGTATATCTCTGGAATTTCTTCTTTGATAGCAGTCTGTCCAACAGCTCTGGTAAGAATTATATTTATGGTGGATAGGAGCTAGAGTCCTCATAAACTAAAAAAGAGACTGATGTTACTGGGAAGTGTAAATCTATCTTGGGTACTGCTCTTGTGAGACTGATAGTACTAATTGGACATGAAGGCCTTAAAGCAGTCAATCCTATGACCTGTGAAGCATGAGATGTGGCAAAGTCACTTTGGTAGATGGCGGTTTCCATGTCTGACTCTGGGCTGTCTGAAACCAGAAGCTCAGAAAGACAGCAGGGACTCCCCACTCTCCTCCATCCCGATCAATGGAGTGTGCAAGGAAAGTCTGTTTATTGAAATAACAATAGATAGCTCAATGTCCATCATTCAAAGCGAGCTTTTTATAATAACTCTTCCCCCTCCCCTATAAGCCTGACCTCTGTGCTCTAATAAACGACAGGGTTTGTTACTCTTTACATACCAGAAGCTGAAGTTAAGAAAGCCACTTTTGCTGACCTGGCTTAGCACTCAGCTACACCCCCTCCTGGGAAGCACAAAGTTATTTGCTGACACTCAGTTGGATTTAGAAGGTTACAGCCAGAACTGGCCCACAGTGCTGGCTCCACAGTCTCTGGAGCTTTCTGGAAAGGCGCCACTCTGCGAGTCCCCTCAAACATGGACGGGGTGTGGCAGGCAAACAAAGAATTTTCTCCCCCAAAGTCCTTTCGTGGGCCCAAGCAACTCAACTGAACGGCATCATCTGGCATTCTTGCCAATGTGGTGGAGGATGAGGGGATATCCTCCTGTTGGATTGCCCACAGGTTTACCCGCACTTCAAGCCAACACATAGGTGTCTTGTGTCATGGAGCTGGCCATTGTGATGATATTTGCAAGGCTGACAAAATAAGCCTTTTTGCTGTGTGTCCAGGAAGAGATGTTTGGAAAGGGACTGAAGTTTACTGGAAGAAAACATGCTTGGCATGCAGGAGGCCCCCAGTTCAATCCCTGGCATCTCCACTTAAAGAAAGGACTATGCCACAGATATTGGGGAAAAATCTTTGCTGAAGCCCCCAAGAGCTGCTGCTAGTCAGAGTGAACAATACTGGCCTAAGTGGACAAATGGGGCAGCCAGCTAAGCATTGCCAGAAAAAAAAGACATGTATCATCCAAAAGGATGGTAATTTATATGTGTTGGTAGGTGCACATGTGGAAATAATGACTATAATAAAAATAGAAATACAATAGGTCTCACTATAGTGGGGAAGACTTTAATCAGGTGACCTGTGTGCCTGCTGAGTCTGCTGTCCAGATGCTCAGTGTTGATAGGCAACCTCAAGGCCTCTCCTGGTCTCCCTTCTTAGGGCTCTTTATCTTTAAACAAAACTTGGCCTGGACAGCCCTTCCAAGATAGGACAACTTCAGATACAAGACTGTCCTCTGTAAAGCTCGACACAGGGCCACTGGAAGCAGCTTGCCAGGTGGAGCAAATCTGGTGTTCCTGCCATTGTATTTGCACTCCACTGACCTCTCTGCCACCTCCCCTCCCCTCTCCCCACTCCCTCTAACAGTAAGCAACAGACAGATAACATACTGGCTCTGCCCCACCCAGCTAGCTGCTTCTGAAGGCCATCCTAACAAATAGGCTGACCTGGTGTAAGGACTTCCTGTGTTTCTAAGAGTTTTTTAAAAAACTTTGTATGCCATAGAAAGATTGAATGTGAGTCATTTAGTAGTAGCTTTCAACAGGTTGATGACTTTTAAGTGGTTAGTTCATACTAGGGATGGAAGGATGTGTCCATTTCAGTTGCTCACTTTTCCAGTCTTCAACACAGTTCTCCACATTTCTGCAGTAATGTGCATTTTTTTTAAAAAAAATCCCTATGAAAATTCATCAGCGTTTTAATGTTAATTTATCCTAATAAACACATTTTTATATGCATTTGACTAATGCACACATTTTTGCAAGCAATTTCTCCTAATAGAATGCATTTTTGTATGTTATTTTCACTTATTCATTTTATGCACATTTCACCCTAATATATGCATTTCTGTAAAGATTCTTTGGCAGGAGAACCATAACACAAAATTCGGACAAATGCACATTTCAAAGGATGGCTGTGTTTTAGTTCTCACATTGTTTTGGAAAGGGTGAATTTGATCGATTCTGCTTTAAATGTGAACTAAGTCAAACCTCTCTCCCATTTCTAGTTCAAACCTCACAGTTCTGATCTAATACCCAGTGCTAGTTGGATGTTGTGGAAAATGTTTCACAATCTTCAGGAAAACATGGATCAATCCCAGATAAGAAATAGTTCACTAAATTCAGTGGGACATCCTAAGGCTGACCATTTGACTCCACAAAGAGGTGGCTCTATTATTATAGGTGTTGAATAATCAAAACCTTCCCCACAGTTGCCTTCCCAGAGTGGTTTTAAAACTGTTCCAGGGGAACCTGGGCTTCCTCCAATGCTTAGCAGAGGGTTCCTCAATGAGAAGATCAGTCACAGTGAGGAATCGTCTCTCAAAGGCAGCTTCCCTGTCTCTACCAATTGAGAGTGTTGGATGTGATCTAGAGCAGACTTTCCCAGCCTTTGAGTCCCCAAATGTTGTTGGACAGCAAATCCATCAGCCCAAGCCTGCATGGCCAGTGGTCAGGAATGATGGGAATTGTAGTCCAGCAACAACTTGGGACTCAAAGATTGGGAGAAGCTGCTCTAGAGTGCACCTTCAAATCACATGGAGGCCCATGAGATCTGGCCACCATCGTGTGTGAACTATATGTATGCTGTAGAACACTTTCCACAGAAAAGAAAACTCTGTAACACAGAGGATTGGTTTCGGTCCTCAGCAAATGAGTCAGTGTGAGAAGGAATCCTGAAAAGTATCATGAAGAGGAGGCCATACAGAGGACGCATTACAAAAACCAGCTTTAATGCAAAATGGTTTATGGAAGGAAAAACCATGCTGCAGACTGCTGCTTATAATGCAGACCTGAAATGAAAAGCACAGTGCCTGAGAGCTGACACAGGCACCTCTTGGCATGGCAAGCCTGGTGGGCCAATATAGTATAGCTCCCTTAAGGTAAATCCTGAAACTGGCCCCTTTTCCACATCAACAGCAGCTAGGAAAACATTGAGGTGAGACTGGAGCAAGATACTTAGGAATCTGGTGTCAGCTTTGTAGGCAGGGAAAGGTGTTTGTCCTTCGGGACCTGTCTGGGTGCTTTGGTGTGGCTGCCTGAACACAGTGAGAGATGGAAGTGCTGGATATGCCTTGTGCCAGCTTCAACTGGTATGCTGGCTACAGTTGTTCCTGGACAAGGACAGCTTGGTGACAGTGTTCCATGCATTGGCATCTCCTAGACTGGATTACTGTAATGTGCTTTACATGGGGCTGCCTTTGATTTTGGTCTGGAAGCTGCGGCTTTTGTTGCCACACAATTGCCCTCTGGAGCAACCTATTGACATGTGACACCTCTGTTGAAATTGGCACTGGCTGCCAATTTGCTACTGAGGTAGATTCAGAGTTTTAGTACTGGTGTACAAAGCAAGCCATATACAATTCTGGATAGGGATGGAAGGGTCTGGCAATTTCTCCAGTTTTAAATTTAGTTCTCCACATTTCTTCAGCAATTGGCTGGTTTTATTTTTTTAAAAATCCTCATGAAAATCCTGCATTTTGCTGGATATTGTGTTCATTTTTTAATGCAGTTTTGATTAATGGACACATCTTTGCAACCAATTTTCCCTAATATAATTCATTTTTCTATGTTATTTTTGCTTATATATACATTTTAATGCACACTTTCCCCTAATATATATATGCATTTTTGTCAACATTGTTTGGCTGGAGATTTGCATTGCAAAATTTAGATAAGTGCAAATTTTAAGGATGGCTGTGTTTTGGTTCTCATATTGTTTTGGAAAGTGCAAATTTGATAGATTTGGCTTTAAATGTGTACTGAATCGAATCTCCCTAGTTCTGGGCCAGGAAATCTGAGAAACAACCTCTTCCCTTACATCCCATCTCCGTCACTTAGATGTGTGGATGAAGACAGTGGTGGCGAGTGGCTCCATGTCAGTGGGGCAGATGAATGCCCTCCGTGTTTTAGTCTGGATTTTCAAGGAGCTGTCCAAGGTGCTTCACTGCCACTGGATGAACATGCTCTGGAATTCTCTTTAGACGTGAGGCAAGCCCCAACACTGTGATGTTTTCCATGTGTGCTGAAAACTTACTTCTCCCAAGCCTTCCGAAAATGTTTTATTTCATATTTTAATTCTTGTTGGTTTTTTAAAATATTTTAATATTGTTTTATGATAGTTTAATGTTTTATTTCTGTACACTGCTCAGGTATTACCTGAATGTACAGTGGTTTATAAATTCTGTAATAAATAAAATGAATCAGCATGGATCAGAAAGTTATTGAGTCCCAGAACACAGCTCTAAATTGAGTTTTTATGCCTTCTAAACCTGTAAAACCAGCTCTGGAGAATATTTTTTGATATGCCACTTTACCATAAAAGGTGGCCACTGCTGTTCTGTTGCACGATGGGGTCTTTTACATGGAATAAATGTTAGCACATGAGGTGCTCTTTGAGTGAGTGTTTCTTGACATGTGATGTGGCTTTCTCCAGAGGTGCTGCTCTTCCCATGAGAGAAGCACACTCGGTTCAGGAAGTAATTTTCAGGGGAAGTCAAAGGTGAGTCAGGTTTTCCATGCTCTCTGTGAAAGAAAGAGAGAGTGTATTCACTCCCCAGAGTGGGGGCAGGAACAGGGAGAGAACTCGCCAAGCTGTGAAGGCCAACCTGCATTTCAAATAGTATGAGGGGAATCGAATCAAGAAGAAAATTATAAAAGGACTGTTTAATTGTAATAATCTATGGCAGGGGTAAGGAACTTGTGGCCTTCCAATGTGGTTGAACTCCATCTCCCACCAGCCTCACCCAGCATGGCCAACAATGGGGAATGATGGGAGTTGTAGTCTGGTAATATCTGGAGGCCCCAAGGTTTCCTACCCTGAGTTGTGGACTGTATCTGACTAAATAAGACTCAGGCCACATCCACACTATACATTTAAAGCACTATGATACCATTTACACACCCTTAATTTCTCCCAAAGAATCCTGGGAAGTATAATTTATTAAAGGTGCTATTTCCCTCACAGAGCTATATTCCACGGTGGCTTAACAATCAATCCTTCTTCCCAGGGAACTCGTTGTCTGAGAGGAATAGGGTGTCTCCTAGCAACTCTCGTGCTACTTTCACTAATATATTCATTTATATGTGCACTTTCTCCTAATATATGCATTTTTGTAAATGTATGGAGCGCTGTATTGCAAAATTCAGGTAAGTGCAAGTTTTGGAGGATGTCTGTGTTGTGATTCTCATAGTGGTTTGGAAAGTTCAGATTTGATAGATTCGGCTTTAAATGCAAACCGAATTGAATTTCTCTCCCATCCTTGCTCCCACGGCTAATGACTTAACTTGTAATGCAGCCAAAAGTCTGCATCTTTGTAATGGCTTAACTGTGGAACCACAGACCACAGACCTTCTACATCAGCCTTTTGTCTATCCCTGAAGGAAGCATCTTCTCAAGACGTGGAGGTTGTCACATTTCAAATATTTAGGGCACTATTTCTTTGTTGAGATTCACAATTGACTGTGAATCATGGAAAAACAGAAGGAGCTATGATAATGTCATTGGCATAGAAGATTTTTTTTCTTGGGCTCATGCTTAGTGCTGTCAGAGCTGCAGGAAACTCCAGGAACCTTTAAATAAAACTAAAGCTAGACTCAAACTTGCTTAGCTTCAGCAAATGATTGCAACATGTGCCCTCAGACCATGCTATAAAAATGTATTTGACCACTTTCTCCAAGACGGGGAGATGGGATGTAAGAGTCTAGTGCCTTGGACACATAATATGAAATATGCTCTTGACTATGGAAGCTCATGCCATAAGTAATATTCATTAGTCTTTACAAACCCAACAGGACGTGTCTTTGTTGTTTTTGCTGGAGTGAGCAGACGTGAGTACTCTTTAAGAAATAAGAGCATTGGAAGAGCCCTACTGGGTCAGGTCAATGGCCCCTGTAGTCTAACATCCTGTTCTCATGGTAGCCAATTAGATGCTTATGGGAAGGCTGAGTGCACCTGAGTGCAACAACACTCTACCCACTTGTGATTCCCAGCAAGTGTCAATCAGAGGCATTCTACCTTTGATAGTCAAGGGAGAACATTGGAATAAATTAAGGCTCATGCTGGAATTGGATTAGGGTGATCTTGCACACATCACTAAAAAAAGAAGACAACCACCTAAAGATAAAGAGTAATAAGAAGGGAGAACAAGTCACCACCAACAGTTAGCGTCTAAACAGGAGACTGAGCAAGCACACAGGCCAACTCCTTATAGTCCTCCTCACTATAATTAGCCCATGCACATTTTTTTGCAAATCTGTCTCCTCTTTTGTCCTCTTTTTTGGCATTCTTTAAGTGCCCACCCTATGCTGGAAAGTGTGTCAAAACTGGAAGCCCTTGCACATGGAAATCTAAGGGTTAAACACTGGACAGACTGTTCCAGACCCACTGCTGAAAAGACCTAGCCCTCAACAGTCCATAGAAACTCGCCCTTTAGGACCTCCATAGTTGCTCTTAACAGCCTGTCATGAGGGGAGGCATACATATAGAGACTCTCTGTGATACCTCTGAATCTCAGAGATGGGTAGGTATGCACAGTCTCTCAGCTGCTTTCTCCAATAATCCCTTTGGCCCTCCTCTGTCAGCTCCTTTGGAACATAACGACCTGTGATTCCATGCAATCGGCTGCAGTTTTTCAAAAGGAAACCAAAACCTTCTCTCTAATTAGTTTTGCAGGAGGTTCCTATAAAGTTGATGATAAATGAAGTAATTAGTCACCAGTCAGTGACTTCAATTGGAAAGGCATAAAAAATGATAACAAAGTACAGATAGCAATGGAGTAAAATTCTGTTCTGAGTTCCACAGCTTAGCTTTTGCGTTGCCTGCTAATTGCAAAATAATTTGCTCATTCATTCATGGTCTCTTTCAAGTGACAATCTCACCATTTAATTATTTCTCGAATGAGGTAGCATTATGAGTGCCTCATCTCCTATAACACTGCTTACATTTTGATATTTTAATTATGCAAAGTAAATAAAAGTAATAATGCTGAGACATAGGGAATTTCTTAAGGGGCAAGATGTTCTTTGAGAATCTTTCTCACTTTGGAACAGAATAAGAAGATGGTTGGAAGTTCTCATGAAAGGCCCTTTTTTGCACTTCCCATGTGTGTCATGTAAAACCTATACATGTACACTTCATTAAGGGGAACCTGTGACTGGCCACTACAACTCCCCTTATCCCTGACCATTCTGAGACATATGGGAGCTGGATGTTGCTTCACCTCAAAAAGGATATTGTTGAGCTGGAAAAGGTTCAGAAAAGGCAACCAAAATAATCAAAGGGATGGAGCAACTCCCCTATGAAAAAAGATTACAGCATTTGGGGCTTTTCTAGTTTAGAAAACAGGCAAGTCAAGGGTATATAAAATTATGCATGGCATGGAGAAAGTGGATAGAGAAAAGTGGTTCTCCCTGTCTCATAACACTAGAAGCCATGGACACCCAAAGAAGCTGATGTTGGAAGATTCAGGACAGATGAAAGAAAGTACTTATTCACACAGCGCATACTTCACTCTGATAAGAAATTTCACTCCCATAAGAGGCAGTGATGGCCACCAATTTGGATGGCTTTAAAAGAGGATTAGACAAATTCATGGAGGAGAAGGCTATCAGTGTCACTAGTCATGATGGCTATGCTCTGCCTCCACAATCAGAGGCAGGATGCTTCTGAATGCCAGTTGCTGGAAACCCTAGGAGTCGAGAGTGCTCTTGTGCTCAGGTCCTGCTTTTGGACTTTCCATAGGCATCTGGTTGGCCACTGTGAAAACAGGATGCTGGGCTAGCTTAGCCTTTGCTCTGATCCACCAGGGCTCTTCTAATATTCTTATTTGGCATATTTGGTCTCCTGACATCCTTCAAAATTCTCTGAATTTTGCAGTGCAGTTCTCCAACCAAGTAATGTTTACAAAACTGCATATACTGAGGTAAAGTGTGCATAAAAATGCAAACATTTGTGAAAGTAGCATACAAAAATGCATGTTAAGCAAAATTCCATACAAGCATGTGCATATTGGAAGAAAAGCTGATAAAATGCTGATGAATTTTCACAAGGATTTAATTCCCCCCCCCCAAAAAAATGATGTGGAAATAAGGAGAACTGAACCTTTGACTGGAAAAATGAGAAACCAAAATTGACAGATTTGCCCATCCTTACTGTAGTGGGCATTGAAACTGCCTTCAATGCTGGCAGTAAGACAGGATCCTCCACTACACCTCAGGGCAGGCAGCTCGCTTATTTTATTTATTTATTTTTATGTATAAAAGCATTTCCGTGCTGCCATATCATAACATGAGGGCAACGTTCAACAATAAAACATAAAACACTCTTAAAAACACTACATTAAAGTGATTGGCTAATTAAACAGCTGCATAGGCCTGTTGACATAAAACAGTCTTCAAGAGACACCTGACAGTCACAAAGAAAGATGTCTGCCAACTCTTTGCTGGGAGAAGGTTTCACAGCATGCGACCAGTGACATTAAATGCCCGAGTTCTGGTTGAGGCCAACTGGGCCTCTGTTTACACGAGGGAAACTAGCAACACTCCTCCGGATGATCTCAGTGATTGAGCTGGGATATAAGCGCTCAGGGACTGGAGGGCAGGGAGTGAGACACATACAGCTCTGCCCTCTAACATCTCTCCATCCCTCCCTGACCCCTGGGATTGGCCACCTGAGGCAGTCACCTCACTCAGCCTAATGGTATGTCTGGCTCTGCAGTCAGTAGCAATTTCAGTACTCTGGGAGTTTTGGAAACTCCTTTGGGGTTGAACGGTAGGATAAAAATATGCATAAATAAGTCAATGGCTCTCTCTTTAACCACAAAGAAACGTTTGCAAGAACAAACCATTCAGACAGCAGATACAATCCCAGCAATGTTGCTGCAGTGTATCTAGGAGTGATGAAAGTAACGTCATCTCAATGGCACCATTTCAAAGAACCATCGCTTCTTATAAAGAGGGAACTCTGCCCTGAAGTGGTGAGAAACCTTGACTGCCACGCTTGAAATTCTTAACTGATGGAGCTTCTCTGTAAAGCACAGAAAAACAATGAAGAACATATTGGCAATCATGGTAGATGTGCATATTGTTGACATACATGAACAGCCCTCAAAATTCTCTCTTAGATCATGAAGCAGCCAACACAAAATATCTCTCCTCCCACCCCCATCTTTGCTGTTCTCATTTGGGCTGGAAAATCAGCCTTATTAAGGCATAAAAGCTCTATAAAAGTACATAAAAGAACAACAGTATCGAGTCCTTAATTCAGGCATGATGTAGCGGTTAGATGGTTGGGCTTAGACCAGGGATGCTTGGGTTTAAAGCCAACACCCAGCTATGAATCTCATTGTGTGACTTTAGGCAAGTTGCTATCTCTCAGAACAACCTACCTTACTGGATTGTTGTGATGGTAAATGTGATGAGGGATCTATAGGTATATAGGAAGCTGCCTTATACTGAGTCAGATCCTTGGTCCACCTAGCTCAGTATTGTGTACACTGACTGGCAGCAGCTCTCCAAGGGTCTCTCCCACTCCTACCTGGAGATGTTGGGGATTAAACCAGGGGCCTTCTGCATGCAAAACAGATGCTTTACCACTGAGCTCTAGCCCTTCCTTATGTACAGTTGCTTTCCAAAGTTTTTGCACTCTGTTCACTAGACTTTCTTCCACCCTGGTGTGATATTGCTTCCCTTGGTGAATTCTAACTTTTATACTGTGTTTATGTATATGTTTCTGTATATGGATATTGTTTATGTATTTTGCTTTGTAAATTAATTTGATATGTTTTTTATTGTACCTTGTATATTCTATTGTAAACCGCTTTGAGATCTTTTAGATAGTAAGCGGTCTATAAATGGAAGTAATAATAATAATGATTATAATGATGATGATGATGATAATGCTATCATATATTCAGGGAGCCATCTGTTTCTACATGTAACATCCTATCATTCCAGATACAGATAAGGTGTCAGCCAAAGATGCATTTTGCTGATGGGTTATCTAATGTCTAGTACTGCATGGTGCCAATTTTAGGCATGTGCCTAAGTGTGTGGCATGTGGAGGGAAAATAAATACACTTTTGTGTGTTCTGGAAGAAATGAACATCAAGGTTCCTCTTAGAGCTATTATATCTCAGCTGGAAATGAAATGTTTGCTTGGTCATATACAGTGCCAATAGTAGTCAGGGTGTCCATGTGTGAAGACTTTGATGTGTTGCATGTCAGAGCTAGACAACTCAGGTTCAGAATGTTTTGTTTTAAAATGTTTTAATTACCTGTTTTTAACTGTTTTATCGATAATTTTAATGTTTGTAAGTTGCTTAGAGGTTTTCTACAATCATGCTGTTCATACGTTGTGTTAATAAATAAATAAATAAATAAACAAATGAATACATCCTGAGAATCCCAACATTCATATTAAAAATAGCATGTTTCTAGCCCTATTGTTGTAGAGATCTAGTGCTTAGGGACGGGGAGAAATTTGATTCTCTTCCACATTTAAAGGTGAACCTACCTAATTTGCACTCTTCAAAATGATATACAAACCAAAACAGGGTCATCCTTTGAAGTTTGCACTCTGAATTTTGAAATGTGGTTCTCCAGTAATGTGTTAAAAATGCATACACTAGGGTAAAGTGTGCATATTAATGAATATATTGCTGAAAATAACATAGTGCGTGATAGTGGACAGAGGGGACCCAAACCCTTAGTTTTGTTGATCCCCCTTATGACTTCAAGAGATGGCATCATTTGGGAAAATTGGGAAGAAAGTCAGGGGATGGGGTTTGATGATTTAATTAAGGCTTTGAGTGTTGCAACAGCTGGTATAGCTCAGTGGGGAGGAGAGCCTGGCTGGGAGTCCAGAGTCTGTGAGTTCAAATCCCCACTCGTGTCTCCTGGGTGTTAGGACCAACTAAAGATCACCCCCACAGTGAATGGCTCAGGGGTTACATGCCCTCCCACCTGTGCAGCTGTGGGCAAGCTGCATAGTCCCAAGGAGCCCAATTGCTCCCCAGCTGGCAATTGTGGACAAGGAAGGAGCTGGTTTGTGCAGCTGTGGCAAGCTGAGCAGTCCCTAGCCAGCTGGGGAGGGCTAGCCTCGGAGGCAATAGTAAACCCACTCTGAATACCGTTTACCATGAAAACTCTATTCATAGGGTAGCCGTAAGTCGGGAGCGACTTGAAGGCAGTCTATTTCCATTCATTTTGAGTGTTGGACTATGACCTGGGAGACCAGGATTCGAATCCCTGCACAGCCATGAAGCTCACTGGGTGACCTTGGGCCAGTCACTGCCTCTCAGCCTCATAGGAGGGCAATGGTAAACCACCTCTGAATACTGCTTACCATGAAAACTCTATTCACAGGGTTGTCATAAGTCGGGATCGACTTGAAGGCAGTCCATTTCATTTTTCCTACTTTCCCCCTCAACATTTGAGCACCATGGAGATTTGTTTGAACAAATCTTTCAGACAATTGTCCTAGTTCATCAAAGGTGATTTGTACACAGATGCAAGTTTCCATACAAATCATCCAAATGAGCACTGTATATGTTGTTTCTGAGGCTGGATGGATCCTCATACCCCAGTTTGTAAGAGTACAGGCATTATTCTGGGTGCTAGATTGAGTGCTAGAGCCAACACAGAGTACCACAAATGCCTATCACATGTGCCGGTATATGGTATGATGGGGTCTCCTATCAAATGTCATTGTGGATAAATTTATGAACAGCTAATAGCCATGACTGTTAAATGTACCTTCTGTGTACAGAGGGAGAATACCACATACTTCCCCAACTTGGTGCCTTCCAGATGTTTTGGACTGCAACCCGCATTTGTCCCAGTGAGTCAGTGGTGGTGAGAGTTGTAGTCCAAAACATGGAGGACATCAGGTTGGGGAAGCCTGCTATGGACCAACATCAGCATGTCTACAATGCCCTATTGTGTAAGCACAAGCAACTGTTGTATGGTTGGTCACTGGTGGAAACAGAATGCTGGACTAGATAGAGGCTTGGCCTGATCCAGCAACACAGTACTTAGTGTATTGGAGTGGGGAGCCTATGGCCCTCCAGAAGTTACAGCACTGCATCTCCCAGCATCCCCGACCATTGGGCATGGTGTCTGGGGCTGATGAGCATTGGAGTTCAGCGACTTCTGGAGGGTTGCAGGTTTGCAATCCTGGATCTCTTGGATGGGCATGCCCAGGCAGATCTGCTCCTGTGGCAATTTATTTGAAGGTCTTTGCTGCATGTATGAATCTCAGGACTGTGTGATAGTCCAGTGTGGAAACTGGTACCTCTCTGTTCTGCGTGCCTATATGCCCCTCAGTCACATCCCTCTAATTACACAGCATAATTGCATATCCCTTACTCATGCTTCTCCTCTTCCCACTTGGCTGCTCCATGGTGGGATTCCTAGTGGGAATTGCCATGTGCTGCATGATCCCCATGCTATATTTCCCTAGCTTTGCCTTCTGCCTTGCATACTGTACATTCCACCTGCCACCTGTTGGGTAATATCAAACCCCTTATGTCCTTTCCTGTTGACAGCCATGTCTGGGACCTTCATCTAGTAGAGTGGGGTCAGAGCCCTTCGGACAAAAAAAAGGGCAAAAAATTTAAAATGTATTTATGTACTAATTTTCAAGAATACAATATATATAAAAACAAGAATGAAACAAGTGCTCCCAGTCTCTTCTCCCTTCCCTGTCCTTGAGAGTCTAGATTTTTCATTACCTACTTAAAGGTAAGTATAAATTCCATACTTGTTTGGATATTCACACATAACTTAACTTATATTTATCTTAGCAGATCCACCCATAATTGTCCATGTGTTGCCAGTGATATCTTAGTTCATTTGCTGTTTTGAATATGCTGGATAAAGTAGCGCTGTCGTTCAACAAAATCATTAGAATCTTCATTGTTAAGAACATAACATAAGAACATAAGAAGAGCCTGCTGGATCAGGCCAGTGCCCCATCTAGTCCAGCATCCTGTTCTCACAGTGGCCAACCAGGTGCCTGGGGGTAGCCCGCAAGCAGGACCCGAGTGCAAGAACACTCTCCCCTCCTGAGGCTTCCGGCAACTGGTTTTCAGAAGCATGCTGCCTCTGACTAGGGTGGCAGAGCACAGACATCACGGCTAGTAGCCATTGATAGCCCTGTCCTCCATGAATTTGTCTAATCTTCTTTTAAAGCCATCCAAGCTGGTGGCCATTACTGCATCTTGTGGGAGCAAATTCCATAGTTTAACTATGCGCTGAGTAAAAAAGTACTTCCTTTTGTCTGTCCTGAATCTTCCAACATTCAGCTTCTTTGAATGTCCACGAGTTCTAGTATTATGAGAGAGGGAGAAGAACTTTTCTCTATCCAGTTTCTCAATGCCATGCATAATTTTATACACTTCTATCATGTCTCCTCTGACCCGCCTTTTCTCTAAACTAAAAAGCCCCAAATGCTGCAACCTTTCCTCGTAAGGGAGTCGCTCCATCCCCTTG
Organism: Rhineura floridana; assembly: GCF_030035675.1. NCBI lineage: Eukaryota > Metazoa > Chordata > Lepidosauria > Squamata > Rhineuridae > Rhineura > Rhineura floridana. The sequence goes on from NC_084483.1 coordinate 177,338,482, forward strand.
ATCATTCTGGTTGCCCTCTTCTGAACCTTTTCCAACTCTATAATATCCTTTTTGAGATGAGGCGACCAGAACTGTACACAGTATTCCAAATGCGGCCGCACCATAGATTTATACAACGGCATTATGATATCGGCTGTTTTATTTTCAATACCTTTCCTAATTATTGCTAGCATGGAATTTGCCTTTTTCACAGCTGCCGCAAACTGGGTCGACATTTTCATCGTGCTGTCCACTACAACCCCGAGGTCTCTCTCCTGGTCGGTCACCGCCAGTTCAGACCCCATGAGAGTATATGTGAAATTAAGATTTTTTGCTCCAATATGCATAATTTTACACTTGTTTATATTGAATTGCATTTGCCATTTTTCCGCCCATTCACTCAGTTTGGAGAGGTCTTTTTGGAGCTCTTCGCAATCCCTTTTTGTTTTAACAACCCTGAACAATTTAGTGTCGTCAGCAAACTTGGCCACTTCACTGCTCACTCCTAATTCTAGGTCATTAATGAACAAGTTGAAAAGTACAGGTCCCAATACCGATCCTTGAGGGACTCCACTTTCTACAGCCCTCCATTGGGAGAACTGTCTGTTTATTCCTACTCTCTGCTTTCTGCTTCTTAACCAATTCTTTATCCACAAGAGGACCTCTCCTCTTATTCCATGACTGCTAAGCTTCCTCAGAAGCCTTTGGTGAGGTACCTTGTCAAACGCTTTTTGAAAGTCTAAGTACACTATGTCCACTGGATCACCTCTATCTATATGCTTGTTGACACTCTCAAAGAATTCTAATAGGTTACTGAGACAGGACTTTCCCTTGCAGAAGCCATGCTGGCTCTGCTTCAGCAAGGCTTGTTCTTCTATGTGCTTAGTTAATCTAGCTTTAATAATACTTTCTACCAGTTTTCCAGGGACAGAAGTTAAGCTAACTGGCCTGTAATTTCCGGGATCCCCTCTGGATCCCTTTTTGAAGATTGGCATTACATTTGCCACTTTCCAGTCCTCAGGCACGGAGGAGGACCCGAGGGACAAGTTACATATTTTAGTTAGCAGATCAGCAATTTCACCTTTGAGTTCTTTGAGAACTCTCGGGTGGATGCCATCCGGGCCCGGTGATTTGTCAGTTTTTATATTGTCCATTAAGCTTAGAACTTTCTCTCTCGTTACCACTATTTGTCTTAGTTCCTCAGAATCCCTTCCTGCAAATGTTAGTTCAGGTTCAGGGATCTGCCCTATATCTTCCACTGTGAAGACAGATGCAAAGAATTCATTTAGCTTCTCTGCAATCTCCTTATTGTTCTTTAGTACACCTTTGACTCCCTTATCATCCAAGGGTCCAATTGTCTCCCTAGATGGTCTCCTGCTTTGAATGTATTTATAGAATTTTTTGTTGTTGGTTTTTATGTTCTTAGCAATGCGCTCCTCAAATTCTTTTTTAGCATCCCTTATTGTCTTGCATTTCTTTTGCCAGAGTTTGTGTTCTTTTTTATTTTCTTCATTCGGACAAGACTTCCATTTTCTGAAGGAAGACTTTTTGCCTCTAAGAGCTTCCTTGACTTTGCTCGTTAACCATGCTGGCATCTTCTTGGCCCTGGCGGTACCTTTTCTGATCTGCGGTATGCACTCCAGTTGAGCTTCTAATATAGTGTTTTTAAACAACTTCCAAGCATTTTCGAGTGATGTGACCCTCTGGACTTTGTTTTTCAGCTTTCTTTTTACCAATCCCCTCATTTTTGTGAAGTTTCCTCTTTTGAAGTCAAATGTGACCGTGTTGGATTTTCTTGGCAATTGGCCAGTTACATGTATGTTTAATTTAATAGCACTGTGGTCACTGCTCCCAATCGGTTCAACAACACTTACATCTCGCACCAGGTCCCGGTCCCCACTGAGGATTAAGTCCAGGGTTGCCGTCCCTCTGGTCGGTTCCATGACCAACTGATCTAGGGAATAGTCATTTAGAATATCTAGAAACTTTGCTTCTTTGTCATGACTGGAACACATATGCAGCCAGTCTATGTCCGGGTAGTTGAAGTCACCCATTACTACCACATTTCCTAGTTTGGATGCTTCGTCAATTTCATGTCTCATCTCAAGGTCTCCCTGAGCATTTTGATCAGGGGGACGATAGATCGTTCCCAGTATTAAGTCCCTCCTGGGGCACGGTATCACCACCCACAACGATTCTGTGGAGGAGTCTGCCTCTTTTGGGGTTTCGAGCTTGCTGGATTCAATGCCTTCTTTCACGTATAGAGCGACTCCGCCACCAATACGTCCTTCCCTGTCCTTCCGATATAGTTTATATCCAGGGATAACCGTATCCCACTGGTTTTCTCCATTCCACCAGGTCTCGGTTATGCTCACTATATCAATGCTCTTCTCTAAGACCAAGCACTCCAGTTCTCCCATCTTGGTTCGGAGGCTCCTAGCATTAGCGTACAGGCACTTGTAAGCAGTGTCTCTCTTCAAGTGTCTTTGGCACTTGTGGTTAGGCCTGTGGTAATTTTGCTCTTCTGAATTTATATCATGTGCCCCTGCTCTCACAATGCCTACTTCTAGGCCTACCCCTTTTAAAATTTCATCATTTCTTTGGTTTTTATCCCAGGGGGGAGGTTTATTCCGAACCGGACCTTTCTCAGCTCCTGTCGGGTTTCCCCCCTCAGTCAGTTTAAAAGCTGCTCTGCTACCTTTTTAATTTTAAGTGCCAGCAGTCTGGTTCCATTCTGGTTCAAGTGGAGCCCGTCCCTTTTGTACAGGCCCGGCTTGTCCCAAAATGTTCCCCAGTGCCTAACAAATCCGAACCCTTCCACCCGACACCATCGTCTCATCCACGCATTGAGACTGCGAAGCTGGGCCTGTCTGGCTGGTCCTGCGCGTGGAACTGGTAGCATTTCAGAGAAAGCCACCTTGGAGGTCCTGGCTTTCTTCTTTGCTTTTGGTTGTTTTGTTAAATTTCGTTTTTGTCCATGGCTGTTTGCCATACTAAGGGTGCAATCCAACCAGCAATTATGCCAGGCCGAAGGGATAAAGGATGTGGCATATCCCCAGCAGGGGAGGGAGGGAAGAGGGAGATGTCAGCGCAGCCAGGCTGCACTGGCAGAGGTCCTCCACCTGGGTGCAGCCAGGGCCTGACAGGCTCAGCTGAAACCGACGCAAGTGGAACCAGTGGAAGGCCCCCAAAAGGGGCATTCTGGGGTGTGTCAGGGGCAGAGCCAAGGGGAGGGGGACTTATGCCACACCCTGAGCATGTTTCGCTTAGTCCTTCACCCCCCAGTCTCGGCAGACAATACACTGAGGAAAAGGGTGGCAAAAGGAAACATGCATGACTTTTCCTTCTACTGAGCTCTGCCGGTGCAGCCAGGGGCTCCTGATTGGAGGTGGGATGTGATGGAACCATACGCCACTCTTCTTTCCATCAGTTTCACGTATGCCAGCTTCCTCCAAGTAGGATTGCTCTGACCCTGAAGCTACTGATCAAGAGTCAAGTTAGAAGCAGACTTCCACCACAAGTCTGGAAAACAGTATATTTTTTAGCTATACTGGTATGTACACACACAAACACGTTTTTTGAGCAACCTTTGATTTTTGCATGTAGACAAGTTTTAAATATTACAGTAGGAATATCAGCATGTTCAAATTAGGGCTTTGGCTTATAAGAGGAGCAGTTCAGTGTTTTCATGTGGTGTGCCCACTTGGTACATCAAAGGAAGTGAATATGTCACATAAAATCCATGTCTTTGGAAAATGATGAATCATCCATAGTTAGCTTTTAAAACACGCACGCGCACACACACACACACACACACACACACACACACACACACACACAGAGAGAGAGAGAGAGAGAGAGAGAGGCATATTTTTCTCATGTACTGTAAAAGCGTTTATTTTTAATGGAGTAGATTATTACCCACCACACCTTCAATAGCCAGGTCCTTCTGTTAGACAAAGCAGTAAATGTGTGTCAGCAAGAAATGGCAGACTTGTATCTGTCTGATAAAATGAATGGTGGAGAGTTGATGCTTTCACAGTGGCAGTTCTTGGAAGCTTCTGTGTTGGGGGTAATGGTGGTGGTGAATATGTGAATATGTTATGATAGGCATTTCCAAACTTGGGGATTTGTGGTTAATCTGAAAGGCTTCAAAGCCTTCTGCATGTGTGACACCGTGGGACCAGGAGGACAGATGAAGATGTTTAATGATTTCCAGTTACTGTGCTTTATGTTGAGGCTGGAGAGCACTGTTGTCATTGAGGACCGTGTGCCAAATATTGCTTAACTGTTGTTCTCAGAGGTGCTGAAACTCAGGGTCTTGACACATGTTAGTGGGCCTGATAATCTCCAGTGTGGGGTTGTGTGTGGGTCCAGTATTGGGAAAAGTAGTCCAAGATGGGTGGGAGTTTCTAAAAAAAGAAATTCTAAAAGCACAATGGCAAGCAATTCCAACAAGGAAAAAAGGGGGCAAACAGCAGAAATAGCCAATGTGGCTTCACAAAAAGCTTAGAAATGACCTGAAAACAAAAAAAGGACACCTACAGGAAGTGGAAAGAAGGCCAGGCCACAAAGGAAGAGTACAGGCAGGTATCATGGAAGCTGAGAATGAGCTGAGGTTAGCGAGATATGCTAAAAGCAACAAAAAAGCTTTCTTCAGGTACGTCCATAGTAAAAGACAGAGAAAAGAAATGGTGGCACAGCTACTCAATGAGGATGGCAAAATGACAACAGATGACAAAGAAAAGGCAGAAGTGCTCAATTCCTACTTTGGTTCAGTCTTCTCCCAAAACAGGGTCTATGACCCTCCCAGGATACATGAAGTAGAAGGGGCAGGATTGGAGCTTGAGATTGATAGACAAATGGTCAAGGAATACCTAATCACTTTGAACGAATTCAAATCAGCAGGGCCAGATAAACTGCATCCTAGAGTATTGAAGGAACTGGCTGAAGAACTCGACTTCAGCAAAGCTTTTGACAAAGTGCCCATGATATTCTGATTAGCAAGGTAGCTAAATGTGGGCTGGATGGAACAACTATTAGGTGGATCCACAGTTGGCTCCAGAATCATATTCAAAGAGTGCTTGTCAATTGTTCCTTCTCAAACTGGGTGGAAGTAACGAGTGGGGTACCACAGGTCTCGGTCCTGGGCCCAAGGCTCTTCAGCATTTTTATTAACGACTTGGATGAGGAGGTACAGAGCATGCTTATCAAATTTGCAGATGATACAAAATTGAGGACACAGCTAATACCGTGGAAGACAGAAACAAAATTCTAAGGGACCTTGATAGGCTGGAGCATTGGGCTGAAAACAACAGAATGAAATTCAACAGGGATAAATACAAAGTTCTCCACTTAGGAAAAAGAAACCAAATGCACAGTTATAAGATGGAGGATACTTGTCTCAGCAATATGACATGTGAGAAGGATCTTGGGATTGTTGTTGATCACAAGCTGAATATGAGCCAACAGTGCGGTATGGCTGCAAAAAAGGCAAATGCTATATTAGGCTGCATTTACAGAAATATAGTTTCCAAATCGCGTGAAGTATTAGTTCCCCTCTATTCAACACTGGTTAGGCCTCATCTTGAGTACTGCGTCCACTTCTGGTCTCCGCACTTCAAGAAGGATGCAGACAAACTGGAACAGGTTCAGAGGAGGGCAACAAGGTTGATCAGGGGACTGGAAACCAAGCCCTATAAGGAGAGACTGAAAGAACTGGGTATGTTTAGCCTGGAGAAGAGAAGATTGAGGGGAGATATGATAGCATTCTTCAAGTACATGAAAGGTTGTCACATAGAGGAGGACCAGATCTCTTCTAGAATGTCCCACAGGGCAGGACACGGAATAATGGGCTCAAGTTGCAGGAAGCCAGATTTCGACTGAACATCAGGAAAAACTTCCTAACCGTTAGAGCCATACGACAATGGAACCAATTATCTAGAGAGGTAGTGAGCTCTCCAACACTGGAGGCATTCAAGAGGCAGCTGGAGAGCCATCTGTCGGGAATGCTTTGATTTGGATTCCTGCATTGAGCAGGGGGTTGGACTTGATGGCCTTATAGGCCCCTTCCAACTCTACTATTCTATGATTCTATGAAAAGTGTGCCGCTGCCACTGCATGAAGGAGCTTTCAGGAGTGTGACATATCTGCATACAAGGGCATGTATCTTTCACAGAAGGCTGTCAGCTGATTAAAGAAATCTTAGTCAATTAACTAAATTTAAATCTGCATTATTTAAATCTGCTGCAACTTATTGGTAACGGTTTTAGTTGATGCAGCCTGATGACATAGACAGGGTGCTTGCGATGATGCAGCGAGCAACGTGTCCTCTCGACCTTTGCCCTTCTTGGCTTATTAAACCTTGCTGAGAGGGGTTGACCGAGTGGATGCAGGGTGTGGTCAATGCATCATTGCAGGATGGAGTGGTTCCAGCCACCCTGAAAGAGGTGGTTATCCTACCGCTCCTGAAAAAGCTCACCCTGGACCCATTGGTCTGTGACAATTACCATCTGGTTGCAAATACAGGGAAGGTGATTGAGAGGGTTGTGGTGCCTTCTTTAAAAAAGGCAGTCTCTGTTCTCTTTGGGCCTGTCCATACGACTATATAATCTGCAATGTTACAGCTTTGTGTCCTCATTAATTCATCGTCATCCATATGACATTGCAAGCTGATACAGATTTTCGCATTCAGAAATCCAGAAAAACCATCAAAAACTGATAAGCTTTCTTAAACCTATAATCAATTGCATTAACATCCAGGCGTTCGGATGCAATGCCATGGACTTTCCTGCAATCTGTGGTCCATGGGCATTCCTACATCATATGCCAAGCCCCTCATCTCCTTCCTACCCAATAGCTCATCCACAAACCTGCACATGCATAGGAATTAAAAAAAGATATGATTCTGAGCTCTTCTGAAAAAGTGCGAGAAAAGCAAAGGACCATGATGGATCAATCACTGAAAATGGGTGGACATAGGGGAGGGGCCAATGCTACAGCAAAAGAAAAAATAAGCCCCCATGTATGAGCACTTGATAATTGGGTTTTCACAGTAATCTGACCACAAACAGGACATATATGGATCTCAAGGCAACCAACCGAATACGGAAAATGTGGATTTTGCGGTTAGATATGGATGGGCCCTCTGACACAGTGATGGCCTTTTCCTTAAATAATAATAATTGAATTTTTTTTCATAACAAACACATTTCTCCTCTTCTCCTTTCTACCCAACCACACAAAAAAACCTAGTCCCTGGCTCTTTCCATATGTAATTTTGAGAAGTTCTTGCATGAAAAGTAATTCACAAATCTGCTGAATCACAGACGCCTTTTTGCCAATTAAAATGATTTTTAATTGCTTAACCAACTAATTGACCCAATGTTGCATCTTTTCTTTAATCCAATGTCTGTAATCACTTCCCAAAGGATTGGAAGGGTTACAACAATGAGAAAACTGTGCATCAGTACAGGCATATGCCTAGCTCACAACAAATAACTTCTTGCACATTGTGGTGAGACTGTTCCCAAGACTCATCACATGCTGGAGACATGTGTGGACAGCACAACCTGAATTGACTATTAAGAGTACATCGCTGCAAATTCTTAAGTTCCAGTGGTCACTGTTTACAAGGCAACACCTGTATTTTCTCCTTCCTGTCTCTGTCTTCTTTCTATTTTTGGTTTTGGAGGATTCCTAATTATGCTCCATGAATAGAGGGAATGATTTCCTGTCCCACTTACAGATGTTAATTATCATTGCAACATTGATTATGTTAGCACTTGTCACTGCTATTGTGAAGGGTCACTATGATTTTTGTTGTTGCATATATTCAAGCTTTAATTGAATTGTCACTGTCTGTACTTTTTGCGTTTTATTACCCTCTGACCTCATTGCTTACAATCCCCTATGTGCCTCCCATGCCCACCATGTGTGTGTATATAATTTATGTGTGTATATAAGAGCTGCAACGGGATATTATACTTCATGTATCTGATGAAGTGCACTAGTCCATCAAAGCTTATGACAAAGTAAATGTTTTGGTGTTCAAGGTGCCCCAGTTTCTTGTTGGTTTTGTTGCAATACAGACTAACATGGCTACCTCTGTAAATTATGCAGGTTGCTTGGAGCTTACATCCATTGGCATTCAGCCCCTTCCTAGACTCTCCAGAAACTTAAATCTCTGAGTGAAGAATTGATGCATCTTGTCTTGACTGCTGAAGCAATGCAATACAAGAACATGAATGCTAAAACACCATACACAAACAGCTAAGTGTATATTATGATCTGTTGGCAATATATTGTAGGACCATTACATTTTTCAGTAACCAAAAAGAGCACTACTATCTTTGCTTTTTAAATTACTGGAGGACAGAGTAAATGAATCCACCTGGCACAGGAAGATCTTCAGCAATATGGAGGCTATTGCCCTCATATTTTGATCGTGATATTTCGGCACCTAGTTGGGCACTGTGGGAACAGAATGCCGGACTAGATGGGCCTTTGGTCTGATCTAGCAGGGCTCTTCTCAATATGCTCTCATGTTCAGTAGTGGTGCACAGGCAGTTATCCTTGTTATGATACTGGTGGCAAAACTAGATGGGGTGTTAATGCACACAAGTGTTTTAAAAAAGGTAGACAGCATCAACTGGGGAAGAGGCTGATAACTATCATGATCATATTAAGAGGGAAGGCGGAATTTTACATTTTCATCCCATGCTGTGGTGGTTAGGAAAATCTGTCATCTAAGCTATTATTTGCATTTAGAAGAAATCCACCATTGGCACCAACGGGATTTTCCCTCCCACAAAGCAAATGCCCCACTTAGTGAGCATTGTAGGCTGGCCAGGAGGGTGTAAGCTCAGCCTCACCCAGCTCCATATTACTTCTGGTTAGGGATGGCTGAATGTGTCAGTTTCAGTTTCTTTCAGTTTCTCATTTTTCCAACCTTTTCCAAGTTCCGTTCTCCACATTTCCAATTCAGTTTGTGATTTAAAAAAAAAAAATACTTAAGTCTTTATGAAAATTCATTAGCATTTTAGTGCAAATTCCTCCTAATAGACATATTTTATGCAATTCTGCCCAGTATACGTATTTTTGCAAGCAATTTCCCCAATGTAATGCATGTGTGTATGTTATTTTCACCATCGTATATAAAATTAAAGCACATTTTACCCAAGTGTAAACGTCATTTGAACTTTATGGTTGCTGCTCCTTTCTATATGTTGATGAAGTATGTTTGATGGAACATGACTTGTGTTTTAATATGTATTTTGTATTTTCTGTTTACATTTATTGCACTGTGGTAGCCTATAGCTCTGAGCAATAAAGATATTCATTCATTCATTTTACCCTAGTGAAATGCATTTTTGTACATATTACTTCACTGGAGAACTGCATGGCAAAATTTGGATATGCACAAATTTTGCACGTATGGCTGCCACAATTAAGTAAGTTTGTCTTTAAATGTGAACTGAACCAAATTTCTCCCCCATACATACTCCTGGTGAACATAAGGCCAATATGATCAAGTTGTCTGGGACTGCACCATGGTGGTTTTCCAGATTCAGAGATATAATCATATGCTACACATTTTTGCACGTCTGAACATAAAGGATAATAAGACATGATACTAAAAGATGTCTGGCAATATTTATGTTATAGGGGGCCCACTTAATAGGAGGCTTTACAATAAAGCATGTTTTCTGCTTTTGTCTCCAACATTTTAAGCTTTCATTTCTTAGCAAGACATGTCCAAAGATACAAGAAATGCTTAATTAGGGTGTTCCTGGTGACTGTTAGTAAGAGCAATGAGATTAGATTAAAGAAAAATCCATTTAAATATGACTATCAGGAAACATTCCACAGCAGTGAGATGTGACAGATTGCATAGTGTGAACTTACGGAAAGCAGTGGAAGACTTTGGTTACTTGAGCTTCAGGGGGAAAAAAGAAAGAAACTGAGGGAGTATTTGACTCAAAGACTTTCAATGTGGAAAAGGTCACCTCTCTCTCTCAGAGGCATTCACAGGGTCAATTCACACATTATGTTTCTGAGGTATATTCCCAGGCAGAGCAATCCAGAAGGGTGGAGGGGGAAAGGGACAAAGGCAGATGAGCTGTCTTTTCCTATGTCCTGCTTCGCTCATGCCAACAAGGCGCAAGCTGTGTGTGTGTGTAATTTTATTTTCCTGTTCTAGGTCTTGTGGTAGCTTTGCATGCAGAAGTTCTCAGGTTCAATCCCCAGCATTGCCAGGTAGGATGTGGACACATGCCTGTCTGAAACCTTGGAAAGCAGCTGCCGGTCAGTGTAGACAATACTGATCTAGATGGACCAGTGGTTTGCTTCGGTATAAGGCAGATTCCTATGCTCCTATGGTTTGAAAAACAAAATCCTATTGATTTCAATGGGAGATAAATAAACAGTGAGCAGTATTCAATGAAATAATTGCATGAGCACAAGGATTACTGCTAGTGCAACAGGATTTCTGCCTCTCCTCCCCCTGTGCACCCTGCGCCATCCCCAAATCTGCACTGGAGCATTGGGGGAACCCCCAGAACAAATTTAGTGTGTGCATGGGGGAAGGAAAGGATAAGAATGTTCTGTTGTGCAAGGAGAAATCATTGCACTGACAGAACATTTGCCTTACTGCTATGTTGAATACAATGGTATGCCAGCTCTAGGGCATAGTCCTGTTGGTCCCGCATTGTGGGGGAATGTCGGGGGAACAGGATCCACAGCCACTCCTGGCATGCCCCTGAAATGTCTCTTTGCCCTCTCTACTGTTGGAGTTCTGATGTAGGAGAGAAACCAGCTACAGACCTTTCCACACTCTCATGGAGGTGACATCTGGTGTCAGATCTCCATCTCCAAGGAGGGGCCTTTCTCTCCACTTTCAGAGGGGGAGATATGGTGCTCGGGATGCCCTTCCAAGGGCCATAGGATTGTAGCCTACAACTAACCCCCCCCAAAAGGCTATCTCAGCAAGTAATGGGTGAATAAGAAATCCTGTTTGTCCGTGCAGATCTGCCTCAATCCAGGATAAAACAGAAGATGAGGGCCTGGCTATAAGATCAGAAGGGATATATCCACCCCTGGTGGCCCCAGTAGGTGAAAATTAAACATTCTACATAGTCCCATGCTGAGTTCTGCTTCTTGGTTACTCTGACATGTGACGTGTGTGTGTATATTAAAGAAATACATTTAAGCAAATGCAAAATATTGAGCCAGGTTGTTGCCATTTATACACACCTACAGTTAGCCTAAAAGATCTGACTCCTGGCTTTACTCCCATGTTTCAGAATTCATTGCTGGTAGGTTTTCCCAAGATAAATACCCGGTAGTGAAGCTTTAATCATAAATATTCAACATAGCTTTACAGGGCTAGAACTATGCCCATGATAAATGTCCTTATAGTAAGACCTTGAGTACCTGAAAACTAGCCAGTAGATAGACATATCTGAATACAGGAGCAATGTAGTGTACATTCCCTGCATCGAATTCCCCAGATCCATACCTTCCCCCTCCCCCTGGCCCACGTTCAGACAGCTTTTCATTTCATTTTGGTTTTCAAGGGCTTTCAACATTTATATACTCAGCTGTTGAGTGATATATTTTATTAAAAGTTGTTTATGCTTCTTTTTTTAATACTTTGCTCTAAGAAGGACAGAGCATAATAGAGTCTGAAGGGACCATTTGACCCATTTATTCAAACCTGTTGCTTAATGCAGGAAATCGAAAGCTAAACTATCCTGAACAGATGGTTGTCCAACCTCTGCTTGAAGTCCTCCAGTGAGGAAGAACCCAAACCTTCCAGCTAATTGGTTCCATTGTCAAGCTTCTCTCCTTGTTAATGTAAACGAAGTGGCTTCATGATTAACACAAAGGCCAGTTAATCAATGGTCAGCACAGCCCAAGGTGGTGACTTCATGTCTGACACTAGCATCAGCCAATCTGCACTATGCTGAAAACCCAAAGAATAGGCTTCTCTGGAGCTCAGTCTAGCAGAGAAGGTGGTCAAAATGCAGTTAAGTGCACTTCAATAGGGGGTTTCCTGCATACTGGTACATTTATGTCTGTCTGTACATATCTTTGAACCGTTGTCCTACTTGCTTGGTGTCTTTGGCTCAGCTCAGCATGTAATTGGATAGGTGCATAATACTTCTGAGAGCATTGGGGGTGCCGCTGTTATCGCCCCAAGTATCATGCAGGAGTTTGGTTGTCTTGCCACCTTTCTTTTTCTTTTTAAAGCAAAGCAAAGTGGTAAATAGCTTGCCTTGTTTTGGAGAAGTCCTGCCAAGTACAAGTTTGTGTAGGAGGATGGCTTCTGGGTAATTTATTATTTTTCCAATATTTGCTGACCCAGTGTGACTTTTCCATATGTATCCATTCAGGGGATTACTGCAAGCTTTTTACAGCGTGCGCAGGAAATGTTACATTGCCATCAACCCCTGTTCTCTCCCCTTTTTGTTATGAAACAAATGGAACATGACCCACCAGAAGAACAAGTATATGGCTAAGTGACGGATGATCAGAGACATAAAGCCAAGCCTGACTTGCTCAATGCAATGCACATTTACATCCTGTTTGTGATATTTGCCAGACGGAAAGACGCTAAAAGGGAAGAGCACAACAGCGACTTCCACTCTGTGCCAAAGAGACAGGCGACAAGATCTGAACCTTGCTGATATACTCAAAAGCTGTCACGTTGCACAAAGGCTCCTTCTTTCTTGCTGTAGTCTTGCATTGTCTGGGATACGACTGTGGAGAGAGAGGGGAGAAGAGTTTGAGGCAATGCTAAGAGGTGCCCAGTGTCACGTTCAATATCAAGCCATACCAATGAGTGCTCAGGGTGTTTGCCCAGGCCTTTGAAGACAGGGGTCTAATTGAAATACTGCCCCTATGGGAAAAGTTGCATGCTCTGTTTCTTCGTAAGCTGTGTGCAGGCTATGGCTGCAAAGAGGAATTAGCACTGGAAGAACGTGTGAGGGAGTTACAAGGTTGCGCTCTGCAGTCCTGCCTCCCTCTGCTACAATAGCGGGTGGCAGTCTGGCAGTGCTTCATTGCCCTCCCATCACCAGATTTTCTGTGGTTTACAGGGATGGAGAGTGGGGAGACAGTGGGGAGGCTGGCATGGTGCAAACGCACCAACAGAGCCAATGTGCTCCTGCTAGTGCATTTGCACCACACAGATCTCAGGGCCACAGCGATGATGGCAAGCAAGCAAGTAAGATGAAGCAGTAAGATGAAGCAGTAAGTGACGTACACATGGATATGCTGCCTGCATTGTTGTTGTTGTTATTAAAATTTAAATTTACACCCCACCCTTCCTCCCAGACGGAGCCCAGTGAACATCTGTGTAGATATGAGGTAAACTTTCAATCTTAATATGGTTCTCCAGGGTCTTGATAAACCTTCTAGTTTGGCTTTCTACCTAGGAATGAAAAATCAAAACTGGGGATGAGCTGCCAAACACCTAGCTGGCTACAATTCATGGCTGGTGGGCCTGGTTCAGCTTGGTGGTCACATGACATGGAGAATAGTATGCTACTGTTTCTAGAAAATGTTATGAACAGCTGTGGGCCTGGAATGGCCTAGTGGTACACATCAGAGAAATAATAGCTGGTGATTTTTTTTAAATCCAAAAAGTAATCGTGTGGTCAGCTTCTCCTTTCAGCTGTTTTGATTTCATTGGTTTTTCTTTCTTTAGCCAAACATTGTAAATCAAATATCAAGCATGTTGATGTTTCTCCCTTTTTTCTGCCTCAATAAAGACCTGTTGTATGAAGTGCATACTACTTCAGATAAGACCCAAATCATATGGTTCTAGGCATAGCCCCAGAATATCAAGCTGCTTGAAGGAGGCTGAAGCTATTTTAAACTTGAAATTAAGAGTTTTGGTTATGCCCCTTTTCCGTGTCATCTAAACTAAGCTGGTAAGTGAGATAACCCTACTATAAGGCACCAGGCTCACATCCACACCATACTTTTAAAGCACTCTTGTATCATTTTAACAGTCATAGCTTTCCCCAAAGAATTCTGGGAACTGTAGTTTTTAAGAGTGCTGAGAGGAGCCCCCTATTCCCCTCACAGAGCTACAATTCCCAAAGTGGTTTAACAATCAATGCATCTTCCCAGAGAACTCTGGAACTGTAGCTCTGTGAGGGGAATAGGGGTCTCCTTCTAACAACTCTCATTACCCTTAACAAACTACAGTTCCCAGTCCTTGCTGGGGAGGGAGGGGCTGACATTTTCCTGACTTCAGTCTTTCCTGGAGACTCATGGCTGTTTTCCCACTTCCTTCTCCTGTGCAAGTCAGTGAAGAGTTGTCTTTCTCACAGGGAGAAGAGGCTGGATCCCTATGATGGTGGCTAGAAGCCCACTCCAAACAGTAGCATTTTTGATAATAGGCTCCTTGCTGGTGTCCTTGTGTGACATTTTCACCACCTCAGATTTTCCTGGAGATCTATGGCTGTTGCTCCACCACCCTATCTCCTATGCAAGTCAATGGAGAAATCTCCCTCAGAGAGAAGCACCAGTAACCCTTCAGGTAACAGGGCATTTGCTGAGGGGGGTGATTTTTCACCCACCCCAGTCTTTTCTGTGGATCCATGCACTTTCCCCTCATTTCTTTATGATTCTTATTGTACCCACTCCAGAATGGGTCACCACTGCAGCTATCATACCGAAATTTAGCTGAATCTTTCCCCTCAAAAGGGTAAGCATACCTACAAACTGCATCCAAGTCTGGCAGAAAATAAAATATATATTTTTCTTTTTAAACAGCCATGCTTTACAGTTGACCTGCATGAAAACACTTGGATGTATCTTCCTGCACTTTCTCAGGTTCATCTACTTTGGAGGGCTCCTATGCCAGCAAATTGCATCCACTGCTGTCAAAAAAGGGGGGGAAAGTTATAGCCATTTTTATATTCCCCATTATAGTGAATGGGGAAAAACATACATCTTCATTTTTAACAATTTGGTCCCAGATAAAGAGTTGAATTGGAAGGATAGGATGCAGACCAACTCTAAAACAGATCAGGCTGCTTCACAGAGCTACAGATATAAGTTGCCTCTTGGGGCCAGTGCATCCCCCCTTGCAATGTATACTTGCTAGCGAGTAATGCCCATTGAACTCAGAAAAAACATTTCTGAGGAGTTATGCATAGAATTGAGCTGGCATGGGCAAGCACAAGCACAAGCCTGTGAAGTAAGCTAACATAGAAAACCCATCCTTTGACTCTGCTGGGATGTGAGAATATATGATGTTAAAACTCATGGAAGGTGGGAGTTTGTGTGCCCTTCCCCTCATTAGGAGGTAACAATTACATACAGGTCCATCAAACCTACCAACAAAGCCCCACTAAGCTATAATTCAAGGTGCAAACAATACAAAGGCAAACAAATACATAGACAGTTCAAATTCTTCCAACTGCCTGACAAGTTTCAGTGTCTAAAATGAAGATGTATTAGGACCCAACCCTATCTGCAAGGCATACCTTTTGAATAAAGAGCCCAACCCCTTTTCCCCACATGTGTGGAGCCTGTACCATGGTTTTTCAGCAGTAGGAAAATGTACTCAGAGACATTTTTTTTCTGAATAGATTCCAGGGCTGGGTCTTGACATTTAAAAGAAGTTATGATGTTCAGCCAAAAAATTGGAGGGTTGTACTCTGGCTCAAATAAACCATACCGTCTGCACATTTAGACTTAAAAATATTGGCATTTAAGTGTGTGCTGTTACTTCCATCACTTGTCTTCTGAGAAAGAATGAAGCAGGTCTGATTTTCCTAAACCAACACAGAGAATCATTATATAAAGTCTAG
The DNA here is from genome assembly GCF_030035675.1 of Rhineura floridana. NCBI lineage: Eukaryota > Metazoa > Chordata > Lepidosauria > Squamata > Rhineuridae > Rhineura > Rhineura floridana. The sequence continues at coordinate 177,354,291 of NC_084483.1, forward strand.
TTGGGGTGGGTTTTTGTTGTTGTTGTCTGTGCAAGAATATGGTCCGGAGAGAATCTGCCTATACCTTTTAGAAATAAAACAATTTCATTTCATGCAACAAACATTTTTCCCTGAAGGGCTGCATCCTTTCTGATGATTTGTAACAGGATAATCTTGATGAAATAGGAGGAATGTGTTAGAGATCACAGTGGCTATATTTTATATCACGGTTCTGAAACTGTTTGTTTACTTAACTTCCTGAGAGCAATGTTTGCTGGAGAGTGATACTGCCACATGGGCTCATTTGCAGAAAGATGGCTGGGGTTTAGGATTGCTCATTGTTTTATTATAAGAGGCATGAAAATGACTTGCCTCCTCTTGGCTTTGAGTCAATTTTGAGCGTAGGAATAGAGGTAGTGGGTCATCTGTTTGAGACATTTTATGCCAGGGATGCCCATGCCCAATGTGGTGCTCCCCAGGTAATGGACTCTTCCATCAGCTTCAGCATAAATGGCCAATGGTCAGGGATGATGGGTCTTGTAGTCCAACTTGAACCAAAAAGGAAAGAAACCCAACCTAAACATGCCTGGAAGAATTCAGTTGGGCTAGATGATCTATCTATTCAAATATTACATGTACTTTGTTATGTTTGAATGGCTGTCAATCATAGAACATGGTTAAAAACTTCCATATATATCAGTATAATTCCTTGTGCTAGGTCTTTCTAATAAATATAAATTTAATATACATAAAATGACTAGCTTTCATGAAACCATGTATAAAACAGTCATGTATAACAATAAAATGTCTTTGTGCTGAACATATCCCAAACATGTTTCAACCTATACAGGTCTTCTTCAGTGGGAACTGTAACAGAGCACAACAGCATTCAGCTGATAAAAATTTATAGTTCCCACTGAAGAAGACCTGTATAGATTGAAATGCTTTAATACATGGTTTTATGAACGCTAGTCATTTTATGTATATTAAACATATTTATTAGAAAGACCTAGCACAAGGAATTGTATTGATATATATGGAAATTTTTAACCATGTCCTATGATTGACAGCCATTTCAAACATAACAAAGCACATGTAATGTTTGAATAGATAGATCATCTAGCCCAATTGAATTCTTGTGGTCCAACAATATCTGGAGAGCACTACTATTTAGGCCAATGACCCCTGACTAGGTAACCTCCAAGATGGATTACTGTAATGCTCTCTATGTGGGGCTGCCCTTGAGGTTGATCCAGAAGCTGCAGCTGGTGCAAAATGCGGTGGCAAGACTGCTCACTGGTATTGCCAACATGTCACCCCGCTGCTGAAAGAATTGTGCTGGCTGCCCATTTGCTACCGGGCCAAGTTCAAGGTTCTAGTTTTGGTGTACAAAGCCCTATACAGTTTGGGACCAGGATACCTGAAAGACCATCTTATCCCTTATATACCCAGTCGATCACTGTGCTCTGCAGGTGAGGGCCTCCTGCAGATATCATCTTATCAGGAGGTCCGTTCTGCACAACATAGGAAATGGACCTTTAGTGTGGCAGCACCTACCCTGTGGAATTCCCTCCCCTTAAATATTAGACAGGAGCCATCTCTGTTATCTTTTTGGTGCCTATTGAAGACCTTCCTCTTTCAACAAGCCTTTTAAGTTGAGACCTTATCCCAGTCTGCTTCTGTGTTGGAATGGCTTTTTAATATGCTTTCAACCCTTTTTTTAAACAATGTTTTTAACCTTTTTTTTAAAAAAAAAGTCTTCACAGTTTTTAAAAAAATGTTTTTAAAGTTGTTTTGTTGTAATGTATTTTAATGTCTGTGTTTATGATGTTTTAAAGTGTTTTTAGTGCTTTTGTTTCCTGCCCTGGGCTCCTGCTGGGAGCGAGGATGAAATATAAAACAAATAATAAATAAACAAATAAAATAATACAGACCTGTAATTCAAAGACTAAGTGCTGGTTTATACATAGCCTGGCAACATAGGTGATTGATACAATGGGATATGGAAGAGTGTATTGGGTTCACAAGATCCAACTCCTTGGACCAACTGTCACCATCACATATAAACAGGTAGTGCTGTGGAGCCGCTCTCCTGACAGTGTTATCGCTGCCACTCATCTACATGGTGTAGGGGCAGGGCAGCGACGAGGTCAGCGCTGCGTGGGCTCACACATGGGAGCACTGGATTGGCTGTGCTGGTGTGCCTGCACAGCCCCAACATCATTGTCACCCTCCCTAGCATCATCCAGGAAAGTGGCAGCGACATCTCTGTCAGGGGGGTGGCTCCGCAGCACTGCCCCACCACAGCTGCCGCTTCTGTTTATGAAGTACTTTGCAAGGAAAAAGTACTGCACAATCATTCATAATTTTATTAATCCACAGGACCAGGTAATCATCTCCTCAGCCATCTGTGGGCCTGGGTTGCATGATGACCCCTTCCAGGTGAGCAGTTTTCAAGACCCTCTGCTGTGATTCTAGGATTGCATCATGAGTACAAAATGTGTTTGGGTATGGAGTTTGAAATCCTGGAATATCTGAGTGAACATCTTCTACAAAAATCTTTCCAATTCAAAAGAAAAGTCTGGTTTCTAGCATTTAGACTGCAAAGATAAGTTTGAAATTGTTATAGCAAAACATTGAAAGGAATATGGTCAACCAGAGAGCTGTACCAGTAGAATCAATAGGAGGCATTTCTTCCATGGTGGAGCATATATTTTCTCTTGAGCAGTCAAAAAATGATGACTTTTTGTGAAAGAAAAGAAACTTAGGATGATCAAGAAGATCTCAAAAACATGTACAAGAAAACAAATTGCATGAGCCTGTAATGGCAAGCATTATCACATTTTTAGTGTCAGATGTGAATAGGCCCTAAGAATGCTAAGTCATTATGGACTCGGGAAGAAGACTGGTTTTCAGTCTAAAAGTTGGTTTTCAGTGTCAAAGAAGTGACCTTAAGCATTTTAAAAATAATGCGCTTGCAACCTCCTGAAACAGATTTTAATTGAGACAAATAGCAGTTAGTTAGTTAGTGAGGGGATATATGATAGCACTCTTCAAGTACATGAAAGGTTGTCACATAGAGGAGGGCCAGGATCTTTTCTTGATCATCCCAGAGTGCAGGACACGGAATAATGGGCTCAAGTTGCAGGAAGCCAGATTTCGACTGGACATCAGGAAAAACTTCCTAACTGTTAGAGCCATACGACAATGGAACCAGTGACCTATTTTTTATTTTATTTATTAAATTTATTAGTCGCCCATCTAGCTGGTTGTCCAGCCACTCTGTGCAACGTACAAGATAAAAAACAATACATTAAAACGTTAAAATTTAAAACCATAACAGTAAAAACCTAACCCACCCCAAAAGCCTGCCTGAAGAGCCAGGTCTTCAAGGCCCGGCAGAAGCTCATCATAGAAGGTGCATGGCGGAGATCATTTGGGAGAGAGTTCCACAGGGTGGGGGCCACTGTTGAAAAAGCCCTCTCTCTAGTCCTCACCAGTCTAGCTGTTTTAACCGGTGGGATCGAGAGAAGGTCTCCTGAGGCTGATCTTGTTGAGCGGCATCCCTGACGATGCTGGAGGCGCTCCTTCAGATAGACTGGGCTAAAACCGTGTAGGGTTTTAAAGGTCAAAACCAACACCTTGAATTGGGCCCGGTAAACAACCGGTAGCCAGTGCAACTCCTTCAGCACTGGAGTGATGTGATCTTGCCGGCGGCTGCCTTTAATCAGACGAGCCGCTGCATTCTGTACCAGTTGCAGCTTCCGGACCGTTTTCAAGGGTAACCCCACGTAGAGTACATTACAGTAGTCTAGGCAAGAGGTGACCAGGGCATGTACCACCGGTGGGAGCAGATGGTTGGGAAGGTAGGGGCGCTGCCTCCGTATCAGATGGAGTTGATACAGCGCCGCCTGGCTCACAGCCGAGACTTGAGCCTCCATGGACAGCTGGGAGTCAAGAATGACCCCCAGGCTGCGGACCTGGTCTTTCAGGGGCAATCGCACCCCATTGAGCACCAGGTCCACATCCCCCAGCCTTCCCTTGTCTCCCACAAACAGTACCTCGGTTTTGTCAGGGTTCAGCTTCAGCTTATTCCTTCCCATCCAGCCACTCACCGACTCCAGGCACTTGGACAGGGTTTCTACAGCCAACCTCGGTGAAGATTTAAATGAGAGATAGAGCTAGAGAGGTAGAGAGGTAGAGAGGTAATGGGCTCTCTGACACTAGAGGCCTTCAAGAGGCAGCTGGACAGCCATCTGTCGGGAATGGTTTGATTTGGATTCCTGAACTGAGCAGGGGGTTGGACTTGATGGCCTTGTAGGCCCCTTCCAACTCTACTATTCTATAATTCTAGTTGGGGGAAGGGTAATTTACAGCAAGAAATGCACAATGATCCTGATTTGGATCAACCTCCCCCTCCCCCCTCAGCATGGCTGTTTCTAAGCAAAGTGGCATGGACAATTAGGAACAGAAGAAGCTGCCTTAGACCATGTCAGGTTATTTGTCCATCTAGCTCCATACTGTCTACACCAGTGTTCTTAAATCTTCGGTCCTCAGATATTGCTGGACTACAATTCCCATCCTCTCTGACCATTGGCCAACCCAGCTGGAGATGATAGGAGTTTTGGTCCAACATTGTTCCAGGAACCCAAGATTGAAGAACACTGGCCTACGCTGTCTGGCAGCCGGTGTCCAGTGTTTTAGACAGGAATCTTTCTCGACCCTCCCTGGGGAGTCTGGAGGCTGAACCTGGATTCTTTGGCATGCAAAGCACCTGCTCTACACGATTCAAAAATGCACTTGAAGTTGCATACAGTTTAGCCTTTGCATTTACTTGCCATGTTGAAACTGCATGGTAATTTTATCATGAGTTGGTTTTATAATAAATTTCATGGCACTTGCTGACAGCAAGATGTTTTCAAGTTTGCAATTTCCACTGTATATGATCAGAACTGGCTCGAGACATTTTGCTTTCTGAGGCAAAGAACAAGATGATGCTTCTCCCCATACAGAAGCCAACTGGGGTGGGGCAGCTGTTACTTCAGCACTGGTGATGGGATAGTGTCCTCGATGACACCTTGAAGCAGTAGGGTAGTTTATGGTGTGCAGCTCTGTCATACACAATAGAAAGGAATAACTGGAGGATTCAGAAGAAAGAGCTGGGAGCTGTTCCACTGCGCTCTGGCATCTGCTGCCTGAGATGGTTGCCTCATTCTGCCTAATGACTGAGTGGGCCCTGTGTATGATAAGCCAATTTATTTTCCCCACACCCACCTAAGGTTTTTTGGTTGTTGTGGCGGATGTAAACTAAATATCTTGTTTCAACTCAACTGTTCCTCTGTGTGTGTGTGTGGTTTGTAAAATTCTTTTATGTTTCATTTCCCCTAGATGCTTTGGCTCCCAAAGAAAGTACGTGGGTTGCTTTTCATTTACCCAAAAGTTCAGAGTTGCATTTTAGAAAACTGAAAGCTGGATGCCTGACTGCTAAGAAATAAAATAGGATGGATACAAAGGCCCACAGGCTTCCTTCACTCCTTGTCACATGTCACCAGTGACATTTGGACATGAGGCCACCCACCTTTGGGCTAGCAAAGCAATGTTTGCTGTGTAAGCTTCCCAGGGAGAGACTGTCATTGCCTCAGTGTGTCATTGCCCTACTGTAACAAAGGGGCTGGGGGAGGGGAGAGGTGCTAATAAATCACCTCAGTCAAAAGATGAGGGACATTTCCTCAAGAAGCTTCCTTCCTTCAGCTTCTCTGCAACTGGACTCTGGAGTGCAGCGATCCATGTCTTTATGCCACATGCAATCCCATTGTGAGGGCTTTTGTATTTAAACTGTTTATGTTTAACCAACTTAAGTAGCACAACCGATATAGAATTAGTCTTGGTTGTACTTCAAGGAGACCCATTTGAAGTAAAGTTCCATTGATTTCAATGTGGTTTCAATGGGTCTATTCTAAGCATGTCTAAGTTTGGATCCAACCCTTCATGTTCATCTCAGTTTTGTGCAAATAATAATATAATAATAATAATAATAATAAAATTTTATTTCTAGGCCGCCTATCTGGCCAAATTAACAGCCACTCTAGGCGGCGTACATAGACTAAAATATAACAGAGTAAAATATAACATATAATACTAAACAAAACCCCAGTAGTCTATAGACATCCCGAGCAGCAGGTTCACGCACACATACAAACACACGGTCTCTGGCCCCTTCAGCAGTTGCTGCTTTTGTAGCTGGAGAGAGACAGGGCCCCGCCCTTCCAGGCCAGGTGGAAATCAGCCAGAAATGCAGGGAGCAGGTCTTGCAGAAACTCACACAGGTAGATGGTCTCTGGCCCCTTCAGCAGTTGCTGCTTTTGTAGCTGGAGAGAGACAGGGCCCCACCCTTCCAGGCCAGGTGGAAATCAGCCAGAAATGCAGGGAGCAGGTCTTGCAGAAACTCACACAGGTAGATGGTCTCTGGCCCCTTCAGCAGTTGCTGCTTTTGTAGCTGGAGAGAGACAGGGCCCCACCCTTCCAGGCCAGGTGGAAATCAGCCAGAAATGCAGGGAGCAGGTCTTGCAGAAACTCACACAGGTAGATGGTCTCTGGCCCCTTCAGCAGTTGCTGCTTTTGTAGCTGGAGAGAGACAGGGCCCCGCCCTTCCAGGCCAGGTGGAAATCAGCCAGAAATGCAGGGAGCAGGTCTTGCAGAAACTCACACAGGTAGATGGTCTCTGGCCCCTTCAGCAGTTGCTGCTTTTGTAGCTGGAGAGAGACAGGGCCCCACCCTTCCAGGCCAGGTGGAAATCAGCCAGAAATGCAGGGAGCAGGTCTTGCAGAAACTCACACAGGTAGATGGTCTCTGGCCCCTTCAGCAGTTGCTGCTTTTGTAGCTGGAGAGAGACCGGGCCCCGCCCTTCCAGGCCAGGTGGAAATCAGCCAGAAATGCAGGGAGCAGGTCTTGCAGAAACTCACACAGGTAGATGGTCTCTGGCCCCTTCAGCAGCTGCTGCTTTTGTAGCTGGAGAGAGACAGGGCCCCGCCCTTCCAGGCCAGGTGGAAATCAGCCAGAAATGCAGGGAGCAGGTCTTCCAGAAACTCACACAGGTAGATGGTCTCTGGCCTCTTCAGCAGCTGCTGCTTTTGTAGCTGGAGAGAGACAGGGCCCCGCCCTTCCAGGCCAGGTGGAAATCAGCCAGAAATGCAGGGAGCAGGTCTTGCAGAAACTCACACAGGTAGATGGTCTCTGGCCCCTTCAGCAGCTGCTGCTTTTGTAGCTGGAGAGAGACAGGGCCCCGCCCTTCCAGGCCAGGTGGAAATCAGCCAGAAATGCAGGGAGCAGGTCTTGCAGAAACTCACACAGGTAGATGGTCTCTGGCCTCTTCAGCAGTTGCTGCTTTTGTAGCTGGAGAGAGACAGGGCCCCACCCTTCCAGGCCAGGTGGAAATCAGCCAGAAATGCAGGGAGCAGGTCTTGCAGAAACTCACACAGGTAGATGGTCTCAATATATTGTTAGAACACTCATAGACTGATATTATAGTATTATTACTGTTATGAAAAACATTTTTTCATTTCTTTTTATAGTAATATATACACACACACAGACACACTTAGTCACTGTTCCATTGATTAAAATAGGTTATTACTAATGAATCAGCTAACGATTTCTCTTGGTTTCTCAGTTTTTGAATCTTAAGTGCAGTTTGCTACAGTGCTGCATCATTCCTTTTTTTAAAAAGACCTCACAAAAATTCACTAGCGCTTTGGTGTGCTTTTCTGCTGACATAGGGTGGTATTCAGTGCTAGTCCTACTCAGAGTAAACCCCATTTCCTTAATAGACATGACTTACTTAGGTTCATTCATTTCACTGGGTCTGCTCTGAGTAGGAGTTTGTTAAATACAACCCATATATGTTTGTGTATGCAATTTTGCCTTATATATACATTTTTGCAAGCAATTTCCCGCCCAGCGGAGCTTCTTAAAATTGTACGAGGGCTTTTACATTCTGGCCCTCGGGACATTATAGATTCATCTGTAGCCCACTGTGATGAATTTGCCAGACATTTTCAAGATAAGATTGCTTGCATTCGTCGGGACTTAGACTCCAATATTATAGCAGTTGGTCCTAATGAAGCATCCAGAGCACGGTCTTGTCCCCATTTATTGGATGAGTTCCAGTCGGTGCAGCTCGAGGATGTTGACAAGATCCTTGGACTGGTGCGGGCGACCACGTCTATTCTGGATCCTTGCCCCTCTTGGCTGGTGAAAGCTAGCAGGTCCAGAACCGCCGACTGGGCCAAGGAGGTAATAAATGCCTCTTTAAGAGAGGGAGTGGTCCCTGACTGCCTAAAAGAGGTGGTGGTGAGACCGCTCCTGAAGAAACCCTCCTTGGACCCAGATAACCTGAACAACTATAGACCTGTGGTGAATGTTCTGTTCCTGGGCAAGGTCCTGGAACGGGTGGTGGCCGGCCAGCTCCAGGGGCTCTTGGATGACACTGATTATCTTGATCCATTTCAATCCGGTTTTAGGCCCGGTTTTGGCACCGAAACAGCCTTGGTCGCCCTGTATGATGACCTCTGTCGGGAGAGGGACAGGGGGAGTGTGACTCTGTTGATTCTCCTTGATCTCTCAGCTGCTTTTGATACCATCGACCATGGTATCCTTCTGGGGAGACTCACGGAGTTGGGAGTCGGGGGTACTGCTTGGCAGTGGCTCCGCTCCTACTTGGTGGGTCGTCACCAGAAGGTAGTGCTTGGGGAACACTGCTCGACACCCTGGACTCTCCGTTGTGGAGTCCCGCAGGGATCGGTACTGTCCCCCATGCTTTTCAACATCTACATGCAGCCGCTGGGTACGGTCATCAGGAGTTTTGGGGTGCGTTGTCATCAGTATGCTAATGACACGCAGCTCTATTTCTCCTTTTCATCCTCTTCAGGTGAGGCTGTTAACATACTAAACCGTTGCCTGACCGCGATAATGGACTGGATGGGGGCTAATAAACTGAAGCTCAATCCAGACAAGACCGAGACGCTGCTGGTGAGTGCCTTCACTGCCCAGATGGAGGATGTTCATCCTGTTCTTGATGGGGTTACACTCCCCTTGAAGGAACAGGTTCATAGCTTGGGAGTTCTTTTCGATCCTTCCTTGTCTCTCGAGGCCCAGGCGGCCTCGGTGGCACGAAACGCTTTCTACCATCTTCGATTGGTAGCCCAGCTACGTCCCTATCTGGACAGTGATGACCTCGCCTCAGTTGTTCACGCTCTGGTAACTTCTAGGTTGGACTACTGCAATGCGCTCTACATTGGGCTGCCCTTGAAGATAGTTCGGAAACTACAGTTAGTCCAGAATGCAGCAGCCAGACTATTGACGCGGACCAGACGGTCCGCTCATATAACACCTGTTCTGGCCCGTCTGCACTGGCTTCCTATTTGTTTCCGGGCTAAATTCAAAGTGCTGGTTTTGACCTATAAAGCCCTACACGGCATGGGACCGCAATACCTGGTGGAACGCCTCTCCCAATATGAAACTACCCGTACACTGCGCTCGACATCTAAGGCCCTCCTCCGAGTGCCATCACATCACGAAGCTCAGAGGGCGGTGACTAGATCCAGGGCCTTTTCGGTGGTGGCCCCCGAATTGTGGAATAGTCTCCCTGATGAGGTACGCCTGGCGCCGACGCTGCTATCTTTTCGGCGCCAGGTGAAAACCTTTTTATACTCCCAGGCATTTAAAATTTTTTAAATATTCTATTTTTTAAAAAAATTGTTTTATAGTGTATTTTAAAACAGTATTTCATTACTGGTATATTCTGATGTTGTTTGGTTTTTGTTCTTTGTTTGTTTTGCTTTTTGATTTTCTTATATTTGTTCTACTCATATATTTTCTTGTTTATCCTCTATGTACACCGCCCAGAGAGCCTTTTTGGCTTAGGGCGGTATATAAATTAAATAAAATAAATAAAATAAAATAAATAAATTTTATGTTTTTTGTTCATAGATATTTATTTATTTATTTATTATTTATTTATTTAATTTAATTTATATACCACCCTAAGCCCAAGGGCTCTCTGGGCGGTGTACATAACAATAAAACAATCAGAAAATATATAAATACAATAATACAATAGAATCAAATCAAACAGACGTAAACAAAAATAATCAAAGCAGCAGCAAAATACATCAATAAATATTAATAGTACGCATTAAAATGCCTGGGAATATAAAAAGGTTTATATGCATTTTTATGCCCACTTTCCCCTAATATGTACGTTTTTGTAGACCTTTCTAAGATGGAGAACTGCACCACAAAATTCAGAGAATTGCGAATTTTGAAGGTCAGTTATGTTTCAGTTTGTGTATTGAGAAATGAAAATCAGATAGGTTCTCATTAAAATGTGAACTGAACACATTTTCTCCCCCATCTCTAATGATAAATTAAAGCTTATCGTTCTGGAAATATTACTAAATGCTATTCTTATAACTACTTAATATTATGATTATTGCTTTTATTTGCTTAAATGACAGACCGATCAATTGAACCTTTAGCTGATTACCTGATAACACAGTTTTAATAGAGGGACTGTGACTGAAGAACACTGTTTATGCATATGAACAAGAAACAAAGAAGAAAATATGAAAAGATGGTCACAAATAATTAGTGGTTAGGCTTTGTTTATTCAGTTGGAAGCTACTTTTTAAAAGACACCTATATTGAGTTTTTGACAATATGCACATTGATGTACATAACAACCTCCTTCCCTACAGATCCTCCCAGGTGTTGAGAGCAGCAGAATGGGCCATCTTGGTAGTTCTGCCACCCTCAGAAGTGTGTGTGTGTGAGTGTGTGTGTGGCCTGGGAGAGGGCATTCTCTGTGGCAGCTTCTAGCTTGTAGAATTTCCTCTCTGCAGAGGTGCATCGGGCCATTGAATGCTGAAGATGTCCCTCTGTATCCTGGCCTTTAATATCTGAGATGTACATTTTCAAGACCCCCTCCCCCATTCTTGTGATTGAAATTTGCTTTAAACTGTTTTTAACGTTAAATTTTAAATTGTTCTCACCCACCCTGGGGCCTTAGGATGAAGGGGGGGAAGAGAAATTAATTAATTAATTAATTAATACGTATGAATAATTAGTCAATTGATTAATCCAAAAATAGTTGAATTAATTGGCAGTCACTGTTCCTTTTATTCTTTAGTGTCTCTGCCAATTGTCATTTGAAGTGCTTTACAGTAAAAATCCAATAAAAATAGAACGAGACCACATTAAAAATGTACATCTGTTTCTGGGCCAAGTTGTTGTTTATCTTTTGCCATGAGAACTTGGTCTGTGAGATATAAGTTACTTCCTCCACTGATATGAAATTATTGTCTTTTCTTTCCTGTTGGTCTCCCTTTGACTCCCATTAACCAAGTGGAGTGCACAAGCAATCTTTGAAGTTGTGCTTACATCGATTTGCTATATTCCCACACCTCCAACGATTTTTCATCTTCTTCTTCTTACAAAGCTTGTTGGACACAGCCCTTGCATTGTCTGATGCCATCTGTTTAGTATTTGAAACTAGAACTGCCTGAGATGTGCCTCTGTTAGTGCTGCGTTACGCTATAGCAGAAGCTTTCGCCATACCATTTCTTCCCATTTCATTTCTTTCCCCTTCTCTATCTAGCAAGACCCATTAGACCACCAGGTTAGGTGACTGTGATACAGGGATGCTAACATTGTGTCGCATGATATTTCAAGAAGTGGTATGCTAGTTTCTCGCCAAACCCATAGCCAAGACTATGTGACCAGTCTGTTTTAGTTATATCATGTCCATTTTCCTTTACAGAAACAAAGGTGCTCTGGGGAGCATTTAACGGGGGAGCTATTGATTAATGAGTGAGGGTTTATACACAAGGCAAGTAGATTGCCCAGTTAGCTTCTATACTTTATGAAGTCTGCAGTTAAAGCTTTAATCCATGGATGGTCAATGTGGTGCCCTCCAGATGTTGTTGGACTACAAACACCATCATTCTTGACCATGATGATGGCTGGGGCTGAAGGGAATTGGAGTTCAGCCACATCAAACATTTGCTCCCCCTGTTTTAATCTGCTCACCACACCAATTCATTGAATAAAGAAGATTTTTCCAGACTGTTGATAGCTGAGGCACACTTCCCCCCCAATAAATTAAAATTGGGGGCACAAGGATGATCCCCCAAAAGTACACTTTGAGAACATGAAAGAAGAACAACCTCAGTGGAGCCTGTGGCATTGTTCTGGGTTTGTCTTCTCAGAGAGAATGGACCCTTAGCTTCGGTGGTAGAGCACCTGCTATGCATGCAGAAAGTCCCAAGTATAATCCCTGGTGTCTCTAATGGTAAACGAAAGAAGTAAAGTGTCAGTCTAAAAGAGAATTACACGCCTAAAGCTTGCAGCCTGACTTATGACACTGAACACTATCAAAGTGAAAATATGGATCCTGCGGGAATGACTGAGCGGCAAGAGGCAGCAATAACTAGTAGTTGGAAGGGTGATGACACTCACCTGACCTCCAGTTGGTTGTGTTACTACTGCTTACCAGGAGGTCAAAGGTGAGTGAGAAGGCAGTGGTAAGGTGCAGTGCAAACTCACTGGCAGGCATGCCAGACTGGCTCCACCAGTGTAATTGCACTGATCCGACATTGCCACCACCTCACTCCTCTCCTTCTACCTTCTGTTAAGCAGCAGTGACAAAAATGGGCCATAGCCATCTGCTATTGGCAATAATAACCCATTTTAACCTTAGTTAGAATGGGCCATAGAATGAGGAAGAGCTATAGCTCAGGGGCAGAGCATCTGCTTTGCATGCAGAAGGTCCCTTATTCAATCCCCGGAATCTCTGAGCAGAGTTGGGAATGTCTCCTGTATGAAACCCTAGAGAGCTGCAGCAAATCAGTGTAGACAATACTAAGCTAGTTGGGTCAATGGTCTGACTCGATGTAAGACAGCTTCCTATGTTCTAACCAGTGACCTAAGGTAGCTCTTCATGATATGCAAGCCTACATGGTTATCTTGTAGAGAGTGTTTTTGGACAAGTTCTGACATGGGGGCCTAGTTTAGGTATTTGAATTTTAGTGACGTGTATCTTCTTGTGAATCAGCTGGCATAGCACAGTGGGGAGGAGAGCCTGGCTGGGAGTCCAGAGTCTGTGAGTTCAAATCCCTGCTCGTGTCTCCTGGGTGTAAAGGGCCAGCTAAAGATCACCCCCACAGTGAGCGGCTCAGGGCTTACGTGCCCTGCCACCTGTGCAGCCGTGGCCAAGCTGCATAGTCCCAAGGAGCCCAGTTGCCCCCCAGCTTGCAGTTGTGGACAAGGAAGGGGCTGGCTGGTGCAGCTGTGGCAAGCTGAGCAGGCCCTAGCCAGCTGGGGAGGACTAGCCTCAGAGGGAGGCAATGGTAAACCCCCTCTGAATACCTCTTACCATGAAAACCCTATTCATAGGGTAGCCATAAGTCGGGATCGACTTGAAGGCAGTCTATTTCCATTTCAACTTCTTGTGAAGTGCTATAAATTAAGGGTAGTATCTGAGTAAGTCATTCTCAGAATAAATCCACTGAAATCAATAGACCAGTAGTTGTGCCTCACTTAAGCACATTTACTTCAGTGGGTCTACGCTGAGTATGCTTGACTCAGATACAATCCTAGGGCTTCAATGTTCAATAGTCACTGGTTAGATGAACTTATTAAAAAGAATTGACTGAATGACTGAATGACTGATTGATTATATTTATGACAAGGTTCAAAACCATTCTTCATCAATAAGATGAAGGCCAAATAGCTAGCCATTTAATTGAAACAGTACTTTGTAAAAATGTAATTGTAAGGCAGGTATCCCACTTTTTCTCTTACTTCACGATGGTGCCTATTGTGACATATGAAAAGTATGCTTTTGCTTCAGAACTGTGGTTTTTCTCAGATGCAGATTTAATCAAGAAATGATAGCAACTCATACAATGAATCAACTAGGATTTCTTTAATCAGGGGATAGCTGTAATTATAATGAGATCCTTGACTCGGCACAGAGAGTACTGGCCATAGATCAAAGCTAAGACACCTGACTTCTGTGCAGAAGGTTCAAGACTGTATCTTTGGCATCTGCAGTGAAAGAATCTTATGTCCTCCACCTCTGTTTATACGGCCATGTATATTACTTCAGTTGTGAAACACATGCTAAACATTTATCTTCTCTTCCCCTCCCCATCAGCCACCATTTCATGCTGTAATGCTGTAAAACTGCTTCTACATTCCTGAGATGTTAGAGCAACAAACAACAACAACAACAAAACAGCCAACTCTGATGATAAAAAGAAACACTCTTAATTGTGTGCAGTTTTGGACTATATGTTCCTGACCACAGAAATATAATGGTGTGTGCTTCTGCTGATGTTGAACACATTTACTTGGGAATACACACCATTTTGTTATAGAAAAGAATTAATTAATATGAATTAATATATAATAAAATTAAATGATACATATTTAAAAATAATAAAATGAGAATCTGCAACCACATACATACCTGGTCAGCTGGCCCCTATTAAATATTTTTGAAAAATAAGGAAGAAAAGATGCTGTGGTGACCAGTGTCAGCCCCAGTGGACCCTGGCATACATATGCCAACCCAGGTGCTGATATGGGGCCTGTTTGCTGCTGCCCTCATCACCTGCCACTTTCTGGATGATCATTTTTGGAGTTCTCTGGGCTGTGGAGCCATGGGCTTTGGCCTTGAGGCCACTGCTCCTAAACTTGATTGCTTGTTTGCTCTTGCCTCCTGATTCTAGGCTCCTGACTCGCTCTAGATTGCTGTCCCTGGCCCAGGCTTGACACATTGGGAGCTGCCCTCCTGATGCACATAGCAGTTTGGGATGGGATGAATTTTCATATATGTATGCTATAAAGCATGTGTTCAATGATGTAAGCAGAGTGGAGCTGCCAAGATGACAAGATTTAGCTGCCCATCTCTCATGTCAGTGTATGTTCCTGAAGACTGATATGTTTTCACATTACTTCACTTCTTGTCCTTCTGAATGTATACTAGACATCTAATATAGCTTGGAATTTCGTCAACAGAGTTAATAACACATATGATTGTAAAAACATCACTTAAATATCGTAGTCCTGTCTCTGAAGTGCATCTTTGAAGATACTTGGACAAATCTTTGAAGATACTTGGACAGAACGGAATTAGTTTAATTCGCTAGAGAGAGATATATTGTAGCACAACCACATATGATAGCTACTGGCTCACTGAGAAATTATAGACTTTCATATTTGTACAGTTCTTACGAAGACATAAAATCCTGAGCTGGGAAGTATTAGAGTAATAACATCTGGCAAGCAAGAATAACTGTTTGATAATTCCTGGGAAGTCAGGCTTCAGTATGGCGAATGGATGGATATCAGGCATCATCGGATAACAATAGCTTGATTGTCAGAGATTGTTTTATAATTCACACCCCTGAAAAAGACTAAGGGGAGGATTGTGCTTTCAGTAGGCAAAGAAACTTTGTCCAAGCCAGACAGATTCATAGTGTCTTTCTTTTTAAAGAGTAATTTAATCTACATTCAGTGTTTGCAATGAGGCAATCTATAAAGCCAGGAAAAGATTTTCTGGTTTATTACTGGTCCCCTCTTTTTGTTTTTGTTTTCATTCAGAAATTGCCATAGGTTAAATCTTTAGGTGTTTCTAGGATCCTAGGTTTCCATCCACCAAAGTGGACCATTTGGGTCACAATCTAGAAAGCTACTTCAGACACACCTAAGATTGGAAAAGGAACAAGAGGAGCCCTGATGGGTCAGGACAAAGGCCCATCATTTCCAGCATCCAGTTTTCAAAGTGGCCAACCAGATGTCTATGGGAAGCCCATAAGCAGGACCTGAATGCAATAGCACTGTCCACGTATGTGATTCCCAGTAGCTGATATTCAGAGGCATAGTGCCTCCAGGATTGTACATGTCCACTGTGACTTTTGGTGATTTTCTTCTTTTTCCACGGGCTTCCACATGTTGTGCTATTAGGCTAATAAAAGATGGATCCATGCTAGCTTCCATGCTAGTGTGATATTAGGTCCATATTGTACTAGCTGCCAAAAGATGAGATGGACTGTTGCTTAGAGGCAGTAATGGGCTGGATGAGGGCCAATAAACTGAAACTGAATCCTGACATGATGGAGGTGTGTAGGTTGATAGTTCTTGGGTCCAGGAATTGGGTGGTGGTGGCCTGTTCTGCACTCTGGCTGAAGGAACAGGTACATATCTGGGGGTATCCCTTGATCCAGCTTTGTTAATGTTATGGAATGTTTATTTCCAGCTCTGGTTGGTTTGTCCAGCTACAGCTGCGTCAGGACAAACATAGGCCACATCCACATCAGACATTTATTCTACTTTAAACAGTCATGACTTCCTCCAAAGAATCCTGGGAAGTGTAGTTTATGATGGGTGCTGAGAATTGTAGGGAGACCCCTATTCCCCTGACAGAGCTCCATCCAACGGCCAGAGTGGTTTAATAGTCAGCCTTCTTCCCAGACAATTCTGGGGACTGTAGCTCTGTGAGGGGAATAGGGCATCTCCTAAAAGCTCTCAGCACCCTTCACAAACTATACTTCCCAGGATTCTTTGGGGGAAGCCGTGACTAAGGTGGAATAATTGTCTGGTGTGGTTGTGGCCTACGTCTAGCCATAGTAATTCATGCTCTGGTAACCTCCCTATTAGATTACTGTACGAAGCTCTACATGGGGCTGCACTTAAAAATGGTCCAGAAGATTCTGCTGGTGCAGAATATGGCCTCCAGAGCTTTGACTGATTCAGTCACTCAAACAATATAACTGGTTCTGATTCTGAAGAACCTGCACTGGAAGCCTACATACTGTCAGCCCAATCCAAGGTTTTACTGGCGATAAAGCCCTGAATCATTTAGGCAGCCCTGTTAGGAAATCCTTATTTCTGTCACAGAGCTACAATTCCCAGAGTGGCTTAACAATCAATCCTTCTTCCCAGGGAACCCTGAGAATTGTAGCTCCCAAGCTTGAGGTTGCCCACCTCTGGTAAAGGAGACCCTGCCAATGGATTGGGCCCTAAATCTCTCAGTTTGGCATTTTCAGAAGGTCCCACCACCTATGCAAGTGTGGGCATGTGTGTTACAACCTGTAGCATGGCAGCCAACCCTCTGCTAAAATATGGCACTTTCCAACTTTTTGCATGTGGATCATGGTGACAGAAACAAAGCCCAACGAGGTCTGTCTGTCTGTCTGTCTTTCTATCTGAAGGAGTCAGTGTTAATTCTATCTTGTTTTCATGAAGATAAATAATTTCTCAGACACCATGGATAAATAAACCTTCTAGAGGAGATTGTAAGGGAGGAAAAAAAGCACCCCCCTCTAATGCCTCTCTAATCCTAAAGCACAATTGTTGACAGAAATGTATAGAATTGGAAACTCCCTCGGCCTCAAAAAAGCATAATCATGTGTAAAAATATATAATCATTTCCAATACAGAATAAACTGAGACTTCACCATTTTCTCTCTACCCCACCTAATACTGTTCAGACTCCCTCTGCCCAAATCAAAGCTTTACAGGACACAGTGTATTGTATTTAATAAATGTTACTCCTGAAGGCAGTTGCTTGTATATATTGCATGGAAGCCCTAGGCAGACATGAATATGGAGGGTTATGCAATAAGAATGCTTCTACTGCTGCAAGTTTTGCTGTTGTTTTGAAGCAGATCTGCCTTTTCGGTTGCCCCTTAACATGTCCGGCCAAGGGCAGATTGTTACAGACTTAAAACAAGGGTTCTGTTTATCACAGTGCAGGAGCATTTCAATCTGCTGATAAAGATCAGGACAGTTCCAGGGAGGCTCTGGTGAAATGACTGTGGTATTTAATGATTTTTAAGGAGTCTGTAATTAAATTCCACTAAGTGGTAAAATATTATTCAGGGCAGTTGACCAATGTGTTACATATCTTTCAGAATGTCAAGTGTTTTCTCCAAGCTGCCTCCCTTACAGTGATGAATTACTTGATCTATCATCCTGGGCTTGTTGGCCTCAGATCCTTATGTAGTGCAGACAGATGAGGCATGTAATTTCATTCCTGCTTGCTCCATACACTTTTCACTTGGTCTGTTGGCGAAAGCCCTCTGGTGCCAGGTCTCACATTTCAGCTGTTGCCCATTTATCTTACTCTAGTGCAAATAGTTTATCATCCTTTCATATTTTTTTTGAGAACTAGACTGAAATGCAGACAATCTCTCTCTCTCTGTCTCTCTGGGGAAACAATCCTCTACAGTCCTTCTGATACGTCAAATACTGCATGCAGTGGTGGCTGGTGCTCATTGGGACTGGTGGGGCGGAAGACAGTGAGCCCAACAATAGGTGGAGCCAGAGCCCATGACAGGCAGAGCCAGCTATTTCTCATTTTGCACTGGCTACCTATTAGCTACTGGGCTACGTTCAAGGTTCTAGTTTTGGTGTACAAAGCCCTATACAGCTTGGGACCAGAATACCTGAAGGACCTTCTTATTCCTTTATATACCCAATTGATCACTGCACTCTGCAGGTGAGGGCCTCCTGCAGATACTATCTTATCAGGAGGTCCGTTCTGCACAACATAGGAAACGGACCTTTAGTGTAGTGGCATCTACCCTTTGAAATTCCCTCCCCTTAAATATTAGACAGGTGCCATTTCTGTTATCTTTCCAGTGCCTTCCTCTTTCAACAAGCCTTTTAAGTAGAGACCTTATCCCAGTCTGCGTCTGTGTTGGGATTGCTTTTTAATATGTTTTTAAACCTTTTTTAAAACATGTTTTTAAAGATGTTTTGTTTTAATATATTTTAAAGTCTGTTTTTATGACATTTTAAAGTGTTTTTAATGCTTTTGTTTGCCACCCTGGGCTCCTGCTGGGAGGAAGGGTGGGATATAAATCTAAATGTATGTATGTATGTATGTATAATGCAGATGGAACCCTGGTTCCTTGTCTTTATACCAGACTTGGACCTAATAGTCCTTCAAACAGGTTGTCTTCTGTCCTTTGGCAGTCCTTCAAATAGGGGATTGTACTCTTTAAAGTAGGGCACATGGCCACCCTATGCCAGTGTACAGACTGTCCTGGCAGCTGCTGTCAGTGTTATGGAAACTCTCCATTCAGTGGATGTGATAGTAAGATGCTTTTTATTTTACAGATGTGCATGGGGGCTCTTTCTAGTAGCTGCAATGTGTGGTGATTGTACTGTGAACTTTGAGACTACTAAAGTGATGTGGAGATAACAGAGCTTGGAAATATCATTTAAAAAAGGAACTTGTTTTAGTTCAAGTCCAAAAAAGAACTAATCTCAGTTCACATTCACTCTTTGACAAAACCAGCTAGTTTGGTTTACGTTCAGTTCACGGTTCAGTCAAATGATCTCTGGCCATTTTTTCCCCAGTGTTCTGAATTTTACAAGCTGCTGTGCTGAAGTATGAAATATACTTAAGAAGACAAAGAAAACATCAAAGCACACACAAAGGGGAATGTGAATTGTTTATTTTTACCAAAAACTATGATCTTTAAGCTTAAAGGCCCAAAGGGTCTAAAGAGTAAACAAACAAACACTCATGTAAAAGAATGAACTTGAAGATGAATTACAAATTGTTCAAAGTTCTACCCCAAAATAAACTTAATTCACATTCAGTTCACTCGACAATTATGGGAACTACTGTCAGGCGTAGTTCAGAGATTTTTCAACTAATTCACTAAACTTTGTTAAACTGAATACCCCCCATCTGACTTAAATATACAGAGAAGGACAGGGCCAACACCAGAGGGGGGCAAGAATGGGCATTTGCCATGGCTCCAAGACCAGCAGAGGGCCTGCCACCCCTCTGTTACTATCATATTTGAAAATATCCAGGAAAGTCAGTGGAAGTTGAAGAGAATTAAGAACATGATTGGGGAGGGGGCGCTTAGAATGCCATGCCCATAGCCTCCCCCCCAATGATCTGGAGCCGGCATTGCATGAGGGCACATATTTCTCTCTCACACACAAGCAGCCTTAAAATAACAGTTTGCCTTGCTTGATGAATGGCAGAGAAAATTTGGCAGAGCTATTTAGAATATGGAAGATTATTTAAAGCTGTGATCTTTTAACAGTGTCACAGAACTGCAGAACCATCTGTGCTAATTTGCAAATCTTGTATGAATACTGAGCGCTCAACTGCTCAGCCAATATCTCCATTTTTGGCTGCAGCAATGGAGCTGATTTGAGGTGCTAGATCAAAAGCAAGGGGGAAAAAATCTACAGCAAGGCCTACAGATGTTTCAACAATAGGCCTTTCCTGTCCAACTTGCTTCCTTTCATCTCATTCTGCAGTCAAACAGTAAAATTCCTTCACTTTGTATTATGTCGCCACCAAATGTTGTCCTGTTAATTAGGAAGGAGTGGTCTATTTGGTGGAGGAAGACGGATTTGAAAACCTAGTAGTATGAATAGGAAAGTAGAAAACTGCTTCATAGTTAGTCAGGCCTAGGTGTGTAGTTGACCAGGGTCTCAGGGAGTCTTAGACTCCTTATGGTTTTGGGAGTAGGGTCCCAGCAGGGTCCCTATGTTTCCAGCACCCTACAGGACAATGAACATGAAAGGGGAGTGTGGTAGCCACTGAGAAGAGTCTCCTAACATGATTCCTTGTCCTTTCCTGCTGATTGTAGCCAATCAGAGTGAAAGGTGAGTTAGCCACTGAGAAGACTCTTCTTGGTGGTTAACACTCTCCCCTTTCATGCTGATTGGCTCCTAGGAACATCTGTTGTTGTGAGAGAAGGCATTAACAAGGATCTCATTCTCAACTCAGCAGCAAAAAAGGGGGGAGGGCCATGGGTGTGACTATCATGAAGGGACTCTGCACTTTTGAATTTGCCATTACACTACTAGTCAGGCCACTAGTCACAGTGGCCCTCCAGGAATCTTTCTCAGTCCTTCAGGAGATGCTGAGGATTGAACATGGGACCTTCTGCATGCAAGACAGATGCTCTGCCACTGAGCCATGACCCTTCCATGGCCCTAGCTTTTCTGTATCTCTGTGTACTTAGACCCTAGGGCCAAACTACATGTGCAAGGCAACTGCATGTATATTAAACATGTACACGCCCTATACATATTTAAAGAACAGATAGGGTCTGATTTGTACATAAAGTGGAGCAACGAGGGAGGGGGAGCAAAACCTTCTTCCCTCCCCTGCCTTACCAAGCTATGCTCCACTAATTTTTACTAGTTATTCCCCATCCCAACTCCAATACCAGATGTGAGCTGGACAGAGAGAGAATTGATTAAAGCTATAGAGTGCAGCAAAGTAATAGGGGTGTCATAAGAACCTAGGAAGCTGCCTTATACTGACTCAGATTCAGAGCTTGGAAAAGTAACTTTTCCAAGCTCTGCTCAGATTATTGTTCTGTCTAGCTTGGTATCTTCGACACTGACTGGCAGCTGCTCTCCAGGATTTCAGGTAGAGAGTCTCTCCCAGTCCTATCTGGAGGTGCCGGGAATTGAACCTGGGACCTTCTGCATGCAAAGAAAATGCTCTACCACTGAGCTATGGCCCTTCCCTTCATGTCAGGGCTAGGATGGCTACTAATGCACTGCCAAAAAAAAATAAAAATGAAGAGGAGATGCATCAGTTTAAAAGAGAACAAGAGAGGACATAAAAGTTGGATATGCTCATTCATGTATAGATGCAAATTTTGTAATAATTACTACAGTGTAAATAGAAATACAGTACATATCACCATAGTGGGGAAGACTCTTGGCAAGGTGATCCATGTGCCTGCTCACTCTGGTGTCCCGATGTGAACTGTTGATGGGCAACTTCAAGGCTCCTGATCTCCCTTCTGATGTTTCTTCAAACTGGACTTGGATTGGACAGCTCTTCAAACAAAGGACTCATTCCCTCTGACAGCCCTTCAAATGGAGGACTGTTCTCTATTTGAAGGATTCTTCTGTCTGAAAGACTGTCCAGTCCATGTCCATGGGCACCCTAGTCAGTGCTGAGCTTGTAGGCAGCTGCCTGAGATGACCTAGGAATGGAGCCAGGAAATCAAAGCCCAGGAACAAGCTGCGGAGTCATGACACAAAAGCTAGCCAAAGAAAACACAGAACAGGTACGCACCAGAGCCAGGAAGACCTTTTTGCTCAGGCAAGAGCAAGGACCTAGCTCATGCAAGAAGTTTTTTATAGGCCTTCTGGCAGGAGGGTCCATTGGCCAGCTTGGGTGGGCAGATAATCCACGGCCTGAGTTTCGCTAGCAGATGTTCCAACTTGTAGTCCTGTGGGTCACTGCACAGGGCAGCCATGTGCAGGTCTGAAGGTTTTCAGTTCAAGCCCTAGAAGTGCCTGGCAATGGGGGATGGAATGGGCTTTGATATTATATTTCATTCTGAGCATAATATTTAATTCAGCCTGACTTATAATCTCCTTGGCTATCAGCTTCCGTTCTTCATGTGTTTGTTCCCTCTTCATATACTATTTGTCTACGTGGCTTTGTACGGCACCTCATTTCATAGGTCAATTATTAACTGTGAATTAAACATTTCCTTAAGTTTGTTTTAAAGTTGCTAATATTCTTGGGTACGCCCCTGGTTTTTGTATAAGGTCAAACTGGTCCAAGGCATAAAGGTAAATAACTGTTGTTTGTTCACTTTGATCATATAATTCCTTTCCTTTTCAACCATTTCCTTTACCATGATGGATGCATGAGTTAGTTATTTCTCTCCATTGTGGATATTTATGAATTCTTCCCATACTGTTTCTGTCTTTTAATCAGTCGCCATGAAAAGATCTCCTCCCACCAACAAGATTATTTCCTGAAAATTCAAATACTCGCCTATTGACTCTATGGCTCACATTTAAAACTGAATCTATCAAATTCACACGTTCTGAAACACTATGGCTATGTACTTCTTATCCAGTATGATGGCTATGCTGTTCTTCAATGGTTGGAGGCAGTATGCTTCTGAATACTAGTTGCTAGAAACTGCAGAAGGGAATAGTGTTCTTGCACTCAGGTCCTGCTTGCAGGCTTCCCATAGGCATCTGGTTGGCCACTGTGAGAATAGGATGCTGGACTAATAATAATAATAATAATAAATTTTATTTCTAGGCCGCCTATCTGGCCGCACAAGCGGCCACTCTAGGCGGCGTACAAGATAAAGTAAAATACAACATACAAACTACATAAAAACCCAAGAACTACAATATAAAACGAAACCGAACCCACCCATAGCTAAAACCAATGGCACCCCAAAAAAAAAAAAAAAAGCAGCAAAACAAAAACAAAACAAAAGACAAAAACCCAGGCCACCTCAGCCAGCCAGCTTATGTATCCCTCCGAAGAGGGACAGGTGATGGAAATTAGTCACAGCTGGCTGGGTACCTGGGACCTGGTCCTGCAGGAGGCACATCTGCCAGGCAGCAGTCCCACTGGGAAGGGTGGTGGAGGTGGTGTTCCAACAGCAGCAGCAACAGCAGGCTCTCCTTCCCTGGGTGGTGATGTTCTCCTTCTTCCTGCAGGCGCTGGATCTCCCAGGCCACCTCAGCCAGCCGGCTTATGTATCCCTCCGAAGAGGGACAGGTGATGGAAATTAGTCACAGCTGGCTGGGTACCTGGGACCTGGTCCTGCAGGAGGCACATCTGCCAGACAGCAGTCCCACTGGGAAGGGTGGTGGAGGTGGTGTTCCAACAGCAGCAGCAACAGCAGCAGCAGGCTCTCCTTCCCTGGGTGGCGATGTTCTCCTTCTTCCTGCAGGCACTGGGTCTCCCAGGCCACCTCAGCCAGCCGGCTTATGTATCCCTCCCAAGAGGGACAGGTGATGGAAATTAGTCACAGCTGGCTGGGTACCTGGGGCCTGGTCCTGCAGGAGGCACGTCTGCCAGACAGCAGTCCCACTGGGAAGGGTGGTGGAGGTGGTGTTCCAACAGCAGCAGCAACAGCAGGCTCTCCTTCCCTGGGTGGCGATGTTCTCCTTCTTCCTGCAGGCACTGGGTCTAATGACTAGATAGGTCATTAGCCTGATCCAACAGGCTTTTCTGGAAAACACAGCTGTCCTTCAAAATTCACACTAATCTCAATTTTTGTAGTTCTCCAACCAAGCAATGTTTACAAAAATGCATATATTAGGGGGGAAATGTGCATGAAAATGAATATATTAGTGAAAATAGCATACAAAATGCATTATATTAGGAGAAACAGCTTGCAAAAGTGTGTATATTAGTCAAAACTGCAAAAAAATGGGTTTATTAAGAGAAATTTGCACTAAAAGGTTGAAGAATTTTCATGGAGATTTTAAAAAAAAATCTGCAGATTGCTGCAGAAATGTGGAGAAGTGAATTTGGGACTGGAGAAATGAGAAATGGAGGGAAGTGAAACTGACAGATCTTTCCATCTCTACTTTGAATTCACATGATGCAATAGCTAACCCATTGAATTCCTGTGATTTCCTGTGATTTCTTTATTCTGGGTAGTTGTTGTTGGACTCTCAATTGGTGACTATTTTCTGACTCCACACAGAGTTGATTTCTTGTTTTATACTCTAAACATGCAGCGCAAACAGCCTGACAAGTCCCATCAGCACAGAATGAGGTGGGCACATGTATCATTACTGATACCACCAATTTAAAAAATGCACTGTGCAGGCTGACAGCCATGGAGGTCTGCAAGTGCACATGTGTTGACCTGAGAGAGAGAGAAAAAGGTCAAGAGTGAGTCTGAGAACAATCCATGTGACATCACAGATACCACCAAATTTGCCATGGAGCCCCCACTTCAACATGACCATGAAGATAAGAACAGCATAGTATTGATACATGTGTGGAAATTAGTGGCCTCATTTTAAAGAAACAATGGAAGAGCATTGCCTTGGCATTGCAAGAAACTCCTGTGTAAATCTCCCCTGTACTAAAATCCTAACATTTGATGTGATTATATATTCGCCATATACTATCAACTATCTCCCAGACTTTTAGAATGGAGCTGGATAATTTATAGAAGTTTGTTCTTCTGATTTTTTAAAATTCTGAAGCTTTGGTTCTGACCCAACTGGATAAGAAGTACATTCATTAATTTGTTTGTTTATTTGTAGTATTTGTAATCTGATTTTTCAGAACATGCTCCAGAAAGCAGCTGACAACATACATAAATGACCCAGAAAATCTTAATAGCTATAGGCTGGTGGCAAATGTTCCATTCCTGGGCAAGGTCCTTGAACGAGTGGTGGCAGGCCAGCTCCAGACACTCTTGGATGAGACCGATTATCTGGATCCATTTCAGTCAGGTTTCAGGCCTGGTTTTGGCATGGAAACAGCCTTGGTCGCCCTGTATGATGCCCTCTGTCGGGAGAGAGACAGGGGGAGTGTAACTGTTGATTCTCCTTGATCTCTCAGTGGCTTTCGATACCATTGGCCATTCTATCCTTCTGGGAAGACTGGCTGAGTTGGGAGTGGGAGGTACTGCATTGCAGTGGTTCCGCTCCTACTTGGCGGGTCGGCTCCAGAAGGTGGTCCTTGGGGAACATTGCTTGGCATCCTGGACTCTCCAGTATGGGGTTCTGCAGGGGTCAGTTCTGTCCCCCATGCTGTTCAACATCGACATGAAACTGTTGGGTGCGGTTATCCGGAGTTTTGGAGTGCATTGCCATCAGTATGCTGATGACACGCAGCTCTATTTCTCCTTTTCATCTTCTTCAGGTGAGGCTGTCAATGTGCTGAAACAGTGCCTGGCTGTGACAATAGACTGGATGAAGGCTAATAAACTGAGGCTCAATCCAGACAAGACTGAGATGCTGTTAGTGGGTGGTTCTTCTGACCGGATGGTGGATGTCCCACCTGTCCTGGATGGGGTTGCACTCCCCCTGAAGGAGCAGGTTCATAGCTTGGGTATTCTCCTAGAACCATCTCTGTCACTTGAGGCTCAGGTAGCCCCGGTGGCACGGAGTGCCTTCTACCAATTTTGGTTGGTGTCCCAGCTATGCCCCTATCTGGATAGAGATAACCTGGCTTCAGTTGTCCATGCTCTAGTAACCTCCAAGTTAGATGACTGCAATGCACTCTAAATGGGGTTGCCTTTGAAGATGGTTCGGAAACTGCAGCTTGTGCAAAATGCAGCGGCCAGATTGGTAAAAGGGACCAGACAGTTAGAACATATAAAACTGATTCTGGCCCGCTTGCATTGGCTGCCTGTATGTTTCTGAGCTCGATTCAAGGTGCTGGTTTTAACCTATAAAGTCTTACACGGCTTGGGACCACAATAACTGATGGAACGCCTCTCCCGACATGAACCCATGCATACACTACGCTCAACATCTAAGGCCCTCCTCCGGGTGCCTACTCTGAGGGAAGCTGGAAGGCTGGCAACAAGGGAGAGGGCCTTCTCAGTAGCGGTCACCAAATTATGGAATGATTTTTTTGACGAGGTGCGCCTGGCACCAACACTGTTATCTTTTCCGTGCCAGATCAAGACTTTCCTCTTCTCCCAGGCATTTTAGCATGTGCTTTAAATTGCTTTTTAAAGATGTTTTTTTAAATTTGCATATTTGTTTTTAATGTTTTTAATGGTTGTAAACCATCCAGAGAGCTTTGGCTATGGGGCAGTATATAAATGCAATAAAATAAATAAATAAATAAATAAATATACAAATCTTCAAAGTCAAGTCTTCAAAATAAAAGGTCATTTTCTTCCTCTGCCTCTGAAGTACCAATAACTGCCATAGCTGGGCAAACATAATGTCTCCTCTGCGGGGGACACTAAACATATTTCCACATGAATATAGTTCCACATGGAGCCTGTAATTGTGACAGCTGTTCACAAACTCCCCCTGCCACCTTGGATAGCTCCTTGAAAGTTGAGACTAAAACCCAGAGTGGATTCACTGCCCCACTCACATTAGAACCTCCACTGCATTTAAAGACTCTCCATGCTAGCACATCACAGGAAGGTAGCACAGGAAACTGCCTTATAATTAATCAGACCAATGGTCCATCTAGCCCAATATTGTCTACACTGTCTGGCAGTGGCTCTCCAGGGTTTCAGGCAGGGAACAATTCCCAACCCTACATGGAGATGCCAGGGATTGAACCTGGGACCTTCTGCATGCAAAACAGATTCCCTACCCTTGAGCTATGGTCCTTCTCCAAGTGACATATTCCTGGTGACAGCTGATATGAAAAGGCATCCACTTAATGAAGTGGAAGGTCATGTTGAACTGGACCATCACAAACTCCATGTATCCCCGATGTCACCATGTGAAAGCGATGATTCTAGATGGGCCTTTGGCCCAATTTACACATTTCCTTTGTGGTGTGGGACCCTCTTCTCTATAAACCAGTTCAGTATTGGTCCAGTAACACCTGAAACCTGTGCTCATCTGGAGTGTGTGTGAAATAACGGAATTAAAAATGGGAAACAATGATTTCCTTATAAATAACAGTAATATAAAAGAATGACTTTCTGTTGCAATATACAACATATTCCAAATATACATAGCTGCAAATGCCAGGATACTCAAATGATTAATCAAGGACAATGGGCAATGGGAAGGCACAAGAGGCAGTGACTGGATCCTTTAAATGGCCTACCTATGTACACGTTTCTTGTCTAATCACTTTGGTGAAACAACTAAGCCACAGCATGACTAGAAGTCCTGTTTCTAAATGATCAATATCATTCTCAGGAAAATGACTGACTTACGTCTGAAAATGTGACAAGATTGGCTTTTGTGCACCTGCCATTCTATATCTTATTGGCCTCCACGGAGTAAAAGAAATTGCTTTTCCACCTGAACAGGAGATTTCTTTTATTTCCTTGTGGAGTCCCCTACCCCACCCCTGTTTTGGGGAGAGAAAAAAAATCTCAGGTTCATAGGCTTAATGCTTGGCTGAGCCACAGAGTTCCATTTCCTGCCCATTTCGTTGCTCAGAGTAACAAAAGTCTTCTCTTTCTGTTCTTTGAAGTGGAAAAGCTGAGTAACTGTTCCTTTTGATTATAAAGAAAAACCCCATTGTCTCCTATTTTTATTACTTATAGCTAACTACATTACCGAGGACTTTGTCACTGGCTTATATTACTGCTCTTTTCCCTTCTGAATTAGCTGCCAAGACCAGAGAAATACTCGATTTCAGCTACCTACCCAGATTACATATCTACATCTACACCTATACACATGCCTCCCTTCTGAATGCAGAAGATAAGTCACATCTGACTGTATGCTTACCAACTTCCTGAGTGTATTCACACTGGCATTTTCCACTGGTTTACTGGGAGAACAGGAGCGGGGAAACTGGGGGCAAATGTGGCCCTCCAAGCCCCTGGGACTTTCTCCAGGACACATTCCCCTGTCCCCAGGCCATGCCCCTCACTGCCCCTGCTTCACTCCTTCCTTGAGTGTTTTGTCCTGGAGCTGGAACATGTTCTAGAACTTCTGATAATGCCTCTTCCTTGTCTGGATGGAGGATAGTGGGGTGTGTGTGTGCATGTAGAAGCTAGCTTAAAGCACAAAAGTAAAATCTACCTTCATTGTTCCGCCCACTTTGTCTCTGGTCCCTCCCAACACTGGCATGTGACCCCTAGACAGGGGCCCAGTATGGAATGCTGAAAAAAAGATTAGCCACCCTAGAACTCATGCCAGATGCACTTCTACTGCTTTATGATTCACACCTAACCAATGAACACATGAAAAAGCCCTGCTGGATCAGACCCAAGGCCTATGTAGTCCAGCATCCTGTTTCCCACAATGGCCAACCAGATCACATTTCTGGGAAGCCCCACAAGCAGGACATGAGGGCAGCATGTTCTCTGCACATGTGCTCCCCAGCAACTGGTAGTCCAAGGCATCCTGGAGGTAGTATATAGCCACCATGACTAGTTTTCATTGGGAGACTCCCAGTGGTAAATTTATGCTTGAGTAATACCAGTGGCAACTGGTGGCTCCTTGTCAGTAGGGCAGTGGAATCTGCTCCAGGTTTTAGTCTGAACTTTCAAGGAGCTGTTGAAGCACCTTGGACAGCTCCCGGAATGGTCAGACTAAAACCTGGGAAAGATTCCACTGCCCCACTGACATGGAGCCACCAGCCGCTGCTGACTAATGCTAGGAGAGTCCGTTTTGGGGATGCTTACAGAAACAACACAAGTGGCTCGGGAGTAGAGCATAAGGATCTCTGCCCTCAAGCACTGCCGTTTATATTGCCTGATTCAGTGCAAGGGAGTAGAGAACACCCACTGCTTTCTCTTCCAAGACAGTATTAAGAAGAGATAAACAGCTCACCTGGCCTTGAACTGGAGTGTGAATGCCATAGTGCCGAAGCACTGAATTGCTGATGCTAATGTGGGAATATGCTACTGCTGCTTGAGGAGGAAAGTGTTGGGGCAGCCAGTGAGCATAAGAACCCAAGAAGAGCCCTGCTGGATCAGGCCAAAGGCCCATCTAACCCCACTTGTGCTCCCCAGCAATGGGTATTCAGAACATACTGTCTCTAACAGTGGAGGTAGAACATAGCCATCATGGCTAGTAGCCATTGATAGCCTTATCCTACATGAATATGTCTAATCCTCTTTAAAGCCAGGGCTTTTTTGTGTGTTATGGTAATTATCAGTATGGAATACCAACACCTCTTTTTTGCTTCCCATGACAGCCATTTTGTACTGGTAGTGATTGCACTTTTATCACGTTATGACCAGTAGTGTAGTGGCAAATTCAGAAGTGCAGGGTCCCTTCATGATAATTACAGTCATGCCACCCCTTTTTTGCTGCTGGGTTGAGAATGAGATCCTTGTTAATGCCTTCTCCCACAAAAACAGATGTCCCTAGGAGACAATAAACATGAAATGGGAGAATATTAGCTACTGAGGATACTCTTCTCAGTAGCTAACTCACCTCCTCTCACTCTGATTGGCTCCAATCAGCAGGAAAGGACAAGGAAGCATGTTAGGAGACTCTTTTCAGTGGCTAATATACTCCCCTTTCATGCTGATTGGCTCATAGGATGCTGGAGACATAGGGACCCTGCTCTCAAAAAAGTAAGGAGTCTAAGACCACCTGAGACCCCGGATGACTACACCCCTGGATATGAGTACATTTTTTATTTTACCAAATTAAGAGAACTATTTAAAGCTGTCTGTTGGTGACTGCCACTACCTCATATAGGAGCGAATTCCATAGTTTAACTGTGTGCTATATGAAGAAGTACTTTCTTTTGTCTGTCCTGAATCTTCCAATATTCACCTTCATTGGCTGTCCATGAATTCTTGTCTTGTGAGAGAGGGAGAAAAACTTCTCTCCATACACTTTTTCGACACCATGTACAATCTTATACACTTCACCTTCCTATAACATAAAATGCCACAAATGTTGTAACCTTTCCTCATTGGGGAGCTGCTCCAATCCCTTGATCATTTTCTGAACCCTTTCCAGTTCTACAATTTCAAGGTAAGGCAAGCAGAACTGTGCACAGGATTTCAACTGTTAACTACTGAGAATACCCTTTTCAGTAGCTAACTCACCTCCTTTCACTGGCTCCAATCAGCAGGAAAGGACAAGGACACATGTACCATAGATTTGTAATCTGTACCATAGATTTGTAAAACAACATTATGTTATGAACTCTTGTAGTTTTAGTTGCTTTCCAAACATGGAATTCGTCTTTTTCACAGCTGCCACACACTGGGTCAACTTCTTGTCAATCTATCCGCTAAGGTCTCAAGGTTGCGTTCCTGGCCTGCCAGTTCAAACACTATTAGTGTACATACAAAATTTGGAGGGTTTTCCCCCCCAAATGTGCATCATTTTACATTTGTATACGTTGAATTACATTTGCCATTTAACTGTCCATTCACCCAGCTTGGAGAGACTAGAATTTGTCAAATTATGGCTTTGGAATCAGGGGTGTCTCTGTTAGCATCATGCAGGTTGTGGCTACTGAGTGACCAATAGCATCCAGCATGGTTCTGATTATGTCAGTGGCTTGTGCCCATTCTGGGTGCTGCTGGCTAATCTGCAACCATGCGCCTGCACATTGGTGACCTTCCCCCTTGCCTGCACCATTGCCATGCAACTCCAGTTGCATTTGTGTTTTTTCCTTATAGTAATACTCAGTGAATTTTACTTTATGGCTTTTACTATATGCTGTCTGTATTGGACTAGCAAAATGTCCATTATTAGGGTGGGGAGCATGTGTTTGTTTGCTTGTGTGTGTAGACACGACCTGTATATTTCACAGACCATGTAGGCAAAGAGTGGAAGGTGCCAGCAGGCTGAAAACAGGGAATCTATCAGCCAGCCCCCAGGCACCTTACTCATTGCACTATAGGGGGGTAGATTTTGATGGAATATTAGGAGAAAGTTCACAACATTAAGAGAAGTTCAACAATGGAACTAATGACCGGGGTGGGGAGAGAGTATTTGATGGAGGACTTCAAGCAGATGCTCAACAGCTATCTGTTGGGTATACCCTAGCTCTGGATTGTCTGCACTGAGCTGGGAGTTGGACTCTCTCTAACTCTACAAATCTGTTCTTTGTTTTTTGAATGATCTGTGGTTCTTCACCATCAGGGCCAGCCCAAGAGAATTTGCCCTCTGAGGCATAAGACAAGGTGTAACCTCCCCCCGTCCATGTTCAAGATCGGCAGTTAGAGATGGGGGAGAAATTAGATCCATTTCACATTGAAAAGCAAACCTACCAAATGTGCACATTCTGAAATGATATGCAACTTCAAACACAGATGTCCTCTCAAATTTGCACTTTTATTTTAGCATGTGTTTTTACATTGTTTTTACATTGTTTTAAATTGTATTTTTAAATTGTTTTTTGTGTTTTAAAATTTGTATATTTGTTTTTAATGTTTTTAATTGCTGTAAAACGTCCAGAGAGCTTCAGCTATGGGGTGGTATATAAATGTGATAAATAAATAAATGTTTTGCAGCACATTTCTCCAGCCAAGTAATGCATGCAAAAATGCATACATTGCGGTAGTGTGGATAAATTGCATATATTAGTGGAAATAACAGGAAAACATGCAATACATTTGGGGGAATTGCTTTGAAAATATTGCGTATACTAGGCAAAACTGCACACGGCTGGAGTTCGATTCCAACGGAAGGAGGAAGTCGAATCTCTGGTAAAAAGGGTCAAGGTCCACTCAGCCTTCCATCCATCCGTGGTCGGTAAAATGAGTACCCGGCATATGCTGGGGGGTAAAGAAAGGCCGGGGACGGAACTGGCAATCCCATCCCATATATATGGTCTGCCTAGTAAACGTCACAAGATGTCACCCTAAGAGTTGGAAATGACTCGCACTACAAGTGCAGGGACACCTTTACCTTTACCTTTTTAGGAGAAATTTGCACTAAAATGCTAATGCATTTTTGTAAGGAAAGTTTTTTTTAAAAAAAATGCAAACTGATGTGGAAATGTGGAGTGCTGAAGATTGGAAAAATGAGAAACTGAAATGGACAGACTTGCTGATCCCTACTGACAGCTGAATCATACTTCAGCATCCTCCTCTGCACTTAAGGGCTGCATGCTAGGTTAGGGGCTTCAGGACAGTCTGCATGGTATGCACGCACACCCCTCTGTCCACTCAGCACTCCTCAGCATCTGCTGCCTGTAGTTTCAGGCAGGTTCAGCCCTGTCTCTGTTTACCATTCAGTACTGCTTGCTACTAATGCCTGTGAATCATCTTCCCTGAATGCCCCAATGGACTATAGAACATGAACCCACAACGAATCAAGAAAGGAAGGCTGTTAGGATAATCTGTCCCTTTGCAGTGCCGAACGAGTTCTGTAGCTAGACAGCTTCTTCAAATGACAGAACAGTGCAGACACCCAATTTCAGATCTGAACCACTGATATCACAGATCTCGCTGCTAGATGTCGGAATACTGTTAAATCACTCTAATGGGAACCACATTTGAATATGGCATCCATAGTTGAAAGGGCACTACATTAATTTTCCAAGCAGCAGAGTTGCCTTGTAAATGGCACTCATGTGATTCTATAAGAAATTGACTGTGAAGGGTGCCGCTCTTTGAACTTGTAATCCTTGATGGTTTAAAAATACATAATTTTTATATGTTTTTACAGGGAGAGCAAGAGTATAAAGGCAGTCTTAAAAACAAAAGATTCTTTGCTTCTGTCTCTCTCCCCCCCCCCATGTTGTGATCAGGCCAAGGTAAAATGTCATGTTGTTGTAACATTCCCAGCACTGTCATTTCTCACCTGTCTTCAATTGACAGATCTTTGAAAAATGCTGTGTGCTCCCAATGATTTTTTTAAATGTAAAATCTAAATAACAGACTGCTATGGCATTTCCCCTTTAATGTTAATCCATCATTATCATCTGGAGCTGCCTACTTTGAAG
Organism: Rhineura floridana; assembly: GCF_030035675.1. Taxonomy (NCBI): domain Eukaryota; kingdom Metazoa; phylum Chordata; class Lepidosauria; order Squamata; family Rhineuridae; genus Rhineura; species Rhineura floridana. The sequence goes on from NC_084483.1 coordinate 177,387,643, forward strand.
ACTAGAGACGGTCCATATTTCAATTTAAATGATGCCAAACAGGTATCAGCTTGACAATTTCTGTTCCCGCTATGGTTTAAGAGGCTGACAAAATGAGTAGTTCCTATGTATTTTCCCCTCCCCCTGACTTCAGATGGCCTTTCTGGATAGCCAAACCTGTATGCAAAAGCACATATGGTTACAGTTATAGCTGGTATACGGAAACACCTTTTATGGGATTTTGCATCAATGGTCTTTGTGGAGGAAGCCATTTTCATTCATATCTGCTACGTCTTTCCTTAGCTGTAATCCTAAAATACACTGTTCCAAGGAGAACCCAAACTCCTGCTCTGAGACAGGACATCTACTGCTGACATTTTAAACAGATGGCCTGTCCGTTTGTGTGCCCATTTTTGTGGGAAGCAGAACCCTCTTAGTGAATGAGAAGAATTCTGTAGGACAGGGATGGTGAATCCTTTTCAGGCCAAGTGCCACATCCCCTTTGGGCAACCTGCATGCTCCTGGTAGGCAGGGCCAGAGCAAAAACGGGGTGGAGCAATGCTTGTAACTTTTACCATTGCACAACAGGCTAGTTTCTACACACACTCACACACCCTTTCCACCCAGACAAGCAAGAGGCATTATCAGAGTTCAGGGACACATTCCACCAAGACAAAAACACTTGGGGTGTTAAGCAGGGCCAGTGAGCGGTGAAACCTGGGGAGAGAGTGTGGCCTTGGGAGAGTTCTGAGGGCCAGATAGAGAAGGCTGGAGGGTCACATTTGGCCTCTGGGCCTCAGGTTCCCCATCCTTGCTCATGGGAGGCAGGGCCGGCGGCAGAAGGTGGCCAGGTTGGGCCCTGGCTGAGGACCCCTGCAGCCCCTGCTTAGGGTGGGAGGGCAACGCTCCTGTTCCATGATCCATAGCAGCATTGGGTCCAGCAACACAACCTTGCCACGGATTGTGGAGAGGGAGCTCCCAGGTACCCCTCCAATACAGACAGCATGGGCTTCAATAAGCCTGCATGCACACCCCACCTACTTCTCCCATCAGTGTGAGTGCCATACGGCACGTATGTCTGCCATCACCTAAGGCTTCCCTAAGGGGCTGATGCTCCTGCCGCTATCTTGATCAATGGCAGGCATTCGTGCTATGCATGCACATAATTCATATGACATCATTCATATGACATAAGATTATCTTGACCCATTCCAGTCTGGGTTCATGCCTGGTTATGGGATGGATGACCTTGGTGGATGACCTTTATTGGGAAGACAAGGGGAGAGCGACCCTGTTATTCTTACTTGATCTCTCAGTGGCTTTTGATACCATATGATCATAGTATCCGTCTGGGCCGACTTGGTGAGCTGGGTATTGGAGGCACTGTTTTACAGTGGTTCCGATGGTGTCTCCAAAGTCGTTTTCAGAGAATAGCATTGGGCGATTGACTTTTGGCCCCCTGACAGTTGTTCTGTGGGGTGCCGCAGGGTACTATCTTGTCCCCCATGTTGTTTAACATCTATATGAAGCCCTTGGGAGGGGTCATCAGGAGATTTGGGGTGAGGTGTCAGCAGTATGCTGATGATACCCAGCTCTATTTCTCTGTAACATCTGAATGGGGAAAGGCTGTGCAAGCCCTTGACTGCTGCCTGGACTCGGTGGTGGGCTGGATGAGGGCCAATAAACTGAGTCTGAATCCTAGCAAGACGGAGACGCTGTGGGTTGATGTTTCCCGAGTTCAGATAATTGGTCAGTTGCCTGCTTTGGATGTACAGTGACACATTCCAGGCAGGGAAATGCATTTGAGGAGGACATGCAGTAGATCTGCTAAAGGGTCTGGTCTGCAGAGAGTTCCAAGGGCCATACAGAAAAACCTGGAGGGTTGCTTGTTGCTCCAAGACCTGAGGGTGCACATCTCTGATGTTAGGGATGGAAGGATCTGTCAGTTTTGCTTCTCTCAGCTTCTCGTTTTTCCAATCTTAAATTCAGTTCTGCATTAGTTTTCTTTTTTCTTTTTATTCTCATGGAAATTCTTCACACTTTCCCCTAACATACACATTTTTGTAAACATTGTTTGGTTGGTGAACTGTATTGCAAAATTCAAATAAGTGTGAATTTCAAAGGATGGCAGTGTTTCAGATCTGATATTGTTTTGGAAAGTGCAGAGTTGATAGATTTGGCTTGAAATGCAAACTAAATAGAATTTTTTGCTCATCCCTAGTTCAGAGGCACCTTGGTCCTTTATGTTTAGTGACTGTCTACCTGGGCAAGCCACTGTTTTACACCTATCTCTGGGTAGTGAAAAACTAGTAGATTTTGCAAGTCTCTAGTCTGCCCACCCCTGGACCAAAGAAACTTTTGGGAAAGGCAATTTATACAAATGCTGTACCTTACTCAAAAAATTTCATTCTTGTCTTTTCTTCCTGTGCATCACGCGCACACACACACACACACAATGCCATGCGTAATTCAGTTGCTAAAGGCTGAAATTGTCAAGATCGATCAGGTCTCAGGAACCAACAGATGGTTTGAATTTATATATAAAAAAGTTACCTTGATAGGAATAATGAGCTGTTTTCACGAAGATTTGAGTCCATTTCATGTGAAAAAGGAAAAGTATCTTTTTTATATTGCTTCCATACAGCAGCTTGATCACAGAATTTTTCACAAGAGTTGGGGTGGGGAGGAAAGGGAGACAACCATTGGTTTTTTGTTCCAGCAGCTGCCATTAATAATCCCATCCTTAATAATCCTTTTAGAAGGTGCCCAGAGAATATGATGATTGCTGCTATACAAATACGTAACATTTTGGACCTAAACTTATCAGTCACAAACCAGTGCAGTTAGCTGCACTGATGGCCAAACTGGATATGGTGGAATATTTCTCCGCTCACGATAAAAAAGGGGAGAGGGGTTGGAGGCAGTGGATGGGGCACTCAACTTGCACACCCAATTTGTTAGAAATCAGACTACGACGGCTCCCTTTGTATATCATTGGGACAAAGCTGTCACCTATAGCAGGGATGAGGGATCTTTGGCCCTCCAGGTATTGCTGACCTGCATCTCCCATCAGTTCCAGCCAGCATAGCCAACAGTCAAGCCTGATGGGGGTTGTAGTCCAACAACACCTGGAAGGCCGAAGGTCCACCCCCAACCTGTAGTTTGGCCACAAAATCCAATTGAAATCAGTGGGGTTTCAGCATACCTGATTCTTTATTGGACTGTGCCCTTTACTGGAAAGATTTCAGCCAAATTTATGTCGAGGCACGTACTTTTAGACAGCTGCCAGTATCAGAGGGTTGTATTCAGTTTAGTGCTAAGTTGAATGTTCTATCAGCACAAGGAATTTTCCTTGCACAATGGAACATTCTCCCCTTCTTACTCCCTGCACATTCCCTAAATCTGTTCTGGGTTCCCCCCCCCAACCTTCCAGAGCAGATTTGGGGATGGCACGGTGCACCCATGGGGGGAGGGGAAGGGGGAAATCAGCTTACATTAGTTGAAGTTGTTCCACTAGCACAAGGATTTAGTTGAGTAACACCCATAGTGCCGTTATACACATGAGTGGTGCGTGCAGTTCTGCTGTGTGCAGTTCTGGCTGCCACACATCAGTAAGGATATTTTAGAGTTGGAAGAACTGCAGAAAATAAAATGAACCCTTTCATATATTCAATGGATGTATAAGGTGTTTGTGGGAAACAACAACAACAACAACAACAACAACGTTAGTGTCCTAACAGAATCTGTCAATGTTGGTTCTCTTGGCTTCTCATTTTTTTTCAGTTTAAATTCAATTCTCCACATTTCTGCAGCCATTTGTGATTTAAAAAAAAATCCTCATGAAAATTCTCCTGCATTTTAGTGTGAATTTTTCCTAATAAACAATTTTTCGCAGAGAGTTTTGACTAATGTACTCATTTTTGCAAGCAATATCTCATCCTATAATGTATTTTTGCATGTTACTTTCACTCATATATTCATTTTTACGCACGCTTTCCCTTAACATATGCATCTTTGTAAACATTGGTTGGAGAGCTGCATTGCATAATTCAAATTAGAGTGAATTTTGAAGGATGGCTGTGTTTTGGTTCTCATATTGTTTTGAAAAGAGTGAATCTGATAGATCTGGCTTGAAATGAGAATGGAATCAAAATTCTTGCCCATCTTTACTTCAAACAGGGCATTCTCTAGGTGCCTTACACCAGAGCTTGGAAGATTACTTTTAAAAAGTAATAAATTACAGTTACAATTACTTGGCCCAAAAAAGTAGTAATTACCGTTACAATTGCAATCGCTCTGAAAGTAACTGATTACTTTACTTTTTCTCAAAAGTAATCACTACAATTACATTTCAGTTACTTTTTTTAAAAAACTCCTACAAGGTGCTGGCCTTGGCTGCTGCACATCTAAGAAGCCTAAAACAATATTAAAAATAAACAAACACACAGGGGGTAGTAGAATAAAAAATTTTATCCGTAAGATTAACATAATGGCATAACAGAATCTCACATCCCCCCAAGCAATGAAGATACCCCAACTCTTGAAATCAAATGTTACACTTGAAATGCTTTTATAATATGTTTGTGTTATGTCTCAAAAGAACAAGATGCTCAAAGAGCATGTCAGACAAGGAATGTCTTTTTACAGTCATTACATTGCCACCAGTACTGAACAGGCGTTCTACTGCGGCGCTTGAAGGCATGCCTGTGTTGTGCTGCAAAAAACACCGCAGCACACGTGGAAAGCCATGGAGTGATGACACTTCCCTGCTGGGAGACCTCAGGTACCTCACCAGTTCCTCCTCAGCAGTGTCCACTGCTGACTTCTTGCCCTGGGGCAGAAAGTTAAAGAAGTCATCTTCTAAGTCATCTCCTTCCTGGTCTTTATCTGAAGACTGATCACTGTCCTCATTAAGTACACCCATCTTTATTTCAGCTTTCAACAAGGCTTCCATTGTGTATCTAAGAAAGAGAGAGGATATGTTAACACATATATGTTAGGAAACCATCATCTGCTCTTCATTTCCTGATGCTTGTCATGTCCCCTGGTTCAGGGTCCAGCCTGAGCCTGTGGATGATGACATGGAAGGTAGGAAGGTGACCAAGTCACCACACTCATGGGGCAGCACAGCAGACCCTTAAGGATTACCTGCAGCAACCCAAGGTTGTGATGAGGAGCCCCAGGAAGAAAAGGCCCAGCCCCTGCCTACCACCTTAAGCCCTCTGATGCCTCCCTTGAGACAACATTTCCCTTGGAGTAATCCACCCAAAGGGCTTCCCTAATGTTCTTACTTGTTGGTATGGGTGGTGGCCTGACACGATTCCAGCCAATCTAGTTTGAAGCGAGGGTGTAGGCAGGCTGCCAGAAGAAGCCTCTTGTCCTCCCAGATAGCTGCAAACCGCTTTCTTAGGGCTTCACGCACACCTCTCAGCAGCTGGAAACAGTATGTGTACCTCTCAGGTTTGTTTTCCAGTCCTTCTAACTTGCGGTCCAGATTGCAGAGCGTTGGTAGCAAATACCCCATGAACATGCTGTTCTCTCGTTGCAGGATATCTAGGGACTGGGCTAGTGGCTCCATAATCTCTGTGTATTCCTGTACCACTTCAATCTCGGCAGCTGTGATCCTGGACAAGGAGCAGCGGTCCATTATGGCATGCATTTTTAGTGGCACAGTTGACAGAAGCTCCTGTAGTTGCTTCAACGCATCAAAGGTGGAATTCCACCTGGTCTTATTTGGTACCTTCAGATACACACCACATTGCGCATGGATATACTCAGCAATCTGGGCTGACTGGTTCTGCTTGGACCACAACTTGCTGCACTTTCCCATCAAGGAACGAAACTGTTTCTTGAAAGGACCAAGAAGACTACTTTTGGAGGAGTCAGAAAGCATGGCATCTATGTCTTGTGTTGCCACAAGGTTGAGGGTGTGGCTAGCACATCTCTGGTGTGGTGGTAAAACAAAATCCTCTCCTGAGTCTGCAGCTTCTTCCTCTGCCTCAGGTCCTGTGTCCAGGATCTCACAGATAGGCACAAACTCCACCTCAGCCTCCTCCTCCTCCTGGTTATCACCATCATCGTCACTGGTGCCTGCAGCTTCCACTGGTTCTTTGGCCATGAAAACTCTGAACGCTTTCACAAAGTTGGAGCCATTGTCTGTAATAGTGCACATAACTTTGTTGTGGATCCTGTACTGCACATGTACATCATGCAGTGCTTTTGAAAGGACATCGTATGTATGGCGCCCCTTCAGACGCTTACAAGCCAAGGCCCCGACCTCACGTTTCAGGGTAGTTGGGTTGATCCAGTGGGCTGTTACCCCAAAGTAACTCTTCTTGCCATTGGTCCAACAATCTGCAGTGGTTGCTATATATGCCACAGCACCCATTCGGTTTGCAAGAGTTTCTCTCATGTGGCATGCTCTCTTCTCAATTCTGTCTCTCAGAGTCTTGGCACATATGATGGTGAGATCTTTGGGGAGTCCAATGCGAACCAGATTAATGAATGATGGTTTGTCCACAGTCTGAAGTGGTAATGTCTCCTCTACAATGAAATCAATGATTCTCCTGTCGAGATTGCTCTGGGTGACAGGCTCCCTGCCAGATCCCCACCTCTCAAGGGTTGTCTGCTGCTGCTTCAGCATTTTGGGAGGAGGGGTGTCATGCATTGGTTCAGGAAGGCCACGTCTCCTTGCCTTTATTGCTTCTTCAATTGCTCTCAGCTTCTCAGGGTGTGCCCTCTGAGGAAGAAGAACAAAGCATGAATCCAAGAAAAAATGGAAGAGGAACTTCACAATTTAAACATAAATAGACAATGGACACTCTTTGAGGACCAGCATGACAAAGGCTTATCTCAAAATGTTTCTTAACATTGGATGAGGAGGAAACAGCTGATCTCAGATTTTTGATCCTTGGAAGGCAGTAATTGCATCGTACAACAACATTTTTCCCACTCTGGCTCACAAATGTACAAGCTTTCTCAAAGCCAAACCATGGTACTTGCTGTTCTGCAGATGTGGCTGTGGGCAACTGGCACTGCTTCATGCCCTCCTCCTCCTCGTGCACAGGGCCTCCTTTCTGAACCTCACTTTCTAGTTTTGCCTCCTCAGGATCAACAAGCTGTGACTCAAGTGGCCGCACTAACTGACTGCTGCTCTCAGCAGCAAAACCTGCAACAGGCGTCTCTGTAATAAACAAGAGATAATGCTCCTATATGGGTGAACTTCAGCTGTGATGTGCCCCCATCTCTTCCCCATGCTGCAAGATCCCCCAGTCAGAGTGGAAGTAAGCAGGTCGATAGCACAATTAAAAGAGATCCTATTTGCATCATTTTTGCTCACTGAATAACCCTGCCTGGGCCAGTCTAACCTACTATCTCACAGGGTTGTTGTGAGAACAAAATGAGACTAGGGTTCAAATCCCCACATAGCCATGAAGCTCACTGAGTGACCTTGGGCCAGTCACTGCCTCTCAGCCTCATGAAAACCCTATTCATAGGGTCACCATAAGTTGGAATCAACTTGAAGGCGGTACATATATTTTTTTATTTTGAATATGATGATTATGATAATAAATATGCAGCATTTCAAATTAATTCTGTATGAGAAGCATTCCATGCCAAGCTTGGAAAACCAAGGATGAGGTATAAAATGTAGACAAAAATACTTTTGACAAAATGCCGTTTATCTTTTATATATATGAGCCTGGGTAGGGAACATTTAATCTAGCCTACTTGCTTTCAGCAAGAAGGGTTAAGTGCCTTCAGGCTAGGGCAGTCACCAGAAGGCCACAGCAGAGACAAAGGAGCCTAGTGTTGTGGAGATGTTAGATGGGAGCTTTGGGGAGTAAAGATGGAGGCTCCTGAAGGCTGCAATTCTAAACACACTTACTAAGGGATTAAGCCCCATAGAACTCAACAGGACTGACTTCTAAGTAGATATAGTCTGGACTGTGCTGTTGGTAAACCTAGACTACGGTTCTTCTGCAAAGACATCCATATCCAAGCAGGGTTGGCAACCCCCTGCCTGGAATACCCTGCCCTTATCTTTTAATGTGGCTGCTCCAAATGTTTTTACAGATTTGACCCTTTACTTCAGAAAGAGGTCTGAAAAATGAGTAAGAGTAAGAAGTATCTTTTAAAATTGTTCTTTTCAATTCACTCTTGAATGAACATCATACCTAGGGCAGATCCACACCATTCCTTTAAAGCACATTCAACACCCATTTGAAGCACATGAATCCCACCACAGAATCATGGGAACTGCAGTTTGTTAAGAGTGGTGAGAACTATAACTGTGAGGGGGAAATGACACTTCCCAGAATTCTTTAGGGGAAGTCATGCGCTTTAAATGCGAGTTGGATGTGCTTTACACATGTTGTGTGAATCCGCTTAATAAATTTTGCCTGCATGTAAATTGTTTTAATTAATTTTTCAAAATGAAAATAAGCTATAAAGTGTAGTGGGTGACCATGGGCTACTCACCATTTCTCAGCCTATCTGCCCCTCAGGATGAAAACAATGGAGAACCATGACTACCCCAAGGCATACTTAAAATGTAAAGGAAGTATTGTACAACCATAGTATGCAATTGGATACTTATAGGGACACAGCATGACAAAACTGGGTGGAAGTAAAAGTTCTACACTTAGGAAAAAGAAACCAAATGCACAGTTATAAGATGGGGGATACTTGGCTCAGCAGTACGACATGCAAGAAGGATCTTGGAATTGTTGTTGATCACAAGCTGAATATGAGCCAACAGTGTGATGTGGCTACAAAAAAGGCAAATGCTATATCAGGCTGCATTAACAGAAGTATAGTTTCTAAATCATGTGAAGTATTAGTTCCCCTCTATTCAGCACTGGTTAGGCCTCATCTTGAGTGCTGTGTCCAGTTCTGATCTCTGCACTTCAAGAAGGATGCAGACAAACTGGAACAGGTTCAAAAGAGGGCAACAAGGATGATCAGGGGACTGGAAACAACGCTCTATGAGGAGAGACTGAAGGAACTGGGCATATTTAACCTGGAGAAGAGAAGATTGAGGGGAGATATGATAGCACTCTTCAAGTACTTGAAAGGTTGCCACACAGAGGAGGGCTGGGATCTCTTCTCGATGATCCCAGATTTCGACTGGACATCAGGAAAAGCTTCCTAACTGTTAGAGCCATACAACAATGGAACTAATTACTAGAGAGGTAGTGGGATCTCCGACACTGGAGGCATTCAAGAGGCAGCTGGAGAGCCATCTGTCGGGAATGCTTTGATTTGGATTCCTGCATTGAGCAGGGGGTTGGACTTGATGGCCTTATAGACCCCTTCCAACTCTACTATTCTATGATTCTATGAAAATATTTATATAAGCATGACTATCGAATATGTTTATTTCTATAACCTGTAAAGATATTTATAGTGCAATCCTATGTTTGTTTACTCAGAAGCAAGTCCCAATGTATTCAATGGGGCTTAATCAACCAGGGAAAACTGCAGCCTCAAGTGTTGAAGTTGTTCTTTTAACAAGTCCTTTAAGTTGAGAGCTTATCCCAGTCTGCGTCTGTGTTGAAATTGCTTTTTAATATGTTTTTAAAGTTTTTCTTAAAAAAATGTTTTTAAAGCTTTTAAAAATGTTTTTAAAGATGTTTTGTTTTAATATATTTTAAAGTCTGTTTTTATGATTTTTAAAGTGTTTTTAGTGCTTTTGTTTGCTGCCCTGGGCTCCTACTGGGAGGAAGGGTGGGATATAAATGAAATAATAAAAATAAATAAATAAATAAACTTCATTCATTTTTTTAAAAAATGAGTATTAGTTTCCTACATAATAAAAACTGTGATAAACCCTGCCTAATTTCTTTAAAAATAGGGTTGGAGGGAGAGAGATTTACAACACAAACACAAGTCTGCACTATGTTTACTCACAAGTCCCATTAATTTACAGCACAATCCTAACCATGTCTACTCAAAAGCAAGTCCTAATGAAGTTCAATGGGGTTTACTCCAGGTACATGCTTTACTCCCAGAAATGGCTTTACTCCCAGAAAAGCAGATATTGGATTAAATACTTTCATATTTCATAGCCCAGGGTCTGACTCTTGGACAGAAGAGGAAAAAAAACATTAAGCCATATTACTTACGCAAACTGCAAAAAACTCAAAGCCACCATATTCTGACATTCAGCCTAGGCATGCCAGGATCAACAAGTCACAACTCTGGCATCATTGGCTACAATCATGAAAGGGCGGGGTTACAGCCAGAGCTTTGAAAAGTTACTTTTTTAAACTACAACTCCCATCAGCCCCAGCCAGCATGGCCACTGGATTGGGCTGATGGGAGTTGTAGCTAGAGCATGGATCTGTTTTAAAAAAAGTTGTGCAGGGGGGGGTTATGTTTTGGTGTATATCTCGGGAATTAGACCACCTAGCAACTTACTTTTTTTTTTAAATTGAAGCAGAGAGTCCGGAGAGTAAGGGGTGGTAGCCAGAGAGCCGGAGCCCCCCCCAAAAAAACAGAGACTCCAGCCGAAAACACACACACCGGGGCACACACACACACACACACACACTAATCATCGTCACTCACCTCCACAGCTCTTCGCCATTGTGCTGCTGCCTTCCTTGCCCTGGCTTTTTCCTCCGGCATCCATTTTTTCCTCTCAGAGTCAGACGGTAGCAGGCCCTGCCTATTTACCTCTTCCCTTGTGCCTCCTAACACAGATCACGAGGGAAGAGAGAGTCTGTGCAGAGGTCCAATCAGTGTGAGGCACATGTCTTGTGTTAACCGATCACAGCCAGGAGCTGACTTCCCCTTGTTTCCACCCCCAAGTAACGTCCAACCTAATGTGGAAACGTTAAAGTTGCAGCTGAAAAGTAGGGAAATTACTAGTTGTTCCTTTACTTGCCAAATGTAATGGAATTACCCACTCGTTATTTAAAATTGTAACTAATTACAAGTAACTCGTTAAAAATAACAAGTTACTTCCAAGCTCTGCCTTACACTCAAGTTTAAAAACATAAAAAATTAAAAGCAACAATCACCGGAACTTCAACATAGGAAGCTGCTTTATACTGAGTCAGACTAATTGGTCCATCTAGCTCAGTATTGTCTACCCACACTGGCAGTGCCTCTCTAGCATTTCAGGCACAAGGAGCTTTCCCCAGTCCAGCCTGGAAACACTGGGGATTGAACCTAGGACCTTCCGCATGCAAAGCACAGGCTTTACCACAGAGCTACAGTCCTTCCTCAAATCAAATTAGCAGATAAAACATAAAACAACAGTTTCCACAGTGGTTAGGTGGTGGTAACATATCAGCAAATCTGAGCAGCACTAACATAAAGCCTTGGCTTGGCTGGATCAAATTCCATCAAATGCCTGGGTGAAGAAGGAAGTCCTAACCTGGGGCTGAAAAGATGTCAGTGTTGGTGCCAGGCAAGGAATGAGAGAGCATTCCATAGGCAGGAGGCCACAACTGAAAAGACCCTCTCCCATTTTGCCACCTTCTAGGTCTCACTCACAGGAGGCACGTGGAGAAGGGCTAATCATAAGGTCCAAGCATATTCTTGTTGGGAGATTTGATCAGTCAGGTATTGTGATCCCAAGCTGTAAAAGCTTTTATAGATTAAAACCAGCACCTTGAATTGAGACCAGTGCATTGGCCTCCTAAATGTGATTGTAAAGTTCTTTTGCATTACTGTCAAACGTGCTCCTGTAGGGGGCATAGCCAGAGGTCATGTTGTCAGTGGAGCCATGCTTTGCGAGCGAAGTCCTGCTACTTTTTCAAGCGTTCATTCAACCTGTCTGTGGGTTCATTTGATCACCCCTCTTGATGCACAGTGTTCATTTGAATGCATTAAGGCAGGGAGGTCAACACTTGCAGTGAGACTGGGACAAGGAAAAGGTAACATGTCACTTAGCCTTCTTTGCAGCAGACTACCTAGTTATGTGTTTATTCTGTACATGCCAAAAGTTGGAGGAATCTGTGATTGGCTATGGAATTATGCATTCTGAGCATCTCAGCTTTCATTTTCATAAATGGTGCTGCTGTTACAGTTAAGTGCATGGGCAATGATTGGTGCAATCTTCAAAGATAAGGTCAGTGCAGGTCTTCAGAGCCTGATATAGCTCATTGCCCTTCCTATGCCTTGCACAAACATAATATATTTTTAATATATATCTTGCAAATTAAGGAAATATGATCAAATGTATCTTATCTTTGTATACTGCCCTGAACCCCATTTTTGGATGGACCATTTATAAATGTTAAAAAGAAATCAATAAATGTGTTTAATGTGTATAATTAACACAGGTTGCAGAGTTCACCTATACCATATGTCAGGGATGGCAATCTGTGACTCTCCAGATGTTGTCAGGCTCCAACTCCCATCATCCTGAGCCAGCATGGCTAATGGTCAGGGATGTTGGGAGTGTAGTCCAACAACATCTGGAGGGCCACAGGTTCTCCATCCCTGCCACTGAGGAATGAATTGACCTGACCTCTGGGGTCATGATAATGAGGGTGTGAAAGAGTTTAATTCTCCTACTCTGCTTTCTCTGGTATTTTTGCCACAGACTGATAGATGTTTTAAAATCTTTTAAATATAACACAAAGGACATGCCCTTTTGATGAATAGTTTTTAATCTATTACCATAATCCATTTATACAAGACTAATACAAATGATCCTCCAATTTTAAAAATATTTCCGTCAATAACCACCTATACTCTGGATAATTATTCCGTAAGGACCTTTAAAGCTGGGTTCCTGTTACTCTACAGATTTAACAAGCTACATAATTCAGTAGCTGGCCATAAAAAACAAATTTAATGTGAGTTGCTCTTATTCTATTTCCAAATGGTGTCCATTTCTTAATGGATCTTAGACAATCTAAATGAAATCTCCAGTTTTAACTGGTTTGCCCATGAAAATGGTTGCATTATGGATGATATTTGGGTCTCCTAAGCGGTAGTGTAGTAGCAAATTCAGAAGTAACGCACTCCCTTTTCATGCTGTTTGACTCATAGGATGCTGAAGACATAGGGACTGGACTTTTATTATTCACCGTGCAATCTTATGCATGTTCACAGAAGTAAGACACATTGCATTCAGTGGGACTTACTGTCAGGAAAGTGAGCTAAAGGAAATAGAGCCATTCTGAAACGTAGAAGAAGAGTGGTTTAGAGCAACACTTAAAAAGCAGGCTACAAAGGGGCAATTGAAGAAGGCAGGAATTGCTGTCTCCATGGCTCAGCAAGACTTTTTAAAGTGGAAAGAAGCATACAGGAACTGCAGGTGAAGCAGACAGGAAATGCAATTCTTCTTGCTTACCACTAGGTGGCACACTGCAGTAGGTCTATGGCTAACAACAGCCACTTGATCCATCCTGGTATTAGAGTTCTCTAATTTAGAGAAGATCTGTCATGTGACCCATACAACACGCCCAAAATTTAAAATGAAAGCTAACTTTTAGCAGCTGATTTAAATGGGTGCATGTGCACACACACACATAGGTTTTGTGTGTATGTGTGTGTGTGGTGTTAACTTTTGTTTTCTTTACATTTTCATTGCTAAAACGATCTGAGAGTGGACCACAGATTAGTAAGTGCCAGTTTTTGATGTAATAATTACAGCCCCCATTGGATGGGATGTATGTGTGTGTGTGAAGCCAGGGCAATCCAGAGTTGGAGCTGGTATGGGCTATCTTTATTGCTACTGGCAAATGAGATAGTGTGAGATTAAAAAAAATGTAACTAGAAATCTATGGAGATGCTATATATAAAATGTATAATCTAAAGCATCTGACATGTATTCCACACATGTGTTTGGTATAATCCACATTCAGGCTCAAAGGATTACCTATGCAAATTAGAAACATTCCCCACACTAAAAAGAGACTTGATATGTAAATATTTTTATTTTACTAGCCAGATTAGAGCTTTCACTTGAATTAATCCATTTTGTGTGTCTAACAGATTACTTCAATACAGCAAAGAAAAATGTTCTGTTCTTGCAATAGTTGATTTCAAAGGTTTGCCCCTTTGATTTTCCAAGTTTCTGCCTTACTGTTTTGTTCCAGAACTACTGGAATTGAAGTTCTGAAAAGTTAAAGATGTTTCACAAAGTCTTGGAGGTGCTTGCACATATATGTGAGGGAGGATGGAAATCCTTACATTTCCTAACTTTATGTGCTCTGTAGTCCTTGAAATATATTGGGTGGTAGTCAACTAAGTCGTACTCATAATTGACCCACTGAAATTAATGAACCTAAGTTAGTCATGTTTATTAATGTCAATGGGTCTACTCTGAGTAGGACTATCATTGAATAACATCAATTATCATACAGAGTTGTGAATTTGTCTAAATGAACATGAATGATAACATTTTGTTTGTTACATTTAGAAACATAGGAAGCTGTCCTGTACTAAGTCATACTGTTGGTTCATCTACCTTAGTATTGTCTACATCAGGTGTGGGGAACCTTTGGCCCTCCAGATGTTGCGGAACTACAACTCCCATGAGCCCCAGTCAGCATAGCTAATGGCCAGGAGTGATAAGAGCTGCAGTTCAGCAACATCTAGAGGGCCAAATGTTCCCATTTCTAGTCAACACTGACTGGCAGAGGCTGTCCAGCATTTCAGACAGGGGTCTTTCCAAGCTCTGCCTGGAATAGCTAGGGGCTCAACTTGAGATCTTCTGCATGCAAACCATGCAAATGGACTCTCCCACATTTTTGTTTGATTACACACAAGTGCTACAATTCTGGGTGTGTCCTTCAAACCTTGCCTCCTCAATGGATATGAAGGTACCTTTGATTTACTCTGATTGTTCAACTGTGCGTGTTCATACATGTTGGCAAAGTACCTACTGCATTTCATGAGCCCATAGTGTTTCACATTATGATATCAGTAATAATTACTACAGCCCTGTATGATAGGCCGGTAGTATTATACTCATCTGTTGAGCGGCTGAGGATGACAGAAAAGTGTCTTGCCTAGGGCACTCAATGAGTTTATGGGAAAAGTTAATGTTTTTAGCCAATACACCAGATCAACATAGGAATATATGCATTATGAGTCCACTGGGAAAAGATTTTGAGTTTCACAACTAATGAAACAAAATCAGGAACTGTTTTCATTTGCTGGCTCAGAGGTAAAAAAAATAAATGTTTTTCATTTCTACAATGGTCAACAAAGGGCATTCCTATATTTCTGTGATAATTTATGTGCCTTCAAGTTGATTTCAACTTATGGCGACCCTATGAATCAGCGACCTCCAATAATATCCGTTAACCATCCTGTTCAGATCTTGTAAGTTCAGGTCTGTGTCTTCCTTTATGGAATCAATCCATCTGTTGTTTGGCCTTCCTCTTTTTCTACTCCCTTCTGTTTTTCCCAGCATTGTTATCTTTTCTAGCAAATCATGTCTTCTCGTTATGTGTCCAACATATGATAACCTCAGTTTCATCATTTTAACTTCTGATGATAGTTCTGGTTTAATTTGTTCTAACACCCAATTATTTGTCTTTTTTGCAGTTCATGGTATGCACAAAGCTCTCCTCCAACACCACATTTCAAATGAATTGATTTTTCTTTTATCTGCTTTTTTCACTGTCCAACTTTTACATCCATACATAGAGATGAGGAATACCATTGTCTGAATGATCCTGACTTTGGTGTTCAGTGATACATCTTTGCATTTGAGGACCTTTTCTAGTTCTCTCATAGCTGCCATCCCCAGTCCTCGCCTTCTTCTGATTTCTTGACTATTGTCTCCATTTTGGTTAATGACTGTGCCGAGGTATTGATAATTTGACAAGTTCAACGTCCTCATTGTCAACTTTAAAGTTACATAAATCTTCTGTTGCCATTACTTTAGTCTTCTTGACGTTCAGCTGTAGTCCTGCTTTTGTGCTTTCCTCTTTAACTTTCATCAGTATTCGTTTCAAATAATTACTAGTTTCTGCTAGTAGTATGGTATCATTTGCATATCTTAAATTATTGATATTTCTCCCTCCAATTTTCACACCTCCTTCATCTTGGTTCACTGACACATTTTTACTGATTAAACATTAGAAACTTGAAATAGAGTCAATAGAAAGTGCTCTCGTCTGCTCAACTGAAAATTATTTGCCATGAAAATATATAAAGCATCTTTGAATGGGTCACTTCAGTGAGACACAAGGGACAAAGGTGGAATTTACACTCATGTTTTCTTAATAACTGATTGATCTAACAATTTGAGGTGTTGACCCTTGTCAGAAGATAAAGATGAACTTGTACATACTAGTTAAACAGGATTCAACATACTTAATAGGAAATTAATCTCTCTGGCATATATTGGCAATTCTGTTTATTGGATGTCTGACACAGCTCTGAATGCTTTAGGCTACAAGGCAGGATAATCTTGAAGATCTGAATCAAGACTTCAATTTCAAACTTACAATGGGATTTCCAGTAAGAGTACTTCCACTGTTAAAGGACCCTATCTGCTGATTGTGAGTTGTTGCACACAGTTGACTTGACTGTGATTTCAGTAACAAAACTGATGGTCAATACTTGTGGTAAAAGAGGACTTGGGGTGGGCATTTAGCCGCACCCCAAAAATCATGCTCCTCTTGCTCTCACAGTTGCTGCCAAACATAAGCCAAACATATGAGCATAAGAAGAGTCCTGCTAGATCAGGCTGAAAGCCAATCTAGTCCAGCATCTGTTGGAATAAGCAAACTTGCATGTTTCCCCTGTAAAAAGGGAGATGTTCCTTCTAACTAATATTTGGGGAATATTTCTGTGTATCTATTTACAGTGATGTAACTTCCTAAAGGTGGGGTTACCTGGCTTTCTCTTCCTTTCTGAGGGGATTAAGTTTCCTGCATATTCTCCATTATCCTTTAGCATAGGCTGCATGCCAGATGCTCTTCCATGAGCATAATCACCAAAGACTGAAAAATGGACTGAGACTACAGATTATTTCTGTCTAAGCTAGAGCCTATGTTTTTCTAAACATATGAAGGTCGTGAGTAAACATTCTTTATCTCTTTTTACCTAAGACGACTCTGTCTGTGAGTTATTTGACTAACTAGTATGTCTGAAGGAAAGGTGTGCTGGTTTATTCTCAAAATCCACTGTTGTTACTAAATACTTCTGCTAGAAAATAGGACTACATAATGTTCCTAATTTTTCATTGGTTTTAAAAACCAAAAACCAAACAGCATCTTGTTCTCCCAGTGGCCAACTAGATGTCTATGGGATGCCCACAAGCAGGATATGAGTGCAATAGCCCTCTCACCACTTGTGGCTCCCAGCAACTGGTATTCAGAAGCATTCTTCTTCCAACTGTGGAGCTAGAACACAGCCATAATGGCTCGTGGCCATTGATAGCCTTATCCTCCATCAATCATTATCCTCAAGAACTACAGCTGTAGCAGGGAGCCTTCTTTGCGCATGATTTAGAACCCTGGTTGCACACAAGAAGTTTAGGGACTGAGTGGGCAGGGCTGATACACATGGAGACCTTGTGGGTGATACGTTTCAGATTAGGGATAGGCAAGAAATTCAATTCCGTTCACTTTTCAAGTCAAATCTATCAAATTCACACTTTCTGAAAAAATATGAGAACTAAAACACAGACATCCTTCAAAATGTGCACTTATTCAAATTTTGCAATGCAGTTTGCCAACCAACCAAAGCTTAGACAAATGCATAGAAATGAATATATTAGTGAAAATAACATACATACATGTACTATATGACAAGTTGGTCAAAACTGCATACAAAAAGTGTTTATTAAGAACATAAGAACATAAGAAGAGCCTGCTGGATCAGGCCAGTGGCCCATCTAGTCCAGCATCCTGTTCTCACAGTGGCCAACTGGGTGAAGCCCGCAAGCAGGACCTTAGTGCAAGAACACTCTCCCCTCCTGAGGCTTCAGGCAACTGGTTTTCAGAAGCATACTGCCTCTGACTAGGGTGGCAGAGCACAGCCATCATGGCTAGTAGCCATTGATAGCCCTGTCCTCCATGAATTTGTCTAATCTTCTTTTAAAGCCATCCAAGCTGGTGGCCATTACTGCATCTTGTGGGAGCAAATTCCATAGTTTAACTATGCGCTGAGTATTATAAGAGATTTGCACTCAAATGCTGGAGAATTGTCATGAGGATTTTTTTTAATGCAGATTGTTGCAGAAATGTGGAGAACTGAATTTAAGATTGGAAAAATGAGAAAGTGAGGGAACTGAAATTGATAGATCCGTCCATCCCTACTTCAGATACACTTCATACACCTGATGAGGTGGACTCTTTTATGAAAGTTTATACCACATACATTCTCCCTTTTGGAATCATTTTCTTCTTCCAGACAGATTTCCTTTTTGTTAAGAAAGGAAACTGTAGTAGGAAGTGTCAGTATGTTTTGGAAATTAATTGTACTAGATCCCACTTCATTTGGAAATGCTGCATAATTAAAGCAAACAAAACCCACCCCCCTCAAATGTTCAGCTTGCTGTTCCATTTGTGTCATTCCCTCGTCACCTCATTCATTTGGAAATCTGGCTGCAGACCAGTGGTTGGGACTTTGAGAAATGATTTAAGGAATCCTTCTGGGGAAGGAAACAAACAACAGGTTACGACACTGAAAATCTGTATTAAATGTTTGCTTTCTCACTGCTTAAACATAATTTGGACTTTATTTAGCCCAGGCTTAATGGCTGACTGTTTATACAGGCTACTGAGTGTTTACCTTAGGTCAACTCATAAGGCTGGGCGTTTATACCAGACTAGTAACATGTTTCTTGTGACACACAGTGGGTTCTAGAAGATTCGTTGCACCTCATTTCTGAAGAAAGCCAACAGTTTGTGAAACTGGGAATTAAGCAACATAAAGCATCTTTCTAGTGAAGATATTCTTTCTTTCCCCAAAAACCTATAGTAACCCTAAGGTTAGATTACACACAGGCACAGGATAGTTCCTCACATTAGCATCTTGAGTAAAGGGGTGAATGTTAAATGATGTCAAACAACTCATGACAAATGAAGATATATTTTTCAGACACGAGCCAAGTTTTGGTTGAGTTGGAGCTTTGTGGGGTGAGAAGGCAGGAAGAGAAAAATAATTTCAGCTTGGTGTCAGCACAGGCAAAATGGCTGCTGCAGTCCACTTTAAAATGGCACTACTCCAAAGATGACTGGAATATTTTCTCTGCATCACCACAGATCCATGTGATGGGCTGGGATGGTCTAAAATAGTCATCCCTGATAGGCCACCTCAGACTGCATCACCCTCTCACAAGACCAAAACCACATTCGTTTTCAGTTGAGGTAATTCACACATTCAGCCATACGCCATCCCATGTTGTGTACAGTTCTGGTCACCGCACCTCAGAAAAACATATTGTACAGCTGGAAACGGTTCAGAAAATGACAATCAAAATGATCTAGAGGCTGGAGGGATTCTCCTATGAGGAAAGGCTGCAATATTGGGGGAGCCCTGTTGCTAGGGTGGGGCAAAAGGGGGCACTGCCCCGATAGAGCTGTGCTTCCCCCATAGTTATTGCTGTGGAAAATTGTCTTTTTAATTTGTGCATGACAGACAATGAGAGCCTCCATATACAGGATGACAGCTTGTGTTAAGAACAGGATAAATGTAAGAATAGGACCCTGTGAAAAATTCAATGAATAAGGCAAGGTCAAATTTAGTGAATAAGGCAGAACAAAAGCCTCATTTGAAAGAGTCCCCAAAAGTCTGCTCACCGAAGACTTTCCCTGACTGAGGGTATATTTTGTTGGAAGTGGGACAAGAGCAACTCCTGTTTTGTTCTTTTGTTTATGCTCCAGAAGGGAGATAGAGCTAGGGTCCTCCAGATGGATAGGCTTGTTTACCTTTACCTGTGATGCTCTGACTGACTTCCTTCTGTTGCTAGACTGTTACATTTTTAGGGAAGCTTACCTGCCCCTCTTCCTTCCGCCCTTTCCATTCCTTTCTTCTCTGACTGTCCGGGAGAGAGGAGAAATCCCTTTGTCTCTGCTCTCTCCTAGTATAGGGCAAACTCCCGCACCTGGGTGTTATGCCTCCAACTTAGTTAGTTAGTTAGAACTAGGTTTGCTTTTCTATCTACTATGAATATCTACAAATAAACTAGCTTTTCTTATTTTACTAAGTCTCAAGTCTCAGTGATGCTGATGCAGGGTAAAAGCTTGCTTTCTTAGGTAAACGCACGCACACACTGGCACACTCACATTTCAACATCTGCTGTTACTCTGCTGCTGTGGTGTTGCTTTAAACTAAATTAAGCACACAAATTACACACAGCGCAACATATTTTTCATGATCATAATCACCCTATAATTACTTACATGATCCTGAAAAAACAGCCTGTATAGGAATATGACCCTTGAAGTGTTAAATATTAGAACTTTGTATTACGCACCAGAGTTAGACTCTGCCCCTTGAACTTTCCTTTGCTCTGCTTTTCTGTTTCAGTTTTGTTGTCTACCCACCCAGCCATAAAGAAGCATGTTTGCCTGCAGTAAGAAATACAAGTTTGTTTATTCTGCAGTTATTATGATGAGTAGAATAGGATTGGGTGCTTATTGCTAAAGGGTGAAATAAAGAGATAACATAAAGTGATCTGAAAATTATATCCACCCTAAGTTACTCTTCAGTCTTCTAAAACACTCACTATACTCACAATCACAGTGGCTGTTTTTTCCTCTTTTTCTTGAGTATTTGATGGCAAAGGAAGAAAACAGTCCTAGAGCAGGAGTTCCCAAACTGTGGTCCATGGACCGAGCTGCATTCAGATACATTAAATATTCATAACAGCACCTAGAACAGTACACTATAATTGCTACAAAAGCAGAAAAATCATTAAATAGTATGCCAAGACCCTCAGCAATTTTCAAGTGGTCCATGGGGAAAAATGTTTGGGAACCACACTACAGTTAGCTACCTGGCAGACAACCTAGGCTGTAACTCAGGTCTAATTTCTGATTTTCCCAATGTGTACAGCTCTGCATGAGGCCTTTTCCAGGTTTCTGGGCAGAAAAATAAAACCAGCAACCAGTAAAAAAAAAGAAGAAAGAAAGAAAGCACAGATAACCTTAATTTTGATTTAAAAATTTATATTACTTTAATTGTAGGAAATATCAAATGCTGTAACTGTTTGGATTTTAGGCGCTATGCATGTTTTCTCCTTCTGAAAAGGTGTATTGTGAACTTACCTTTCAGAAAGCTTTCTTGCATGTTTAGCAAGCACTGTTATAAGTTTACAAAAGAAAGTCTATTACGCAATAAATATGTTACAAAGTTAATGACTCAATCCCATTTACTTCGACTAAGAAAGTTATGCATATTATTCTCAGCACCACTGTCCCTCAATGCTTAGCTATGGTTGTATTGTAATGTATTCTTACTCTGTTTCTTAACCTGTTTTTTTTTTGTATTGGTGTTGTCATAATACAAGATTAAAACGGAATTTTTGAGATAACAAGTTCCACTCTAGTTTTTAACTTTTTAGTTTGACCATAAACTAGTTTGTTTGTTTTACACCTTTTGGTATCCCCTTGTTGACTCTATTTTTAACACCATTTTTTCTTATGAAACAGAAGAATATGTCAATCATTTGATTCTTGTTGTTCATACTAAATTTTCTGTTAACTTGACCTTTGTATAGCCCATTATGTAAATTAACACAATCTCTGCATGGAGGAGGAGTGAGGGTGAAGGCCACTGCCCTTCCTTCCCCTGGCCTGGCCCTCACAGCCTCTCTATCAGTGAATGGTGCTTTGTGCCTCCCCCTCCCCCAGTGCTCCACCTAGAAATGTGGCTTCTCCACCTAACAAGGAAGGCTGGCTACAGGGCTGTCATCAGGGGCTTTAGAAAAAAGGTGAGTAAGGTGGAGGACCTGATAGATGTGTATAAAATTATGCATGGTGTGTAGAAAATGGATAGGGAATTTTTCACCAAGTCTCATAATGTCAGAACCTGGATTCATCCCATGAAGCTGAATTTTTGAAGATTTGGGAGAGATAAAAGAAAGTACTTCTTCACACAGTGCACAGTTTGTCATGGGTCCAAAGAAGAATCTGTGGCAGGAATGGAAGGAATATGAGTGGGGTACAGAACTTAGAGATGGGGTTGTCAGTTCTGCTGCAGGAAATCAGGAAGGCTCAGGGGAAAGGTTTACAGAGGCCTCTGAGTTTACTAATAGAATTGCTGAGAACAGCCCAGAAGCCCCCCCTTCTCCTGGCAGAGTCATCTGGAGATAAAGATGCCTGGGCATCTAGCCCATATCTAGCTGAGGAAGAAAATGAAAGCGGCCAGCTGGCATCCCTGGATCCTATCTCCCCGAGGTCAAGAAGAAAGGCCAGATGGCAGAAATTACTATCAGTTATTTGAAGGAACTTGTGCTTGATAGAAAAAAGGGCTAGAATGACCAAGAATTAACCCACAGTGTGCAGACCCTACCGTCCATTGATATAGAAGTCCTGCAATGCTTGCGATTCTCCATTGAGACGAGTCTTGCCACCTCCACAATGTTTAGAGATGTCCAGTGCATTCCTATAATCTTGATTTATGCCTTAGAGTGTTGTGCTGCATTCCTGTACAGAATTCTTGAATAAAGCTTCATAATCTAGTCCTTGAGTCCTGAATCTGCTTCTTTGGTTGGGAGCCAGGACACAGTTAAACCACCACAATATGTAGTGATGGCCGTCAAAGTGGATTACTTTAAAAGGGGATTAGACAAATTCATGGCTACTAGCCATGATAGCTATGTACTACTGCCAGTAAGCCTCTGAATACTAATTGCTAGAAATCACAAGTGGGGATGCTGCTGTTACATTCATGCCCTGCTGGCAGTCTTACCATAGACACCAGGTTTGCTACTGAGAGAACAGCATGCCCGACTAAATGGGCCTTTGACCTGATCCAGCAGGACTCTTCTTATGTTCTTATGTCCAGTCATGTAACATCAAGATCTAGTTTATGCCTGACTGAGTTACAAGCCCCATTAGTCCTTCTGCCTGCCTTCCAAAAAGGATTCAGGCAAAATCACAAGAGGATAAAAAGGACTTTGCCTGCCATCTAAAACAATAACAACCAACAAACCAGTGGTGTGTGTACCTATGTTCTATGCAGACAGCCAGCTGAAAGCATGGGGTGGGGGTGGGGAAACAGAATTAGAACACAATCCCACATCCCCCTATGTGTTCAGGCTATAGTGTGAAAAGTGCTTATGGCTGCAATCCTAATCATTGGTTAGCAGCAGCAGCAGCAGGGCTTTATGGAGCAGCACATCAAGAGCCCCAGTGTTCACACCAGCCAGGGAAGGGGAGGGGCGGAGAGGAAAAGATCCCTTTTTGCTGCAACACCTTCCAGGCTCACATCTTCCTCACCTGTGAAACACCCACATTGGGGGCATCCCAGGGTTGTCACTGCTGGTACTTTCCACCTGAATACGTTAGGGTGCTCCTTACCATCAGGCCTTCTCTGTGGAAGGCAGAGTTCTCTCACTGACACAGATTGGTAGAGCCAGGAAGGGCTGAGTGGAGGAACACCTCTGCTCCTTCCAAATTCCCTCCAGCATGAGGGTTTGGATTGCTTTGCCTGTGAACAGGGCTGTGTCCTTCTCCACAGGAATGGTGGGAAGGCACAAATCCTCATGTGTTCTCATCAAAGATGTACAATGTCTTTATGAAGGAAGGAGAACACTAATGATATGGGCATACTGCTGTGCATCATGCAGTAGATATGTGAGTGTCCATGCTTGCCTCTCACTACCTATGGCACGGCCACGTAGATAGGTATGTGAAGCAGGCCTGATGTTGTTCATAAGCTTGTGTGTATGAGCCCTTTGGAGCAATGTGACTGTGGCATCAGCATTCCACCCTGGAGGAGGAGGAAGATCAAATACCATGTCAAAGTTTAGTTTCTCCCCCCCTTCCCCAAATAAAGTGCCAGGTGCTGTTTAGGAACATAGGAAGGTGCCTTATACCAAGTCAGACCACAGGGTCCATCAAGCTCAGTCAGTGATGGTTGGTGGCTCTGTGTCAGTGGGGCAGTGGAATTTGCTTCAGCACCTTGGACACATCCTTGAAAGTTCAGACTAAAACCTAGAGTGGATTTCACTGTCCTACTGACATGGAGCCACCAACCACTACTGAGCTCAGTATTGTCTACACTGACTGGAAGTGGCTCCCCAAGATTTCAGACAGGGAGTCTCTCCTAGCACTGCCCGAAGATGCAGAGGATTGAACCTGGGACCTTCCACATGCAAGAGAGATGCTCTACCACCCTTGTTTAACAATAAACTTTACTCGTGAAGGTGGCTTTAATATTTATTTGTTTGTTTGCTTGTTTATATTTTGAACCGTCTTGGGTACACTGGAAGTGGGGATAAACAGTTTCACATTTTTCCAATCTTGAGTTCACCACATTTCCACATTAGTTTGTGAATTTTTAAAGCCCTTACAAAAAGTATAGCATTTCAGTGCACATTTATCCTAATATACAGGTGTTTGTGTGCAAATTCACCTAATATACACATTTTTGTAAGCAGTTCTCCCTAAAAGAATGTATTTTTATATCTTGCTTTCGTCAATGCCTGCATTTTTTATGCACACTTTCCCCTAACATACTCATTTCTGTATACGCTGTTTGGTTGGAGAACTGCATTGCAAAATTCAGAGGTTTCTGGTTTGAAACCCCAGAGACCACTAGAGAGTCAGACAATACTAAGATAGATAAATGGTCTGATTCAGAATAAGGGAGCTTCCTCTGTTCCTATTTCAAAAGTTAGCTGCATTTCAGTTTTCATACTGTTTTGGGAAGTGCAAATTAGAGAGATTCACATTAAAATGAGAACTGAATTTCTTCCCCATTTCTCTCCGAAAGGGTAGAAAGGCAGTAGAGACATTAATTGAACAGATAAACAAATAGTAGAGGCGACACACATGCTAATCCTCAATAGGAGGTAAAGGAGATCCATTCTTCCATGCAACCTCAAGATGTTGCCCCATTAACTCTTTCTTTGTGGTGAAGAAAGCTAAGACGTAGATGCTGTTGTTATAATGCTAGTCCTTTCATGAATTTTCCTTTGCCCTCAGGTCGTCACACCAAGGGTGAATTGAAGCTGCAGTTAGAGATTTAATTAGACTGGCTATTTCTGGATGAAACTCATTATTGTACCTTGTAATTAAAACTGGGGTCATGATATACTGTTTTGGCAGGTTAAGCTGTGAGTGGAGACTTTTCTCTTTAATCTTCCTTTACCCATGTTTTTTGTTTTAGGGTGGAGGGGTTTGCGGCTGTGGCAAATTGTTTGTATCTTTGCTGTTTTGAAATCTTAAAAGATGAAAGACAATGATTCATGAGGCAACCAGCGTGCAACACCTTCCTGACAATTATACCAAAGAAAAATATCATCCTCAACAAAAGAGAGTTGCGTCCAGGTTGGCAACATTTGGCGAGCTTATTCATTCTTTACTCCACCTAGCAATCAGCTCTTTAGAAACGTCCAGAAATACGATTCTGCTCCCAAGGAATTAAAAAAGAAGAAAGGTGGGGGGAAAGCTTGATGAATTTCAGTTGCTCAAATGTCCCTAGCAGCTGAGAAGGTAGAGATGACTATTTGCTGCTCATGTGCACAGCCCTGTTAACATAAGTACTTTTCACACACTACTTTTAACTCGTAGGGGAGTGGGTGGGATTCTGCGGCTGATCCTGTTTTCCCCTACCCCATGCATTTACCTGTCTGTCTCGATAGAACCTAACCTCACAACCACTAGTACCTTTGTGGTTACTTGCACAGATGCCCGGCAAACGCCTTCTTATCCTTTTGTGATTTTGGCTGAATGCACTTTAATAGTTTGTCCTGTTCTAGTTTTGCTGTCAAATCTACTGCTGTTTTATAGTTTTTCTGTTTAGTTGTTTGTTTTTAATTGGTTTTATTTTTAATATTATGGTGTATATTACAATTATTGTTAGGCATGCTGATCATATTTCTTGGAATAAGCATTTTAGTAAAATAAATTATATACAATTTGGTATATGGCACTGAATTTGGCATTATGAGACTCTCAGCTTCCTTTCCTTTCCTTCTTTCTTCTTACATTTTATTTTGTCCCTCCTTTCTGCCTTTCTGCCCTTCCTTCCTTCCTGTTTCTAGCCTTTCTGGCAAGACAGTAGGAGTGTGCATGATCCCCCAAGATTTGCCTTGTATCTGAGCTGTTCATATTCTGATCTGTTTTTGAGTTGCTCTCTGATCTGTCCACTTCTATCTGTGATTTGGGTTCTGAGCCGCTCTGCATAAAATGAAATTCTGTGTTCCTCATTCACTCTTATGGGGAATCTAAAAACAGCAGCAACTTTTTCTCTCTTGTGGCAGAAGCAGATGAAATTTGCAGGCACACGAGCCCCTCCAGAATTCATTAGGCCTGCTAAATTGCAGGTTCAGGAGCTTTTATAAGGGAAGTAAAAGGAACTCACTTTGCTCCATAAAGTATGGGCAATAGTTTTATTAGGTCAGCTAAAATTCAAAATCCTTATTAGTTTCATATTTGGAGGGTGGAGCAGGGTTTATCACTTGCTCTTTCCTAACTTAAAATAATTATGAAGTGGTGGACTGGTGTGCATTTTTGTTTGTACATTTTTAAAAACATTAGCAGCTTCACATAGGCTGGCTTAGATTTCTGGTACTGTTGTGTTGGGAGGGGACATTCTCAATTACAAGGAGAGGCTATCCTTAATACTGCCTGTTGAATGTTAAATCACTCCAGCTGTTTCCCCCCCAAGCCGTATAGTAGTAAATTTTTAAAAGTTTTATGAAGCTTTTAACTTTTTTTAAAAAAAACCCCTCCACTGCTTTGCATGAGGTGTCTTGGGGGTGAGTACCCCTTTCTGAGTCAAATCACAATGTCAACCAGTTTGGATCAGATCCTCCACAAAGTTGTGTGTTGCTCTGTTTTTGTGTACTCTACTTTTCTGTGCTGGCTGTTTTTCTCTGTCTCTCTTTTTTTCCCTACTAGGATTACTCTTCTGTAATCCCAGAGAGTAGCACTGGGAGAGTGTTTTTTTGTTCCCCTGACAGTTATGCTATGGGGTGCTGCAAGGCACTATTTTACCCCAATGGTATTTATTTATTTTATTTATTTTTTATTACATTTATACTCCACCTTTCATTTCATGATAGAAACCTAAGTCGGCTTACATAAGGTTCCCAGGTGTTCTCTCATCCAGGCATTGACCAGACCTGACCCTGCTTAGCTTCAGCTCATGAACCTTCAGACTATAACCAGGGACCATATCTACCATATCATTTAATATCTATATGAAGCTACTGGGAGTGGTCAATAGGAGTTTTGGGGCAAGGTGTCATCAGTACGCTGATGACACTCAGTTCTATTTCTCCATAACATCTAAATCAGGAGAGGCTATGTGGACCCTGGACAGGTGAGTGGATGCAGTGGTGGGATGAATGAGGGAAAATAAGCTGAGCTTGAATCCTGGCAAGATGGAAGCACTGTGGGTGAGGGGTGCCTATGTCTAAGAAATTGGTCAATTGGCTGCTCTGGATGGGGTTTCACCCCCCCGAAGGAGCAGGTACACAGTCAGGGGGTTCATGTGAACCCAACTGTGTCACTGGAGGTCCAGGTAGCCTCAGAAGCTAGACGCATCTTTTATCAGCTGTAGCTGGTAAAACAGCTATGAGTATTTCTGGACTGGGAGAGCTTGACCATAGTAGTTCAGGCACTGATGACCTCAAGACTGGATTACTGCAATGCTCTCTATGTGGGTCTTCATTGGTGCTTGACTCAGAAATTGCAGTTAGTGCAGAATGCTGCAACATGGTTGCTGACAGGAGTGACACTCTGTCAGCATATAACACTTCTGCTCAGAGATCTGCACTGGTTGCCAGTTTGTTACCAGGCCAAGTTCAAGGAGTTACTACTGGTATATAAAACCCTAAACAGCTTGGGATCTGTTTACTTGCAGGACCGCCATGCCTCATATGTGCCTACTTGACTGCTTTGATCTGTGGACTGGCAGTGATACAGAAATTGTTCTTTTAGTGTGTCAGCATCTATACTTTACAACTCTCTGCCTATTGACATCAGGCAGGTGTCTTTGCTGTTTTCCTTTCAGCAAGTCTATCCAGACACTTAGATGTCGATGTATTTTAGTCTCTTTAGTCTACTGCCGTTTTAAGTGTTTTAAAAATGTTTTGAATGACTTGTTTTCAGCTGTTTTTATTGATATTTTTAAGGTTTCATGTAAAGAGAGGTTTTCTACAATCAAGCAGTATATACATTTTGTTAAATAAACAAACAACAAAGGGTTAAAGTCCCCCTACCCCACCACCACCCTGCCCGACTGATCTAAACCTGGTCCTCACACTGACTGTAATAAACACCCGCACAAACCCACCCTGCACTTAAGGGTGGATCTATGTTACTAAAGTCACATGTAGTTTGGCCCTGAAAGAACATCATTTTATGGTAGAAAATTGGCTGATTTGCAAGCTGAGACACAAAACAAGCACAAATTCTCCTAGTGCATTCCTCCTAATTCAGATTTGGGACCAGCTGAGTTAAGGCAAAAGTACATGAGAATTCTCCTAGTAAAATTGTACTATTATTCATCAGTACAGTCACAAGGCTGCTTGGCTTCTATTATATGCCACAACTGATGATCATCAGATTAACAGTTAAGGGGTAATCAGATCCAAACATTCCTTTGTGGTTAAACAGCTAAGCATTCCATCTGTCTTCTTACAGTTTCTTGCAACATGCGTTGCTACAGGAGTGTTGAGTCAGTAATTTCACATCGCCGCAACTAAATTAAGTTTGTGGGCTCCAGAAAAACTTCTGGTGCTACTGTGCCCATAAACACCTACCCTGTAGGGGAAAAGCTACAATCTGGGTCCTGGATTGCTTTGGATTTAACAACAAAGCGCCATTTAGGACTGTAACTGAATTAATAGTAAGCTGTTAAATTTATTACACTGATATTCAAATGGTTCAGCTGTGCTGCAGAACCCATGTTGTAAGGAAATCAGGGTTAACTGAATACAGCCTCAGGTACTCCTGCAACAGGGAGGGATGTGTGAGTGCTAGTTTATAGCTTATTTTTCTTAATTCACTCAGCCATGGATTCGTTTTAGGGTAGAATTATGCATTACACAAGTAAGACCTGCAACAATAAAGTGCTCCCATTCAGGGTTTCAGCCAGCCAATCAGCCATGCCTTCTTCCACAATACTCCACTTCATTCCTCCTCCCACCCCATTTCTGTTTTTTCTTCCTCCAACAGTCAGCCAACATTCCACAGCTACTCAGCATACTCAATCATCATAGGGTTGTTTTGGGGACCCAACCCCTTAGTTTTTCTTCTGATGATTTTTTGTACTTTTTCAAATCTTGGGGTTCCCCCAAGCCTGCTAATACCTCTCTCTAGCGTGTAGATGGTGTCACTTTGGCTACGTAAGGATCCGCACTCAGATAATGAGTTTACAATTAGTACATAGAATTGCAAACTTTTATTTGTCACTGTGTAGGATTGCTAGGTGAGAGTGGGTGGTTAACCTTTCCCATACCTGGCAATTATGTCCGCCCACCAACCTTTCCCTTTGCTGTTTTCCCCCCATCCACCCCCCAGCTGAGATCTGAGACAAGAAATAAGCCTGAGGCTGGGGGTTGCAGTCGAGACAACTGCAGAGAAGCCTGTTTGAAGAGCTCAACATTGGTCACATACATATAAAGGACACTTAGTCTACTTTAACAGTTATGGCTTTCTCAAAAGCAGTATTCTTCAACGTTGGGTCCCCAGATATTGTTGGACTACAACTCCCATCTAGGGCTGCCAGGTTCAGGGCCTGAGACTGATCCTGTATCTTTAGGAGAAGAGAAAGTCAGCCAAGTGCAGGTGTTCTTCCAACACTAATGAGAAAAAATACAAGGTGGAATTCTCCCTTCCCTCTGCACAACTTTTAAAGATACAGAAGGCCTCTTGGTTGCCAGGCCCAGCCTCCAAGAGGTCTTCTGTATCTTTAAAAGTTGTGCAGGGGGAAGGGAAAATTCCACCTTGTGGTTTTTCCCATTACAGGGTTGCAAGAACACCTGCACTTGGCTGATTTTCTCTTCTCCTAAAGCAGCCTTTCCCAACTAGTGGGCCACCAGATGTTGATGGACCGCAATTCCCATCTTTCCTGACCATTGGCAATGCTGGCTGAGGCTGATGGGAGTTGTGGTCCAACATCTGGTGGCCCACTAGTTGGGAAAGGCTGTCCTAAAGATACAGGATCAGTCTCAGGCCCTCAACCTGGCAACCCTACTCCCATCATCCTTGGCCATTGGCTAAGCTGGCTGGGGTTAATGGGAGTTGTAGTCCAACAACATCTGGGGACTAGATGCAAATAGATATCTACACCTGAGGGTTGTGGCGTTTTAGTTTGGTTTTTCTTGGGTTTTCCACCAAAAAATCTGTCTATGTTTTGGGGGCAGGTTACCATAACATTTAATCTCTTTTTAAAAACAGATTAAAGCACGGCAAATCAAGGAACCTGTTTACTTTAATATTTGTATAATAAAGGTGGCCACATACATATCGCTAAAGAAAAAAATGTACACACACACACACACACAACCCAGGACAAAGCAGGACACACATTTGCATAAAATGTGCATATGCTAATGTATATGTGTGGAGAAACTGTAACAATGTGATGAGAAATAATATTTAAGAATATTGTGTTGTAAAAACTTTGGTTTGTAAATAGTTAACTGAATAAGGATAAAAGACTGATCATTTACTTCTAACTGAGGCCTGCAGGATGCAATATATACAGATTCTTTGGGGCAGTTTGACAAGAAATAGCTAGGTTGATACAGTTACTAAAGAAGTGATGTATTCATACATTCATACATAAAATGTATTCACACATACATTTATTCCACTATTATTCTACTTTAAACAGCCATGGCTTCCCCCAAAGAATCCTGGGAAGTGTAGTTTGTGAAGGGTGCTGACAACTGTTAGGACACACCTATTTTCCTCACAGGGAAACAATTCTCAGAGTGGTTTAACATTCAATCCCTCTTCACAGAGAACTCTGACGATTGTAGCTCTGTGAGGGACTTGGGGTCTCCTAACAACTCTCAGCACCCTTCACAAACTACATATCCCAGGATTCTTTGGGGGAAGCTATGGCTATTTAAAGTGGAATAACAGTGAAATAAATGTATAGTGTGGATGTGGCCTGTTATTCTTTAAGGTTTTCTGTCATGATGGTTGGCAGCAGAACCCATTTAAAATGGATCAGAGGAGTTGAAAAGGTCAAACTTTGAATGGTCCTCTAGTGCACATTCCATATGAACTCATTGGTCCTCAGTACAGTCCACTGAAATAGCAGAGTTCTTTGTGATTGTTTAGAGGTTCTGACTGGAAATAATAAAAAGGCAAACACAAGCCTGTTGTGGGGTGTCTGGAAGAGTCTGCAGGAAACTGCCAGAGAAAGATAGTTGTTGGAAGACTAAAGTCAGAACGAGAAAAAACAGCCAGATGCCAGAATGGGGCTTAGAGCTCAGGGATCCTTGTGTCAGCAGGTGGCTGTTCAAGAAGAAGCCAAGACACCAAAATTGAAATCACTGAAGAGAAGATGGAAACTAAGAAGATCTGTGAGAAGAAAGAGATTCAAGTAGCAGTCCTCTCGGAGGGCTGAAGCCAGATTTGTCAGTTAGTGGAAGTTGCCTTCCAGAAGCAGTGAATTCCTGACCAGAAAGAGACTTTGGGTAAAGTCTTCAACGAAGGCTGTAATTTAACTGGGGTGAAGAGAACCCTGACCAGAGAGAAGACTTCAGGTGAAGTCCTGTGTATAACCTGTGAGTTAACTGGGGAGTAGAAGATAAGGGCAATTGGTTTCAAATAGGGAAGAGTAAATTGACACCTCTTTAAAATAACTTAATATCTTTAAAGTAACTAACATCTTCAAGCAAATATTAAACAAAGTATTCTTTTACATCTAACCTTCAAAAATTATAATATATTTGCTTTTATGTTTAAATAGAAGTTTCCTGGTCCATTTGTCCCACACCTAAACCCAGTTGCTATGTTGGGGTATGGTAAAAGTTGTACAAAGGAATTACTTGGAACTAAATGGTGGCTGCAGAGATATAAAAGGGACAAGGAAAGCAGGTATCTTAAATATCTAAATTGCATGTGGTGGGGATCCTACATGTGAAAATATAAAGGTGAGATCTTACACATCGATATATAGATAAAATACCAAAGTAAACCCATAGCCCATGATAATATGTAGAGATATAAATTTAGAAATAATTACTATAATTTAAACAGAAAAGCAATATATCACCATAGCAGAAGACTGTAATAAGGTGACTTGTCTGCTGTCCAGGTGCTACCAGTGGATGGGCAGCTTCATGGTCCCTGATATCTTTTTGTATGGTTCATTATCTTTCAACCAGACATGGACTGGACACCTCTTCAAATAGAGGACTCCTTCAAACAGAGGACT
Organism: Rhineura floridana; assembly: GCF_030035675.1. Taxonomy (NCBI): domain Eukaryota; kingdom Metazoa; phylum Chordata; class Lepidosauria; order Squamata; family Rhineuridae; genus Rhineura; species Rhineura floridana. The sequence goes on from NC_084483.1 coordinate 177,420,130, forward strand.
GCCCTCTGCCAATCCTTCAAACAGAGGTTTTTCTCTGTAAAGTAGGACACGTAGGCACCTCCCATCATGCTATCTTAAAAATGCAAATGAATGTACACTCATAACCTTTGTTTGTAGTTACAACAATAGTATGAGTTGCTAAAAGTTACTTTGGGGCTTATAATTTAGATCCTTTCCCTTTATGTACATGGAAAGCCCACCACGGTGCATCTTTTCAGATTCTTTTGGGTGTGACTTGGACACCCAAAATACTAAATTATATGATACCGAGTTTCTGAAATATATCATTTGTTAGTGTAAAAGATTGCTTGAGCCAATTTCAAATGACCTTCTGGAATTCCAGGGCATGGAGTGTGTGAGGGAAACTGAATGCAGCTTAACAATGTGAGCTGGCTTATATTACACCAGATTTGAGAAGCACACAATACAAGCATCTTTGGTTTCCAAAACTTAATAGCAGGCCTCTTTGTAAAGATATGCTCTCCCACTGTGTCCATGAGAAAAGGTAATTTATGTGGCTGTGCTTAATATGTTCTTCAAAGGTGCAAACCTGTAGAAACTGGATTAGTATGTTGACTCCATCAATTAACGTTAATCTAATATCCTGCCCATTTAAATTAGTGTAAACATTGGTTGATAGGGTTAAGGCAAGAGAGTTAAACTGAAAAAGATTTATTTAAGGATTAGTGTAGTAGCTACACTAGAATTCAATCCAGGAAGTAAACATCCCAGCAGTGCAGGCTGCAGGAAACAACAGAGCACCGCAAAGATTAGCAGCTCAAAACAACAAGGCAAAAGAACAGTTGTTAAGTGGAGAGGAGGAATTACTGTTCCAGAAACTGGGGTTTCTTACGATATAAAAGAGCATAGCAATAATACAAATGCAGCTACTAATCAAAATAATAAATCCTGCAGAATTGAGCTGGATCCTTTCATTACAAGCCTGAGGACTCCATGTCTATCAATTGATCAGACAGAGCAAGCGATAACACAGTGGGTGAAACAAGACCACACTGGTGCAAGTTAATATTTTATTTATTTATCATTACATATATATTCCATCCAAGGAGCTCAACATAGTTCTTCCCCTCCCCATTTTATCCTCACAACAACCCTGTGAGGTAGGTTAGGCAGAGAGGCAGTGACTGGGCCAAGGTCACCTAGTGAGCTTTATGTCTGAATGGGTAAAGATGTAGCTCAGAGAGCTGGACAGGGGGAGTGTGTCCCTGTTGGTTCTACTGGACCTCTCAGCGGCTTTCGATACCATCGACCATGGTATCCTTCTGGGCCGCCTTGCCAGGATGGGACTTGGGGGCACTGTGTTGCGATGGCTTGGTTCCTTCCTGGAGGGACGAACCCAGAAGGTGGTGCTGGGGGATTCCTGTTCGACTCCTTGGCCATTGACATATGGGGTCCCTCAGGGCTCAGTTTTGTCCCCCATGTTATTTAACATCTACATGAAACCGCTGGGTGAGGTTGTCCAGGGGTTTGGGGTTTGGTGTCATCAGTATGCGGATGACACCCAACTCTATTTTTCCTTTCCACCTAAAGCCAAGGAAGCTGTCCTGGTCCTGAACTGGTGCCTGGCATCAGTGATGAACTGGATGAGGGCGAACAAATTGAAATTAAATCCAGACAAGACACAGGTGCTCCTGGTTAGTCGAAAGGCAAATCAGGAAATAGGGATTCAGCCTGTGCTGGATGGGGTTACACTCCCCCTGAAGACACAGGTTCGCAGTTTGGGTGTGCTCCTGGACTCAGCTTTGAACATGGAGGCCCAGGTCTCTGCAGTGGCCAGGAATGCTTTTGCCCAGGTAAGACTGGTGCGCCAGCTGCGCCCGTTCCTGGAGACACTTGATTTGACTACACTGATGCATGCCTTAGTTACATCCTGTTTAGATTACTGTAACGCACTGTACGTGGGGCTGCCTTTGAAGACTGTTTGGAAACTTAAACTGGTACAAAGAGCTGCAGCCAGAGTGCTAACTGGAGCTGGTTACAGGGACCATACAACCCCCTTCTTGTGACAGCTCCACTGGCTGCCAGTTTGTTTCCGGTCACAATTCAAAGTGCTGGTTTTGACCTATTAAGCTCTATACGCCCTAGGTCCAGGCTATTTGTCAGAACGTATCTCCCCATATGAGCCTACCCGGGTGTTGAGATCCTCAGGAGAGGCCCTTCTCTCAGTCCCAACACCTTCGCAAGCGCGATTGGTGGGGACGCGAGATAGGGCCTTCTCGGTGGCTGCCCCCAGGTTGTGGAACACTCTTCCTAGGGAAGCACGAATGGCCCCTTCCTTGCTATCCTTCCGTCGGCAGGCAAAGACTTTTTTATTCCGACAGGCTTTTGGACTAGAAGCTGTTTAAGATAGGACCTCATAAGGTCTGTTGTATTGTTCTATGGTCCTATTCTTAATGTTTTAAATTGTCTTAGTATTTTAAGTGTATGTTTCATGGTTTTAATGTTACGAATAGTTTAATTCTATTTTAATTGTATATTTTTGTATGTTTTTTACCTATGTGTGGTTTTTATTTGTAAGCCGTCCTGAGTTCCAGTTTTGGAAAAAGGGCGGGGTAAAAATAAAGAGTAATAATAATAATAATAATAAAAATAATAATCTTTTCTCCTAGACTTTTGACAGACTAAGATGATGTTTTGTTTAAATATGCTGTCAAACCTTGCTGTGGCTACGTGGGGGTGCTATTGTTTTATTGTTGTTTATTGTTACGTTTTTATAATGTGTTGTATTTGCTTTTGTTTGGCGACCCAGTGAATAATAATAATAATAATAATATGAACTCAGGTCTCTCAGTCCAACACTCTGCTACAGTACACAGATCAGTGCATGGCTTGGAGAACAAGAATGAAGAAACATGACTTGTTTTTTCCACTAATATAAGAAGTAAAGAACACTTGGCCAAGCTGAGTTTTTCTGTTCTTTCTTTGTTTTGTTAAATTAACAAAAAAGATTACTTTTCCCCACTGCATATAAAGAACCCATGTATATTACTACTGTGAGTGCATTACTTTACAATGTAAATACAACTGCATAGCATCCAATACTTCACAGATAAAAACATATGCATGTTTGTCTACTTGTAACACTACTGTTCTCATCTCAAGCACCATGGCTTGCTGCTTCCACTATGATACATTGTGGAAGATTTTTCACCTTCTGAATGTTTTGTTCCAGGAGTAGCCTGCAGTGCCCTCCAGATATTGTTGGACTATGGTTCCCATAATTCCTGAACACTGGCCATGCTGGTTTGGGGCTCATTGGAATTGTAGTTCAGCATCATCTGGACGATACCATGTTGGCTACCTTGAGTTCATTCAATAGTGATGGCCTCTAATAGCCTAATCTTATAATAGCATTTGAGTGTAACACAAAACCATGGTTTAATGTTTAATAATCAGGCTGCAATGAGCCTTGAGATCAGGTGCTCCCCCCACCTCCTCCAGTACATCCCGGGTAAGAGTTTGGAAGCACTTGCTTCTGTTTTAGATTAACTGCAGCTTGTCATAACATCTGAACCCCAGACAAACTATGGTTAATCTTAACTATGGTTTATTGAAATAGGGCAGCTTCAGTCTATAGCTAATGAAGCTGGCTTCATTCGACAAACCATAATTGAGATTAACCATAGTTTAGGGTTTGGATGGCATGCTAAATTCTGGCTAATAAGAGAAGTGGAAGCTTCCAAACTCCTCCACACAGCTACACCAAAGGAGGAGATGGAAAGGAGAGATTGCAAGCCTAAGATTCATTCTTGTAATGCTTTGTTGTTGTTATGTGCCTTCAAGTTGATTACGACTTATGATGACCCTATAAATCAGTGACCTCAAAGAGCATCTGTCATGAACCACCCTGTTCAGATCTTGTAAGTTCAGGCCTGTGGCTTCCTTTATGGAATCAATCCATCTCTTGTTTGGCCTTACTCTTTTTCTACTCCCTTCTGTTTTCCCCAGCATTATTGTCTTTTCTCGTGAATCATGTCTTCTCATGATGTGTCCAAAGTATGATAACCTCAGTTTCATCATTTTAGCTTCTAGTGACAGTTCTGGTTTAATTTGTTCTAACACCCAAGTATTTGTCTTTTTCGCAGTCCATGGTATGCGCAAAGCTCTCCTCCAGCACCACATTTCAAATGAGTTGATTTTTCTCTTATCCGCCTTTTTCACTGTCCAACCTTGTAATGCAGCCATTAACTTACCTTTGAGTCCCCTTCCCCCACCAATATTATGATGGTTAGAAGTTTGTAGCTTTTTGTATGTGGCCAGGTGGTATTGTAATGTTATCTGTTTGCATTTATATTCATGTTTTAGAGTCACATTACAATTGTCTCCCACTCAGATATATAAATGTTAGAGACTCTGAAAACTGAAAAATGACAACTCTTGTACATAATTAGTGTGATAATTAATGGGACCAGAGCAAATGTGGAGGGGGATAGTAAACCTTTTCTCTTGTGCTGTGGTCCTAAGGAATATCCTTCTTCTGAAGCATATTTGCTTTGGGAGTATGGTAAATCCCCCACTGATGTCAATGGGAGATTCCTTCTCATTGGTCATAGCAGCTCAAGAAAAGATATATTCCTGAGGATCACAGCACAGGAAGAGAGGGTTACTTTCTCATCCATCCCTGGTTTGAGTCCAGTAACTATCATCACCACTCCCACTCCCAGCTGATGTAATGTGCACTTTTAAAAAGTTAAATGGTAAATGCAAAAATGGATCAAATGTCCCATGCAGTCTAGTCCTCAAACTCTACCTGGTGGTCTCTGTAACACAGTGATTCTGAATGAAGGTACCTTAAGAAAGGAATCTGCTGCTCTTTCATCTGAACCCGATGGTGTTGTCAGGGGTGAACAACCTTTCTCAGCCTCTGCACCACATTCCCTTATGGGCAACTTTCCAGGGGCCACACTCCAGTGCTGGGTGGGGCCAGGGCAAACATGGGTGGAGCAATGGATGCAACCCTCATGTTTGTACAGGAGGCCAAATTCCAGCCACGAAAAAAGCCAGAGGTTTTCACTCTCTCTCTCTCCAGATAGGCAAAGGCACATGAAGAAATGAAGGGTGTGGCCTGGGGAGGGGGTGTGGCCAGAAGGCCAGATAAAGAAACCTGGAAGACCTCATTTGATCCATGGCCTGAGGTCTCCCACTCCGTAGTGCAGTGTTCTTCAACCTTGGGTCCCCAGATGTTGATGGACCACAATTCCCATCAGTCCTGACTGTTGACCCTGCTGTCTGGGGATGATGGAAGTTGTAGTCCAACAACATCTGGGGACCCAAAGTTGAAGAACAGTGCCCTAGTGCATTTCTACAAACATACACACATTGACTGAACATAGCAAGGCTTAGTTCGGAGTGAGCAAGCATAGGTTTTCACTTTGTCTCTTGTAGCAGCTACAAGGAAACTCAGCTACAAAGAGGTTCAGAGAGCTTAAGTGACAGCCAGAATTAAAAGCAAATAGCATTCTCTGGATCAGGGCCTAGATTAAGCCTCCCTCCTATTCTTTAGCTACAAGTCATGCCACTGCCCACACAGGACAAGCCTACTGACAAGTTCCTTACTGCAGTGCACCCCAAGCCTATTTTTTTTTAGCGCAAATATTAAATTACACTTCAACCAACACGAACGGATATTGGATTTCAGTAAAAGCTTTGCCTTTTTCTTTTTTTAAAAAAAAGGCTGAAAAGAAGGAGGGTGTTGGGAATGGTTCGAAAGCAGCTGGCATGTTATCAAGGTGTACTCAGAAACCTGCTTGCCTTAATTCAGTCTATCAGAACACACATATTGCAGGAAGACGGAGATGGTGCTTGAGGGCTCTCTGAGCAAATACACCAACTTCATCCAAGGCTTGCAAAGCAGGTACTTCATACTTCGTGAAGAGGAAAATGAAAGGTCTCTCATCTCTAAGTTACAAAATGGAGGACGGCGTTTTTGGGAGTCACAAAGATCAGGTCTTGAAAAAGCTGAAGAAGAGCCAATTTGTGTCCTTTCAAATTGAGACTGTCTTACCTCCGGAGCAAAGCATATCTAGTATTAAAAAACCTGGCTGAATGCGGTTCTCTTATCATGACACATTTAAATGTTTTTTCTTTTGTTTTAATAATGTTATTTGTTATTTAATTTTGAGAATTCCATTATTGTATTGATGTATTATGATGTGTTGTTATATTCGTGTTTTTGTAAGCCACCTTGAGGGCCTTTTGGCCATAAGGAGGGGTATAAACAGGGCCGGTTCTAGAGGGCGGCCAGGTTGGGCACTGGCCCGAGAGCCCCAGAGCTACAGGAGCCCCTGAGGGGCCCTCCGCTCCCCTTCTGTGATCTGCGCCCCCCCACGCCCCCCACTTACCTGTTAGCCGGCTTTTTAGCATTGCCCTTAATGAAGATGGCGGCCGTGGCTTCCCTAAGGTACTGAAGCTGCTGCCGCCATCTTAGTTGATGGCAGAGATGTGCGTGCGTAGCATGCATGTGTGCCATCAACAAAGATGGCGGCAGAGTCTTCATTCCCCTTAGGGAATCCGCAGCCGCCGTCTTCATAGAATCATAGAATCATAGAGTTGGAAGGGGCCTTGTAGGCCATTGAGTCCAACCCCCTGCTCACAGCAGGAAATCCACAGCTAGAGCATCTCCCACAGATTGCTGTCCAGCCTCTGCTTGAAGACATCCAGCGAAGGGGATCCCACCACCTCCCTAGGCAGTCGGTTCCATTGCCGAACTGCCCTTACTGTCAAGAAGTTCCTCCTAATGTCCAATCTGAATCTATTCTCCTGCAACTTAAAACCATTAGACCTAGTCCTACCCTCTGGGGCAGCAGTGAACAAATCTGTACCCTCCTCTATGTGACAGCCCTTCAGGTACTTAAAGAGTGCAATCATGTCACCCCTCAGCCTTCTCTTCACCAGACTGAACATGCCAAGTTCCTTCAACCTTTCCTCATAAGACTTGTTCTTCATACCGGCTATCATCCACGTCGCCCTCTTCTGAACCCACTCCAACTTGTCTATATCTTTCTTAAAATGAGGCGCCCAGAACTGAACGCAGTATTCCAGATGAGGCCTGACTAATGCAGAATATAGTGGGACTATTACTTCCCTCGACCTGGAAACTATAGCTCTGTTTATGCAGCCCAAAACCCCATTTGCCTTTTTTGCCGCAGCATCACACTGCTGGGTCATGTTCAACTTGCGATCCACTACAATTCCAAGGTCCTTCTCACACGCACTACTGCTAAGCCAGGTATTTCCCATCCTGTACCCGTGCATTTTGTTTTTGTGGCCTAAATGCAGAATCCTGCATTTGTCTTTCTTGAATGTCATTTTATTAATTTCAGCCCAGTTTTCTAGTCTATCCAGGTCCCTTTGGATTTTATTCCTGTCTTCCATTGTGTTAGCTATCCCTCCCAGTTTTGTATCATCCGCAAACTTCATAAGGCTTCCCTCCATCCCATCATCTAAGTCACTGATAAAAATGTTGAGGAGTATCGGCCCCAGGACAGAACCCTGTGGCACTCCACTCGAGACCTCCTTCCAGTCCAAAGCAGAGCCACCGACAACCACTCTTTGAGTACGATTTTCCAACCAGTTGTGAATCCACCTGACAGTATTTCCATGTAGTCCGCATTTGACTAGTTTGCTAATCAAAAGGTTGTGGGGGACTTTGTCAAACGCCTTGCTGAAATCTAGATAGATGACATCTACAGCATTTCCACCATCTACTAAGCTAGTGACCCGATCAAAAAAAGAGATGAGATTAGTTTGACAGGATTTTTTCTTGACAAACCCATGTTGGCTCCTTCTAATCACAGCATTGTCATCTGGATAGTTGCTAATGGACTCTTTTATTATCCATTCTAATATCTTTCCTGGTATTGAAGTCAGACTGACCGGCCTGTAATTCCCCGGATCTTCTTTTTTACCCTTTTTAAAGAGCGGGATGACGTTTGCCCATCTCCAATCCTCCGGCACCTCTCCCGTTCTCCATGATTTCTCAAAGATGATGGCAAGAGGTTCTGAGAGTACATCCGCAAGTTCCTTCAATACTCTGGGATGCAGTTCATCAGGCCCTGGAGATTTGAACTCATTTAGGTTAACTAGGTATTTCCTGACTATCTCCTTATCAATCTTGAACAGCAGTCCCGACCCCTTACTGAGATTGCTACCAATGCAAGGTTGCACACTGTTCCCTTTTTGGGAGAAAACAGAGGCAAAATAGGCGTTGAGCAGTTCTGCTTTTTCCTCGTTATCTGTCAACAGTTTGCCATCCTCATTGAGCAGCAGTCCCACCATTTCCTTGGTCTTTCTCTTGCTTTGAACATATCTGAAAAACCCCTTTTTGTTGTTCCTCGCTTCCCTCGCCAGCCTCAGCTCATTCTGGGTTTTAGCTTTCCTTACGCTATTCCTGCAAGCCCGAGCCGCTCGTCGGTACTCTTCCTTGGTGATGCGTCCTTCCTTCCATTCTTTATACATGCTCTTTTTTACTTTACCTCCTCCACCAGTCTTCCGTGTAACCACATTGGCTTTTTCCGATGTCTTCCATTTTTCTTCCTCTTTGGCATTGTTTGCGATTGCGCTTTTTGTAATACCTTCTTCATGAACTCCCATGCTTCTTGGGCTCCATTAAGGGCAATGGTAAAGACTAGACAGGTAGGGGGGCACAGGGGAGCCGTGTGGGGGGCCTGCACACGCATGCGTATGTGCATGCACCCACCGGGGGGCCAGGGCAAGCTGATGCCCAAGGGCCTCCGCATGCCTGGAGCTGGCCCTGGGTATAAATTTAATAAATAAATATATAAATAAATAAATTTTAGAGTTGGAAGGTACTTTGGAGGTCATCTAGTCAAGTGCCCTGCTCAGTGCAGGAATCTTGTATCAATGGCATGCCTGGCAGATGGTCATCAAGCTTCTGCTTATGCACCTATAGGGAAGGAAAGCCTGCCATGGCCCAAGGCAGTCTGTCCCACCATCAAACACATCTTGCCATTATGAAGTGTCTCCTAATATTTAGGCAAAATCTGCTTCCTTGATATTTCCACCAATTGGTTCCAGTCTTGCCCTCTGGAAAAAGAAAGTCTGCTCCAATTCTTTGGATATTTAAAGACAGTTATCATGTCTTCCCTTACATTTCTGTTCTCCAGGCTAAACATGCCCACCACTTTTGACTCTTGCTCACAGGGCCTGGGTTTCCAGATCCCTTGCCATTCTGGTCACCATCCTTGGGATGCCCTCTAGTTTGTCATTGTTACCCCAATGTGTAGGATTATTGCCATAGGCTTGGAACCTGAGCAGTACCAGCAGGTGTGGTGGGGCAGAGCCACTCTCCCAGTACTGGTGTCCCTACTGTTTACCTGGACATGATGGGGTGGTGGCACAATCAGGACCACACAGTTGCATTGGTGGGTGCACCGAATTGATGGTGGTGATACTGCCAGTGTAACCATGCATCCCTGAGCTTGCTACCACCCCACCCTACCCCATCTCCATCCAAGTAAACAGCAAGGACACTTTTTAGAGGGGCAGCTCTGTACCACCACACATACTGCAACTGGACCAGGACACCTGAAGGATCATCTACACATACACACACACACACATATCAGGTTTTCCCATTTATATATATTGCATACATAATCACCCTCCTCCGTGTGTCCCAAGGTATGGGGGAGAAATTTGATTCAGTTCACATTTAGAGCTGAATCCGTCAAATTTGCACTTTCTAAAACAATATGAGAACCAAAACATAACCATCCTTTGAAAGTTGCATGTATCTGAATTTTGCGATGGCGTTCCCCAATGAAAGAATGTTTACAAAAATGCATATATTAGGGGAAAGTGTGCATAAAAACGAAGAATGTATCTTATTTTATTTATATTTATTTATAAAAGTATTTATGTACCACTCTCAATATATCAGGGTGGTGTACAGCGATATAAAAACATTTTAAAAACAATTCTAAACAATTATTTAAATGACTGGCTATCCAAGACATTGTCAGCTCTACACTGCATCAACAGTGTCGGGGGGGCTGGAAATTCCTGGGTCTTTGGCAGGGAAGGAAAGTCCTTAGCCAGCAGTCGGGTTGTAAATCTGCCAGGCCTATCCAAAGCATACTTGCCGAGTCAGAAGTCCAGAAGCGAGGTCAGTGGAGGTCCGGGATCAATTGCCAAGGAGGTCAGTCAAAGAGATGCTGCAGGGAAACTAGGTCTACACAAAGCCACGCCTGACGTTGCAGTCAGCAACAAGCTGCAGCCAAGGTGTGCCTTATAAAGAGCAGGATGGACAGCAGGTGTGAGCCCTCAGCGTTTGGGCCTTAAGGAGACAGGCCTGCCTCTCTTCTGCCTGACCTTCTGCTGTCTACGTTCTGCAGGTGAGGGGGGAGTGTCCTGTTCACTGTCTGTGTCTGGCTGCAGGGCCTCTGCTGTCCCTGGGGTGCTCTGCAGCTGAGGGGCAGAAGGAGCTGGATTCTCAGGAGGCTCCTCCGTGTCTCCTGCTGCTCCTGGGTCTGCTGCTGTTACTCCCGAGTCGTCCTCATCTGAGGAGTCTCTGACAGGGCCATGACAGACATGCCTGAAAGTCAAAAGCAAAGATACCTGTTAGCTCTCTGCTGGAAGAGTGTTCCACAGCATAGGACTGGCAACACTAAATGCCCAACTTTTGGTTGAGGCCAGTCAGGCCTCTGTAACACAGGGAACATTATTAGTGAAAATAACATACAAAAATGCATTATATTAGGAGAAATTGATTGCAAAAATGGGTATAATAGTCAAATTTGCTTACAAAACTAGGCAAAATGTTCACTGAAATGTTGAAGAATTATAATGAGGATTTTAAAAAATCAGAAATTGCTGTAGAAATGTGGAGGACTGATTTAAAGAGTAGAAAAATGAGAAACTGAAAAAAATGAAACGGACAGATCCTTCCATCCCCAATCCCCACCCTCTGAAATAATGTGAATGGCAAGTCAAGAGACCTATCTTCTTGGTAGAGGCACCCTGTCTCTGGGAGAGCACTGTTGCGCTCAGGTCCTGCTTACGGGGCTTCTAATAGGGATCTGGTTGACCACCCTGAGAACAGGATGCTGGACTAGATGAGCCCTTGGCCTGCTTCCAGCAGAGCTCTTCTTATGTTCTTATGAATGCTCTCACTTGACACCTGATCTTAATGTCTAATACAACAGAGAGGTTTGCTTGGCACCTAATTTTATGCCTTATAGTAGAATTTAGGAGCCATCAATTGATTGGCAGAAGTTTCAGATAGACAAAAGGAATTACTTCTTCAGACAACATGCAATTAATTTATAGAATTCAAGATGTGGTAAGGTCCACTACCTTGAATGCCTGTAAAGGGGAATTCAACAAATTCAACTAGAATGTCTATCAGTGGTTACTAGACATGGCAGCTATTTGTGTTTGGAGCCACTACAACACTAAATACCAGCTACTGAGGAGTAGTATTAGAAGACTGCTATTGACTTCATGTCCTTCTTGGGAAATAAGGATGTTGGACTAGATGAATCTTTGGTTTGATCCAGCAGGGCTCTTCTTACATTCTTTGGTATTTTGGGCACAAGAGTAACACTACAATGCTAAACATGTCTACTCAGATGTAAATCTTACTGAATTCAATGGGATTACTCCTAGGTTGGTAGGGTTAGAATTGCATCCATAGGGTTGTAGTCAATAAAGTCCTACTCAGAGTAGGCCCACTGAAATTAATGAACCTAAGTTAGTCATATCTGTTAACTTCAATGGGTCTACTCTGAGTAAGACTAGCACTGATTACCACCCTTAGGGTGCAATCCAACTCACCTTTCCGCCCATCTGGGGTGATTTGGATGCTGAAGATCCCCGGCTGCACAGGCAGGCTCCTGGCTGCACTGGGCTCCACCGGCTCTACCAGCAGCAGCCCTCCCCTGCAGGTGAGCCATGGTGCCACCAGGAGCATGCTGATGCTGCCATGGGTCAGCCCGGGGGATGGAGAGCTGGCGGAAGCCCCAGAATGGGGCATTCTGGAGGCATAGCGGGGGAGGATTGCGAAGGTCTTCCCCACATTCAGAGCCCTCACCCAGGTCCCGATCCCCACGCAAACTCCGCTGGCCAAAAGGTTGGCACAATAAAATAATTTTAATTATTCCTCATTATGGCCTACAAGGAGCTCTTACTCCTCAGAAGACCTGTTTGTTGGAGCTGGCACTTCCCGGCTGGCTCATGCATGCGGCTGCATGTGGCTCCCAACAGAGCTGGCATTCAGCTGGGCCAGTGGCTCCCAAGTGGGAGGAGGATCCTGCAGAGCTTCCCACTGGCTCCTCCTCCTCCTCCGCTGCCCTCTCCACTGGCTTCCCGGCATTTGGATTGCTCTGTTAGTTTTTAAATACATTTTGTGTTACCAAGCCTTGTAAAATGTCACCTGAGTTTGGTTTTATTCGGTGGCTTTTAGTTTTCTGCACTTTTTACATGTTGCTGTGGGGGGAGGATGTTTAAACTTTTATTACATAAATTGATTCAAGTGATTGCAAGTCATCCTGAAAACCAATTGCTGATCAGATTTTTTTAAATAAATAAATGTACAGAGTAGTATTTCTCTTGCTCACTGAGATTCATAAGGGGAGAGCATTGGCAAATATTTCCTTTTTAAACTGCACTTTGTTTTAAATGGCCTAACAAATTACCCAGTAATGTAATAGATTAGATTCTTTTTTTAAAAATGCCATGCTAAACCACCTCTTAAACATAATGAGTTATATGAAGTCATCCAGTTGAGACTCTCTTAAAGAGGTAATTTAATTCAAATAAGGTTATATACTACCAGTTTCAGTGGCTTAAAATATTTATACAGTGAGTTGTAGTACTGTTCCACTGCCTTAGTTTACTCTGTGGATGGGAAACCATTGGAAAAGTGCAGTGCTGTCTGGCAAGTGGATGGGAGCTTCTTTATAGCTAAACAATACTTAAAAAAAGAAAAGAACAGGAGTACAAAAAGCTGTAGGAATGGGTGACTCATGTTTCTTAGATCCCTCCTAATGAGAAAACAGCTGCCACAAATTTGCTAAAGCTTTTGGATCCCTTTAGCTCTGCTCACTGATTGCTAATCTGAGGGCTGTATGTGTGGTGTGATTCTACATCAAGGCAGGAAACATGTAGATTGTGGTACTGGGCAGAGAATTCATTTAACTTCTGAGAAATTTAGGGCCCCTGCAGACATACTTTTTGTTGTGCATTCATGATTCGCCCTCATGATGCTCTAGGGGTGGTCGTATGCACTCCAGCTTTCAATACTGCTTCATTTCCAGTCAGTGCATATCCTGTAACTTCCTGTTGAAACCCTATAGCTTTTCAGATCTCAAATGTTCTGGAAGCAGGGAGATCAGCACTGTGCAAACGCACCAGCAGGAGCACCAGATTGGCTTCACTGGTGCATTTGCATCACACTAATCTCCCTATTGCTTTGCCTCAACCCTCCCCATCTCCCTCCAGGAAAGCAATAGCAACCCACCTGCCAGGAAACTAGTGTAGCAGCTCCACCCTGCCTGGAAAGCCACTTCTGGTAGAGGCCCTGCCTTCTACTGCATCTAGGCACCCTATGCTCACCCTAGTCAGTGTGCCTAGAATAGTACCCAGATTGGCCAAGTTATTTTGGTACCTGGAGCAGAGAGTACCGCCATGTCTCCCTAGGAGTAAAAATATAGAATAAGCCACTCTGCCTAATGGCACCCATTTAAAACTTTAGTCATACTCAGAGTAGACCCCCATTAAAGTCAATGGACTTAATTCCATTGATTTCAATGCGGTCTGCTCTGAGTATGACAGAGGCCACGTCCACGTAATACATGTAACACTCTCTTAAACCACTTTAACAGTCACGGCTTTAACAGTCCTCACAGAGTGGTTCAACAATCAATCCCTCTCCTCAGGGAACTCTGGGAAATGTAGCTCTGTGAGGGGAATAGGGGTGTCCTATCAGCTCTCACCACCCTTAACAAACTATGGTTCCCAGGATTCTTTGCAGGGAAGTCATGATTGTTAAAGTGATATAAGAGGGTTTTAAATGTTTGGAGTGGATGTGGCCTCAGCTGGAGTTCACCCAATATTTCTGGAGTTTGCCAGCAACTTTAGTCTGTAGTTCACTTAATAATAATAAAAATCCATAGGGACTAAGTTGTGACATGAATCACTCCAGTGTGCAAGTAAACCAAGGAAATGACAGTCCTCAGGAAAACATACAGGACTCCATAGTCTACCTTGGCTTTAATCAATGAATGTGTAAGAGTAAGCAGATGTTCCTTGCTTGCTTATTTCCCCACAGAGTAAGCATACAGGGAATGGCTAGAGCTCTACTCCCACATCCCCTGTATTCATTGGCAAGCAAGTCATGCTGTGGTCTTACAAACCTGAAACACATGACTCCTTCGGTCTTCCTGCCAACAAGCAAATGGGAGGATAGACGGGAAGGCTTTCTGAGAGGAGGGTCTCAGGGGATGAATCCCAGGTGGAGGAGATAACAAGGCCTGGGGGTAAGAGCCACTTCAGATGTTGCTCACATGGAAAGCACTTCTGTGTATGGGAGAGCATGCAAGCTGCATGCAGTTACATGGAACAACGATGGTGTTTGGGTTTGTGTTTCACACTGTGTGTTCGCCAGAGTGAGTTATACTAGCTGGAAGGAGAGGTGTCAGACTCCAACTTCCATCAGCCCCAGCCAGCATAGCCAACAGGTCAGGGATGATGGGAGCTATGATCCAACCATACCTGGAGGGCCACAGGTTCCTCCTCCCTGACCTAGTCTCATAGTCTGTTTCCAGGAGCAGAGCTATGTGGAGCCTTATAGATCCAAGGTCTACCCCTGCCCCATGGAATTAGCTGTCTTAGGAACATAAGAAGCTGCCTCATACTAGGTCAGACTGATGGTGACGATGCCAGGGATTGCAGTACAGATCTGAACCAAGAATTAATTTGCCTTATATTCAGTCTCCCCATCCTCCTTCCACAATATTTCCACACCTTAATTGTCCAACAATCCAACCACCCCAATCTTCTTATGCATATAGTGACATTTTTATTGTTTGCCATGTTTCTCGGCATTTTGTAAAGGAATTGTTACTGGCTGTCCATTTTTTTGTTTTCATTCAAATGGTTTGCACATGGAAACCTTTCTACCATGTATAAGCCCTGATATTTGGATTGAGGCAAAAGTGGCTGAAACTAAAAACAAATAAGTTACTAGCCTAGCAAAATTCTTACTGGCTTGCCCATTACAATCAAATAAAGTTTCCTCATCATATGTTCTTGGCAGAAGAATATATGAATGCAAGACTGTTTCACTGAATGGCACAGGACTTGTTGCTTATGATCCATGCCCTGCTGTAGCAGAACTCGTGTGAAAAAAAGAATGAAGATATAAAGAACCAGACATCACAGTGTACAGGGAGAGAGATTTTGTTAAGATGCTTTTCAGAAAGACTGGTGGTTTGTAAGAATCCTAAGAATTATTGAGTACTTGGGCTGAAAACAACAGAAAGAAATTTAACAGGGATAAGTGCAAAGTTCTACAGCTTGGAAAAAGAAACCAAATACACATTTATAAGATTACTTGGTTCAGCAATATTACATGCGAGAAGTCTCTTGGGATTGTTGTTGATCACAAGCAGAATATGGGCTGCAAAAAAGGCAAATGCTATTTTAGGCTGCATTAACAGAAGTAAAATTTCCAAATTGTGTGAAGTATTGGATCCCCTCCATTCGGCACCGGTTAGGCCTCATCTTGAGGACTGCATCTAGTTCTGGACTCCACACTTCAAGAAGGATGCAGACAAACTGGAACAGCTTCAGAGGAGGGCAACAAGCCTGATCAGGGGACTGGAAACAAAGCCGTATGAGGAGAGATTGAAAGAACTGGGTGTGTTTAGCCTGGAGAAGAGAAGACTGAGGGGAGATATGATAGCACTCTTCAAGTATGTCAGGCCCAGGATGCGACTCAGGAACCAGACCAGAGGTTGTAGTTAATTCGTGTTTTATTAGAGTAATGTCCAACAAAGACTGCGCTTTCTCATGAAGCAATACAGGGATACATGTCCTGCGACATTGGGAGAAAGTTGACAGAGCAAGGGGCTGCTTCCCGCCTGTTCTTTAAGAAGGGGCTAAACGGGCGCGCAACCTTTCGCTCCTCCTTAACTCCCCCTCAGGTACTGCCCGCCTTCCCCCCCTTCTCTCCTGTCTTTTCAACCGTCTGCGTGTGCGTGGTGAGGGGGGAGGCATCACCTCCTCCTCTTCTGAAGTGTCTGATTCCCCTATGGGTGATAAAGAAGGGGCTGAGGGTAAACCATCTCTCTGCCTTTCTGCTGTGATCAGCCCTCCCTCTTGCTCTGAGCTGCGGAGAAGGGAGGGCCTGGGAATGTCTGGGGGGGATTCTAAAACTTCAAGGCTCTCAGGCTCCCCGTTGCTAGGTGACCCTATCTCTGGCATGTCCTCTGTTTCGGCTTCGCTCCACAGAGGGTAAGTTCCTCCCTCCTCCCTCTGCCAGCCATTTGAATCCTCTTCTGACAACCCCAAAGGAGCCCAGCTCATCCTCCCGACAAAGTACTTGAAAGGTTGTCACACAGAAGAGGGCCAGGATCTCTTCACAAATGTCCCAGAGTGTAGGGCATGTAGGGTTGCCATATTGCCTGGTTAGCTGGGTTTTACCCAGATTCTTTGCATGCCACCTGGTGCCCATTTAGCCCCTTAGGTGGCCCGGATTCTCAGCTTTAATTTTTTTAAAAATTAAGTTTCTAGGTGGTCTGGTTCTCGAGATATACACAATAATGTCAGCCATCCCCCAACTGTTAAATCTTTTTTTAAAACAAATCTGTACTTTATAGCGCTTCGTAGCTCAGTCTAACCCTGCCCATTCAGGACTGCAGCTAATCAGTGTGAAGCCAATTTGGTTGACCTGGGCAGTGTCTAGAGAACCTCACTGCAATGCAGGGAAATGGTGGTCCCCCCCCCCATTTATCTGAATAAATTATCTCATAAATTGGGTAAGTATATACATTTCAGGTTTTTTTTCCTCTTGTGTGCAGGTGTCAGATCCTGGGCAGTTTTTTTGAAAACCTTCCCAATACTTGCTTTCGTGGGGGTAAAAGCATGCTAATCCCATATGCCCAGAGTAAATCCCATTGAATTCAATAGGACTTACTTTTGAGTAAGTTGGTTATGAGTGTGCTGTAAATTAATGGGACTTTTGAGTGAATGTAAAAAAGAATTGTGTTTGTGTTCTAACTATTTCTGCCCCACCTCCAGTCCTATTTTAATGCAAGTAGGCAGGTATTACAGTTTTTATTCTGTAGGAAACGAATACTGATTTTTTAAAACTAATACTGATTTTTCTGCAATGACCAACTGGTTTGACAATAAACTATTATATGGGCTGTATGTATTTATACATCTGCAGTGTGTGTGTGTGTATGGAGTCTTTCCAACAACCCTGTGAGGTAGGGTTGGGAAACCAAGGCATCTCACAATAAGAAATAAATCCCTTTAAAATCCAATAACCATAAAGCAAGAATAAACAGTTGGAAAACAGCCTAAAGAGGCATGATTCTGAATTTTGGGTTGGGTGAATGAAGTTTATTTATTTATTATTTGATTTCTATCCTGCCCTTCCTCCCAGTAGGAGCCCAGGACGGCAAACAAAAGCAGTAAAAGCACTTTAAAACATCATAAAAAAAGACTTTAAAATATATTTAAAAAACTTTGAAAATATTTTTAAAGCTTTAAAAAAATCTTTTTTTAAAAAAAGAAAAGGCTTAAAAACATATTAAAAAGCAATTCCAACACAGACTCAGTCTGGGATAAGGTCTCAACTTAAAAGAACAAGTTCCTTATCACTTGAGGCTGTAGTTCTCTGCACACTTCCCAGTTTGAGTAAGCCCCATTGAATACATTGGGACTTGCTTCTGAGTAAACAAACATCGGATTGCACTATAAATATATTTACAGATTGTGTAATTCATAAACATATCTGAGAGTCATGTTTATATAAATATTTCTTCATACTGTGTCCCAATAAGTATTTGATTTCACACTATGGATGTAGATGATTTTTTCCTCTACATTTTAAGTGTGCCCTTCTTCCTGGGGGTGGTCATGGTTCTCCGTTGTTTTCATCCTGAGGGGAGGATAGGCTGAGAGATGGTGAGTAGCACATTTAAGGTCTCTTCACCTCCCCCCCTTTTTTATTTGTATTTATTTTATATTTCTCCAATATCTTCCCCTGGCTGTTTTTATGTATTTTAAATATTTTTAGATTAAATAAATAGGAAATCATAATTGTGAACCTCCCTAAAAGCAATTTACCTATCCTTATGTTTTGGCAAAGTGATGGTGTGAAGGCATGCTGGTAGAACAAGAGACTATGTCTGAGGCATGTTATAAGGTGTTTGAGGACTTTGTCACACATTACTTCTTGAGACCTGTAGATTCATGTTGGAAAGAACACACGCACGTATTGAATGGTGGCTTGGGTGCTGTTTTTTCAGTCTACGCTGCATGCGTGGGGAAGGTGATACATCATCTGGCAGCTAGCTTCATAATGAAAAACATTTGGATCACCATTCACTTGTTTACTTTTCATGCTATTGAGACCACTTCATATATTACTTTTTCATACACAGAAATTTAATCTTTGTATAGGAAAAAGTATTTTGTAAAATATAAAGGACAGTGGCTGCCCAGTCAGTATAACCACTGTACAAGATCTACTCAGCCACTGTAATTACCTTTTTGTTTTGAGTGCCCTGTTGTCTGGGTCTTGGTTCAGGTGTGTATCCAACTTTGATGTGCTTATGGAAGGGGTGTGCAAGTAGTGCCCCCCCCAAGTGTGGAGGCTTGGACGAACATTGTGTTATGGAAAACCAAAGTCTGTGTGAAAGTACATATTTGGGAATGCCATCACTGTAATCCTAAGCACACTTAATAAATAATGTCATATCGAACTTGCACGTCACAAAATATTTTACGGTCATGTCTATAAGCACCAGGAGGGTAGTCGCCCAGGTGATCTTAGTCCCTCTGCTTTTTTGGGAGCAGGGTCCCTATGTCTCCAAGCATCCTACAATCAGCATGAAAAGGGAGTGTGTTAGTCACTGAGAAGAGTCTTCTAATATGCTTCCTTGCCTTCAGTGGTGTCACTAGGGTTGGTGTCACCCGGTGCGGTAACTCATGATGTCACCCCCATGGACCTCCTCCCGTACCAGACCATGCTGAACTACAGCTCCCATCAGCCCCAGCAAGCATGCCCAATGGCCAGGGATAACGACGGGAGTTGTAGTGCAGCAACATCTGGAGGGCCAAAGGCTCCCCACACCTGGACTCAACAGACCTGCTGGGTCTGTCTTTTCTTTCTCTCATTTTGAAATTCCACCTCAGGATAGAAAGATTCCGAAACACACATCTTTGCTTTGCTAGTGAAGTACAAGGTGTACCTTTTTGGACTTGCGAGTCCAATGCAAACTATGCCACAACCCTCCATCGCCAGAACAAAATGTACCAATGGTATCTTAAAGACAAAAGCATTTGAAAAACATAACCTCTGGTCCTGCCCCTGCCATGCGGCTCCTGCCTCTGTGGGATCTTTCCCCTTCAGCCTGCAGGGGTGGGGGAGGGCAGGGAGCTCCTTCCCCTGGGCAGGAGGGAGAGTTGCTTGACCTGCCTCAAGAGACAATAAAGCCACATCCCTTACAAACCGCTTGAGGCCACCTACAGAGAATTCTTGGGACAGGCCCCCAAAGTTGCACAGAGCCACTTTTATGCTCACACAGCTTCTGCTGTGGCCGGTCGCCAAACACGGGTGCAAATCAGTCTGGGAGTGCACAGGCATCTGCCCAGTCTGCTCTTCCTTTTGTTCCAGTCCATCATTGCACTGCTTCTGAAGTCTCTTACATACAACCTGTTTTACTGAGCATGCATCCTGATTTGTTTGCACAAGGTTTGTGGGGAGGCAACCGTCTGCTTCAGCAGGTGCACAGAATGGTGGAAAGAGTCTGCGCCTGTCTGCATGGGTTGACGGAGATGGAACAAGGCATGCCAATGTCTCTCAGTTGCCAGAGAGCAAAACAGAAACCACCTCTGCAAAATCATAGTTTAGTGCTGATCCCAAACATTGGTGCCTTGTGTGGAAAATCCAAATAGCACCTTCCCCTCCCACCAAAGAATCCATCAGGGCCACAATCCACTGGCCTTGGTGCTTTTACCCAGCCTCCCATTCATTTCAACAAGGCTTGCAGAGAATAAATTCCTGGTAGATTTTGTACCCCACTCCCATTCTCAAACCCACCACTCTCTTTCTCAGCAGCCATTCATTTCTTTAGACAATTTAAACTTCAAAGGAGTCTAAGTGGTTTATATCACAAAATCAACACAAAAAATACAAATTAAAATTCCACATTTTAAAGCTGCATAAAACAATTAGATAAGACCCCCCCACACACACATCAATATAAACTAAAACAGCTAACCTGTTGGGATCACAGTAACAACTAGGAGACTAAATCGATCCTTTGCTTTAAAGCGGGAACCCTGAACAGTCTCTGTGGCCCCAGGTGGAAGGCGGCAGCTTTTCACAGAGAGGCAGCCATGGATTGCTTAGTGCGGGGCAGGAGCAGGGCAGCTCCCCGCCTGTTAGCTTCCTTCCTGCTCTTCCCCCGCACCTTCCATGGCTGCGTGGGCTTCCTGTTCTTCCCCCGTGTGCCGCACCAACGCCTTCCACATGTTGTTAGCGCGGGCAGGGCAGCTCTCCGCCTGCCACTTCCCGGCGGTGGTGCCTAGGGTGGGGGGCGGCTCTTGGTGTCACCCCCATCTTGTGGTGTCACCCGGTGCGGCCTGCACCCGCCACACCGCCCTAGTGACGCCCCTGCTTGCCTTTCCTGCTGATTGGAGCCAATCAGAGTGAAAGGAGGTGAGTCAGCCACTGAGAAGACTCTTCTCAGTTGCTAACGCTCTCCACTTACATGCTAATTGGCTCCTAGAGATGTTTGTTGTTGTGAGAGAATGCATTAACAAAGATCTCATTCTTAATCCAGGAGCAAAAAAGGGTGTATGTGGCTGCAACTATCATGAAGGGTCTCTGCACTTCTGAATTTTCTACTAAACAACTGATAAATACCTATGTAACTTTGTGTCTGGAGACTTATTATTAAGAATCACTTTCCATAATTGTAAGGAGGTATGTCCACACGCAAGCATCCCAGGCACTTAAATGAGGGGTGAGAGCAGCATAGGGACATAAGCAGATGTCTCACTCCAGGGGTTCCCAAACGTTTCTTCTGCATAGACCACTTGAAAATTGCTGAGGGTCTGAAAGTATCTGAAAATTTACTATTGGCATATGCAAGATAATTAACTCCCATTAGTGATAAGAGCAAGAATTTATAATTATTATTTTAATTAAAACAAGAGGCTTATCAGTACTTTGAAGAGGTTGTTGTTGTTATGTGCCTTCAAGTCGACTATGACTTATGGCGACCCTATGAATCAGCGACCTCCAAGAGCATCTGTCATGTACCACCCTGTTCAGATCTTGTAAGTTCTGGTCTGTGGCTTCCTTGATGGAATCAATCCATCTCTTGTTTGGTCTTCCTCTTTTTCTTCTCCCTTCTGTTTTTCCCAGCATTATTGTCTTTTCTAGTGAATCATGTTTTCTCATGATGTGTCCAAAGTATGATAACCTCAGTTTCATCATTTTAGCTTCTAGTGATAGTTCTGGTTTAATTTGTTCTAACACCCAATTATTGGTATTTTTGGCAGTCCATGGTATCTGCAAAGCTCTCCTCCAGCACCACATTTCAAATGAGTTGATTTTTCTCTTATGCGCTTTTTTCACTGTCCAACTTTCACATCCATACATAGAGATCGGGAATACCATGGTCTGAATGATCCTGACTTTAGTGTTCAGTGATACATCTTTGCATTTGAGGACGTTTTCTAGTTCTCTCACAGCTGCCCTCCCCAGTCATAGCCTTCTTCTGATTTCTTGACTATTGTCTCCATTTTGATTAATCACTGTGCCGAGGTATTGATAATCCTTGACAAGGTCAATGTCCTGTTAAATAAAATAAAGATAAAGATACACATTCATATTGCACTGTAGAATTATTTTTTTAATGATCCTTTTTGCTCTCATTTAGGTAAGACTTCCACTTTTTAAAGGAAACTATCTTGCCTTTTGTAGCTTCCTTGCCTTTTATAGCTTCTTTAACTGTACTGGTGATACTCTCTTGGGTCTGTCTATATTTTCTTAATCAATGGTACAGATTCTGTCTGATCTTCTGTAATAGTAATTTTATAAAACCTCTAAGAGTCCTGAAGAGATTTGAGCATCCTGACTCTCCCTTTCAACATCCTCCTATAGAACAATGTGGTCCTAATCTCAGATTCTAGACCACGGGTTCAGAACCTCAGGTCTAAGAGTCAAACGTGGCCTCCCAGGCTTCTCTATCTGGCCCTCAGAACTCTCTCCAAGCCACGTCCCTTACTGGCCTTGCTTTACACGCTCAATGTTTTTGCGTGGCTGGAATGTTATCCTCAAACTATAATAACAGAGGGGTATGTGAATGTCTGCAGAAACTAGCCAAGTGTATAAAGGTAAAATGTACATTCATTGTTCTGCACATGTTTGCCTCCTGCCCCACTTGCATGTGGCCTTCTGAAGGTTGCCCAGAAGGGGATATGGTCCTCAAGCTGAAAAAGGTTACTTAACTCTATTCTAGACTGTCTCTGACATATAGAGCAATTTCCCCTAATTTACAAGGGCAGTTCCAGGCTTGAGGGAGGCCTTGACAAAGAGCTCCTTGGTGAGTTCCTCTTACCTTCTTGGGCCCTTGGCCATGGACTTAGCTGGCTGCGCCATTTTATATTTCCCACAATGCCCTGATATCGTGCTTCTCCAAGACATTTGCGGGAAATATTAAATGGTGTCTCCCAGACCCAGCCACTCAGCACAAGGTATCTAGGGCAGGTGTCAGTGCTAGAGGGCTCGATCAGGGCTTTGGGGCCCTGGCAACTGCCTGAGCATACTGGGTACTGATGCCCAGCCTGTCAATATGCCCTCTCTTTCCTTTCTAGCTCCCTCTCTTTTCTGGAGAAAAAGGTGCCCATATCTCCTGTATTTCTCACTGCTGAATCAGAGGTAATCAAGTTAGCATGAGATAATTACATTATATTACTCCAGGAATTCTGTTCTTATTCAGTAGCTTACTTGTGATACTGATGACTCCATTATGCTCTGTCAACTTGGGAGGTTAACATTAGTCAAATTCCAGCTCTTCTATTTACTCACTGGATGGCTATGAGCAAGTCATTATATCTCTGCCCCTGTATCATTGGAATAATGATGAATGACCTCACAAGATTGTGGTGGTGATGAAAATGATAAGGAGGATTTGATACATGTGTGTATTGGATGCTTCTTTGGACATGGGATGTGTGTTGGTAAGAGTTGGTGTTTAGGTCACAGCATGATCTGCACAGCCTGGAGTCTGACTCTTCTTCACTCATACATGCTGCACTCCATCTTACCGTTCTACCTTACCAATCTGACCTGATGTCCTGAAGGATATGATAGGACCAGTCAAGATCTATTTCCTATGGCTAATATGCCTTTGCCTAGTAGAGAAACAGTTATCTTAACATGAGCCCAAGAGCCCTGAGCTGGGAGAATCTTTCTAAAGGTTGCAGGTGGAGAATTTTGAGCATTAAAATACTTTGTTTGATGAGATTGTGGACAAGAGATCACATTTCCTCTGGAAGATAGGAAAGGTGCATTAGACTCATCCATGGATCCACCTGTACAAGAAGATAGAGATATGGGAACGTCCCAAAGGACTACTAATAGAGGCATCTTTGTAACACAACAGAATGTTGTACTGACTACTGGTGGGTGTATATGCATGTATATCAGGTTATATTTACAAATTAAAATTTTGCAAAAGTTAAGGGAGGACTTGCTCCACTAATATTCCCCAGGTGTTGTTCCTGTGACTCTGAAGTAAACTTACATACTTAAAATCCTACATTTTATTTTTATAGCATATTTTTATACCACCTTCAAGAGACAAAAACTCACTGTGTGTGCATGTGCGTGCGTGCGTGCGTGCATGTGAAAAATACAATTTACTAAAACAGCATTAAAATAACATTCCAAATAAAAACAAACATTAAATTAAAAATGTCAATGACAGTTAAAAGCATAGCTGTAAAATATAAAATACTAGCAGCCTTGTACCCAACATTGCTAAGGAATTCTAAGAACTGAAAATCAGTTCAGTTTTGAAATCAGTTGTTAAAATCAATGCAAATTTGACAGGATCAGTCTTCCATCTTAGCTAAAAATGATGTCCAACTGTATCCAAACAGGGACAAAAAGCTGCTTCCTTGATCTCAGAAACCATCATGCAAGATTTGGTTATAATATAGTAAGAGGTGTCCAAATGCATAGCAAATAAACAATTTCCCAAAGCATATTAGCCATGAGAGTGGCTGTGTACTATAGCCAGCATAGATTTTTTGCATTCCTCAATGTTAAATTGAAAATACCCCCAATGCCATTCTGCTGCTTCCCATAAGCACATTTTAAATCAAAACCTTACAAAACCTATAGTCCTGAACTCAGAAATGCTTGCTTAACAACCCTCTAAGTTTTCATGGTGATACACACAACAGCCAGAGAATCGAGAGTTCAAAGTGTAAAACAAGAGAAAAAAAAAATCCAGACCCCTGTTGGACTTCTTTGTTAGTAGTCTCATAATTTGTTGAAATTAATTAAAAATCAGCCATGTTCACAGAGTAACTGTTATCCTATTACTGACCTTGCCCTGTACTCTGACCTTCATCGTCTGCAGTTTAAAAGTGAAAAAAAATGCATGGCTGATTCTTAATTAATTTAAAAAAATTAACATGAAAGTCTATTATAATGTCAGGCATGCTCAGTAAGAACCAACTGTCAGTTTTCTAAATGCCAGACTCACAGCTATTTGGCTTGGCTAATCAGGGGATCACACCCACACCAGACCTTGATTTCACTTTAGACAGTCATGTCTAAAGAATCCTGGGAAGTGTAGTTTGTGAAGGGTGCTGAGAGTTGTTAGGAGACTCCTATTCCCCTGGCAGAGCTCCAGTGGCCAGAGTAGTTTAACAGTAAGTCCCTCTTCTGGGGATTGTAGCTCTGTGAGGGGAATAGGGCCTCTCCTAGCAAATCTCAGCACTACTCACCATATGCTCAGAGGCACATGTTACCTAATTCTTCCAAGCTACACAGGAAGTGGATTGGACTGTAAAAGACCAGCCCAAATTGTGTTTGCATTTTACAAATTTGTAGGGCAGCACAATATCTCAGAGAAGAGGTCAGGCCTCCTGCTCCCCTAGTGCATTCACTATAGTTGCCCAATTTCCCTGCTTTTTAAAGTTTGATAGAAATAACTGTTGGCTATAGGTACGCTCTTAAACTGCAAAGGTTTTTTTGCCTATTGGTGAATAATAGATAAAACGAGCATAAGCAGCCGTGTCGTCTATACAGAATAAACCAACAAAGTGTCATTTAAAAGTCCACGGTGGGTAGGCAATGCACGACTTGTTTAACAAAAGTTGCTGTCTTCTAAGTCCACCATATCACTCAGTAGCTTAGCCCAACGCTGCTCAACCCATCTATGACACGAGAAGAGCTAAGTCAGTGGTAACAAAAAAGGTTGTGGCATTTCTGCCTGCTTAGGCCCACTGTGACATCAAATGAAGATCATACTACAGTGTCAAGAGTAGGGATTGAGATGACATTTGATTCGGTTTGCATTTAAAAGCAAACCTACCTAATTCACACTTTGTGAAACAATATGCAAACCCAAACACAGCCATCCTTTGAAATTTGCCCTTCTCTAAATTTTGCATTGCAGTTCTCCAGCCAAGTAATGTGTACAAAAAAGCATGGACTGGGGTATAAAACTGTGCATTAAAATGCACATGTAACTGAAAATAACATACAAAAATGCATTATATTAAGAGACATTTTGCAAAAAATATGTATATTGGGCATAATATATACAAAAATGTATATATTAGGAGAAAGTTGCACAAACATATTGATGAATTTTCATGAGGACTTTTAAAAATAAATAAATAAATGTGAACTGCAGATACTGCAAATATGAGAAACAGAGAGAAACCAAAAGTGACAGATTTCCCCATGTCTGCTCAAGAGAGGCAGTGCCAGTCGTGGTCGGCAGGGCAGGGCAGGGTGGGGTGGAGCTGCTTACCCGGCTTCCCAAAATTAGGGTCACTGCCAGGGAGAGGTCAGCTTGGTGTGGGCGCAGCAGTGGAACCAATCTATTGATCCTGCTTTTGCGCCCACACTGCCAACTTCCCCACTACCTCACCCCTCCCCTTTTCAATAACTGGTGGTGTCCCCGGGGTTGAAAACCCAGGTAAGCTGTGCAGCCTGACCCCACCCTGCCCTGTCCAGCCAACTGCTACTGGGCAGTGCTGGAGGGAGGCTAGCAGGAAAATGAGATGGTACAGAGTCCCTTTGCTCATTCTATTCAAGCAAGCACTGAACTGGAAAGACTTCAGCCAATGAACACTCCTCTATGTTTTTAAACTTTACTTGTCTAGTTTAATCCCTAATGTCAGCATTTTCAAGGTCAGATGTAGATCATTTATTTAATAGGCCCAAGTAACCCTACAGCCTGTTTCTTTTAATGTACAACAAATCTCTGGACTCCTAAATACAATTTATCAAAGCAAAATAACTGCAATTGACACTCTGCAGTTTCTGAAAGAGACGAATGCTGCAAGTAAACATTCACTGCTAGATTTAATGCGAGAGACAGAGGTCAAAACATGTGTGGGTTAATATTTTCCAAAGCAGACATAAATACTTCCCTTTCCTATTCCATTTGAATCCCCTTCCCCCACTTTCTGTATCTGGCTGTAAAGGAAACCCATTTTCGATATGCCTGTAATCTAACTGGAAGGGGAAGAAACCCAGTCTCCAAAGAAGCTTTCTCTTGTGAATTCTTCCATGATATTTTATTGTCTCTACTGCAAAGGGATGCTTTCTGGTAAAGACATAGGCAATGAAATATTAACTGCACAGCACAGTTTTAATAGGTTGCTAAAAAGCCATTATTGCCAAAGACCTTGGCTAACTGCAGATCAACTCACCGAAATCCCACAGCATGGAAAATATATATATATTTGCACATTTATTAAGAGCCAAATAGATTATGTACATTCCACTAGATACACCAATGTTTTATTTCATGACCTAACAAATGAATCCAACTCGATGTATTAGACACAACTAGAAGAGTAGGAGAAATTCATTTGGGACACATTTTAATTAAAATGAACATACCTAATTCATACTCCCCAAACCAATATGTGAACTGAAGCACAGCTATCCTTTGAAATTCATACTTGTCTGAATTTTTCCATAGAGATCTCCAACCAAAAACATCACTAAAAAAAAGTATGTTAGATAAAGGTGCACACAGAAATGCTTATATTGGTGAACATTACTTACAAAATTCATTTTGTTTGTGAAAACTTTCAAAATTGTATTCATCTTAGGAAAAATATTTTAGGGGAAATTGCAAACAACAATACAAGTATTAGGATAAATGTTCATGCATGTGTTTTTTTCAAAATTACAAACTGATGCAGAATTGTAGTGAACTGAAGATTGAGAAAATGAGAAATGGAAATGGACAGATTCATCTGTCCCTAGACATAGCACCCATAGATATGAACAGTTTGCCCTGATCCCAGCAGCATTGAAGCTACTTTCCTATCATCCAACCCCATGCCTTTTGAGAACATAAGAACATAAGAAAAGCCTGCTGGATTGGGTCAGTGGCCCATCTAGTCCAGCATCTTCTTCTCACAGGGGCCAACCAAATGCCTGTGGGAAGCCTGGAAACACAGCCTGAGTGCAACTGCACTTTCCCCTCCTCTGGTTTCCAGCAACTGGTATTCAGAAGCATACTGCCTCCTTCTGTGGAGGTAGAACAATTGTTAGAAGGAACATATGAACGTATGAAACTGCCTTATACCAAGTCAGACCATTGATCCATCTATCTTTGCTTGTTTACACTGACTGACAGCTGTTCTCCAGGATTTCAGGCAGGGGACATTCCTTGCTCTCCCTGGAGAAGTTGAGGATTGAAACTGGGACCTTCTGCATGCAAAGCAGATGCTCTACCACTGAGCTATGGTCCCATTGAGAGTGTGACAGAAGCAGCCACATGGTAGGGACCAATCACATGGTTCTTCCCCACAGTTCTCCAGCCAGGGAAAGAGCAACAACTTCAGGTGGGGGGGGGAATCACACTTTATTGGCCCTATTGTGTGGATGTTTTGTTGCAAGCAGTAGCATTGCAGGGAAATAGCCCCCATGCTACTGGGGGTATATTTGAATAAGGCTAATGTGCATGTGTTGGCTGGGGCTGATGTGAGTTGGAGTATGAAACATCTGGAGGGCACCAGGTTGACAAAGGCTGGATTGCAAGACCCCTTCAACTCTATGATTCTGTGAAAAAGATACCTCTGATTATTCAGTCAACAGATTTGAATGTTTTGTTTATAACACAATTAAAAACTACAGACAGTGACTGTCCTCATAAACAGGAGCAGCCAGCATGGCAGATCTCTGAAAGATGTGCTATAGATCAGCAAGTCTTTCTGTCTCCCAATTGCTTAACAAGAACAAAAGCAGCAACAACAATAATAATAATAATAATAAATTTAATTTCTTCGTCGCCTATCTGGCCAATGGCCACTCTAGGCGACTTACAAAATTGTTAAAATACAATAGATAAAATACAGTAATACAATATAAAACAATATATCTGCAGCAACAATATTAAAACTGGGCAGGAGGTATTACAGTTATAACAATTAACCCTCCCCGCATACCCTGAAGGCCTGCTGAAAGAGCCAGGTCTTTAATGCTTTCTGAAACACATTTAGGGAAGAGGCGTGCTGGAGATCTTGTGGGAGGGAGTTCCAAAGAGTGGGGGCCGCCACTGAGAATGCCCTCTCTCTAGTACCCGCCAATCTGGCTGTTTTTGTTGGCGGGATTGAGAGAAGGCCCTGTGTGGCCGATCTTGTCAGGCGGCATAATCGGTGGCATTGAAGGCGCTCCGTGAGATAAACTGGGCCGAAACCGTGTAGGGATTTAAAGGTCAATACCAACATCTTGAATTGGGCTCGGAAAACAACTGGTAGCCAGTGTAGGTCAAACAGCACTGGTGTGATGTGATCTCGGCGGCGACTATTCGTAAGTAGCAACAATGTTTCCCTCTCAAATTAGGCTGCTAAAATGAAAATAATAATACTAAAAAGGTAACCAGGAGTGGTCTTTTGTATGAAGGAACTGTGAGCTCAGTTCAGTTCTGTACTGACAAATATTGCTAGGCTCAGAATGGGCTCCAAGTCACCTTGCACTCTACATCTTGGGGGCCTAGTTAAAAAAAGAAGAAGATATGACAAGACTGAAGTCTGCCCATCCTTGCTCTATTTGAAGAAGTCCTCTGTTTGAAGAGCTTATTTGAAGAAATCCTCTATTTGAAGAGCTGTCTGGCTGAAGTCTGGTTTAAAGATAAAAACCCGTATAAAGAGGGAGCTGAGGCCTTGAAGTGGACCATCAACAGCACCTGGACAACAGACTGAAAAGACATACAGGTCACCTTGTCATATTGTCCACTATAGGGAGATGTATTTCTATTTAAAGTATGGTAATTATTTCTAAATGTTTGCCTCTACAATTTTGCAAATGTTACAGAACAGGAAGCAGAAGCAATAAACAATGGAAGACAAGAAAGAAGTTTATTGATCCAACTCATTTCAAACCCTACTGATCCTTCTTGGGCCATAGCTCAGTGATAAAGCATCTGCTATTCTTGTGGAAGGTCCCACATTCAATCCCCAGCATCTCCAGGCAGGGCTAGGAGAAACTCCCTGTCTGAAACTCTGGACAGCTGCTGCCAGTCAGTGTAGACAATACTGAGATAGATGAGCCAATGATGTGATTCACTATATGGTAGCTTCAGGGAAATACAGAGAACAGTGGTTCAGAAGCTGATATGTGCTACTTCTTGTATTTCTTATGCTTCTTCCAGTTCTTCTTGGTGCTCTGGGCAGATTTAATGCAAATCTGTGTCCTTTTCCTTTTTTTGGTGATGTGTAAGTGTCCACCTTAATCTATTTAGCCTGCTGATGCCAAGCAGAATTCAGAGTCAGCTCTTGTTTGCAGTGGCCTTTGAACTCCTCCTTCCTAACAAACACCGTCAAAACCCACCTGAACAGGTTTTTAGGAAGGCTTCTCCCCCCAGCCTCCAGTTTTATTGTAATGAATTAGCCATTTGCTAATTTAATTGCACTGCATTTAACAGTTTAATGCTGGCCATCATGCTGCAACTTGGCAAAATATCAGTGCTATGGATTTTAAATTAATAAAATAAAGAATGGTTTGGGATATGTCTGAAAAACAAAAATGAAAGACAAGATTCTTCTCAGGAAGTTGCTGGTTGTCCTAAAAATGAGGCCTGTGCCTACGATTCTGTACTGAATTTTTCTAATTGCAGAAGTGGCTTGCTGGGTGAGCAGGGCTGCTATACCAGCTTCCCAGCAGGTGGGTCACTGTTGCTTACCGGGAGGGAGAGAGGAAGTGGTGGGGAGGTCCATGTGGTGCATTTGCAGCATGCCGACTTCTCCACTGCCTCACCCCACTCCCTATCCCTCCCAGTAAGCAACAGCAACTTTCCTGATGGAAAGCTTGCATAACGGTTCTGCACCACTCAGTCAGTGGCTTCTGGTCTCATGGTACTTTTGCTATGTGCCTTGAGTATGCCAGTGAGAAATTAAGCAGAGCTTGGAAAAGTTACTTTTTTGGACTACAACTCCCATCAGCCCCAGCCAGCATGGCCACTGGATTGGGCTGATGGGAGTTGTAGTTCAAAAAAGTAACTTTTCCAAGCTCTGGAAATTAGGATATAAATCTGACTCATAATTGGACTAACCATATTTGTTTTTAGGCCTCTTCTGAGGCCCCATTCAGATGCTCTTGTAAAGACGTATCTTTTTGTCCAGTCTTTCTCTGACCCATACGATTGGATCCTCTTAATATTGAATTCCTGTTTTTTTTAATAATATCTATGAAGCTCACTGGGTGACCTTGGGCCAGTCACTGCCCCTCAGCCTCATGAAAATCCTATTCATAGGGTCGCCATAAGTCGGAATCGACTTGAAGGCAGTACATTTACATTTTTTTATAATATATATAGATATATATTATTATTATTATTTAAATTTATATACCACCCGATTAGCAATAGCTCTCTGGGCGGTGAACATAAAATAGCATAAAAATACAATGAATAACAAAATAATACTAAAATACAATCAACAATCCAATCCAATAAACATTTTTAAAATATATAAACCTCTCTCTCTCTCTGTAGTACTGGTTGTAGCTATGATATACTTTTTAAAATATGAAGCAGTTTAGAAGTATTTGTAAATAAATAAATCCTTTGAAATCTTAAGCAGAATGATCCTCGTCGTGATGCAGCCGTGGGGAAGCAGCTTGCATGCTTCCCAGAGGCATCTGGCTGGGCCAGGATGCTGGGCGAGATGGGCCTTTGGCCTGATCCAGCAGGGCTCATCTTATGTTTTTAGGAAGGTCATCTGCCTTGGTGCAGCCAAGCCAATAGATGCCACTTTCTAGTGGCAATTACTGTGAGACTGGTGGCCCAACGTTTAACCAGCTGCATGCATGACCCTTTGGGCTGCGTCAGATGAGACTCTCTCCATGCAGCTGAATCCTTGTAGAGGGTTTTGGTGTGTTTGGATCAAGTCTGTGAGTATTTGTGTTTAAGAGATCTTTGGAAACTCGGTAGAATTGCAAGGAATGGGAATCCACCCCATGGATTGCATCCCCCTGCCAGGTGCCTTCTGCTGCTGCTCACTACTTCTGCAGCCTGGTGTCTCTCCATGGCTTCTGCCTCTTTGTGGGGCACCATTGCCTTGATGACTGCACTGTACGATGGGCACTACCATGCTTATTCTTTAGCCCCTCCCCTTATTCTTAGCCCCTCCAGACTGTGCTTTCAGTGGGGGGGGGAGGTGTATTCTGCAAAATGTCATTGATACAATGATAGTACATTAGTGGTGGCTTTATGCCCACCCCAAAACTTTTGCAGGAGCAAACTGAATCGAATGCAGGAACATGTATAACTGCCCCGATAGCGTGAACACAAATAATCAAGAAGGCACAATACAACAGACATCCAGAGGAGGCCATAGTAATTTTAGTTTTACTTTTTGCTTTTTTAAAAAAAAAAAGCATATTGTGGTTTATTGAATTTGACGCCTGTTATTTTTGTCTTATTGTTTTACTTGAATTTATGCTACTTTGGGATCTTTGTCTAAAAAACGGCATAACAATAACTTTAACTAAGTAATGTTTTTTTCTGCTGTGTTCTTGAAGGGCTGCTTTCTCCTGACTTAGACTACTGCTGTTTTATTCTGTGTATTTTATGCATTTTGCTCTCATAGGCTTTCGGCCTGATAGATTCAGGATGCATCTGAATAACAACAAATGGGACCTGCAACAATATGTTGCAGTATGGAGTGCTTCTGTTCAGGATACTCCATTCCATGTTACATACCTTCTCGTTTTTTGCCCCACTCTGCAACACTGAGCCAGCATTCTATGGCTACTGAAAATGCCCAGCCCTTGTTGGCTTGTTTTGAATTTCCTCTCTTTATGCTTTACTTTCCAAAGGTACATACTATTCTTCTGCAAACGTTGTGGCTCCCCTGAGCTAACCGATACATTCCCCCTTGTTTATGGGTGGTGCTGTTTTAGCTATGTAAGGACCAGTTCACTATGAATATATAGCAATGACAATAAGAGTCTTCTCAACAGCTCTGCATGCATAGTACAATTCTCAGGATGTCAGCAGAATCCTGCAGAAAATGAAAGATGCTACAGAAAACTAAAGGGAGAAGCTATGGAGCAGTGGAGCATAGGGTAAGAGTTGGTGGGTGCTTCCAGAGAGCCTGTTTATTGAGCATTTGTTCTGATTTGTTTGCAGGGAGATAAGATGGCACTGGCTTTTTATTGAAAATAATTTTTAATAGAAAATTTAACAAAGGAGGAAAAAGAAAAAGAGAGAAACACACACCATCATCTCACATTAAGTGCTTAGCCATCAGTGCATCCATCTTAAATTAAACATATAAGTCGATAGTCAACTTGGATGACTGTAAAAGAGGCAGATTCATGGAGGATAAGGCTATCAATAGCTACTAGCCATTATGGCTGTGCTCTGCCTCCATGGTCGGATGCAGTATGCAATTGCCGGAAATTGCAGGAAGGGAAAGTGCTCCCGCACTCAGGTCCTGCTTGCAGGCTTCCCATGGACATCTGGTTGGCCACTGTGAGAACAGCATGCTGGACTAGATGGGCCACTGGCCTGATCCAGCAGGCTCTTCTTCTGTTGTTATATTCTTATGGTATAAGCCAGTGTTTCACAACTAGTGGGCCACCAGATGTTGTTGGACCACAATTCCCATCTTTCCTGACCATTGGCAATGCTGGCTGAGGCTGATGGGAGTTGTGGTCCAACAACACCTGGTGGCCCACTAGTTGGGAAAGGCTGGTATAAGCCCTCTAGATGTCCAAACAGGAGATTGATGTTTATAGGAAATATGTTCAAATGTAGCAAGGGCGATGAGGTCCTCAGACCGTTGCATAATAGACAGTGGGTGTTTATCCTTCCAGGCTCAAAGCATAGGTTTCTTAGCAACCATAAGGGCTTGCAAAAGCCACTTTTGTTGTCCTGCCAATAATCCCCATACTATAGGAATATAGTTTAAAAGTGGCTTTTTAATGAGCATTAGTTCTCATTCGTTTGCAGGGAGGTTAGACGACATTGTGTCAAAGCAAGTGTTATCCTACACCTTCCAGTGCATTTTCCCATCTTATTGCAAAAAGTTGTACCTTTGGGGGAAGTGGGATTGTTGCACAAGACCTCCCCATCAACTGTAATGTGCAACCTGAATTGGCTGGTATGTGACTAAATCCCACCCCCAATAGTGATTGTCTGGAAGCACCCGGAGGGTGCATTTGTTGTTATGTGCCTTCCAGTTGATTATGACTTATGGCAACCCTACAAATCAGCGCCCTCCAATAACATCTGTTATAAACCACCCTGTTCAGATCTTGTAAGTTCAAGTCTGTGGCTTTCTTTATGGAATCAATCCATCTCTTGTTTGGTCTTCCTCTAGACTTTATTATATGTTCTGCTCTTCCTTCAGAACAGGAGTAGGGAAACTTTTCCAGCTCAAGGGCCATATTCCCTTCTGGGCAACCTTATGGGGTCCACATGCCAGTGGAAGGCGGGGCTAGCAGCAAAAATAGATGGAGCAAAGAATGAAAATGTGTTGTACAGTAGCCTAGTTTCTTCACACTTACACATCCCTCTCTAACCTCCATCAAATGAGCAAGAGTGCATTATGAGGGTTTAAAGATACATTCCAGCTAGGCTGGAACACTCAAGGAGGGTATAAAGCCAGACTAGTGAGAGGTGTGGCCTGCAGAAAATCCCGAGGGCCAGGCAGAGAGGCCTTGGAGGCCACATTTGGCGCCCAACATAAGGTTCCCCATCCGTGCTTTATAAAGTTCCATGTGGCTTACTTGAAGCTCCCAGTAGCACCAAACAATTCAGGCTGCATATACACCATACATTTAAAGCACATCGTCCCCGCCAAAGAATCCTGTAAACTGTAGTTTGTTTAGGGTGCTGGGAACTATAGCTTTATGAGGTCTAACAGTTTCCATGATTCTTTGGAGGGGGGAATGTGTTTTAAATGTATGGTATCTATGCAGCCATACTGATCAGGTTCATGCTTGTTTAACTTTACAATATCACAGTTCCCATCAAATTTACTGGGCTCACGTCTCCTGTTTGAATCTGGTTACCACCCTGGAAATTAAGTAATGGTGCCACTGAGTCAGGGATATCATAAACACACATAAACCAGTGTGAGAACTAGTGTAGTGTTGGTTAGAGTGTCAGACTGGGACCTGGGAGGCCAGGGTTCAAATCCCTGCCAGGAAGCTCACTGGGTGACCTTGTGCCAGTCACTGTCTCTCAGCCTAACCTACCTCGCAGGGTTCTTGTGAGGATAAAATTGGAGGAGGGGGATCCATGTTTCTACACCACTTTGAGCACCTTGGAGGAAAGGTGTGATGTAAATGTAATAAATAAATAATAAACTCTCATAAGGTGGGGTGATGAAGTTTTACATGTTTGCATCTCCTCTTCTGTGAACAGAAAAGTGACGTGTTTTTGGAAGAGGAGCTGCAGTAAGGCACAGGTTCCACTGCTAACATCACATTGTTCATGTTAGTAGACCACCTACACGAATGGTTATTTGTGCAAATAAAAATACATTAAACAGTGTTCACTCAGAGCCAATTTAAACAGTTCAGCAAAGCAAATGGTACTGGCTGTTCCACTGCAAAATGCACTTGAAGCACCCTTCACACCAAAATCTTTATGGATAGGGAAAGCTAACACACTAAAAATGAGTCTAGGCTACCAAGTCTTCCTGCTGACATAATTAATTTTCCATGTGCAATGAGGCTGTGATGTGGGGGGGTACCTTCAGGCATGTGAACTCTGACATGCAGTCTGAGGTGTCACGAGGAGAGTCCCACATGCCCTTCCTGAAAACTTACATTGGCTCTCAACTGAACCCTGGCATCTGTGGCTCAGTGCACTTGAAGCTTTTCTGATGTTACCATTCATTATAGCAATGCACAATGAACTCAGTGTTTTGCAGTATGTTATGGGAGTTTTAATATGCTTCTAAACAGTGTACAGTCTCTTGCAGTGTCTTGGCTGAGCTCAGCTTCTTCAAATTGCTTTCTTGGGTGAGAAAGCATTTCAAACTAAACTTTTATAATAAAAGGGGAAACTTCACTGTAAAGTACGGAAACCCATGTGTTTCGTGGTACATAGAGATCTGTTATGATTCTTATCTTCACAAGCACATGAAAAAATAGCGCCTTGTCCTCAACCTCCTTAAAAAAGTTATTTAATAAAGAACTTGAAACCATTATCAATATTTACAAAAGAAATGCTCAAGAGCTGAGTTATGTGTTTTGAAATTCGTAGAAGGCCACAGCCATTGAAGCAACAACGATAGGAAGTATAGCTGACATTTTTCAAATATAAAAACCAGATGATGGAAAGTTTAATTTCTGTGAATTTGAAGCAGTAGCACAGCAGGCTACGCAAACCATGTGGGAATACTGGCTACCCAGCAGGGTGCCCAAAGTGAAGAATGTCCTTAGCATTTCTGGGGAAAAAAGTTCAAATCATTCAAGCAATTCCTCCGGTTTAAATTACAGATCAACTAGCTCTTTTCTCTGGAATTGACATTCTTTGTTCACTCACTTTTTATGACTAATCCACACAATGCCATTGACAAATTGTTGCAATGTAGCATTTTCTATACTGTACTCCCCTGTGTTTCAGATCTGATTGATAACATTTCAATGATTTTGAGCACCAGCCTGTCCAGTGTGGATTAGCAGAATTCTATTGAGATTTTCCAGATCCCCTGTGTCATTAATTAAAAGCTTCTTGTTTGCAGGTTTGTCTGTTTTATTGCTTCCTGCTGGGTGTGGGTATACAGTTAGCAATGACTAGTCTGCTAGCTGCTTGTCCTTTGAATTGCCTTTTTGTTGACAACTGGGATTGTCAACATTCGTAACATTTCAGATTTTACTATAACATCTTTTTATTGCAGGACATAAGAAATTTTCATGGCTTCTGTCCACAAAAAGCAGTGTTATTTCCAAAACGAAGGACTAATAAGATAGGAAAAAGTGATATTGAAAATTTGCATCTTGATTAAAAATGATGCAGTGGTCTCATGAGGTTTACTCTATGTACACCGTGTGTTGTCACATGGCAATTTTCACCACAGCACTGCAGACATGAAAGGATGGGGATCTGTAATAGTAAGGAAAGACAGGGATCACCAAGGCTGAGCCGTTTTCAGTGCAAATGATCCATCTTAAAACACAGGAAGTAAAAAGAAGCAGGTAACATTGAGAACACTCCCTAGTGTAATTTTCTGTCTGAGGAGTTACCCACAACCAGTGGTGGCTGTTGGCTCCATGTTAGTGTGGCACAGGAATTCGCTCTGGGGTTTAGTCTGAAAGTTTGGACTAAAACCTGAAGTGAATTCCACTGCTCCACTGACATGGAGCCACCAGCCACGACTGCTCACAGCTCTGCTTCAATAGCTATCTGTGGAGTGGCAGAGCTTATCTGACATCCCATCACTGGCATTGCTGTGACTTACTGGGAGAGGGGGAAATGAGGTGGCAGGGAGGTCAGCTTGGTGGAAATGCACAGGCAGAGCCAACCTGGCATTTCTCATGGGGCATTTCCACCTCACCAACACACTTCTGCCTCTCACCTCCCCCCTCTCCCTCCCAGTAAGCTACAGTGGCAGGAGGTCAGGTAAGCACCACCATCCCAACCCACTCACCACTACTGCATCTGCTCTACAGAGGAGAAATTAGGAACAGGGGATCCCCACTCAGAAAGATTTTAAGGCAGCTAGAAACAGTGACTATGGATGGAGGTGAATTTTGCATTTTAAACTGAACTGTCCTAATTTGTAGTTCCGAGATTTGGGAACAATAATCTTGCACACTTCTCTGAATTCTATGATGTAGGTGGTTTTTTTTTTAAGTATAAAATTTATATTTTATGGGACAAATGTGTAGAAAGATGTATGTTTAGGAGGCAAATGCATACAGAATGTATCTTTTAGGGGAAAGGGCATATCAGAATGCATACTATTTAAATGCAACATTTTTGTCTAGTTTTTAGATACAGAGTAAATGGGATAGAACAGAATGTACGTGAACCTGGCATAGAACAGATCTCCATCCCTACCTCCAACACTTGTGATTTCGGACGGCAGCTCAGTCGTGCGCCCTTTGCCTTCCATAAAGAAGGTCCCAGGCTCAATACCTGCTGTCTCCAGCTAAAGGATTGGTGATGGGAAAGACCTCTATTAGGGAGCTGTTTCCAGCAGAGTAGACTACAATACTTGGTTCAATAGACAAATAGTCTGACTTGGTATAAAGCACCTTCCTATGAAGCACTGGAGATTCATCACCTTCCAAGTGGAAGATGCTGAGATTAAAAGCATGGAGGGGTGACAGTGGGAGAATTAAAAAGTTAAATATATATTCACTTGTAAATGCACAAAGGCCAGAGTGTTTTAAATTATCTTTTCCCATCGCTGTGCTGTCTTTAAAAATGGTTGTTTTCCTAACATCTCTCACATCTTTCATGGATTCCCAGAGATCGTCCTTGAAAATGACCTGTTGGTTAAAAATATAATCATAAATCTTGGTGGGAAAACAATGGTTTGAATGATCATGGTCATTACTGCCTTTCCGCTCTTGATGCCTGTGAACGTGAATAAGTGGGAAGAAGAGAAAACTAGCATTGATAAGGTTACAGAAAGAATCTATCTTTTAGCTGTATAACATTGTTTGGGTGGAGGACGGTAACATTGTGTGCTGGCAAGGCATACAGCAAATGGTAGGAATGCATGTGGAAATATGGGTAACACGGATGGGGAAGGGCCGTAGCTCAGTTAAAGAGCATCTGCTTGCATGCAGAAGTCCCAGGTTCAATCCCTGCCATCTCCAAGTAGCACTGGGACAGAGCCTCGATCTAAAATCCTGCAGAGCTCCTTCCCATCAGTGTAGACAACACTGAGCTAGATGGACTAAGTCTGACTCAGTATAAGGCTGTGAACACACTAGTTGCCTACACCAAAGCCAGAGCTTGGAAGTAACTCATTATTTTTAACGAGTTACTTTTAATTCGTTACAATTTTAAATAACGAGTGGGTAATTCCATTACATTTGGCAAGTAATGGAACGAATAGTAATTTCCCTACTTTTCAGCTTCAACTTTAACGTTTCCACGTTAGGTTGGACGTTACTTGGGGGCGGAAACAAGGGGAAGTCAGCTCCTGGCTGTGATTGGTTAACACAAGACATGTGCCTCACACTGATTGGACCTCTGCGCAGACTGTCTCTTCCCTCATGATCTGTGTTAGGAGGCACGAGGGAAGAGATGAATAGGCAGGGGGAGCCTGCTAGCGTCTGACTCTGAGAGGAAAAAATGGACGCCGGAGGAAAAAGCCAGGGCAAGGACAACAACGGAGGAGAAGGCTGCAGCAGAATGGCGAAGAGCTGTGGAGGTGAGTGACGATGATTTGTGTGTGTGTGTGCCCCGGTGTGTGTGTTTTCGGCTGGATTCTCTGGTTTTGGGGGGGGCTCCGGCTCTCTGGCTACCACCCCTTACTCTCTGGACTCTCCGCTTCAATTTAAAAAAAAATTAAGTTTCTAGGTGGTCTAATTCCCGAGATATACACCAAAACGTAAACCCCCCGTGCACAACTTTTTTTTAAACAGATCATGCTCTAGCTACAACTCCCATCAGCCCAATCCAGTGGCCATGCTGGCTGGGGCTGATGGGAGTTGTAGTTTAAAGTAACTTTTCAAAGCTCTGGCTGCAACCCCGCCCTTTCATGATTGTGAGTAAAGTGCAGACTTGTGTTTGTGTTGTAAATCTCTCTCCCTCCAACCCTATTTTTAAAGAAATTAGGCAGGGTTTATCACAGTTTTTATTATGTAGGAAACTAATACTCATTTTTTTTAAAAATGAATGAAGTTTATTTATTTATTTTTATTATTTTATTTATATCCCACCCTTCCTCCCAGTAGGAGCCCAGGGCAGCAAACAAAAGCACTAAAAACACTTTAAAAATCATAAAAACAGACTTTAAAATATATTAAAACAAAACATCTTTAAAAACATTTTTAAAAGCTTTAAAAACATTTTTTTTAAGAAAAAGTTTAAAAACATATTAAAAAGCAATTTCAACACAGACGCAGACTGGGATAAGCTCTCAACTTAAAGGACTTGTTAAAAGAACAAGTTCCTTATCACTTGAGGCTGCAGTTTTCCCTGGTTGAGTAAGCCCCATTGAATACATTGGGACTTGCTTCTGAGTAAACAAACATAGGATTGCACTATAAATATCTTTACACGTTATATAAATAAACATATTTGATAGTCATGCTTATATAAATATTTTCATAGAATCATAGAATAGTAGAGTTGGAAGGGGCCTATAAGGCCATCAAGTCCAACCCCCTGCTCAATGCAGGAATCCAAATCAAAGCATTCCCGACAGATGGCTGTCCAGCTGCCTCTTGAATGCCTCCAGTGTCGGAGATCCCACTACCTCTCTAGTAATTAGTTCCATTGTTGTATGGCTCTAACAGTTAGGAAGTTTTTCCTGATGTCCAGTCGAAATCTGGCTTCTTGCAACTTGAGCCCATTATTCTGTGTCCTGCACTCTGGGATCATTGAGAAGAGATCCCGGCCCTCCTCTGTGTGGCAACCTTTCAAGTACTTGAAGATTGCTATCATATCTCCCCTCAGTCTTCTCTTCTCCAGGTTAAATATGCCCAGTTCCTTCAGTCTCTCCTCATAGGGCGTTGTTTCCAGTCCCCTGATCATCCTTGTTGCCCTCTTTTGAACCTGTTCCAGTTTGTCTGCATCCTTCTTGAAGTGCAGAGACCAGAACTGGACACAGCACTCAAGATGAGGCCTAACCAGTGCTGAATAGAGGGGAACTAATACTTCACATGATTTGGAAACTATACTTCTGTTAATGCAGCCTGATATAGCATTTGCCTTTTTTGCAGCCACATCACACTGTTGGCTCATATTCAGCTTGTGATCAACAACAATTCCAAGATCCTTCTTGCATGTCGTACTGCTGAGCCAAGTATCCCCCATCTTATAACTGTGCATTTGGTTTCTTTTTCCTAAGTGTAGAACTTTTACTTCCACCCAGTTTTGTCATGCTGTGTCCCTATAAGTATCCAATTGCATACTATGGTTGTACAATACTTCCTTTACATTTTAAGTATGCCTTGGGGTAGTCATGGTTCTCCATTGTTTTCATCCTGAGGGGCAGATAGGCTGAGAAATGGTGAGTAGCCCATGGTCACCCACTACATTTTATAGCTTATTTTCATTTTGAAAAATTAATTAAAACAATTTACATGCAGGCAAAATTTATTAAGCGGATTCACACAATATGTGTAAAGCACATCCAACTCGCATTTAAAGCGCATGACTTCCCCTAAAGAATTCTGGGAAGTGTCATTTCCCCCTCACAGTTATAGTTCTCACCACTCTTAACAAACTGCAGTTCCCATGATTCTGTGGTGGGATTCATGTGCTTCAAATGGGTGTTGAATGTGCTTTAAAGGAATGGTGTGGATCTGCCCTAGGTATGATGTTCATTCAAGAGTGAATTGAAAAGAACAATTTTAAAAGATACTTCTTACTCTTACTCATTTTTCAGACCTCTTTCTGAAGTAAAGGGTCAAATCTGTAAAAACATTTGGAGCAGCCACATTAAAAGATAAGGGCAGGGTATTCCAGGCAGGGGGTTGCCAACCCTGCTTGGATATGGATGTCTTTGCAGAAGAACCCTAGTCAAGGTTTACCAACAGCACAGTCCAAACTATATCTACTTAGAAGTCAGTCCTGTTGAGTTCTATGGGGCTTAATCCCTTAGTAAGTGTGTTTAGAATTGCAGCCTTCAGGAGCCTCCATCTTTACTCCCCAAAGCTCCCATCTAACATCTCCACAACACTAGGCTCCTTTGTCTCTGCTGTGGCCTTCTGGTGACTGCCCTAGCCTGAAGGCACTTAACCCTTCATGCTGAAAGCAAGTAGGCTAGATTAAATGTTCCCTACCCAGGCTCATATATATAAAATATAAACGGCATTTTGTCAAAAGTATTTTTGTCTACATTTTATACCTCATCCTTGGTTTTCCAAGCTTGGCATGGAATGCTTCTCATACAGAATTAATTTGAAATGCTGCATATTTATTATCATAATCATCATATTCAAAATAAAAAATATATGTACCGCCTTCAAGTTGATTCCAACTTATGGTGACCCTATGAATAGGGTTTTCATGAGGCTGAGAGGCAGTGACTGGCCCAAGGTCACTCAGTGAGCTTCATGGCTATGTGGGGATTTGAACCCTAGTCTCATTTTGTTCTCACAACAACCCTGTGAGATAGTAGGTTAGACTGGCCCAGGCAGGGTTATTTAGTGAGCAAAAATGATGCAAATAGGATCTCTTTTAATTGTGCTATCGACCTGCTTACTTCCACTCTGACTGGGGGATCTTGCAGCATGGGGAAGAGATGGGGGCACATCACAGCTGAAGTTCACCCATATAGGAGCATTATCTCTTGTTTATTACAGAGACGCCTATTGCAGGTTTTGCTGCTGAGAGCAGCAGTCAGTTAGTGCGGCCACTTGAGTCACAGCTTGTTGATCCTGAGGAGGCAAAACTAGAAAGTGAGGTTCAGAAAGGAGGCCCTGTGCACGAGGAGGAGGAGGGCATGAAGCAGTGCCAGTTGCCCACAGCCACATCTGCAGAACAGCAAGTACCATGGTTTGGCTTTGAGAAAGCTTGTACATTTGTGAGCCAGAGTGGGAAAAATGTTGTTGTATGATGCAATTACTGCCTTCCAAGGATCAAAAATCTGAGATCAGCTGTTTCCCCCTCATCCAATGTGTAGAAACATTTTGAGGTAAGCCTTTGTCATGCTGGTCCTCAAAGAGTGTCCATTGTCTATTTATGTTTAAATTGTGAAGTTCCTCTTCCATTTTTTCTTGGATTCATGCTTTGTTCTTCTTCCTCAGAGGGCACACCCTGAGAAGCTGAAAGCAATTGAAGAAGCAATAAAGGCAAGGAGACGTGGCCTTCCTGAACCAATGCATGACACCCCTCCTCCCAAAATGCTGAAGCAGCAGCAGACAACCCTTGAGAGGTGGGGATCTGGCAGGGATCTGCTTCTTCTGGCAGCCTGCGTACACCCTCGCTTCAAACTAG
The DNA here is from genome assembly GCF_030035675.1 of Rhineura floridana. Classification (NCBI taxonomy): domain Eukaryota; kingdom Metazoa; phylum Chordata; class Lepidosauria; order Squamata; family Rhineuridae; genus Rhineura; species Rhineura floridana. The sequence continues at coordinate 177,463,209 of NC_084483.1, forward strand.
ATCGGCTGGAATCGTGTCAGGCCACCACCCATACCAACAAGTAAGAACATTAGGGAAGCCCTTTGGGTGGATTACTCCAAGGGAAATGTTGTCTCAAGGGAGGCATCAGAGGGCTTAAGGTGGTAGGCAGGGGCTGGTCCTTTTCTTCCTGGGGCTCCTCATCACAACCTTGGGTTGCTGCAGGTAATCCTTAAGGGTCTGCTGTGCTGCCCCATGAGTGTGGTGACTTGGTCACCTTCCTACCTTCCATGTCATCATCCACAGGCTCAGGCTGGACCCTGAACCAGGGGACATGACAAGCATCAGGAAATGAAGAGCAGATGATGGTTTCCTAACATATATGTGTTAACATATCCTCTCTCTTTCTTATATACACAATGGAAGCCTTGTTGAAAGCTGAAATAAAGATGGGTGTACTTAATGAGGACAGTGATCAGTCTTCAGATAAAGACCAGGAAGGAGATGACTTAGAAGATGACTTCTTTAACTTTCTGCCCCAGGGCAAGAAGTCAGCAGTGGACACTGCTGAGGAGGAACTGGTGAGGTACCTGAGGTCTCCCAGCAGGGAAGTGTCATCACTCCATGGCTTTCCACGTGTGCTGCAGTGTTTTTTGCAGCACAACACAGGCATGCCTTCAAGCGCCGCAGTAGAACGCCTGTTCAGTACTGGTGGCAACGTAATGACTGTAAAAAGACATTCCTTGTCTGACATGCTCTTTGAGCATCTTGTTCTTTTGAGACATAACACAAACATATTATAAAAGCATTTCAAGTGTAACATTTGATTTCAAGAGTTGGGGTATCTTCATTGCTTGGGGGGATGTGAGATTCTGTTATGTCATTATGTTAATCTTATGGATAATTTTTTTTATTCTACTACCCCCTGTGTGTGTGTGTTTATTTTTAATATTGTTTTAGGCTTCTTAGATGTGCAGCAGCCAAGGCCAGCACCTTGTAGGAGTTTTTTAAAAAAAGTAACTGAAATGTAATTGTAGTGATTACTTTTGAGAAAAAGTAAAGTAATCAGTTACTTTCAGAGCGATTGTAATTGTAACGGTAATTACTACTTTTGGGGGCCATGTAACTGTAATTTATTACTTTTTAAAAGTAATCTTCCAAGCTCTGACCAAAGCGCTTCCATTAGCCACACGAAGCTGAGGATAGAAACACACTCCCTGTTCTGCCGGTTCCAGTGAATTTCCATCACTGTCTTCTGAAGATGGAGGCACCCAATGCTAGTCAAACCCAGCCACTTTTTACTGTAAAACCTGGTGGGAGCGGCTGGAGTGTTTCTTTCTTTCTTTGTTTAAAATCAGCTTCAAAGAGATTTTGCAACTGTTTGGCAGATCAACCCATTCCCCCTCCAGGTCACTTTGATCTGGCGACTAGTATGTTTACTGCCTGAATTAGAATAATAATTTTGAAAATTCAAGCTGATCCTGCCAGGTTTTACAGTAAAAATGGGTGGGGTTTGACTAGCGTCATGTGCCCCCATTTTCAGAAGAGAGAGATGGAGATGCACTGGAACTGGCAGAACAGCGAGTTTGTTTCTACTCTAATACAGCCTTCTATGTTCCTATGGGCTATAACTTAGTAGGTGGGCAAATGGGAATGCCAGTTTCCCCAGGCAGCCACCTCAGGCCGCTGATTTGGGGCAGCAAATGGTTAGTAATATTATTGTATTATTACTGCCAGTGAAAGGGAGAAGCGCTTGTGGGAGTTCCAGCCTCAGATGCCAAAATAACCAAACCATACTTGGGCACCAAGCAAATCTGCACCATTAGATGTTCCATGTCAAGTAGTTACATGTCTTGAGCCTGCCCTGCCCAGTCAGATTTTTTCTGCACCTCCTTTGGCTCCTGCTTCTTCTCACTCTCCTCTGTTAGGAGCTTCTCCTTCCTCTATTCCTGTGTTGCCTGATGGGAGTTGTAGTCCAAAACATCTGGAGGGCACTGGGTTGGGGAAGGCTGGTTGAGCCAGTCCTGTCCCAGTTCCCACTCACCTCGTTTCCTGCTTCTATCACCCCTCCACCCTCTGCCTTGGCCATGTGCCCCTGCTCTGTTCTTCACCGCAGCCTCCTGCCATCTCTCCCTCCGCCTCTGAGTCCGCTCAGCTATAACCAATCCTACAGCCATGCCTCCACACACCTTTCCATGGAAATTGATCTAAGGACTAAATCTGTGCCTAATCTTTTCAACTTGAGAAAACCTTCAAATATATCCCTGCTTATATCAGAGATCAATATATTGATATGTTATAATATATGAAGATTCAGAGATTACATTAGGAAATAATTACCTGCTCCTCAAAATCCTGTATCCAGATGGTAGCTACGCTACTGGTTGATTGACTTTAGCCTTTTGCAAGTGCTATGTTCCCTCATGTGGCAAGGGAGGGCTGGAACGAGCACATTAGCTCTGCCCCATCGGCATTGCCATCACCCTCCACAAGTTGTAGGGACAGCTTTTGAAGTGGGGAGTGTTTTCTGCTCATGTAGGTCCCCTGTGTGATTTAGAACTCTGCTCTTCCAGGATTGCTTGTAAATCATGCAAGACACTTACACACAGAGAGCAGCCTCATGTGGAGGGCTGTGGGAGCTGCAATGGTGCTACAAGGTGGGGCGGATCAGGGAGCATGCCCTGTCTCCCCCCCCGCCATGGTCAGAGGCAGTGTGTTTCTGAATACCAGCTGCAGCAGGGGAGAACAACAGCTCTACTGGCTACTGGTCTGTTTCCAAACACAATCCCAAGCACTGGTTATGACCGATAAAGCCCTATATGGCTCAGGTCCAGGCTCTCTGAAGGATCATATCTTCCCATATGAGTCTGTCTGAGCCCTGAGATCATCGGGAGGCCCTGCCAAATCCTGCCAAACTAATCTCTTTTTTTGATTGGGTAACCGCCCTCGTAGACTGTGGGAATGCTGTGGACATAATATATCTCAACTTCAGCAAAGCTTTTGACAAAGTGCCCCATGATATTCTGATTAGCAAGCTAGCTAAGTGTGGGCTGGAGGGAAGAACTATCAGGTGGATCCACAGTTGGCTCCAGAATTGTACTCAAAGAGTGCTTATCAATGGTTCCTTCTCAAACTGGGTGGAAGTAACGAGTGGGGTACCACAGGGCTCAGTCCTGGGCCCACTGCTCTTCAACATTTTTATTAATGACTTGGATGAGGAGGTACAGAGAATGCTTATCAAATTTGCAGATGATACAAAATTGGGGGGCATAGCTAATACAGTGGAAGACAGGAACAAAATTCAAAGGGACCTTGATAGGCTGGAGCATTGGGCTGAAAACAACAGAATGAAATTCAACAGGGATAATGCAAAGTTCTACACTTAGGAAAAAGAAACCAAATGCATAGTTTTAAGTTGGGGGATACTTGGCTCAGCAATACGACATGTGAGAAGGATCTTGGGATTGTCGTTGATCACAAGCAGAATATGAGCCAACAGTGTGATGTGGCTGCAAAAAAGGCAAATGCTGTATTAGGCTGCATTAACAGAAGTATAGTTTCCAAATTGCTTGAAGTATTAGTTCCCCTCTATTCAGCACTGGTTAGGCCTCATCTTGAATACTGCATCCAGTTCTGGTCTCCGCACTTCAAGAAGGATGCAGACAAACTGGAACAGATTCAGAGGAGGGCAACAAGGTTGATCAGGGGACTGGAAACCAAGCCCTATGAGAAGAGACTGAAAGAACTGGGTATGTTTAGCCCGGAGAAGAGAAGACTGAGGGGAGATATGATAGCACTGTTCAAGTACATGAAAGGTTGTCACACAGAGGAGGGCCGGGATCTCTTCTCAATCATCCCAGAGTGCAGGACACAGAATAATGGGCTCAAGTTGCAGGAAGCCAGATTTCTACTGGATATCAGGAAAAACTTCCTAACTGTTAATACGACAATGGAACCAATTACCTAGAGAGGTGGTGGGCTCTCCGACACTGGAGGCTTTCAAGAGGCAGCTGAACAGCCATCTGTCAGGAATGCTTTGATTTGGATTCCTTCACTGAGCAGGGGGTTGGACTTGATGGCCTTATAGGCCCCTTCCAACTCTACTATTCTATGATTCTATGATCCTATGAAGGGAGTTGTGTGCCCCCTGAAAAAGAGAGGACTTTGCATTTCAGCACTGTAGATAAATTTGCTCTCATATGAGGTAGTGGTGAGTACCAACTTGGATGGCGTTAAAAGAGGATTAGACACATTCAGGTAGGTTAAGGCTAATAATAGTTACTAGCCATGATGGCTAGGTTCTACCTCTACTGTCAGAGGCAGCATGCTTCTGAATACCAGTTGCTGGGAAATGCAGGAGGGGAGGGTGCTCTTGCACTCAAATTCTGCTTGTCAGCTTCGCACAGGCATCTGGTTGACCAGGAATAGGATCTGTGGACAGGATGCTGGACTAGATACGCCATTGGCCTGGTCCAGCAAGACTCTTCTTATGTGCTTATGTCCACATTATATATTTCCAAATATGTCAGTTTTTGCCTCTTGCCCCAGGCCACACAGCACATAGAGTTTCCTTAAGGGAAACTGGGGATGATTTGCTAGGTAGATGTGTTTTTCCTCTTAAATTACCAGCATAGAATATCCAGCACACATTTGCCACTCAGAGGAAGGCAGTTCTAAATTCTAATGCAAATAAACCTGGGTAGATTGGTCTATTGCAGCCTTCCTCAATCTGCTGCCCTCCAGATGGCTTGGACTACAACTCCGATCAGCCCCACCCCAGCCAGCGCAAGGCTGGAAGATAGGAGTTGCAGTACAAAACATCTGGAGAACACCAGATTGGGGAAGAGTTGTCTATTGGATGTTGGTGACAGAAAGACTTTTCATCTTGGAGAAAGACACCCTGACCCCCCAAATGCACCTTCACCTTAGAACTTGAAGTGGGGAGAGCCACTGCCAAGCTATCTGAATATCTGTGAACATACTAGTTGCTTCAAAAGCAGCAAGAATGTTTTTTCTGGTTGTGTTTTTAAGTGACTCTGCCCTTGGCTGGCCACACCTCTCTTCCCCACTGCTGACTTTAGACCTTTCAGGACCACCCACAGCAAAGTGTTGGGCCAATCACTGTCTCTTCCTTAGCCTGGAGCAAAGCATTTCCATTGGTCACACCTGGAAGGCAAAAGAGGTGGTCTACCAATCAGATGCGAAATCTCTCTGAAACATTAAAAAAAAAAAAAGCATTCCAGCTTCTCCCACCAGGTTTTAGAATAAAAAGGGTGAGTTTGACTAGCATTGTGAACCCCTCTTTTCAGAAAAGAGAGGTGGAGCCGCACTGGAATCAGCACAACAGTAAGTATGTCTCTGCCCTAAAAAGCAAAGGAATGGCGGGATATAAATCAAATAAATAAATAAATAAAAATTCAAGTACCTTTCTGTCACCAACATCCAAATAGACAAGTCTTCTCCGATCTGGTGCTCTCCAGATGTTTTGTATTAAAGCTCCCATCAGTTCCAGGGAAAATGTTCAGAGAACTTCACTATAAGGAAAACAATGGGGAAACACACTGGAAAATGTGGGATAACACTTGCTTTGATGCAACGTCATCTAAGCTCCCTGCAAACAAATTGGAATGAATGCTCATTAAAAAGCCAGCATCACCTAATCTCCCTGCAAACAAATCAGGAAGAATGCTCAATAATGAATGTCCCTCATGCTACAGAGGCCCAAATGTCCTCGCCTAGAAGTCAAGCATTTCATATTGTCAGTCCCTTCCGGCAGAAAGTCAGCAGGAATTCTCACTTTTGACGTTCAGGAAGACCTGTTTATGCCGACAAGCCTTTGCAGCTGTTTCATTTTCATTTTTTATTTTCCAGTCAGCTTAATGATTACCTGTATTTTTTAAAAACGGTGTTTTATATTTTAATGCTGTACACCACCCTGATATTTTATGATAAGGTGGTATAGAAAAACTTTTACAAATAAATTAAAAATAATAGACAGGTTGACTAGAAGAGCCCTCAGTGGTCTGATGGTACCTGCCCTGCCTATCCCACCAAAGTGATTTAGGAGGAAAAGGCACACAAATGTTCAGAGAACTGGAACATTACTTAGAGAGGCCAAGAAAAGATAAAAGGATTCCAGTGCTTGTACTTAATTCTTCTCAGTCCCATATGACTAATAGTGTGTGTGTGCATGCACACAGAGCCACATAGTAGTCCTTAAGCACACAGTGCAAAGGAATGAGTGGGAATGAATCTAATGGAATACAAAGCTGTTCTTTGACTGGGTTCTCTGTAGTATTTGCAGGGTGAGGCTCTCAATAAAGCAACTACCAGCTGCTGGCCTGAGGGGTTAATTAGCTTCACATACTGCTGCCAACTGAAGGGAGTGGTGTTATAAGAGCTGGGAGAGTTCAGTGGGAAGCATTAGAGGTCTGGGAAGAGAAAGAAGGCAATTTCTCCCAGAGGATGTGTCATTCCAAGGCTGAAAGTTTTTGGTTTATAAAGGTCTTTCGAGGGCAGTCAGTGCTTTAAGGACCAGCTTGCAAATAAAATTGTCTGCAAAGCCTACCCACTCTGTGATTACTTGAGAATGACCAAAAAACACACAAACCCTCACTCTGGGCATGCCCAGAGGCGATCTGCTCTTTACCCACCCAGTCTTAAGGCATCTCAGGCAATGCTAAGAAATGAACTCTGTGTTGTGGTCTGGTACACTGAAAATCTTAGAAAATCCAGGTTGGAGAGAGGTGGTGGCTAGTGGTCATTGGGACTGGTAGGGCAGAAGTCAGGGAGACCAGCAGTAGGTGGAGCCAGAGCCAATCACAGGAAGAGCCAACTCATTCTAGTTTTGTCCCCATCCTCTTCCTTGCTGAGTTCTATAGGGCAACACTGAGACTAAGGAGGAGGAAGCTGATAGGCAATGCCACCCCCAGGGGCTGGCCATAATGATGTCATGGGATGGACCCTAGTGATGACATTAAGCATGATACATTAAGCATCATCTATAGCTGCTTGGAGCATACCGCTCAAACAAACAAAATTCTCTGGTTGGAAATTAAGATAGAAATCTTAGCTAAATGAGGGTGTTCCCAGGTCCAGCTGAAGTGACAGGATCATTCCTTCTCACCTGCTTAGGAAGCCTGGGTAGGGAACATTTAATCTAGCCTATTTGCTTCTGGCAAGAAGGGTTTAAGTACCCTCAGGCCAGCCCACTCACCAGAAGGCCATTGTAGGAAGAAAGGAGCCTAGTGTTGTGGAGATGTTAGATGGCAGCACTCAGGAGTAAAGATGGATGCCCTGAAGGCTGAAATTCTAAACACACTTATTGAGGAACTAAGCCCCACAGGATTTACTTCTGACTAGATATGGTTGGTATTGTGCTGTTGGTGAGGCTTGACTAGGGAAGCTCTGCAAAGATATTCATATCAAAGCAGGGTTGGCAACCCCCTGTCGAGAATACCCCGTCTGCCTTTTAACGTGGCTGCTCCAAACTTTTTACAGACTTGACCCTTCACTGCAGAGAGAGGTTTGAGAAATGAGTAAGAGTTAAGAAGATTTTCTGCATACCCTGTGTGCTGCTATAAACTCACTCTGACAGCCAGCCCAATTCCAGTGAGTAATAACTGACAGAGAGAAAAAAAAAACATGGTTTTGTCTATGTTCACAGGCAGTAGCTTGGGAACAACAGCAGTTGAAACAACACTTCCCAGTATGTGAATGTTTCTTGAGCAAGAAACAAACCATCATGCAAACAGCAAGGTGCATCATCAGTGGGTTTAAGAGGGTTGAGCTGAGTGCATGGAACCACTCTTGTTGCTTCTATGGATATAAGGGAGTGAGGTCAGAGAGAAATGAAATAGAAAAAGAAAAACAAAAGACAGTGATGATTTCCTAAATGCAATACCACACCAACCACAACAAGATTCCTCTGAGTAAGGCAGATAACTCAGCATCCCTTAACCAGTCAGGGTTCCAAACCAAAAACCAAAACTAAAAAAAACCTGGCAGCCAGTCAGCCAAGGTCACAGAAATCCCCATGCAGCACAACCTCTTTAAAAGCTTTTAAAAAAATGTTTTTAACATTGTTTTGTTTAAATGTGTTTTCAGGTCTTTTTATGATGTTTTAAAGTGTTTTTAGCTCCTGCTGGGAGAAAGGGCGGGATATAGATAATTAATAATTAATAATAATAATAATAATAATAATAAAACAACGTGACCCAAGGGCTCCAGTTAGTGCAGAATTCTGCAGCATGATTACTGACATGAGTGAGACCCTGTTAGCATATAATACCTCTGTTCTAAAATCTGTACTGGCTATTGATTTCTGTCAGCTCTTCACTGAGACAGCAGTGTTGGTAGGGGTGCAGGCAGGGCTGGAGATTCCGTGGTAATTGCCAGGCCGTAAGTCCTCAGCCGGCAGCTTGGCTATAAATCTGCCAGGCTAGCAAGGAGGAAGCAAGATAAGGGTAGAGGCCGTTCAAAGCTTACGTGCCAAGCCAGAAATCCAGAAGAGATGTCAGTGAAGGTCCGGGTCTAGTTTGCTGAGAGATCAGTCCAAGTCAAGGTTCAGGGGATAGGAAGACCCACAGTGGTCACGCCTGACGTTGTAGTCAGCAACAAGCTGAAGCCAAGGTTTGACTTTTAAGGAGCAGGTTTGTCAGCAGGTGTGAGCCATCAGCGTTTTGGCCTTAAGTGGACAGGCCTGCCCCTCTTCTGCCTGATCTTCTGTTGTCTACATTCTGCAGGTGAGGGGGGAGTATCCTGTTCGCTGTCTGCGTCTGGCTGAAGGGCTTAAGCTGTGTCTGGGGTGCTCTGCATCTGAGGGGGAGAAGGAGCTGGGTTCTCAGGAGTTTCCTCCATTTCTCCTTCTGGGTCTGCTGCTGTTACTCCTGAGTCTGCTGCTGTTACTCCTGAGTCATCCTCATCTGATGAGTCCTCTGACGGGGCCATGACAATTTGCTACCAGGCCAAGCTCAAGGTGTGCTTTTGAGGCTAGACTCCTAGCAGGGGCACCCAAGGCAGAATGGTCAAAGTTGAGACACCAGACTAAGATGCATCCAGACTCAGAGGAAGGCAATGGTAAACTGTGATGCCCTTCCCTGGCTCTCCCTGTCAGGTTCCTACCTGCTCGTGGCTACTGCCTGTCACTAGGCACCACCAGGGACTCCACCAGTCCGGACTGTCCTTTTTTATGGTTTCTCTCCCCGCTCTAGCACAGATCTCAACAGACCCCCCTGCTAGGCAGCACCACCAGTCACGTCCTAATACCAGTATTCCCAGAGACTCAGAATACTTGTGGTGTTATTCTCTTCACCGCTGCCACCATTTGTTACAGTTTCCCTTCAGCCTTGGTCATTACCTTACCCTCCCTTCTGCTCTGTGAAACCCCAGCCAAGGATCAGGCCTTCGGTAAACCAAATTAAGTATTTATTAAATATAACAAAGATAACAAAGATAACAAGATTTCTTCATAAGGCACATAAGCATATGGTTTTATCTAATACTAATACGAACTCCACCCCCCTCCTTCTCCACACTCTCTTGGCAAACAACTCTCTAAAACCCACCAAAACAACCCACTCACTTTCATCACATCACATCCACCCAGATTCCACTGTCACTCTTCCTTTTATACGCTCAGCCATTTTAAACACTCAGCCAATCATCCAGCATTCTACTGCCCATTCACTCCCCCTCCTCTTTCACTCCACTTACCATGTATCTTCTATTCAAACAGCTCTTACCCTATTTACACTAATACAGGATCATCACATAAACCACCTCTGAATACCTCTTACAATGAAAACCCTATGAACAGAGTATCCAAAATGCAAAATGAGACAGTGCTGGAAGATGAGACCCCCAGGTCAGAAGGCACTCACCGAGCTACTGGGGAAGAACAAAGGACAAGTACGAGTAACGCTGTGACTAATGACGCAGCTGGGTCAAAGCCGAAAGGAAGCCCAGAGGTTGATGCACACAGATGCGAAAGAAGAGTCCTGTGTTGTACAACGCATACAATAGGAACATGGAATGTGAGAAGCATGAACCAGGGAAAGTTAGACATTGTCAAGCAAGAAATGGAATGTATCAATATTACAATACTTGGCGTGAGTGAATTAAAATGGACGGGAATTGGACATTTTCAATCAGGCAACTACAAAATATTTTATGCAGGAAATGAGACATTAAGAAGAAATGGGGTTGCTTTAATAGTGAGAAGTGATGTAGCAAAAGCAATTAGGAGCTACAACGCAAGGTCTGAGTGAGTGATATCAATGAGATTTAACGGGAAACCTATTAACATAACAATCATCCAGGTCTATGCTCCAACGGCAAAAATAGAGAACAGAGAAGAACTAGGAATTGTGGCGAAATGGGGCTTAGGAGATAGAAATGAAGTAGGAGAAAGACTTATTGAATTCTGTGAAGCCAATAATTTGTTTCATGCAAACACATTTTTTGAGCAACCAAAAAGATGACTGTACACGTGGACATCATCAGATGGTCAATACAGGTATCAAATCAATTATATAAGTGGTAACAGAAGATGAAGAAGTTGCATACTTCTGCGAAAACAAGACCAGGAGCAGACTGCGGTACAGATCATGAACTGGTCATATCGAAAATCAGAGTAAAGCTAAAGAAGAACAACAAAGCAATCATCATGCCAAAATACAATTTAAATAACATCCCAGAAGAATATAAAGATCAAAGGAACAGGTTTGAAGCTTTAAACTTAGTTGACAGAGAACCAGAACTATGGAGTGAAGTCAGAGACATTATCAGGGAAGACTGCAAAAAGACAATACCTCGAGTTATAAAGAGAGAAAGACCTCAATGGATGACTGAAGAAACTCTTAAAATGGTTAAAGAGAGAAGGAAAGCAAAAGCAAAAGGAGATAGAAACACGGTCAGAACCCTAAATGCAACAATACAGCGACTAGTACGTAGAGACAAAGAGAACTATTACAATAGTTATTATAGAGAAACATAAGAGGACAACAAAAAGGGCAGAACAAGAGCCCTATTCCAAAAGATTAGAGAAATGAAAGGGAAATTTAAACCAAGATTAGGGATGTTGAATCATTAACAGGGGAACACACTGACTGATCGAGATGAAATAAAAGGAAGATGGAAGCAGTACATTGAAGAACTCTATAAAAGAAATGCCAGTATGACAGATTCATTCATGGAGGAACCGTATGATGAAGAATCAGTAATTTTAGAATGTGAGGTGAAAGCTGCTCTTAAAATACTTGGAAGAAACAAATCACCAGGAACAGATGGCATACCAATAGAGTTGCTACAAGCTACTGCGACTAAATCTGTCCAAATTATGACAAAAAATTGTCAGCAAATATGGAAAACTAAACAATGGCCCACAGACTGGAAGCGTTCAATATACATCCCAATTCCAAAGAAAGGGGATCCCAGGGAATGCAGTAATGATTAAACTATTGCCTTAATATCCCATGCAAGTAAAGTAATGCCCAAGATTCTACAACAAAGGCTCTTACCACATATGGAGCGAGAAATACCAGATGTCCAAGCAGGATTTAGAAAGGGAAGAGGCAACAGAGATCATATCGCAAACATATGTTGGATAGTGGAATGGACCAAGGAATTTCAGAAGGAAATCACCCTGTGCTTTATAGATGATAGCAAAGCTTTTGATTATGTAGATCTTGAAAAACTATGGAATGTTTTAAAAGAAATGGGGGTGCCACAGCATCTGATTGTCCTGATGCACAACCTATACTGTGGATAAGATCTCAGAAATTCCAGGCCAGTTAGCTTAACTTTTGTCCCTGGAAAACTGGTAGAAAGTATTATTAAAGGTAGATTAACTAAGCACATAGAAGAAGAAGCCTTGCTGAAGCAGAGCCAGCATGGCTTCTGCAAGGGAAAGTCCTGTCTCAGTAACCTATTAGAATTATCTGAGAGTGTCAACAAGCATATAGGTAGAGGTGATCCAGTGGATATAGTGTACTTAGACTTTCAAAAGGCGTTTGACAAGGTATCTCACCAAAGACTTCTGAGGAAGCTTAGCAGTCATGGAATAAGAGGAGAGGTCCTCTTGTGGATAAGGAATTGGTTAAGAAGCAGAAAGCAGAGAGTAGGAATAAACGGACAGTTCTCCCAATGGAGGGCTGTAGAAAGTGGAGTCCCTCAAGGATCGGTATTGGGACCTGTACTTTTCAACTTGTTCATTAATGACCTAGAATTAGGAGTGAGCAGTGAAGTGGCCAAGTTTGCTGACGACACTAAATTGTTCAGGGTTGTTAAAACAAAAAGGGATTGTGAAGAGCTCCAAAAAGACCTCTCCAAACTGAATGAATGGGCGGAAAAATGGCAAATGCAATTCAATATAAACAAGTGTAAAATTATGCATATTGGAGCAAAAAATCTTAATTTCACATATACGCTCATGGGGTCTGAACTGGCGGTGACCGACCAGGAGAGAGACCTTGGGGTTGTAGTGGACAGCACGATGAAAATGTCGACCCAGTGTGCGGCAGCTGTGAAAAAGGCAAATTCCATGCTAGGGATACTTATGAAAGGTGTTGAAAATAAAACAGCCGATATCATCATGCCGTTGTATAAATCTATGGTGCGGCCGCATTTGGAATACTGTGTACAGTTCTGGTCGCCTCATCTCAAAAAGGATATTATAGAATTGGAAAAGGTTCAGAAGAGGGCAACCAGAATGATCAAGGGGATGGAGCGACTCCCTTATGAGGAAAGGTTACAGCATTTGGGGCTTTTTAGTTTAGAGAAAAGGCGGGTCAGAGGAGACATGATAGAAGTGTGTAAAATTATGCATGGCATTGAGAAAGTGGATAGAGAAAAGTTCTTCTCCCTCTCTCATAATACTAGAACTCGTGGACATTCAAAGAAGCTGAATGTTGGAAGATTCAGGACAGACAAAAGGAAGTACTTCTTTACTCAGCGCATAGTTAAACTATGGAATTTGCTCCCACAAGATGCAGTAATGGCCACCAGCTTGGATGGCTTTAAAAGAAGATTAGACAAATTCATGGAGGACAGGGCTATCAATGGCTACTAGCCATGATGGCTGTGCTCTGCCACCCTAGTCAGAGGCAGTATGCTTCTGAAAACCAGTTGCCAGAAGCCTCAGGAGGGGAGAGTGTTCTTGCACTCGGGTCCTGCTTGTGGGCTTCCCCCAGGCACCTGGTTGGCCACTGTGAGAACAGGATGCTGGACTAGATGGGCCACTGGCCTGATCCAGCAGGCTCTTCTTATGTTCTTATGTTGTTAAGAGGCTACTATAAGGACGGAATATGGAGAAACTGATTGGTTCTGCATCGGAAAGGGTGTGAGACAGGGGTTTATTTTATCACCCTATTTGTTTAATCTATATGCAGAACATATCATACAGAAAGCGGGATTGGACCTAGATGAAGGAGGTGTGAAAACTGGAGGGAGAAATATCAATAATTTAAGATATGCAGACGATACCATACTGTTAGCAGAAACCAGTAATGATTTGAAATGAATGCTGATGAAAGTTAAAGAGGAAAGCACAAAACGTCAAAAAAAAAGCAGCTGAACGTCAAAAACACTAAAATAATGACAACAGAAGATTTATATAACTTTACAGTTGACAATGAGGACACTGAACTTGTCAAGGATTATCAATACATTGGCACTGTCATTAACCAAAATTGAGAAAATACTCAAGAAATCAGAAGAAGGTTACGACTGGGGAGGACAGCTATGAGAGAACTAGAAATGCAAAGATGTATCACTGAACACTAAAGTCAGGACCGTTCAGACCATGGTATTCCAAATCTCCATGTGTGGATGTGAAAGTTGGAGAATGAAAAAAGCTGATAAGAGGAAAATCAACTCATTTGAAATGTGGTGTTGGAGCAGAGCTTTGCACATACGATAGACTACGAAAAAGACAAATAATTGGGTGTTAAAACAAATGAAACCAGAACTTTCACTAGAAGCTAAAATGATGAAACTGTGGTTATCATACTTTGGGCACATCATGAGAAGACGTGATTCACTAGAAAAGACAATAATGCTGGGAAAAACAAAAGGGACTAGAAAAAGAGGAAGGCCAAACAAAATATGGTTTCATTCCCTAAAGGAGGCCACAGACCTGAACTTACAAGATCTGAACAGGGTGGTTCATGACAGATGCTCTTAGAGGTCACTGATTCATAGGGTTGCCATAAGGTAGGGTAGCTAATGTCCCATTCCTGGGCAAGGTCCTGGAACGAGTGGTTGCCAGCCAGCTCCAGACACTCTTGGATGAAACTGATTATCTGGATCCATTTCAGTCGGGCTTTAGACCCGGTTTTGGCACGGAGACAGCCTTGGTCACCCTGTACGATGACCTTTGTCGGGAGACTGACAGGGGGAGTGTGACCCTGCTGATCCTCCTTGACCTCTCAGCGGCTTTTGATACCATCGACCATGGTATCCTTCTGGGACGACTCACTGATCTAGGAGTAGGCGGTACTGCTTGGCAGTGGTTCCGCTCCTACTTGGCGGGCCGTCTCCAGAGGGTAGTGCTTGGGGAACATTGCTCGGCACCCTGGGACCTCCAGTATGGAGTTCCGCAGGGGTCAGTTCTGTCCCCCATGCTTTTTAATATCTATATGAAGCCGCTGGGTGCGGTCATCAGGAGCTTTGGAGTGCATTGCCATCAGTATGCTGGTGACACGCAGCTCTATTTCTCCTTTTCATCTTTCTCAGGTGAGTCTGTCGACGTGCTGAACCGATGCCTGGCTGCAACACTGGACTGGATGAGAGCTAACAAACTGAGGCTTAATCCAGACAAGACTGAGATGCTGCTGGTGGGTGGTTCTCCTGACCGGATGGTGGATGTTCGACCTGTTCTGGATGGGGTTGCACTCCCCCTGAAAGAGCAGGTTCGTAGCTTGGGAGTCCTTTTAGAACCATCCCTATCACTTGAGGCTCAGGTAGCCTCGGTGACACGGAGTGGTTTTTACCAACTTCGGCTGGTAGCCCAGCTACGCCCCTATCTGGACAGAGAGAGCCTCGCTTCAGTAGTTCATGCCCTGGTAACCTCTAACTAGATTACTGCAATGCGCTCTACGTGCGGCTGCCTTTGAAGATGGTTCGGAAACTGCAGCTCGTGCAGAATGCAGCGGCCAGTCTGTTAATGGGGACCAGATGGTCTGAACATATAACACCGATTCTGGTCCGCTTGCATTGGCTGCCTATATGTTTCCGGGCCCGGTTCAGAGTGCTGGTTCTAACCTATAAAGCCTTACATGGCACAGGACCACAATACCTGATGGAACGCCTCCCCCGATATGAACCTACCTGTACACTACGCTCAACATCGAAGACCCTCCTCCGAGTGCCTACTCACAGGGAAGCAAGAAAAGGGTGGCAACAAGAAAAAGGGCTTTTTCAGTGGTGGCCCCTGACTTATGGAACAATCTCCATGAGGAGATACGCCTGGCACCAACACTTCTATCTTTCTGGCGCCAGGTTAAAACTTTCCTCTTCGCCCATGCATTTTAATATGTTTTAGCATGTACTGGAATTGTTTTTACCTCTTAAATTTTTTTTAAAACTTTTAATGTGTTTTAAATTGTTATTATGTGTTTATTGTATTTTTGATGTTAGTCTTGTGAACTGCCCAGACAGCTTCGGCTATGGGGCGGTATATAAGTTTAATAAATAAATAATTAAAATAAGTTGTAATCAGCTTGAAGGCACATAACAACAACAACCCAGGCATGTAGAAGCTTTTATGTTTTTATCTGTTTTTAACTCAGGTTTATTATTTTGAATGTTTTTAACACCTGTTTTTGCCATTAATTTTATTGTTTTAATTCCTTCTGTAAACCATATTGAGGTTTTTTACAATGACACATAAATAAACTTCAGAGTCACTGTGGCCCTTGGGTCTCTTTCCTCTTTTAGGAACAAAGGAATCTGCCTTATACTGAGTCAGGCCATTTGGTACTATCTAGCTGACTACTGATGACATGGACTAGTATTGGCTCTCTAGGCTTTCAGGCAATAATCTTTTCCAGACACTGAATTTTGGATCTTTGCATGCTACGCATGTGCCCTACCACTGAGCTACAGTCCTTCCCCTATTTAAAAAAGTATCTTTTAAAATTGTTCGTTTCAGTTCACTAATGAATGCACAGCATATGTAGTGCAGATCCACACCATTAATTTAAAGCACATTAAACATACATTTGAAGCACATGAATCCCACCACAGAATCCTGGGAACTGTAGTTTGTTAAGGGTTGTGGGAACTATAACTGTGAGGGTAAGACTACATTTCCCAGAATTCTTTGGGGGAAGTCATACACTTTAAATGTAAGTTGGGTATGCTTTAAATGTATTGTGTGGATCTGCATAGCTTCACAAACTTTGCCTGCATATAAATTATTTTAATAATTTTTTTAAATGGAAATAAGCTACAAAGTTTACTTGGTGACCATGGGCTACTCACCATCTCTCAGCTTAATCTGCCCTTCAGGGTGAAAACAACAGTGGGGGACCATTACCACCTTAACAAAGAAGGGCACACTTAAAACGCAGAGGAAATAATAATGCACAACCATAGTGTAAGATTAGATACATATGAGACATAATATGAAGAAATATTTATATAATCATGAATGCTAAAGATGTTTACAACCTGTAAAGATATTTATAGTGCAATCCTATGCATGTTTACTGAGAAGTAAGTCCCAAAGTATTCAATGGGGTTTACTCAAACAGGGAAGTGTGCACAGGACTACAACCTCAAATGATAAGGAACACCACTCACCCAATTCAAAATTCAGAACTTTAAGCTGTTTTGCAACTGTTATACTTGTTTCATGATTATTGGATTTTAAATGGATTTATTTCTTATTCTGAGCTGTCTTTGTTTCAAACCCTACCTCACAGGGTTGTTGGAAAGACTCCACACCCCCCCACACACCCCCACACGAGATGTAAAAATACATACACCTCATATAATAGTTTATTGTCAAAACAGTTGGTCATTGCAGAACTTTTTTTTCGTACTCTACCAGCTACAAGCAATGACACCTAAGTAAGTGCTGCCTAATTGCTTACAAACAAAAAGAAGGATTGGAGGGGGAGAGAAAGATTCCAACACAGTCCTTTACAGTGTTCACTCAAACGTCCCATTGATTCACAGCACAATCCTAACCATGTCTACTCAAAAGTAAGTCCTACTGAATTCAGTGGGGTTTACTCCCAGGTACGTGGAATTAGCATTGCAGCTTTCCTCCCAGAATAGTGAGTATAGGATTAAAGCTTCATATTGGGAAGGTTTCACAACAGGCTATGAATTAGTCAAATAAACTGCCCCCTTCAACAGCCCAGTAAAATTTAAACTTGTTTGACTTATAATTAGAAAAGTATAACACAGTAATGTGAGTGAATTACAATGAATGGGAATGGGACACTTTCAATCAGGCAACTACAAAATATTTTATGCAGGAAATGAGAAATTAAGAAGAAACAGGGTTGCTTTAATAGTGAGATGTAGCAAAAGCAATTAGGATCTATAATGCAAGATTTGAGTGAGTGATATCAGTGAGATTTAATGGGAAACCTATCAACATAACCATCATCCAAGTCTATTTTTTGAGCAATCAAAAAGATTACTGTACACGTGGACATCACCAAACCATCAATATAGCAATCAAATTGATTCTATAATTGGTATCAGAAGATTGAGAAGTTGCATACTTTCTGTGAAAACAAGACCAGGAGCAGACTGCGGTACAGATAATGAACTGGTCATATCAAAATTCAGAGTAAAGCTAAAGAAGAACAACAAAGCAATCATCATGCCAAAATACAATTTAAATAGCGTGTGAATAGGATGAGGATCATGAAAGTATGGATGAATGGGTATTGCGCTAACCCAAGAGGAGGTGGAGTAGAGTGAAGCCAGACAGGAAGTTCAAGTGTATTCTGCATTTGATCAGCAATTCAAGAGCTGGGAAGAAAAGAGAATATTGAGCATGGAGGGCAGTGAGGAGGGAAGTCCCCTGGACCAATCAGGATCGGTAGGTCTGTGGTTGTGAAAGGGACTGTGGGTGCTAAATTTCTAGCTCTTACTCACAGAGCTACATTTTCAGAGTTCTCTAGGAAGAGGGACTGAATGTTAAACTACTCTGAGAACTGTAGCTCTGTGAGGGGAATATGGGGTCTCCTTACAACTCTCAGCACCCTTCACAAATGACACTTTCCAGGATTCTTTGGGGGAAGCCATGACTGTTTAAAGTAGAATAATAGTGGAATAAATGTATGATGTGAATACAGCCTTAGTCTACTAGTGAAAGCTACTAAGTGACTTAGAGTGCACTATTTTGTAGGACAGATTCAAGTGCATACTGAGAAATGTAGGCTTGTGCAATTAAAGTGGATTAAAGTGTTCTGTTGCTCTAGTACCAAAAAAGTCACTTAAAAAAAAGGAAATGGCCTTTTTGTGGTTAGAAAAGTGACGAGGAAATGCACTAAAAAGTGTTGAATAAATGAATGATTAACGGGAATACATATAAACACCCTGCAAGCAAATCAGGATAAGTGCTACTTGTCATATAACCTCCCCACAAACAAATGAGAACAAATGCTCAGTAAAGACTGGATATGATCTTATGTCTATGTAAGCTCTGTGTAAGCAAATCAGGATAAATGCTCAATAAAAAGGTCATCTGGAGAAACCTTTAGCAGAAAGCTGTAAATATTTTGTTTCAAGATAAAAGTAGATACCACGCAATTAAGATGATGTAAGTAAGATTCTAATTCCCTGCTTTCCACAACTAAATTAAAAGTGGAACAACTGAATTAGAATCCCACTACCACCTTCCTTCCCATGCAATTTTCTCTTCAGTTCCAATTACAATTTTATAGAGGGCATAGCAAATATTGATAAGACCCCCAAACTCGCTTCTTTCAAAATGTTCAAAGTATGACACAGCTAGGGCTCTGCAACCGCTTCAGTCAAATCCTGGATTCCGAATCGAGTTGATTCAGGCTGATCTGAGATTTGACTGGGGTGGGTTGAGACAGCCTTGGGCCACCCCAGCTTGAGTCCATCCAGAGTGATTGGGACTGTCAAAAGCTCAGGCGGGTGGTGGGGGTGGAGAGATTAAGGCTGAGAGTACACTAGTTGCCTACAGGAAAGCATTTCCGTTGGCCACACCTGGACAGGGTACAGGTTGTTCTGCCAATTAGTTGTGATTAGTTTGAAGATGAATTTAAAAAGGAATGCACTCAAGCTGATCCCAAGTTTTACAATAAAAAGGGATGGGGTTTGACTAGTGTTATGTAACCCTGTTTTCATAAAAGAGAGGTGGAAACGCTCCAGAACCGACATAACAGTGAGTGTGTCTCTATCTTAAATATGTTAAACATTTGGCCAGGAGGGGAAGGGAAGAAAACGACACAGGCAGCCTTCCTCCATCTCCTTCTGTCCCTCTCTCACAATGCATGTTTAAAATCCTAATTAAACTCTAATTGCAGAGAGATTTTGAAGATAAAACTGGACAACCCCATATATGGAGGAAGGTGTTCAGATAGAAATGAAATAAATCATTCTCTCTACTTCCAATGTTCAGGCTATGAATATTGTTGCATATAGGGTTGCCAGGTCGGAACCATCCAAAAACCTGAGAAAATGGGGGCGGGCCCTAGTGATGTCATGGGGCGGGCCCTAGTGACATAATGGGGCGGGCCCTAGTGATGTCACGGGGCGGGCCCTAGTCACGGGGCGGGCCCTAGTGATGTCATGGGGCAGGCCCTAGTGACGTCACGGGGCGGGCCCTAGTGACATCATTAAACATGATACATTGTATCAACCACAGTTGCTTGGAGCATACCATTCAAAAAAAATTCTCTGGAGATTAAAATAGAAATCAATCTAAAATAGGGTGTTCCTAGGTCCATCTGAAGTGACAAGGTCATTCTTTCTCACAAGCTTAGGGTGATGCAAAATGGAAATGGACTGCCTTCAAGTTGATCCCAGATAGGATCTTCATGGTAAGCAGTATTCAGACAGAGGTGGTTTACTATTGCCTTCCTCTGAGTCTGAGAGGCAGTGACTGGACCAAGGTCACCCAGTGAGCTTCATGGCTGTGTGGAGATTCAAACCCTGGTCTGCCAGGTCACAGTTCAACACTTTTAGGGAACATTTAATCTAGCTTACTTGCTTCTGGCTTTACAAAGTACACAATGTCACCTACATATATTTTCAGGGGACTATTTATATACCATTTCATTGTTCTAAAATAATGCAGAGGTGTGTGTTCTCTCTCCCCCACCCCCCATTTAGGACTTGCCTCCTTAAAAGATAAAGAATATGCATATATGTGTATCACTTATGTTTCCTGCCAGTAGCATACTATCGTCATTATCTGTGGGCTCGTGCTGACTGGCCAACAAAGAGGAGTATCCACTGTCCTCCTTTCCATTGTCCATTTCACTAGCATTCCCAACATGCCTCCACAAAATTTGTTGTTTTTCTTTGTTATTATGTAGAGGTTTTCCTTCGCTTTTGATGTCAACACTCTTGGGGCTTCCATAGTGCTGGTCACTATACAATAGCTTCTGATACTCTTTAGTGCAGTCTTTACAAAACTCCTTATTATAATTAGCAATACAGAGCTCTTCTGATCTTTTTTCTGTTCCAAATGGTTTTAACGGTGAAAGTCCACAGTGAACAGTGTGTCCTTCCCTGTCCACTTTGGAACCCGTTTCCTCGCTTTCGTGTTATGTCTGGCCCCGAGATCTCCCTCCCCTCCCCCGTCGCTTCTCCCTTTCTCTCTCCACCCGCCCCCTTTCCCTGGTAATAATGACATGTATGCCCTCCTGCCCACATTCTAGCAACCGGGAATGTGCCAAGCGCCGCAGCAGGCAGCTGCTGCCACCCACTCGCTTTGCCTTGCCTTGCCTTGCCCTGCCCCCTCACGCAATGCAACGGACCCCCACCCCGGAATCCTGTGCCCCCTCCTGCAATGCCACTTGCGGCTGTCAACCTCTCGCTCAGCCCCTCCCTGCCGATTGCAGCTCTCACACATTCACACGTACCTGCTCTCACACACACGGTGCCGGGAGGGAGCGCAGCGGCACAGTCAGGGCTCCCAAAGGCTCCCGGTCTCCTCTCCCTGCCCGCCAAGCCCCCGATCGGGGGGGCAAGGCTGGCATCGGCCGGCCAGCCAGCAAGCTACCCATGCCACCCTCCCAGAGCATGCTGCTTGGAGAAGCTGCAGCTGCAGCTCCCGCTCGGACTATAGCAGCGGCTCGGGCTGCCTCGCTCGGTGTGTGGGCATGCACGCACGCGCGGTGGCGGCTCCGGGCGTAAGTGTTCACCCGCCAGCTTCGCCGAGTCCAGCTCCGCCTGTCTGACTGTGCCGCCGCGCTCCCTCCCAGTGCCGTGTGTGTGAGAGCGGGTGCGTGTGAGTGTGTGAGAGCTGCAATCGGCAGGAAGGGGCTGAGCGAGAGGTTGACAGCCGCAAGTGGCTGCATCGCAGGCGGCGGAGGCGCGCACCCCAGGCACCGCACGGGCTGGCCGGGGACCAGCAGGCGAGGGGAAGGGAAGGGAGGCCGGCCGATGCCAGCCTTGCCCCCCTCGATCGGGAGCTTGGCGGGCAGGGAAAGGAGACT
Organism: Rhineura floridana; assembly: GCF_030035675.1. Taxonomy (NCBI): domain Eukaryota; kingdom Metazoa; phylum Chordata; class Lepidosauria; order Squamata; family Rhineuridae; genus Rhineura; species Rhineura floridana. The sequence goes on from NC_084483.1 coordinate 177,484,826, forward strand.
GGGAGCCTTTGGGAGCCCTGAATTGAGAGGGGGAGGCTGAAAGAGAGCCCCCTTCCTCGCCGGCTCACCCCTTTTTCCCAAGGGAAAGAGGAGGGGGCACAGGATTCTGGGGTGGGGGTCCGTTGCATTGCACGAGGGGGCAGGGCAAGGCAAGGCAAGGCGAGTGGGTGGCAGCAGCTGCCTGCTGCGGCGCTTGGCACATTCCCGGTTGCTAGAATGTGGGCAGGAGGGCATACATGTCGTTATTACCAGGGCAAGGGGGTGGGCGGAGAGAGAAAGGGAGAAGCGATGGGGGAGGGGAGGGAGATCCCGGGGCCAGACATAACACGAAAGCGAGGAAACGGGTTCCAAAGTGGACAGGGCTAAATCAAGGCAGCCTCACCTTGAACAGTTTCTTGTGCATTTGGGCTCCGCTAGCTGAAGCAATTGGGGTCTCTGAATCCAGGTGAGAGTCGCTGCCTTCTCTCCACCGGGCGAGCCAGCTCTGCAGGGCTGCTAAGCTTGAGCTGCCACCGGAAAGAGTTCTTTTCCTTTCCGGAGCAGGGGAACTGGCTCCGGGCCTAAGGAGGAGCCAGCCCAGCCTGGCCTCCACAGCCACTGCCTCTTCACACATGCGTGGCTGAGGGGGCCGCTACAAAGCCGGAGATCCACCAGTTTGACTGACATATGGCTGGAGGCCGGAGACGGCCTCATTTTCCCTGAGACTCCGGCAGAAAACCGGAGACCTGGCAACCCTAGTTGCATATATAAAAGAGCACTACCTACACACAAGAGGTAGATAGTAGAAGGCTTGGAAGAACCCCATGATTGGCACAAGTACAAAAACACAATGGGGGGAGGAGGAATTCTAAAGGAGGGGACCCAAAAACAGCCCAATGGGGACTGAGCATGCCCAGTGCACATGGAATATTGACTCTGTGTTGTGTGTGTATGAGGGTGGAAAACTAAGAGTGGGGAATGGAGTGTTTGGAATCTTGAACAAGGAGCATTCCAAGTTGCAACATTTTGTTGCAGGTTCCACTGCTATGCCAAGAACAGATGGAAAATATAGAAAGTTAACTGATTTTGTTTGTATTTTATCTTATTAAGTTGCTTTGAGACTTGTGTGTAAGTGACTAAGAAATATCAATGTTATGTTATTAATAATATTTAGAAAAAGTAATTGAGACAAAAAAAGGGTAACAAATCTACAATAATGTACTGAAGACGACGTTCACTTAATTTCTTCTGGTGCACATTTTTAAGGGAGAGATGACACAGGCCTGCAGTTGTTATTAACTTTCTCCATTTTCTTTACAAATCTGTGCCTTGCCACACCAAAGGAATTCCATACTGACAGCAGATTTTGCCACTTCACAATCCAGCCTTTCTTCCAGGTTATTAATAATGATCTCTAGGGTACCCCATTATTAATCTTGTTCAGTCCTTAGAATTGACCATTTATTCCCAGCTAGTTATAAGTAGATTGGATTCTATGACAGCTCTTTACCTCTCACTCACTGGGGTGACCAATTTTCCTTAATAACCTCTTCTGAAGTTAGATCTACCAAATGCCTTCTAAATGTCTAAATAAATTACATCCCTTGGTTTTTCTTTGGCCACTATTTTATTAACTCCTAGGGCTGCAAGAGGTTACATAGACAAGATTTATTCTTTCATAAACTATGCCTCTTTGTCCTCACGATTTACTTGGGTTTAGATGCTTTATAATTCTCTCCAGATTGCATGACCTTGCTCCTTACTAAGAAATGTCCAGATTTTACATCTCAAAACTTGTGAGTTGGCTCAAAAAACTGTTTCAAATGTGACAAGTTCCAAGTAGCAAAACAGTATGCATGAATCACTGAGTACAAGATCACACATGTCTATTTTGCAGTGTGTCCATTAGGGATAGGGGAGACATTTGTCTTTAACAACGTATTAAAACAAAGTTTTAGAAACATCTAAAAATAATAATTCCAGCACAAACGCAGACTGGGATAAGGTCTTTACTTAAAAGGCTTGTTGAAAGAGGAAGGCCTTCGGTAGGCACCGAAAAGATAACAGAGATGGCACCTGTCTAATATTCAAGGGGAGGGAATTCCACAGGGTAGGTGCCAGAATGCTAAAGGTCTGCTTCTTATGTTGTGCGGAATGGATTGCCTGATAAGATGGTATCTGCAGGAGGCCCTCACCTGCAGAGTGCAGTGATCGACTGGGTATATAAGGGGTAAGACGGTCTTTCCAGTATCCTGGTCCCAAGCTGCGTAGGGCTTTGTACACCAAAACCAAACCTTGAACTTGGCCCAGCAGCTATTGGGCGACTAAGGCAAACTGATGTGGAAACATGAAGAACTTGAACATAAGATTGGAAAAATTGGAAACTGGGAGGATCCAAACAGACAGATTCACCCATCCCTAGTGTCCATCCAGTGGGAAGCTGAGCTTGACCCTCACTGTCTGCTGAGGGCTCAGCTTGATGTTCTCCAGTGGACATTTTTGGTGTGAAAGGGGAAGTTTTGGAAAACATGCAATCTTTTCTCATAGTTCCACAAAAGTGAGTTCGGGAGCTTCCAGATGGGTGTTTATTATGGGATGGCTGGTCCACAGATTCTACTGTCCCCCATGGAGACACCTTCAGTCCCTAAGAATTAGCTGGGACTGCTCTACATTGTTGCGCTGTGTGTAATTTGCATGCTTAATTTAGTTTAAAGCAACACCACAGCAGCAGAGTAACAGCAGATGTTGAAATGCGAGTGTGCCAGCGTGTGTGTGCGTTTGCCTAAGAAAGCAGGCTTTTACCCGGCATTAGCATAACTGAGACTTGAGACTTAGTAAAATAAGAAAAGCTACTTTATTTATAGAAATACATAGTAGATAGAAAAGGCATACCTAGCTCTAACTAACTAGCTAAGTTGGAGGCGTAACGCCCAGGTGTGGGAGTTAGCCCCATGCTAGGAGAGAGAACAGAGACAAAGGGATGTCTCCTCTCTCCCAGACAGTCGGAGGACAAAGGAGTGGAAAGGGCGGAAGGAGGAGGGGCAGGTAAGCTTCCCTAAAAATGTAATAGTCTAGCGACAGAAGAAAGTCAGTCAGAGCATCACAGGTAAAGGTAAACAAGCCTATGCATCTGGAGGATCATAGCTCTATCTTCCCTCTGGAGCACAAACAAAAGAACAAAACAGGAGTTGCTCTTGTCCCACTTCCAACATACATTTGGGATCTCTTATGGTTACAGGAGCTGAGATGGACTTCCAGCCGCTTCCCTTAAATATTAGACAGGCACTGTCTCCATTGTCTTTCTGTTGCCTATTGAAGACCTTCCTCTTACATAAGAAAATAAAAAGAGCTCTGCTGGATCAGGCCAGTGGCCTATCTAGTCCAGCATCCTGTTCTCTGGAAGCCAACCAGTTGTCCAAGGTAAGCAAGAGCACCCTCCCCTCCTGCGATTTCCAGTAACTGGTATTTGGAAGCATACCGCCTCCGACATGGAGGCTTCCCACAAGCCTTTTAGGTGGCTAGCTTGACCCAGTCTACATCTGTATAGGAATTGTTTTAAAGATATTTTAAGGTTTTTAAAAATATGTTTTCAAAGTGTTTTAAAATGTTTTGTTTTTAAGATGTGTTAAATATATTTTTAGTGTTTTATTGCTTGTTGTTTGTTGCCCAGGACTCCTTCTGGGAGGAAGGGCGGGATATAAATTTAATAAATAATAAAATAAATAGAGTTTTTGCAACCTCCACATGACATCCTTGGCATAAAAATTTCAGCCAATGTTTCTTCCCTGTTTAAATCTGAAAAGTTGTTTTAAAACAACAACTCTGTTGCCAGTGATCCATTAACGTCATCTGAATGATGGGTTTGCAAATTCACTCCCCATCTAGAAGCACCCGAAACTGAAATTTGAACAGGAATTTGAAAAGAGCCTGCCTTGCAAGGGAGGGGACAAAAATTCCAGGGCAGCTGTGAGAGGGACCTAGAGTTTGGAGTAAGTTGTGGAAGAGAATAAAAGGAGCAAGTTAGTTTGCAAACTGACAAGAGTTGTTTTTACGTGGTAAAGGCTGATAAAAATGGAAATGGGCTGCCTTCAAGTCAATTCGACCCTATGAATAGGCTTTTCATGGTAAGCAGTATTCAGAGGTGGTTTACCATTGCTTTCCTCTGAGAGGCAGTCACTGGCCCAAGGTCACAGGGTGAGCTTCATGGCTATGTGTGGATTCAAACCCTGGTCTGCCAGGTCGTAGTCCAACACTTTATAGTGGACTCTTATTGTAAGAAACCCAAGGAGCATCACTGTGAAGTAGCCTGATTTGCATGTTGGGTGGAGCTGCAATATATACTTAAGCAGCATTGTTGTAAAATGCTAATCAACAAACGGTGCTAGGACCCTGATGCCTCCACCCTAGCCACCTTCAGCAAGTAAGGAAAGCATGAGTTAGGCTGGTTCACCCTGACTCCTGTGGCATTGGTAGCCCAGAGATGCAGTTTTAGTCTAGAAAATAGTTACAACTAGAAACTATTCTTTTTCTCTGTGCAGTCCTTATGCTGAACAGAGTTGAACAGGCTCTTCCATCCATGGTGCTGACCCAAGGATTTCCTTTCATTTAATTGTTTATATCCCGGCCTTTCTCCCAGGAGGAGCCCAAACATATATAATATAGAGGGTGTGTGCGTGTGCAGACAATTTTCTTTTGTGGAGAGTTGTCTGTGGCTAGACACCAGTGGTGGTGGTGGGGGGCAGAGGCAAAGGTGGTTTGAACAATGGATGTTCCAGCTACTGCATAGCAAGGGGAAGTCCTGAGGGTCAGATAGTATACAAGAGGAACAATGTTGTTTGACATTATGCCTTGGTAATTACCCTGCCCTCCCTTCTGGTCTGTGTATCCCTAGCCAAGGATCAGGCTTTTGGTAAACCAATAAAAGTATTTATTTGATAACACCAGGAAATAACAAGATTACTTTAGGAATGTTCAACAAGCGTATGGTTTCATATAGTGTCACTCTTTATGTTTCCAGTCATATATATTCTGCCTAAATACCAGCCAAATATAAACCAACCCACAACCAACTCCAATCCACACTCCACAACCAATCGCCAACAACTCCCCCAACTCAACTGTCATCCTCTCATTTATACCTTCAGCCATTCAAACACTCAGCCAATCATCATCCAACATTCTCCAGCATTCTAGCCCATGTACTCCCCCCTCTTACTCAGTCACTTACCATATATCACTTAATAAACCCGCACTTACCATATTTACAGATATTTAAATACAGGGACATCACATTTCCCCCCCCTTTAAATAAAAGCAAAGTATTACTCCTGTACCCAGGAATAATACGACGCATTATATACAAGTGTCTGTCACTCAGGGGTAGAGTGTCCTTTTAGTCTCACATCTTGATCACTTGATCACCTGATGGATCCAAAAGGATTCCTAACTGCGCTTGGGGAATTGGAACCTGCTGAAGGCCGCCCGGTCGAAACCCTGGTGAGGGAGTGGAATGATGGGATCACCAGGGCATTAGACCGGGTGGCTCCGAAACGTCCTCTCCCCCTGAATAGAACTCAGTTAGCACCGTGGTATACACCACGGTTGCGTTCGCTGAGACAGGAGGTGAGACGACTAGAATGCCGGTGGCGGAAATCCCGCTCCGAAGATGTCCGGACACAGGTTAGAGCAGCAGTAGCTGCCTACCAAGTGGCAATAAAGGCAGGAAAGAAAGCGTTCTTTGCTGCCTCTATTGCGTCTGCGGAGTGCTGTCCCAGGAGGCTCTTCCAGGTGGTTCGAGGACTTGTTGGTCCAGTTGCCCAGGACCCCTTGGAACAGTCAAAGGCCTCCTGTGACATATTGGCAAAGCACTTCGCCGATAAAATCGAACACTTATGGAGCTCGATCCCATACGCCGTGGACACAGTAAGTGAACCAGAGTTGGCCAGTTGCAAGCCGGTAAATTGGGATCGGTTTCAGCTTCTCCCTTCTGAGGATGTGGACAAGGTACTCTCAACTGTGAAGCCTACCACTTGCCTGAATGATCCTTGCCCATTGTGGCTCCTTATGAGCTGCAAAGAGAAATTGGGCATAGGGATTAAAACGGTGGTAAACGCATCCTTGCAAGAGGGTGTGATGCCATCAGCTTTCAAGGAGGCAATTGTAAAGCCCATCCTGAAGAAGTCCTCCTTGGATCCCCAAGTTTTTAATAACATTCGCCCAATTTCGAATCTTCCATTCTTGGGCAAGGTCATTGAGCGAGTGGTGGCCAACCAGTTGTCAGCACACTTGGATGAAACGGATTATTTGGATCCATACCAATCTGGTTTCAGGACTGGTCACGGAACTGAAACAGCCTTGGTCGCTCTGGTAGATGATATGAGGAGGGCATTAGATAGGGGAGAATTCACGTTTCTTGTCCTCCTCGATCTCTCAGCGGCTTTTGATACTGTCGACCACAGTATCCTTTTACATCGCCTGGAGGGATTGGGAATTGGAGGTACTGTACTGCAGTGGTTCCGTTCCTTTCTCTCCGATAGGTACCAACAGGTAGCATTGGGGGAGGAGGTTTCAGACCCTTGGCCTCTCAATTGTGGTGTGCCACAGGGCTCTATCCTCTCTCCCATGCTATTTAACATTTATATAAAGCCACCGGGGACAATCATTAGGAGATTTGGGCTGCAGCGTCACCAATATGCAGATGACACTCAGCTCTATCTCTCATTTAAATCTTCACCAGAGTTGGCTGTGGAGACCTTGTCCAAGTGCCTGGAATCCGTGAGTGGATGGATGGGAAGGAACAGGCTGAAGTTGAACCCCGATAAGACTGAGGTGCTGCTCGTGGGGGATAAGAGAAGGTTGGGAGACGTTGACCTGAAATTCAACGGGGTAAGTCTACCCCTGAAGGACCAGGTCCGTAGCCTTGGGGTTGTACTTGATTCCAGGCTGTCCATGGAGGCTCAGATTTCGGCAGTGAGCCGGGCAGCCTGGTATCAACTACACCTCATACGAAGGCTGCAACCCTACCTTCCTGATCATCAACTCCCACTAGTAGTACATGCCCTGGTCACCTCTCGACTGGATTACTGTAATGCGCTCTACGTGGGGTTACCCTTGAAAACGGTCCGGAAACTACAACTTATACAAAATGCGGCGGCTCGATTACTTACGAATAGTCGCCGCCGGGATCACATCACACCTGTGTTGTTCGATCTACACTGGCTTCCTGTTGTTTTCTGGGCCCAATTCAAGGTGTTGGTATTAACCTTTAAATCCCTATATGGTTTCGGCCCAGTTTATCTAAAGGAATGCCTGCAACGCCACCAATTATGCCGCCCGACACGATCAGCCACACAGGGCCTTCTCTCAATCCCGCCGACAAAAACAGCTAAATTGGCGGGAACTAGAGAGAGGGCATTCTCAGTGGCGGCCCCCACTCTTTGGAACTCCCTCCCACAAGATCTACGGCACGCCTCTTCCCTAAATACATTTCGTAAAGCCTTAAAGACCTGGCTCTTTCAACAGGCCTTTGGGACTTCCGGGGAGGGTTAACTGTTATGATCAAATGCCTTCTACCCTGCATTATTATTATTGCTGCTGTACTGTTTTATTTTTATTATTGTATTTTATTGTATTGTATTTTAATTCTTCATGTACGTCGCCTAGAGTGGTCATTGGCCAGATAGGCGACATATAAATTAAATTTATTTATATTATTATATTGATTGCAGTATCAGCAATCTGCCTTGAAAGTCCATCCGCCAGCACGTTGTCCTTTCCCTTGATGAAAACAAAGTCTACTTGATATTCCTGCAGTGCCCAGGACCACCTTTGCAGCATGGTGTTACTGTTTTTCATAGTGTCCAGCCACAGCAGCACGTGATGATCTGTGATGACCGTGCACTTCCTTCCCCACACGTAGGGACGCAGCTTTCCCAGGCCCCACACGATTGCCAAACACTCTTTCTGAACCAATGAGTAGTTCCGTTCTCTCGTTGACAGTTTTCGACTCAGATATGCAATGGGATGCTTGATGCCTTCCCTCTCTTGCATCAGCACAACTCCAAGAGCCAAATCCAATGCATCCGTCGCCATGATAAAAGGCTGCTCAAAGTCCGGAGCTATCAACATGGGACTCTGGCACAATGCTTGCTTCAGTTGGTCACCTTTCATCCCATCTCACGCACTCAGCACACTTTTTCTGCATTAACTCATGCAGTGGGGTTGCTATTTCTCCAAACCCCTTTATAAACTTTCTCTAAAATCCAGCCATACCTAAAAATGCTCTCACTTGTTTCCTGATTTCCTCAAGCACTCTTCCATTCTGACTCACTCATTTGTGTAATGAGAAAGAAATAATCGGGCTTGGCTCCTTGAAACTGCTGGGATGCTTGGGTAAGGTACATGTTATGTCTGCACCAGGAGGCTTTTTAACCTCAGGATCTGGAGTCATTATGATTTCTACTTCTGTAGACAGACTAGTGAAAAACTCCTTCAAGAAAAACAGAGCATCCTGATCAATATTGAGACGAAGTGGCATTAATGACACTCATAAACAACACTCTTGTGATCTGCTCGACTCAGGACGCACATGCAACGCTTTGACTGTCATCATATTAGAATGTGCCTTGCTAAGCATTTCCTTACTACAGTAAAGGTAAAGAAATTTATTCATCTGAGATGTAGCCAAGTGATCTCTGATCTCAAGATCTTGAACCACCAACACTTGACGAGAAACTGGTTGCTCTAACAAGTTGACCTCACACTCTGATTAGCCAGATGGATATACCTCAGGCTAGTATTTCACCCTGCTTATCTGGGTTCCTTCCTCTTCCCCCACAGGCTGTATTACGCCCATGCCTCGTGGGTGCGTGAGAAGGAAAACTCTGAGGACTAATGTAGTTTTTAGCTGAAGATGTAGGTGGTGCATTTTCAAAGTCCTTCCCCCCATAAAGGTGCCAAATGGGTGAGGTTTCTTTCACAACATAGTGCACCAATGGAATAGGAAATCTCAGTGGAGCTTTTGTTTTTACCCCACTTTTCCCCACTTTTTGACATATCATACAAGAGGAACAGTATTGTTTGACATCCTTGGAAATATTTGGCCAATAATAATGAGCAGTCAGCCTTTTCTTTGTCATTTTTATTCCAAGATGCCCTGAACAAGGAATATCATGTGCCATGTCTAGCAATCTGGGTCTGAATTTGCTAGGCACAATCAATTGTTTAACTGGTTCACAGCAGTTCTCTCTCTCTTTAGGTAACCACAGTCTATACAGTACACCATTCTCCCACACAGTTTGATCCCTCAGGGTCTCTGTAAATGGGATTCTTTGTGTAAGGGCTTGTTCCTTTACTGGATTCAAACTGTTATCCTTCTCCAACTCATCCCTGAACTGTTGTGTTTCTGCAGTAGAAAACATTCATAATAAAGTTTCATTCACTCCAGGCACACTAGGGGTTGCTATGGCGACCTCAGACTCGGTTACAGGTTCCACCCTGTTCTGTTCAGCGTCAGATAAAATGGCTTCTGCTGCTTTACCGAGTTGTTGCCTGGTCACCACATAGATTTTTCCTTGGGATCCCATAACATCTCTGCCCAAAATTACAGGTTCGTGTTGCTGGGCATTGATACCCACTTTATAAGTCTCCTCCTTTCCTCTCCAGTTCAATTTTACTAGGGCCATGGGAATGCTTTCTGGCTCTCCTCTCACACCTTGGATTACCAACTTTTCCTGAGGTAAAATGTCTTCAGATCTTATCAAATCTGGCCTCAGTAAGGTCTGAGCAGCACCAGTGTCCAGCAAAGCCCAATATTTGCCTCTTGCACATGTTGGATGAAAATGGACCATAGTAGAGATAAAATTGATCTCAGTTTATTTGCCCCGAACCTGACTTTCCCAGATAGCTCTACAGGAAGAAAGTGATTCAATCTACAAGCGGAATCCACATCTCCATGTTTATTGAGCCTTACTAGAGACATGTCAAAGGATGAAAGCCTTTGCCCCACAAGAATGTACTCTGTACGAGCTTGAGATCCCTGCCGTTTGTCTATTTGTTTTGATGTTCTCTGTAATTTGTTTTCAAGCATCCTGGCACCAGTTCTTATCTCAAGGTTATAATAGCATGCAAGACTGATCTCAAAAGGGGGTGACATGTCCCTGGCATATTTCTCGCCTCCTCCTTTTGCCCCTCCCCCTCTTCTGACCTCTATACTGCCATGTAGTTTATGTTTTATGACGTTTTACTCCCCTATTCTGTAACCTCTTGGGGAGGGTATATAATCTGAACTCTTTCAAATAAACGGGGTTCCCATCTCTGGAAAGCATCTTACTGGACGGATTGGGACCCCTTTGCAAAGGTACTTTCTCTCGGTTGCTCTGGACAGAGATCTTTTGCTGACAGCTTGTAGGATAAGCAGTAGTTGAGAATCCCCTGCCAGACGCTATGGAACAAAAAGGGAGCATTCCTGTTCAGGGTACCCCTTTAGGGATCATGTGTAAGTTGTGGGATGATGAGAAATTGCCAGTTCAGAAAGGCATGAAGAAGAAAAGGATGATTGAGCTTGCGCGGAACGGTGGATGCGCTTAACTGCAGTTTCGGCCCCAGGTGAGAGGTGGCCGAGAGGTGGTTCCTTTGAACCTGCCGCTTTGAGAGGAGTAAGGAGGCAGATTGAGGTTAACCACCTGGGACAAATGGATTTCTGGCTCCTGTGGCAGGCAGGAGCACAGAAATGGAAGGGAATAAGAATAACGGCTGTTAGATCTTTGACCAGTGAGGACCCCCCTCCTAGTTATTTCACTGATGATTCAGTGGGAAGGCGCATTCTGAGTCACATCCTAATACCTTCTGCCCCGCCTTTGCTTCCCAACCCCAGAGGCGAGACTCCCCAGGTGGGGCCCGAAGGGACTCCCCTGACCTCCGAGGAGGAATGGGAAGAGGAAGAAGAGGAGGGGGCCTCGGGGAATGGTCACTTGCTTGCGAGAAAAGGAGAAAATTAGGAAGAAAAAGGAGAAAGAGGAACTGGAAAAGAAACAGACACCAAATCTCGAATTCCCACTGATTGTGCACGACCAGCCTTATGTGGATAACGCAGGAACCCTGCACTACACGGCGGTGGTCGAGCACAAGACATGGTTGGAATGGGATCTTAAGGAATGGAGTAAGTTGTCAGGCTCCTTCGGGGAACAGCCGAGGAGAGTGTTGGATTTGTTGACTAGGTTGTTTGCAAGTCACAATCCTACATATGACGATGTAAACCATTTGCTGAACCGAGTATTGACAGGAGAGGAGTGAAGTAGATTGTGGGCATTGCAAGCGACTTGGGCTGGAGAAGCCGCATTGAGGACAGCCTGGCCTGAAAGGGTGCAGGCGGCAACGAACTGGACTGCAGGGGACTGGACGCAGCCCCACCATACTCAGTTGCAGGCAGATAGGGACAGGCTTTTGGGGCATCTTCAACAAATGTCACAGAAGCCGCCTAACCAGGGTAAATTTATGGCCATAAAACAAGAAGCCAACGAGTCCCCAAGTCAGTTTTGGACTCACCTGCTTGAAGGGACTCGTAGTTTTACTAATTTGGATCCCGAGAGGCCAGAAGACCACCCCTCCTTAATCTCTTTTGTTCACCAGTCTTAGCCTACTATCCGAGACTATTTTTTGAATTATAGACCTGGTTGGGGTGGGGAGTCTGTGGTAGTTGTTCTAGATGTGGCGGATTTTACTTGGGAGAAAGAAAGAGAATGTTGTAGGAAAAGAGAGAAAAAGGAGGATTTTCAGATGTTGGCAATGGCTTTCAGAGGCGGCCAGATGGGCCGTGAGTTTTGCGGACAAAGGAGAGGACAAGGGAGAGGTTCTCGGGGAGGATGACAACAAGGGAGAGGGCAGGCATGTCAGTCTTGGGGGGGTGAAAGGGCCTGTTTCCTTTCACGCACTTCAAACGAGATTGCCCATGGAAGATGGGGGGCTATCACCAAAATGAGTCTTTCGGTTATACTAATAATGAGTGCTCAGATTTCACAGGCGCGCCCGCTAATTTCCCTCCACCGCCTCCTCCTGCGCAACAACAACAGACTCCTGCAGCCTGGGCACAGTACGGCCGCCCGCCCAACGCGCCGCAATGACTGAGCTCTGGGGGCGAACGCATGCTGAACACAGGACTCGCAAATTTAATGTCTCTAGCCGGCTCTTTCCTTTCTCTTTCTTCCCCTACAGTGGAGCCCCGCCTCCCTCCCACTGTTCAGGGAATTCAGTTTTCAACATTCTCCAGCATTCTAGCCCATGTACTCCCCCCTCTCACTCAGTCACTTACCATATATTGCTTAATAAACCCACACTTACCATATTTACAGATATTAAAATACAGGGACATCACAGGTTGCACTTGGGCCCCTAAGCCTGAGGTTACCCACCCCTGTGATATGCTGCCCTGTGCTCCTTCTGGGAGGAAGCGGGGGATGTAAACTTAATTAATAAACACATTAACTCCAGGTCAGCTCCAAGTTGAGGGGGTCTGTGGGTAAACTGTCCTGTGATAGGCTCCCTTCGGTTGGCAGCTCTGGCAAGCTTAATTGGCTATGGTCACAGTGATCCAAGTAGCACTGGGTGGTTGGGTCCAGCCACCTTTTTAATTTTCCAGAATGCCCCAGATAATTGCCAGATTGGGGGCATTGTAGGAAATTAAAAAGAGTGGCTTGTTCCAGGGGAGGGGGTACAGGGCCCCAGTCAGCAATGGGCCCTAGCAGCTACTCAAGTATGCCAAATGCTGGTGCCAGTCTTGCATGACTCCTGGATCCAATGTTCACCTTTCAGTTCTTCAGTAATTATTCACACATTTATTTCTAAACAATGGTCTCTGCCTCTTCTGTTTCTGGGAAATGCAGTGGTTACCTGAGTTTCCTTCGAGTCTAGCAGTTGAAGCTGAGGACTTTAGCCTATCAGAAGGGCAAAGGCTTCTAGGAAAGCAATGTGCTTACGCAGTTGTGCTTCTATCTCTCTCCATCAATCTGTTGTTTTCATTGATGATCACAGGAGCGTACATCTTTTCTTTATTGTTCTCAGCACTGTTGAATGGCTGCGGTTTGGTAAGTGGCAAATTCATTTTCCTAAGGGACAGTCAAGATATTGCTGCAAACTTGATCATGTTTAGAAGGGAAGCATGGTTGTAATTTTTCTGCATTTGATTCCCTTGGATTTTAAAACACTGATAGCAACAGGGATTGTTGAGATCAAATAAAGAGAAAATGTAAAAGACAAAAACAAAAAAACCTGCACAAGCTCACTTTCCCTGACCTTTCTAAAGGGGATGCTGAGATAACATTTATTCATCTTCCAATAAATAAATGAAAGGCTAAAATGAACACAGAACAGCTAACAGCCACCCAGCTCTATGTCTTCCATGTGTTGCAATTTTTTTTTTTCTGGCAGAAACAAGATAATATCTATTTCTTTAGTTTGGAACAAAGAAAGAAAGCCCTGGTTTAGGAGAAGCTAGCGATGTTTTGTCTGCCTGATGTTGAGGCAGACTTCAGGATTTATTTTGTTGCTTTTCTCACCTAAACCTAGCCCTTTCTTGTAGCATATTCTTGATGCGTTAGGAACCGTATTTGCTGCTCTCTGTTAACTCCAGCCAGTAGCTTTGTTTATAGACGCTTGTTGATTTTTCTTCCAGACCAGTATAATTAAGTACACTCAAGACAGCTGGTGTAAATGCAGTCCTGATTCCACGTTAGGTGTCTGGAACAGCCTTCCTAGTCCATTGGGCAGAGGTAAACTAAGGCACTGATCAGTGACAGATCCAAAACGAGCTCGTAATAGGAAACATGGACCGGCTAATGTTTTCTGTCTTTTGAAAAAGCACATCTTGAACATCAAAGTTTTCCAGATAACTCATTTTCCAAAGGTCTGTTTCCAAACTGAGATGAGTGATGTATTTTGTGGGATCTGTCAGGAACTGATATGATGAGTAAGGAATTCTATTGAGTTGCATAGCGGAACAGAGAGTATTGAGTGAGCTTATGTGTGTGTGTTTGAATCTTTGCTAAGATTCTACCTTCCCTGAAAATTAGTCAGACAGAAACTTTAAGCTGTAAAATAAGAAACAACTACTTTATTCTGGAAGTACATGCTTGATAGGAAAGAGTCCTATATCTAGCTAACTAGCTATGTTGGAGCAGTCTGCACTGGTCCCAATGCAGCTCTCATGCTGGTTGAGAGGGAGAGACAAAGGAAAGATGTCTGCTCCCCTCTCGAGAGAGAAGAAGGAACTGGGAAGGCAGGAAGGAACTGGGATCAACATCCTTTGCATATCAGTCTAGCAGGAGGGGGAGGGACGGCAAGGATCAAAGGACAGGTATAGCCTGGCAACAAGGAGGTCTCCTCCCTAGCTACCCTTTTTAACCCCATGCAGCCTCAACCCACCAAGTTGGAGTTGAACCTCATACATTCCAACAAAGAACACTGCCTTTTGGATGGAGCCCCAATGTGAAGAATGAAACAAAACAAAGTTCGTGCCCTACAGTGAAGATGCCCCCACCTTTTTTGGTCTGAAGTTCAGTTTGGTGCACACTGTCCAAAACTGAAAGTAGATGATCCTTAAGGAGGTGGGGGACCCATTGATAGCTTTTAGATCAGACCTGCACAACTTGTGACCCATTGGGCCAATCACAGTCATCCAGCCAGGGGTTTCATAAACCCCCAGGTCTTACTGTTGTCCAAGGCTGCAAAAAAAAAAAAAAAAAAAATCAAACAAAAAAACCAAAACCAAAAAAGGAACAGCCAATCAATAGATTGTTAAGCCATGTGGCAGGCCACAGAATACAACCAATGGACTGTTTTCATCTTGGTGAGTCACAAATTGAGCATGCCTGCTTTTGACATGTCTTATCCCATGTGTTGTTTCTTATTAATTTGTGGCTACATCAGATTCCTCAGCCTGGAGAAAAATAATGATCACAGACATTCAATCCAGGCTGAGTCCAGCAGACCTGGGCTAAATCTGCTATGGAATTTTGTGTCTTAGTCAGTTTTCCAAGAGCCTTTCACTTCACTGGAATCATTTGCTGAGCTCACTGTGTTCAACTGGCCTCCCTTCTTGATTTATGGAGACTTGAAGGTCCAGATGGCAACATAAGTACCACCACTGGCACAGACAGTGAGTATTTGAAGCTGCTGTGAGAGGTCAGCAGGGAATTAGAAGTTGAATATGTTAATAACATCCAGTTCTATTTCTTCTTATTGTTTGAGGACATGCTGGACTGGTGCAGGGCTGCTGTAATTTGATGAATGAGGGCCAGTAAACTGAGGCTGAATCCTGATATCATAGAAATACTCTCCATTGGCAGGTCTCAGGTCTGTAGCTTGTGTTGGAATATATGGGGTTCAACTCCAGCTTGTGGGTTGAGGCTGCATGGGGCTAAAGGCGTAGCTAGAGAGGAAACCTCTTGGTTGCTAAGCTAC
The DNA here is from genome assembly GCF_030035675.1 of Rhineura floridana. Lineage (NCBI taxonomy): Eukaryota > Metazoa > Chordata > Lepidosauria > Squamata > Rhineuridae > Rhineura > Rhineura floridana. The sequence goes on from NC_084483.1 coordinate 177,500,258, forward strand.
ACCTGTCTTTGAACTCCTGCTGTCTCTTCCTTCCTGCTAGACTGATATGCAAAGGATGTTGATCTCAGTTCCTTCCCTCCTTCAGGCCGTTTTTCTTCTTTCTTGAGAGGGGAGCAGACATCTTTCCTTTGTCTCTCCTCTCGTACAGCATGAGGGCAGACCCTGGGATCAGAGTCTGCTGCTCCAACTTAGCTAGTTAGCTAGATATAGGAATCTTTCCTTTCAAGCATGTACTTCCAGAATAAAGTAGTTCTTTCTTATTTTAAAGCTTAAAGCCTCTGTCTGACTAATTTGCAGGGAAGGTAGAATCTTAGTTTACCAGCTATGGTCATTCCTGGATAGAGATAATCTGGCCATGGTGATCCATATTTTGATACCACTTGATTACTGTAACACAGTCAGTGTGGGGTTGCCTTTGAAGATGACTTGAACTCTGCTGGTGTAGAATGAACCTGCTGTTATGTTAAGTAGATCCCTGGCTGGAGCTCTGTGACACTACCTGCCAATACATTTCTTGTCCAAAATCAAGGTGTTGATGACCTATAAAGCCCTAAACAACTTGTGACCTTGATACCTGAAGGAGCATCTCTTCCTATCCTGTCCGATCTTGAGATCTTCTGGGAAGGCTATCTTCAGTGTCCCATCTTTGGGTATTGCACATGATGTGAGTGTCATAGGAGAGGATCTTTTCTGAAGTGATGGCCCTGCCCCTCTGAGACCCATCCACTGCCAACCTTGTTTTTGTTTCAGTGACTAGTTAAAAATCTGGCTATTCACCCAAGCTTTTGCAAGAATTAATCACCCCTATTGCTCTGATAAAAAATCAGAACTCCTCCCAGTTGCTGCAAAATAAACAAGAGTTGGATGAACTGAACATGCTTTACTTATGTTTTGGTTCTCCTGCTTTGGATTTGACACAAGGCACTCTTTTCAAGAAAGTTGGCTATTACTGCAGTAAAACCTGGATTAAGGGTGTGGGGCATTGTAGCTCTGTGAGGGATAAACTACAGTTCCCAGGATTCTTTGGAGGAAGCCATGGGTTGTGTTCAACTAAGTCCTACTCAAGCGTAGACCCATTGAAATTAATGAACTTATGTTAGTTATGCCCATTAACTTAAATGGATTTACTCAGAGTAGGACTAGCGTTGAATGTGCTTTAAATGTATGGTGTGGATGCGACTCTAGTTCACAGAAAATGTCTTCAGTGAAATCTCTCAAAAGTAGGGAAAGAAAATAAGACGCTCCAAGAAGCTAACCTTAAAGCACAAAATTAAAACTTATTCAAATAAGTTTCCAAATTCCAAGTTAACTAATATTCTTCCCTTAGAAATGTACTTGCTACATAGCATCACCAAAGGGTACATTCGTTCCCGCACGAAGGCCTAACAGGATATAAACAGGAGGTGGATATATATTTTTCTTCTGGAAGCCTAACTCTATATTCTTAAATGCCTCTGGTTTGTATTTCACAATACTTTGGATTGACTACATGGCTTGAAAGAGTTCATCAGGAAGACAAATCTTTGATGTCTACATTGAAGCTGTGATAACATCTGAGATTAACTGGTGTCTTCTAACATGAAGACAGAAGCACTGAGAGATGAGAGAAGGCCTTCAGTGCTGGAGTCTTACTTGGGTCAAGTCTAATCAGAGAGAGGGGGGGGGAGGGAGAGAGAGACAGAGAGAGAGACAGAGAGGGAGAGGGAGATTGTTTGTTTGTTTGTTTGTTTGTTTTCTCCTGGGAAGGAAGGCTGGCTGGCTGATGCTGATACATGGCATTGGCTGTAGCTCCAATGGGTGGGGAAGGACTGTATCTCAGTGGATTTGCTGTGCATGCAGAATGTCCCAGGTTCAATCTCCAGGTAGAGACCCCAGTCTAAAACCCTGGAGAGCCACTGGGTTACACCTCCCATCATCCCTGCCCATTGGCCATGCTGACTGAGGCTGATGGGAGCTAGGAATCCAATACCACCCAGAAAGCCAGAGGTTCCCCATCCCTGGTGTAGGCAACACTGAGCTAGATGGACCAATGATCTGACTCAGTATGATCTGACTCAGTAGAGCGGAAGAGCAGCTTCGTATGTTATTGGCTACTGCAGTGTAACTTCCTTTCTATCAGCAATGTGCAGACAAGTGAACAGGAATGATTCCCCCCCTTTTCTCCCATCTCATTTTCCTCAAATCCTTCAGACTTGCGGATCATCCAATGAAGGTCATCATAGCCTCCAGGCACAGGGTGAGAAGGAGCAGTTCTTCCTCACAAAACATAAGAACATAAGAACATAAGAAGAGCCTGCTGGATCAGGCCAGTGGCCCATCTGGTCCAGCATCCTGTTCTCACAGTAGCCAACCAGGTGCCTGGGGGAAGCCCTCAAGCAGGACCCGAGTGCAAGAACACTCTCCCCTCCTGAGGCTTCCGGCAACTGGTTTTCAGAAGCATGCTGCCTCTGACTAGGGTGGCACACCACAGCCATCATGGCTAGTAGCCATTTAGCCCTGTCCTCCATGAATTTGTCTAATCTTCTTTTAAAGCCATCCAGGCTGGTGGCCATTACTGCATCTTGTGGGAGCAAATTCCATAGTTTAACTATGCGCTGAGTAAAGAAGTACTTCCTTTTGTCTGTCCTGAATCTTCCAACATTCAGCTTCTTTGAATGTCCACGAGTTCTAGTATTATGAGAGAGGGAGAAGAACTTTTCTCTATCCACTTTAACACATCTAAACACATCATTAACTTGTGGAATTGTTTGCCCGGAGGTATCCAAGGGGAGAGCCAATCTGATATAACAGCCCCGGACTGTTGGACTTGGATGAAGCTGGGGAGGGAGAGGGATTGTTGTTAATGGTATTATCTCTCACCCTACGGAATAGGGTTGTTGTGAGGATAAAATGCCATCCTGAGCTACTTGGGTTGCTTCCAGGTGACCTGTTTACTAGATATTCATCTGGCTTTGTTTGCGCAAAGTTTTCAGGGAGGTTTTATGATATCCCTGATGTTGCTGAACTACAACTCCCATCAGCCCCAGCTAGGATGGCCAATGGCCAAGGATGATGGGAGTTGCAGATCAGCACCATCAGGAGGGCCACAGATGCCCCACACCTTCCTTAAGATACCCACTGTTTATTGAGGTGCATTATGAGTTGTTTGTGGGGAGGTTATACACCACTGCTTTGTTTCTTCACACTTTCCAGCACATTTCCCCATTACTTGCCTTACCACAAAAGGTCCTCTCTCTCTCTCTCTCTCTCTCTCTCTCTCTCGGAATCTTGTACAACCTGAATCTGCAGGTATGAGATTGAATCCCACATGCAAAATAGGAACAGTTTGGAAGCCACCATGGAGAATCAAGGCTTGAATTCCAAGGCGACCAGAAGAGGGCTGCCCCCCTACCCTTTGGGACAACCCACTTAGCTAAAATGTTAGAAGGCTATGGTGAGGGGAGGAGTCAGGAGGGGGCTTATAGATTTCCTAATGGGCATCCCCACATCCCCTACATTCAGTGGTTAGTAGTAAATGCAGTAGCATAGTGGCAAATTCAGACGTGCAGGGTCCCTTCACGTTAGTCACAGCCATACCTCCCCCCTTTTGCTGCTGGATTTAGAATGAGATCCTTGCTAATGCCTTCTCCCACAACAACAGATATCCCTAGGAGTCAATAAGCATGAAAGGAGAGTATTAGCTGCTGAGAAGAGTCTTCTTAGTGGCTGACTCATCTTTTACTCTGATTGTCTCATAGGGAGGAGATATGTTAGAAGACTCTTCTCAGTGGCTAACAAACTTCCCTTTCATGCTGATTGTCTCATAGGATGCTGGAGACATAGGGACCCTGCTGGGACTCAGGTCCCAAAAAAGTAAGGGGTCTAAGACCCCCTGAGATCCTGGATGACTACACCCCTGAAAGAGTCCAAAAATGAAGGCAGCTGTATTGGTTCTCTCTCTCTGTCTCTTTCTCACACACACAAACAGCAGCAGTACACAACATATTACCCATTTTATTTGTATCAGCAATGCTATGCCTGAGAGCCAGTGTGGTGCAGTGGTTAGAGTGTTGGACTATGACCTGGGAGACCAGGGTTCAAATCCCCACACAGCCATCAAGAGTACTGGGTGACCTTGGGCCAGTCACTGTGTCTCAGCCTCAGAGAAAGGCAATGGTAAACCACCTCTGAATACCTCTTACCACGAAAACCCTATTCATAGGGTCACCATAAGTCAGGATCGACTTGAAGGCAGTTTTTACATTTTTAATGCTATGCCTAGTTTTCTGGGAGAAAGCACCATTGAATCCAGTGGTTCCATAGAGGCTAGTCAGGCCTCTGTAACACAGAGGACATTTTAAAATAAAATACGATGCTGTCTGATTTAGATTTATTGATTGAAAAAGGACTGGAGAAATTAACGAAGGCCATATCTGAATAGCTAAAAAAAACCCAGAACCTCCACAGTCAGATCATCAAATGCTGGGGAAATTTTTTCAGAAATGGCTATTACTACCACACTCCACTGGTGAGTTCCCCAGGGGAATATGATTGGATGGGCTACTGTTAAACAGCTGCTGGATTAGGCAGATCTTTCCTCTGATTCAACCAGGGTGTTCTTAAATTCTTCAATGCAGAAAGCTAATTTAAAAAAAACCCTCATTTTACTACCAGCATGTGGTCTTCAAAACAGCCTTTCCTTTTGGCAGTTTCCTACTTTTTCCCCCTGTGGCCTATTGACATTCCTGCTCCTCAACCACCTCAGGTAAGATTGTGATGCAAAGTACCTGGCTAAACAAGCCTCTTTCAGTAAGACAGAGTTTGCTCCATTATCTGATAAGAAACCTCCAAGGGGGAGAAGCTTCCATTGTACGCTCAATGGGAGGTTTTTCCTTTGCTTATGTGTGAAGGCTGCTAATCCCACTCTAAATGGGTTCTGTGATTAAGGCTGGAGGGATGGTAAATAGCTGTTAGGTGTCTGGAAACAATGCCAGCAATCAGGGGAAATTATAACAGTGAAGAAGACTACTCTACCTAAAAGAGGCTGGTAGACTGATCCTTCTTCACACTAATGGGCTGTTTAAAAAAACAAGAGCAGGACACCATCCCAGTCACAGCAATTTGTCCCAAGGAATGGATTTAATATGATTATAAGGATGTCACGTATGGGACCAAAAAGTTATTTCACTGATTTTTGCCTTTGCTAGCTCTGTAACACGGATGTGAAAACTACATCTGCTGAGAGGTATCTTCTTATTTAAAATCCCATCTGCACTAAACTGTTTAAAGCAGTATTATACCACTTTTAAGGGTCATGGCTTCCCCCAAAGAATTCTGGGAGCTGCAGTTTGTTAATGGTGCTGAGAATTGTGAGGAGACCCTTATTCCTCGCACAGAGCTGCAATTCTCAGAGTGGTTTAACAATCAATCCCTCTTCGCAGCGGACTTTTGGAATGTAGCTTTTTTGTCACAAAAATATGGTCAGAAAGATACAAAAATATTAATATTTAATCATGACATGCCCGAGGTCAGTGGGAATATTAAATTAATTTACCAAAAAAAGTCACAGTGTTTTAAATACACTTATATGCAGAGGTCTTCCCACTGCTGTTGAATGTAGGGAGCACAAAGAACTTTCAGTGATGAATTCTTAGGGACATATATATTCTGTAAAAATGAAGAGCTTTTTTAAAAAACGGAATTGCATCTTTTCCTGGGGCAATGATACAGAAAGCCCAATAAACAGTATTATTGTTAGCATTAATTGCCTGTCCTTCACTCAGAGGTCTTGGGCAGGTTACAACAACCTTACAATACAGTGTTAAAAACAATTAAAAATAACCAGTAGATGTAATAAAATTATGAAAATATAGATAAAATCAACAATTTTAAAAGCATATACACGTAATAAAAGGTAAGTCTGGGAAGAGTTGCCTAAACAACAAGTTTTTTAACGAAGGTGCCTACTTGATATCAATAGGCAGGGAGTTCCAAAGAATAGGTGCTGCCATACTGAAAGATTTCTTGCAAATGCAGAATGAACATTATGTGGCAGAACAACAAAAAGTTGTTTGTATGTGTGGCAGGAAAACTAAAGCAAAGCCTGGACCCAAAGAATTGCTTAACCATCCTTGAGGATCATAGAATGTGGGCATCTGGATGCCTTGGCATTTTGCTTTGGCGAATGCTTATGGCCCCAAGCACCAGCAGGTGGCGCTTAATTGATAGACGGTCAGTATCTCAGTATGTCTGAATTCTCCTTTGAACCTCTTGTATGTCTCCCCCCACCTCTCTCTCATATACAAGCACCTCTCTGGCATATGACAAGGGTGGCATTTGAACGCTGTGAGATATGCAGACATTTGTCGGGAGCACTCAGCATTAGTGATTTGTCAGGTCCCCGCATAGTTCAAACAGGAGTCCTTCATTGCTCATGTAGTGTCCTCACTCTGAGCTGCTCATATTGAATTTGGCTAACCTGGCCTTCCCTTTCCACTCCCAGCATGATGTCTCAGGGCTCAACAGTACAGCTGATTCTTCACTGAAACTCCATTTAAAGACATGGGGACAGGGCTGACTCTCCAGTGTCTAATTTGCCTAGAGTTTTATGATGAGTGCCTAAACTTGTGTCTCTGGGTGAAAGTGAATAATTAATCACTTGGCTGGAAAGAAAATATTGTAAACTCAAGCAAGGGGAAGACCTGCAAACTCTTCTGAGGGTTCTGCATATGTGTAATTTAAAACCTTTATGTTTGTCCAATAAATGCATAGCATATTGAATCTATGGTCTATGAGTGCTTCATTTTTTAAAAACTATTTGGGAACTCGAAGTTATTAAAGTTATAAAAGGCTGAGAGGGAGAGACTCTGAGGGTCTTGGATGGGCCTGCCTGTTCCCCTTTCTGAATCTCTCTGCAAGTTATCTACCAGATGCCCACCCTCTTTTAATTACCGCTTCATGATTTACATGCCGTCCAATTAAAAGAATATTACATTTAAATCAGGAACATATTGTTGATGGGAGATTAGCGTCAGATTAACTTCTGACATCTTCAGCTTAGAATTTCATTGTGATTTTGGAGCGTCAGATTAAATGTAGATTTTACTAGAAAAGAGACATGATTAGTTTTCTGGTAAATGTCTCATTATATCTCCCTATATTATATTGATAAAATGAGTGGTGTAGTGGTCAGAGGGTTGGACCAGGACTAGGAAGACCCAGGTTCAAATCCCCACTCAGTCACAAAACTTTCTGGCTGACATTAGACTGGTTACTATCTGTTAGCCTAACCTACTTCACAGGGCTGTTGTGGGAATAATATAAGGAGGTGGGGAGAGAAGCATCTTGATCACTTGAGCTCCTTGGAAGGTAGAATATTAACAGTAATAGTAATATGCATTATATACGCACTATTTTATATAGAGAGAATGATTGGGTTATATCCAACTAAGTTCTATTCAGAGTAGACCCATCTGTGGAATATGCTCCCCATTGAGGTCCACCTGGCACCTTCTTTGACATCTTTTCAGCACCAGGTAAAGACTTACCTTTTGCCCCAGGCATTTGATAGACTGAAATGATGTTGTCTGTTACTATTTGCTGCCAAAGTTTCCTGTGGCTATGTGGGGTCTTGTTGTTCGATTATTTTGTTGCTTTACCTTTTTTATATATAGTATATGTTTGTTTTTGTTTTTAACAGCATTGTAAATTGCTTGGAGACCTTCAGGTCACAAGCAACGAATACATCTAATAAATAATGATAACAATCATCCTTGTTTAATCAGGGCTGGGCTCCCCACTTTTAGCCTTGCCTCCTGGGTCACATCTTTTTCCAACCACATGTTGCATGTGGTTGTCTGCAGAGAAGTCACAGAATGTGAGCATCTCTGGTTGCGTGGGTCTCCTGATTTCATGGGGCCCCTACATGTCAGAAGCTGCTTGCTGCTTCGTGTTTCTTGTAGGACAACCATGCAATTGTTGAAGGAGTGCTGCCACTCCTAGTTAAACATAGCAGTGCTCTGCTCATGAATATTGTTAAGCAATCGATTGTAATACATGTAAATGAATGAATTGTTGGAATATATGTGGTTCAACTCCAACTTGTGGGTTGAGGCTGCATGGGGTTAAAAAGGGTAGCTAGAGAGACCTCTTGGTTGCTAGGCTATACCTGTCCTTTTATCTCCTGCTGTCTCTTCCTTCCTGCTAGACTGATATGCAAAGGATGTTGATCACAGTTCCTTCCCTCCTTCTTACTTCTTCTTTCTCTTGTGAGGGAGAGCAGACATATTCCTTTTGTCTCTCCCTCTCCTCCAAGCATGAGGGCAAGCACTGGGCTCAATGTTTGCAGCTCCAACTTAGCTAGTTAGCTAGATATAGGACTCTTTCCTATCAAGTATACTTCCAGAATAAAGTAGTTATTTCTTATTTTAAAGCTTAAAGTCTCTGTCTGACTAATTTGCAGGGAAGGTATAATCTTTACCAAGGATTCAAACACACACATAAGCTCGCCCAGAACTCTCTGTTACCAGCATCGCAACTCTCCAACATGAATGTCCAAACATCATTCAGTATCCTAGGTTTAATTGGATACCTGCAAGCACCTAGCAGAGATTAACCCAGTTTGCAGTCTTCGTCTTCAGACTGTCATTCCCCTGACAGAGCTCTAATGGCTAGAGTGGTTTAACAGCCAGCTCCTCTTCCCAGAGAATTGTAGGGAACAGGCATCTCCCAACAACTCTCAGCACCATTCACAAAGTACGCTTCTTTGGGGGAAGCCATGACTGTTTAATATGGAATAAATGTCTGGTGTGGATGTGGCCTAAATGCAAGGCTTCAACATCCTGCCTAATTTTTGTATTCCCCCTCCCCCCATTTCCTCTAATTCCCCTTTCTGGAGAACTTGACAAGTTATGCACTATTTTGTGACATTTTGGCTGGTCCTAATAAAGGTATTGTCCAACTATAGATTTTGGAGGGTCCCCCCCCCCCCGATAGACCAACATAGCTGCCTTTGATTTTTTTTAAAAAATTATCCCCATGAGTGAGTCAATGAGTCAGTCATTCCCAAATATTGTTATGCAGACAAATAAGTTACTGTTTCTTCACTATAATTTCTATTCATTTTATCTTTATATACATACACATAAATGCCTGTGTTCTGTATGATGTATACTTTCATAGACCACACACGTGTCTTTCATACATTTCTTCTCTTCCCTGAAAACAAATATAGGTTTATGAGTTTCTAAAAGAAATCAAAATCAACTTTCATTGTAAAAACACACTGAAGTAAATCCCACTGATGTACTGTAGATTAGATCAACTTGCAAGTTGAATCCAAAACATTTTTATTTTGAAATCCAACAGATACAAATAGGATTTCTTTCTGAGTCACTTTGGGATCTTTGTGTAAGGCGAAATGCACTTTCTTGAAATCAGCAGGACATGTCCACAGGAAAATATTTAGGATCAAGGCACCAATGTACAAAGTAAAAAGTCCCAGGTTAACTTTGGATCTTACACAATGGTGGTAAAAGCATTGTTTTTTGGTAAAAAAATGACCTGCCACTACTCATATCTTGATAAAATGTGCTGTGGGTGCCAGCACAAAATGGCTGCCATGGGAAGTTCCCCCCGCCCAAAAGTGCTAGTGTCATCAAAAAAGTTCTGGACAAAAGCAACTTTGTGAATGAATTGTGCATCCACTTTTCACACTTCTGGTATAAGGGGCCTTGTGTTTCACCTTCGCTAAAAGGAGCCTGTTTTGGCACCAAGTGGCATACAAATTAATATAATAATAATAGATTGAGAGCAGTAGGGTTTGTTCAAACCATGAAGACCTTGGGTTTGTTTAAAACAAAAGGTTTTAAAAGCCTGGGTGAATGTTTTACCTTACATGGAAAAGTACAAAGGCAGTGGCAAGTGAGCCTCTCTGGGAGGCTATTCTATAATTGGGGTGCCAGCACTTAGAAGGCCCTCTCTTCCGTACCCACCTGCGTTGGTAGTGTCACATGGAGCTGGGCTTCAGAAGAGGTATGCTTTAAGACGGGTGGGTAGGATCTGCAGGTGTTTTTAATATCTGACAATGGGGTTATCACTGTTCTTTTGCATAGCTTTTGCATAATAGTTTTATGCATTTTAAAAAAGTTTGTTAGTTGCCTTGAGCATAAAAAGAAATAACAGGTGGGGAAACCTGTGGCACTCCCAATATGGCTAGACTCCAACTGTGTGTTGGAATTGCTTTTAAGATGTTTTTAAGCTTTTTTTTTTAAAGATGTTTTAATGTGTTTTTAAAGATGTTTTAAAGTCTTGTGTTTTTAAGATGTTTTAAAGTGCTTTTAGTGTTTTTGTTTGCTGCTCTGGACTCCTTCTGGGAAGAAGAGCAGGACATAAATTTAATAAATAAATAAATAAAAATAAAAAAACTGCCAGCCAGCATGGCCAATAGGTAGAGATGATGGGTGTTGTAATCTAGCCACATTGGGGGGGGGAGGCCGAAAGGGTTTTGGTAAGGGTTCAAATCCCCACTGAATCATGGGATTCTCTGTGTGTCTTCACAGCCAGACCTGGTGGTTGTAGTAGTAGTAGTAACATCAACAACAAACAGGGATAACACCAGGGAGATGACAAGCAGTGTAGGATAAAAATTATAAAGTTAAGTTTGCTGTTGATTGGAGCTGTTCTCTTTCTTTTCTTCTCTTGCTTGGAGCTGTTTCCACTGAAGACCAACGTGTGGGAGACTGGAGTTATTTCAGCAGAACCTTTTGCAGCGCCCCCACTGCTATGTCTTGCCCTTTTCCTGCTTGTAAAGGAAAATCATCTTGTACGGAGCGACTCTTAGCAATGACTTGATTAGCTGGCATTGATTCGCCCCTTCCTGGCTGACAACTCACAAACAGCTCGTCAGTTTCATCGAGGGGGTGACAGGAATGGCTCCTCCCTCCTCTCTAGACCTTTCTCAGCGGAGTGAATTTGCGAGGGCTGTCTTGAGCCACCGCCGCCTCCTCTTCCTCTCCCCTCGCCCCCGCTCTAGCTGATGCGCTGTCTCTTTGTGTCGCTCCTAGGCCTGATTGTGTTTGTTAATTAGTTGCTAACAGCATCGTAATGTGGGCCTTGACGGATAAGCAAGCCATTAGCACCCGGGCCTTGCGATTTACATCACTAGCAGAGCGGGGGCGACCCCTGGCCCAGCCCGGGCGTTGTAGATTTAGGCCGGCGGAGCACGCACAGCTAACGGACTAGGAAACAGCTCAGCTTTCGCCGGGGACCTTTCATTACTTATTTCCTAGTCACAACACAGACACCCCCCCCAACTGAGGACTTTTTTGGGGGGGGGGAGAGATGGTGGTAGAATCAATCTCACACTTTACTGCCGCTTTGATACATCTTGTTGGAGAATCCCTGAGTTCACTTATACTGATCCATGCACGATTTTGTTTATTTATTTAATTTATAGCCCGCCCTTCCTAGTATGGGCGATTGACAATCTGCACCGCAGAGAGAAAGCTGGTAACTCTTCAACCAACAGAAGAAAACACTGCCATCCTTTGGCATGTTCATTCCTTAGTCAGTCCCATTCGGTCTCCCAACTAAGAGTAGACCCATCGAAAGCAATGGATCGACGATAGCCATGCCCGTTATGGCTTAACAGTGGATACGCCCCGTTGTGTTCAATGGGGCTTACTCTCAGTAAAGTGTACACAGGATTGCAGCCTGAGGCAATCCCATTCAACTCTGCGGGAGTTATTTCTGATCAGATAGGCACATCTCCTCACACTAAATAAAGGAGCCCCCCCGAAGACTGGCCTCCTTCCTCTGCTCGCCCCCCCCCCCTTCGCAACTCCGGATGAGAAATATTTGTGTCCGCGTGTTTTTGATGGCATCGGCCAACTAATCGCTGCGATTAATCAATTCATTTCATTGTTGCAGTGTTACATGTGCATTCTAAATCGGATTTTATCTTTCCCTCGAGGGGAAGGCTATTCAGCGCCGATGGCGGGGTGGTTAAACCCACCGATTTACATGAATTGCTTTCCAAGCAATTCATAATTTACCGGAGAGGTTAAGTTTCACTAAGTGGCCTTAAAATATCGACCCGTATTGAGATGTAGAACAGCCATTTTAAGCATCCACGCTGAAGTTAGTTCCACTGATTTCTATGCATGGGATCAGTCTGTAATCCAAGGGAATCCAGGGCAGATAAAATAACACATAGTATACATTAATAAATGAATGGGTTAGGACGACAAATGCTGTGTTGAATCCAGACATGGATAGAGTAGACCCACTGAAATTAATGGAACTTAAGTCACTTTGATTTCAATGGGTCTGCTCTAACCCATGGCTGCAATCCAACCCATGTCTAACCAGAAGTAAACTCCACTGGGTTCAATGGGACTTACTCCCAGGTAAGTGTGTATTGGATTGCTGCCAAAGTCTGGATCCAACCTATTGGCATGAAATAAACTATCCATGTTTACGTGGGGGTATGCTCGACTGAGGTCGATGAAGCTTGCTCTCACTCACGTAAGTGCGTGGCAGATCGCAACGTTAGATATTTTCTGAGCCACGATTGATCTCCAGCGGCGAAACGATCACTTGCAAGCGTGGCACAAGCGCCCTCTGAAACAAGGGCTTATTATTGGTTTAGCAGCCCTTAACGAAGCGTATTAAAAGACAGACGTGCAGGACACTAACATCTATGCTGAAACTAATAGGAAGAGGGGTCTCTGCTAGACCCTATTTATTACGTTTAATAATATATATTTGTACACCGCTTTGATCATTAACAGGAAAGCTGTTTAGAAATGCTGCAGTAAAGACTAAATTAGCCACGCGACTCTAAATCTGATATTCACTTTGGGACTTTTTTTTAAAAAAAAAGGTCGGATATGACACAACTTTCCTCGTTTCGTCCATTCTTCTTCTACCCACTTTCCTCACACAGGTATTTAAACGCGGGCGTTACAGAGAGGCCATCGAATATGACTAATGGGGCAATGCCAGGAGGAACATAGATGAGGAGGGGGGCGGGGAGGTGGAAGGGAGATATGTCGCCGTGAAAACTCTTGCCGATTTTCTATTTTTTTTAAAAAAATCCTTCCCCTCCCTTCCCCCCAAATCATCGCTCGATTCTGGAGTATTTAGCACCTTCGGAATAAGAAGGTTGGAAAAGGCAGAGGATTTACTCTGAATCTGCCCCCCCCCCGGCGGGGCTGCATGCAGCCCACGTCCAGGCACACACACGCGGACACTAGAGACAAGCGACTCACTCCGCTCTTCAGAATCAGAGCCCCAAAGCCGGAGAACGTGCAGAGGTGGAAGGAGAGTCAGTCTCGAAAGAACCCTCCCCACCTCGTGCCCTCCGAAACGATCCTCTCTCCCATTTACAAGCTCGCTTTGGGCATTCCCAAGGGTCCCCTTTCCCTCTCTGTACCCGCGGCTGCGTTACAACCGGCGCCGCTCCTAACCGGCAGCCCGGGCCACTTTCGTCTCACTCACCGCTGCCTTCTACCAGGCGACACCGTTATCAAGTCAAAGATGCCCTTTCCCAGAGGCGGCCCCTGGGACTTGTAGTTCTCTCTTCCACTGCCGTCCATGCGCCGCCTGCAGGGAGAAGACTACGTTTCCCAGGCATCCACCCTGCTGTTCTCCCCAATGCCACTGGCGAGGCCGAGCCGTCAATCAGGTGGCGTCACTGGTGTATGTAGAACGCCCGGAGATCCTTTTTTTTTTCCAGGGTCAGCGCTCCTTTCCCTCCTCGCAGGGGTGCAGCTCATATTAAGCGCTTCAGGGAGGGTTTGTAAACGCAGGGCGGGAGACAAGTGTCATGCGGGTGGTTCGCCTCGCCGAGGAGCAGAGCGTCGGTTGTGCAGCGTGAAGAGGAGGGTGGGTGGATTTCTTTATTTATTTATCCCTTCTTCGTTTTCTTTTTTTGGAGAGCTGCTGCTGGTTTATTTTCTTGGCCGTTGCTGCTGAGGATCTGGAATGTTGCACGGGAGATCGCAGCCAAGCTGATCGCCAGCAGCGCCGAAGGCGGCGAGCCGGACAGGAGGCAAGGCAGGCAGAGCTGGCTGCCGCGCTCGCAGGGCGATGAAGCGCCGAAAGCTGGCCGTGGCTGCCGGCTTCTGCCTCTCCTTCTTGCTGGGCACTTTGCTCAACGTCTTCTTCATCCCGGCCTTTGATCCCCAGCAGCAAAACGCGGGGATCACGCACTCGCTGGCGGGCTCGCCTCTGGACGTGCCGGGGGAGGTAGAATACGGCGGCGGCGGCAGCAGCAACAACCACCGCTGGGACTTAGCCCGACAGATCCGAGAGCGCTACGAGGAGGTGTTGCGCTACCAGCAGCTGCAGCCTCGGGAAGCCGCGGGGGCAGCCGGCGCCGGGTCTCGCCTGGCGATGAGACCCCTGGAGCGACGGCTCATGGACCTCGCCCCGCAGCGGCTCTCCTCCAACTCGTCGCCCTCCACGGAGCACAGCCCCAAGCTGGGCAAATCCAAGGTGCCTTCTTCGGCGGATGTGGGCAGCTCCGGGGCGCCCTGGGACCCCCGATCCGAACTGGACCTCTCTCTCGGCCCGCTTCGGCTGGGATGCCGGGACATCGGCAACGTGACCAACGTGCATTATCTGGGCTCTGGCTACACCAAGTCCGTCTACAAAGCGGTGCTCAACCGGAGCCTGGCGGTGGCCCTGAAATCTGTCGATTTTGGGGGGCACGACATCGACAATTGCGTCAAGCTCTACGGGTCTTTGGAGGACTGTTACAGGCTGGCCTCCTATAAGATTATTAAGGAGATGGTCCTTTTGCAGAGGCTGCGGCACCCCAACATTCTTCAGGTAAATAAGGGGGGGTCCCCGGTCTGATTAACGTCTGAAAAATATGGAGGGAGTTGAGAGATCGAGTAGACCAATATGATAAAGCTTTTTTTTTTTACGAGATCATGACTTATTTATGGGCAAAATGGCATTAAAACAGAAAAGTGACCTGGGGGGGAGGGGGAGCGATTGTACTGCCAGTCCCGGAGGGACATAAGAACATAAGAAGAGCCTGCTGGATCAGGCCAGTGGCCCATCTAGTCCAGCATCCTGTTCTCACAGTGGCCAACCAGGTGCCTGGGGGAAGCCCGCAAGCAGGACACGAGTGCAAGAACGCTTTGTTTTACCTCTAGAATCGTGATTGTTTTAGTCGGGCTCTCTAGGAATGGGTGGGCTTGTAGAAGCAGCGAGGGCGAGCTGATCCTCCCCGACGTGTCAATATAGGGAAGTTTCCCAGCGAGGCTGGCCACGTGCGACCTCTGGGAGGGATTGCTCGCACTCCGCTCCAAGCTGAAGATGGGACGTAGGTGTTGCAAACTACTCTGGATCGAGTTGTCTGCCGACCGATCCTAAACGTGTTTCCTGCGAAAAGGTTCCCTTACAATCTGTGGTGAGCCGAGTTAGACGTCAGACGCGATCTCAGCCCAAGGCCCAGCTAAATCTAGATTTAGATCTAGACGCGAGGCCATTTGGGCCCCCGGTGCTAACACACTTCATTGGAGAGTAAATTCTTTCCAGCCAGATGATTTCGTAAGAGGTCTCTGACCTTGCATCCAGGTAAACCTGAATAGTGGGATCAGGAGACGGGTTCATGGTTTGGCTTAGACTGTTGCCCCGATCCTCGACACCTGGCAGTGTCTACTCAAAAGTAAGTCTGACGGAGGTTAGTGGGACGCACTCCCAGATAAATGCGTCCCTAAATTTGCAGCCCTAAAGATCTCCATGGAGTCTGCTTCCTTTTAGGATCCTTAACGTTCCAATGAAATCTGTGTGATTAATTCTCAGGGTGTAGTCCTAAACGCACTTACGTGGAAGTAAGCTCCACTGACCTCAATGGGACCGACTTTCCAATAAACATGTGTAGAACATGCATTGTTCCTCCATGTGTCTGGGGGTTCTAGATGCTAGAGTCATCTGTTCTGGTAGATTGCCCCTAAACTGCGGAAATTCAAATCCAGTGTGGGAGAAGTTTGGATAAATCATAGAATTTAGGCATTTTTCTTGTGCTGAAGAAGGCTGTGAACCTCAGCGAGCCTAAACTGAAAATGATCTCATGGGTTTAATAAGATCTCGCCTCCAGAAAAAAGAGAAAAGTGAAGGGCCATAGCTCAGGAGTGAAACATTTGCTTTGCATGCAGAAGGCCGCAGGTTTGATTCCTAACACCTTCAGGTAGGGTGGGGAGAGAACCCTGTCTGAAATCCTGGAAAGCCGCTGCCGGTCAGTGTAGACAAAACTGAGCTAGATGGACCAATTATCTGGGCTCGGTATAAGACAGCTTCCTTTGTAGGAAAGCTACTGAAGGACAATAAAGGTATACACAGCTGGTGTGGTGACAGTTTAGAGGAAATTCCCTCGAGGTCAGAACCTGTAAAAGGCTGGAGTTAACACAGAGCTTGTGATCTGGAAGAACGTGGCAGCCTGATGAGGAGTGTTGTGTAGCTTGAAAATTACACACTAAAAAGCTGGCCTGAGAGCAGACCATGAGGGGGTGGGAAAGAGTAAAAGGACATTTTGTAGTTGGGTCTGGACAGGGAGACCCTTTGCCTTTCCTGCCCGCTTTAATTTTTGGAATGAAATTCTGAACCAGACCTGACTGTGGCAGTTCCGTGTAGTGCCACAATCATGAAGACGTGTGTGTGTGTGTGTGTGTGTGTGCGCGCGCGCACACGCTCTAACTGCGGAAGGGACCCGAAGCTGAGAAGGAGAGACTCTCCAGCCCCCCCCCCCCGCTCATGTCTCTCTGAGCTGGAGAGGGGAGTAGGAGAAAGCAGGAGATGAGAACAGCTTTCAGCAGCTCCTGAAATGTTAAACTGTTCAGTCCACTCGGTGTGAATCTCCTCGGAGATGAGAGAGCCAGGGTTCACAGCTTTTGTCAGGTCTGTTCTCTCAGCGGTGTGGTCCACAGTAGGAGTCTTCCTGATGCCTATTGCAGCAGAGAAGCCCACGCGAAGGACTAGCGCTGTGCACTTGCCTTCATTAGGCGGGTCTATTTGGCTGTGGCAGAGGAGGTGTTATGGATAGGGTTCTGTGTCTGTTTAGCAAGACGTGGGACCTTGATAAGATTCGCCCTTAATTCGTAGCCATTGTGACTAATTTTGGAACCAGTGTTTTTAGAACCGGCAGTGTTTTTGCGGGTGCCTGCAAAAATTAGGTCTTCGGGGCAGGGACCTTTGACCTTCTGTTCTGTACATACAACCTGAAACCAAATATCTATTAGTTGATGTCTACTAGTAGTAAATACCACCCGACATGCTCCAGGCCCATTTAAGCACCTTCACACTTCATTCCCTCTGCCACTGCGGATGAATTAAAAACATCCCTAACTTTCTCCCATGGAAATCAATCGGGTTTGAAAGCACTTAAGGTTGCACGCCTGTACCCACTTATCCGTGAGTAAATCCCCCTAAACTTGATGGGACTTGCTTTTGAGTAGACCTGTGTAAGGTTTCTCTGTTCACTCTGGCTGGATCCTGTGCCTCAAGTGGGCAAGGCTCGTGTTTTACAGCTGGCATGTAGACCTCTGCTGTATAAGCACATTTCTAATGCAGACATGACATGACATAAGCTGGTGCTGGTGGTGGCCATTTGTATCAATTAATAGACTATGCCATCTTAATGCCGCTACAAATCCATTGCAGAACATCAGTTGATCTGTCAGGGAGGTGGCGATCTGCAAAGCAGTTAAGCAAAGGACCTGGCTTTCAATCGGCTTGGGTGCCTCTGGGAAGCAAGGGACCTCAGTCATGGGATCTGTTTGGAAGGACCAGGCAGGCTCCATGACTTCGACCGGGTGTGTGGAACAGGCTGAAATTCTTATGAACGCCTCATTGCTTCGATCCCCAGAGAGGGAGAGGTGGCGGGGAGTCGGGAGGGGAGATGGCTCACTTATGGGCGAGGGAGATCTACCCCCTCCATAAACAGCAGCCAGGGGAGGAAGAGGTCTCTGTTAGCAATTTTGCATTCGGGCCTCTCCTTTGTTGGGAGCACATTAAAATGGTCTTGTCAAAAGTGCAAACAAAACCATGGATGAAGCTTGACAGCTAAAGGTTCTCTCCATCCTCCTTGATGTTTAAAAACTACTTGCAAAAGCTTTCTCTATCTCTAGAAATGGACGGGCAAGTTCTTCACCTTTGAGACTGTCCACAACATCATATCAAAGAGAATCACTCTGTATCCTCCTTCCCTTCCCTTGACATTGTTGGGCTGTAATCCTGTGCCTGGGAATCATCCCCATTGAATTCAGTGGGCCTTCCTGCCTGTAAATCCCCGTTCTTCGGAACTATCCCAACTAGCTCCCAAACAGGCGACGGAATCCTGTTTATAGAGGCTCCTTTTTCAAGTCCTCACATAACGGGCCACTTTTAAGTAGCTCCACTTTTTAAGAAAATTAGACTTGTGCCTAAAACAAAAGCCAGCCTGTCTTTGGGAAGTAAGTCCCACTGATTTGAAGTGGGCTTACTCCCAAGTAAGCATGTCCAGGATTGTCAGCCCTCGAGAATGTAAGGGAGGCCAATTTATTGTGGCTCCAAGGTCTCTTCACACACACACCCATCACCAACCAAAATCCGATGACTTCAGCCCAAGCTGTAGCCATCTCTTTAAGGCCTCTTTAAGGACTGTGCTTGTTAACAAGAGCTTATGCATGCTTTTCTCTGTGTGTGTGTGTGGGGGGGAGCAGAATTTGGCTGAACTCGTCATACAATGGAAACCCAGCTTCTATCAACAGCCAGTCGTTTAGCCTCTCTCTGTAGACACCCAGCCGCTGGGCAGAGAAAAGATTTGTTTTGAGAGAGTCTCTTCTTTTAGGCCCATGAAAATTAGAGGAGGCGCAATGAATTCTGTTCCCCTTCTGGGTAATTCCTTCGAGCCTGTCTATGCCTACCCCCCCCGCCTTTTTTTTGTGATCAACCGCCTGGTGGGAAGAAGTCTGAAAAGAGAATCAAGGGCCATCTAGTTATCTCTTTTCAGAGCCTCCTTCTCTCGCCTGGTCAATTATGACTTCATGGATTAAGTGCCACCCCAATTATATTTCATTTAAATAATCAGAACCGTATTTGCAGATGGGGTTTAGATTGCTTTGGCTTGCTCTAGAGGCTCAATAAAGCTTGCTCAAATGGGATCTCAGTGCATTAGAGGGAAGGTGGATGGGAAATTAGAAAAATCACTGTCTTAATTCAGTGTCATTCTGAAAATTGTGGTGTAAGCAGCGGGCCTTCACGTGTGGTAAAATGCAAGCACTCAGTGCTTGCTAAAGCATTCTGTGCAAAGCATCTGAAGAAAAATGAAGCTGACAGATCTAGCCAGATATGCTTGTGGTCCCACTTCCCCAGATAGATCTATTGCTGCTCTGAGCTGTTTGACATAGCTTTTTGAGAAGATGTTTGGGGGTGAGGCCCGGGTGTGGCTTTCACCTTTATGTATCCAAAATCAATATATTTTAGAACCAAAAATAGGATTTCAGTCTGCTTTGAGGTTGCATGGTGCTACAGATGTATTCTCAATACTTAAGTGTGATTCCTTTCTGTCTCCATAACAAGCAGCAGCCTGTCAAAGACTCTAGAATCCTACAGAAGATTGCTTAAGAGCTCTTATTTTTAAATTATTTATTAAAGTTCCAACCCCCGACCCTCAAATCCATTGAAGATTCTAGAAACCTGAATTTGTTTGGTCCCTGAAGGATTTCATTCCGTTTTGGAATATTGCTAAATCAGGTCTCATTCAGTTTGTTTGAAAAGGGATTTTATTTTTCCCTGAGCTGGGCTCCATTCTGGGACTTTTGAGGTGGATTTTATTGGCAAGTTCACTAGAGCCGTACTGGATCAGACCAAAGAGCCATCCAGTCTAGCATCATGTTCTGAATGATGGGCAGTCAGTCTTCTGTTTTAATTGCTGTGGTTTTTTAAAATGGGATTGTTATATTGTATATTTTAATTATGGTTTTAAAAATATTTTAATGTTGTGTGACTAGTCCTTAGGTTTTGGAAGCTGCTGAGAAGCCTGTTTTGGCATTAAGCAGCATTTAATTAAATAATACTAATAATACTGAAGGTAACAACCTTCCTTGATTATTTCCCCCCCTTCCCTCCAGCATAAGGAGGATCCTCTAAACCTGGAGGCCCCATTTAGGACTGCCATACCAGTCTACCTGTGCATTAAGATCTTAAGAAGCTACTTTATCCTGAGTCAGACCCTCAGTCCATCCAGCTCAGTATTTACACTGATTGTTAGCAGCTCTTCAGGATTTGAGATCAAGGATCTTTCCGAGTCCTACTTGCTCATTGAACCTGGCTCCTTCTGCATACAAAGCAGATGCGCTGCCACTGAGCTATAGCTCTTGCCATGCCTTCTTTGGAGGCTGCCCTCTGGGTGCCCCCGCCATCTGAGTGTGGTGTGTGACAATTGGAGACAGGGCCTTCTCAGTGGTGGTGTCCTTGCTATTGAAAAAAGGTTCACCTGGCACTTACTCTGTTATCTTTCCAGTGTAAGGCAAAAGTCATTTTTATTTTTCCATACCCTTTTAAACAGTTTTACTTTGGTTAACTTGGGCTTTTTTTGGGGGGGGGGATAAAGTTTTAAATGTTTCCTCCTTTCCCTGATTCCTTTTATTATATCTGTTATAAAACTGCCCTGGGAGAAAAGCAGGATATAAATCTTATAATATAAATTTACAAATAATTCTAGCCAGGCCTGTAGCCAGCCTAATAGTTTGGGGGGAGGGACCAAAAAAAGGAGGGCGGATTTTTCTGTAATGAATTTAATTATATTTTGTAAAAATATTTTAGGGGGAATGCCCCCAGTGCCCCGGCTGTGGGCCTGATTCTAGCTACAGTGGGTATTAGCCATGGATAGGGCCTTCTTCCGTGAATTTCTCTGATTATACCCCCTCTAAGTCTGTGGCCAGGACCGCCATAAATTTAATTATGAATGCATTGTGTGAGAATTTTACTTCTCTTCAAGAATCTTAAATCTGATTTCATCCTCCACCCTCTAAAGTTAAAAACGGCAAAACCAGCCTCTCTTGGTGACTTGTTCACTGATCTCTTTATACAAATTTCTGGGAAAGCTTGAAACTCCATCTCTTGGCACCCCCACCTCAGGCCCTTCTGGCTTCTGATTTAATTTTGACAAGAGTGGACAGGCTTTCTAAATAAACCCAACCTGTTTAGGCGAATTTCCTAAAGCAAAGCTCTTAGTGTCCAGAGAAAGTGTAGAGAGCTTTCAAGAACAGAAGCTCATTTTCCTGTTGCTGCTTCTTTGAGTGCAGGGAATACACTGGAGACCCCCCCATTCTCCCACTCTTTTCTCCAGCTCAGCAGCACATCCATCTACAGTGAGTGACAGGTTGCCAAGGGCCTCCAAAGCATTCGTGAATTAGCCTATTTATTCATAAATAGCCCCTTATTCTGGAGCAGCCTGTAATCTTCAATCGGAAATCAGAATGCATGGCTTGGAAACTCAGAGTATATATACAGGATCACTTAATGCAAATGATTTATCCCTTTTAAGCAGTACTGGATCCGGACAACCCTGTACGTGAGTCTTAAAATCCAAGCAGCATATCGCCCTGCACAGCAAAAATATAATAGTGAATTAAGTGACAAGTTCACATTCTCCATTTTTGATTCAATAGGGAACATGCCATGACAGACCTTGCTGCGTCGAACCATGCCTGAAACGTCCAGGCTTGATTACTGCAACACCATTTCTGTGGGGCTGCCCTTGGAGGCGACTTGGAAGCGTCACCTGGTGCAGATAACTGTGACATGCTTTCTGAGAAATGTTAGAAGGCATTAAGCCTGCTCTATGCTAGTTAGCAGTTTGCCCCTGGGCTCAATTCAAGGTGCTGGTTTGAACTTTGAAGGCCTTGCATAGTCTGGGGCTTTTGTACGTCATGGATTGTCTCTTTCATGATACGAGTCCACTCGCCTTTTGAGCTCCATCAGTGAATTTAATTGTCTGGGTTGTCTTTATTTGCGGTAAGTAAGAACAGTGGTGCCTCAGAGCAGGGTATTCTCAGTGGCAGCTCCAAAGTGCAGAATCAAAGCTGATGGAGATTAGCCTCGTTTCCTCTTTGTTTTCTTTTCATAACTGCTACAAGATGAATGTCTTTAGGTTGACTTTTGGCTGAAGTCATTTTCTATGGCAGTTAGATTTGGTGATGGGATTTTTTTGATGTTGTATGTGTTTCTGTTCGTAAACATTTTAATAACCTTGGTTTAATAATAAGGGTGTTCGAAAGTCTAAAATGGCCAACTCACTTTGTAGAAGAGTAGGAGTCCCACTGACTGCCACCAAGGCAGTTAAAGAGGAGGTAATTTTAGGGTTAAACTACATGATACATTAAATTGAGGATGGCCAAATACAAAAGAGGTTGGGGCTCCTGCACCTTGAAGAGTTGTGAAGAAGAGGGGATTTCAGCAGGTGCAGGATCTATCTGTTGCTGGGCTGTACCATTTCACTCTGCAGGGGTGTATGTGTGAAACGGTTGGGTACTCCACCAGATACAATACTCCCTACACAGATGCATACAGATTTGGCCTGTTCTAAGCTAGCCTTTCCCAAGGTGTCCTCTGATCGGAGTACTTTATGTGAGGGAACATTCAAACATCCCTCCCCCAGAATGCAGTTTCTCATGAACCTGCCCAGCAACATAGACCGTGTGACTACCTCTTTCTGATCTTAGCAGAGCTTGGAAAAGTTACTTTTTTTGAACTACAACTCCCATCAGCCCAATCCAGTGGCCATGTTGACTGGGGCTGATGGGAGTTGTAGTTCAAAAAAGTAACTTTTCCAAGCTCTGGATCTTAGCATGGATTAGACTTGGCAACCCTTTAAATCAGGAGTGGGGAACCTGTGGCTTTCCAGACACTGTTGGACTCCATCAGCCCCATCCAGCATGGCCAGTGGTCAGGGATGATAGGAACTATAGCCCAACAACATCTGGAGGACCACAGGTTCCCCATCCCTGCTGTAAATACTGAATTTCACAACCCTAGAAAAAACACCATGTATCAATAGGCAGATACTGTGTCTAAAACAACAAGCACTATCCCAAGCACTACACCTAGCACACTAACTGCCCTGGTGACTACCACCCTTGGGTGATGTGCCATCCCGGGCCTCTTCAAACTGAATGTCTTGCTTTCAGTGGAAGTGGGCTTTCCCCATGGAGCAGATCTAGCCCTGGAGATGAGCTTTCCCTGTAAATCTCATCCTGCTGACAAGCTTGAAGTGTGGCTTGTAAGATAACAACCTTGTCTTTGACTGTCTCAGCCTTTCCCAATCCCTCTCCTGTCTCTTGTCACACAGTCTGCTTAGGTTGTGTTTGTATTTCTAAAGACATCCTTTCAAAATGCTTGGTGTACAATGCATGTTAATGAAAGTTTATGAAAAGCATTTGCTCCGTTATGAAGGTGGTCCTGGTTAATCTGGGCAACAGATTTTTATTTTGTAATTTTTTAAATTAATTATTTACAGTACCTTGCCCTTCCAACGCAATGAATCTTTGCCTTTGAAAGAGAATTGGAAATGGTGGCAGAGGAGGACAGGCAGAAATAAGGCTGTGGCACTCTGCAAATATGTACAAACTAGTTTTGTTTTGAATCTGGGTTGCAGACAGGCAGCTAAATGTTGGCCAAAGTCTGCTTTGGACTCTTCTTATTTTTAAGGTAATAATAGCTAGTCAGTGGGTGAAAATGAAGTGGATGTGCTTTTTCTGAGGGTTTTTTGTTTTGTTTTTAAAAACTCGTTTAGCAGGATATAAATAGAATGGATGCATAAATTCTTCAGAACAGCTGTTTTATATATAGGAAAATGTGTTTGATTAATTAAGATGTATACACTGAATCAGCTTAGATTTCTATGATTGAATTATGGCCCTAAAATGTAGGGGAGGGGGTGTTCTTTAAATTAAAGAGCCATTTGAAAACCTCCACCATGTTTTTTGCATCACATCTCCAACTTTAGGAGAGCAAATGTGCCAAATAACAACACTAGAAGAGTCCTGGTGAATCAGTGCAAAGGCCCATCTAGTCTAGCCTCCTGTTCTTCTAGTGGCATTCCAGATGCCTCTGGGAAGCCTGCAAGCAGGGCATGAGTGCAATAGTGCTCTCCCCAGCAACTGGTATTCAAAGGCATGCTGTCTCCAACGCTGGAGGCAGTACTCCACCATCATCACTATGATTGATTGCTAACCATTGACAGCTTTATCCTCCATGGATTTGTCTACAAACACCTTTTAAAGCCATCTACCCTGGTGGCCATCACTATACCGTGGGGTAGCAAATGACAAAGTTGAAGTCTGTGCTGTGTGAACAAGTACTTCCTTTTATCTGTCCTGAATCTTTCCATATTCAGTTTCATGGGATGTCCCAGAGCTCTTGTATCATGAGAGGGAGAATTTTTTCTCTCTGTTCAATTTCTTTACGCTGTACATGATTTTATATACCTCCATAATGTTTCCCCTTACTTGCCTTTCTTTTTCTAAACTAAAAAGCCCACACCTTTCCTCAAAGGGGTGTTGCTTCAGCCCCATAGAAGTGAAGCAGGCATTAAGAATATCAGAAGAAACACCCAACACAAGATGAAGGGACATGGTGGGAGAGTTTGATTGTGGAAGACCTTTCTTGTTGATGTCCCAAAGGAAACATATATGTAGGAAAAAACCATGAGGTATCTTTCCCTTACATGATGATGGTAGATGATGTTATGTTAGGGCAGCCTTTCCCAACCAGTGTGCCTCCAGATGTTGTTGGACATTGCCAGTGGTCAGGAAGATGGGAGTTGTAGTCCAACAACATCTGGAGGCACACTGGTTGGGAAAGGCTGTGTTCGGGTATGTGTTCGCTTTATAGAATATTTCAACCTGCCTGTCAGTTTCACATCCTTTACCCTCTCACATCAAGTGTTTTTCTTTTTCTGTGCCAGCCATTGTGATGAGCAGGTGCAGATCAAAACGGGAATGTAGCTTGGTCCGGAATGAAGGGAGGTGGAGGAGTGTCTCATTAAAGCTGATTTAATAATGAGGGGCATTTGAAAAAGGGAGAGATCTGGGTCACTGACTTATTGTATCTGAAGATCTAGCAGCCCCACTAATTGCTTTGCAGTCCTTCTGTGTCAATCCTAGTGGCTGATGGCCTGTCCATCCCTTTTGCCTATAAGCAAGGAGGGAAGGAGAGAGGGGATGGACTCTGCATTTTTGTAAAGCAGGCATGTTCGTGGATTGATTCCATACCTTCCCCCTCCCCAGTCTGGGGAAGACGGAGAAATTCTTTCCTGGTAACTACAGTAGCTTAGCTGTTAATTTCAAACAATGGCTCTGATTGTAAAGAGACAATAGTGATGTTTGATTTACTGTAATCAAACATAATTATAAGCCTCATGTGTCGGCACAAAGGCTCAGCCGGTCATAAACAGCTCCTCTTCAACAATTCTTCTTGTGATGTTAGAGCCAAGTGGAAGGAAAGTCAATTGAAACTGACAGGAGACTTTGGAAATGAGGTGCATTTCTGTTAGGGTTCTACTGTTTTACTCACCTGCTGGAGCTCTCTGGGTTTGTATAGAGATCTGCCCAGCCATCTCGCTTCTGGCCAGTGAAGATTTTATCAGTGGGGTCTTCTGTGTATGTTGACAAAAATTGGCTTTTTGGCTCTTACCGATTCATCTTGGCAGCCCTAGATAGTATACAATACATCTGGAATTTTGCTGACATTTTTTTAAAAAATTGAAAGAGATTTTATTGAAATAGTCATTTTAAGAGGAAGGGTCGTAGTTCAGCTGCAGAGCATTTGCTTTGCATGTAGAAGGCCCCAGGTTCAATCCTTGGCATCTCCAGATAGGTAAAGGAAAGACTGTGTCTGAAATCCTGAAGGGCTGCTGCCAGTGAGTGTAGACAATGCTAAGCCAGATGGACCAGTGAGTCTGGCAGATTCCTATGTTCCTGTGATAATTTTTTTGTGCGTGTTTTTATTGGTGCAGTGTTGAAAGCCTCTTTGGGGTACATTTTTGTAGAAAAGGAATTAATAAATATGATAAATGTTTATTTTTTGAATCTGCCAAGAAACTCAGACACACAGATACAGACACACACACACACACACACACACACATGCACACACACAGAGGCCCAATCCAGCCACAGTTAGACTTTTTTTTTAAAGGATGCAATCTTATACACATTTACCTAGGAGTGAGACCCATTAAACACAGTAGGATTTAGTTCTTAGTAAACATGCATAGAATTGCATCGTAAAGTTGATTTCATTGGAAGAAATTTAAACACCTAGAACCATCTCTGTCACTTGAGGCTCAGGTAGCCTCGGTGGCATGGAGTGCCTTCTACCAATTTTGGTTGGTGGCCCAGCTACGGCCCTATCTGGACAGGGATAACTTGGCTTCAGTTGTCCATGCTCTGGTAACCTCCAAGTTAGATTACTGCAATGCATTCTACATGGGGCTGCCTTTGAAGATGGTTTGGAAACTGCAGCTTGTGCAAAATGAAGTGGCCAGATTGGTAACAGGGACCAGACGGTTTGAACATAGAAAACCGATTCTGGCCTGCTTGCATTGGCTGCCTGTATGCTTCTGAGCTTGATTCAAGGTGCTGGTTTTAACATATAAAGCCTTACATCACTTGGGACCACAATACCTGATGGACCGCTTCTCCCAACATGAACCCACCCATACACTACGCTCAACATCCAAGGCCCTCCTCCGGGTGCCTACTCCAAGGGAAGCTGGGAGGCTGGCAACAAGGGAGAGGGCCTTCTCAATGGTGGCCCCCAAATTATGGAATGATCTTCCTGATGAGGTACGCCTGGCACCCAACACTGTTTTCTTTTTGACACCAGGTCAAGATTTTCCTCTTCTCCCAGGCATTTTAGCATGTGTTTTTAAATTGCTTTTTAAAAATGTGTTTTTAAATTTGTATATTTGTTTTTAATGTTTTAATTGTTGTAAACCGCCCAGAGAGCTTTGGCTATGGGGCGGTATACAAATGCAATAAAATAAATAAATAAATAGTCTAAAGGCAATCAAAAGCAGTTAAAAGTCTTCAGAGGAGTTGAACCATACTCAGTATGATATCTGCCCATAATGATGTGGGTCTCTAAATTATTTTCAGAGTGGGCATGGATTGTGGAAACCAAGATTGGAATGCTGTGTACTGGTAGCTGGTTTCTTGTTGAAATCAATCAGATTATGGTTGCAGTCTTGTGCACACTTACTTGGGAGATAGCGCCAATAGAGCATAGTAGAATTTACTTCTGAGTAAGCATGCACAGGACTGTAGTGTTGAACAGCCTTCTGTGCTTAGGATTATAGCTCACGTTAACAGGGTATGAAAACTAGACATTACCTTCTGCTCTGCTCTGTGTTACTGGAGCACAACATATATGTATTTTATTTATTCATTTATTTGAGCTTATATACTGCTTTTGTCATGAATGACCTCAAAGCAGTTTACATACAAAAAAATAAGTCACATCATTGCAAATTATAAAACAGATTACAAATAACATCACAAAGTTTCAGTAATAAAATCACAATATAAAACCATAATATATCAGCAATATCAATAATAGAACCACAAAAGCAATGCTCCAAAACCATAACCACCCAGAAGCAGAGAAAAGAGGTAAATTTCCATCAGACAGTGGACTCACAACAACAGCATGGCCATCCATGCCTCCAGAACTGTGTACACCACTTCTGCAGTGGCAGCTGGTGGCTCTGGTGGCAGTGGAATCCGTTCTGGGTTTTAGTCTGAACTGCTGAAGCACCTTGGATAGCTCCTTGAAAGTTTGGACTAAAACCCAGAGCAGTTGCCACTGCCATGGACCCATCAGCCGCCACTGCACTACAATGCTGTATCAATGTATTGATACAGAACTTTACTAACAACATCTGGAGAGTCACCGGTTTTCTCCCCTCCCCATCCCTCCTCTAGCGAGAAATTACTAAATGGGAACTTTTCAAGAACTTTGTTTGGGCATGAACAGACTATTGTTTCCTGTTTTACTCAGTATTAATTAACTGAAGCAATGCTAGGATGATTGTGTTGTCCTCAATGACTGTTGTGAACTTTCAGTGTGCTTACTTTGCAAACATACAGACAGGGCTGTCGTTGTCCAGGGTCTCGGGGTGTGTGTGTCTTAGACCCTTTAATTGTTTGGGAGCAGGGCCCCTATGTCTCTAGCATCCTAGGAGCCAATCACCATGAAAGGGGAGTGTGTTAGACCCTGAGAAGAGCCTTCTAACATGCTTCCTTTTCCCGCTTATTGGAGTCAATCACAGTGAAAGGAGGTGAGTCAGCCACTGAGAAGACTTTTTCAGTAACTAATGCTCTACCCTTTTATGCTGATTGGCTCCTAGAAACATCTGTTGTTGCCGGAGAAGGCATTAACAAGGATCTCATTCTCAGAGCAAAAGGAAAAAAGGGTGTGTGGCTGTGACTATCATGACAGGACTCTGCACTTCTGAATTTGCCACTACATTACTGCATGCAGACTATTGTTGAATTGTTACAGATTGCTCGTTTTATGTTTCATTGTCATTTGACTCCCACTGTTTATAGTTCCCATGCAGAAACTCCCCAAGGTTCTCTAGGATGTGGAATGACTTAAACCATTTTGTCTACCATGCTGTATGCCCTAAAAATAAAATCTTATTCACAGGTTTGCCTGCACATGTAGGGCTTAAAACAGGGGTAGGCAATGTGGTTCCCTCCAGATGTTGATTGACTACAATCCTCATAATCCCTGACCATTGACCATGCTGGCTGGGATGATGGGAGTTTGTTACCCTGTGGCTGTACATGCTGCACAGGCTTCTACAGAATCCAAAGCTGTGAGCACACACAATTTTAGACTTTGTGTTTTCAACTTCATTTTTAAAAAGGAAAAGAAGTAAGTTGTGTTCTAGTGCTCTTCTGTATCCTGCTGACATGGGAGTGAGTGCAAGCAGTATTTACACAGCTGACTGATCAGACAGGCTGCAAAGGAGGACGAAAACAGAGGACACCTCAAAGGGGCAAAGAGATACAGTGGACCACCTATTGTCCAACGCATTGCAATTTGTCCCCAAGGGTGACTCTACATAAGAACACGGGAAGGGCCTGCTGAATCAGGCCAAAGGTCCATCTAGTCCAGCAAACTGTTCTCACGGTGGCTAGTGAGATGCCTATGGAAAGCCCGCAAGCAGGATCTGAACATTATTCCAATTGAGATCTTCTTTTTCTCTTCCACACCACCAATTTCAGTAATGGGGTGGGCTATGCTATGAGATTGTTTTGATTTTCCTTGAAAAGTATTGACCCAACGTTACTCCTTGACTTGAAATGCATTGAGCAATCCATTGCTTTCCACGCAGCTTTTGGGGCCTCCTTCCTTTTCATCCTACGTTTGGTGCCTTCCCTACTGTAATCCAAACAAGTACAAAGGTGCTGACGTAACCTAAAACAGAGTGGGGCACTTTTTTCAGCCTGCGGACCGCATTTCCTTCTGGGCAACCTTCCAGGGGCCACATGCTAGCCGGAGGCAGGGCCAGAGGCAAAAGTGGGCAAATTAACACATATAAATGCTGCCTCTGTACAGTAGGTGAGTTTCTGCACACATTTGCACACCCTTCTCTACCCTCCATCTAGGCATTATGCTTCATTACAGTTCAGGGACACATTCCAGTCTGGCAAAAGAAGTCAACCAGGGTGCAAACAAGGGGGCAAAAAAACTCAACGAGGGTGCAGGGCCAGTGAGGGGGATTGGTATGTGATTAGGGAAAGGGCATGGCATGGGGAGAAATATATAAAACCCATATTTTTTTAAAAAAAATAGTATTGTGATATCATGCATAAGAGTGTTATTGAACCTGGAGATCTTGATTCAAATCCCTACACAGCCAAGAAGCTTTCTTGGTGTGTGTGTGAGAGAGAGACAGAGAGAAATGCCATGCATTCTATTTGGAGCTCTTTGGAGAAAAAATGGGAAACAGACGCTAAAAATAGGTAATAATGCTGTTGAACATCCTTGATCGATAACTGAAGTAAACCCACTGAGCAACATGGCACAAATTTATGTATTTTTTTGCTCTTTTGCCTAGAGTTATGATAGCGCCCGCAGAACATTTCTGGCTGAGGGCCTGATTGTCTTCTTGCCGTAGACAGATATCTTGCGGTGATGCATCTATATTCCAACTGGGTTCTTGATGGAGGGTGAAGAGAAAAGTCCAAGCAGTGCCACCTTCTGGCAATTCACTGGAGGTGGCCATCTGCTGCTCACTCCTTCACAGCCCAAGGGAGGTTGCTGGAGGGGGCGGGTGGGAGACAGGAGGTGAGCTGAAGGAGCAGACAGATGTGGTTTGGCGAGGAAAGATGAATTACACAAAGTGCTGCTTCTTTTTTTGCAAGAACGCTTCCCCCAAAGGCCCAGATGTTATCCTGAGCTTTTAAGAGTGAAGAAAGGATCTGTTAGCAAGAACTCTGTTGCTGCTGTTGGGAGCCCAGAGCTGATACAATTGTAAACCAGCCATAACTATCCATGTCATTATTAGACGAGCCCCGTCCGTCTCTGCTCTGAAGTGGCCAGACGCAGTTTCTGGATGGTGAACAACTGGGGGGGTTTGACTAGCATAGCTGTTATCAAGAGGAGATTTCTCACCTGCCAAAGACCAAATATACACAACAGTGCTGGCTAAAAGGCTCCACCTTCCTCTCTCACTTCAGAGCTGCCCTTCTCAAAATAAATCCAACCTAATTTGTCGAATGGCTTCTGTCTTTTGATGCCCTCTATTATTCGTCTCATGTAAATCACTCCCAAAGGGTCTGTTCTGACTTGCTGTTTTTTTTAATGGAAGCTGATGACTTGCATTGCTCATCCGCTTTTCCTTCAAACTCCTCTCCACAAAGGCCTGTTCTGGGACCATTTACAACTAATTTTGTATCCTTTGGAAACAACTGAAGTTTACAACGGAAGACAGTTTTATGTAGGAAAAGACCGAAGATATAAAGGATGTATCTAAAGAGCAGACTTAAACTGGTTTAATAGTCATTCCATCTCCCCAACCCAGGAACACTGAGCACCGTCAGTGGATTCCTTGCACTCTCACTAAATCACAATTCTCTGGATTCTTTGGAGAAAACCAAAGACTTTCTAATTTCAACAAGCCATCTAAGTGGAGCTTTTTAAATCCCAGTCAGTGCCTGTATTGGATTTGAAATTGCTAAACATACACACACATATATACTTGCAAACATACACAACTTTTTAATATATGTTTTTATAGTTTTGTGAAATCCCTTTGAGATGCTTCATAGGAAGCGATTCACAAATGAAATAGACTTTATTTGATTGATCTATACCTCCTTAGGGTATTGTCAGTGATTAAAAACAACATATTCTTCAGGGCACGTAAAAAGCAAAGGTAGCTGTATTGGTCCATATGAAGAAAAAACCTACCCCCCCCCCACACAGTTGGCCGATCACTTTTAACAGGACCTACCAAAATGTTACCCAACAGTGGCAAACTTGTTTTGTGTAACATCTTGTGTTCTGGAGAACACAAACGCTTTTCACTTTTTTTGGCGACATTTAGCTTGGTCCTAATAAAGGTATTGCCTAACTGTGGAATTTGGGAGCTTTTTTAAAGGGGCATCATTTGAAATTATTTTTTGGGGGATGGGGGAATGCCTGTGTATGTGTGTGAACATTTGTTGGGGCTATTCTTTCTTGAAATGCTTTTTAATTACCCAGGGAATGGGGGGCATGGGCGTGGGTGGGGAGAGAAAATTCTGAGGAATAATAACATGTGTCTGATATGCTTCTTGTCTGGTGCTGTTGTTGATAACTGTTTATATGACGCTGATAAGCTTTCTTTCAGTTTGATTCTATCCTAGAAAAGTGGGATATAAATATCCACATCAATAATGTGATCTGAAATGCAGGGACAGAGCAACTGCTCTCCCTAAAAGGCATCCTTGCATCTTTTTTACAACTTGGCTGCCTCACAGTGAGCCAGCGTAGCTCACTGCTGGAAAATGTAATGTGGGATAATAAAGGATTGTTTATTGACATCTGCTGAGCCCTTTATGCAGATACGGTTCCTTTCATGCTGCAGGCTGTATATTAATACAGAAAGATCCTGTCGCCAGCCTTGTAAAATAATGGTTCATGCGGCCTACCTGCTTGCACAGCTTTTCTACCAATGCTGCCACTGCCAAGGAAAGACATTTAGGTTGGTGGCGCAACTTCAAGTGGCTCAGTGGATCAGGTGCAGGTTGCCTTAGGTGTGTGATAGGTAGTAGCTATCTATAGGCCACCTTCTGTTTCTTCATCAAAGAGCTCTTTTAGCTGTGCACAGGTAAAATTCACAAAACGGTTTTTAAAAAAAGCAAACTTACATAAAGTAATCATCATTTAAAAGACAGATAAAATCAGCAAAACTTTTTAAACCAATGGGTTGTATTCAACTAGGTCCTACTCAGAGTAAACCCATTGAAATTAATGAATTTAATTCATTTTAATGGGCCTGCTCTGTGAGTAGGAGTAGCACTGAATAGCACTGAATGGAGTTAACTAAATTACATGTTGTATCCAATGCCTGGCCTACTTGGAGCAGACCCATTGAAATGAATGGACACAACTAATTTAGGTCCATTCATTTTATTGGGTCTACTCTGCATAAAACCTAGTTGGATATGACCCTATATGTTTGGGTAGGCTTG
Source organism: Rhineura floridana (assembly GCF_030035675.1). NCBI lineage: Eukaryota > Metazoa > Chordata > Lepidosauria > Squamata > Rhineuridae > Rhineura > Rhineura floridana. Next base: position 177,532,984 of record NC_084483.1, read on the forward strand.
CTGTATAAGACTTAGGGAGGTAAATGGGGCCGGGCAGGGATCAGTGGTGTAGTGGCAAATTCAGAAGTGTAGGGTCCTTTCATAATAGTCACAGCCATGGCCCATCACAGTCATGCCCCCTTGTAAAATTGCACAACCTTCTAAGATTATACGGTAATCTGGCCAGGCTTGAATACTGCTTTAGAAGACTTTTTCAGTGGCCAACATACTCCCCAATGAGAGCCAGTGTGGTGTGGTTAAGGTGTTGGACTACGACCTGGGAGCACAGCCGTGAAGCTCACTGGGTGACCTTGGGCCAGCCACTGCCTCTCAGCCTCAGAGGAAGGCAGTGGTAAACCCCCTCTGAATACCGCTTACCATGAAAACCCTATTCATAGGGTCGCCCATAAGTCAGAATCGACTTGAAAGCAGTCCATATACATATAACACACTCCCCTTTCATGCTGATTGGCTCATAGGGCAAAGAGCACTGAGGTTCCCTGATGGAACTTGGCTCCCCAAAAAGTAAGGGTTCTAAGACTCCCTGCAACCCTGGACGACTACACCCTGGGGGGGGGGATAAAGGAGAGCAATTGCTCTTATGGACTTTCTTGGGCTTTGTTTCATTTGGGGAAGAAAATGAAGAGGTTAAGTCAAACCTTCATGGACTTAGTAGGCTTTGAAGGAAGGAAGAGATATAGTGCCCTGTAGGGGAAATTCCACGCAAGAGGAACAGCGAGGAAGAATGGGAAAAGGCAGTAAATAGAGCAGAACACCTCCATGAAAGCCCGGTTTGGATTCTAGGAAAAAATGCATTTCTGTAAATTATTTGGGACTTGCATCATCCTTTTACGTAGAAGCTGACTTTTAACTGTTTCTCTTTTTTGAACATTTTGTTTGTCTCGCCCTCCTCCTCCTTTCTGGGCAATTAGAAGTAACACTTTTGCAAAGGTCTTATCTTGGCATGCTCTTTTCTACAAATCCAGCTTTGGAAATCACACTAAGCCTGGAGGGGGTTTTCTGTTTGTCTATCCTTACCCATTGACAACGGCTTAATAAGGGGCTTTTATTTTGTGTTTTGAACATGCCAGCTTTTGTGTCCAATCTGACCTTTGCTCTGTGTGTGTGTGTGTGTGTGTGTGTGCGCGCGCACGTGCATATCTGAAAAGGGTTAACTCCTGTCACTAGGATTTGTAGTCTTCCCTCCCCTCCAAGGAGCAGCAATGACCTGGCTAGCGATGCAGATATAAAATTCTGCAGATACACAAAATTTGCTCAGATGCAGCAGAAAATGAAAAGAACTCAGTTGGACTATTTTCCGTGTTGGGAGGATAGAGAGTGAGATGCGGCTGCTACATACCCCGCCGCAAATGCTGTGCAGTGATCTGTAGAGTGCAGGCAACCTTGTATCAAAGGAGAAATGTAGAGGGGGAGGGAGCCAGAATTGAATGGAACCGAAACAGATGGAAACAAGAGCTGGTGTGGTGTAGTGGTCAGAGCATCGGACTAGGACCTAGGAGACCGGGGTTCAAATCTCAACTTGTCCCTGAAGCTCCCTGGGTGATCATAAGCCAGTCACCACCTCTCAGCCTGGTCTACCTCACAGGGCTCTTGTGAGGACAATATGGAGTGGGGGAGAGCCAGGTGCACCACCTTGAGCTCCTGGGGAAAAAGGTGGGATATAAATGCAACAATAAATAGAATAAGGTAGGAGGAAGCCATCTGAAAGTGATTGGTTCTGATCTGTGTTTAACTGGAGGAGGGAGGGAAGCAGAAGCAGATGGAGAGACGGGGTGGCAAAGAGAGCAAGAAAGATGGGGTGGCAATAGGGTGGCCATTTAATGCATCTCCAACAAGGGGGAGATCACTGCCAGACAAGAAAACCAAGGAGGACACAGATTTGCACAGAATGTTCACATGCTAACATATATGTATAGATGCAAATTTTGAAATAACTGTTATAATTTAAATAGAAACACAATGCATTTCCCCATAGTGGAGAAGACTGTGACCAGCTGGCCTGTGTGCCTGTTCAGTCTTCGGTCCAGGTGCTGCTCCCTTAGGGTTGCCATATTGCCCGGATAGCTGGGTTTTACCCGGATTCTATGCATGCCACCCGGCGCCCGGCTAGCCCCTTACGTGGCCCGGATTCTCAGCTTTAATTTTTTTAAAAAATTAAGTTTCTAGGTGGTTCGGTTCTCGAGATATACATAAAAACGTCAGCCACCCCCCTCGACTGTTAAATCTTTCTTTAAGCAGTACTGTACTATAGCACTTTGTAGCTTTAACCCCACCTGTTCAGCATTGCAGCCAATCAGGGATTGTGTTTCAGTTTCATTGACCTCAGGCAGTGTCTAGAAAACAAAATGGTGGTTTCACCCCCCCCCCCCGTTTATCTGAAAATCTCATAAATTGGGTAAGTATATACATTTCAGTTTTTTTTCCTCTTGTGTGCAGGAGTCAGAGCTTGGGCAGTGTTTTGAAAACCTTCCCAATACTTGCTTTTTGTAAAAGCAATGCTAATCCCATATGCCCAAAGTAAATCCCATTTAATTCAATAGGACTTACTTTGAGTAGACATGTTATGAATGTGCTGAAAATCAATGGGACTTTGGAGTGAATGTAAAAAAGAATTATGTTTGTGTTCTAACTCTTTCTGTCTCCAGTCCAATTTTAAAGCAAGTAGGCAGGGCTTACTTAGGTATTACAGTTTTTATTCTGTAGGAAAGTAATACTGTTTTTTAAAAAACTAATACTGATTTTTCTGCAATGACCAACTTGTTTGACAATAAACTATTATATGGCCTGTATGTGTTTATACATCTGCTGTGTGTGCGTGTGCGTGTATGGAGTCTTTCCAACACCCCTGTGAGGTAGGGTTGGAAACCAATGCAGCTCACAACAAGAAATAAAGCCATTTAAAATCCAATGACCATAAAACAAGTATAAACAGTTGCAAAACAGCGTAAAGTGGCATGATTCAGAATTTTGGGTTGTGTGAATGAAGTTGCTTATCACTTGAGGTTGCAGTTCTGTCCCTGTTTGAGCAAGCCCCACTGAATATGCTGGGACTTGCTTCTGAATAAATAAATTTAGGATTGCACTATAAGTATCTTTACAGTTTGTGTAAATAATAAATATATTTGATAGTCATGCTTATATACATATTTCTTCATTTATCATATTTTTGGTTTTTGGTTAGGAATCCTGACTGGTTGTGAGATGCTTAGTTTTTTGCCTTACTCATAGGAATCTTGTGGTTGGTATGGTATTACATTTAGGAAAGTGTTACTGCCTTCTGTGTTTTTTTTCCCTATTTGCATTTCACTTATCTTTAACCTCACTCCGTTACAGCCATAGAAGCAACAGCAGCATATGCAAGATAATTAACTCCCATTAGTGATAAGAACAAGAATTTATAATTATTATTTCAATTAAAACAAGAGGCTTATCAATACTTTGAAGAGGACCAGATATTTATTTTGTTTCTGAGCCCAGGACTGGGTCTTTCATGATGCCCGGGGAGCAGGAGAGTAGTCGATAAGACAGACATCCTGGCATTGGTAATCTAATTAGCAAGGTATTTGTGGGGTTGTTGCACACTTCCAGGCCCAGTTTCATTTTGAGTATGGAGGTGGAACCTGTGTAGATGTGGTTGAGAAATTTTGAGTTAAGCAAAGCTCTGCTTTTATAAAACCTAAGAAACATACAGATACTTTGAATGTCTGAGTGCCTGCACCAGTGGAACACTGGAGGAACTTGTAAAACTTGCTGCAACAGTATTTAGAACTGAGCATGTGGTGTGAAAGACTCCTTTTCCTAACATTTTGGCTTGTTTTTCTCCACCCACCACATCTCTGAAATATATTGTATATGTTATGGTTAACCGTGCTGCTGCCCTGACTTACTTTATGTTTGTTGCTATTTTGTGTTTTTATTATGTTTTTATATTGATTGTGTATTTTTATTGTTTTTATTATATTTGTAAGCTGTGCTGAGCTCTGTTTTTAACAGCAAAAGGGCAGGATAAAATTCTCTTAATCAATCAATAAATACTCCATAGTGTTGGAAACTAGAGTCTAAGCATTTAAGGCTGAAAATGTTGCTTAAAAAAAAAGATTTCTCACATCTTTCCCCAGTTTTTGGTGGTAATTCCTAGGCACAAAAACAAAACAACTGGACAATCCAAATATTAATATGCAAATATTTGCTTAATGTGCAAATAATATGCAAATAATTTGCATAATATGCAAATTAACCTGCCCGGATTTGTGGAACTGGAATATGGCAACCCTATGCTCCCTGTTGATGGGCAACTTCCAGCTCTCCCTTCTTAGGCCTTTATCATTAAACTGGACTCTGAGCCATCGGCTCTTCAAACAGAAAAGACCTTCAGGAGGCAAGAAGCTGCCTTATACCAAGTCAGACCATTGGTCTATCTGGCTCAGGATTGTCTGCGCTGACTGGTAGTGGTTCTCTAGGGCAGCCTTTCCCAAACAGTGTGCCTCCAGATGTTGTTGGACCACAACTCCCATCACCCTCAGCTAGCATTGCCAATGGCTGAGGCTGATGGGAGTTGTGGTCCAACAACATCTGGAGGCACACCTGTTGGGAAAGGCTGCTCTAGGGTTCTAGACAGAAGTCTTTCCCAGCCCTACCTGGAGATGCAAAGCGCCTTCTGCATGCAAGGCAGATGCTCTACCACCATTGAGCTATGGCCGTTGCCCTGGAGTGTCCTCTCTCAAGTATGACACATGGCCACCCTAGGTGGTGGTAGCGGGAGAGATGGAATGGCAGAGAGCAAGAGAGTATGCAATATGCAATGTTGCAAACTCCAGCTACGTTTGCCTCGCCCTCTCCGCCACCGCCATATGGCCTCTAGCGGATTATCCCTGGAGGAAAGTGGCCCTCTCCAGAACAAAGGTTCCCTACCTCTAGCCTGGGGTAATTGCAAGAGGTCCAATATGCAGTAGAAGTGGTGCACAGTTCCATAGGATTTGATCCTCTTTACATTCCTGTTTGTTGTTATGTGCCTTCAAGTTAGATTATGACTGATGGCAACCCTATGAATCAGCGACCTCCAATAGCACCTGTTATAAACCACCCTGTTCAGATCTTGGAAGTTCAGGTCTGTGGCTTCCTTGATGGAATCAATCTATCTCTTGATTGATCTTACCCTTTTTCTACTCCCTTCTGTTTTTCCCAACATTCTTGTCTTTTCTAGTGAATCAAGTCTTCTCATGATGTGTCCAAAGTATGATAACCTCAGTTTCATCATTTTAGCTTCTAGGGACAGTTCTGGTTTAATCTGTTCTAACACCCGATTATTTGTCTTTTTTGCAGTCCGTGGTATGTGCTAAGCTCTCCTCCAACACCACATTTTGAATGAGCTGATTTTTCTCTTATCCGCTTTTTTCACTGTCCAACTTTCACATCCATACATAGAGATCGGGAATACCATGGTCTGAATTATCCTGACTTTAGTGTTCAGTGATGCATCTTTGCATTTGAGGACCTTTACTAGTTCTCTCATAGCTGCCCTCTTAAAAAGTAGCATTTGCAGTTGTAAATTACCAACTGGAATTGCTGAAACTAATGGCTGATCCTCATAATATTATTTGGGCCTCCTTCTCTCTGTCTCTCTCTGTCTGTCACTTCCCCCTCCTCAAAAAAAAATTGGCATCACTTTTAATTTGTCCTGGTGTTTCCTGCTATGCTGACAAATGCATGTGGACTCCAAGCAATCCTCAGTACAGTTCCCACTGCTAATGCTGTTCTTTATTTTCATCTGAAAGGTCACATACCTCCTGCCACTCTTTGACTTTTGCTTCTTTCCTGCTGCGTGGCCTCATACTCCTTTCACTTTTCCCACTTCTTTGCTCCAGGAATTAAGGTGTAAGAAAACTGCCATAAGTACATAGTTGATGCCAAAGCGTCTATTGCCGGTTTCATCCCCCAACCCTCTCTCTTACATTCCCATTTGTCCGATGTTTATTTTAGTAAAAGTAGTATTTTGATGTGCAAAGGTGGTTATTTCAGACAAGGAGGAATTACTTCATACAACCATGCATTTCTGAACTGCTCATTTTCCCTAGACAACAACAGATCTCCAGCATGAGGTTGCAAGAGTCAACTCCGGGCAACTTTCATGTTTTAAGGCTGCAGTCCTAAGCACATTACCCTGGGAGTAAAGTCCCCTTGTGAATATCTCCTTCTGAGTAGACAATGTGTAGCAGGGCTATGCATGGTATAGACACAGCTAACCTTTTTTTAACTGAGGTTCGCAATGACCCATAGTCAGCCCTCTGGGCGCCGCAATTCAAAGTGGGTGTGGCTGAATTGTAGAAGTCTATTATCATTATTATTAAAAAGAGGGCAAATTTGGGGGTGTCACAACAATCATTCATATAGAATTGTCCTGTAAGGCCCCTTGCTGAGGCAGGATAAAGGCACAGGTATGCTGGCTGGGGCTGATGGGAGCTGTATGTAGAAAGGTCTTCCCCCAGATGTACACAAGCCCTGGCTTCATTGCAGTCTATATAAATTGGGGGTGATGATCTCCCCTCCCTGTGTCAAAACGCTATAAAGTTCTAAATTAGCCTTCACTCAATTCTCCCTGATTTGGTAGTTTTCTGCATGCAAGGAGATTTTTGAGTAGCAAAACATTTGAACAAACAATACCCCTCCTTCACCCTAAATTGGGTATCTAAAGAGCTGAAAGATCATCTTACCCCTTATATACCCAGGCAATCACTGCGCTCTGCAGGTGAGGGCCTCCTGCAGATATCATCTTATCAGGTAATCCATTCCGCACAACATAGGAAGCAGACCTTTAGCGTTCTGGCACCTACCCTTTGGAATTCCCTCCCCTTAAATATTAGACAGGCACCATCTCTGTTATCTTTTCAGCACCTACCGAAGGTCTTCCTCTTTCAACAAGCCTTTTAAGTAGAGACCTTACCCCAGTCTGCATCTGTATTGGAATTGATTTTTAAGATATTTTTAAAGCTTTTAAGATCTTTTTAAAGATGTTTTGTTTTAATATATGTTAAAGCCTTTTGCTTTTAAGATGTTTTAGAGTACTTTTAGTGTGTTTGTTTGCCACCCAGGGCTTCTTCTGGGAGGAAGGACAGGTTATAAGTTTAATTAGTTAATTAACTAATAATGAGCTGGACTGTCATGCAAGTGTCTCTGAGTCTTGCATACACATCGGGGGCAGGAGGTGAGTTCAGCGCATTGATGATGGTGTAAAAAAACCAAAACCAAAACCCACACATGCAAAGAATCTACGAATGCCTCCTTTCCCTCTGACCGTCTTTGCAGCTTCGTGGGTATTGTTACCAAGACAGCAATGACATCTCAGATACGCTGACTGCCATCACGGAACTAGGCTCTCCCCTGGAGATGATTCAGCTTTTACAGACTTCCTGGGAGGACAGATTTCGGGTAAGTATAGTTCCAAAGCTGGAATCTGAAGAGGCATGAGCCCTTGATGCATGTTCAGAAAACATGTAGGCTGAATGCATGGGGAGTGGAGCAGGTCCACAAGGACATTTTGTCGCTTGAGGCAAAGGGAAAGGTGGCACCCCCTCCCTGTCCTACGTAAGGAAGCTAACTGGGCTGGCAGTTGAGTCTTACTTTGACACCAGTGACAAAATAATATCCTCCACTGCATCTGAGGGACCATGAGAGATTGGGGTTGGCTAGGACAGGCCATGTAGCATACACAGTCCTGTCCTCCCAACAGAGGGAGCCTTAAGAGGAGTAGGGGGACTACTGCTGACTCCTCCCCCCCACAAACCTGCCACAGTTGTCTCACTTTGCCTAATGACATTGCCGGCCCTGAGGATCACATCTCCTGTCCCCCTTCCAGGAGCGACTCACTGGGTGGGGTGGACCTGCTGTACTAGCTTCCCAGCATGTGGGTTGCTGTCATTTACCCGGAGGGAGAAGTGTAGGGGCTCAGCAGCAGAGAGGTCAGTGCAGTACAAACGGCATTGGTGGAGCCGATCCGTTGCTCCTGGTGGTGCATTTACGTGGTGCCAACCGCCCCGCTGCCTCATCCCTCTCCCTCCTGGGAAGTGAAAGGGATCCACCTGCCGGGAAGCTAGTGTAGGGGCTCCGCCACACCAGGCAATCCACTTTTGCCCCAACCTCTGTGCAATATTTCGCCGCCACTATTAAGGCATCTCTCTCCCGCCCAGCGAAGCTTTTTAGAGTTGTCCGAGGGCTACTCCATCTAGGCCTTCAGGACACTGTAGATACTTGGGTGGCCCGCTGCAATGAGTTTGCTGAGCACTTCCAGCATAAGATCTTACGCATTCGTCGGGACCTAGACTCTCATTTTATAGCAGTTAACCCTAGTGAGGTGTCTGGTGCACAGTCTTATCATGTTTTGTTGGATGAGTTTCAGTCGGTTCAGTTCGAGGACGTGGACAAGGTGCTTGGACAGGTACGTGCAACCACTTCGGTACTAGATCCTTGCCCCTCTTGGCTAATAAAAACTGGCAAGGAGGGAACAGTTGGCTGGGCCAGGGAAGTGATAAATGCCTCCTTGCGAGAGGGAGTGGTCCCTGGCTGTCTGAAGGAGGCAGCAGTGAGACCACTCCTGAAAAAGCCTTCCCTGGACCCAGAGGATTTCAGCAGCTACAGACCAGTGGCAAATGTTCCATATCTCGGCAAGATCTTGGAACGAGTGGTTGCTGACCAGCTCCAGGCGCTATTGGATGAAACCGATTATCTAGATCCATTTCAATCGGGTTTCAGGCCCAGTTTCGGCACTGAGACGGCCTTGGTCGCCCTGTTTGATGATCTATGTCGGGAGAGAGACAGAGGGAGTGTAACTCTGTTGATTCTCTTTGATCTCTCAGCGGCTTTTGATACCATCGACCATGGTATCCTTCTGGAGAGGCTTGCGGAGTTGGGAGTTGGAGGCACTGCGTGGCAGTGTTTCCGCTCCTACTTGGCAGGCCGTCTCCAGAAGATAGTGCTTGGGGAACATTGCTCAACACCGTGGGTACTCCAATGTGGGGTCCCGCAGGGTTCGGTTTTGTCTCCCATGCTTTTTAACATCTATATGAAGCCGTTGGGTGCGGTCATCAAGAGTTTTGGAGTGCGTTGTCACCAGTACGCTGATGACACGCAGCTCTACTTCTCCTTTTCATCTTCCTCAGGTGAGGCGGTCAATGTGCTGAACCGTTGCCTGGACGCGACAATGGACTGGATGAGAACTAACAAACTGAGACTCAATCTTGATAAGACTGAGATGCTGTTGGTGGATGGTTTTTCCAATCAGATGGTGGATACATATCCTGTCCTGGATGGGGTTACACTCCCCCTAAAGGAACAGGTTCGTAGTCTGGGAGTCGTTCTAGACTCTTCCCTGTCACTTGAGGCTCATGTAGCCTCGGTGGCACGGAATGCGTTCTACCAACTTCGATTGGTAGCCCAGCTACGTCCCTACCTGAGTAAGGAGGATCTTACATCAGTAGTACATGCTCTGGTAACCTTACGTTTGGATTACTGTAATGCGCTGTACGTAGGGCTACCTCTGAAGACGGTTCGGAAGCTACAGCTGGTGCAAAATGCGGCGGCCAGACTGCTAACAAGAACGAAGCGGTCTGACCATATAACACCTGTTTTGGCCCGCTTGCACTGGCTTCCAATACGCTTCCGGGCCAAATTCAAAGTGTTGGTATTAACCTATAAAGCCTTATACGGCGCGGGACCTCGATATCTGTCGGAACGCCTCTCCCACTATGAACCGGCTCGTACACTACGGTCTGCTACGAAGGCCCTCCTCCGGGTCCCGACTCATAGGGAGGCCCGGAGGGCAGTGACAAGATCAAGGGCCTTCTCAGTGGTGGCCCCCCAACTATGGAATAGTCTCCCCGAGGAGGTTCGCCTGGTGCCGACACTATCATCCTTTCGGCGCCAGGTTAAAACCTTTCTCTACTCCGAGGCATTTTAATTTTTTGTTAATGATTGTAATGTTTGTAATTTGATTTTAGCCTTTGCTGTTTTTAGATTGTGAAATTTGATTTTAGACTGATGTTTTTGTATTATATTGTATTTTATTGTATCTATGTTCACCGCCCAGAGAGCTATTGCTAGTCGGGCGGTATATAAGTTTTAAAAATAAAATAAAATAAATAAATAAATAAATTGATCAGCCTTACAAGTTGCCATTTTGAAGGTGTCTTCAAAGGGCGGCCTCGCATTTTGCGTGCTGCGGTACTCAGCCCAAGAGGCTTCAAAAGTGCGTGTGACAATAAGACCCTGTTTCTCTTCAAAAGGGCACAGTGTACCCCAAAATATATAACTGATAAAAGGTATAGCTGGCTTCACCTCTGGTGAACACTCTTGCAACACTGGGCACATTTCCCAGGTGGTGGAAGTGTTTCAGTGGACCAGTAGGAGCCCTGTTGACCAAAGGGAAATCTTCCCACCCCAAATGTTCAATCTCCCCCATCAGCACACCTCCATCGTGTCTGGATTCAGCCTTCACCTGTTCAGCTTTATCTGCTTGATTGCTTCCTCCAACAACTGGTTTCACCACCCCCAGCTGCTGTTTGGTTAATGAAATAAAGAGCTGGTGGATATCTGCGCACTAATGCTGATCAACTAAGATCTTGTCCCATGGCTTTCATTTAAACATTAAACTATATGGGTAGAGCCCTGGATGACAGACCCTGTGGGTCTCAGCTTGCCTTACCAATGGCAATTCTAGAATCCATCCCTCCAAAAAGGAATGAAATCACACCTACAGCCACCTAACGAGTTTGCGGCCAAGAATGAATACAAATACAGTTTCTAGCTTTGTTCATATAATAACTATGTGAGGAAGATCACTGTAATCCCCATTATAGAGATGGAAAAACTGGCTACAATCCTGTGCAGACTTGCTGGACAGTAGAAATTCAAATGGACCTGCAGAAGCCCCAGGAGTGGTGTCTGTTTGCTAGGCCTCATCCTAGGTTTGAGGGACTCCTTGGCCAAGTGCCTTCCGCTGAGCCTTCTCCCATATCAGTGGACTGTGGTGGCTTTACTTGGTGGCAAGACTGTGATTGGCACTGAGCAGCTCTGAACCACCATTTAAACTTCCCACCCTAGAGCAGGAGCAGCCAGTGTTGTGTCCTCTAGATCAGCCTTTGCCAACCAGTGTGCCTCCAGATGTTGTTGGACCACAACTCCCATCACCCTCAGCTAGCATTGCCAATTCCCATCTTTCCTGACCATTGGCAATGCTGGCTGAGGCTAATGGGAGTTGTGGTCCAACAACATCTGGAGGCACACTGGTTGGGAAAGGCTGCTCTAGATGTTTTGGATCCCCATCATCCCTGACCATTCACAGTGGTTGGCTGTGGCTGATGTGAGCTGTTGTCCAAAGCATCTGGAGAGCACCACTTTGGCTGCCCCTGTTCTAGAGTGATACTGTGAAGGCTCTAAGCAACCTGACAGTGAGAATCCAGGGCAACTGTCAGTACCACATGTGGGATCCCAGCAGCTTCTTGAGGATTTCATGTGCTGGCACCAACATTTTTCTGGCATAAAGCTACCTTATAACCTTTTACCCTTGTGTGACAGTTTTGTATCTGCAAAGAGCAGATGTGGAGCAGCTTTAAAGCAGAGACATCACATGGACCTTCTGTGTGTCTCTTGCATTAGAGCTGAGTCTCCTTGAACTCAATGGGACTTGCTTTGGTAAATTTGAGTTGTGAGATTAAGAAATATGGCCAGAGCCATTCACTAAGCCGAAGTGGGGAACCTGTGGCCCTCCAAATGCTGTTGGATCCCAACTCCCATCGGCCACAGCCAGAATGGCCAATGGTCAGGGATGATTGGACTTGTAATATACAGAGGAATACAATTTATTTATTTATTTATTAAATTTATTAGTCGCCCATCTGGCTGGGTGTCCAGCCACTCTGGGCGACATACAAAATAAAAAACATACAGATACATTAAAACATTAAAAATCTCAACGATAATAATAAAACCTAACCCACCCCAAAAGCCTGCCTGAAGAGCCAGGTCTTCAAGGCCCGGCAGAAGCTCATCATAGAGGGGGCATGGCGGAGATTATTTGGGAGGGAATTCCACAAAGTGGGGGCCACAATTGAAAAAGCCCTCTCCCTAGTTCTCACCAGTCTGCCTGTTTTAACTGGTGGGATAGAGAGAAGGCCTTTTGAGGCTGATCTTGTTGAGCAGCATCCCTGATGATGTTGGAGGCACTCCTTCAGATAGACTGGGCCGAAACCGTGTAGGGTTTTAAAGGTCAGAACCAACACCTTGAATTGGGCCCGGAAAACAACCGGTAACCAGTGCAACTCCTTCAGTACTGGAGTGATGTGATCTCGCCGGCGGCTGCCTTTAATCAGGCGAGCTGCCGCATTCTGTACCAGTTGCAGGTTCCGGACCGTTTTCAAGGTTAACCCCACAAGTTCCCTATCCCTGCTCTAAGCAAACACAGAGATGGCATTTGCAATGGGTGTTGCAGGATCACAATGGCATGTTGTGCCAAAGCAGCTTGTAAGAAAGTAATGTGTGCATCTGTGCTATTAGCATTCACACACACACACACACATCCCGACCTCTTAAGGGGCATTCCAAAGACCAGGGAAAATCATAGAGAAAGCTTCCTGTGCATGCACTTGGCTCTCATAACCATCGAGTCTGTTTCCAATGATGAATAGCTGTTGTCATTTTTCCATGCTCTGCAACAATAAACAGACACTTTTAGGACTGCCTTGTTGGAAAAGCCAGGCGTGACAACTTGGCTGTTGTTATTTCAGATCTGCTTCAGCTTAGTTCAGCTTCTGCATTATCTGGCCCACTCTCCCCTTGGCTCCGTGACTCTCTTGGATTTCCGACCCCGGCAGTTTGTGATTGTGGACGGAGAGCTCAAGGTGACGGATCTGGATGACGCCAGCATTGAGGAGACCTCCTGTACTAGCAGCAGGGACTGTTTCATGGAGTTCCCAGCCAGAAACTTCACCTTGCCTTGTTCTGTTGAGGGGAAATGCCAAAGTATGAATGAGAAGAGGAATCTTTACAATGCCTACAGGTATTGAAGGAGCTGGAAACTCATTGCAGTGGTCACAATAGATAAGGGCATGCATTGAAAATGGAAAATGTGTGTTTTCAGGTGAAGTCAAGCACATCCATCATTTTAAGGCTGCAATCCTATACACCAGGGGTGGGGAACTTTTTATCTGTCGAGGGCCACATTCCCTTACAAGTACTCTGTTGGGGTCCATTTCCAAAGCCCTTCTAAATTTTCGAAATGGCTTTATTTCAGGAGAGGGGAACCTTTCCCTCTTTTGCAAGCTGCATTCCCTCAGGGACAACCCCTTGGGGCCTGCATGCTGGATACAGCCAGCATGCAAAGCCAGATTCCAAAGTGAGCCAAATTGTATACCGCATCCTCTCTCTTTCTGCATTGCACCATCTCTTTCTCGCTCTCTCCCCTCCCCCCTTCCACCTCTCCTTTCCATCATGCTGTCCATTTCAGCTTCATCCCTTTCCCTGCTCACTTCCCACCCCACCCTGAGCTCACCGTGTAGCAGGCATATCTCCTTAGGGAAGGGCCATAACTTTGCATGGAGAAGTTCTCAGGCTGACTCCTGGTGTCTCCAGGCAGGGTTGGGGGAGATTCCCTGCCTCAAACTCTGGAGAGCTGCTGCCAGTCAGTGTAAACAGTACTGAGGTAGATGGACCACTGGGTCTGTCTCAATGTAAGATAACTTCCTATGTAGCTCACTATATATAAGCAGTCAAATCTCTCTCTCTCTCTCTCTCACACACACACACACACACACACACACACACACACACACACACACACACACACACACACACACACACACACGAGAAAGCAATCCTGAAGGAGTAGCCTGGAGTGCCATATCCAGTGGGCTACATGAATTAGGGCAAAGGGGTAGAGGGTTATTCACGAAACCTACAAGGGTGCTAGCAAAGAATCTTATATTTATTATTTCCTGTTACTTCATTTTTTGCAATCAATACATACGTAGCAAGCGTTTTTATTTTCTCCCTCAGGTATAATTAACCTTTTTAATATGACTTACTTTTTATATATATGTCAGCCTGATCTATATATGTAAGGAAAATGTTTTTTTGTTTCTCTTCAGGCAGACATAGAGCAGGGCAGCATCCACTGAACTGGCCTATTTATGTTACCAATCCGCTCATGATCTAATATTTATGTCTTGTGCTTTGGTTTATACCGAGCCTGAACTGTCCACTTTCTTAAAAGTAACTCTGAGAAGAGACTTGATAGATTGCAATAAAAACAACAACAACAACAACAACAAATGATAACAATAATATGCGATTGACTGAAGGAAATCAAAGAAGCAGTGGAACTACATATCCCTTAATAAATCATGCTATTATGATTAAAATTCTCCAACTTTAATTTTTTGCTCTGTTGTTCATACTTGGAAAGTGTTAATATTTTTAAGATTGAAGAGCCTGCTTCCACTTTTGGGTTCTCTTATTTGTAATGGAAGGCTTTCAACTATCTCTAGTAGTGGATTAAATCAGGGGTGGTCAGGATTGTGACCTATTGTTATATCTTTGGGTGAACTGCAGCAGATCACTCTCAGTGACCAATTACATCAGTTAAACATTTCCAATGCTCCATTTTGAGACTGTTACAAATCCCAGACTTTGGGGCTTCAAAATGGTTCTTAACTTTTTTTCCCAACCCCTACCCCCCAAGTTTGATTAACATCAAGCCTGAAGGAAACTTCTGGACAACTGAAAATGTTTATTTATTTATTTATTTATTTATTAAATTTCTATACCGCCCCATAGCCGAAGCTCTCTGGGCGGTTCACAACAGTAAAACTTCAATATACAATAAGCACAAAGAAAACTATTTAAACATACTAAACTACAAAAATACTGGTATACTTATTGCTTTGTGACATTTTAAATGGTCCTAATAAAGTTGTTGCCTGATTTTGTGGCTTTGGGGGTGGTAAATTGTGCAGAATAATTTATGAAAATATGCTCAATTAAAAAAAAAAACATCTGAGGCATTGTAACCCAGATTCTGCAAAGAAAATTTGAATTGTAACCCATTTTCTGGAAATTGAATTGTGCAACCTATATAAATTGTGTAAAGTGCAGAGTGCCATACCTTTGCCTTTTTGCTCTGAAGCACTCAAAAATATTAAATTGGCACGAATATCTGGCTGGGTGCTTTTGGGATTGGACATGTGAACAATGTTTTGAATTTATAGTCCTTTAAAAAAAAGCCTTGTCCAAGCAGAGACATACAGCTTGGAAACACACCAAATCCAAAGGGTTTTTTACAGCAAATCTCCACATTAATAAATTTTTTTGCAGGTAGTTACAAGGTGGCCTTGTGCAAAGCAGCTGTGTCTAAACTGCATCCAGCAGCTGTGTGAATGTACTCCAGCTATATATTTAATTATAGAATATTCCCTTTCCTGCATAGCTCAGACTTGTAAATTACTGGAATTTTGTTCATTCATGATGTTCAGGGGCTACTAAACTCTCATAAAACTAACATGTTTCATTTCTTTGTAGGTTTTTCTTTACCTATCTTCTGCCGCACAGTGCCCCTTCATCCCTGAGGCCATTGCTCGATGTGATTGTCAATGCTACAGGTAAGAGCATCGAGTGATCCCTATTGGATTAAGCTAAAAGCCTTTCTTGGCCAGCAGCCTGCCTTCCACAGTGGCCAATTAGATGCTTTCAAGAATTCCACTAGCTGGGCTTGAAGGCAGTAGACCTCTCCTTCTGCAACTGGAATTCAGTGACATACAGCCTGGGAACATGAAGGTTAAGAACAAAAGAACAGCCCTGCTAGATCTGAACAATGCCAGCAAATGGACAGAGCAGGACAGTCTGATGGTGCTGATCGACTCCATTTTTGTTGCCCTGAGCTCTTTGAAAGAAGGCAGAATAGGTGTTTGATTAACAATAGTTATGCTCTTTGTTTTGTTCCAGTGCCCCTGACCTCTGCCATTTTTCTCTTTATTATTTATTTATTAAAAAATATTTATAAAAAATATTTGTGTACTGCAATTTCATAAAAAATATCAAAGCGGTTTCCACCAATTAAAAAAATGCAATAGGAACAGTAAAAATTAAACAGAACTCCAGCTGAACATTTTTCTCCCTTAATTGTATGCATAAGTCTGGCGGCAAAGAAAAGTCTTCAGCAAACGGCAGTCAATCCGGAAGACGCCTGCTGAATCTCTTTTGGAAGAGCATTCCACAAGAGTGGGCCCATAACACTAAAGGCTCAATTTCGTGTTTATGTCAAACTAGCATTGCCAATTCGTAGGACAACCAAACCTGCTCTTGCAGATGGTCTGCAGATGGACTGAGCTGGGGTGTAAGGGTTTAGACGGTCCCTAAGGTACCCTGGACCTAAGTTGTTCAAGGCTTTGTAGATTAATAGAAGGACCTTGAACCTGGATTGGTAGTAGATGGGCAGCCAGTGCAGATGTTTTAAAAATGGTATCACATGTTGACATGCGAGTATATTAGAATGTTTATTATATGTCATTAATTGGTATGTCTTAATTGTTTTATGATGCTTTAAATATTATAACGTTCATGTAATCAAACTGAGTTATTTGTTGGATTGTTATGTTTTGAAATGATTTAGTGTTTGATATAGTGATTTGTATTTTTCTCTTGTGAGCCACTTTGAGCATTTTTATATAGAAAAGTGGCATACAAATTTAAATCATCAACATCATAATGCATTCTGCACCAGCTGGAGCATCTAGACCAGGCCCAAGCACAGCCCCACATTGAGTGTGTTGAAGCAATCCAGCCTTGAAGTTACCAACCTCCATAATCATATCTCCTCATCTAAAGCCCCTGTTGCTATGGACAGGGTTCCTTTTTTGTCTCTAAGACATTGTTTTCTTTCTTACAGGAGAACTTCAGTGGGGAATAGATGAAACAGCTGCTCACCTTGAAAAAGTTTTACATTTATACAAAAGTGGCATATACCTCCAGAATTCTACACGGACACCCAGATCAGGTAAAGAACCACTCTTTGAAACAGCAAATTAGCTTAAGCTCACAATGGCCATGCCACCTTTCCTGCTAAGAACCTGGTTGTCATAAGAACATAAGAAGAGCCTGCTGGATAAGGCCAATGACCCATCTAGTCCAGCATTCTGTTCTAACAGAGGCCAACCAGATACTCATGGGAAGCCTGCAAGCAGGACCTGAATCAGTCTAGTGTAGGTCTTGATGGAGGATGAAAAGAGAGGTTAAAGCAGTGCCACCTTCTGATGATTCATTGGAGATGAACATCTGCTGTTCACTCTTCTATAGTTTAAGGGTGTGGTTGGGTGGGGGAGCAAGGAGCCTATGGATTGGAAGTGTCAGATTCTTAAGAGTGATTGGGCATTGGGCCTCTTGGCTGTGTGATGTGATAATGTGGTTACCTGACGTACTGGAGTAGTATCAAGTGACATCCAGGTAGTCAGTTGACCCACAGAAGCACTGTATGGGTAGGCTTTGTGTATGGCTGGGGACAGTGGAGGCTGCTCCATTAGATCAAGCCATCGCCTGCCTGCCTCCATACTTAAAATCAGTCCAGGGATGGCATTGGCTGAGGTCTCAGTGTTGCTTTTTTAGAATTCAGCAGGGAGGAGGATGGGGTCAAAACCTGAATTAGTTGGCTGTGCCTATTACTGTCTCTGTCTCTGCCTGCCATGGGCTTTGGCTCCACCTGCTGTCAGCCTCCTTGCCTTCTGCCCTACCAATCCCAATGGGCCCCAGCCTCCACTGGCTGGGGATCAGAGGATATACATAGTGGAGATTTCAGTGGGGAAATTGTCATGGACCTGGGAGGAGTTCCAATCCTAGTTCTTAGGTTGAAACTCCACCCTGCCCCCCGGGGCTAAAGGGGAGATTCCAGAGCGGTTAACTGGGTTTTCATTCTGTTCTATAATTGCCTTGATAGGGGATGAGGCTTGCAAATGTGCAGAGCTCTATGGTAAGCTTCATAGTAAGAAACTGGAACAAAGGCTTGTACAGGTGTTCATTTAACTTTTCAGATTTTGCTGATTTTTATTACACACTGTGTTGAGTGTCGGCGTCAACACAGCCCAATAGTTTTTCAGCAACACAATTCGTTCTTTGTTGAGAAAGTGCCAGGATAGTGGAAATTCTTCTGAGGTATCTGCAGAAATCAGATTGAAGGGTGTCTGTGGAACATGCTAAAAGCAACAGTACATGGGCTTGCTAAGATGGGGCTTTAGGCTGGAATAACATATATGCAAACATCCATTACTTTCCTAGGAAGAAAAACTAACCTCAACTTGTAGTACCCACTAGATGTAATTAGGTCCCACCTTGGCTAGTTTAGAAACCATTGCCGTAGCTCTTACCAAACGGCTGGAATAGACTGGGCTTTAAATCAAAATAGTTTTAAACTGTCTATCTACTTAATAACCCTCCCGGTCTCACGGATGCAGTGTGATTTACAGTGTTACTTTTTAAAGCATTACTTTGCAAACATGAGTACGCATAAGTTGGGGGCAGAGTCTCCTACCCATCGACTCTCTTCAATTCTTCAGCATAATCATCACATTAATAATAATCATCTTGTATACCAATAGCAAACTCCGTTCTCAGAATGTGAATCCAAAATATACTAGTCTTCCATGCACAAGACAGAGATGTTTGAATGTATGGTGGAACCCTGAGGTTTGTACAATCACAAACAACTTTAGGAAAAATACCTGTATGAATCTATATCCTACCTGAAAAAGCCCAATAATAATTAAGCATGTGCAGTAGTCACAGAATGTTGTGGGAGGAAATGGAATGGAAGAGGACATGGTCCAGTTGGCTGGCACCATAAACAGGAGCATTACACACAGTGCCCTGCAATAACATCTGGAAAAGGCCCATGTACATCCCTTAGCTCAGAGGGCATGCAGTTTAAATGAGGAAAGAGAATAAAATCTGTTGAAGAACAGAAGGAAGGACAACAGTAATAAATATGACCGTGCAATCCTTTGCACGTCTATTCAGGAGTAACAGAAAAGTCCAAAGCCCTGCAGTGCTGAAAGGGGTTTGGATGAGGCAGAGATGTCTGTCCACCCAGCCCTGCCCAGATCTGCGGGCCTCTGCTGATGGGAGTGTTGCACCAGCGAGGAGTGTCCCAGTGTACCTGTCCAAATGGGCAAGCAGAAGCTGCTTCTGGTGACATCCTCTTGGATCTGGAGATGGCCCTGCTGCCATCACATGACAGCAACGAGGTCTGGTCCTCTTCACTACAGCAGCCTGGAAATTGGTGTAGTGAAGAACACTTTTTCCTGCCCCCCCAACCTTCCTGGCTTGTGTGGGCAGTGGGGCTGGAGGTTCAGCAGTGGCCACTCCATTCCATTAAGTGCTGGTGCGCCAGTCAGTGATATGGATTGTTCCCCCAATTCTATTGAGTAATTTTACCCCCAGATAATTGTATGTAGGATTGCAGCCTAAGAAATGTAATCCTGCAGAGTGCAAAGAGTGTCCCTAACCCCACTCCATATTTTGACCTGTTATCTGCCAATTCCTTTAGCCTTCTCAGAAGAACCACAAGTAGTGATCAGGTATGTGGCTGGATTATATTATTTTTCTTTGGGGGGGGGGGAACCCTGAAAGCAGTGAAATCTTTATGGGCAGGTTTAGCTTGTTTTACATAGACTTCTGAAAGCTCATTTCATCCCCATCCAGAATCCTGCACGATTTCAAGCACATACAGGCTGCCCCATTCATTTCATTGGCAGGAGCAAATCTACCTCTTTTGTTGAAATGAATGGATGATTGAGATACTCTCTGTGTTGTAAGAAGCTGCTGGACTGAAGCATCTTGGCCACTATTGTAAAATAGTGTTCATAAGATGTGGTGATTTTAGGAAAGTGCCTCTTTTTTTTTTTTTTAAGTCCAGCTTTGCATAGAAGAGCCTGATAATTGAGCCAGAACTGTTTCAAAAGGCCTCTTTCTATGCATAGTTTCAGTGCAAGGTACCAAGTGTCAGTGGAAAAGCTACTTCAAGAATGTCCGTGTCAATCTGAGCTTTCCCATAAATAAATGTTAACAAGACAAATCCTGGTCATGTTACAGAAGGGCTTGGGTCTTAAGCGTTTGCTGTGCTTTAGTTGTAAAACTTTTTATAGTGCCATAAATTATATTCTGCTTTGGACTTTGCTTTAGTGACACAGAAACAAAGCATATGGTGTGTGTGTGTGAGGAGTTTTAATAGTCGTGTGTTTTCCCTAATCGTAAATCACCCCATTATTAAAGTTCGTTATCTGGATGCTGTGCTATTTGAAATGACACTGTATTCAAAAGTACTTTTATGGCTTTTTCATACAGGTTGCGGTAAAACTTGGAACAAAAAAATATTAGGCTGTAAACAGGGAGGGGTAAAGGATTGAAATCGGGCCCACTTGCTTTTGAATTTAATTACAGATGGCACAACTGCTAAAAAAAAAGTATTCCAAGACTTAGGAACAATGGTTCCAGTCCTTTTATTTGCTTATTCCCATATTCCCTCTGACATCATTGGTAGGAGTTTATGGACAAAAGTGGCTACTGAATACCTTTTCTGCACATCTATTTAGAGAATGGTTATGCCAATACTAGTTGTGTGTTTTTCAAACATTTTAATCAGCAGCTCTCCTTTTTGGTGACATTTTGTTTTACTTTGCACATCTTGTAAAAAATGTACATGTGTAGCACAATCCCCATTACGTTCATTGTTATTTCCTGCTAAATAACTGTGCATGGGGTTGCAGACACATTTATTTTGCTCTAATCTCTGTGAGTACTCTCATCATGTAGCCATATCTGATAGGCTATGTATTGTTGCAGTGCTATCCTCTACTGCAGTGATCTCTGATAGGATGGGATCACCATGCTACTGGTCCGAGAAGCAACATCAGCCAGGAGAAACAATGGTGCCAAATACAATTATTTATTTATTTAAAAAGAACATTATGGGGGGGGGATTCTCATCACATCAACATTTTCTGCACAAAAATATTTGGCACTTCTTTAATAGAAGGTAAAATGCTTTATTTACTTTATTCTTCGGCTCAGGCAGAGATTAAAAGGTGCCACCCAGTTTTTACATAAAAACTTTTTTCTATTTTCTATTACATAAAAATGGGAGACTTGTCTTTCCCCCATTTGGCATGCTAGTGCTTTGGGATACGTACACAGGAAGTTGCATTGTAGGAAATCAGACCATTTCAGAATTGGTTCTCCAGGCTTTCAAACAAAAGTCTTTCCCAGCTCTACCTGTTCATCCAAGGCATTGAACCTGGAACCTTTTACATGCAAAGCATGTGCTCTACCACTGAGCTGTAGCCATTCCTGATACTATAACTGCTTAAGTGGGAAGAGCCTCCTGGGAGCAGACCAACCTAGATGGTCTTCATTCCTCTTTCCACCAACACCTGCAGAACTCTTATTTGAGTGCCTTTTGAGAATGGAATCCAAAGGATGAATGTGCAGCTGGTCAGCCTTAGTTTGTTCCTATCGACTGTCCTGTTCCTCCCTGGGAATTGGAGGGCATTGTGTTTGCCTTGTAGCTACATCAATCCCTTAGGGAGCTCTTGTGAGGCGTCCTTCCCTGGCTCTCCCTGTCAGGTTCCTACCTGCTCGTGGTTACTGCCTGTCTCTAGGCACCACCAGGGACTCCACCAGTCCGGACCGCTCTCTCTTATGATTTCTCTCCCCGCTCTAGCACAGATCTCAACAGATCCCCCTGCTAGGCAACTACCAGTAGCGTCCCAATACTAGTATTCCCAGAGACTCTGAATACTGGTATTGTTATTCTCTTCACCGCTGCCACCATTTGTTACAGTTCCCCTTCAGACTTGGTCATTACCTTACCCTCCCTTCTGGTCTGTGAAACCCCAGCCAAGGATCAGGCCTTTGGTAAACCAAATTAAGTATTTATTACAGATAACAAAGCTAACAAGATTAACAAAATTTCTTCTTAAGGCACATAAGCATATGGTTTTACTCAATACTAATCCGAACTCCACCTCCCTCCTGGTAAACAACTCTCTAAACCCCACCAAGCAATCCACTCTTTCTCTTCTCCCCCCAGATTCCACAATTCACCACCTCACATTCACCCAGATTTACCTGTCATCCTTTCATTTATACTGTCAGCCATTTTAAACATTCAGCCAATCATCAAGCATTCTATTGCCCATTCACTCCCCCTCCTCTTTCACTACTTACCATGTATACTCTAAACAACCAGCACTTACCATATATACACTAATATATAGGAACATCACATTTCCCCCCCCTTAAACAACGGCAGAGTATTATTCCTGTTCCAGGATTTATACGTCGCGTTAACAAATAAAAGTCTCTATGGGGAAAATGTCTTTCTTTGTTCCTCTGTCTGGTCACGTCACTGCAGTCCCAGCCACTTGCCTGGAAAGTCTATCGGCCAGTACATTATCCTTGCCTTTGATGAACTGGAAGTCCACTTGATAGTCCTGTAGGGCCCAGGACCACCTCTGCAGCATAGTGTTATGGTTTTTCATAGTCTGCAACCATAACAAGGCCCGATGATCCGTAGTCACTGTGAATCTTCGTCCCCACACGTATGGGCGCAACTTGTTCAGTCCCCACACGACCGCTAGGCACTCCTTCTGGACCGACGAATAGTTTTTCTCCCTCGGCGTCAGCTTGCGACTCAGATACGCCACTGGATGTCTGGTGCCTTCTCTCTCCTGCAGCAAGACAACTCCCAGCGCGAGGTCTGACGCATCTGTAGCCACGATGAATGGTTGCTCATAGTCTGGTGCTATTAATATGGGTCCTTGGCACAAGGCTTGCTTCAGCAGATCAAAAGCCTTCTGACATTCATCCGTCCATACCACACGCTCAGAACGCTTCTTCTTGGTCAATTCATGCAAGGGGGTTGCTATTTCCCCAAAATTTCTCACAAACTTCCTATAAAAACCAGCCACACCCAGAAATGCCCTTACTTGTTTTTTGGTTAAGGGGATCGGCCACGCTTGTATTGCCTCCACCTTGCTCCATAAGGGGGTGATTTTCCCACTCCCCACCTTATGTCCTAAATAGATTACTTCCTTTAGTCCAAACTGGCATTTCTTAGCTTTTATTGTGAGGCCTGCTTTTCTTAAGGCCTCCAATACTGTTGTCAGGTGTTGGACATGCTCAGGCACCGACTTGCTAAAAATGGCCACGTCATCGATATAGGCCACTGCAAAATCTGACATGCCTCGCAACACAGTATTGATTAGCCTCTGAAATGAACTTGGTGAGTTCCTTAGTCCCATAGGTAAGGTCACAAACTCATATAACCCATCTGGTGTACTGAAGGCAGTTTTGGCTCTGGATTGCTCGTCTAGTTCCATTTGCCAAAATCCTTTACAGAGATCTAGTGTAGAGATAATGGTTGCTGCCCCCAATAACTCTAACATAGCGTCTACCCTAGGCATAGGATACGCATCTGGGACAGTAATTTTATTGATTAGCCGATAATCAATGCAAAACCTTGTCGTTCCATCTTTTTTCGGAACCAGGACAATACTTGAGGCCCAGGGACTGATGGATTCCCTGATCACTCCTAATTCCAGCATATCTTCCACCTCCTTTTTGATCTCATTCAAAACTTTCCCATTCGCACGGTACGGAACAGATCTGATTGGGGCATGATCTCCAGTATCAATGGAATGTATAACTATACTGGTTCGGCCAGGTTTGTTGCTAAAGAGATTCCTATAGGTTTTCAAAACTCTCAGAATCTCTTCTTTTACTTCCTCCTCTACCTCCTCTGACCATTCCACTTGATCTACCCCTCCTTTGTCTTTGCTTTCCTGTACCAAATCTGGAAGTTCAGGCCCACTTCCCTCAGGGAATAAGGTAACTTGCAACACCTTTGCATCCCTGGTATGGTAAGGCTTTAACATATTTACATGAACCACTTTGCTTTTGTTTAATTGGTCTGTGGTGATTACATATGTCACTGTGTCAAGCCTTTCTCTGATGGTATATGGTCCTTCCCAGTTAGCCTGTAATTTGTCATGTTTCCTGGGTATGAACGCCATAACCATATCTCCCACATCATACACACGTTCTCTGGCTGTTCTGTCATACCAGTAACTTTGCTTCTCCTGTGCATGACTCAAATTCTCTTTCACTACTTCCATCATTGATGTTAATTTATTGCGGAATTCCAATACAAAATCTACTACAGAAGTTTTGTACTCTCCCAGAGTTCCTTCCCATGAATTTTTTAGCAGTTCCAAAGGTCCCCTCACTTTTCTAGTAAACATTAGTTCAAAGGGTGAGAAGCCTGTTGACTCCTGAGGGACTTCTCGGTATGCAAATAAGAAGCATCCCAAACGTTCATCCCAGTCTTGTGGGTGATCTTGAACATAGCTTCTGATCATGCCCTTCAAAACTCCATTGAATCTCTCAGTTAGCCCATTAGTGGCGGGATGGTAAGTAGTGGTCTTTAGATGTTTTAGACCACAACATTTCCACATACATTGCATCACTTCTCCCATGAATACACTGCCTTGATCTGTCAGCACTTCATGAGGGAAACCCAGCCTCATAAAGATTTTTAATAAAGCCTCTGCCTCTTCCCCAGAGACCACTTGATACAGTTTGTCTTCTTCAGCAGGCCTGCTAGTGGTTGCTATGGTGACCTGAGGCTGGTTAACAGATTCCACCCTGTTTGTTTCAGCCCCCCTTAATATGGCTTCTTTTTCTCTGCCAATTTGCTGTCTGGTCACTACATAGATCTTTCCTTGGGTGCCCATTACATCCCTTCCCACTATTACTGGTTCTTGTTGCTGGGCATTAATGCCTACTTTATATCGGCCCTCTCGGCCTCTCCAAGTCATTTCCACCAGGGCCACAGGCAGACTTTCTGGTTGACCTCTCACTCCTTGGATAGTCACAGTTTCCTGAGGTAATATTACCTCAGATTTTATTAAATCTGGCCTCAGTAATGTCTGAGTGGCACCAGTATCAAGCAATGCCCAATAATTTGCCCCTTGTACTCTCACTTCCTCTCTCAGACTTGAATCAAGGTCTGTTACTTCTGTCCAGTTTATCTGGCAAAACTGAACCTTTTTTGCTGTTTCTAAAACCTTGGGCTCTGTTTTCACTGCCCTTGTCTGAGCAGGATTACTAATGGGGTTGGCAACCTCACATTGAAAACGTAGGTGCCCTGGTCTACCACATTTGTAGCATAATTTCTCCTCACTTTTAGGGTACACAGATCCACTCTGGGGTGTCCTGTGCCCTTCAGATTTTAATGGAGGACTCACTCGCTGTGGTACCACATCCCTTCTGCCAGCACTGTATGGTCTGGGTTTAAACTCTCTTGATGTTTTCCCCACCCAGCCAGTTCTATTGGAGGCGAAGTGATCCGCCATCTCTGCGGCCTCCTGCACAGATGTAGGGGAATGGTCTTTGACCAGGAGCCTTATTTCTGGTGGTAACTGATGGTATAATTGATCCAGTATCATGAGGCTTTTCACCTCTTCCACTGACTGAGCTTTGGCACTACTCATCCACTTTCCAAATATATCCATCAACTTTGCGCCCAGTTCCACAAAAGACCTCCCTGTCTGTATCTGGCAATTTCTGAAAAGCTTTCTAAAATAATCAGGCCCCAGTCTGAATCTTTTAAACACTGCTTCTTTGAATTCAGCATAGGTGACGGGCTTGTCTGAGGGGAAATATTGGTATACCTCAGCCAATTCCCCTTTAATCAGGTTTGATAAATACTGCATATATTTATCTTCAGGTAGCCCCCACAACTGAGCTGCTTTTTCAAAGGTGCTGAGGTAAATTTGAGGATCTTGACCAGGCTCATAGACAGCAAAGTCCTTTGGAGTAATTTTTATTTTTGCTCCATCTCTCTCTTTCCTTGTCTCCTCAGAGTGAAATTTCTCTCTATCAAATTTTAACTTTTCTACTTGTAATTCAGCATCCAATGCTCGTTGCTTCTCCCTCTCCTCAAACCCCAATCTCATTCTCTCAATTTCCAACTCCCTCTGTTTTTCCTTCTCTGCACCTTCCATCCTCAATCTCTCAGCTTCCAACTCCCGCTGTTTATCTTTTTCCTCAGCCTCCATCCTCAATCTCTCAGCTTCCAACTCTCTCTGCTTGTCTTTTTCCTCAGCCTCCATCCTCAATCTCTCAGCTTCCAACTCTCTCTGTTTTTCCTTCTCTGCACCTTCCATCCTCAACTTCTCTCTCAAGTACTCTATATAAGCGGGATTGCTTAAATATCCTTCTGGGGTCTCTTCTCTGACAGGTTGTTTTTGCTGGGCAGTTGCAAATCCTATAAGTGCTACCCTCAATTCATCTACCCCTTTACCCTCATGAGGTAAATTGAATGTTATGCACTTCTCCACCAGCTCCTCTCTTTTCATTTTTATGTATTCAGCCATGGTGTTTGAGTTCACTCACTCTTTGCCACACACTCTTTGCCAGTCACTCTCACAAGTAATCTTGTTTTGTTATTTCTGTTTGCCACACAACTATTAGGGATTGTCTAGTATTCGTATCTCACTGCTACAGCCAACACCTGTGACGTAGTCTCCTTTGTCACCACGTGTCTTTGGGACTCTCCTTGGTTCGTATCTGGATTCTCTGTTGTTCGTATCCCACCGCTACTGACACCACATGTGATGCGTCCTTCCCTGGCCCTCCCTGTCAGGTTCCTACCTGCTCGTGGTTACTGCCTGTCTCTAGGCACCACCAGGGACTCCACCAGTCCGGACCGCTCTCTCTTATGATTTCTCTCCCCGCTCTAGCACAGATCTCAACAGATCCCCCTGCTAGGCAACCATCAGTAACGTCCCAATACTAGTATTCCCAGAGACTCTGAATACTGGTATTGTTATTCTCTTCACCGCTGCCACCATTTGTTACAGTTCCCCTTCAGCCTTGGTCATTACCTTACCCTCCCTTCTGGTCTGTGAAACCCCAGCCAAGGATCAGGCCTTTGGTAAACCAAATTAAGTATTTATTACAGATAACAAAGCTAACAAGATTAACAAAATTTCTTCTTAAGGCACATAAGCATATGGTTTTACTCAATACTAATCCGAACTCCACCTCCCTCCTGGTAAACAACTCTCTAAACCCCACCAAGCAATCCACTCTTTCTCTTCTCCCCCCAGATTCCACAATTCACCACCTCACATTCACCCAGATTTACCTGTCATCCTTTCATTTATACTGTCAGCCATTTTAAACATTCAGCCAATCATCAAGCATTCTATTGCCCATTCACTCCCCCTCCTCTTTCACTACTTACCATGTATACTCTAAACAACCAGCACTTACCATATATACACTAATATATAGGAACATCACAGCTCTCCATACCCCTGTAATGTTCTTTATGGCTATAGGACACACTTCAGCAATTATGCAAGGGAGATCAAGGGAAGAAACTGGGAAGCAGAGTAGTGTGCAAGGCTGCTTGAGCCATATCTAATGCTCTGCACCTTGGAGTACATCGTCCATTTGGAAAAATCCATTTCCCTGCTGTTAATGGATAGTATCTGATGGTGCACTTACAAGTGTGGAAGGAATCTTTCTACTTGTGGTAGAGTCTTTGATCTACTGGAGGTGTCCAGTAACAGAAGAAAAGAAGGAGATTTGTTTCCCTCTTCCCCCTGTAGGTCCCTCACTGCTTACCTAAGTTGTTCTTGAGGTCTCCCAACCTCAGTTGGCGATTACAAAATGGAGAGCAAATGTGTTTTTTAAAAAGTTGATCCAATTCTTAGCCTGCTATGCTGTACTTCAAAGGAAACAAGGGGAAAGCTGGTGCTGGGGAAAGCTTACTCGTATTTTGCCATCAGAGAAGCTGATTAGAAGTTCAGTTGAAGGTGCCGGACTTGCAAGTATAGAAG
This sequence comes from Rhineura floridana, assembly GCF_030035675.1. Taxonomy (NCBI): domain Eukaryota; kingdom Metazoa; phylum Chordata; class Lepidosauria; order Squamata; family Rhineuridae; genus Rhineura; species Rhineura floridana. Next base: position 177,560,919 of record NC_084483.1, read on the forward strand.
GAAAGAGAGAGAACCAACCCACAGCTTTGCTGGGGGCAGCCTGAGATGTTTCTGCTGCTCCAGGCGCCTGCACCACACTGTATCTTCATTGGAAGTTTTGTAATTGCTGTTTTTTAATAATGTTATTTGTTATTTAATTTTGTAAATTGTATTGTTTTATGGATGTATTCCTGTATTTGTGTTTTTCTTGTAAGCCGCCTTTTGGCCATAAGGTGGGGTATAAATAAATAAATAAATAATAATAATAACAAGTAGCTGTCAATAGGGTGGTCAAATGTCCTCCCTCACAGAAAGAGGACAGTCCTCTCTTGGAAGGCGTCATCATTTGAAAAGTCCAAGTCCACTTTAGAGATGAACAACCTAAAGAAGGGAGAACAGGAGGGGCCTTGAGGTTGCTCACCAAGAATTAGCACCTGGACAGCAAATGGAGCAGGTCACCTGCTCACAGCTTTTCCCACTAAGCCGAGATATATTGCATTTCTGTTGAAGTTAACATAACTGCTTCTCAACTTGTATCTAGGCATATAAATTAGCACATACGAATGTTATGCAAATCTTCCTTCCCCGCCTTTTTTTTTTTAGCACTGCATCAGTGACTACCCTTGTTATAATGCCATGCTATTCTGCAAATAAGTGCTAATTGCTTCCACCTCTCTCCTCTTCAGACTTTGGTATTTAATTTGGCATTGCATTGGAGAGAGTAAAGAGATTTCTTTGTCAAGGATGCACGTTGCTGCAGCTGTGTCCCTGAACCAGGGCATATTGGCAGGTGATAACTAGAAAAAGGGGGACTGGGCAGCCTTCCAACTGGTAGCTACAGTTGGTAGTAAAACACACACATTCCTCTATCAGGCTGCTGTGGGTGAAATAAATGGTCATTAGGACTGATTAAAGTCAGACTGAGGTTGACTCAAGCAAGTTAAAAGGAGGCAACCGCAACCTGTTTTACTTAATTCGTATTATATTGCTGTCCTGGAGTTTATGTATGTGTCTGGGTCTGGGGTGTGGTTGGCATGCCTGTCTGATCCCAGCTGACAGAGGTGGCTTTTGGTTCACCAGTAAGAAGGGGAGGGACTGTAGCTTAGTGGTGGAGCACATGCTCTGCATACGAAAGGTACGATGTTCAGTCCCCAGCATTGCCAGTTAAAAGCAGGTCATGGGGAAAGATCTCTGCCTAAGGCCCTAAATCAGGGAACCTTTTTCCTGCTGGGGGCCACATGCCAAGAGTGGGTAGGTATGGAGCCGGTAGTGGGTGAGGCCAAAGCAAAAAAGGGGGCAAAGTTTGGTGAATTCTCTCTCCCTCTCTCCCCCGCCTTCGCACCCCTCTCCATTTTGGACTCTGCCAGAGCCAGATAGAGACAAGTAGTCTGACTCGATGAACGCCTTATATGTCCCTTTCATGCCTTCTCTGTAAGCACATGGAGGCATTGGGCTGGCCATGGTTGGAAGCAGAATGCTGGTCAAGATCGATCTTGGTTTGATCATCGGTTCATAGTATGGGTATGTGATGAAGCCCTAGCCCAGTGATAGAGCAACTGCCTTGCATGCAGAAGGTCCTGGGTCCAGTGCCTGGCAGGTATGGCTGGGAGAGGTTCCCGCCTGAAACCCTGGAGAGCTGTTGCCATCAGTATAGACAACAGTAAGCTAGATAGGCCAGTGGTCTGACTCTGTATAAGGTAGCTTCCTATGTTCATTAGAACGACGACCTCTTGACCAACAATTCAGACAGCCTCTTCTCTTTGGGGGCATTTGATCCTGTCCATTGGCTTTTCTTCTGCTGCTGTTTTATTTCAATTTAATTTTCACTTTAACTGTAGTTGTTGTTGTCATCACTTGATCATTGTGTTTTCCAAGTAACTACAGGGGTCCAACCATATGCCAGCCCTGCCATTGGGCAGAGTAAGGAAGCCACTATGGTGGCAGATGCTGTGGGTGGGAGTGGCAGCAAGTTGTTGGAAGGCAAAGCTGAGTGGGCCATGTGGCCTGCCTAAGTTAGACTGCTGCCATCAACAGAACACTGTCCTGTCATTGAAATAAGATTCATCTGCCAGTCTGATTAGCTTCGATTATGTTTTATATTTTATTAATTCAATTTATTACCTGCCCTTTACTTTGAAGTCCCAGGGTGGGTTGCAACAATTTAAAATGCATCTTTAAAAACAACTTTCAATCAGAGAAATAGGGTGGGCTCTAAAAAATCTCATATGCCAAAGGCCAGGGTAAAGTGGTGTGTCTTCAGCTTTCACTGTATAGCAAAGTTGCCAGATGCACCTCTGTGGGTCCAGAGAGGTCTTCTTAGGGAGGGGACATACTACCGCCTCCTTCAAGGCAGATTATACCTCCTCCAGTGAAGCATTAATCACTCCCTGGACCCACCCAGTCAACCCCTACAGCTAGCTCTAAGAAGCCAAGAGGGTCAAGGGGGCAGGTGATGGCCAGCGCTTCTTCAAGCAGCTTCTCCACATCCTCAGGCCGCAATAATTGCAACTGATCCAATACAGGTGGAACAGACAGTGCTCTGGATGCCTCCTTTGGAGTTGCTGTAACTGTGGCATCCAGCTCTGTCTGAATCTGAGTGATTTTGTCCCTAAAGTGCCTCATAAAGTAAATTGTTATAGCAGGCCTCCAAGGCAGGGTCGGTGCCAGAGGGTGGCCAAGTTGGGCCCTAGCTGAGGATCCCTGGGTCCCAAGGGGTCCCTGAAGGGCCCCTCCTTACAGTGGGTGGGTAGCGGTAGCTTCTGCGATCTGCAGTGCAGATCGCAGGAGGGAGTTCTGAGGCACCCCCACACACAGCCGTGATGGCCCACAATGGCCACCTGCAGCATGCTCTGCCTAGTTCTTGAAGTAAATGCTGGTCACCAGGGCACCACCAGGCATGCAGGGACCCGTCGTGCTCCGGCCGCAAGTCTGCCATCAACCAAGATGGCAGTTGAGGTTTCCCTAAGGGCCTGATCTTGGTTGATGGTTTCTTAAATATAGTATTGCTTCCCAATAAGAAAGTCCCAAAGCAATTTACAATTGAGTAACAAATACAATGATAAAATAACTAACGTTAAAAACACATTAAAAACAGATTTAACAATACAGTATCAAATTATTGGCCATGATCAGGGCGGGGGAAAAGGTCTTTGCCTGGTGCCAAAATGATGACAAGGTTGGGGCCAGACAGGCCTCCCTGGGGAGAGTGTTCCCTAAAGTTAAGGCCCATTGCCATCATTATTATTACTGCGGCGAGTTCTGGGCACTGCAGTTAAAGAAGGATATTGACAAACTAGATTGTGGTCAGAGGAGAACGTCAAAGATGGTGCAATGATGAGGGGCTTGGAAACCAAATCCTGAGGAAAGGTTGAAGGAGCTGGGTACATTTGGCTTGGAGAAGAGATGAGTCAAAGGTGATAAGATTGCCATCTTCAGATATTTCAAGGGCTGTCATGTAGATGGTAAAACAAAATTTGTTTTCTGTTGCTGCAGAGGCTAGGACCTGAACCGGTGGGTTCATATTACAAGAAAAGAGTTATAGACTAACCTTTGGAGGAAAACGTCAACAGTAGGAGCTGTTCAACAGTGGAACAGACTTTTTTGGAAGGTGATAGATTCTCCTTAGGATTCTCCTAAGAGCTTTTTAAGCAGGGGCTGGATAGCCACCTATCAAGAATGCTGTAGCAGTGGATTTCATGTTGCAACAGAGGGATGGGCTAGATGACCTCTCAAGGTTCCTTCCAACTCGTTCTATAATATTAATAATATTATTGATGATGATAATAATACTAATACTAACCATTTAGCACTATTGTATTCAAAAGTACTTTATACCTATATATCCTCAGTGATTCTTCAAGCAACTGAGTAATATAGATCAGTATTATTTTGCAGATGGGAGAACTGAGGCTCAGAGAGAGACCTCTCAAAAGGATATTTGATGGAGAGGTGAGATTTGAGAAGGGATTTCCTGGCTCACTCTCCACTATGCTATACAAGCTCTTAATAAGCTCTCAAACAGATGAGACAAACATAGGCATCTGATTGTTCATTGTGAGAATAGGATGCTGGACCAGAGATGGGCCACTGGCCTGATCCCAGCAGGCTCTTCTTATGCTCTTGAACACATCATGGGTATCTCAAGGCAGTAGGCTTTAGTAATAAGGCAACCATATTTGAGGTTGCCACTACTTTCCTGACAGAGGTTCTCTGTCTGTAAAAGTTGTAATTCATTACTTTTTTGAGGAACGAGTGGGTAATTCCTTTACATTTTGATTGTAATAGAACTAGGAGTAATTTTATTACTTTTGAGGAGTTATTGTAATTTTTCCAGCATTACTTTTGGGCATTACTTGGGGGGGGGAGGAAGCAGGGGAAGTCTTCTGCTCCTCTGATTTGTGGATGAAAATCATGTGCCTCAAACTGGGCTTCTGTGCAGAGTTGCTCTTCCCTCGTGCTCTGTGGGTGTTTAGGAGACGACGAGGAAGGAGGTGGAGAGTCGGACAGGGTGGAGTGGAGAAAACAGTTGTTTAAAAAAATGGACGGTGGTGAAGAAGAATGGAGTGGAGGGAGAAAGGAGCTGGATGGCAAGAACATGGATAAAGAGGAGAAGGAGGCAGCAGCAGAATGGAGATAAAGAACCGTGGAGGTGAAAGATTGTGTGTGTGTGTGTGTGTGTGTGTGTGTGTGTGTGTGTGAGTGAGTGAGTGAGTGAGTGAGTGAGTGAGTGAGTGCGTGTGAATACTGTGTTTGCAGTTGGCACACAAAGCGGCCTCCGCTGCCCTCCCTGGCTGCTTTGCTGCATTTGCAGCGTTTTAACTTTTTTGCATCTCAGGGGAAAATGTTTGCTTGGGTGAGTGTCCCTTAGTTGGTGGCAGGGCAGGGTCCGGGAGGTGGTTAAGTGACAGAGATTATGCTTGCTGGCTGAGGGGGGGTGCACTTGGTTTGACATGCAAAGATCTGAGTAGTGGCCTCTGCCTCCCTCCTCACCTCCCTTACCAGTGGAGAGACCACCATTGCTATCATGGATAAAAAGAATTATTCTGCTATCTCTGTATGTGTGTGTTTATTTTTAATACTGTTTTAGGCTGCTTGGATGTGCAGCAGCCAAGGCCAGTACCTTGTAGGCGTTTTTTAAAAAAAAGTAACTGAAATGTAATTGTAGTGATTACTTTTGAGAAAAAGTAAAGTAATCGGTTACTTTCAGTGCCATTGCAATTGTAACAGTAATTACTACTTTTTTGGGCCATGTAATTGTAACTGTAATTTATTGCTTTTTAAAAGCTATCTTCCAAGCTCTGAAGTTGTATAGCAGGGAGAAAATTCAGACTGTCCTGTGTTTTTCCTGCATTTCATATCCTGCCAGGAAAACTTGCATTTGTAGAGCTTCTCTCTGTTGTGCAGCTGTTGAAAAACACAGGTGCCTTGATGTTGCTGGAGGAATTTGGCTGCAGATGTGCATCAGTATTCTCACTGTCTCTTGTTGGTGGAAATGCACCTCCCCACCTGGATGTACTTGCTGCTAGCTAACATGCAGTAGCGCCTCTTTTTGCAGTGCATCTATAGCTGGATTAAGATGGCTACTGACATATAACCCCAAAAGAGGAAAAGCATCACCAAAAAGAGGACACGAATCTGCATAAAGTTTGTACATGCTGATATGTATGTATACATGCAAATTTAGAAAGAATGACTATAATTTGAATAGCAATACAATATTTCTCACCATAGTGGGGCTGTGACCAGGTGATCTGTATGCCTGCTCAGTCTGTTGTCCAGGTGCTAAATGTTGATGGACAGCTTCAAGGCTCTCCCGTCTTATGAGTCATTATCTTTAAACTAGACCGAGACTGAACAGCCCTTCAGATAAGCAATCCTTCAGATAGAGAACTGTCCTCTGTTAAATAGGATACATGGCCACCCTAAGCTGAATTGAGGACATAGCCTCTGTCAGGAAAAGCTACTCAGGGTGCTAAGCAAATGGCAGTGGAGGCTGGTAGCTCCATGTCAGTGGGGCAGTGGAATCCACTCTGGGTTTTAGTCCAGACTTTCAAGGAGCTGTCCAAGGTTCTGAAAGCCACCAGCTGCCACTGATAAAAGGGAAAGGCTGTAGTAGTTCCATGCTTTATATGCAGAAGGTCCCAGGTCAGGGCCGGCCCTAGGCATGCCGGGGCCCTTGGGCACCAGCCTGCCCTGAGCCCTGGCACACGCACGCATGCCCCACCTACCTACCTACCAGTGGAGGAGTGGGAGATCGAGTGAGTGAGCAGGGGGGAGGGAGAGCGAGCAAGCTGGCGGGTGGGGAGGGAGAACGAGGGAGCCAGCAGGGGTGGAGGGAGAGCAAGGGAGTGAGCGAGAGGGCGTGGGGGAGAAGCGAGCGAGTGAGCAAGTGGGCATGGGTGGGCCAATGAGCGGGAGGGCAGCTCCCTCCCTGCAATCTGTGGCAGGGAGCCTGCCGCAGAAAGGGAGCTCTACTGCCCCACCACAACAAGGGGCCCTCGGGATGGCAGGAGCGCAGGCAAGGGGGTGAGATGGTGGGCAAGCGAGCAAGCGGGGGAGAGGGGGAGCAAGCGAGCAGGTGGGGGGAGGGCAAGCGAGGGGGCACAGATGGGCCAGTGAGTGGGTGGGCAGCTCCCTCCCTGCAATCTGCGGCAGGGAGCCTGCCGTAGAAGGGGAGCGCTACTCCCCCACCATAACAAAGGGCCCTCAGCCAGGGCCCCATCTGGCCACCCTTTGGAGCCGGCCCTGTCCCAGGTTCAATTTCCTGCATCTCCCGGTAGGGCATGGAAAGTCTCCTGCCTAAAACTCTGGAGAGCTGCTGCCAGTTTTGTGTAGAAAATACTGAGCAAGATGGGCCCATGGCCTGGCATGTATAAAGCCTATGTTTCTATGATAGGAGCGTTTTCCCTCTTTCCAGATTTCAACACCTGCCAGTTTTATTGTTTTTATAGAATGAACTTCCAAATGCTCACTTTTTCCCCCAGTCACCCAAGAAGGTGATTGGGTTGCGTGGGCAAGGGAAGCGTTCCGACATATGGCCTCTGACACTCCAGCCATAGCACTGCCAGGCAAGTGTGGTTGGGAAGCCCTTGTAACATGTGCAAAAGACTTAATTCCCACAAATAGGAGATGAGGTGGGAAACATGTGCCTGAATGCTTGCCCTTCAAACTGCCTGGGGACAGGATGCCACATGATTGAGTGTTTCTCTATAAAAATGATTCCTGCACATAGAAAACTAGATATCAGGGAGAAGATTGGAAGCCAAACCCTTCTCCCTGACATGCCACTTTTTATGTTTAGGGCCATAGCTCAGTGGTAGAGCATCTGCCTTGCATGCAGAAGGTCCTAGGTTCAATCCCCTGCATCTCCAGTTAGGGCTGGGAGAGACTCCTGCCTGAAACCTGTCTGTGTAGACAGTTCTAAGGTAGATGGACCATTGGTCTGACTCTGTGTAAGGCAGTTTCCTATGTTCCTAGGTAATGTCCCCCTCCCCGCCCCCTCCCCATGGGAGAACATTCCGTCAAATGAACTCCCACTTCCCCTCCAAAGTTGTGCAGTCCAGTTAGAAAGTGATAAATACAAATGTTACAGATCTGTCATTTGTAAGAACTAGGCCCAAGGGACCTGCTCAGAAGTGGTGGGCAAGGGGGCAGAGAGAGAGAAGCAGAAGCTGCAATCTTAACTTCTGTAGTAGAGTTTATGCACACGCGCGCGTGCACACACACACACACACACACACACAATGAATCATTGTGCAATGGCATCTTTCACTATGGCAATAGCCAGATTAGAGCAGGAAGTGTGGATTGCAGGGAGTGGCCTTCTTTAGTGGTCCAATCTGAACCCACTTGTCTCCTTTAATTGAATCTACAATTCCCCCCCCCAAAGGGTCTCTGTGCATATCTTCTATGTATACCTAATTACCAGTGTGGATAAAGTATACTTCCAAGGCAAGAGAGGCTCTCTTGCCATAGGCTTTTAGTTATATTTATGAGTTTGTCATAAAGCTCTTGTTTCAAATGGGCCTAATTCTTAAGAAGCCACTACAGCCAGCATCTCTTTCTCTTTGTCTAATAGTTTGCATCCATCTGTGCTGTGTGTCAAGGCTTCTAGCATGTGCTGACGGGTTTATGGATCCCCTGGGCCCTGTCTTCCAGCTTGCTTAGCGTGTTTCAGTGTGTGTGTGTGTGTGTGTGTTTCTTCCATTGGTTGATCTGCTCTCCACTCGCTCCTTCCGTTCCTCTCTGGCAAGGCAAAGCAAAACAGAGCACAAATACTGCGTTCTTTTCCTCCACTGGGTGTTCTGCCAATTGTCAGCCAGTGTGGTCCAGTTGACAGAGTACTGGACTTTAACCTGAGTTCAGACCTTAGTTCAGCCATGAACTCAGTGGGTGGCCTTGGGCACATAAAGGCCCACCTTCGAAAGTTGCTACAACAGCAGTTAGCAGGTACCTTACAGATTCTTATGGCTGTTATGGGTCCCCGCCTTGACAAGTGGCAGGATGTTTCAGAGCAGCACTATCACGTTTGGTTTCCCTCAGATGAGACAACGCTGGGAACTTCTGTCACTTCTGCAATATTTGCAGAGCATAACCAGAGGCAAATGGGCATTTCTAACTAGACAAAGTTGCTCCAGAGAGCTTTTGATAAAATACCACACCAAAGTGGACAGAGAGAAGTTTTTCTCCCTCTCAGAATACTAGAGATACTCTCATAATGGAGCTGAATGTTGGAAGATCCAGAACAGCCAAAAGAAAGAACTTCTTCACACAGTGCACAGTTAAGCTATGGAACTTGCTCCCACAAGACCATAGAAACATGAAATAGTAGAGTTGGAAGGGGCCTACAAGGCCATCAAGTCCAACCCCCTGCGCAATGCAGGAATCCATATCAAAGCATTCCCAACAGATGGCTGTCCAGCTGCCTCTTGAATGCCTCCAGTGTCGGAGAGCCCACTACCTCTCTAGGTAGTTGATTCCATTGTCGTATGGCTCTAACAGTTAGGAAGTTTTTCCTGATGTTCTGGCTTCCTGCAACTTGAGCCCATTATTCTGTGTCCTGCACTCTGGGATGATTGAGAAGAGATCCTGGCCCTCCTCTGCGTGACAACCTTTCATGTACTTGAAGAGTGCTATCATATCTCCCCTCAGTCTTTTCATATCTCCCCTCAGTCTTTTCTTCTCCAGGCTAAACATAGCCCACTCTTTCAGTCTCTCCTCATAGGGCTTGGTTTCTAGTCCCCTGATCATCCTTGTTGCCCTCCTCTGAACCTGTTCCAGTTTGTCTGCATCCTTCTTGAAGTGCGGAGACCAGCACAGGATGCAGTATTCAAGATGAGGCCTAACCAGTGCTGAATAGAGGGGAACTAATACTTCAAGCGATTTGGAAACTATGCTTTTGTTAATGCAGCCTAATATAGCATTTGCCTTTTTTGCAGCCACATCACACTGTTGACTCATATTCAGCTTGTGATCAACGACAATTCCAAGATCCTTCTCACATGTCATATGGCTGAGCCAAGTATCCCCCATCTTATAACAAATTAAAGGATACCCGACAGGCGGCTGTCCAGCTGCCTCTTGAAAGCCTCCAGTGTCGGAGAGCCCACTACCTCTCTAGGTAGTTGATTCCATTGTCGTATGGCTCTAACAGTTAGGAAGTTTTTCCTGATGTCCAGTCGAAATTTGGCTTCCTGCAACTTGAGCCCATTATTCCATGTCCTGCACTCTGGGACGATGGAGAAGAGATTCCAGCCCTCTATGTGACAACCTTTGATGTACTTGAAGAGTGCTATCATATATCATATCATATGTAGAGAGGGTCAACATCTTGGGTATCTTTCAAGGAGGACTAGACTAACTCATGGAGGATAATGGCTACTAGTCATGATGGCTGTATTCTTTCTACTGTTACGAGAGGCAGTGTGCCTCTGGACACCAGTTGCTGTTACACTAATGTCCTGCTTGGCTTCCCATGGGCATCTGGTTGGCCTCTGTGATGGGGCTGATGGAAGTAGGAATGGAACAACATCTGGAGGGCCACAGGTTATTCACCCAGATGTAGGTCATTACGATCAGTTTACATTGGGCCCAAAAATGAAGTGGTGACCAGTGCAGCTGGTACAGTATAAGTATTACATGTTCCATCCACTTGTTGTGTGGAATATAAGAGTCGAGTCTGGAGGTTACCAGGGCATGTGTAACTGAGGCAAGTTTTGTTTTTTCTAGATAGATAATGGGGTCTTTTCAGGAACTCTGATCTAACCTTTACAAGACCCCAAGCAACTCTGCCAGTTAATGAAGCTCAGGTTTGCAAGTCTTATTTGTGTGCTTACTTGGACATGCCTGCTTTTTGCCTCAGGAGAACAGTGAATTACAGTTTACAAAGCTAATTTAAGAATTAGAAATTGCTCTTTAATTCAGCCTGGAATCTTAGAATCATGTGAATCTGCTACAATCCAGTTGTGAATGTGTTGTTAGGGCTTCAGTGTGCAGCACTGGAAATCTATAAATATAGAGACATGTAAATGTCTAAACTTTGGTGAATGTCAACATTCACTTGTGAATGCTAACAATCCCAAATGAATTTTCTAATTACACACACACACAACCCCCCCCCGTCTGTCTGTCTGTCTGCATACACACAAGGGAATGTTAACAGCCATATTTAAGTGATTTAAAGGGGAAGGGCCCCAATTCGACCCCTGGCATCTCCTGCCGGGACTGATAGACACCTGTCTGAAACCCTGGAGAACCTGCGTGCTTGCAGCACTCAGTGCAGACAATACTGACCTCTCTTATTTATTTGATTTATATCCTGCTTTTCTTCTGTCATACTGAACCCAAGATGGTGTACATATGGTTCTGAGGCAGTACCCTGTTCATGTACTAGCCAGAACGTGATCTGCTTAGCTTCAGCAAGGTGGTGGCCTCATGTACCTTCAGATCATCTCCTAGAACCAATGGTCTAGTTCAGTATAAGGCAGCTTCCTGTGTGACCATAGAGTTGGGAATCACTTTCAGCCCGAGGGCCATGTTCCATCATGAACAACTTTCAATGGGCCACATGCCAGTGGTGAGTGTGGCCAGGGGCAAAACTGGTCAGACCAATGGATAGGACTTTTATTTTTGTATAGTAGGCTACATTCCAGATATGCAGAGTTTTCAGTGCACCCATGCACCTCTCTATCCAGGAAAGCAACAGTCATGATCAGAGTCAAATCAAAAGCAAAAGGAGGGTGCAGAGTAGGGCAGGTGAGAGATGTGGCCTATGGAGAGGTGTCATGCCCTGGGAGAGTCCTAAGGGCTGTATACGGAGACATTGAGGGCCACAGGTGGGCCCCCGGGCCTGAGCTTCCCCACTGCTGCTGTAGATGAAAATGGAAGTGGCCTGCCTTCAAGTCGATTCTGACTTATGGCGACACTGTGAATAGGGTTTTCATGGTAAGCAGTATTCAGAGGTGGTTTACCATTGCCTTCCTCTGAGGCTGAGAGGCAGTGACTGGTCCAAGGTCACCCAGTGAGCTTCATGGCTGTGTGGGGATTTGAACCCTGGTCTCCCAGGTCATTTGAGGGTTGCTGAGATAATCAGTAATGAAGATCATTAACACCAGATATGATTTCCTGAAAGACGGGTTTTAAGTCACTGCTCTTCTTCCCCTATACAGCTTCAGGGGGAGGTGGGTGTGTTCTATGGGGGGACCAAGAAGCATGGGCAGTGCTCCACATGAATTGACTGTACACCACAGAATGGACTGCCTTCAAGTCAATCCCAACTTATGGCAACCCTATGAATAGGGTTTCCTTGGTAAGTGGTATTCAGAGGTGGTTTACCATTGCCTCCCTCTGAGGCTGAGAGGCAGTGACAGTCCAGTTCTGAACACCACACTTGAAGAAGGATGCAGACAAACTGGAATGAGTTCAGAGGAGGGCAACAGGGATGACCAGGGGACTGGAAACAAAGCCATATGAGGAGAGACTGAAAGAATTGGGCATGTTTAGCCTTGAGAAGAGAAGACTGAGGAGAGATATGATAGCACTCTTCAAGTGCTTGAAATGTTGTCACACAGAGGAGGACCAGGATCTCTTCTCAATCATCCCAGAGTGCAGGACACAGAATAATGGGCTCAAGTTGCAGGAAGCCAGATTTCAACTGAACATCAGAAAAACTTCCTAACTGTTAGAGCAGTACAACAATGGAACCAATTCCCTAGGGAGGTGCTGGGCTCTCTGACACTGGAGGCCTTCAAGAGGCAGCTGGACAGCCGCCTGTCGGGTATCCTTTAATTTTGATTCCTGCATTGAGCAGGGGGTTGGACTCAATGGCCTTATAGGCCCCTTCCAACTCTATGATTCTATGAATATGATACATAGAAGGAAGAATAGCAACAGTTGAACTTGGTGGCGGTTCTGTGCCAGTCTTGAGCGTTTGCCAAAAATGATTCCAAACAGAGCCCCTGGATCCTGTCAGAGAGGGGGCCCTTCCAGTTGTCCTTCTGTGGTTTTCTTCAAGCCTTTCTCTTTCTCAGACTGTAACTTTCAACCTTTCCCTCTCAGCAATTCAGCAATTTCTCATCTTGGAAGGGATGGATGAAACTGTCAGTTTCAGTTTCCTTCAGTTTTTCCAGTCTTAATTTTCCACAACAGTTGTTCTTAAAAAGAGCAAGAAGTGCACAAAAATCGTAGCATTTTCATGCACATTTCTCATAATATACACATTTTTGGATGCAATTTTGTCTTGTGTGTGCAGTTTTGCAAGCAGTTCTCCTGCACACACACACATTTCTGTATGTGTATTTTGGTTGGAGAGCTGCATTGCAAAATTGGGAGAAATGTGAATTTCAAAAGAGGGCTGCATGTTCCAGTTCATGTTTTAGTTCAGTTTGCATTAAAATGAGATCCAAACTTTTTTCTCCCCTATCCCCACATCTCAGGACCCATTTACTCCTCCTCTTCTCTGTATATTTGTGTGCGACTTGCATTACCATTTACTAAATATGTTATGACATAGTATTTACACTAGTCCAGAGCCCGGAGACCTTTGGAGACCTCTGTGGCTTCCGGGCTCTAGGCATTTGACAGATGGGTCTGTGCTGCATACCTCTGCAAGCTGCTGGGAGTGGAAAGATTTACTTTATTTGCCTGAACCTTTTCACAGGAATAGAACACGCTAGGTAATATTACAAGAGCTTTATTTAGACCACTGAATTCACAGGGGCTGGGCAGAGTGTGACCGTTAGTCTATCTTCGGTAAGGACATTTCTGAGCAGGACAAGCAGCAGGGCGAAAGCTCGAGTTGAAGCAATCCTTAAATCCAAATTCTCCCAAGATTGCAAACGTTGCTTATTTGATGACAATGAATCAGCCAGATAGCTTTTCAAGGCTAACTCAGTTAAGCATCTGCTTACTGGATACGATGCAACAAAGGCAGTGCTATGTTGCAATTGCTAAGGCCCAGTTTGCTTGACAATACTCTTAATTATGGGTGAAAAGGCAGGTCGTGGGCTTGGGGGGGGGCTTTAATGAAACCCACAAGCCCCATTCCCAGATTTCTTCCAATTTCAGCAAAGTCATGCCTCCTAAAAACAGTAGCAGGGAGAGGGGGCCATCTTCACAGAAGATGGCAAGACCCCCTGCCTCCCTGTAATGCAGGCTCTGCTCCATGGTTGTGTAATTGTGGCTGTTGTGTAGGAAACTAAGAGGAAAGTTCCTTTTTTAAATAGTTTTGCCCAGATACTGACTTGTTTGTCACATATACCCAGGCAAATCCATACTGTGTATGTATTGCATGAATATGGGGCTCCTGCTGGGAGGAAGGGTGGGATATAAATCAAATAATAAATAAATAAATATCCCACCCTTTCTCCAAGGAGGCTGGTGTGGTGTACATGGCTCTTCCCCATCTCTTCTTCCATCTTCTCCACAGCCCTGTGAGGTAGGTTAAGCTTGAGAGATGGACTGGCCCAAGGTCTCTTAGTGAGCTTCGTGGTTGGCTGGGGATTTGAACCCGCTTCTCCCCGGTCCTAGTCCGATGTGCTAATCGCTACCCCACACTGGCTGTAGTGAAGAACTAGACAGGTGAAAGGATAGGTTTTCATGCAGCGTGCTGGACCAATTACCTAAGGAGGTGATGGGCTCTCCAACACTGGAGGCATTGTAGAGGCAGCTGGACAGCTACCTGTTGGATATGCTTTAAGTTGGATTCCTGCATCGAGCAGGGGGTTGGACTTGATGGCCTTATAGGCCCCTTCCAACCCGATTATTCTGTGATTCTATTATCAGTGTCCTGCAGCCTTCGAGGCAGCTCACGCTCCCTTGGCCTCCAGGTGGGAGACTTTCCTCCAGGAGATGTGGTAACAGCACAGTGTTGTACACATCTAGGGCCAGGTCTACACCATACCCATAATGTGCAAGTGTCATGCAGTCACAGCTGGAGCACAGCTCATTTGGGCACAGGAAGTCACCTGAGTTGACCACTCTCTCTGTAATGCTTGTTAGGAATGTTTTGTCTTCCCCCCCCCAAAAAAACCTGGTCATTGAAGGACCCATCCCTACTCCCACTGACCTCCATAGCACTTTCCACCTAGTCTGTTATATCCACTTCCGTGTGATTTGCATGTTTTGTTTGGTACACAACACAGAAGAGGCCCTTGCAGGACATTTGAGAGTCCAAAGTGAGTGTCCCAAGCATCTCCTTGGAAGATAAGGGTTTGACAGGGCAACAGGAGTTGCTTTGGCATGACAGTTCACTCCTTTTGGCTCTGAGCTGGATGTTGGAGCTTCAGCAGACAGAGAGTGAGGCAGGGCTCAATGTTAGATGAGCTAGAAACAGTACTCAGCTTACAGTCTTTAGGCTTTGAGCCAGAGTTGGCTTCAAAGGGCCGGGAGTGTGGAGAAATTTCACCTTCTCTTGGAGAGAAGGAAGAGTGAGATGTCAATGTATTGGTTTAACCCCAGACTCAACTCAGGTTATGTCCTCACTGGGGGAAGCTGTGTGGATCCAGAATTGGCCTCCACAGTCACTTATGGACCCACTGTTAAAGACCTTATCTTGGAAGACAATCTTACTTGGCCACGAGTGATCGCCAGTGAATGAACTCCTGTATTTCCAGCTCATTCCCCTTAAGTGTCTCTTCTTGTCTTAGTTGGGTTTTGGGATTTCATCTAAAAGCTCAAGGTTTTAGCCTTCTCCTCAGGGCCCAGGGAAGGCATCAAATCTCAGAGTGTCGGTCCACAAGTAAGAGGGGAGGTGATTTTGGGAGCAACTGGGGTTCTGTGGTTAGCTCTTGATCAAATGGTATATAAGCATCCCAAGACTCTTGGGTTTCTTCTCCTTCCTTTCTTGTTTCAAAAGCAAGTTTCTAGCCCTTATGATTTAGAAGAGAAGTTTGGGTGCATGTGGGCAGTGCCTGGTGTCTGTGTATGCTGCTTGAATTAGATTTCTAGGAGTTGGGGAATGGGACACATAATAGTTTTAGTGCCCTGCATAGCTTCTTATCTTTCCTCTTTAAGTAGCCAAAGTGCACTAAATCATGCAAAATGAGCAACTGTCCTTAATGTGGACAATTTACAGCACAATCCTGTGCAGGTCTACTTGGAAGTGAGTCCTACTGATTTTCATTGAGGCTTCTTACCCTGGAGTCACCGGTCATAGAATCCGTCTATGCATAATTTGGTTTCATTTCAGTGCAGAACTTTAATTCTGTAGAGAATGCCTGAATCTGCATACTGAATGTGCTTTTGCATTTTACTTCCTTGTCAGAGAGGAAGAAATCAAGGGCTGTGTGAAACCAATGTGTGTTTACTAAATATTTCACATACTTTCCAGGGAGATGGTATATGGAATGCATACTTAATAGTGTGGGGCACAATTCTCATATAAACCAGTCTGTTAGATTATGCACAGCCCCAATGTGAGGCCTATTCTCAGGTAAGCCTGTACATAATTGCAGCCAAAAGTGAGCTCCGTTGACAGTTGAGTTGGAAGCATCTTTAACAAAACCGATTCCAAAAATATCAACAGGCTGAAATTTCATAGCTGCAGGCAAAAAACCTCTTGAACTGAAATGACTCCAACCAAACACAGGCCATGAAACTAGAAATTCAGCTACAGTTTGCTTAATGGGCACAATTAGAAGCGTGTGATATTTTAAAAAATGGACTGGCAGTTTGTGAGTCCAGTGGCTAAGCAGAAATATTTATAAATGATTCATTTAATTTGTCTGATACATTCATAACTGGGGATTACAGGCAGCTGGCAAACAGCACAGAGCCCTGTGCAGGGAACAAGACAGAGACAGGCGCTCATAAAAGGCAGGAAGACTGAACAGCAGCCAGTGGGGGCAGCTAATCCACAGGCAAAGCAGCAGTGCTGGGCAAGCAACAAACTTCATGTTATTCCCCCCCCCCCCCAATGTCTTTCTCTCGGAGGGCCCATCAAGCAAACTGCCCTTTTGTATTAATCTGAGGGGGAACTAAAAAAGAGTTTGCTTAATTAAAAACCCGTCTTTTCTTCACAAAGCCGGCGAAAAGCAGCCACACTCTCCTGACTCAGGAGGAGGGCTGGGGCGTCTGATCAGGTCTTGCCCTGACAATTCAGCTCCCTATTCAGAGCAGCGACAGTCAAGTCGTCTGTTCATTCAAGTGGATGTTGTTCGCTCAGTAGAACATTCTCCCTCCATAAAGACCTCAACAAAGCCAAAGGCTTGCGTTGCGCAGGAAGGAGGCGAGGGATAGAATTTAGGGGCACAGAGAGTTTCTTGGCAAACCCTTTTCTTTCCCAAAGTTCTTCTCCGCCAAAGCGAGCATAGCA
Organism: Rhineura floridana; assembly: GCF_030035675.1. NCBI lineage: Eukaryota > Metazoa > Chordata > Lepidosauria > Squamata > Rhineuridae > Rhineura > Rhineura floridana. Next base: position 177,577,708 of record NC_084483.1, read on the forward strand.
AAATATTCCTTTTGGCAAATGTTTTGTGCAAGATTAAAAACACACACATGCACGCCTGCGTGTGCATACAAAACACACGCACATGAAGGTAATATATTTGGGGAAATGGAGAAGATGGTTAATAATACTTTCTAAAGGTATGTTGGAGAAGACCCCACTTTTCTGAAAAACGGCACATTTGCAATGTTGGCTTTCTTTTTCTTTCTTACAGATTACAGAAGGGTGCCCGAAGCTGATATCACTGATGAGAATTACAGATGCTGGCCATCCTACCATCACAAAGGATGTCTCCTTTCTGTGTTTGATGTTAGTGAGGCCAAAGAGGTTTGCGAGAGTCATTCACAGTGCAAAGCTTTTGTGCTCACCAACCAAACAACGTGGACAGGTAGTAAACACCAACAAGCAGAAGTTACTCTCATTTTATACTAACAAGCTGTCTACTAAGCAATGAGAGTGCTTGAAATTGCCAGCAGGGGCCTGTTTTCCTTTCAGAGCTCAGAGTTTGTAAACATGCAAACATGAAAGGGATTGGTCTGCTTGCTGCTGATGTCATAGCAGCCTCTAACCCTGCACTGAGAGAGCCTTTCCCTTTTTTATTGTTTGTAGAGGGATGAGGGAAAGGGAGCTGTCTTCCACGTAAAGAGTAACAATTTCACTAAACAACTTTTCCCCCTGATATCGTCAGAATTCCAACAACTTATGGAATGTATATAACTGTCTACACGACCACCTATGCAGCTGCTGGCTTTCTACCACATTTTGCTTCTCAGGAGTTCCATCTAGCCATTGAGTATACCAAATCTCTCTTGGCAGCGTTCAGAGCACAACATGATGTTGCTGATGGCAGCACTTGAGAGAGAGAGGATTTGAGGGAAGCTGCTGCCCTTTGTATTAAGTTTAGGCAGAAGGTAGAGAGAGAGGTTGAGCAGCTGTAGAAGTGATCCTGCAAAATGCATTCCAGCGCCTTGCCTTTATCAGTCGTAAGGAGTGCCATCGAGATTAGCATGTGTGTGCTGGGTGACTGCTTCCAGCTGGATGAAATGTGAGCAGGATCTTCCTTTGACAAGCAGAGCATCCTGTCTTCCTATCTAGACACAGGCCGATACAAACAAATGCTACTTTACTCAAAGGGCAGCCTCAAATGAACTCTGGGAGCTACACCAGAGGTCATGGATGTTGCTGGTAGTCTTACTGATTTTAATTTATTAGCATTTAAAAAAAAATCCCTTTCCTGCCTAGGAGAGGGACTTTCATGGAACAAAACCCAATTTGAAGCTTGTAGAATTGCACTGTTATAAGTGTTATGCTGAGATCCTACATGTAGGCAGATCCACACCATATATGCAAGGCACATTTAAAACACATGGCTTCTCCCATAGAATCCTGGGAGAGCTAAAATTCCCAGTACTCTTAACACACTACAGTTCCCAGGATGCCTTGTGTTTTAAATGTATGGTGTGGATGTGATCTTGGAAATAAGTACCATTGAGCCCAGGTAAACAGATATGAAGATTTCAGCCTAAACTATGTAAAATGCTGAAAAGCTTGCACGTTTAACCTACACAGCATATTTATTCCCGTTTGAACATCAAACCTGAAGTTTCAAAATGTGATATTCAGTATTGCTTTGAATGCTGTGCCGAAATCTGTCCTCCAGTTTCTCGAAAGTTTTCAACTTCTGCGAAACAGGCATCCATTTCTTTGCCTCATTCAGAGGGCACTTCAGAATCTCTTCAGAATTCCATTGGGTGCATGGTTTTTAACTTACCTTACTGTTGTACACCAGCCTTGGCCACATGTGTTTTTCTTTCCAGTAAACATCTTTCCAGCTTTCTTCAACCTTCCTGGTGGCCTGCACTGCCTGATTTGAAAAAGCCCTATGGGAGGAGTTAACCTCACTGAAGCATAGGCAGGCACCCAGGAATGCTGCAGAGTACAGACTGCGGGTGAGATGATTTGCAGAATGAAAGGGCACTTGCAAACACTCCTCGGGTAGAAAAATAAGTATCTCAAAACCCTTGTACCCCACCCATGAGAATGTTACTGACATTTTCTCTTCCCTTTGATCAGTTTCAAACGTAATTCAAACAGTTAGGTGTTAGGTGGAGAACAGAAGAAGTTGCCAGCATAATACTAATGATTTGTGAGCTAATCTTCAGTTTTGGGGTTGGTTGGATGGATTTCAAGATGTGCCACATTAGGTGTTGGTGCTCAGATTTTGCAGACACAATCTGAGTTACACAGAACACAGTTGGCATTAAAAATGGCATCCCCAAGCAGAGTTCTCCACCTCTCCCCTGTTGAAGCACAGTTACTCATAGCACAATGTGTTTATCTTTTTGATTTCTTGTCTGACATCATTGGTGGCTGCTGTCCGAGGCAGGGAAATGCACAGTGTGATGATGTCAAAACCAGTAGCACACTCCCTTCTAAGGTTATAGAATAATCTGGCCAGGCTTGACTACTGCTTTCTGCTTCTCTGTCACAGTAACCATTTGACTCTCTGCCAGAGATATTGATTGAATTATGGAATTCAGTGTCTACATAATTATCTCCTGCTGGTGCCAAACTGCTTCATGATGTAGATGGGATGCTGTGATCAGGACACACTGTCACTTCTTCTGCAGTTACAGAATGTTCACTCTCCACACCTTGTCTTGGCTTTTTGAAGCAGGAATTGATAAAGACTGGCTTTCAATTAACACTCATTGGGACTCTTCTCAGTGGCTAACACACTCCCCTTTCATGATGATTGGCTCGTGGGACACTGGAGGCATAGGGACCCTACTGGGACCTGTCACCCCCCAAAATAAGGCATCTAAGACTTCCCATCCCTGGATGACTACACCCCTGGCACAACATGGGACAAGCAATCCGGAACACTCAATTCAGGCATTTGTCATCATTCTCAGCAGCAGCCGACGAGTCTGGGCTGAGTGCTTTCCCCCACTCATACCCTTGGAAAGTGTATGACAGGACTGATTTATTTGAAGTACTTATAACCTGCTTTTCATTGAATATTGTCAATCCCAGAGCAGGGAACAATAGAACAAAGTAATAAAGATATGCAGGAAAAAAATGGCAAAATAATAATAAACCAGGTCCAGTAAATAACAACGCATTAATGGTTCCATTATAAGGCAAACAAAGCTAAACTCCAATAATGGCAACAATTATAAAATGTCCAGTTTCATCAAATACCTGGGTAATAACAGACAGAACAATCAGTGGACTTATCAACAGTTCTCACACCACGATTCACCTGTAGCAACCTGCTCACCCACCCCCTCTGTCTCTCACACAAAGAGGGTCCCACTCTGTGCCAACAGACTCTCACTCTGTGGCTTTTGAGCAGCTTAACACCTTTTACCCCTACTTTCTAACCCTGAGTGGTATGAATCATTGGATTCAGTTTGCAGTGGGTTTAAATGGTTTTTCAAGCATTTCATTGTTTTATTTTATTTATTTTTTAAAACACCTATCTCATCCCGCCCCCAAATCCACAAAATACATTAAACAACCACCCAAAGCACCTAACATAAAAACCAAAATCATCAAAAAGCAGCAAGCTTCTTAAAAAAACCCCAAAGCCAAGTGAAGCCACAGAAAGGACAAACAGCCTTTTAAAAATGTCACGTTCACTCTTTTTGGGCAGTGCAACAACCTATAAATAATAAAATACATGTAACACGTTGTTCCACTGTATCTGTTAGTTATAAGCCCAGTTAGAGTGATCAGATCCTACCCCAGGACATCAAAATTGAATCTGAAGTTTTTAAAAAATATTTTATCACTTAAGAACGTAAGAAGAGCCCTGCTAGACGAGGCCAAAGGCCCATCGAATCCAGCACTTTGTTCTGACAGTGGCTCATGGGAAGCCTGCAAGCAGAACCGGAGCACAAAAGTACTCTCCCCTCTTGCAGTTCCCAGCAACTTGTGTTCAGAAGCATACTTCCTCCATCTGTGCAGGTAAAACATAGTCTTATCCTCTATGAATTTGCCTGATCCTCGACATCCAGGTTGGTGGCCATCGCTACCTCTTGCGGGAGCAAATTCCATAGTTTAACTATGTGCTGTAGATGGCCAAGTTTGAACTATGGCTAGTCTTCAAGGGAAGGAAATGTGAAAGCTGAGAAGCAATCACCAGCAGCTGTGTGGGACAGCAGAGTGGCACACCTGCAGAACTGCTGCCACCAACCTCACCATTCCCGCTCACTCCATCCCTATCTTGGGAACCACAGCAAGATACTCCTGCTGCTCTGCCTCCCCATGCAGCAGTGCCAGCATCACTGGACATCCCTCTTTGTACCCTTTGAAGCCTCAACGTCTCACCGATGTACTATACTGCTTTTGCTTAGAATGGCTTTACCTGTTTTTATGATTGTATCCAGTCTGTTACACTACTTTTACATGTTTTTATTTGTGTGATTATACTCTTGTAACTGGCCCAGGGACCATATGGGGAAGGACTGCTAAGAAATTGTATAAATAAATCAACAGTAAAAGCAGGGGACATACCTGGATGATCTTAGAGTTCAATTTCAATATAAGATTTTGTTCTTCCTCCCTAATGATTTTTTAAAAATCATTATTATGTCTTTCTGCATAGGTCGTCAGCTGGTCTACTTCAAGATGGAATCCACTTCCATTGTGTCTGATCGTGACAAGACAACCTACGTGAAAGTGACCGTTTGAAAGCTAGCATGATGTTTAAGTCCAATCCTGTGCAACTTTACTCAGAAGTAACTCCTACCAAGTTCAGCAGGTGTGCGTAGGATTGCAGCCCTAGCCCAGCTAGTAAAATATGATAGCAGTTTGCATGCAAATGTCGACCACTGTCATATACAACGAAGCAGAGGATGGAGAGGGAATTGCACTATCACTCCTTCTAAACTACAAAGTATGAAATCAGACTTTGAAAGAAGAGACCAGCGTGACTAGGACAAATGTGCAATAGGATGACATTTTTAAAATGTGACTTTTAAAAAGCAGAATGAAGTCCAGAATGTGATACACTGTGTGGCTATCTATAGGTTGCTAGAAAGCAACAGTCACCCTTAGTATATGTGCCTCAGGGTATATGTGCTATGTCAAAGGTTTGCATAGAGTTTGGTTTGGAATTTTTTTTTTCATTTTCATAGGGAGTTTGGGATGCCCAGTTCAGATATTTATGTGGGCACATACAATCAATGCAGCGCTGTTAAAACCTCATGAGTTCCAAAGCTAAAGATCAAACCTCCTGGGAGACAATCAGTACTTCTGTCCATTGAACCAAATATGCAAGACCAAAAATTATGGTTGTCCTTGTGCAATGGATCATATAGTATCTACTAAAGTTATCAGCCATTTTTGTAAAAAAAAGAGTTGACTTACCAGTTCTGATTTAAATCTCCATAAATTTGCCAATGAAAAAATGCAGTAGTTCAAAAGGAAAATAGTTTAGCTCTAGATGAGGCGTGCACATATTGCAGGAGGCATTATCTTAAGAGAAGCATTCGTCCTTCTCATTTACATAGGAGGGAATGCGAATGTAATCGGCTACTTGACTAAACGTTGCAGGCAAAGTATCTACAGATCAGTAATGTACCCAGTGTTCAATTTAAAATAAACTTGCAAGGTGCCCATTATTATGATGGAAGGAGGAAAAAGAAAGCTGCATACTACAGAGACCCAGTGTGTGAATGTGTATGTGTGTGCAATTAATCAGAGACATGTCTCCCTGAGCTCACCGAATGGTGTTCCAGCCCTAACTGCAGCGATGTACTTTTCCCATCCAAGAGAATGGAAACCATGCACTTGGAGAAAGTAAAAGGTCTTAAGATAATGTTGAGGTGGGAGCTAACCCCATCTCTTCTTGCAGGAGAAGGAAAGAAGGATTTTGTCCCTATCTCATCAGTTTGTGACAAATGCATCCCGCTTGCTATATCCCATATCACTTAATGAGAGCCATTGACAATCAAGCCTGTCCCTATCTGCACAGTTCCTCTTGGCTTCTGTTTCTTGGTCCTGATAGAATGGGATACTGGAGTGCTACAAAGAGGCAAAGCCCAGGAATAGGCTTTTAGATATATGCCATAAGTTGATCAGCAGCTGTCCAACTTAAAAGACTTCCCCAGCTTTCATTTGCTTAGCTCCAGACCAATGCTTAATATTGAGTAGTATTGTCTAGGTTACTGTGATTTCATCAAGTGCATAAGAGTTTTTGATACGTGGGACTAACTCAGATATTTGATGGGAAAAATTGAAAGGCTTGGATATACAGAATGGGCTTTCCATCTTGATTTCTTAAGAACTCTACTGTGATCAGGGCTGGCCCTACTATTTGGTAGTGAGGTGACCACCTCAGGTGGCACAACATCAGCAGCCATTGGCCATTTCTCCTGAGCTTCTCCAGCCATTCCCTTCTACTGCCGAACTGCTTACCCTAGGCCTCCTAATCTGACCTTCTGCCTCAGGTACAGTGGAGGATACTATTGCATCATTCAGTGTTGAAGTAAGATTCAACTGCCAGTCAAGTTGACTTCTGTAAGTGGAATGGAGAGGGGCACCATTTTGTCCTTTTGCCTTGGGTAGCAAAATGCCTTTGGCCAGCTCTGATTATGAAAAATGCTCTGGATTGCTGATGTATCCAACTGATAGGATTGCTGTATAACAGGGAAGGGAAACCTGCAGTCCTCCTGATGCTACTGGACTACAAGTCTCATCGTCCCTGACCATTGGCTGTGCTAAGTGGGATTGATGAGAGTTGGACTCCAATACGTGGGAGGCCACACTTTCCTTATCCTTGCCCTCTAGGAAGCAATGTGGATCATTTATGTTGGCATAACTTCTTCAGATGTGTGTGTGTTCAGGAGAACCTTTGAAGAAAAAACACTGCATATGATTGCCCTATGTGACATTGGGACTGCCTTTGTTTTTAACAGCGTTCACATAGAAGTGTGTCCCTGGTATATCAGCAGAGTCGCTAATAATAACAGCACAATTTTTCAGGTGTTACCATGTGACAAAAGATACATTTCTGCTGCAGGATATTTGGAGTGCTGATGGTGCTGGCTACTATCTTTGACAACAAATGACCTTTAACAGCAAGCAAACCCAGGCCTTAATAAATGCAATAGAAATAGCAAAATCTTTTTATAGGCAAAGTGTGTCTAGATAATACGCTTTCAGTGAAAGCAAACAAGAAAATGTTTAAAAGTGACAAGTGTCATACTGTTTTCTAGTTTCAGAATCTTTTGTACTTTTGCTCTTAAATTGTTTATTTTTGTAATAAAATTCAACAAAATGGATGGACTTGTTTTTGCCATGACTGTAATTTTTGTTTTTCTCTTTTTTGTTCTAAACTGGATCTTCATTCCTCAGCTGATTTACTTTGGAATTCTAGATATGGTCTGAAGTTACATCAGGCCACCACCTTGCTGAAGCTAAGTAGGTTGGTCTGGGACCCTGCCTGGCTGCGAGAATGCCCGGGAACCACATGCATACCACCTTGGGTTCCATGATGGAAGAAAGGTGGGATAAAATGTAAATAAATAAAATTACTATTGCTCTTTTTAACGGGACATTTCTAGAATCGGTGGCTATAAGATCTAGTAGCGACATTCATTGGTAGAGCTTCCTACATGGTTCTGATTTGATTTGACTTTAGCCCACATTTAGATTGCTTTATCAAAAATGTCCAAGGTGGTTTACACAGCTTGAAAATACAAATGCATAAAGCAGAAGGGATGAATAAAGAGTGCGTACAAACTGGATCAGCCAGTACAAAAAAGATGTAAAACTGGAGGAAAATCTTTTATCAAAGGGCCCAAAATGATGGAGCCACCCCTAAAAAGCTAAGCTATTCCCCTCCTTCCAGTCTGATATGTGATAAAAGGGGTTGCCATACCAAATCGGAGCATCCCTCCGTCTTGCTCAGCAGTCTCTTCTTCGGTTAGCAATAGTTGAGGCAGCCTTTACAAACCAAACAACCACACACATACTGCTGTCTAGAACTGCCAGATAATAAAACTTCACTTTTATATAGCACTTAAAAGAATATGCAGAGTTTACATTGTCTCCGTAATGCTTACAACAACCCTGCAAGGTAGGTTACTAATGGAATACTTCTGCTGAAATGGTGGGGAGCTGAGAACTGTTGCTTTCTACCTTGGGAGTTTATGGCACCGGGTTAAAATTTGAACTGAGGAGTCTTTGGCTCACTGCTTAGTTTCAGCCTCTTTGTGACACCATTTGTTGCTGTGCCACAACATAAGGGAATAAAACAGCTAGCCAAACCCTGGTGTGTGTGGTGTAATAGTTATAATGTTGGACTAGGACTGGGGAGATCCATGTTCAAATGCCCACATTGCTATGAAGCTCACTAGGTGACCTCAGACCAGTCACTATCTCTCAGCCTAACCTACCTCACAGGATTGTGTGAGGAAAATTAAGACTGGGAGATACCACAGATTCTGCCTTGAGTTATTAGGCAGGTTATATAGTAAAGAAAGAAAGAAGGCATCAACTACAATCAACTGTATACAACTTGGAAACCAAAGATTTCTTACAGAAACGTGGATAGTAGCCTGCTTGAGAGAGGCAAAGTAAACCATTTAATAATTCCAATACTGTTAGTAACAAGTGTTAAAGAGTTAAATCATATGTGTGTGGTCAACACATATTTGATTGAGGTTTTTTCCAATTCAAGCTTACAATGGTTCCTACGGACATCAACATGTCAGAGATGCCCACAGGAGAGGAAGATGCACTGTCAGAAGGACTGGTCCAGTTGGAAGCCTCTGGCCACAGAGCACTACACATACAGGATTTCTTCCTTTTTTTATCATTTTGTTCAAAGTCTTAGCTGGTTTATACATTTCCTCGTCTTCTTTAAACAACTTCCTGCAGCTTCAAGGTAGGAAAATGAAAGAAGACACCAGCTCTGCTCTAAACAATTGATCCTCGGGATAAAACGAAAAGAAAATTCCTGAGATCAGGACCCAGAGATATTATTTACACAGAGCAAAAGGAACTGTCAGCTTATGAAATGAACAATCTGGTAGGCAATTTATCGAATGGGACAGAAGGAGCAGAGGAGAAGGTAGGATTTTGTCTCTAAGAGACAGCCTTCTCCAGAAATGTTGGCCTTGACCTGTCATTTGAAGAAGTTTAATCACCATTTTCATTATTAGAAGGCTGGATTTTGATAGGGAGAAAGGGGGTATTTGGAAAGATTTGTGTAATGAACTAGGAAAATGAGACAACTTTTATTGTAAGACTACTTCTTTGAGCATGGTCAGGATAGTCGTTGACAGAGTCATTTTCATTTGGGAAATTAGAGGAGACTTTGGTGAAATCTGTTATTTGTGCAGGTACAGCAGATACTCAGGACAAAGAACAATCAAGCACCTTGGTTAGCTCTAGGGCTAGAGCCACAGTGATGTCAGTCCCAAAGTAACACCAACCTCCTTAAAAATAACAAATTCTAGAATGTTCTTAACTCTGACAAGCTGTTCCAAACTGAAAAAGGAAGATGTAAATTCATGCTCACTTTGTTTGATTTCAGGCATTTTATTCCCACTGTTCAGTCAGAAAAGCTTCCAGAATACTTACAGATGAGGTTTATAAACAACACGATGGAGAGAGAGGAGTGGGGAAAAAGCCTCTCAGGCACTGGATCAGGTGTAGCCAAGGTGATGCCCTTCAGATGTTGCTGGACTCCCATCTCCCATCAGCCCCAGCCAGCATGGCCAATGGTCAGGGATGATGGGAGTTATAGTACAGCAAATATCTGGAAGGCCCCAGGTTGGGGAAGGCTTGTCTACGGGCATATGATGCAACCACTGTGCTGAAGCCAAGCAGATCCGGGCCTAGGCGGGACCCCATGTAAGCTGTGTTGAGTTCCATGATGGAAGAATGGTGAGCTGTAAGTGCCCTAAGTAAGCAAGTAATAAATAGAATGAACAAATGAATTCCAAACAAAAGAAAGTCCAGTGTAGTGGATATTGGAGGAGAAGGGGCAATGGGTGGGAACGTAGTAGGAGGGAAATTGGGAGAATGCTGAAAGAGACTGTTTTTTAAAGAAGAGCAGAACGAAAGAGATGCTGGGGTGGAGGAGGGGAAAAGCAGAGTGGAGGAAGAGAGTGGCTCCCCTTTGCCTGCTTGCCTTCCTGCTACGATTTCTTAATTGTCTCCACTTGCCCATAACTAGGGTTGCCAGGTCTCCGGTTTTTGCCCAGAGACACTGGATTTTTGGGGTCCTCTCTGGGTCTCCGGGTGAGCCACCTTAATTTCTGGACTCTCAGCTTTCATTTTGAAAACAAATTAAGTTTCTAAGTGGTCTAGTTCAAGAGAGATACACCAAAACATCACCCACCCCTACAGCATCTGTTAAATGATGTCGTAGCTGGCTGCTCTAACCCTCCCTGTGCTTTACAAAAACTGCTTTTCCCAGAAGTGACTTGTGTTGTGGTAGGTTGTTCAAACTGCTGGATAAACTAGCAAAGACATCATTTATTTGTTGTAGGTTATTGGTTTATTAAAACATTTCTAGATTGGCCTTCGTTGAAAAACAACAACAATGTCCATAAAACAATATAGCTAGAAAAAATACACAACCCACAGGAGAAAAATACAAATGCCGAATGCAATAACACACGCTTCAGGAAAGAAATAACAGAGCAATCCAACCCCACCCCACCCTGTCCCCTGTGCTGGAGGGAGTTTAGATGAGGTGGAGATGGCCAGGCTCAGATCCACCGGTGTGGGAGCTCAGCCACCAGCAGGGGAGTCTGGCCAGTGATGAGTGCACCAGTGTGCCCACTGAAATGGCAGGTGGGCAGAAGCTCCTAATGGCAGTAGCCAGCCAACTCCGGCACCAAATGGAACATTTCAAGGGTGGGGAGGGGGCACAGCTGGCCCTGCTCTTGTCATGTGAGCTGGTGTAGCAAAGGGGCATTTTTCTTCCCTCCGTCTTCCCTCCTGTCTTGCACAAGCGGAGAGCCTGTGGATGGGGTGGGGACTGTATTGCTCCTGCTGCCGCCAGCCATACACCACGCCTCCAGCCACACCCCGTGCTCCCAGGCCATACCACTCACCAGCGCCGCCTCCCTCCCTCCTTGAGTGTTTTTGCCTGGAGCTGGAATATGCCCTTGAACTCTGATTATGCCTTTTGGAGGCTAGAGAGGGGTATATGAGTGTGTGTGGAACCTAGTCGACTCTACAGAAATAAAATTTACATTCCTTACTCCACCCACTTTTCCCTCTGGTCCCACCTACCACTGGTGTGGGCCCCCCAGAAAGTAATGTGACCCATGAGCTGAAAAATGATCCCCTAGTCAAGGATCACCCCTTCAGTATGTACCTGATCCTGGGGGGGGGGGTGCTACCTTATCAAGAACAGGCAATCTGCCTCCTTCCTTAGCTCTAGATTTGTGTGATATGTTGCTATCTCTTGTCCCAAAATGTCACTGTATAACCTCACTCAGGGAAGCCCCACTCAGATGTTCATCAATGCACAATGGAGAAGAACAGTGATGAGCATACTGGCTTTGCACCCATCACCACCACGAGTTGGAGGGCATTTACCTGCGGTGGGGGACTCTGCTGCAGACTCTGGTGAAATGTGCATCCCTGACCCTCAACACAGCTGGCAGAAGGAGGGGGAGCTGCTGCACTCATCCCTTCCTTTCTCCCTTCATGTGTCCATTTAACACAGAAGACAAATGCCTGAAGAGGGCTTGAGTGCCATTCAGAGCTGCAGTGTTCAAATGGATTGCATTCATTAGTTTCAACATTCTCTTTTGGGATCTGTTTCAGTTGCAGTCAGCACTCCTGAGCCACTCCATTCCTCTTGCTTCTCTTTCTGTGGTCACAAACCACATGTTAGAGGTTAATGTTGAACAGAAGTATATTTTCGAAACCAGTGTCTTTTGAAAAACAAGCTTGTTAAGTTCAAAGAACATTCGGCATGTCACAGACTTTGGGTTTCTTCTTCTTTCTGTTCCTTTACTTTCCCATCAGCTGTGAAGAAGACCTACTGATTCATTGGTTTGTCGTAAGACTTGGGGTGGATGGATTACCCCTGAAAGACCAGGTCCATAGCCTTGGGGTCATTCTTGACTCCCAGCTGTCTATGGAGGCTCAGGTCCCGGCAGTGAGCCGGGCGGCTTGGTATCAATTACATCTGATACGGAGGCTACAACCCTGACTTCCTGTACATCTGCTTCCACGGGTGATACATGCTCTGGTCTCCTTTCGCTTAGACTACTGTAATGCGCTCTACGTAGGGTTACCCTTGAAAACGGTCCGGAAATTACAGCTGGTACAGAATGCGGTGGCGCGCTTGATTAAGAACAGCCGTCGCCGTGATCATATCACCCCGGTGTTAGTGGATCTACACTGGTTACCAGTTGTTTACCGGGCCCAATTCAAGGTGTTGGTATTGACCTTTAAAACCCTATACGGTTCCGGCCCAGTTTATCTGAAGGAGCGCCTCCAGCATCACCAATTATGCCACATGACAAGATCAGCCACACAAGACCTTCTCTCAGTTAAAACAGCTAGGCTGGTGCGGACCAGAGAGAGGGCATTTTCGATTGTGGCCCCCACCCTCTGGAACTCCCTTTCTTTCGACCTTCGCCACACCCCCTCCCTGACAGGTTTCCGCCAGGCCTTAAAGACCTGGCTATTCAGGCAGGCCTATGGGGTCTCTGGGGATGGGTCAGTTTCTAATGTTGTTTAATGCTGTTTAATTTTAATTATTATATTTTTGGTTATATTGTATTTTATCATGATATTGTACGTCGCCTAGAGTGGCCGTTTATTCGGCCAGATAGGCGACTCAAAAATAAAATTTTATTATTATTATTATTATTACGGAGAGACATTCCTGGAGAGGCATTAAAACAGAGAAGAAGTGGTCGTGGAGAATCAATTGGAAAAGCTAAGGCTATGTGTATTGGCCATCCTGTACACAAGAGCCCCACTGGAGAAGACCAAACACCCATCTAGTCCAGCATCCTGTGTCACATAGTGGGCAATGAGAAGCCCACAAGCAGGTCACAAAGGCAATGGCCCTCTCCTGTTCTTGTCCCACAGCAACTACTACTCTGAAGCATATTGTTACCTCTGGAAAAGTGAACCTAATGAACTGAGTGAACCTAGCTTCCATGGAACAATTGATCAGGGATATGCCTTTCATAATGTTGTGGAAGATTTTTTAAAAAAAGAACTGTTGAATTAGGCCAAAGGCCCATCTAGTCCAGCATCCTGTTCTCACATTGGCCAACCACATGCCTAAGGAAAGCCCAAAAGTAGGACCTGAGTGCAAGAGCACTCTTCCTTCTAGTGATTCCCAGCAACTGGTATCCAGAAGTATACTGTCTCCAACAACAGAGGTAGAACATCTTCGACCTCCTTTTCCTTCTCCCCTCAATTCCAAGCGGTTGTGAAATCCTGCTTCTCAGAGTGAATGGTGTGCTCACCCTGGAGGCACTGCCAACAGCATCCCTGTGGCAATTTTTGCATCCTTCCTCTGCTGTCACTTTTATAGAATGGCTTGCTGTAGGGGTGTCAGGCTAAGCAATATACTGCAGCATTGTCCATTTTAGCAGTGCAGAAAACTACGCAGGATTTGCCCATAATAGCAGAAGACCATCATCTTTGTATTTATGCGCACACATTCCCTCTGTGGAGGATATGAGCGTTTGAAATCATACTTCTGGCACAAGCTGGCAAACAGATCTAATCCTGCAGGTGATGTGTAAAGGGAATAAGGGAATAGAAAGTGTCAGAAGAAGAAATATATCAGTCAGGCCTGAACAAAGACACAGTAGATGTTCTCTCCATGTGCTAAACTGGTTGCGGCTGCATGACAGAAACAGTACCAGAAATTCCACCCAGAGACTCAAGGAAGGATTAATTTTTAATTCCCCAAAGCCAAATCAGGATACAGCACAGCTCATACCGTTTCAGTTCCCAGCTCCTTAAGAATTTCCTCCATTCCTTTTTGCAGTCCAGGACTGTCTGTGTTTACACTCTTTTGGTTCCTGAATCCTGCTGCTCCTCTCGGCTCCAGTCTCTGGATACTTTATGCACTCTGCATGCAAATAAAACCTTGCTCAGACATAATTTTTAACTTGGCTACCCAGAAGCCCTCCTCCTCTTTCAGCCAGTTCATATTGTGTTTCACAGGTCCTAAATGTGCAGAGGCCCTTTTCCCAAGTTGTTTATCTTTTTTTCATCCTTTCAGATGGGTAGACAAAACTAACATTAAAATCATGCTGATGAGCGCAGTCATATAGATTCCCAACTCTTTACCAGGGACAATCCCTACCTTTTTGCATCTACCTTGGCAAATCATTGTCCATCTTTTTATCCCACTTACTGGCTTTATTAAAGGAGGCACCTTTTTCAGCTCAAGGGATGCACTCCCTTTTTGGCAGCTCTTCTGGGGGCTGCATGCAGGGCAGGGCCACCAGTAAAAATGGCTGCCCATTTGCTAGCAGGCCAAGTTCAAGGTTCTAGTATTGGTGTACAAAGCCCTATGCAACTCGGGACCAGGATACCTGAAAGATCGTCTTACCCCTTATATACCCAGTCGATCACTGCGCTCTGCAGGTGAGGGCCTCCTGCAGATACCATCTTATCAGGAGGTTCGTTCTGCACAATATAGGAAATGTACCTTTAATGTGGCAGCACCTACCCTGTGGAATTCCCTCCCCTTAAATATTAGGCAGACGCCATCTCTGCTATCTTTTCGGCGCCTTTTGAAGACTTTCCTCTTTCAACAAGCCTTTTAAGTTGAGATCTATCCCAGTCTGCGTCTGTCTTAGAATTGCTTTTAATATGTTTTCTTTAATAATATGTTTTTAACCCTTTTAAAAAGATGTTTTGAAGCTTTTTTTAAACAAGTTTTTAACGTTGTCTGGTTTTAAGGTATTTTAAGGTCTTTTTATGATGTTTTAAAGTGCTTTTAGCGTTTCTATTTGCCGCCCTGGGCTCCTGCTGGGAGGAAGGGTGGGATATAAACCAAATAAATAAATATGGCAAGAGCAAAGGATGGGACTGTGTGTGTTAGGCCACAGTCTAGCCATGCAAAAGTCAGAGGTTTTCCCACACCCATGTACATTTCTCCCTCTTCCATTTGGGCGAGCAAGAGACATGACTGCAGATCAAGGACACATTCTAGCCAGGCCAAAAGGCTTGTGATTGGTGTGGCTTGGGGAGATGGGGAGGGTGATGATAAGAATAACGCCCCAATATTTTGAATATTGATGGGCTAAGGCCCGCTCCCAGATCACAAGGTTCCAATAAATCTGGAGGCGACGAAACAGGTATAGGTAAAATATGCCAAAGTTTATTAGTACACTTGCAAGTAGAGAAGCAGCCAAACTGGTTCTGCCTGCTGGACGCAGCCAGCCCCTTTTGTAGCAAGTAGATTATTATGTATAGAAGTATAGCATAAGCCCCTACCCATTTCCCCGAAATCAGCTCATTTACAGGAAATCATATACGTGAGGTTTCATTTTCTCCTCATGGAGGACCCCTGTCTAGTTTCCATTTTCGTTATATGGTGTTGTTTTTCTTCTTTAGGTTAGGGCGTTGGTGGGGGTATAGGCGCCATTCTTTAACATAGAAATACAATGCCTAAGTAAGTTAAATATTATACTTTACTAGATAAGCTCTATCACACATCCTTTCTGATGTTGCAGGGTTCCCTATAAGGACAAACCTTTTTGGGTATTTTCCAGAATGATGTGGGCATCTATATCTTTTGATATGCTAATAAACAAATTTATTGAATTAAAATCATTTTCCACAATTCTCCCCTCAGAAGCCTTTGAAAGTTTTACTTTCATATGGCTTCTTCTTGTTGTTGTATTTGTTGGTACATTATTTCCCCATAGGCTTGTATGGCCTTTTTCTCTGCGAGTATAGATAAGCTATTGGTTATGGTTCACATGAATATCGGTACTACACATGGTAAAATAATACACCCTGCAGCAAGTAGCCCGATTAGGGCAACTATGGCTTGTAACCCAGGTAATTTAGGAAACCAGCTGCCAAACAAGTTACTGATGTTGAATCCTTTCCACTCTTGGTCTGGGTTATGGGTCAATTGTCGCATTTCTGTCGTTAATTGTTTGATTACATGCCCTGTTTCATCTATTTGAAGACAACAATTTGATAAGTTGAATTTTCCACAGACTCCGCCCTCTTGTGCTAAGAGGTAGTCCAAGGCTAGTCTATTTTGATAGACTGCAGTTCGTATTTTGTCAGTGGTTTCTGCAAGGATATTTAAAGCTTTATCAATTCTTTGTCCTGCCAAGTCTAGTACTGCTTGTAGTCGGATAATACGGTTTAGCATGTAAATAGGGGTCCTATATCCATATGCCCCGTCCTCTGCCCATGCGGCAAGACCATAAACACATACAATGCGTTCAGAACTCCATACAGCCCCGTTTTTCATACCAGTCAGATTCCTTACAAGGAAAGCCGGAGAAGGTCGTATCTACCTCCCGTCGGCGTCGCTGTGTTCCTACCGGTTGGTATGCAGGGACCCCTAACACCTGGCGGGATCAGATGGGTAGCAAGAAAAATGAGGGCTTTATCCAACCCAATACACAGCTCCCTGACAAATTGACGGGCAATTCTTCATAAGCAAAAGTACCGCATATCCAATACATTCCCTTGGGGGCATGCCACGGGAGATTGCTGGTTTCATTTATGTATGGCAGGAAAGTCATATTGAATTTATGAGGAATGGTGAGGTTACCTGGGGATATCCACTGGAGGTATTGTATATCCCAGGTTCCTAAGCAAATAAGGTGGCCAACTTGTATTGTTCCATTTCGAGCAAAGCAATTATGGCCTATTAAATTTGTGATAAGGGTCCAAATTAAATTATTTTTCTTTATTCTCCTGGTAATATTTCCACTTGAGGACGTGTTATTATATACTTCTGGATTCGCCTCCAAGGCTTCCCATGGCCATTGCTCACCCATTTTGGTTCCTCCACAAACAAAACAGTTTTTCACCATGAGGGTTTCAGCAATTTCTTCTGTCATGGCTATGAACATATTTTCTGCCTTTGGTGAAATATCAAATTGATTATTGGTTTGAGCAATACGTTGTAAGGTATTATAAACTGACCACCCGAGGTTCCGAATTTGGCCATCCCGTATTTTCTCCACCTTTATCGTTATATATGTCATAGGGTCAGATCCTCGTCCATCTATCCCAATCCCGTAACTATTTGAGGGCGGATTGTTACGAGCTACATTTAGGGAGACAGCATTTGTCTGGGGCATCCTTCAAAACTTGGTTAAGTATGTACATCCCTTATACCCTCCACCAATATGATCACAGATGCTGCGCCATCCTCCTTCTGACCATGTTATGCATGAAGAGGAGAATGGAACCAGTGGTCCTTTTGGTCGAGGTGCATTCTTGTTACACAAATATTTATGGTTTTGGACATACTCTTTTCTCCATTTCTGGGATCCACAAGATCTGTATGCCACCTTATCCATAGCTGCACAGACATTAAAGATTACAGTAAGGGGCTGTGTCCCTTTAAGGAGGCCAACAGTATAATTTAGGAAATATAGGTCTGGTCTATCTGGACCCTTATGAAATCCAAGTCCTGCCCATACAGTGACATTTAGACATACAGGGGTGGCGGGGTCGTAACATTGAACATTAGAACCTTTCTTACAGATAGAATACATAGTACCATTATGAATACAGGTGGTCCCATGTGGTTTGCAATCATCTGGGGGCTGTGTGTGATATATCAGTGTAAAAATCGTTCTTGTATCTTGAGTTGCTTGAACAATGCACTCAGAGCAGTCTTCTGCTAGCCCCACATTCTCCTCCCAGGTGTTATAGAACGATTTAGCCAACAGCAAGTAAAAAATAAGCAGATTGCCAAGGCTAATCCCAAAAGTACACTCTCCGTGGCCCATCCTGATTTTCCCTCCCAGATGTCAGTCAAGTTTTGCGCAGGCGTAACTTCAGGCCAAGATCCAGCACTGTCTCCGAAAGCCACTTTGCTTTGGGTGTCTGATCCTTCACCCCTCCAGGTGGGGAGTCCTTGGCTACTCCCTTCTCTGGTTCCTTGGTTTCTACTGGAGCCGATGCCTTTTTTACACGACAGACGTGCGTCCACTTGTGGCTGCCAAAGGTCTTTATTGCTGCCTCGGTGACCAGGACAATCTGTTCAGGAGGGCCCCACGATGGCTGTAGTGGTTCCTTTTTCCACTTCTTAATGCGTACCCAATTGCCTGGTTGAAAGTTGTGGATGGCCACATCCAACGGAAGTCTCTGGAATTCCCGATTATGCCTGTGAATGGAAGACAAAACAGACTGCAAAGCCACAACATATTCCTTCAGTTGTATGTCTCCCACTACCTGGTTTAATGCTGCTGATCCTGTCTGGGGCCATGGCCCAACAGGAGGTCGTCCGAAAAGGGACTCAAAGGGGGTCAATTTGGTTTTTCCTCTAGGCGTGCTTCGCATGACTGTCAGAGCTAAAGGTAAGCCCGTAACCCAATTTAGTGCGGTTTCCCGACAGATTTTAGTAAGCAAAGTCTTCAGGGTCCGATTAGTGCGTTCAACCTGACCAGATGATTGGGGATGCCATGGGGTATGTAATGTCCATTTAATCCTGAGGGCTTGTTCCAGTCCCTCTATAACTTTGCTTATGAAATGCGTCCCCTGATCCGACTCAATTGTTTCTGGAAGTGAGTATCGAGGAAACACTTCCTTCAACAGGGTTTTTGCAACTATAAGGGCTGTGGCCCGTCTGCATGGAAAAGCCTCTGGCCATCCTGTGAGCTGGTCCATAATTACAAGCAGATGTTTATAACTCTGTTTTGGGGGCAATTCTGCAAATTCTATCTGTAGTCTTTGGAATGGATAGTAGGCCCAAGGTCTTCCTCCCATCGGTGCGGGGGGTCGCGGGCTATGGTTTATTTGGGCACAGACTTCGCAACTGATTACCGCCCTTCGTGTTTCCTCATATAATCCTGGGGTGATAATCTGCCTGATTAGAAGGTCTCCTAGAGCATTGCCTCCGAGATGAGTCTGTTGGTGCATATCATGGACAATGTGTCGAAGTAAGGGTCGTGGGATCACAATTTGTCCTGTCCGGATCTGTAGCCATCCAGATGGTAACAGTTTGGCATTTTGGTCCTTTGCCACTTGCATTTCCTTTGGGGAATATATTGGCTCAGCCGTAGGAAGGGAGAGTGTCAGGGCCATGACATTTTTCGGCTCGGCCCCATTTACTGCAGCATCTTTTGCTTCTGCATCCGCTATCCTATTTCCTTCTCTCCACTCTGGATTCTTTTCTCTGCCATGTGCCAGTACATGGATAATGGCCACCTTCGTGGGTAATAATATGGCTTCAAATAAGTTCTTGATTAGGACATTATTTTCAATAGGTTTTCCTCTGCTTTTTACAAATCCCCTTTCTTTCCAGATCATAGCGAAAGCGTGTGCTGTCTGAAATACATACTTCGAATCTGTATAAATGTTTCCTTCATCCTCTTTCAATTCTTCGAGTGCTGTTATTGCCGCCGCCAGTTCTGCCATCTGGGCCGAATAATGCGATAGAAGCTTAATCTTATGGAGGGTTTGTTTGTGTTCACAAACGGCATATCCTGCGTACCGCTTGCCATCTATCACATGTGAACTCCCGTCGATGTAGAGGTCCCTTCCTGGAATTGGGAGATCTGTGAGGTCAGGTCGTGGCCTTAGATTTAGATCCATGGTTTGGATACAATCATGTTGCAAGGATCCAGGTTCAGGCAGGAGCGTTGCTGGGTTGAGAACGTTGCAGGGTCGAAGTTCCAAGCCTGGTCTGGCTAAAAGTTGTTGTTCGTACTGAGTTAATCGACCTCAAAACCTTTGATGCCGTTTCGCCCAGTATTCTCTTTAAATCATGCGGACCAAGAACTTCAACCTGGGCTCCCATCATGATCTTTTCTGCCTTTTTCAAGAGGATGGATGTTGCTGCTACAATTTGGAGGCAGGCTGGCCATCCTTGGGCAACAGGATCCAACTTAGAAGAATAATAACCCACAGGTACTTGCTTCTGGCCCCATTTCTGCGTTAAGACTCCCGCTGCTGTCCCCTTTCATTCCGAGACGTATAGGCGATACGGCTTCTGTCCATCTGGGAGAGCTAAAGCAGGGGCTTGTTGAAGAGCAATCTTGAGCTTCTCGAAGGAAGACTGACACCTCTTTCCCCAGGACCAGGGACGGTCTCCTTTTTTTGCCTGTTCTTCACTTAATAGGCTATAGAGGGGATCTACCATTTCACTGTAACCTGGGATCCATTGTCTGCAGAATCCTGTCAGGCCAAGAAAGGTTCGAAGTTCCCTCATGGTTTGAGGGGGTGGGAGTGCGCAAATTGCTGCCTTTCTTTCAGGTGACAAAACACGTCATTCTTGCGATATTAGGTAGCCCAGGTATTTGACAGTCTCTTGGGCCCATTGTACTTTGTCCTTGGACACCCGGTACCCCTTCTCATGGATATAGTTCAGTAACTCTACCCCTTCTGCAACACAAGTCTCTGTATTTGGACTGCACAGTAGCAAATCATCCACATAAATCAGCAAGGTGGATAGTTTCTTGGACTCATACCATTCTGCCATATCTGCCTGTAATGCACGGGTGAATTCAGAGGAGGAGCTGATGAATCCTTATCCAATACGGACCAGGTAAGCTGACAACTGTGAGCTATTTCGGGATCATCCCATTGGAAAGCAAAAAGGTCCTGACATTCTTTGTGCAATGGTATTGAAAAGAATGCATCTTTTAGGTCTAGAACTGTGAATATCTTGGCTTGAGGGGGAACACGGGCTAGCAGGGTGTGTGGGTTTGGTACTACTGGCACATCCTCCAATACCTTCTCATTTATTACTCGCAAGTCTTGGACCAATCTATACTGCCCTGGGCGGCCTTCCTTGGGGACTCTGAATATAGGAGTGTTATGTGGGCTGGTTGTTTGATGTAGCCATCCATATATTTTAAACTGGTCAATCAGTTCCTGTGGGCTCTTCCTTACCGCTGCCCTCAAGGGAAACTGCTTTACTGGGGTGGGTGCAGCTCCTGGTTTTAGGGTGACTTTAACTGGTACAGCATATCTGGCACGTGCAGGATTATCCTTCCATGCCCATACATCGGGGTGGATGGGGAGATGAACAGATTCCCAATGGATTTTCTGTTTTTCCTTGATGCCTTGGACAAGCATTTGAAAAGTGCACTCCTGGCTCTTGGGTAATATAACCCTCATGCTTTGGCCATTGAATTCAATACGGACCTGTAATTTGCTCAGAAGATCTCGCCCTATAATTGGAAGAGGGCAAGCATCGGATAATAAAAACTGATGGGTCAAATACTTGTTGCCAGCTTGAACTGGTATTGCTTTGGTTAGGGGTAGTTTTTGTTGGGTGCCCTCAATTCCCATTACTGTGACTGTCTCTGAGCTGAGTGTGGGGTTATATTGACAGGATTTTGACCACGGCAACATTGAGAACGATGCTCCAGTATCTACTAATCCAGTAATGCCTTTTCCTTTGACCTTTAATGGTATACATGGTTCCTCTGCCGGGCCCCCCTCAAATCCCGTCCACCTTCATTCGGATTCCTCCCCACTGTCTGCCCACTGGGCCATTTCCTTTTCAATCTCCTTCTTCTTTGGTGGCTGTCCAGCCCTTTTTCCATCTTCCCACAACTTCTGGCCTCCATCAATGTTCATATAGTCATCCCTACTTCCATCCTGCCGGGCTCTGGGAACTCGTTCACTCTTACAATCCTTTGCCCAATGGCCTCGTTTTAAGCATCTCGCACACTGATCTTTCTCTAGTCTTCTCCTTGGTCCTCTTTCCCTATCTTCCCTCTGCCTTGTAGCAATTGCTGCTGCAATCATGCTACATTGTTTCTTCATCAACTTCCCTTCCTCCTTCTTACTTTCTTCGTCTCTATTCACATACACTTTATATGCAATTTCCATAATCTGTCCCAGTCCCATGCCCATCACACCTTCAACTTTCTGTAATTTCTTGCAAATGTCTGCGCAGCTGTGCCCTATGAATAGAGTGACGAGGAGGCGCTGATTATCGGCTCCTTCTGGGTCTAGAGGGGTGTACTTCCTCATGGTGCTGGTGAGGTGCTCAAGGAACGAGGAGGGAGGTTCCTGCTTTTCTTGTCTCACCTCCTACAGTTTGGACATATTCGTGGGTTTTGGAATAGCACCTTTAACACCTGCCAGGATTAGTCTCTTAAAACGCTCCAAGTCAGCCGCAGCCCCAGGTATGGAGGGCCACTGCGGGTTCGTATTCATTGGAAGGACTCTGTCCAGGGCTAATCTCAGGATGCCACCCGCTGCCCTCTGGTCTCCTTCTGCCACTGTCCTAGCCTGGTTCACTACTAAGGTCTTTTCCTCCTGGCTCAAAAGGGTGTTCAATAGAGTTTGTATATCAGCCCAGGTGGGGTGATGACTGGCAAAGATAGAGTCCCAAAGCTGATAATGTTTGTCTGGATCTTCCCTTAAGGATGGCATTTGATTTTTCCAATTAAACAGATCTGATGTAGTGAAGGGAACATGAACATATGCCAGCCCTCCTGTTCCATCAATAACTTGTCTCATGGGGCAGATCACTGCATGCGCTGGCAGGGTGGTGCCGCTGCGCAGTGTCATTGGTGTTAAATCAACAGCTGGGGCCACCCTCTCCCTTCTTGCACTTTCCACAAGACCCAAACGCAGGGAAGTCAGACCCGGTGCCGCTTCAGGGCTTTCGGTCATTCTCACGAGATGTGTATATTGATCCAACGCATCCCTCATTTGGTTATCCACATCTCTATACAACTGTTCCATAGCTTCAATAGTCTTATTGAGTCCATTTGCCGCTGGGTCTATTTCCCCGGGTGTACTGGAAACTGACAAAGAGGGAGGGGAGAATATGGACGATCCCACCCCTCCAGGTGTTTGGGATCCCATTGACGATGACCCGGATGGTGGTGGGGAGGGGCCATAGGGTGGAGGCGGTGCTGAAGGGAGTGGCGTGGCAAACGCCCGATCCGCCCCTGTTTCCTCCTCTGCCTCTTTTTGTTAATTTTTGGATGGAATATTGGGCCATGGCCATTTCCAGCGCACATTTTCAGGTGGATCCTGACTGACCGTCTGCCAGGCTTGCGCATATTGCCATGATTCTGCAGTATCAGGCAACATTTTTGCAAGCGTGGAGACTATTCTGAGGATGGTTACTTGGCGAAATGAGCCCTCTGGTGGCCACCCAACGCCTAGTTCCACCCAGTCAATTCTACAAAACTTTTTCAATGTTTCCGCCCGAGGCTTCTTCCCTCCCAAAGACGAAATTGCAATTTCAAAGTCCAGAAAATTACTTAATATACATTCTAAAGGTGTCTATTGCTTCTTTGTTCCCATCCTCCCTTTCTTTCCCTGAACCCTGTGTCCAGTCCCCCCGGTTTTCACACATTTCGATGCACCCTTCCCCATTTTATTTGGTAGCCATTTACCCGGGGAGATGTCTGAGACGAACGTAAAACAGGTGACGTACGACACACGCTTCCCTGGTTTCCCGGCCCAGTCCCTCGCGGGATGTGGGAAACGCGGTACTAGAGGTCCACACTCACTTCGGGACTATGTCCCGTCTCATTCACTCCCAATCACACACTTTCACACTGTTTCTTCAGCCCTCTGGCGACTCACATCTCCGTAGCCCTCACCCGAACTCCAGACCTGTTTCAAATCGAAGGGAGATATCGTGGCGATACCTCAACGCTCCAAGTCGCTCTCACGGCCTCGGGGCGGGCTCAAACAGCCCGGAGCGCTCTTCCCGAACTTCCGTGGACCACGCCTGGAGCACGGAGGGTCGCGAAAGATATCTCCTGGCTTGGCTCGCCAATTGATAAGAATAACGCCCCAATATTTTGAATATTGACGGGCTAAGGCCCGCTCCCAGATCACAAGGTTCCAATAAACCTGGAGGCGACGAAACAGGTATAGGTAAAATATGCCAAAGTTTATTAGTACACTGCAAGTGGAGAAGCAGCCAAACTGGTTCTGCCTGCTGGACGCAGCCAGCCCCTTTTGTAGCAAGTAGATTATTACGTATAGAAAGTATAGCATAAGCCCCTACCCATTTCCCCGAAATCAGCCCATTTACAGGAAATCATATACGTGAGGTTTCATTTTCTCCTCATGGAGGACCCCTGTCTAGTTTCCATTTTCCTTATATGGTGTTGTTTTTCTTCTTTAGGTTAGGGCGTTGGTGGGGGTATAGGCGCCATTCTTTAACATAGAAATACAATGCCTAAGTAAGTTAAACATTATACTTTACTAGATAAGCTCTATCACACATCCTTTCTGATGTTGCAGGGTTCCCTATAAGGACAAACCTTTTTGGGTATTTTCCAGAATGATGTGGGCATCTATATCTTTTGATATGCTAATAAACAAATTTATTGAATTAAAATCATTTTCCACAGTGACCTGAGGAAAGGCAGGATAGAGAGGGCTGAAGAGCCTCCTTCAGCCCCCAAGACCTGAAGTTCCCCTTTCCTGCATTAGGGCATGTTTCAATGAAACATTTAATGCAGGTTCCTAGTGCTATCGTTCCTCATGGTTCAAGGAGCAGGAAGCAGGTGCGTCATCTCTAGTCCTAATGCGTTGGCATGAATTCTAAGGTGCCCTGCAGTGTATAGCCTGCCATTTCAGGCACTGTGTCAGGTTTTGAACTCTTCTAAATACTTGTAGCAAACTCTATCCAAATGTGGATTCTTATGTAGCCAAAATAACACCATCCACCCCCCAGGAGGACATATCAGCAGGCTCGTGGGAACCCCAAGGTTTGCAGAAGTACCTCCCCCCCCCAACAAAATAGAAGAAAAATCCTCAGGGGAGAAGCCTGCTCCTCCAAGGAGGATGGAGTATACTGAATGGGTACAGGATTTTGACTGACTTTTTTGTGGGGAAGGGAATGGAGTATCCTGGAAAAGAGAATGACTGGCTAGAATCCTGAATAGGAGCACTCCACATTGCAACATTTTGTTGCAGGACCCATTTATTGACTGCCTATTGAAGGGCAATCATACTTTTCTAATATAGCTTTTACTGAAGGAGTAAACACTGTCCTGACTATACTGATCAATGAACAGAGGTGACTGCAGAAGTCAGTGACCACAGCATATAGAAGGCGAGAAAAGCCTTCAAGGCGGTAAAGGGGATGATCAGTCACTGATCCTAAGTATGACAAGGATGTACCATGTATGGCAGGTGTGGGGAAACTTTGGTCCTCCAGATGTAGCTGGACCACAACACCTATCAACGTGGCCATTGGTTTTGCTTGCTGAGGCTAATGGGAGTTTGTAGTTCCATAACATCTGGAGACAGCCAGTGTGGTGTAGTGGTTAAGGTGCTAGACTATGACCTGGGAGACCAGGGTTCAAATCCCCACACAGCCATGAAGCTCACTGGGTGACCTTGGGCCAGTCATTGCCTCTCAGCCTCAGAGGAAGGCTGAAACCACCTCTGAATACCGCTTACGATGAAAACCCTATTTGCAGGGTCGCCATAAGTCAGAATTGACTTGAAGGTAGTCCATTTCAACATCTGGAGGACCAAGGGTTCACCACACCTGTTTGTGGACATGAATCAGATGTTCATTTAAATACAGCTATTGTCCATCAGCACCACATTATTTTAAACTGGATGTACATTCAGGTGCACATGCGAATGGCCATCCCATCCCCATTCACACTTTGTGCAACTACAACAGGTTTGGAATAATTGAACATAACCTTTCAGATACTTATGCATAATACATGCAAAAACCATGGGCATATTTTTCACTTTGACTCTCACGCGCATTTTCTGTTTTCTTTATTTTGACACTGTTTAATATGCTCTACTAGGCCTTTCATCTGAAGACTTAAAGACATTACAATAATAATTAGTAACCATGCTGCATTTTATTTAGTGCTTAAAGAGTCCTGCATATGTTATTTCAGCAATCCTTAAAAAAATCTGAAAGATAGACTATTGTGTTGTTGTTGTTATGTACCTTCAAGTCGATCATGACTTATGGCAACCCTATGAATCAGCGACCTCCAATAGTATCTGTCATGAACCACCCTGTTCAGATCTTGTAAGTTCAGGTGTGTCTTCCTTTATGGAATCAATCCATCTCTTGTTTGGCCTTCCTCTTTTTCTACTCCCTTCTGTTTTTCCCAGCATTATTATCATTTCTAGTGAATCATGTCTTCTCATTATGTGTCCAAAGTATGATAACCTCAGTTTCATCATTTTAGCTTCTAGTGATAGTTTTGGTTTAATTTGTTCTAAAACCCAATTATTTGTCTTTTTTGCAGTCTGTGGTATGTGCTAAGCTCTCCTCCAACACTACATTTTGAATGAGTTGATTTTTCTCTTATGCGCTTTTTTCACTGTCCAGCTTACACATCCATACATAGAGATCGGGAATACTATGGTCTGAATGATCCTGACTTTAGTGTTCAGTGATACATCTTTGCATTTGAGGACCATTTCTAGTTCTCTCATAGCTGACCTCCCCAGTCCTAGCCTTCTTCTGATTTCTTGACTATTGTCTCCATTTTGGTTAATGACTGTGCCAAGGTACTGATAATCCTTCACAAGTTCAATGTCCTCATTATCACCTTTAAAGTTACATAAATCTGTTGTCATTACTTTAGTCTTCTTGATGTTCAGCTGTAGTTCTGCTTTTGTGTTTTCCTCTTTAACTTTCATCAGCACTCGTTTCAAATCATTACTGGTTTCTGCTAGTAGTATGGTATTGTCTGCGTATCTTAAACTATTGATATTTCTCCCTCCAATTTTCACACCTCCTTCATCTTGGTCCAATCCCGCTTTCCGTATGATATGTTCTGCATATAGATTAAACAAATAGGGTGATAAAATACACCCCTGTCTCACACCGTTTCTGATTGGGAACCAATCGGTTTCTCCATAGGTTGCGCATCAGGACATCTCTGAATATACATACGTTTGTATGCAATAATATAATACATTTTTGTATGTTACTTTCACATTAAATATATACATTTTAATCCACAGTGCCTCAGTATATGCATTTTTGTACACGTTACCTGGCTATAAGAGCTCCATTGCAAAATTCAGAGAAGTGCAAAATCAAAGGATCGCTGTGTTTCTGTTTTCATGGAAAGTACAAATTAAATTTAAACGTGAAGCAAGTTGAATTTCTCCCCTATCCGTAATCTCAGGCATATGACCTGCTCCCTAATCCTTTTTTAGAAAGTAAAGATGCCAGGATTAATCCTGGGACCTTTTTCATGGCCTGTCTCTTAAATGGCTGCTACCAAAGTCAGCCTATGCTGGTGGAGGGTGGGAAGAAGCCCATTATCTGAATCTATCCTAAAGTAGTAGTAGTAATTTTATTAACGACCGAAAGATCCATAACATACTTTAAACAAATTAATTTACAATTCCATGTATAGCACTTATAAAAAAATTTCACAACTTTAAAATTTCATACATTAAAATGTATGAAATAACATTTCTTAACTATTTCTATTTAAATGAAATTACAACGATTATAAACTCTGAATATATATACTTCTTATTGATATTGCTGCTGCAATAAATTTTGCTACCTCAAGTGTAGTTTCTTTCTTATAATCCGATAGATAAGCATCCTAGATAAAGTCTTCACATTCTTCTCCCTCCCCCTTTTACCTATATGTGATAGTTTGCACTGTAGACAAAATATTAATGACAGTTCAAACATGGTGCTGTCATTACATCTCTGATCTATTCAAGCTCGGGGTGACCAGATTGTATATTACTGTCAAGCAGAAAATCTTGAGCTGGAAACAATGAGAGACTGGTGGGAAAGAAAATGGCAAATTTGCTATGTTTAACACATTGGAAGCCATCTGTATTTTATTCAAATGGGGTTATATATTTTGTGAGAATAAAAAACAGCTTCAAGAGTCGGTGTACGCATGGCAGTCGCTTGAACAGCCCATAATGGGAAACATATTTTAGCTTGGAAGTTGCAAAGGGAAATCAAATGTTTGAAGTGTCAAAGCTGGAGATATATAAAATATGCCTGACACCGTAGCTATTGAAGCCAAAAAGAATAAATCATCGTCTCAGGGAAGAAAACCCCACCAAGCTCTTGGCCATAACACTCATTTTCCTGCACTCAAACAAAATTACATACAACCTGATAATTTAACCAGACTTGTCAATGGGGGGGGGGATGATTGATTCCGCAGACATCATCTCTCTGTGCTTCATTTTATAGGCATGAGCATCCATTACATTATCAGAGAAATAAATTGAAATGCCCTAGGTCTCCGTTTCAAATCAAAAGAGAGAGAAATGGGTCTTAAAAACACTAGACTGGTTATTTTTTAAAAAAGTGAACCATTGGCAATGTTATGGCTGGTTATTAAAGGTGAAAGTAGGCTGGTTATTAAAAGGGATGATTTTTTTTTAAAAGGAGGACAATGAAACATACAGGAATATAGGAAGCTGCCTTGTACTAAGTCAACCATTGGTCTATCTAGCTCAGTATTGTCTACCCAAACTGGCAGTGGCTTTCCAGAGGTTCAGGAAGGCAGCTCTCCCAGACCTACCTGGAGATATTAGGGATTGAACCTGGCATCTTCTTTGTATGAAGCAGACCCTCTACCACTAAGCTATGACTCTTACCCATAATTCATAGGCTTTGCTTCCATTCCACAGGTCCTTGGTTCTATTCCTGACATGTTCACTTAAAAAGATTTTAGGATCTGAGAATGATCCTTGCCTGAGATCCTGGAGAGCCATTGCCATAGACAGTATTGGGCTAGATCACGGGCAACCAACATGCACTCTCCAGATGGCCAATGGTCAAGAATGATGATAGTTGCAATCCAACAATGCCTAGAGGGCACCACTTTGCCTGTCCTTAGGCTAGATAGACAAATGGTTAGAATCAAGACAGTCTATTGGCTCACTGTTTAGTCAACAGCTCTGTTAATGGCAGAGAGTTTGGACTTGAATCAATTCAGCTCTTGATGGCAGGGTGGGATAATCTTTTTTTCCGTGAAGGGCCAGTAACCTGTGGGAAGTCAGTCGGGATCTTCATGTGACAGCTGGTGGAGCCAGAGTCAATGGTGGATGAAACCAAAACTGGTAGTGGGTAAAACTACCTCTCTCTCCCCACTTCTTATTAATATTTATTAAATTTTGAAAAATAAAATGAAACAATGGTGCAGTGCCAAAAAAGAGAACACAAACAATATATGATACATTTCTTATCATTCATGCATTCATTCAACCAACCAACCAACCAACCAACCAACCAACCAACCAATATCCCACCCTTCCTCCTAGAAGGACAGTGCACAGTACTTCCCTATTCCTAAACCACAGGTGGGGTAAAAACAGTAACAGCTAACCAACCCCTTCCCCCTTAAAACCCACTCCACCCGGGCAGCAACTTAAATTCTCTCTCCATTACTCCCTCTCTTCCTGCCTCTCCCTTTCTCTCTCTTTCTGCCACCACCTCATTTTCTTCCTCTTCCCCACCCCCTTCCCCCAGTCAAGACCAGCCCTGACCCAGGCTTTCAAAATACTTTGCCCTCCCTGCTTGGCCACCTTCTCCCCACTCAAGCCAGAATATCTTTTGAAATTGTGGTTGAGACTTGCTGGTGGCTTCAAGGCACTCTTCTCTCCCTGTTTGGGCAGGAAGGAAGCTGCTCTCTAGCTGCATGAACAGGGAGTACACTTTGAAAGCCCTCAGCACTGCGGAGTGGCAGTCTGTGCGGTGGGTGAGGAAATGGCAACACATCCCCTTTCAAAGGTCTGGCAGGTGCCCCCTTTTCTTCCTTTGATTTGTCAATGAAGCCCATCCAGAAGCACTCCATGCAGTAGAGACTGGTGGCTCCGATGTCAGTGGGGCAGTGAATATGCTCCTGGTTTTAGTCTGAAGCACCTTGGACAGCTCACTGAAAGTTTGGATCAAAACCCAGACCAGAGTCATTGCCCTACTGACAACAGAGCCACCAGATTGCACTGTCCTATGAGGGGGTAGGGGGCAGGAACAAACAAGGGATGAGGAAGGTGGATGAGGGAGGAGAGGAGGGCGCTGTGAGTTGGTGGTTCCCGAGTTCGGATAATTGGTCAATTGCCTGCTTTCTATGGGGTCATACTCCCTCTGAAAGAGCAGGTTCTTAGTCTGGGGGTGCTTCTGGATCAATCTTTGTCACTAGAGGCCCAGGTGATCTCAGTGGCTAGAAGTGCCTTTTATCAGCTTTGGCTGGTAAGTCAGCTGTGGCCGTTTCTGGACTGGGATAGCCTGACTGTTGTTTTCTATGTACTGTTAACCTCCAGGCTGGATTACTGAAGTGTGCTCTATGTGGGGCTGCCCTTGAGGTTGGTCCAGAAGCTGCAGCTGGTGCAAAGTGCAGCAGTGTAACTGTTCACTGGGGCAGGGTATTACCAACATCTCACCCTGCTGCTGAAACAATTGCGTTAGCTACCTATTAGCTGCTGGGCCAAGCCCTATACAGCTTGGGACCAGGATACCTGACAGACCATCTTATCCCTTATATACCCAGCCAATCACTACGCTTTGCTGGTGACAACCTCCTGCAGATACCATCTTCTCAGGAGGTCTGTTCTGCACAACATAGGAAGCAGACCTTTAGTGTTGTGGCACCTACCCTTTGGCATTCCCTCCGCTTAAATGTTAGCAAGGCATTATCTCTGTTATCTTTCTGGTACCTGCTGAAGACCTTCCTCTTTCAACAAGCCTTTTAAGTCGAGACCTTATCCCAGTCTGCGTCTGTGCTGGAACTGCTTTTAAAGATGTTTTTAAAGTTGTTTTTTTAAAGACTTTTAAAGATTTTTTGCTTTAATATGTTTGTAAAGATGTTTTAAAGTCTTTCATTTTTAAGATGTTTTAAAGTGCTTTTGGTGTTTTTATTTGCTGCCCTGGGCTCCTTCTGGGAGGGAGGGTCAGATATACATTTAATAAATAAAGAAATAGTTCTAAGCAAGGGTCTCATGTGCTTTTTGTGGCCTCCCTCTCTCACCTTTTGCTGGGAACAGCTCGGGATTGAAGCTCAATCACTGGGATCATCTGGAGGCGCACTACTTATTGTCCCCCATGTTACTGAGGCCTGACTGGCATCCACTAGACATCAGGCATTTCGTGTCGCTGGTCCCATGCTGTGCAACACTCTCCCAGCATAGTTTTGGTGGGTGCCCTCACTTTTGGCTTTCAGGTGTCTTTTGAAGACTCTTTTTAACACCGACAGGCCTTTGAAGCTGTTTCATTTTTATTTTGATTAGCCAGTTGCCTTAATGATTATCTGTATTTTTATTTTCTTAAATGGTGTTTGTGTTTGAGCATTGTAAACCGCCTTGATATTTTGATGATATGGTGGTCCAGAAACACTTTAATTAATTAATTAATCAATAAAGGGGAAGAGCTGCAGGAAAGGCTGACAGTGTAGGGCACATGAAATACGGCTGCAGACAGAAGGTTCCCCATCACTTCTTTAGGATTTGCCATATAGCTGTGTCTGTTCATCAGGTTCAGACAACAAAGGCACAAGGAACAGATTGCTTCTAGTCAATTGCAGATGGCATGGTGGGGCAGTGGTGCTCACCTGGCAGGTAGTTGGGGAGGTGCGAGGTGGCTGCAAGGTCGGCACAGTGCAAACACACTGGCTGGAGTACTGGATTGACTCCACTGATGCATTTGCACCGCATTGACCCTGCCTCCTCTTCATTCCTCACCCTCTGCCTCCCAGTAAGCAGCAGCGACGTGTCAGCCTGGAGGTCAGATGAGTGCCACTGTCCCACCGCACCATCCACTACTGCTGCTGGTACTCCCCCCTACCAATTGCAAAACTCCTTCCCACACTTGCAGACTCATCAGCATCCAACCCTGTGTAGCTTTCAGAAGCATTTCAAGCTCGCCTGTTTATTCCTTCTAATCTTTGGGATGAGTCTCAAATTTAAATCTGGAAGGAACAGATGAAAAATTTCAATTAATGTTAATTCCATTTTAATGTCATTTATTTCATTCTGTTTTGCTGGAAGAATGTGTGTTTGCTTTTTTTTTTGTCTGCTCTGAGTTTTCTAAGTGTCCCAAAGCAATTTATAGTGTAAGAATAGAAATAACAAGAAAAATTAAAACCAAATATAAGGACAAGAATTAAAAAAGAACCTAAAATGGTCATCCAAATATATATATATAGGACAGATCCAACCCACCTACTTAAAGGGATGAGTGCAAAAAGAGCCCACAAACATACCTGATTACCCCTAAATTAAGGGCCAAAGGCCTTTAAACTGGACTTGGACTAGGCAGTCCTTCAAATAGAGGACATATAATGTAGGGCACATAGAGACACTACCATAATCTCCCACCACAGATTGCAGGACCGCTATTGCTGCTCAATGCCAGTAAACCCTTTGAGGCTCAGTAATGTTGTGGGGTGGGGATCCCAGAAGGTGTCCATCAGACAGCACTTTGCCAAGGGTTCTCTCAGACCAGGAGCAGGCCCTGCATGTTCTCTCCAGCTATGAAGCCTGAGCACAACATGCCTCATGAGAAGCAACTGCACATCTGATGTGTTGATAATATGTGATATCCATGTTCCCCCTTTTCAGAGATGATATGCAGGTCGTAAAAAATAATAATAATCATGTGTTCAGGAGCCCCAAATAGTTCATCTTATAGGCAGGACCAAAGTTTTGAAACTTCTCATTGGAAGTTCAGTTGCTTCTCACAGTAATAGCCCTTTTGCAGAGCCATCCATTTATTCACTTTTGCAACATTACTACACCCAGAGGCTCCAATAAAACTACAGATTGAAAAAGCAGTGGTGGGAGGCAGGTGTGTTCAACCCTGTTCTCCATGCCATTTCCCCAGTCTATATCACTCTTCTACTGGGTGGGGAAGATTGTGGGTCAGATTTTGCCACTGAGCTCCACTTAGGTGAAAAATAGAGAGCCCTGTATTCCCCCTCAACCCCCACTATCACCACCAAGTGGGGTAAACAGTAAGGAAGATTTGGATCAGGAAAACACTCAGGATTAAACTAGGGGTTGTAAACCACTTTGGGCCCTTGGCCATGTTTCCATACTGGAGCAGCTATTATGGGCAGCCCTCACACATAATGACTGCAGTAGGTGTCTACTACAGACCCCCTGGCCAAGAAGAGGTGGTAGACGAGGCCTTTCTCAAACAAATCTCTGAAATCTCAAGGAGGCAAGAAGTAGTAGTGATGGGGGACTTCAACTACCCGGATATCTGCTGGGAGACAAACTCTGCGAAGCACAAAGCCTCCAACAAATTCCTGATGGGCCTTGCTGATAATTTCCTCTTTCAAAAAGTAGAAGAAGGAACAAGGGGATTGGCAATCCTGGACCTGATCTTAACTAACAGGGACGAATTGGTCACGGGAATTAAAGCGGTCGGTATGTTGGGGGAAAGTGACCACGTAATGCTGGAATTTGGGATTCTGGGGAAAGCCAAAGAAGAATATAGTCAAACATGGACCTTGGATTTCAGGAAAGCCGATTTTACCAAGCTCAGGGAAATGATGGGTACGATCCCGTGGCTAGATAGACTAAAGAAAAAAGGAGCCCAAGAAGCGTGGGAGTTCATGAAGAACGTATTACAAAAAGTGCAATCGCAAACAATTCCAAAGAGGAAGAAAAATGGAAGACATCGGAAAAAGCCAATGTGGCTACACGGAAGACTGGTGGAGGAGGTAAAAGTAAAAAAGAGCATGTATAAAGAATGGAAGGAAGGATGCATCACCAAGGAAGAGTACCGACGAGCGGCTCGGGCTTGCAGGAATAGTGTAAGGAAAGCTAAAACCCAGAATGAGCTGAGGCTGGCGAGGGAAGCGAGGAACAACAAAAAGGGGTTTTTCAGATATGTTTGAAGCAAGAGAAAGACCAAGCAAACGGTGGGACTGCTGCTCAATGAGGATGGCAAAATGTTGACAGATAACAAGGAAAAAGCAGAACTGCTCAACACCTATTTTGCCTCCGTTTTCTCCCAAAAAGGGAACAGTGTGCAACCTTGCATCGGTAGCAATCTCAGTAAGGGGTCGGGACTGCAGGAGATAATCAGGAAATACCTAGTTAACCTAAATGAGTTCAAATCTCCAGGGCCTGATGAACTGCATCCCAGAGTATTGAAGGAACTTGCGGATGTACTCTCGGAACCTCTTGCCATCATCTTTGAGAAATCATGGAGAATGGGAGAGGTGCCGGAGGATTGGAGATGGGCAAACATCGTCCCGGTCTTTAAAAAGGGTAAAAAAGAAGATCCGGGGAATTACAGGCCGGTCAGTCTGACTTCAATACTGGGAAAGATATTAGAACGGATAATAAAAGAGTCCATTGGCAACTATCTAGATGACAATGCTGTGATTAGAAGGAGCCAGCATGGGTTTGTCAAGAAAAAATCCTGTCAAACTAATCTCATCTCTTTTTTTGATCGGGTCACTAGCTTAGTAGATGGTGAAAATTGCTGTAGATGTCATCTATCTAGATTTCAGCAAGGCGTTTGACAAAGTCCCCCATGACCTTTTGATTAGCAAACTAGTCAAATGTGGACTACATGGAAATACTGTCAGGTGGATTCACAACTGGTTGGAAAACCGTACTCAAAGAGTGGTCGTCGGTGGCTCTGCTTCGGACTGGAAGGAGGTCTCGAGTGGAGTGCCACAGGGTTCTGTCCTGGGGCCGATACTCTTCAACATTTTTATCAATGACTTAGATGATGGGGTGGAGGGAAGCCTTATGAAGTTTGTGGATGATACAAAACTGGGAGGGATAGCTAACACAAAGGAAGACAGGAATAAAATCCAAAGGGACCTGGATAGACTAGAAAATTGGGCTGAAATTAATAAAATGACATTCAAGAAAGACAAATGCAGGATTCTGCATTTAGGCCACAAAAACAAAATGCACGGGTACAGGATGGGAAATACCTGGCTTAGCAGTAGTGTGTGTGAGAAGGACCTTGGAATTGTAGTGGATCGCAAGTTGAACATGACCCAGCAGTGTGATGCTGCGGCAAAAAAGGCAAATGCGGTTTTGGGCTGCATAAACAGAGCTATAGTTTCCAGGTCGAGGGAAGTAATAGTCCCACTATATTCTGCATTAGTCAGGCCTCATCTGGAATACTGCGTTCAGTTCTGGGCGCCTCATTTTAAGAAAGACATAGACAAGTTAGAGCGGGTTCAGAAGAGGGCGACGAGGATGATAGCCGGTATGGAGAACAAGTCTTATGAGGAAAGGTTAAAGGAACTTGGCATGTTCAGTCTGGTGAAGAGAAGGCTGAGGGCTGACATGATTGCACTCTTTAAGTACCTGAAGGGCTGTCACATAGAGGAGGGTACAGATTTGTTCTCTGCTGCCCCAGAGGGTAGGACTAGGTCTAATGGTTTTAAGTTGCAGGAGCATAGATTCAGATTGGACATTAGAAGGAACTTCTTGACAGTAAGGGCAGTTCGGCAATGGAACTGACTGCCTAGGGAGGTGGTGGGATCCCCTTCACTGGATGTCTTCAAGCAGAGGCTGGACAGCTATCTGCAGGAGATGCTCTAGCTGTGGATTTCCTGCTGTGAGCAGGGGGTTGGACTCGATGGCCTACAAGGCCCCTTCCAACTCTATGATTCTATGATTCTACTGCGCATGTGTGCACAGGCTCTCTCTCTCCCCTACAGTGTTTTGACCTGAAAAAAGCATTTTTGATTTTTTCCAAACCTACTTTTTGGAGGGAGGGATGGTGATGGGTAGTAGTGTGATCTTCCTGCAGAGTGAAGCTGGGTAGTCAAGAGTTATCTTTCCCTCCCCAGATGCAAACTCTAGGAAGCTCAAGCTGAACCTCCCCAGCCCTGGCGAGGTTTAGGCTAGACACCTAGAAGGCTTTTTCCAAACCTAATGGCAGTGGGAGAGGGGCAATTTCAGGGGTAATCTTTCATTCCCCAGCTGTGAACCTCCAAGATATGTCCTCCTGCATCAAATTTAATTTTTACTGTATTTTAATTGTACTTTATGTATTTTAATTTACTGTAATGTTTTGTGGTTTTGTTGTGTATAATTTCAACCTGTGTGATTTTATTGTAAGCTGCCCTGAGTGCCCTATTGTAGGGTAGAAGGGAGGGATAGAAATGTTTTAAATAAATAAATAAAGGTCTCTTTCAAGCCTAACTTCAGCTAAGGGCCTCATGGGTGCCAGGGAAGGCCTTTGTAGACACTTATGCACCCATGGGAGCCACAGTGGCAACCCATGGATTAAACCCTTTCTCCTGAATACTGTTGCTCTGTGTACCACATCATTAGGCAATGAGAGGGCTATGAGAAAATCCCATTGCAATTGCTTCTGGTTCTCAAACCTTTCCTTTGACACACCATGCGCAACACCGACCTAAAGTACTCTGCATGCCTGCCGCCTTGACTTTGGAGGAACAAAAAGAACAAAAAACAACCCACGACCAGTGAACCAAACTGACAGGCTGTGTGTATGAAAGAGATAATAGATAATCTGTTGGTGACTGATTGTTTGGATGGACTTAAGGACTGAACCAACCACAGCATTAGTCTCTATATGGACATCATGTTCTGTGACCCACATGCCCATAACACCTTGCACATTTGAACAGTCTTTGAACCTGCCTGTATTCATTGTGTAAATATCCTGTATCAAATGATAAATGAAACAGAGGTGGGGGAAGGTGTTTAATGAGGCATTGGCTGGTTGGGGCTTCATCACTGAAGTGACCTCTTCTCCTTTGAGGTTACCAGCCTTATTCCAAATTGCACCATTTTAGTAGGAAGCCCATTCTTAAGGTTTGGACTGTAGCCAAGCCTGAGAGCCAAATATGAATAAAATGTCCCCGTTTATTTGAGATGGAAAGTTTTAAGAGAGGGAGAAGGCAAACAATTGTTACCGAGAACCAGTGAGAAGTTTGGCAAGCCCCAACGGGAAGTGTTCAGATACATCTCAGCTGATGCAACCAAAAGTAAGCAAAGTCAGGCAGGGAGGTGTGATGTGGTGGTGCTGGCTCATATCCACTAGGGATGGAAGGACCTGTTAATTTCCATTCTCTCGGTTTCTCATTTTTCCAATCTCAAATTCAGTTCTCCACATCTCTGCAGCAACTTGCAATTTCTTTTTTTTAATTATCATGAAAATTCTTCAGCATTTTAGTGCCAATTTCTCCTGTTAAACACATTTTTGTATGCTGGTTTGACCAACGTACACATTTTGCAAGTAATTTCTCCTGCATGTTGTTTTCACTCATATACTCATTTTTATGCACACTTTCCTGAATATATACATCTTTGTACACACTGTGTGGTTGCCAGACTGCATTGTAAAACTTGGATAAATGCAAATTCTGAAGGATGGCTGTGTTTTAGTTCTTCTATTGTTTCAGAAAGTGCAAATTTGATAGATTTGGCTTCAAATAAGAACTGAATCACATTTGTACACCAAGTCCTCTTGAGGTGTCAGCAGTACGTTGATGATGCCCAGCTCTATTTCTTTGTAATATCTGACTAGAGAGAGGCCGTGCAAGCCCTGGACCAGTGCCTGGACTCTATGGTAGGCTGGACGAGGGCCAATAAATTGAGTCTGAATCCTAGCAAGACAGAGGTGCTGAGGGTTGGTGGTTCCGGAGTTCAGATGATTGGTCAATTGCCTGCTTTGGATGAGGTCGTACTCCTTCTGAAAGAGCAGGCCCGTAGTCTGGGGGTGCTCCTTGATTCATCTTTGTCACTAGAGGTCCAGGTGACATCAGTTGCTAGAAGTGCCTTTTATCAGCTTTGGCTGGTAAGATAGCTGAGGCTGTTTCTGGACTGGGATAACCTGACTGCTGTTGCCCAGGCACTGGTAACCTCCAGGCTGGGTTACTGCAATGCACTCTATGTGGGGCTGCCCTTGAGGTTGGTCCAGAAGCTGCAGCTGGTGCAAAACACAGTGGCATGACTGCTCACTGGGGCAGGGTATTGCCAACATCTAACCCTGCTGCTGAAAGAATTGCACTGGCTGTCCTTTAGCTACCGGGCCAAGTTCAAGATTCTGGTTTTGGTGTCCAAAACCCTATACAGCTTGGGACCAGGATACCTGAAAGACCATCTTACCCCTTATATACCCAGTCAATCACTGAGCTCTGCAGTTGTGGGCCTCCTGCAGACACCATCTTATCAGAAGGTCCGTTCCGCACAACATAGGAAGTGGACCTTTAGAGTTGTGGCACCTACCCTTTGAAATTCCCTCCCCTTAAATATTAGACAGGCATCATCTGCGTTATCTTTTCGGCGCCTACTGAAGACTTTCCTTTTACAACAAGACTATTAAGCAGAGACCTTATCCCAGTCTGCTTCTGTGTTTGAACTGCTTTTAAAGGTGTTTTTAAAGTTTTTTAAAAGATCTTTTTAAAGATGTTTTGTTTTAATATATTGTAAAGTCTTTTTTTTAAGATGTTTTAGAGTGTTTTGTTTGCTGCTCTGGGCTCCTGCTGGGAGGAAGGGTAGGATATACATTTATTAAATAATAAGTAAGTAAGTATGTAAGTAAGTGGCCAGGAGACAGAGGATGAAGGCAAATGAAAGAAGTAGGAGGAGTTGCCATCCATCCTGCAGGAATGGTTGCCTTCAGCATGGAGTAGCCCTGACTTTTAGGAAAGGGATTGTGTCATCACAGTGGAATATCATAGCCTTTGCAA
Source organism: Rhineura floridana (assembly GCF_030035675.1). Lineage (NCBI taxonomy): Eukaryota > Metazoa > Chordata > Lepidosauria > Squamata > Rhineuridae > Rhineura > Rhineura floridana. Next base: position 177,616,479 of record NC_084483.1, read on the forward strand.
GCTGAAGGTCACAGGTTCAGGCTCAGGCACCTCAACTAAAAGGACCACATGATGGGAAAGATGTCTGAGACCCGGGAAGATGCTACCAGGTAAAATGGGCTAGATGGCTTCTTACAATTCCTGTCACCTCTCAGGAATGCTCAGAGTGGCTGCTCCTATCCCATTGTCATCATCATCATCATTTACCTGTGCTTTACCCTAAGGTCCTAGGGCAGGTCACAACAATTTAAAATGACTAATTAAAAACAGCTGAAAACTGATTACAATCACAAGAATAGTGTGGGTCCTAAAAATATACCCCTCAAGTGTCAAAGGCCAGAATAATGAGATGTATTTTTAGCATTTGACAAAAACTGTGCAGGGAAGGTGACAGAAGCATCTTGGTGGGAAGGGCGTTCTACAACTTAGGAGCTACCACAGAGAATGCCCTCTCCCAGGTTGCCATCCCCCCAGATATCTGAGAGTAATGGAACTACCAAGAGGGCCACTTCTGCTAATCTCAAGAGGGTCTGTAGGGAAGGAGGAGGTCTCTCAGATATTCACCATCTCCTTTTCCATCTCCATCTTCTCCCCAACATGAGCTTTTAGATAAGGGATGAAGAGTCTGAAGTAAAAGTTCCCCTCTCTTCAGCACTGGTTAGGCCTCAACTTGGTACTGCATCCAGTTATGGACATTGCACTTTAAGAAGGATGCAGAGAAACCAGAACAGGTTCAAAGGAGGGCAACAAGGATGATCAAGGGACTGGAAACAAAGCCTTATGAGGACAGATGGAAAGAACTGGGCATGTTTAACCTTGAGAAGAGAAGACTGAGGGGAGATATGATAGCACTCTTCAAGTACTTGAAAGGTTGCCACACAGAGGAGGGCCAGGATTCTTCTTGAACATCCCAGAGTGCAGGACACGGAGTAATAGGCTCAAGTTACAGGAAGCCAGATTTCGACTGAACATCAGGAAAAACTTCCTAACTTAGAGCGATACAACAATGGAACCAATTACATAGGGATGTGGTGGGCTCTCCAACAATGGAGGCCTTCAAGAGGTAGCTGGACAGTCACCTATCAGGTATTCTTTAAGTTGGATTCCTGCATTGAGCAGGGGGTTGGACTCGACGGTCATATAGGCCTCTTCCAACTCTACTTTACTATGCTTCTATGAACCTCAGGCCTGGGGGCCAAATTCAGCCCTCTAAGTCTCTCTCGATTACAGCCTCAGGACTCTCCCCATGCCACACCCTGCACCCCCCCCTGCTTTGCACCCTCCTGGAGTGTTTTTGCCTGGTGCTGGAAGGTGTCCTTGAACTGGGATCATGTATTTTGCCTTCCTGGATGGAGGACAGGGAGGGGTGTGTAGAAACTAGCCTACAGTACACAAGTAACCCTTTACATTTGCTGCTTTGCCACTTTTGCCTCTGGCTCTGCCCACCCCTGGCATGTGGGCACTGGAAGGATGCCCAGAAGGGGATGTGGCCCTTTCCTCACCACTGCTCTAGATTTTGCTTAGAGTGTAACCCAGAAGCTAACAGGCCAGAGAACTCATCTTGGTCCCTGTGGCTGAAATTAAGGTACTCTTGGTGTACCATGGTCCTGGAGGAACATAGCTGTGGAAGGGATGTGAGAAACAAAGGCTAAATTATTGCAAGGGGAGAGGAGTAAATAGATCCAAAATAAGATCTATTCCATTCTGTACAGTGAAACAATAGCTCTGCCACATATCCAGGCATAATCCTGCCTCCAAAGAATGCTACCCAGGGCTAATTCCACAATCAGAAAAATCCACCCATCTAGAAGAAAGGAGACGGCCGTTTGACGTGCCAGGCTTCTTGGCCAGCAGGCTATCACCTTTTCGTTTGCAGCAAAACACCTGCTCCCCCCCTTTTTTTTGGCAAAGCAAGTAAGTAAAGGAAATAATTATCCTCAGCAGGTGTGCCCAGCACCAACTTCTGAAAGTTGCAGGAGAGAGACTTACTGGTGGAAGCAGCCCACCTTCTTCCTCCCAGGCACTTGAGGGTGAATTCAGGTGAACAAGGAAGAACAGCATTAGGGATGCCTGTGGGGATTATGCAGGAGGGTGTGCTTAGCTTGTGTGCTGTTAATACACTCTTTAAATACAGCAATACCTTCCCCACTCTTTTCTCACTAGGAGTATCATGTTCACTGAACGTCATGGGAGGCTGTAGTCTCCTCTGGTTTCCTGGCAGGAAATTATGTGGCCTCCGTCTTTGCTGTGAGACGGGGGTGAGGAACTTCAGGCTTGGGGGCCCAATGTGGCCCTCCAAGCCTCTTTGTCCGGTCCTCAGGACTGTCCCCAGGCTACACCCCCTACTGGCCCTGCTTCACACACTTGACTCTTTTTTTCTGGAGGTGGAATGTGTCCTTGAACTCTGATTATGCCTCTTGATTCCCCAGATTGGGGAACAGAGAGGGATGTGTGAGGGTGGGTAGAAACTAGCCTACCGTAGAAACCTAATATCTACGTTCACTTAATCGTCCATGTTGCCTCTGGCCCCATGCACTACTGGCATGCAGCCCTTGGAAGGTTGTCCAGAAGGGAATGCGGCCCTCAGGCTGAAAAGGTTTCCCTTCCCCTGCCGTAGGAACTGTGGGTGGTAGGTAGCAGGTTAGTCTAGCCACTGATACCATCCGCAGTCCTTTACTGAGTTTTTTCTCCTATGCCACAGCTTTCTGTCAAGAAACCAGAGGAGAGGACTGCCTCGCATAACTTCATTGAACATTGCTCCAGTCTCTCATTCAGCCTAGGCTGGGTTGGTGTTGGTATTTACTTACCCTATAAGAGCCCGGGCTAAGTTACAGCAAAACAGCGATACAATTTAAAATAAAATAAAATAAATACTTCATATTTATTCCCAATATAAAACTCCCAATATAAAACAGCATATTGGGAAGTCCTAAACATGTATCTCAGTTGTCAAAGACCAGGGTAAAAAGATGTGTTCTTTAGGATGCTATTAGTTAGTATTTACCTTTACACCACACACTTACTACAAAAATTCAAGGTTAGAGGTTACTACTCAAAGTGACTTACAATTATAAAAGCATACACAGTACAAAATGTAAAATACATCAACAATATATATAAAAAAATCATTGATTGGTTTTTAAAAAATTGTAATAACATAAAAAGGACAAATCCTACCCAGCCCTACTAAAGGTGAGCATCAAACACAGGCTTGGGTATAATCATACCCTACAACCCCAATTAAGAACCAAATGCTTGGGTAAACAAGAATGTCTTGGTGCCTAAAGTTGGTAATGATGGCACCAAGCGTATCTCCCTGGGGAGGGCATTCCAGTCAAGGAGCCAACACTGAAAAGGCCTGTTCTTGTGTTTCTACTTTCTGCACCTCTGTCAGAGGGAGCACATGAAGAAGGGCCTCAGATGATGAATGCAGGGTTCAGGTAGGTTCTCATGGTTCTATCCTTATGGGGAGGGAATTCCACAACTTAGGGGCAGCCATGGAGAATGCCTACTCCTGGGCTGCCATGCCCAAATGTCTGAGGGCAACAGAACTACCAAGAAGGGCACCTCTGCCAATCTCAACACCTGAGAGTGTCTGTAGGGAAGAAGGCAGTGTTTCAGAGATTCAGATAATATATTTCACATATTATAGATCCAAAGGTTGCAATCCTAATGTTGGGAAGGGGATCCAAAGGCCCTGTTGGGTTCATGAGGGCAGGACAGAAGTTAACAACAACAACAACAATAATGCCCTTCTTCCCAAAAGATCCCTTGGGAAACTCTTGCCGTCCTCTATCCATGTCATGCTTTTGTTTTCTTTCAACTATGGGAGGGAAATTACCGTATGAGATTTAAACCTACTCCTGAGTGGTTTTAAATCTTTACCTCCTTTGGGGTTGTGTTGTGGGCCTGGGACAACTTTGGATCCTTTGGATTCCTTTGGATCCCCAAACCGCCCCAGTAAGCCCCTGTTTCGGGGCTGTACCAGTGTCACAGCTCTGACATGAGCTGGGCCGGGCATTAGAGGTTTCCATAGCTGTGAGGAAGGGGATCCAACACTGGGTCTCCTTCTCTGACACCACAGAGGGACATCTGATATATCCTCTTGCCCCTGGGACACTATGCCCAGAGGCCATAGGATTGCACACTAAAGTAGTCTGCCTTCATGATCAGCATGTCCCTGAATAAATACAAATTGTTGGGAAACAACAGTAGGAGAGAGCTACAGCAAGGGGAGAAGACTACTGCCTTCATATCCTGCTTGAGGGCTTCCCAAAGGGGAGCAGAAAGGCCTTTCAACTGATCCAGCAGGGGTCTTCTTCTGTTCTTATGATCTGTTCTGATTCCAAACTCCAGAGTTAAAATGAATTATTTTTATTAGGACTTTTATTCCAAGTTCTAAGCATAATTTGCTTTTCCTTGGCATAGACTCTTGATTTAAGAAACAAAACAAAACATAAAAAACTCAAGAGTGTAAACAGCCCAACCTTCCTAAGTGAAGATTAGAGATAAATTATTATGCAGATACAAATGGAATTACCTAAGTTGGAATCTGTCGGGACACTTTGAAGGTAACACTCCCACTTCTGGCTAGAATTTTAAAGCACTTAGAAATATCCACATCAAATATACTGCCAGCATATTAAGCACTCTTATTATTTCTCTGACAGGTGCCAGAGAAGTGTTTTATGAACCACTGATGGTAGGGAAGTGCACCTTACCATCTGCCTTGGTAGATAGCTGCTTCTTCAATAGTGAAGGGAAATGATAGTAATAATACAATGAGGCACTGAGCTCAGCACTCCTAAAGAGCATTTCATTAGTGATCCTGAGGACAACTTTTAATCTGAAATATATCCCTTACAGAAATAGGTGAATCTGTCAGTAGTGGCTCCTTTCAGTTTTTCCTTTTTCTAATCTTAAGTTCAGTTCTCAACATTTCTGCGTTGGTTTGTAATTATTTTTTTAAGAAAGTCCTCATGAAAATTCATCAGCATTTTACTGCACCTTTTCCTAATATACACATTTTTGCAAAGCATTTCCCCACAAAATGTATTATATAAAGATATATTTTGATATGTTATTTTCATTAATGCATGCATTTTAATGCACACTTTTAATGCATTTTTGTACATATTACTTGATTGGTGACTGCACTGCAAAATTCAGAGAAGTACAAATTTCAAAAGTTGGCTGTATTTCATGTCACATATTGTTTCAGAAAGGTAAAAATGGAAATGGACTGCCTTCAGGTCGATCTCGACTTATGGTGACCCTATGAATTGGGATTTCATGGTAAGCGGTATTCAGAGGGGGTTTGCCTCCCCCTGAGGCTAGTCCTCCCCAGCTGGCTAGGGCCTACTCAGCTTGCCACAGCTGCACAAGCCAGCCCCTTCCTTGTCTGCAACTGCCAACTGGGGGGCAACTGGGCTCCTTGGGACTATTTATTTTATTTATTTATTTAATTTAATTTATATACCGCCCTAAGCCAAAAAGGCTCTCTGGGCGGTGTACATAAGAGATAAAACAAGCACAATATATAAATACAATAAGTATAACAAAATCAAAGATCAAAACAAACAATAACAAAGAACCAACAACGTCAAAATACAACAATAATGAAAATACTGATACAATACACTATAAAATACAATTTAAAATACACTTTAAAATGCCTGGGAGTATAAAAAGGTTTTCACCTGGCGCCGAAAGGATAGCAGCGTCGGCGCCAGGCATACCTCATCGGGGAGACTATTCCACAGTTCGGGGGCCACTACCGAAAAGGCCCTAGTTCTAGTCACAACCCTCCGGGCTTCTCGATGGGATGGCACCCGGAGGAGGGCCTTAGATGTTGAGCGCAGTGTATGGGTAGGTTCATATTGGGAGAGGCGTTCCACCAGGTATTGCGGTCCCATGCCGTGTAGGGCTTTATAGGTCAAAACCAGCACTTTGAATTTAGCCCGGAAACAAATAGGAAGCCAGTGCAGACGAGCCAGAACAGGTGTTATATGAGCAGACCGGCTGCACAGGTGGCAGGGCATGTAACCCCGGAGCCACTCACTGTGGGGGGGATCTTTAGCTGGCCCTTGACACCCAGGAGACACGAGCGGGGATTTGAACTCACAGACTCTGGACTCCCAGCCAGGCTCTCCTCCTCAGGTAGGCTTGCCTTTAAATGCAAACTGAATCAAATTTCTCCCCCATCCCTATCACTAGTCATTTGAAAGCCACTTGGTAGGACTATCAAGGAAGAAACATAGGACACAGCATTGTAAAGGCATACCACTGGTCCATCTTGCTTGGTATTGTCTGCAGTGGCTGGCAGCAGCTCTTCAGGGTTTCAAACAGCGGAATTTCTCATCCTGACCTGGGGATGCTAAGGACTGGACCTGGGGAGGGGGATTTTTGCCAGACACCAAAATATGTTGGGATGGCCCTCTAAATTTGTCTACAAGCACAGAAGGCTAATACACCAAGGGGGGATTTCCCCCTAAAATAGGAGGGAGAACAGCAGCAGGGGAAGAAGAAGGGTTAAATCCCTTTTCCATGCCTGTTTTGATCCTGTTCATGATCACCTCTCAACTGATGCAATTTGTATGTTAAAAACCATACATATTAGATTCAATGATTATGCCAAGTAAAGTATGACGCTGAAGGGCCAAAGAATGACAAATTATTGTTGTTGTTGTTTTGTTGTTTTTGTTTTTAATGAAATAAATAAATAAATAATTTTTTGTTTTTGTTGTTTGTTGTTTAATTAATTAAATTTATATCCCGCCCTTCCTCCCAAAGAAGCCCAGGGCAGCAAACAAAACACTAAAAATACTCTAAAACATTTTAAAAAGACTTTAAAATATATTTTATTTTATTTTATTTTATAAATAAACATGACCCGTATTGAGCATTCATCCTGATTTGTTTGCAGGGAGATTAGATGACATTACATCAAACAAATGGTATCCCACATTTTCCAGCGCATTTTCACTTCACTTTCCTTATTGCAAAAAATCTGATTTTTGGGAGAAGTAGGTTTGTTGTATGCTCAAAATCAGCTTTAATTGCACAACCTGAATTTGCCAGTCTGTGTTGAATCCCACCTGAAAACAGAAACAGTCTGGAAATGCCCTTGATCTCATATTTTGGACTTGACTTCTTTTGACACCCCCCCCCAATGATTGCCACTGCTCACTGTTGAGAAAACAAACATTTGTGATGAACAAACACTGCAGGGAATGTAAAATGTGCAGCCTGCGTTTGGATGTGCTTAATTTGCAGGTTCAAGGTCTGCAATAATTGAGCTAACCTGGGTCCTGAAAGTGAACTACAACATGGTAATTCATCTACCCCAGCCAAGTTCCTGACAAATATTTGCAAAGGAAATTCATCATGGCTTCACGTTTTATGCTTTATCATTGGAGCAAGTAAAGGTCTTATCAGAAACATGGTGGGCAAAAAATCTTTATCCACTCAGCTTTCCAAAGCATTGCTATATTTACTGAAAGTTCAAAAGGTGCAGTTACATTTTTTCCCCTCCCAACTGCCTCTTTGAAAAATAGCCATTTATTCCAGCTTGCTGAAATGAGAAACATGCTCTTAGTCTACAATTTCAAACCCCTAAATTGCCAGCTTTGGGATTTTATCTAAAGAGCTGACAGTTAACGGTTTGCATTTGCTTTCCTAGTTAAATCTAGTCTGCCCCCTACAGAAATGTCAAAATTGGAAAATGAGAGTGGCTACAGGATACGTTCTGTGCATTTGCTCATTTTCAGAGGATGGATGGGATGTAATGAGTACTCATTACCTTGCATTGTACAAGTTCTATGCAAAATCTACACGGTAAAAGTAGCTATTAAAATGCATGGATGGAATGAGGCCATGGATTTGTGGGAGTGTGTGTGTGCATGCATGCACGTGTGAATTTCTTTCTTTTAAAGCATTTTTGAACCACTTAATATTTAAAAATTTCTAAGCGGCATGCAAAAACACAACATAAAAGTAATAAAATAATATGATAAGAACAGAGATGCAGCATAAAAGCCAGTAAAACACTATTATACAACAGTGTATAAAACAGGAATTCCCAGCAACAGGATCCAGTCTCATGAGTCAGGGAAAACCTGGACAAAAGGAGATGCCTTCAGTAACTGTCTGAAGCAACTGACAGAGGAAAGGGTTTTCCACAATGCCGGGGCAATGGTGGAAAATGTGCATGTTCAGGTTATCACCCTGTGATATTCTATGGGGTGCAGTGCAGTCGTAAAAATTCTTCAGATGATCTAAGTGATCTTACAGGTCTACACAGGGGACTGGTGAACTTTCAAGCAAGCGTGTATGTGTGTGTATATATGTGTGTGTTGTATGTGCTGTATGTATGTGTGAATGCATGTGAATATGTGTGTGGTGTATACACATATTTCTGTGTGTATACATATACTGTATGTGTGTGATGTATGCATGCATAGTCCATTTACGTGTATGTGTGCAAACGTGTGAGGTAATCCTGCCCAGTGACAGATCTGGCCTCACTCAGGTTTGCATTGCCCACATTTATTTTCTTTTAATTTCTTTTCATTACTATTCATAAAAAGCAAAATCCATTGTTATACATCATTTTATCTTAATAGGAAAAAAATGTTGATAAATGCATAAAGAAAGAGAAAAAGAAAGAATTATTGTAGATGTTCCACAGACGACTAGAATAGATGCCCCTCAGTTTTATTCTAATACATTGATTTAACAATTTTGTGGTTAACTTTTAGCAGGATTTTTTTTACCAGATTATTTCTGAGACAACTTGCCCAGTATTAGGGCTGTGCACGAATTCCCAATCTGATTTGTGACTCCGATTGTTAAATACCGATCAAGTTCAATCTGGTCTGGACAAATTCAGACCTGATTTGGAGCCAAATCGTAATCTAGATGTTACAAATATTTGGAAATCCTATTGACTTACATTGCAAAACTGAAATGGCAATAACTTTCTTTTTTTTTGACCTAGAGACATGAAATTTTGAGATGTGGTAGCTGCTTTATAGAGGGTTAACCCTACCAGGCTGCAGATGGATAGCTTGCATGGGTTTTTATGATGGCCAGCTTTAAAGTTTAAAATGTTTTTAAATTAAAATGGACATAACAAAGGGACATGAAATTTGGTGACATGGTAGCTCCTATAGAGGAGATTAACCCTACCAAATTCAGATATGTAGCTCCAGAGGTTTCCATGCTAGCCATCTTTAAAGTTTGCTTTTTCCATTTTTTAAGACTGTGATTGCTCAGTCATGCCAATTCTCATGCTCTTGTTTCCCTGTCCCTTTCTTCAAAATTTTGGGGAAAAAATTGAGGGCTTTTAAACATTAGATTGTGACACTAGCCACAATTGTGTAGCATTATGCAGGCATAACACAGCACCATGGAGGTAATAGGCACATAGGGACATGAAATTTGTGGACATGGTAGTGCCTATAGAGGAGATTAACCCTGCCAAATTCAGGTGTGTATCTCAGGGGTTTTCATGATAGCCACTTTAACATTTGCTTTTTTCAAGAAAGATTTTTTTAAAAAAGACCCTCTTCAGGCAGGCTTTTGGGGTGGGTTAGGTTTTTATTGTTATGGTTTTAAATGTTAACATTTTAATGTATTGTTTTTATCTTGTACGTCGCCCAGAGTGGCTGGACATCCAGCCAGATGGGCGACTAATAAATTTATTATTATTATTATTATTATTATTATTATTATTATTATTATTATTATTATTATTATATAGGGGGCAGATTGCCAACAGCGGTAGTGAATGAGAAAATAAAAATAAAAATACTATTTAATAATAATATAATATTATTCTTTGTGGTTAACACTTGGATATAATAATAATAGTAATCTCAGAATGTTGGTTAATATGCCCACAAGGTTTGGCTGGCAAGTGTAACCATACAAACTGGATGCTTCTTATTGGTTGTGGGTAGCAACTGAAAAATACTAATACTAATAATAATACTGAATTCACAAAGCTGTAGTTAAATATGCCCACAAGGTTTGATAATAATTCTTAGCATTGAGGATCAATTAAAACAATAACACAGACAACCGTTGTTGTTTTTTTAAATGTAAATAAAAATGGGTCTGGGATTGATTGGGAAAGAATGGAAAACATACATAAGATGAACAAATGCCACCCAATCCCCACCAAACATTTCTAAGAGACAGAACTGACAAGAGATTTCCACATTTTAAGATTTCACCCCAGTGTTCTCCTTTATGGTTATGTAATTGTTCAATTTCAAAGGCACCCTGTCTGTGTTCATTAGAGACTGTTTTGAGCTACAGACCTATACAAATCTCTACAAATTGATTTAAAACTAGCTGATCCGCTCTGTAGAGATTTGTAGCTACTTCAACCCAATCTGGACAGGATACATATAGGCTCAAATGGGCCCTATTTGGTTTGTGGTTTGTGATTTATACAAATACAGTGCACAGCCCTATTGTATATTTTGTTTTATTACACCAATAAGCAATGATATTCTACCAAGATTTCAGTGAGTCTTTCCATTTGTCTAAAGTTCCTTTCCATTTTTTTGTATTATGTAACATTTTATGTACTAGGATCAGGGCCGTTAACAAGACTAACTGGGCCCTCGGGCCCAGCCTGCCCCAGACCTGTGGCATCATACTCCCCAACACCCCTTTCCAGGCAGTATAGAACTTACATAGGCTTGCCCATCCCATCTACCTCCCATATCAGTGCACTGTGTGCACATGTCTGCCATCACCCAAGATAGTGGCAGAAGTCCTGGGTGATGGTAGGCATGCACATACAGTGTGCTGACACAGTGATGCAGGAGGTAGGTGGGGCAGGCAGTCTTATTTAAGCCTGCACCACCTGTTCGGGGGGGTGTTGCTTGAGAGTTCTGGCTCTGTGTTCTGCGGCAGCATCAGGTCACTGGGTCCTGCAACCCGATGTTGCAGCAGATTGCAGAGTGGGAGCTCCACCCTCTCAGCCTTCAGGGCCCTTCAGGGCTGCAGGGGCCCTCAGCCAGTGCCTAGTCTGGCCATTCACTGGCACTGTGGCTGATTAGGATCCTGTGCCAAATTGCTTGTTCCTTCTCTTTTATAAATGGGATTTGTTGTCTTCCCCCCAACTTTAGTTTTGACCATGCCCACCACTGGTATGCACCCTCCCTAGCAGGTTGGCCTTTGAGCCTAAAAAGATTCCTCATGCTTGTGTTAAACCATAGCTGAAGAGAGATGTGTAGTATATTTTGTTTGCAATCAGGTTTCCATAAAACTGTCATTTGGCATTTAGAAATGAATTAGCAGAAATGGTTTAACACAGATCAATGATTTTATGTTGCTCATCAAGATCTCAACAAATTGGTGTATTGCTTTTGTACAGCCAGAAATGTATGCTCATTTAACTGGCATGTGTGCAGGAAAAATTCCTGATAGATTGTGTTCTGTCTTAATTAGATTGGATTTTCCACTTCAAGTACCCAACAACTGGGGACCAGCACTTCTTAATCACCCTTGCTCATTCATTCACACCCCCCACCCCCCCACCCCCCCACACACACCCCCACACACCCTTCTTCCTCCGTCCTGTCTGTGCATGCATGAACACACATGCGCGCGAGCACACACACACACATATGGCTTACTTGGTAGACTATCAACAAATACTTTAGTAATCTGTGGAGACCATCTGTAATTGTCTGAACTGGGAGTTAAGACCGCATATGTTTATTTGTTGAAGTCATCATCATCATCATCTGTTTGTACACTGCTTTCCCACAAGAACGTGCCCAAAGTGCTTTACAACATTACATGAGTTATTTTGATGTCAGCAGTAGCAAAGTGGCGAATTCAGAAGTGCAGGGTCCCTTCATGATAGTCACAGTCTTGCCTCCTTTTTTGCTGTGGGGCTGAGAATGTGATCCTTGTTAATACCTTCTCTCACAACAGACATCCCTAGGAGCCAATCTGCATGATATTATTATTATTATTATTATTATTATTATTATTATTATTATTATTATTATTATTATTATCCCTTACTTCTTTGAAGGAGCATGGATGGTCCTTCTCTCCCACCCCCATTTTATCCTCCCAACAAGCCTGGAATAGTGATTGGCCCAAGATCCTAACCAAATGGAGATTTGAACCCAGGTCATTCCAGTCTTCTAACAAACTCTAATTATATCTGGATTTGTCTCAGAAGTCACAAATATTTAGTCTCCATTAGAACTACTGGACCTAAGAGGGGTGGAAAGGAGAGGCACAATTGTGGGCCATCAGTATACAGTGACATTTGATGGGACGTGTGCCTCAATATGCTCCTACCCAGCAGCAAAGAATAGATGAATCTGTCCATTTGGGTGTTTTTTCCAGTTTCTCATTTTTCCAGCCTTAAGATAAGTTTGCCCAATTCCACATCAATTAGCTATTATTGATAAATAACAACTACAGTCAGCACAAAAACCTGTACTCTTCTTTCTGGGTGTTTCTACTAATATACACATTTTATATTTAATGTTGTCTAATATATGCATATTTGCAAGCAATTTCCCCTAACATGATTTTTGTGTTTCATTTTCTCCAGTGTATGCATTTTTATGTACACTTTCTCCTAATACATGTCTTATTGTATGCATTTTTTGGGATTGGAGAACTGCAGCTAAATTCGGACAAGTGTGAAAGGATAGTTACAGTTTGGTTTGTGTATTCATTTGGGAAATGCAGATTTGGTAGATTCACATTAAAATGGGAACCAAATTAATTTCTCTCCCAGCCCTAGCAGAAAGGGAATGACGTTGGCACCTTGTAGCACTCTACATGGAAGACCTTAATGAGCTAACAAATCATTACCCTTCATCGTCTTTGGGATTTTCTTGCTAAGAATGAGTAGAATCCCGTCAGGGTGGTCCCATAATGCTTCTTAAATCCTGCAACTTCACAGGGATAGGGACCCTGTGGCCTTCCAGATGTTGTTGGACTAATTCCCATCAGCCCCACCCAGCATGGCCAATGGTCAGGGGTGATGGGAGTTAGAGTCCAGCAACACTTGGAGGACCAAAGGTTCCCCACACCTGCTTTAGGACAAGGGCCATAGTTCAATGGTAGAGCATCTGCTTTCCATGCAGAAGGTCCAGGCTCAATCCCAAACATCTCCAGGTAGGGCTGGAAATATCACCTGCCTAAAATCCTGAAGAGCCACTGCTAGTCACTATAAACAATATTGAGCCAGATAAACCAAGGGACTGACTCAGTATCAGACATGTTATGTTTAATTGTGTCACCCAAACAGGGATTATAGAGGAAATGGATGGGAAACTTCTGACACTCCAGATGTGGTTGGACTACAACTCCCATCATGCCTGATCACTGGCCATGCCGGCAGGGGCTAAGGGGAGTTATAATTCAACTACATCTGAAGGGCATCAGGTTCCCCATCGCTGACATAGGACGAGAGATTCTGGTCCTTCCAGAGACCATGGGGTGATCTTTAAACCCTATATTCTAGAAGGCAAAACCACTGTGAAGACTGTAATGGAGGCCTTGCTGACAAGCAGTAGGATGTGGAGACAAGTTGATTTTTGCCCTGATGAATACTCACAGCCAAGCTGGAAATGTTTGTGATGTATCAATGTTGTTTCACATTGCCAGATTGTGCCCGAATGTAATGTGCAATCAATTTAACTTCAAATACAAATAATCTCTCTTGCCTCCCAATTTCTTTGGTGCGTCAGAGAAGATGAATGAATGAAAGACCAAGGAGCAGCATGAAAAGCAGCAATTGTGAGCGGGGGGGGAGGCAGAGAGAGAGAAGCTTGATTCATAGTGCCAGGCATGGACAAACCCCAAGTTCCTTGACTGAATACAGAAGCCAAAGGAGGAAGCAAAGGGGAGAAGGCCCTGACCTTTGCCAAATGTGCAAAACTTCAAAGGGAAGAGAACTGCCTGAACCAAGAACAGTGATTGTGTTTGATTTGAAAAACATGAAACCAGAATAAAAAATGCAATGGGAGACGTGAGGCATAGTGGTTGCGGGGGGCATGAGTTTTCACTATCATGAATGGGGAAAGACCCTCTGCCATTGACCAATTTCTTACTGACAGAATTATCCCTGCAACTGAGATACTTTAGAGTCTACTTTGGCTTGGGGTCAAGGGTCACCACCCTTTTGGGCCCATAAACACATTTGCAAACCAGAGACACTGTTGTAGGCACATCTCTCCCCCCCACTCAGCCATATACACAATGCAGCCCAGTCTATTGGTTCCAATAAAATGCTTTTTCCAAGGCTAATTTTAGCAGTGTAAGGATGTGGAAATTAGGGTTGCCAGGTCTCCCGTTTTTGCCTGGAGACTCTGGATTTTTGGGGTTCCCCTGGGTCTCTGGGTGAGTCAACTCAATCTCTGGACTCCCAGCTTTCATTTTATAAACAAATTAAGTTTCTAACTGGTCTGGTTCAAGAGACATACACCAAAATGCCAGCCACCCCTCCTGCAACTTCTGTTAAATCAGCTCGTAGCTGGTTGCTCTAATCCAGCCCTGTGCTTTACAAAAACTGCTTTTCCCAAAAGTGACTTGTGCTGTGGTAGGTTGTTCAAACTGCTGGATAAACTAGTAAATACATCATTTATTGGTTGCAGGTCTCTGGTTTTCACCTGGAGTCTCTGGATTTTGGGGTCCCCTCCAGATCTCCAGGTGAGTCAACTAAATCTCTGGACTCCCTGCTGTCATTTTAAAAAAAATCAAGTTTCTAAGTGATCAAGTTCAAGAGATATACACCAAAATGTCAGCTTCCTCACAGCTTCTGTTACATGGGGTCGTAGCTGGCTGCTCTAACCCTGCCCTTTCAGATTTGTAGCCAATAAGTGAAGTCAGGGTTGTGATTGACAAGGGATTTGTTGACCTCCAGGCAATAGCTAGAACCCATTGCAAGTCCAGAAAACTGTTGTTTTTTCTTGCTTGTTTGAAAATCTCATAAACTAAGCTTATAGCTTTCAGCTGTAGCAAAAGTATCTTTCTCTCTTGTACACAGGAGATCTAAATGCCATTACAATGTATTACCCTTTTCTAATTATGAGAAGTCAAACAAGTTTAAATTTTCCTGACTGTCAAAGAGGGAAGTGTTTTGAAAAACTTCCCAATGTGAAATTTTTATCCTACACCCACTTTTCTGGGAGTAAAGCTGCAAACCTACTCTCACATATCAGGAGTAAATTCCATTGAATTCAATATGACTTACTTTTGAGTAGATATGGTTAGGATTGTGCTGTATATTAATAGGATTTTTGAGTAAACATAGCAAAGGATAGTGTTTATGATGTAAATCTTTCTCTCCCCCTCCAACCCTACTTTTTAAGGCAATTAGGCAGGGCTTACTTAGGTGTCACTGCTTTTATTATGTAGGAAATGAATATTCAGGGCCTGCCTTGGGCCCCAGCGCTCCCCTTCCGTGGTTGGCAGCAGGATTGCTACTGTAGATCGCACGGCAAGAGCTTCAGAGCCCCGACCATTCCTTTGCTTCAACCTACCTTTCTCGGCTGTTGTGCTGTTGCACATGCAGCACTGCCCTTAACCAAGGCAGTGATGGTGTCAGCTTCAGGGCTGGGGGCTGGGCAATAAATCAGTCAAGGCCAGGCAGATAACAGAGGCTGGCTGGCAGAAGAAAGGCTTGACAAACTAACCAGTAGCAGTGTCCAAGAGTGTTGTCCAGGTAGGGAAGCAGAGTTCAGAAAGCCAGGGGTCCAGTCCAAAGATCTAGAGGTTAGCAACCACATTACACACAAGGAGTCACAACCAACATTGTAGTCAGCAGTCTGCTGCAGCCATGAACTGCCTTTTATAACAGACTCCCTAAGCCAGGTGCCCATGATTAGTCTCCCAGCTGCTCAGAGCTGCCTGTTCTTAAAAGACCCGACCTCTTCCTTCATTGCTGTGCTACTTGCTGGCGTCTCCTTTCTGCAGGGGGGAGGGGAGCCTCCTGTTCATACCCAGAATCCAATTGAGGGGCTTCAGCCAGGTCCTGGACATTCTCCAGCTGGGGAAGAGCCAGAGTTGTGTCCTCAGGGGTTCTACTAGTTCCTTCTCCTGGGTCTGCCAACTCTGCCTCTTCCTCTTCCTCTGAGTCCTCTGAAGGGGCCATGACAGATGGCAGGGATGCATGCGCATAGCACTCATGCATGCCATCAGCCAAGATGGCAGCAGAGGCTTCAGCCACTTAGGGAAACCTTGGCTGCCATCTTGGTTAAGGGCAGCGCTGTGCGTGCAACAGCACAACAGCCAAGAAAGGTAGGCTGAAGCAAGGGAATGGCGGGGGCTCAGAAGCTCTCGCCGTGTGATCCGCAGCAGTGATCCTGCAGTGAATCACGGAAGGGGAGCAGAGGGGCCCCTGTAGCCCCAGGGGCCCACCTGGCCACCCTTTGGAGCTGGCCCTGCGAATATTGATTTTTTTTAATGTTCTGCAATGGCCAACTGGTTGACAACAAACTATTATATTTATTTATTATTTATTTATTTATTAGATTTATATCCCACTCTTCCTCCCAGTAGGAGCCCAGTGTATGTATTTTACATCTCCAGTGTGTGTATATATGGAGTCTTTCCAATATCCCTGTGAGGTAGGGCTGTCAATTGGAAACTTAAGCAGCTCACAAGACATAAATCCCTTTAAAATACAATAACCATAAAACAAGTATAAGCAGTTGCAAAACAGCTTAAAGTGGCATGATTCTGAATTTTGGATTGAGTGAGTGAAGTTCCTTATTACTTGAGGTTGCAGTTCTGTGCATGCTACCCTGTTTGAGTAAACCCCATTGAATACACAGGGACTTTCTTCTGAGTAAACATGCTTAGGACTGCACTATAAATATCTTTACAGGTTGTGTAAATGTTTTCCCCTCATAGTTATAGTTCCCACCACTCTTAACAAACTATAGTTTCCATGATTGTGTGGTGGGATTAATGTGCTTCAAATGTGTGTTGAATGTGCTTTAAATGAGTGGTGTGAATTTGCCCTAGGTATGCTGTGCATTCATTAGTGAATAGAAAATAACTATTTTAAAAGATACTTTTTTAAATAGGAGATGGACTGTAGCTCAGTGGTAGGGCATATGCTTTGCATGCAAAGGTCCACATTTCAATCTGTGGAAAAGACTATTGCCTGGAATCCTGGAGAGCCAATGCTAGTCCATATCACTAGTACTGAGCTAGATAGTACCAAACAGTCTGAATCAGTATAAGGCAGATCCGTTTGTTCCTAAAAGTGAAAAGAGACCCAAGGGCCACATTGACTTCGAAATTTATTTTTGCATTTTATTTATTTATTTTATTTTATTTACAACATGTATATTGGACATATGGGGCAGGGTTCTGTTTGCTGTGCCCCACTCTCCGTTGAATGTACTGGACGCTGGATGCTGAGATCAAGACGGGGTGTCGTTCTTTGCTCTTACAAATGGACTATCACCCACACCGGTCCTTGTGCTAGGGTGGGAAGACTCTCACCAGGAGTTTCCATCTAAAGGCGCACTTTTTGGACTATACAGATGAGAAGCCTTATTGTAACTAAGTTAGTCTCTACATTATAGTTAAGCTCTTTTGCTTAGTTTTTTGATGTCCTTGATGTTTTATATGTTTTTGCTTTGTACGTCGCTCAGAGTAGCTGGGTAACCAGCCAGATGAGCGAGTAATAAATCGAATAAATAAATAAATACTGCTTTATTGTAGAACAGAACAAATACTATGTGGCACCCGTAACATGAAAGCACACCTTGAACTTGGCCTGGTAGCAAATTAGCAACCAGTGCAGATTTCAGAGCAGAGGTATTATGTGCTGATAGGGTCTCACTCTTGTCGGCTTTGATGTGCTGATAGGGTCTCACTGATGCCAGCAATCATGCCACAGCATTCTGCACTAACTGCAGCCCTTGGGTGAGGTTGTGCTGCATGGGCATTTATGTGATCTTGGCTGACTGGCTGCCAGGATTTTGTTAGTTTTGGTTTTTGGTTAGGAATCCTGACTGGTTGTGGTATGCTGAGTTTTCTCCCTTACCCATGGGAATCTTCTTGTGGTTGGTGTGCTATTGCATATAGGAAGCTAAAATGATGAAACTGAGGTTATCATATTTTGGACACATAATGAGAGGACATGATTCACTAGAAAAGACAATAATGCTGGGAAAACAGAAGGGAGTAGAAAAAGAGGAAGGCCAAACAAGAGATGGATTGATTCCATAAAGGAAGCCACAGACCTGAACTTACAAGATCTGAACAGGGTGGTTTATAACACATGCTATTGGAGGTCGCTGATTCATAGGATCACCATAAGTTGTAATCTGCTTGAAGGCACATAACAACATTTGCATTTCATTTACCTTTAACCACACTCCCTTACATCCATAGAAGCAATAACAGTGGTTCCATGTGCTCAGTTCAACCCTCTTAAACCCACTGATGATGCACCTTGATGGTTGCATGACGGTTTGTTTCTTGCCCAATAGTGGCAAAAGAGAATTCACATACTGGAAAGTGTGGCTTCAATTGTTGTTGTTCCCAAGCTGCCTGTGAAGGTAGATCAAACCATGTGTGTTTTCTCTCTGTCAATTATTACTCACTGGAAACTGGTAGGCTGTCCAACTGAGTTTATAGCAGCTCACAGGATAGACAGAAAAGGGTAGAGAATCTTCTTACTCTTACACATTACTCAAACCTTTTTCTGAAGTGAAGGGTCAAATCTGTAAAGCAGTTTGGAGCAGCTATGTTAAAAGGTACAGGCAGGGCATTTGAGGCAGGGGCTGCCAACCCTGCTTGGATATCTTTGCAAAAGATCTCTAGTTAAACTTTACCAATAGTACAATACAAACCATATCTACTCAGAAGTAAGTCCTGTTGAGTTCTATGGGGCTTAAGCCCTTAATAAGTGTGTTTAGAATTGCAGCTTTCAGGGGCATCCATCTTTACTCCTGAGAGCTCCCATCTAACATCTCCACAACATAGGCTCTCTTCTTCCTACAATGGCCTTCTGGTGAGTGGGCTGGCCTGAGGGCACTTAAACCGTTCTTGCCAGAAGCAAGTAGGGTAGATTAAATTTTCCCTACCCAGGCTCCCTAAGCAGGTGAGAAGGAATGATTCAGTCACTTCAGCTGGACCTGGGAACACCATCCTTTGGCTATGATTTCTATCTTAATTTCCAATCAGATAAATGTTTTTGTTTGCTTGTATGCTCCAAACAACTGTGGTTGATCCTTAACATATCATGCTTAATGCCACCACTAGAGCCCACCCTGTAACATCACTAGGGCCCGCCCCTGAATTCTGAGGGTTTGTGATGCTTCTGACCTAGCAACCCTAATGGAAATGGGTCTTATGAGTGCCTGAGAAGGGCTCTGTGGGTGCATGTGCACCCTTGGGCATAACATTGTCAAGCCATGCACTAACTGAATGTAAGACAGTAAAGTGCATGGCTGGCGCCAGATATGAGGGTGCCCTCAAACACCAACCTCCACATGCAACTGGCATGTTTTATTTATTAATTTATTTAAAATATTTCAATCCCACCCTTCTGCCCTACAACAGGGCACTCAGGATGGTCCATGTGACGCCCTTCCCTGGCTCTCCCTGTCAGGTTCCTACCTGCTCGTGGCTACTGCCTTTCACTAGGCACCGCCAGGGACTCCACCAGTACGGACTGTCCTTTTTTATGGTTTCTCTCCCCGCTCTAGCACAGATCTCAATAGATCCCCCTGCTAGGCAGCACCACCAGTCACGTTCTACAACCAATGTTCCCAGAGACCTTGCCTGAGTCTCCCTATCTGGTTATATTTGTGACTGCGTGCCTATGCTGTTCCCAACCCCCTTGTATCACTGCAGATAACTCATAACTCAGGGTTGCTCTAGATACTTATGAATGTTATAATCTCCTCTTCACCGCTGCCACCATTTGTTACTGTTTCCCTTCAGCCTTGGTCATTACCTTACCCTCCCTTCTGGTCTGTGAAACCCCAGCCAAGGATCAGGCCTTCGGTAAACTAAAATAGTATTTATTAAATAACATTAATAACAAGATAACTTTGATAATGATCTACAAGCTTATGGTTTCATCTATTACTGTGATATTTGACTTATTACTAATCCGAACTCCACCTCACTCTTTCTCCACACTCTCCTGACATACACCAACTCACACCCACCTCCCAACTCCACCAAAACAACCCACTCACGTCCACCCAGATTCAACTGTCATCCTTCCATTTATACTCTCAGCCATCCAAACACTCAGCCAATCATCCAGCATTCTACTGCTCATTTACTCCCCCCTCCTCTTTCATTCCACTTACCACATATCTTCTATACAAACAGCACTTACCATATATACATTAATACAGGAACATCACATTTCCCCCCCTTAAAAATAACAGCAGAGTATTATTCCTGCTCTAGGATTCATACGCTGCGTTAACAATAAAAACAAGTCTTTATGGGGAAAATGTCTTTTTTTTTCTACGTCTGCGTCACGTCACTGCAGTCCCAGCCACCTGCCTTGACAGTCCATCGGCCAATACATTGTCCTTGCCTTTTATGAACTGGAAGTCCACTTGATACTCTTGTAGGGCCCAGGACCACCTCTGCAGCATAGTGTTATGGTTTTTCATAGTCTGTAACCATAACAAGGCCCGATGATCCGTCGTCACCGTAAATCTTCATCCCCACACGTATGCGCACAACTTGCTCAGTCCCCACAAGACCGCTAGGCACTCCTTTTGGACCGATGAATAGTTTTTCTCCCTCGACGTCAGCTTGTGACTCAGATACGCCACTGGATGTCTGGTGCCTTCTCTCTCCTGCAGCAAGACGACTCCCAGCGCGAGGTCCGACGCATCCGTAGCCACGATGAATGGTTGCTCATAGTCTGGTGCTATTAATATAGGTCCTTGGCACAAGGCTTGCTTCAGCAGATCAAAAGCCTTCTGACATTCATCCGTGCATACCACACGCTCAGAACACTTTTTCTTTGTCAACTCATGCAAGGGGGTTGCTATTTCCCCAAAATCTTTCACAAACTTTCTATAAAAACCAGCCACATCTAGAAATGCTCTAACTTGTTTTTTAGTTAAGGGGATAGGCCACGTTTGTATTGCCTCCACCTTGCTCCATAAGGGGGTGATTTTCCCACTCCCCACCTTATGTCTTAAATAGATTACTTCACTCACAACTTTCCCATTCACATGGTACGGCACAGATCTGATTGGGGCATGATCTCCAGTATCAATGGAATGTTTGGCTATACTGGTTCGGCCAGGTTTATTGCTAAAGAGATTCCCATAGTTTTTTAAAACTCTCAGAATCTCTTCTTTTACTTCCTCCTTCACCTCCTCTGACCATTCCAATTGATCTACCACTCCTTTGTCTTTGCTTTCCTGTACCAAATCTGGAAGTTCAGGCCCACTTCCCTCAGGGAATAAGGTAACTTGCAACACCTTTGCACCCCTGGTATGGTAAGGCTTTAACATATTTACATGAACCACTTTGTTTTTGTTTAATTGGTCTGTGGTAATTACATACGTCACTGTGTCAAGCTTTTCTCTTATGGTATATGGTCCCTCCCAGTTAGCCTGTAATTTATCATGTTTCCTAGGTATGAATGCCATAACCATATCTCCAACATCATATACACGTTCCCTGGCTGTTCTGTCATACCAGCAACTTTGCTTCTGCTGTGCTTGACTCAAATTCTTTTGCACAGCTTCCATCATCGATGTTAATTTGCTGCGGAAATCTAATACAAAATCAACTACAGATGTTTTGTACTCTCCCAGGGTTCCTTCCCATGAATTTTTTAACAGTTCCAAAGGTCCCCTCACTTTTCTAGTGAACATCAGTTCAAAGGGTGAGAAGCCTGTTGACTCCTGAGGGACTTCTCTGTACGCGAATAAGGAGCACCCCAAACATTCATCCCAGTCTTGTGGGTGATCTTGAACATAACTTCTTATCATGCCCTTCAGAACCCCATTGAATCTGGTTCTGTATTTGCTAGGTACTATCAATTGCTTCACTGGTTCACATTCACTCTCTCAGCAGGCATCCACAGTCTATATAAAATCCCATTCTCACACACAATTTGATTCCTCAGTTTGTCAGTAAAGGGAATCTTTTGTGTCAGGGCTTGGTCCTTTATTTGCTTCAAACTTGTATCCCTATTCAGTTCTTCCCTGAACTGCTCTGCTTCTTGACTAGAGAGCATTTGATACAAGTTGTTTCTTTCAGCAGGCCTTCTAGGGGTTGCTATGGTGACCGTAGGCTCGAAAACAGGTTCCACCCTGTTTCCTTCAGCCCCTTTTAACATGGCTTCTGTTTCTCTGCCAAGTTGTTGTCTGGTTACCACATATATTTTTCCTTGTGCCCCCATTACATCTCTTCCCAGTATCACTGGTTCTTGTTGTTGGGCATTAATACCTACTTTATATTTTCCCTCTCGGCCTCTCCACGCCATTTTCACTTGGGCCATGGGTAAGCTTTCTGGTTGACCCCTCACTCCTTGGATAGTCACCGTTTCCTGAGGTAATATTTCCTCAGATTTTATTAAATCTGGCCTCAGTAACATCTGAGTGGCACCAGTATCAAGCAATGCCGAATAATTTGCCCCTTGAACACACACTTCTTCTCTTAGACTCGAATCCGTCTTTTACTTCTGTCCAGTTTATCTGGCAGAACTGAACCTTTTTTGTTGTTAGATCTTTTGGTTCTGTTTTTACTGCCCTTGCCTGAGCAGGATTACTAATGGGGTTGGCAACCTCACATTGAAAACGTAGGTGCCCCGGTCTACCACATTTATAGCATAATTTCTCCTCCATTTTAGGGTACACAGATCCACTCTGGGGTGTCCTGTGCCCATCAGATTTTACTGGAGGACTCACTCGCTGTGGTACCACATCCTTTCTGCCGCCATTATATGGTCTGGGTTTAAACTCTCTTGATGTTTTCCCCACCCAGCCCGTTCTATTGGAGGCAAAGTGATCCGCCATCTCTGTGGCCTCCTGCACCGATGTAGGGGAACGGTCTTTGACCAGGAGCCTTATTTCTGGTGGTAACTGATGGAATAATTGATCCAGTATCATGAGGCTTTTCACCTCTTCCACTGACTGAGCTTTGGCACTATTCATCCACTTTCCAAATATATCCATCACCTTTGCTCCCAGTTCAACAAAAGACCTCCCTGCTTGGATCTGACAGTTTTGGAATAACTTTCTAAAATAGTCAGGTCCCAGTCTGAATCTTTTGTATACTGCCTCTTTAAACTCGGTATATGTGACGGGCTTGTCTGAGGGGAAATATTGGTATACCTCTGCCAATTCCCCTTTGATCAGGTTTGATAAATATTGCATATATTTATCCCCCGGTAGCCCCCACAATTGAGCCGCTTTTTCAAAAGTGCTGAGGTAAATTTGTGGATCTTGTCCAGGCTCAAACACTGCAAAATCTTTGGGTGTCACCTTTATTTTAGTTTCATTTCTGTCCTTTCTTGTTTCATCAGAATGAAACGTCTCTCTTTCAAACTTTAACTTTTCCACCTGTAATTCAGCATCCAATGCTCGTTGCTTCTCCCTCTCCTCAAACCCCATTCTCATTCTCTCAATTTCCAACTCCCTCTGTTTTTCCTTCTCTTCCGTTTCAAAGACCCTCTGCTTGACTTTTTCCTCAGCTTCAAAGACCCGCTGCTTTTCTTTCTCATCAGCCTCCCTCCTCAATCTCTCAGTTTCCAACTCTCGCTGTTTTTCTTTCTCATCAGCCTCCCGCCTCAATCTCTCAGTTTCCAACTTTCACTGTTTTTCTTTCTCATCAGCCTCACTCTCTCAGTTTCCAACTTTAACTTCTCTCTCAAATACTCTATATAAGCAGGATTGCTTGAGTATCCTTCTGGGGTCTCTTCCCTGACAGGTTGTTTTTGCTGGACAGTTGTAAAAGCTATTAGTGCTACTCTCAATTCATCTACCCCTTTACCCTCGTGAGGTAAATTGAATGTTATGCACTTCTCCACCAGCTCCTCTCTTTTCATTTTTATATATTCAGCCATGGTGTTGCAGTTCACTCACTCTTTGCCACACACTCTTTGCCAGTCACTCTCACAAGTAATCTTTATTTGTTATTTCTGTTTGCCACACCACTGTTAGGGGCTCTCTTTTGTTTGTATCTGTACTCTCTTTTGTTCGTATCCCACCGCTACCACCACCTGTGACACCCTTCCCTGGCTCTCCCTGTCAGGTTCCTACCTGCTCGTGGCTACTGCCTTTCACTAGGCACCACCAGGGACTCCACCAGTACAGACTGTCCTTTTTATGGTTTCTCTCCCCGCTCTAGCACAGATCTCAATAGATCCCCTGCTAGGCAGCACCACTAGTCACGTTCTACAACCAATGTTCCTAGAGACCTTGCCTGAATCTCCCTATCCAGTTATATTTGTGACTGCGTGCCTATGCTGTTCCCAACCCCCTTGTATCACTGCAGATAACTCATAACTCAGGGTTGCTCTAGATACTTATGAATGTTATAATCTCCTCTTCACCGCTGCCACCATTTGTTACTGTTTCCCTTCAGCCTTGGTCATTACCTTACCCTCCCTTCTGGTCTGTGAAACCCCAGCCAAGGATCAGGCCTTCGGTAAACCAAAATAGTATTTATTAAATAACATTAATAACAAGATAACTTTGATAATGATCTACAAGCTTATGGTTTCATCTATTACTGTGATATTTGACTTATTACTAATCCGAACTCCACCTCACTCTTTCTCCACACTCTCCTGACATACACCAACTCACACCCACCTCCCAACTCCACCAAAACAACCCACTCACATCCACCCAGATTCAACTGTCATCCTTCCATTTATACTCTCAGCCATCCAAACACTCAGCCAATCATCCAGCATTCTACTGCTCATTTACTCCCCCCTCCTCTTTCATTCCACTTACCACATATCTTCTATACAAACAGCACTTACCATATATACATTAATACAGGAACATCACAGTCCACAATAAAATCATACACAGTAACAACCACAAAAACATTAAAATAGATAAATATTCATAAAATACAGTTAAGAAATCTAGGGGAGTGATATTAAAAAGGGACTAAAGAGGTAAAACTAGAAAACTAAAAGGGGGAATAAAATCAGTTTCAGGCTTTAACTGACTTAGGATGGAAAGGGGGGATGAGAAGTCAAATTATCACTGCTCAGTATTATTTTCTTCTCATTCATTCATAACATTTGTTTACTGTCCAATAACTTAATATTTTCTGGAAGGTGAACAATACAATTTACAAGCCATATTTTTTAAAAAAAGTAAAAAATAATCACAATAAAACTGGAAAATGCAAAAACACTGACAGCAAACAATTAGAAATAGCACTAAAAGGCAAATTTAAAATACCTGGGAAAATAAAAAGATCTTCACCTGGCACCAAAAAGACCTTAATGTGGGTGCCAGATGAGCCTCTGGGCAGGGCCAACATCCATTAGGCACAGTAGGCACAGCGCCTAGGGCCCACTATACTTTTAGGGGCCCACAAAATGTTTTAATTTCTTTTAAAATCAGAAGAAAAATGAACTTTTAGGGTTGAAGAAAATGTTTAATTCACCAGAAAAAAAATGAAATTTTTAGGGCCCATGAAAATCTATTAAATTTTGCCTAAAACAGAAAAAAAAATAAAATGTTGAAGTATTTAAAGTTATATCAAAAATAATTTTTAATATTGATATTATTATGGTAGGAGGGGCCCATGAAGGCAAAAGTGCCTAGGGCCCACAAAAGTCATAACGCAGCCCTGCCTGGGAAGGGCATTCCATAACCAAGGCACTAATACTGAAAATGCCCACTCTCCGGTAGCTATCTGTTGTACCACTGGGTGGAGGCACCCAGAGAAGGGATGGTGAAGATGATCTAAGTGTCATCTGCTGACCAGAAGTGGTCAGTGGTGTGTGGTGGAGTGGCATTGCTCACCAGGATTCGGAGGTAACTATATGTAACTGAGAGGGTGAGGTGGGTGTGAGTGCAGTGGCAGGAGGGTGGATTGGCTCTGCCGCTGTGCCAGCACTGTACTGAACATGCTGCCACCTTGCCCCTCCTCCTTTTGGTTTCCAGCAGTGACCTCTGCACTGGGAAGCCAGGTGAAAAACACCACATCACCCTGCTCCAGGCAGTTGACTGCTACTGCTGCTAACATCTAGTGTAACAGAATGTGAGCTATGATGTTACCATGAACATAAGAACAAAAGGGCGTAAGAAGAGACTGCTGAATCAGGCCAGTGGCCCATCTAGTCCAGCATCCTATTCTCACAGTGGCCATCCTGATGCCTATGGGAAACTCTAAAGCAGGACCTAATCAAGGGAGCACTCTCCCCTCCTGGGGTTACCCACAATTGGTATTCAGAGGGGCATGCTGTGTTTTCCAGTTATCAGCCCAGTAGCTGAGATGGGCAGAGGGAAAAGCACAATGCAAAGACATCAGATAATTATAATTTTTCTTTGTTTACCCTGATTTTCTACTAAAAGTATTCAAGACAGATTATAATGCGATCAATTTTATTGATTGATTGACCTATCTAGAGCGCTGTTATCCTGCTCTTCAACAACAATAAACCACATTACATGTTGTATTGTACCAGATGTTACTCGGAAAGGGGGAGCAAGAGTACAGTAGAGCAGAGGGAACATTATGTCTTGCGTAGTTTAATAAGGTTGGCTTCCTAAAGGGGAAGGGTCATCGCTCAGTGGTAGAGCAGCTGCTTTGCAGGCAGAAGATGCCTGGTTCAATCCTCAGCATCTCCAGGTAGGGCTGGAAAAAACTCCTCTCTTAAATCCTGGAGAGTTGCTGACAACCACCATT
Organism: Rhineura floridana; assembly: GCF_030035675.1. NCBI lineage: Eukaryota > Metazoa > Chordata > Lepidosauria > Squamata > Rhineuridae > Rhineura > Rhineura floridana. The sequence goes on from NC_084483.1 coordinate 177,643,347, forward strand.
GACGGAGCTGAGCTAGATGGACCAGTGGTCTAACCTGATATAAGGCAGCTTCCTATATTCCTTTAAAACAATCTGGAAACTTCCAGATGCTGCTGCCAGGTTGTTATCTAGCACTGGAAGATTGCAGCTCCAATCTTTTTCCATCTGTGCTGGCAGACCAATTGTTACTACCCAGGCTTGATTTAAAGCGCTGGTGTTGACCAGTAAGACCTTAAAACAGTACCACTAGAAATCATTTGTTCGCCTATGAATCTGCCCTGCCTCTACCAGCACTCTCAGAAACCATGCACACTGTCCTATCCACAGGCGAGATCAGGCAAAGTAAAGTAAAAAGTAAAATTTAATTTTTGTGTCGCCTATCTGGCCAAAGCCACTCTAGGCGACATACATATTAAAATTAATAAAATACAATATAAATACAGAATAAAATACAATGCAGTCAACCATAACCATTTTAAATTGCAGCAGTATAAAACAATGTAGGGCAATCAATAAACAATTTAAAACAATCATAGAAAAATTAGCCCACCCCGGAGATCCCGAAGGCCTGTCCAAAGAGCCAAGTTTTTAAGGCTCGGCGAAATGTATCCAGGGAAGGGGCATGGCGGAGATCGAACGGGAGGGAGTTCCAGAGAGTGGGGGCCGCCACTGAGAATGCCCTCTCTCTAGTCCCCACCAACCTAGCTGTTTTCGTTGGTGGGACTGAGAGAAGGCCCTGTGTGGCTGATCTAGTCGGGCGGCTTAATTGGTGGTACTGGAGGTGCTCCTTCAGGTAAACTGGGCCGAGACCGTATAGGGATTTAAAGGTTAACACCAACACCTTGAATTGGGCCCGGAAAACAACTGGAAGCCAATGTAGATGAAATAACATTGGCGTGATATGATCACTGCAGCGGTTGTTTGTAAGCAAACGAGCCGCCGCATTCTGCACCAGTTGTAGTTTCCGGACTATTTTCAAGGGTAGCCCCACGTAGAGCACATTGCAGTAGTCTAATCGAGAGGTGACCAGGGCATGTACTACCAGTGGGAGCTGATGAATCGGGAGGTAGGGTTGTAGCCTCCGTATGAGGTGTAGTTGATACCAAGCTGCCCGGCTCACTGCCGAAATCTGAGCCTCCATGGACAGCTTGGAATCAAGAACAACCCCAAGGCTGCGGACCTGATCTTTCAGGGAAAGTCTCACCCCATTAAGCTTCAGGTCAACAACACCCAACCTTCCCCTGTCACCCACAAGCAGCACCTCGGTTTTATCAGGATTGAGCTTCAGCCAAGGCCTTCTTATTGCTGGTGCTGAGTGTCGATTTCCCTCCTGGAGGAGATCTGTTGAGCTTCCAGTAATTCAAGACTTTTTTTAAAATCCCAATTGGTTATTAATAGCTGATCTAATCTTTTTAAAAAAATTTGTAATGATATGTCAATTTACTTAAAAATCCAAAATTTTCACCTTCATTGAATTTTTGGTTTAGGTGGCTCAAACCTTACTTTCCTGAAAGCATCCAGATAACTCCCCATGCCCCTGTTTACAGTCTTGCAGTTGCTTTCTTGTATCTGGTGAGTTCAACCCAGTGCAGTCTCAAGTTGCTGAATTCCAAAGATTTCAGGACCAGCTGGAGTCACTGCACTTCAGTGAAGGAAAGGCTTTGCTCCTTAATCATCTTTGGCTGGAGAAGATCAGGCGCCAAATGGAAAGGACGTCAGGAATTGATTGCACATTAAGATAAGCGTAATGTGGCAAGAATCTGAGGGGACACGGCTTCTGGGAAGGCAACTCGTCATGCGGTCTTGCATAACGTGCCAAGACTTTGAAAGAGAGAAGGAAGTATGGGGAACAGTGAACCCTTGTGACTATAAAAGTGAACCTTGTGACCATAATTTACTTCAGATTCCGAGAGCCAGATGTCAGGGTTCCTTATGAAGGCTTTTTTAAACAACAACAAAATAGTACAATTTATTTATTTGTTTGTTTAAATATCTATAAAAATCCAGTTTCATTGAAAATATTGCAAGGCGCTACACTGCTTAAAAACACTATACTACAATAACGTCAGTACAAAAACAATTCATATCAATAACACATCAATAAAAACTGGTTGGTTGAACAACAGTGCAGTTTTTAAAAGATGTCTAAAAGAAAGCAGGGGTGATTCCTGCTGAACTTCTGTTGGGAAGGAGTTCCACAGGGCAGGGCCTGCTGTCACATGAAAGACTCTGTCCCTGGTATTGTTGCTGTTGTTATATGCCTACAAGTCTATTACGACTTATGGTGACAATGTGGATCAGTGACCTCCAAGAGCATCTGTCGTGAACCACCCTGTTCAGATCTTGTAAGTTCAGGTCTGTGGCTTCCTTGATGGAATCAACCCATCTCTTGTTTGGTCTTCCTCATTTTCTACTCCCTTCTGTACCGAATTTCAGGGGTATGGAGGACCAGCAAAAGTGCCCCATCAGAAGAACTTTGTGATGAAGGTGGAACATAAGGAATCAGGCTAGTCAGTGTAGACAATACTAAACTAGATGGACCAGTGGTCTGACTTCCCATGTTCTTGTGACTTAGAAGCCTCAGAAAATAAGCAGCCAATAACAACAGGAGCTGCAATAAAGCAGGGTTCTTGCTGGTACTTAAAAGCCCCGGGGCACAGGCTCATGACACAAATTTGCATGTGCTCATATTTATGTATAGATGCACATTTAGGCCAACTTTCAGAAGGACAAAATAACACTGGCTCTTTCTGTCAAGGCTTCGGGTAGAAACACACTCAGAGTTCTGCCAGTTCCAGTGTGTCTCCATCTCTCTCTCCTGAAAATGGGGGCACAGGATGCTAGTCAAACCCCACCCCTTTTCACTGTAAAACCTGTTGGGAGCAGCTTGAGTGCATTTTTGAAAAAATGCAGCTTCAAAAAGATTTTGCAACTGATCATTAGATCATCCTGTTCCCCCTCCAGGTGTGACTAATGGAAATGCTTTGTTCTGGCTACTAGTGTGTTTACAGCCTTACTCTGAGCTATGAGGTGCCAATAGTATTTTCTGGGACCAGGATACTGTAGGTGCCCACTTCAGCCACATCCACTTTTGCTGTCCCTGCTCACCCCAGCATGTGCCCTCAGAGGGTCAGCCCTTAGGCTGAAAACAGGGTAGCCACCCCTGCTGTATGGTCTTCAGTGCAGGATTTTGCTGGCATTTGACCCACTTAACTTCAGGGATGGAAAAAACTCAGATATCTTCAGATCATTGTCAGCATAGCACCATGTGGACAGCTGGATATACAGCTGGTGTAAATTAACATTGCTCATTGGCCTCAGTGAAACTCTCCTGATTTATAGCTGTCAGGGGCCACATCCATGTGCTGTTTTTCCTTTCTTTTGAGAATATGTATGAATTAATTTGTATCAGACAACAAACAATTTATAACTTAGATTAGTTGCGTGGTCCAGATGCTAAAAGAATCTAGCAACTATATAAAGAGACAGACAATAGTTCTTAGGATATGAAGGTGATATGATACAAGACATAATATGTAACAGAATCATAGAATGATAGAATAGTAGAGTTGGAAGAGGACCTTTAAGGCTATCGAGTCCAACCCCCTGCTCAATGCAGGAATTCAAATTACAACTTACCTGAGAGGTGACTGTCCAGCTACCTCATGAATGCCTCCAATGTTGGAGAGCCCATCACCTATAGGTAATTGGTTCTATTGGTGTACTGCTCTAACAGTAAGTTTTTCTGATGTTCAGCTGAAATCTGGCTTTCTGTAACTTGAGCCCATTATTCTGTGTCCTACACTCTGGGATGATCGAGAAGAGATCCTGGCCCTCCTCTGTGTGACAACCTTTCAAGTACTTGAAGAGTGCTATCATATCTCCCCTCAGTCTTCTCTTCTCAAGGCTAAATATGCCCAGTTCTTTCAGTCTCTCCTCATAGGGCTTTGTTTCCAGTCCCCTGATCATCCTTGTAGCCTTCCTCTGAACTTGTTTCAGTTGGCCTGTGTCCTTCTCAAAGTGCAGTGTCCAGAACTGGATGCAGTATTCAAGATGAGGCCTAACCAGTGCCAGAGGGAAGCTAGTGCTTCATGCAATTTGGAAATTATACTTCTGTTAATGCAACCTAAAATAGTGTTTGCCTTTTTTTGCAGCCGCATCACATTGTTGGCTAATATTCCTCTTGTGATCAACAATTTCAAGATCCTTCTCACATATAGTATTTGCTGAGCCAAGAATTCCCCATGTTATCCCTGTTAAATTTCATTCTGTTGTTTTCAGCCCAATGCTCCAGCCTATCAAGATCACTGAGCCCTGCAGTACCCCACTAATTACCTCCCCCCTTTTTGTGAAGAAACTATTGATAAGCACTCTTTGAGTAAGATACTGTAGCCAACTGTTGATCCACTTGATAGTTGTTCCATCCAACCCACATTTAGCTTGCTTGCTAATCAGTTTATCATGGGGCACTTTGTCAAAAGCTTTGCTAAAGTCGAGATATTTGCAAAAATGAAGATAATAACACTTAATATCTAAAAAGCACTTTCAAATGTCCAAAGTACTTCATGCAGATTACCTTGCTGCAATGCTTGGGTTAGTATTATTATTCCCCATAGTCAGTGGTAGCTGGTGGCTCCATGTCAGTGGAGCAGTAGAATCCACTCCGAGTTTTAGTCCAAACTTTCAAGGAGCTGTTCCTTGAAAATTTGGACTAAAATCTGGAGTGGATTTATTGCTCCACTGACATCTGAGCCACCAGCCTCCATTGCATGTAAAGATTCTTCATGGAAGCACATTATAGGAAGGAACATGGGAAGCTGCCTTATACTGAGCCAAACCAATAGTCCATTTAGCCCAATACTGTCTACACAGACTGGCAACAGCTCTCCAGGGTTTCTGCAGGGAACAATTGAAAGTTTGGACGAAAACCCAGAGCAGATTCCACTGCTCCACTGACATGGAGCCACTAGCCGCCACTACCCATAGTGCAAGATGCAGGGGTGGTGGTGGTGGTGGTGAGTGGCTTGTCTTTAAGGCCAGCTAGTATGATAACAATGAGATCAGTATCTTTGGCTGATTCTTGCAGAATAGACTTAGGATAACAGAAAGGCCAATGGAAGAATGACGGAGAGCATTATAAGAGGGAGCAACCAATATAGCAGCTTTTTCTTTCCCAGATTTCATCATTATTGCTATCTGGACTTGCTATTTCCGGGTTGGCATCGCACCCAAAGTTGTTGTGTGTCAGTTGAAACAGTTCTGTCAACGGCTCCTGACATTTCTTTCCCCTTAATATTCCCTCCCTCCCACTCGTGAATCACAATCTGTATGGATTTGTGCTTTTCCTTTTTGAAATCATTCTTAAAAGGTGACTGCTGTATAGCTGCAAAAGATTAAATGAAAACTCTTTTTGACCTTTGCTTCCTGGCTAGTGCCATGCTCACAGATCATACATCACTGGAGGGATGACAGTCTCATGATACATGGGTCCCAAGAGCGCTGCCGCAGAAGAATGAAAATGGGAGACCCCACAGCTTTAAATTTATGATTATGAAACTTCTAAAAGTTTTTTAAAAAGTTTATGGACGGGGGGAGTAGAAAGTTTAGGATGTTCTTAGAGGTCATCTGATTGCTCTAAATAATTTGATCTTAGCAGAACCGCTTTTATCTTACGTGGGCTTCCCTTACTTGCTTGCAAAATCAGTTAAAATGATTTTGCAAGCATTGCCCCTCCTATGTTTCCTAATGAAGAAGCGTAGGGGAAGCACTGTGTAGCCAGATGAAATGCTTTTACAGACACACTGTTTACAAGCTTACACTTACACTTTCCAGTTGAAATCAATGTGACATGGAAATAACATATCCAAAGGGAAAGGCTGATGATTTTGGCTGTATTGTTCCCAAAGTAGATTGAAGTTGGGATGTACCTTGTTATTTTAAAATTACTGCATAGTCCTGTTGGCCTATTTGGTATTCATCATAGCCTCACAGCCCACCTGAAAATGCATCATGAACCGATGGTTGCTTAACATCTATCATCTTATGATCCACTGCTGTAGTACTGACTCTGACTTGTGTGTTGAGAAACTTGTAATGCACCAATGCTTATTTAATTTACATGTAAGTCGACAAAATTCTTGCTGAAATCAGCACTGGGTTGTCTCCAGCGTAAGCCATACTCAGAGTAGACCCTTTGAAATTAATGGACATGATTGACTTACTAACTCGGTTTCAATGGGTCTACTCTGAGTATATCTTAGTTGGCTGCGACCCATTAAATTTCATGGATCTGAGCAAGCAAGATCAGGAGGACTATTTCAAATAGTGAACTGACATAATAAACTGCACACCAGAGCTTTGTGCATGCCCAACCTTCCTTACAGGCTCTGTCAAACTAAACAGACACATTCGTAATGATGATGAATGCCCACCAAAGGCTAAACTAATGTGTAAGTTTCTAATTTGTTTTTTGTCCTGCAGTCCTGATTTGGAAGGAAAGGGTTTTTTTGTGTGTATGCGTGTGGTTCTCAAACATCATAAAACTCATACTCAAATATTTACAGCATGTTTATACTCACAAGTTCACCTCTGAACAAATTGTTTGACCTTATTTGCAAATGTGTCGTGAGGGCTCACAAAGACAGATGATCTTTCAGGGACAATCACAGCACAGCAGTGAAGCTGAAGGGAGGCTGCTGTGCCCCTTTGCTGAATCAAAGAGCACCGGCTGCTTTGAGATGCGAGCTTGAGTGCAGTCACCATGACACGTCCAAAATGTAGATGGAGAACAGTCCCTTTTTTAACCTTTAGAAGAATAGTGTGCACTTCACAGGTCATTTTGCAGGGTCCATGGTTATGACATGCTGACATGGAACACCTGAGAAGCTGATGTTACCCATTCCTGAAACCACATAATTGATGTGCCTCTAGGTTTCAATAATAAACAGTTCTGATGTGCATGGGTTACACAGGAAAATTTCTTAATTTCCTCTCCTTAAAAAAGGATTCCACCCCAAATAATTGCCTTTGGAAATATCAGCCAATCTTGCAATAAATTTAGAGATTTGTATTTTCCATCAGTATATTTTTATTTTGCAAATATACCAGAAGGAAAAAAAAAAATCATCAGCTCACGTTAACAATAAATATAACCCATCTATCCTGACTTAAACGTATGTATTAATATAAGCAGTCCTTATGTCCAAATAGGTATCCAGATGAAATTGACGATTATAAGATGTACGTTCTAACATAGAAAGGGCAGTGAGTTCTTCAGATCAGTGAATAGTAGCTGGTGGGTGTCTATCTTTCCAGCCTTGAAGTATAACTCTTTTTGCAACCATAAGGGCTTGCAGGGTCCACTTTTGTTGTTGATCTGTTAGCCCCACTTCATCACAGGAATATAATTTAAAAGTGTATGAACATCAGTAATTATCAAGGATTTTTCCAAAACAAAGTTAATATGAACAATAATTTCTGATGAGAAAGAAAAAAATGCAGGACATGCCTCATTATATCCTTCAAAAAGGCATTATTAGCATTACATTGTCAGCATCTTTCTGAACTAGCCAGTTACTTCCTCTTAGTCCAATATACCCAGAAAACATAATTTTTTCTTGAATCAATCTCAATTTTAGATCTAAAGAAAACTACAAATAGATGCTAAAGCAACTTTCCATTGATTGAGCTGAAAGGAATACTTTTAACTTCCTATTCCATCCATCTCTAAGATCCTGAACATCTAATTTATAACATTCACTGTCTGATCCTGAGCTAATAGAATCATATTTGAGAAGATTAAACATGTTCAGCCTTTCAAAGGCTGTGGACACACTAGTCACTTCAAAAGCAGCAAGAATGGTTTTTCTGGCTGCATTGTGAAACGACTCTGCCCTTGGCTTGATGCAGCCCCTTCCGCACTGCTGACTTCCAACCTTTCAGGACTGCCCATAACAAAGCTTTGGGCCAATCACAGTCTCTGCCTGAGCCTACAGCAAAGTGTTTCCATTGGCCATACTGTAAGGGCGACAGGTTGATCTTCCAATCAGTTGTGAAATCTGTGTGAAGCTGAATTTAAAGAAACCCACACTCGAGCTGATCCGACCAGATTTTTGAGCAAAAAGGGCCAGTTTGTGTGCCCCCATTTTCAGAAAAGAGAGGTGGAGACACACAGCAAATGTGTCTCTACCCAAACTCTAGGTGCACCCCGTCCCTCCCCCAAGTAAAAAAAATGATTAAAGAATGTCATATATACTGAGGATCTTTATATTTAAAATGAAAGATACAACAAGCTGAGAAAGGGCAGAGCAGGAAATTTTCAGGCAGGTTGTACTTTTTAAAAAAAATCTTTGAACCACAGCTGAAGTGTGGTGCTTAGCACTAAGATCAGAAATACAAGATCCCTCTGATTCCTCATTAGAGAGGATGTCTAAACATCAGACAGAGGAATTTTATGCACTATTTCTGCTCTTTAGAAATCACTTTCTATGATCAGGCAGCACACTTGATCTCCTGATCAGATCGTTTTTGTTTTTAATAGTGTTGTATTCGATTGCAGATCTCTGGGTAGTGCAAGCAACTAACAAATTTAGTTAATGATGATCACAATGACAATGCTACAAGGGCTGGTGATCCATTTACTGTGGCTTGGTGGGCTGGATCTGACCTGCAGGTGGCAGGTTAGCCACCCGTGTTTTAAAGTATATTTTATAGTCACAGGACATTTCTAGACAACCTGTTTATTGAGCATTCATCCTGATATGTTTGCAGGGAGATTAGACCACATTGGCTATACAATGACCATCCGTTCTGATTTGTTTGCAGGTAGGTTAGATGATGTTGCATCAATGCAAGTGTTATCCCACAATTTTCAGTGCATTTTCCCCTCACATTACTTATTGCAAAAAGTCCAATCTTTTGGAGAAGGTTTGTTGTGCAAAGTTGTGCCGCCTGAATTTTCTGGTATGGGGTTGAATTCCACCCCAAAATAGCAACAGTATGGAAGCCCTCATATTTATGGTATAGTCTGCATTTTCTGCAAATATAATGTGGTTCACGAACAACAGAATGATGACAGTAATACATAAAAATAATTAGCATTTCATTAACAACCACAGCAATACATTTCAAAACAGAATAACAACAGCTCAATAATATCTCTATAATAAATCATTTTTTAAAAACTCAAAAACTTAAAACCAAAAGTTCTTTACAGATATTTTTGAATGAAAATTTGTCCGCATTTTAGAGTGAATTTCTCCCAATACACACATTTTTGTATGCAATTTTGATTAATAAACACATTTTGCAAAGCAATTTCCTTTAATATGATGCATTTTGTATGTTATTTTCAATAATGTATACATTTTTATGCACTCTTTACTATACTGTATGCATTTTTGAACACATTACTTGGCTGAAGAATTGTATTACAAAATTTGGAGAAGTGTGCATTTCAAAGGATGGCCATGATTCAGTCCATGCATTGTTTTTGAAAGTGCACATTAGGTTGGTTTGCCTTTAAATGCAAACTAAATTGAATTTCTCCCCCATCCCTATCTGCAAGGTCCCTGGTTCAGCCTTTATCTGACTGGGTGGCTGTTAGCCCTATGGGCAGAGGACATAGCCCTGTGGCAGTGCACTCATGCTCCATGATCTGTCTCTGAAATCTCTAGTTTTAAAAAAGGAGCAGGTAGTAGGTGGAGTGAAAGACCTTTGCCAAGAGTCAGGCAGGCAATACTGGGCTACTTTGGACATACAGTCTGACAGGAGTAAGGCAGCTTCCTTTAGTTCTAAAAAACATAGGCAGCTGCTAAGACTGCAAGAAGCTAGGGGTCAAGCAGTGAATAACTTTCTTTATCTTGCATACTAGTCCCAGCCAGAATGGGAAGCATTTATAGTTCTGTGGAACAGCCTACCTGTGGAGATATGCCTGGCGCCTTCGGTACTTTCTTTTAGGCGCCAGGTTAAGACCTGGCTATACTCCCAGGCATTTTAATGTTCAATGTGTTTCATTTAATATTTTTTTTCGTTTAACTTGTTGCTGATTTTATTGTAATTTTATTGTAATATTGTATTTTAATCTTGTTTTGTTCACCGCCCAGAGAGCTATTCGCTATGGGCGGTTTAAAAATGAAATAATAAATAAATAAATAAATACTTGACTGAGGCAAAGGTGATGGCCAGCATACATTGGTGGAGTCTCTAACTTGATTGTAGGGATTGCTCCTATCTGTAGCCCCAAAATCTGACTATAAATCACAGTCATGCATGGTATGCTAGTACCAAATTTCCCATTAATTCACTTATTCTCTATCATTGTGGACTGGGTTTTTATGTAGTCATTTTCTGCTGCTATTTTTAAAAAAATTAAAATAAAATCTGCCTCTAAAATATTGATATTAAGAATGATAATTTTATTGATATTTCCTGTCAAAATATTGATATTTCCTTTAAAATTATCAATTTTCCCCTTCAAAATATCAATATTAATATCAATATTTTTGCAAGAAAAAAACAGATCTGTAAAAACAGCAGCTAGCAGATAAAAATAATGAACTCTAATTGATACCAGCACAGTAGGTTGACAGAATGCTTTTAATCTGGTACCAGCCAATGGATCTCATCCCTAAATGGGTGTCTGGTTCTCAGCCCAGCAGACCCCACAGCAAGATAGATAAACCACTACATAGGTTTGCTAGGTCTCCAGTTTTTGCCCAGAGACTCCTGATTTTTGGGGTCCTCTCTGGGTGACTCACCCCAATCTCGGGACTCTCAGCTTTCACTTTTTTTAAAAAGTAATTTTCTAGGGGGTCTGGTTCAAGAGATTACACTAAAACATCAGCCTCCCCCCTGCAACTTCTGTTGAATGAGTTCTTAGCTGGATGCTCTAACTCCACCCTTTCAGGTTTGTAGCCAATAAATGAAGTCAGGGTTGTGATTGACAAGGGATTTGTTGACCTCCGGGCAATAGCTAGAACTCATTGCAAAGCCAGAACATTGTTGTCTTTTCCTGGTTTATAGCGTTCAGCAAAAGTCCCTTTTTCTGTGTGTGCAGGTCAGGAGATGTAGAACAAAAAAAATCACAGCAGGATCTTGGTAGGCAACTGTTTACTGTAAAAAATTTCAGTTATAATTATAATAAAAGTGTAGGGTTTTTTAAATTATTTGCAAAAATAGCATATTATACATTTTATCTTTCAAATAATTTTTTGAACAGAAATTTAAAAGAAGTGTACATGCGTGGGCTGTTGCAGAGGGCAGTTTATTTTTCTATTTGATAGCCTGCTTTGAAACCTTCCCAAAATGAAACTTTAATCTATACTTACTTTTCTGGAAGTAAAGATACAATGCTAATGCCACATACCGGGAGTAAGCCCCATTGAATTCAATAGGACTTACTTTTGAGTAGACATGGTTAGGATTGTACTGCAAATCAATGGGACTTTTGAGTGAACATAGCAAAATTGTGTTCGTGTAGTAAGTGGTTATACATTATTATTTCCTCTACATGTTAAGTGTACCCTTTTTCTTTGGTTGTAATGGTCCCCCTCTGTTGTTTTCACCCCGAGGGGCAGATTGGGCTGAAATATGGTGAGTAGCTCATGGTCACCCAGTTGACTTTGTAACTGATTTCCATATTAAAAATTAATTAAACTGATTTACATGCAGGCAAGGTTTATGAATTAGATCCACAAAATACATTTAAAGCACATCCAGCTTGCATTTAAAGTGCAAGACGTCCCCCAAAGAATCCTGGGCAGTGTAGTTTCCCACTCACAGTTATAGTTCCCATGATTCTGTGGTGGGATTCAAATGTGTGTTGAAAGTGCTTTAAATGTGTGGTGTGGATCTGCCTTAGGTATGCTGTGCATTCATTAGTGAATTGAAAAGAACAATTTTACACAGGGGAAGGGCTGTATCTCAGTGGTAGGGCACATGCTTTGCATACAAAAGTCCAAAATCCAATTTCTGGAAAAGACTATTGCCTGGAATCTTGGAGACCCAATGCTAGTCCATGTCATCAGTACTGAGCTAGATGGTACCACATGGCCTGTGTCTGTATAAGGCAGATTTGTTTGTTCCTAAAAGAGGAAACAGGCCAAGGGCCATAGTGATTCTGAAATTTATTTATGTATTTTATTTACAACATTTATATAAGAACATAAGAACATAAGAGCCTGCTGGATCAGGCCAGTGCCCCATCTAGTCCAGCATCCTGTTCTCACAGTGGCCAACCAGGTGCCTGGGGGAAGCCCGCAAGCAGGACCTGAGTGCAAGAACACTCTCCCCTCCTGAGGCTTCCGGCAACTGGTTTTCAGAAGCATGCTGCCTCTGACTAGGATGGCAGAGCACAGCCATCACAGCTAGTAACCATTGATAGCCCCGTCCTCCATGAATTTGTCTAATCTTCTTTTAAAGCCATCCAAGCTGGTGGCCATTACTGCATCTGGTGGGAGCAAATTCCATAGTTTAACTATGCGCTGAGTAAAGAAGTACTTCCTTTTGTCTGTCCTGAATCTCCAACATTCAGCTTCTTTGAATGTCCACGAGTTCTAGTATTATGAGAGAGGGAGAAGAACTTTTCTCTATCCACTTTCTCAATGCCATGCATAATTTTATACACTTCTATCATGTCTCCTCTGACCCGCCTTTTCTCTAAACTAAAAAGCCCCAAATGCTGCAACCTTTCCTCGTAAGGGAGTCGCTCCATCCCCTTGATCATTCTGGTTGCCCTCTTCTGAACCTTTTCCAACTCTAGAATATCCTTTTTGAGATGAGGCGACCAGAACTGTACACAGTATTCCAAATGCGGCCGCACCATAGATTTATACAATGGCATTATGATATTGGCTGTTTTATTTTCAATACCTTTCCTAATTATCGCTAGCATGGAATTTGCCTTTTTCACAGCTGCCGCACACTGGGTCGACATTTTCATTGTGCTGTCCACTACAACCCCGAGGTCTCTGTCTTGGTCGGTCACCGCCAGTTCAGACCCCATGAGCGTATATGTGAAGTTCAGATTTTTTGCTCCAATATGCATAATTTTACACTTGTTTATGTTGAATTGCATTTGCCATTTTTCCGCCCATTCACTCAGTTTGGAGAGGTCTTTTTGGAGCTCTTTGCAATCCCTTTTTGTTTTAACAACCCTGAACAATTTAGTGTCGTCAGCAAACTTGGCCACTTCACTGCTCACTCCTAATTCTAGGTCATTAATGAACAAGTTGAAAAGTACAGGTCCAAATACCAATCCTTGAGGGACTCCACTTTCTACAGCCCTCCATTGGGAGAACAGTCCATTTATTCCTACTCTCTGCTTTCTGCTTCTTAACCAATTTCTTATCCACAAGAGGACCTCTTATTCCATGACTGCTAAGCTTCCTCAGAAGTCTTTGGTGAGGTACCTTGTCAAACACTTTTTGAAAGTCTAAGTACACTATGTCCACTGGATCACCTCTATCTATATGCTTGTTGACACTCTCAAAGAATTCTAGTAGGTTACTGAGACAGGACATTCCCTTGCAGAAGCCATGCTGGCTCTGCTTCAGCAAGGCTTGTTCTTCTATGTGCTTAGTTAATCTAGCTTTAATCATACTTTCTACCAGTTTTCCAGGGACAGAAGTTAAGCTAACTGGCCTGTAATTTCCGGGATCCCCTCTGGATCTCTTTTTGAAGATTGGCGTTACATTTGCCACTTTCCAGTCCTCAGGCACAGAGGAGGACCCGAGGGACAAGTTACATATTTTAGTTAGCAGATCAGCAATTTCACATTTGAGTTCTTTAAGAACTCTCGGGTGGATGCCATCTGGGCCTGGTGATTTGTCAGTTTTTATATTGTCCATTAAGCCTAGAACATCCTCTCTCGTTACCACTATTTGTCTCAGTTCCTCAGAATCCCTTCCTGCAAATGTTAGTTTAGGTTCAGGGTTCTGCCCTATATCTTCCACTGTGAAGACAGATGCAAAGAATTCATTTAGCTTCTCTGCAATCTCCTTATCATTCTTTAGTATGCCTTTGACTCCCTTATCATCCAAGGGTCCAATCGGCTTCCTAGATGGTCTCCTGCTTTGAATGTATTTATAGAATTTTTTGTTGTTGGTTTTTATGCTCTTAGCAATGTGCTCCTCAAATTCTTTTTTAGCATCCCTTATTGTCTTCTTGCATTTCTTTTGCCAGAGTTTGTGTCCTTTTTTATTTTCTTCATTCGGACAAGACTTCCATTTTCTGAAGGAACACTTTTTGCCTCTAAGAGCTTCCTTGACTCTGCTCGTTAACCATGCTGGCATCTTCTTGGCCCTGGTGGTACCTTTTCTGATCTGCGGTATGCGGTATGTGGTATGCACTCCTGTTGAGCTTCTAATATAGTCTAATATATCGCTTTATTGTAAAAAAAAAACCCTCAAAGCAGTTTACAGAAGGAATTAAACAATGAAATTATTGGCCAAAAGAGTTAAAGACAGGTATTTAAAAACATGCAAAATAAAAAAACCAAAAATAAGTTAAAAAGAGATAAAAAATGTAATACCTTCTACATGCCTAAACAAAAATGTTTTTAGCAGGTGCCATAAAGAGTACAATGAAGGTCATTTTCATGCATTCATTGGTGATCACTCGTGGCCGAGTAAGATTGTCTTCCAAGATAAGGTCTTTAACAGTGGGTACATAAGTGACGGTGGAGGCCAATTCTGGATCCACAGCCTCCCACAGTGAGGACATAGGTTTCCAGAGGGAAGATGGTCACAATGAGGATTTGTTTGACGTGCCTTATGCTTAGCTCATCTGTCCTGTTCACCCTGTATTGGTGCTTCTTCAAAGTCCATAACACCTTTGATAATGGCCGACCTCCATTTGGGATGTTCATGAGGCAAGACTTCCCAGTTCTCGATGCTCATGTTACTTTTCTAAGATTTGCTGTCCACTGATATTCCATTTTCCATCCTTAAGTTGGGAGTAAAGTAGCTAGTTTGGAAGATGGTCATCAGGCATACGAACAACATGGCCAGTCCAGCGAAGTTGATGTTGAAGGATCATTGTTTCAACACTGGTAGTCTTTGCTTCTTCCAAAATGCTAACATTAGTCTGTCTATCTTCCCAAGTAATTTACAGAATTTTCCGGAGGCAGTGTTGGTGGAATCTTTCAAGAGGTTGGGAGTGGCGTTTATAAATGGTCCATGTTTCACAGGCGTACAGTAAGGTTGGTAGTACCATGGCTTTGTAAATAAGCATTTTGGTCTCCCTGCAAATATCCCTATCCTCGAACACTCTACGCTTCATTTGGGAGAATGTGGCACCTGCAGAGCTCAGACGATGTTGAATTTCAGCATTGATGTCAGATTTTACAGAGAGATGGTTGCCAAGATAGGGGAAGTGATCAACATTCTCCAGCATCGCACCATTAAGCTGGATTGATGGTGCTACAGAGGGACTAGTTTGCACCTGTTGATGAAGCACTTTGGTTTTTTTAATATTAAGTGACAGCCCAAGGTTTCCATATGCTTCTGCAAATATATTTAGGATAGTTTGAAGATCTTTCTCTGAATGTGCGGAGACTATATTATCATCGGCATACTGAAGTTCTACGACAGAGGTTGACATTACCTTACTTTTTGCTTTCAGCTTACTGAGATTAAAAAGCTTTCCATCTCTTCGATATATGATTTCCACACCAGTAGGAAGTTTCCCCTCAATAAGGTGTAGAATCATAGCAATGAAGATAGCAAATAAGGTAGGAGCAATGACATATCCCTGTGTTACGCCTGATCCGACTTTGAATGGATTGCTCTGAAAGCCATTGTTATCCAAAATTGCCGCTGTCATGTTTCATCAAGGAGTCACAAAATATTCACAAATTTATCGGGGCATCCAGTTTTCAGAAGGATGGTCCAGAGAGTAGTTCGATTTACAGTATCAAAGGCCTTAGTCAGATCTATAAATGCCATATATAAAGGTCGATTCTGCTCCCGGCATTTTTCTTGAAGCTGTTGTGCAGTGAAGATCATGTCCACTGACCTTCTGGAAGGGCGGAAACCATTTTGAGATTCGGGGAGGACATTCTCTGAGACTGGTAGGAGGTGATTTGTGAGGGGACTTGCAAGGAGTTTATCTGTAGTAGCAAGAAGAGAGATACCTCAATAGTTCCCACAATCTGTTCTATCATCCTTCTTAAAAAGGGTGATAATTATGGCATCCCTAAAGTCTTCCTGGAATTCCTCTCTCATCCAGATTTTTTCGATGAGCTTATGAAGTTGTTGTGTAAATGCCCACCTTCTTTAAATACTTCAGCAGGAATCCCATCAGGTCCACTAGCTTTGTTGTTCTTCATTTGATTGATGTCTTTACTGACTTCATCCAAATTAGGGGACACTGCAAGCTCGTCTCTAGTTTGTTGTTGTGGAATTTGTGAGAAGACCTCACCAGCCATGATAGAGTTACAATTAAGGAGGTTGTGGTAATGATCTTTCCAGCACAGTGCAATAGACTCTTTATCCTTAAGAAGTTTGGTACCATCCATTGAACGTAAGGGATTTGTACCATAATTTGTTGGTCCATAGATGGCCTTTGAACTGATAACATGGAAAACCATCTTGAACTTGGCCTAATGGCAAATTGGCAACCAGTGCAGATTTCAGAGCAGAGGCATAATGTGTTGATAGAGTCTCACTCATGTCAGCCATCATGCCACAGCATTCTGCACTGTCAGCCTCCAGATCACGTTGTGCTGCTTGGGATTTCTTGGCTGATTGGCTGTCAGGAATTTTTAGTGTTGGCTGGGAACCAGACTGGTTGTGCAATGCTGAGTTTTCTGTTTTATTCATAGGAATCTTGCTGTGGTTGGAATGGTATTGCATTTAGGAAATCATCACTATCTTTTCTTTTTCTATTTGTATTTCATTTACCTCTGACATCACCCCCTTACATCCATAGAAGCAACAACAGTGTTTCCATGTGCTCAACTCAACCCCCTTAAAGCCACTGATGATGCACCTTGTTATTTGCATGATGGTTTGTTTCTTGCCCAACAGTGGTAAAAGAGAATTCACATACTGGGAAGCGTGGCTTCAACTGCTGTTGCTCCCAAGCAGAGCTTGGAAAAGTTACTTTTTTGAACTACAACTACCATCAGCCCAATCCAGTGGCCATGCTGGCTGGGGCTGATGGGAGTTGTAGTTTAAAAAAGTAACTTTTCTAAGTTCTGCTCCCAAGCTACTGTCCATGAAGGTAGACCAAACCATGTGTGTTTTCTCTCTGTCAGTCATTACTCACTGGAATTGGGTTGGCTGTCAAAGTGAGTTTATAGCAGCCCACACAGTAAGCAGAAAAGGCTAGAGAATCTTCTTAACTCTTACTCTTTTTTCAAACCTCTCTCTGCAGTGAAGGTCCAAATCTGTAAAGAAGTTTGGAGCAGCCACATTAAAAGGCAGGCAGGGCATTGCAGGCAGGGGGTTGCCGACCCTGCTTGGATATCAAAATCTTTGTCGTGGATCCCTAGTCAAGCCTTACCAGCAGTACAATTCTGACCATATCTACTCAGAAGTAAGTCCTGTTGAGTTCTATGGCTCTTAGTAAGTATGCTTAGAATTGCAGCCTTCAGGGGCATCCATCTTTACTCCTAAGTGGTTCCATCTAACCTCTTTACCAGAAGCAAGCAGGCTAACATAAATGTTCCCTACCCAGGCTCCCTAAGCAAGTGAGAAGAAATCATCCTGTCACTTCAGCTGGACCCTCATTTAGCTAAAATTTCTATCTTAATTTCCAATCAGAGATTTTTGTTTGTTTGAGTCAAGATGAAGGAGGTGTGAAAATTGGAGGGAGAAATATCAACAATTTAAGATATGCAGACGATACCATACTACTAGCAGAAACTAGTAATGATTTGAAACTAATGCTGATGAAAGTTCAAGAGGAAAGCACAAAAGCAGGACTACAGCTGAAAGTCAAAAAGACTAAAGTAATGACAACAGAAGATTTATGCAACTTTACAGTTGACAATGAGGACATTGAACCTGTCAAGGATTATCAATACCTTGGCACAGTCATTAACCCAAATGGAGACAATAGTCAAGAAATGAGAAGGATAGGACTGGGGAGGGCAGCTGTGAGAGAACTAGAAAAGGTCCTCAAATGCAAAGATGTATCACTGAACACTAAAGTCAGGATAATTCAGACCATGGTATTTCCAATCTCTGTGTATGGATGTGAAAGTTGGAGAGTGAAAAAAGCAGATAAGAGAAAAATCAACTTATTTGAAATGTGCTGTTGGAGGAGAACTTTGCGGATACCATGGACTGAGAAAAAGACCAATAATTGGGTGTTAGAACTAATTAAACCAGAAGCTAAAATGATGAAACTGAGGTTATCATACTTTGGATACATCATGAGAAGACATGATTCACTAGAAAAGACAAGAATGCTGGGAAAAACAGCAGGGAGTAGAAAAAGAGGAAGGCCTAACAAGAGATGGATTGATTCCATAAAGGAAGCTGCAGACCTGAACTTACAAGCTCTGAACACGGTGGTTCATGACAGATGCTATTGGAGGCCGCTGATTCATAGGGTTGCCATAAGTCATGATCGACTTGAAGGTACATAACAACAACAACAACAAATGACATCACTAGGGCTTACTCCTGAAATCTCAGGGTTTGGGATGCTTCTGACCTGGCAACCCTATCAATACATGAATACTGAGTAGATAGAATTGTATCCAACTACATCATATTTGTGAGAGCCAGTGTGGTGTAGTGGTTAAGGTACTGGACTATGACTTGGGAGACCAGGGTTTGAATCCCCACACAGCCATGAAGCTCACTGGGTGACCTTGGGCCAGTCACTGCCTCTCAGCCTCAGAGGAAGGCAATGGTAAACCCCCTCTGAATACCGCTTACCATGAAAACCCTATCGCCATAAGTCAGGATCGACTTGAAGGTAGTCCATTTCCATTTTTCAAATCATACTCAGAGTAGACCTACTGAAATAAGTCATATCCATTTATTTTGATGGGTTGTATTCAACTCAGGCCTATTCAGAGTAGACCCACTGAAATTAATAAACCTAAATTGGTCCTGTCTATTAATGTCAGTGGGTCTGCTTTAAGTAGTACTATCAGTGAATACCACCGAATGGGTCTTCTCTGATATGTCTTAGTTGTATTCCGTCCATTATTATTAGCAGGTGTTTTGGGGTGTGTGTGAAAAATGAGGTGCTGGTACTCATATCTTGATAATGGCTGCAACAGGCAGCAAAAAAAAAGAGGTGATGTTACTCCACGCCACACCAGTTAGAAGAGTTACACAAAAAAGTCCTGATTTATTAGTGGCTTCCTATTTTATGACATTATTTTAATTTCTAGGTGCCTATTTCACTGTCTAGTATCAAACTGAACAAATCAAGCAAACCTAGATCAGCATTACTTTTGATGTCTATTTTTCATGTGATGTCTATTTTTTCACATTGAAAGCCTCCACAGGTAGAGGCACCAGCAACCCTTACTGAAAGCTGACTGCTTTTGACGCAAATGAGCTCTGATAAGAAGCCATACCTCTGAGCAGGCAGCATTTGGAATCTGTCGGGTGAACAATGAAATGTATGTCTTATCTCCTGTGGCATTTTCCATGGCTTAGAATATCTGACAGCCAAGCCAAAGTGAATATGTACTTTGCACGATAAGAGCTACATATGTGGCATGTCTGTTGCACATTGTCTGGATCCGAGAATGCATTGTTTCCTGTCTAATGATGCAAGGCAGGTTTGTTCTGACATATGTTTCCAGTTAAGTTACACTGCATAGAAAGTTCAAGGTGTATAATGTTTTCATTTAGGACTCAGTGCCGTTAACTCGTTAGTTTTCTAGGAATGGAACAGACTCCCAATTTGCACACACCCACCCACTGCCAAACTGGCAATGTGGTAACAAGACTGGTAGTGGATCTTTTCGAGAATCGCTATTGAAATAACTACATTCTCAATGCTCAGATAGACTGCTATTGCAAGCTATCATATAAAAACTACGGTATATTCTATGGCTGTAGCACATATCTTTGATCCCCTCTCCCTCCCAGCAGTATACGTGCTTAAGGCTGCAATCCCACGGCAAATCTGTCAATGTTGTTTTCTCGGCTTTCCAATCTTAAATTCAGTTCTCCACATTTTCACATCAGCTTGTGATTTTAAAAAAGTCCTCATGAAAATTCATCAGCATTGTAGCGGGGATTTCTCCTAGTGTGCACATTTTTGTATGCAATTTTGCCCAACATACATATACTTTACAAAGCAATTTTCTCTAATATAATGCATTTTATATGCTGTTTTCACTAATATATACATTTTTATGCACACTTTCCCCTAGTAAAGGGTACCGTTTTGTACAGATGACTTGACTGGAGTATTTGGAGACATTTACGTTTCAAAGGGATGCAGTTTTGTGTTGCAGTTGGTGTATTGCTTTGGAAAATGTGAATTAGGTAGATTTGCCTTTAAATGTCACTTGAATCATATTTCTCCTCCCCCATCCCTAATCCTAGCCTTTTACTTACTACACACAATGGGACTTGCTTCTGAGTAAGCATGCATAGGTTTGCACTGTTATTAAGATGTGGCCACACAGCCAGTAAGAAGTTTCAGTGGATCCACTCTGTCCCAGCTGCTGCTGCTTCTTTCAGTAAGAAAGCAAATCTCTGGCTTTTCATCCGTCATCTCGAAAACATGCTTTAGCATAGTGGACTGCAAAGAAAACATAGGGTGATATCCAACTAGGGCAGGCACACCCATTAGGCACAGTGAGGCAATTATCTGAGGCAGCAGACGCTGGGGGCAGGGGGGCAGCCATCTGGCCGTTTCTCCTGAGCCCCTGGCCATTCTGATCCTTTGAAGGATAGTGCTGTGGGCATCCTATGGCCTATCCTGCACCCTCCAATCTAGCCTGAGCTTTCAGTTGTGCTGGAGGAAGTGTTACAGTAAGATTCAACTGCTAGTCCAGCTGGCTTCTGTATGTGAAATGGCAGGGCGGAGGGCACCTTGTTCACCTCGCACAGGAAAATGTCTTGGGCTGGCCCTGTTTCCAACTCAGTCATACTCAATGTAGATCCATTAAGAAAACTGAGAAGCTGCCTTATACTGAGTCAGACCATTGGTCCATCCAGCTCCGTATTGTCTAGAGCAGCCTTTCCCAACCAGTGTGCCTCCAGATGTTGTTGGACCACAACTCCCATCTTTCCTGACCATTGGCAATGCTGGCTGAGGCTGATGGGAGTTGTGGTCCAACAACATCTGGAGGCACACTGGTTGGGAAAGGCTGGTCTAGAGTCTGATTGGCAAGGACTGTCCAGGATTTCAGGCAGGGATACTAGGGACTGAACCTGGGCCTTTTTGCATGCAGAACATGCACTCTACCACTGAGCAGTCAATGAACTCAAATTAATCAAGTCCATTCATTTCAATAAGTCTGTTTTGAGAGTGGCTAACATTGGATAAAGCCTACGGCCATACTACTCTTAACAGGTCCGATCTCGTCTGATATCGGAAGCTAAGCAGGGTCAGGCCTGGTTAGTACTTGGATGGGAGACCGCCTGGGAATACCGGGTGCCGTAGGCTTAGAGGAAGGCAATGGTAAACCACCTCTGAATACCTCTTACCATGAAAACCCTATGAACATATAAAAAAAAGATTCATAGGGTTGCCATAAGTCATAATTGACTTGAAGGTATACAACAACAATATTGGATGTGGGCCATATACTTTTAACATTATATTAATAACTGTCAGTATTATTTATTTATTTATTAAAGTTATATCCCACCCTTCCTTTTATTAGTTAACATATTTTACCATTCCCCCCTCCCCAGAAGCTCTCTAGGCTTTCAGGCACAGATAATTGACATCCCTTGCTACCTGGCTGTCTCTTTTTGTTCTGTGTTGAGATGCCAGGGATTGTACCTAGGACCTTCTGCTTGTGACACCTGCGCTCTGTCCCTGAGCTAAGCTTCCTCCTCAAGCCAATGCTAAGGGTAGAATCCCTTAAGTCCAATAAACCTTCAAGGTGGCTTTCACATTTAAGGTAAAAAGCACACTTTAAAAAACAGAGATATGATATAGTACAGTGAAGGAACAGGAAAAGAACAGCCAAAAGCAAGGCATTCTTAAAGTTAACAGCTGTGTGTCCAAAATGGACACCCAGTCCTAGCTTTCATACACCCAGTGGACACAAATGGACATGTAACAGTTAATCAATAAACCAAGAACACACATTCAGATTGGAAGCCACAGAAACACTGACTAGAGGTATGAAATGATGTACAGTATGTGTGTGTGTGGATGTCCAGCTCCAGCTGCAAAGCCTTGCTCTTCTAAATAACTTTTTCGGGGTGCACAGGGAGGGGGAGAACATCTCCTTTGCAGAAAGGTAAAGCATTATTCCTACACAATACAAATATATTCTGTTCAGTCCTGTCTAATCCCAGAACAATTCTTCTGTGATCTTAAAGTTCTGGCATTAGAGGATTCAGAGTTTTTAGTTCTTGTTGTGTGCTATATGCAATTTTTAAATATCTTTTTATGTTGCTGGAAATATATATATATAATCCCCAAATATATTTTTGTAATACTAGAACTTTGGTGTTTTTAACCAAAGTTTTCTAAGTTTTGAAATTAAAGTTTTAGAGATGATAATGATGATGGTTTTGCTTTTTAAATCATGTATTTACTGGTGGGTGGGTAAGCAGGCTAGTAAGCATTTTGCTAGGCTAGTTTTAACGTGTGTAAATCCAGTTACAAGGCTGTATTCACTTCCTTTTTTAAAAAGTTTGAATGTGAGGGCTTGTATGCGACGTCCTTCCCCTGTTCTCCCTGTCAGGTTCCACCTGCTTGTGGCTACTGCCTTTCACTAGGCACCACCAGGGACACCACCAGTCAGGACCGTCCTTTATATGGTTTCTCACTCCTCTCTAGCACAGATCTCACTAGATCCCACTGCTAGGCAGCATCACCAGTCACTTTCTGTAACCAATACTCCCAGAGACCTTGCCTCAGTCTCTCTATAGCTTGTTACTTTGTGACTGTGTGCCTATGCTGTTCCCAGCCCCCTTGTATCTTTATATATAAAGCATACAACTCTGGGTTGCTCTGGATACTTGACTTGTTACAATATCTCCCTTCACCGCTGCCACCATTAGATACAGTTTCTGTTCAGCCTTGGTAATTACCTTGCCCTCCCTTCTGGTCTGTATATTCCCCCAGCCAAGGATCAGGCCTTTGGTAAACCAAATAAGTATTTATTTACTAATAACAGCAAATAACAAGATTACTTTAGGAATGTTTCATAAGTGTATGGTTTCATATATGGTCACTCTTTATGTTTCTGTTCATATATATACTCTTTAAATATCAGCCAAATACAATCCAAACTTCCCTCAGAACTCTGCCAACCAACCCTCACCAAACGACCTCACTCCAACCAACTCAACAACTTCTCCCCTTAACCAACTCAACCCCCATTTATACCTTCAGCCAGCCAGCCACTCAGCCAATCATCATCCAGCATACTTCAGCTTCTCACCCATGTACTCCCCCTTTCTCTCTCAGTCAATTACCATACATCACCTAATAGACCCGCACTTACCATATTTACAGATTCTTAACCTACAGGAACATCACATTGTACATGATGGAGAGGCTTCCACATACAATCCATGTGAACGAAAAAATGGACACCCAGTAACAATGCCTTTCAAAATGCTCTGGCCAAAAGCCAAGCAGACAGTTCCCTCAAACAAACATTTAGAGGCTCTCTGAGCAAGGATCACTTAAGGCAATCATCAACTATAAACATTGTTAAGGTGGTTACAAGAAAGGAAATGCATCACCAAAGAAGATGAGGGGGGGAACCCACACTGATTTGCATATTTGCATATGTTCATTTATATGTCTATATCAGCAATGCCTCTCAACTAGATCAGCCTCGAAAGACCTTCTCTCCATCCCACCAGTTAAAACAGCTAGACTGGTGACTAGGGAGAGGGCTTTTTCAATTGTGGCCCCCACTCTGTGGAATTCCCTCCCAGATGATCTTCGTCATGTCCCTTCTATGATGAGCTTCCACCGGGCCTTGAAGACGTGGCTCTTCAAACAGGCTTTTGAGGTGGGTTAGGTTTTATTATTATTGGTTGAGATTTTAATATTTTAATGTAATGATATGATTTAATTTTGTACATCGCCCAGAGTGGCTGGATTGCCAGCCAGATGGGCGACTAATAAATTTAATAAATAAATAAATATGCATATCTGGAAATAATTACTGTAATTTAAATCAAAATTCAATACAACTCACCATTGTGGGGAAGACTGTGACCAGGTGACCTGTGTGTCTGCTCAAGTCTGTTGTCCAGCTGCTATTTGTTGAGGTGCAACTTTTCCCTGCTTATGGTTCTTTATTTTTAAAGCGGACTTAGACCCTCCCGCTAGAGGACACCTTCAAATAAAGAACCGCCTTAAGTAGAGCACATGGCCACACTAAATTTTAGTTTAGGGTGCCAGCACATTTAACATGTAATTTGTGGCCCATAAGTGTGGTAGCAGAGTGGGCCTTCCCTGGGAAGCTGTTCTATTTATGTTTTTGATGCTCAGTTGCAACCTTCTCCAAGTTGTGCCTGAGGGAAGGGCCCTGTTGCCCTATCAAGTTATGTCACTCTTAGGACTTCTCAATAGTTTTAAGTCCTCCTTACCCCATTACTGCTAACATTGATCTCTAGACTCTTGTGTTTTAATGAGCTTGCCCATGAAATTTTAGAGGGAAATGTAATATCAGATAAAGCATTCCAGGTTCCCTGTCTGGCACTGCTTTAAAGTTTATAAGTCTGTGCAACTTTCTTCCTAATGAGTTATGTTTGGCATGCCTGAAAAATGTTCACCTTTTCTAAAAAAAAAAAGGCAAAAAGTGTCAGCTCTATAAATCCCATCTTTCTCTTGTAGAATGGCACAATCCAGGTCTTGTTCCCACCACTTCTATTGATCAAAGGTCAGCTAGAGGTCTGTGCATTTAGGGCAGGAAATATAAAATTGCTGAGCCAAATTCTAATCTTAATATTCTTAAAGAAAGAAAGAAAATTATTCTCAGGATGTCTTTTAGGAGTGATTGACTAAATGGTTATATTCAGACATCACAATAACCTATGGTTTATCTTGACAGGAACAAGCCTAGGTGAGTCTCCGACTTAGAAAATCTCCCTCCTCAATCCTGCAGTGTGGCCACCAGCAGATTGGAAGATTTTGCTTCTAATTTCAATTAGCTACAGAGCCAAATCCTAAACTGTGGTCAGTCTTAACCATGGTTTGTTGAAACAAGTCAGCTTCATGAACTGTGCTTTGAAATTGACTTGTTTCAAACAAGCCATAGTTAAAATTAACAAGTTTGTTTGGTTCAGATGACAGGACTCCTTCCAAACCCCTCTGGCAAATATACTGAAGGAAGGCAGGGGCAGGGGATCATGTGAGCCTGAGGCTTGCCTAGGCTCATTACAGTTATGATAAACCATGGTATATGATGACATCCAAATGCAGCCAATGTCTCTTTGATGAGAGAAGGTACCTAGGCTTTCAAGCATCACAAATCTCCCTGCTTACAGTTTACAGTGCTGTGAGGCTCCATTCCTTGACCACATCTACAGTGACTCCCCTCTCTCCTTAATTCAGAATTTTCACCAAACTGACTTTCTTCTTATATACCACCCAATAACAAAAGTTCTCAGGATGGTGGAGAGTTACAAGTAAAGAAACCAAAACCATAAAGTACAAATATACATCCTAAACATCTAAAAACAGAATAATACCAACAACAAAATAAAATCAGGCTAAACCAGCAGCAAAAAGGAACAACAGCAGTATAACATATCTAAAAGTGCTAAGAATATGTAAGACTGCAGGTGCAATCCTGTGGTTCCTAGAAGGGTAGATCAGAGGCCAAAGGCTACTATGGATCTCCATCTCTGCTCATGGAGGTCCACTGTTGCAATTTTGGGCATGGAAACCCCCACTCAGTGGAGAGTGGAAGCTCTGGGCTCTGATATCAGTGGAGCAGTGATTGTAGTCTGAACTGAAAGCACTCTGGACAGCTCTTTGAAAGTTCAGACTAAAACCCGGAGCGGATTCACTCCTCCAGTGACATCAAGGCCACCTGTCTTCACTGCTTCTGCTGCTCTTGCCACTCTACCATCAGGGCACCGATGGTAGCAGAAAAATCCCCAGAGTGTTGTGGGGTGTGTGTTCAGAGGAGGCTTTATATCTGCTGGATCCAAAGACCTCCATTTCCCACCACACCCCCAGAACTGGAGGGAGGGGTAGAAGTATGCTAGCCCTGGAGATGATGTACTTAATTCGCTCACCATTGCAACTAATGGGAGGGAAAATCTGAGAAACAAGTAAACAAAAAAAACACTGGGTAAAAAGGAAGAAGGAAAACAGGAAAATTCTACCCCTGCCTTCTACCCTGATAGCTCAAGCCCAGCTGGTCTTTAGATTTTTTGGTCATCCACCTTGGGTTTTCACTCCCCTGTCCCCTCTCTATTCTGCGCTGGTTAGACCTCATCTTGAGTACTGCACCCAGTTCTGGATACAGCACTTTAAGAAGGATGCGGACAAACTGGAATGGGTTCAGAGGAGGGCAATGAGGATGATCAAGGGATGGAAACAAATCCCTCTGAGGAGAGACTGAAAGAACTGTGCATGCTTCGCCTGGAGAGCAGAAGACTGAGGGGAGATACGATAGCACTCTTCAAGCACTTGAAAAGTTGCCATGCAGAGGACAGCCAGGATCTCTTCTTGATTATCCCAGAGTGCAGGACATGGAATAATGGGCTCAAGTTACAGGAAGCCAGATTTCAAATGAACAAAACTTCCTAACTGTTAGAACAGTACTGCAATGGAACCAATTACCTAGGGATGTGGTGGGCTCTCCAACACTGGAGACCTTCAAGAGGCAGCTGGACAGCCACCTGTTGGGTATGCTTTAAGTTGGATTCCTGCATTAAGCAGGGGGTTGGACTTGATGACCTTATAGGTCTCTTCCAAAACTATGGCTGTATGACTGCTTTGTAAAAAAAAAATTTGTGAATGTTTTCACTGGCACTGAAAAGACCATAATGTAGGTGCCAGGCAAGCTCTCTAGACAGAATAGACAGAACATTCTATAGCAAGTATGCCAGCACTGAAAAGGCCCTCTCCTCAAATGAAACTTATTTCCTGGTGGTACCTGGAGAAGTGCATCAAACTTTCACCATAGTTTCCCAAGACTATCTTTACAGCTACAAAACCTGCTACAAAAAGGAAGGCTGAGCATCTCAGACAGTTTACATGCCCAGTACAAAATTCCACACTTGAATAATGACAGGAATACACAAAGGCCAGGGTGATTAACACTCCTAAAATATGTGCTAATACATATGCCCCCTTATATTTGTGAGGAAATATTGCACAGCTGGAGTCTTTATCATGCAATGTTAAAACAAGCTAATGGAAATCTTCCACACTTACGGAGCTACATATCTGCATTTTTTTAAAAAAAGAAAGAAAGAAAAGAAGAAGCCTTCACTTCTGAACATTGGTGCTATCTGCATAGAATAATGTCCTAACACTCCCTGCAATCTTGGTTTAACCATCTTAAGCAGGCCTTAGGACTGTGCTGTTAAAAGAGTTTGAGAAATCATGAGGGGTGTGTGGATGCGTGTGGAGTGCCTCTCCATGTTTGAAACTGACACAAAATGGTCCATGTGGTACACATATGTGTAGCATGGCCATATTTTTATGAATCATTTGTATATTCCTTGGCTAGGCTCCTGTGTTTAAATAACTGTGGAAGCAACACAATACAGCTGTATTTAGAGATTGTTTTTGGTTTATATGTAGGATGTATAGATTTTACTTTTTAAAAAAAGCTTCCCTTTTCACAATAAAGAAATTGTCCATTCTACTGGAATGTACACTATGCCTTGATAAAATCTTTCAGTTCTTTTCTGGTGCGGAAATAAAAGACCTTAAAACACGAGAGTGATGCCAACTCAACATTATTAGAGTCTCTAACAGTCAAGGCTGAAGGTGCTATTCATTACCGTGATATAAAAACAAGCCTGTCTGCTTGGCAGGGAGATTGACTCCAGAGTTGTTTCTAAAATTAATAACATCTTATTAAATAAAATAGCCCATACTTTGTGATAGTGTTACTTTAAGGAGCATGGCCTGTGCTGGTTGCATTTGTTCCCTTCAAAACAAGTCCAAGGAAAAGACCTTGAAAAGAAAATCTAAGGATGGACCTGATGGCTCATGTAAGAAAGAGGCCTTGTTTGCCATAATGAAGGCCTTGAAATATTACCTCCTTGAAGCCATGCGTGTCGCATCAGACAGGAACTGCAGAGCTGAAGGCAAAAAACGCTCCACCACTTGCCAAAGTACACTATTGAATTTGGAGGACATGAAGACCCCATCATTGGATATACTCATTCATCGTTAAGATTATCTGAACAGATAGTTATATCTGCTTGGATCCAAAGAGGGGCCCGTGAACAAAAGGGATCCTTCTGTTCCTGGGCAGGATTGAGATCCAGCAGAGGATCCTGCTAACAGAAGTGGGGAAGGCAATTTTGGCTGATTACTCCTTCACTCTGTGCCGCCTCTTATGCTATTCTGGTGGATCCAACCCTCCAGAGTAGGTTTTTTGGGGGGAGGAACACAAGAGGCTTCAGGGAGGTAAAGCAGTCTGTGAAGGGTGCCTCCCTCCCTTCTGGTGACAGCACCCTAAGAATGAATCCTCCTCAGGGAATGCTCCCATCAGTGGAAGCCTAGTTAGGATCCAAATATAGACTGCCTCATGCTGCTCTCTTCTGTTCATAGATGATAAATGCCCAGCATTGATCTTATTGATCTTCAATAGCTGAAGCCAACAGTTACCTCTCTCCATACAGCTACTGTGATCCAACACAGAATGTAGAAGTTGAAAAAGAAAGAGGTAGAATTCCTGGTAACAAAGTGGCTTCAGACATCTCACAGAAGGAGAGTTAAAGTGTGAGTGATGTCCATGACTTGTTACTATTTGCACTCCCTTCATGACATCTGAAGTGAAAGCTCATGAGTTTGCCCTGTACAGCAGTGTCCTGGCCAACCCCACTGGATTAGGGCTCAGACTCATTGGTGTGTTTTTCTCCATTTTGTTTAATGTGGAATTTCAACTTAGAGAGTTTCATCAACCAGCTTACAGGTTACACAGGATTCTGCGTCTCTACAAAGCGGTACAGAGCACGACTACTTGAGCTAAGATGTTATTGCAGCAACTAGACATGCCCCTCAAGACTCTTTTAGAAGGCTCAGGGTGGGCTCTCTATTTGCTTGGGAAAGGTACCTCTGAATGGGACTGAGTTAGCAAACAGGTGCTCCTACAAACAGGGTGAAGAGTGGGAGATAACTGTGCCTGTCTGCACATCTGACAGCGTGTCCTTGGTGATGGGGAAGGTTATGCAGATGTTCCTTGGACACTGTCTCTGGTCCAGCCTCTGATTCCCATATGCCCATTCAAGTGGAGGTGTGAGCAGTGCCTGGGGTGACAAAGGAGAGGGAGGAGGAACAGGGGCTGGCTCATTGCCAGGCAGCAGTGTTTCTTCAGTTGGAACTGAAAACAAGGGGGCAGTACTGTCACTGTCTAAAGTGCTGAAGCTTTCTCCTATTTCAGCCTCCTCCTGCTGCTGTAACCTACTGGGTCCCTCCCCCAGGTCCAAGACCTCCTCTTCCTGACCACTCCAGGGACGCTCTGCAGAGCCCATAACAAGCAGGGACAAGGAACCTGTGGCATTTGTTGGACTACAATTCCCATTACCTCTGACCATTCACCATGCTGGCTGGGACTGCTGGGAGTTCGAATCCAACAACATCTGGAGGGCCACAGGTTCCCCACCCCCACTTTAACCTTCCTGTTACATATTGTAAGGTCTCTGGTAGACTGTGGGAATGCTGTGGACATAGTATATCTTGACTTCAGCAAAGCTTTTGACAAAGTGCCCCATGATATTCTGATTAGCAAGATAGCTAAATGAGGGCTGGATGGAACAACTATCAGGTAGATCCACAATTGGCTACAGAACTGTACTCAAATAGTGCTTATCGATGGTTCCTTCTCAAATTGGGGAGAGGTAACAAATGGGGTAGCACAGGGCTTGGTCCTGGGCCCAGTGCTCTTCAACATTTTTAATAATGATTTGGATGATGAGGTGCAGGGAATACTTATCAGATTTGCAGATGATACAAAATTGGGAGGGCTAGCTAATACTCTGGAAATCAGAAACAAAATTCAAAGTGATCTTGATAGGCTGGAACATTGGGCTGAAAACAACAGAATGAAATTTGACAGGGATAAGTGCAAAGTTCAATACCTAGGGGAAAAAACCCCAAATGCACAGTTACGGGATACTTGGCTCAGCAATGCTACATGCGAGAAGGATCTTGGAATTGTTGATCACAAGCTGAATATGAGCATACAGTGTGATGTGGTTGCAAAAAAGACAAATGCTATTTTAGGCTGCATTAACAGAAGTATAGTTTACAAATTGCATGAAGTATTAGTTCCCCTCTATTTGGCACTGGCTAGACCTTATCTTGAGTACTGCTTCCAGTTCTGGACACCCCACTTTGAGAAGGATGTAGGCAAACTGGAACTGGGTCAGAGGAGGACAACAAAGCTGATCAGGGGACTGGAAACAAAGCCCTATGAGGAGAGACGGAAAGAACTGGGCATGTTTAGCCTGGAGACGAGAAGACTGAGGGGAGATATGATTGTACTCTTCAAGTACTTGAAATATTCTCACACAGAGGAGGGCCAGGATCTCTTATTGATCATCCCAGAGTGCGGGACATGGAATAATGGGCTCAGGTTACAGGAAGCCAGATTTCATCTGAACATCTAGAAAAACTTCCTGTTAGAGCAGTATGACAATGGAACCAATTACCTAGTGAGGCGGTGGGCTCTCTAACACTGGAGGCATTCAAAAGGCAGCTGGACAGGTCTGCTTTAAGTTGGATTCCTGCATTGAGCAGGGGGTTGGGCTTGATGGCATTATAGGCCTCTTCCAACTTGACTATTCTATGATTCTAAATAGGTACATCATCTCCAGTACAGAAAGGTAAAGCACAAGCCATTCCGGCTTCTTCCCTGCTTTGCTACTGTGTAACATCTGAAGCCGCCCTCAAAAACAATTTCTGAAACAGAAACTAAGGCTGTGGTCCTATAAACCTTTATCTGGGAGTAAGTACCACTAAACTAAATTGGGCTTAATTCTGAGTGAACATGAGGCTTGCTTGCACTGTAAATGCTGGAACTGGGTGAGGTCATAAGCATGGTATGGCATTATCCTATTCTCGGAAGTAGAGCTAATCTAATCTTTATGTGTCGGCCCAAATCCTAGACTTTCCTTACATAAAAGATATGAATAATTTGTCAGGTGCAAGAAGCTTTCTGGCCAAAGGGTAGCCAAACTGCAAGAAGATTGATTGTTAAAATCTGGGAGTCAGCTAAGAAAAATAAATGCAGAAGAACAGTGCAGTACTTAAGCCCATGGGTTTTTTTTATTTTTTTGTCAACTATTACAGATGGCTACTTAATCAAACCATTGTTGGATATGAAAATATTCTAGGTGGCCGTTCATCCTCCCTCCCCCTTTTGTATTTGGGTTGGCTTTGATGCATCCCCCCCCCCCGGAAAAGGTGGGCTAAATGACTTGCTTTCTGTGTCAAGGTTAAAAATGGATTTCTGCCTTTAACCTTTTCTGAAGGAGAATTTTTTTTAAAAGTTGAACATTGCTTGGCCTAATTTTGATCCCACCCAAGTTGATGGTATAGCTCCCAACAGGTCCCCATTGCCAACCCCCGTCTTCTACCCATGTCTTTTTGGTAGCAACTAGTAGAGGAAATGCTGTGATGTGGAGCCAAGGTGGCCAGTGCTTCCTCACCTCTCATATATAGTAACCAAAGAAGTCTGGTCACGTTTGTCAGCCTGAATGCTGGTCATTAGGGATGTTATGTTCATCATCAGGAGCCCTCCTTCAAATCCCCCCTCCTCCTGCTACTGAAATTAAATGGCTGATGGCCAGAGAGAGGCTCAGCCAGACTCAGGCCAAAATATTTTTGCTGCCAGAGGTAGAACATCTAACAGGATCACCCTACTCCAAGTCAAAGTGCATAGTAGTAAGCAAGACCAGCACAAGCCCTGGAAGAAAATAAACAATAAATAAATCACAACCCATTTGCTGCCCTTTCATGATACTCAAATCAGCTTCCTGAAGTGGCTGCCCTGTTCTGCCTAATGGTAGGACTTGGCTGGTAAGGGATGGGTGAACGGGTCCATTTTGGTTTCTCTCCATTTCTCAAGACTGGAAAAAACCCAGTCTTAAGATCAGTTCCCCACATTTCCACATCAGTTTGCAATTTTCTTTCTATTAAAAAACTCTGAAACACAACCAGCCTTCAAAATCCATAGTTCTCTGAGTTTTGCAGTGCAGTTCTCCAGCCATGTAATGTGAACAAAATGTATATAATAGGGTAAAGTGCAGAGCTTGGAAAAGTTTCTTTTTTTGAACTACAACTCCCATCAGCCCAATCCAGTGGCCATGCTGGCTGGGGCTGATGGGAGTTGTAGTTTAAAAAAGTAACTTTTCCAAGCTCTGGTAAAGTGTGCATATAGATGCATATATTAGTGGACATAACATACAAAAATATATTATATTAGTGAAAATAACATACAAAAATGTATTGCATCAGAGGAAATTGCAAAAATGTGTATATTAGGCAAAGCTGCATATGAAAATGTGTATATTAGAAGACAGTTGCACTAAAGTGCTGAAAATTTTTCATGAGGACATTTGTTTTTTTAAAAATCACAAATTGATGTGAAAGGTGGAGAAGTGAGCAAGACTGAAAAAATGAGAAACCAAGGGAAAATGAAATTGACAGATATGGCCATCCATAGTGTCAGGGCAGAAATTAGATTTGGTTTGCATTAAAGCCAAATGTGTCAAATTTGCACTTTCCAAAACAATGCAAGAACCGAAACACAGCCATCCTTCAAAACTCACATTTATCCAAATTTTGTGATGCAGTTCTCCAACCAAAACATGTTTACAAAATGCATATATTACAGAGAAATGTGCATAAAATGAATATATTAGTGAAAATAACAGAAAAATTCATATATTAGGAGAAATTGCCTGCAAATATGTTTATATTAGTCAAATTGACATACAAAAATGTATTCATTAGGAGAAATTTATTAGGAGAATCTAAAATGCTGAAGAATGAGGATTTAAAAATAAATAAATTGCAAATTGCTGCAGAAGAGAAAAAGATTGGGAAAATGAGAAACAGAGAGAAATGAAACGGACAGATCTTTCCTTCCTTGGGAGATATTCTACAGTTGCAGAGCTCCTAGCAAGATGGTCTTTTCCACAGAAAGCACCTTCTGTACCTCCAGCAATGGAGGCACCTGAAGTTGGGTCTCAGCACAACAAATTAGAAGCTGACAAAGGCATCTTCAAAAACAATGTCTGGAAAGTGGTTGCATTCAAACACAGAGCATATCAGTATAAATACTGAGATTTTTTTGATAGTACAAGTGGGCTATTTCTCTTTTTAAAAATAGTAAACTATTCATTTCAAAAAATGATTGTGTAGAAGGGACTTAAAATAATCACATGCATTTCTTGATCTTGCACACTGGCTTTGCTTGCTCCACAATGGGAAATAAGCCACTGCAAGTCGATTAAAGTAGCTGTTAGGAAATTCTGTGTACAAGCAAAGGAATCATAATTTCAATATCTGTCTAGACAAAACACCAGATACCCATAAAAAAGTCCAGATGACAAGTAGTTTTGGCCACATCCTTAAACAGTGGGAAATAAGAGGCTTTAGTTCACATTCATTTCACCTTCACATCATGAATCACCCTAAGATAGCATACAAAGAGTTTAGTTATGAAATGTCACTAGAAACATGGGCATTCATTTTGCAGTGAGCTGGGGAAATTATAGAGACATTCAGGCATCATGATAAATTAGAATGCCTAACAGTCAGGGATGATGGGGTGCTGTAGTCCAAGCAACACCAGGAGTGCCACATGTTCTTCATCCCTGCTGTAGCAGAAACTGTTTCTGCTCATGCAAGTTGGGGCACCTGATCTCCCATATGTACTGAAGCTCCCCACCCCCCAAATGCTGCTCCTAAGGATTGGGGGACCTCCAGAACAAAACAGGATATGGCACAACTTGTACAAGTAGAAATGCTTTCCTCTAGGGCAAAAGGGGGATTAACACATTACATTTAACGTACACTTTTTCACACGTTACATTCAACGTAAACTTGTGCAGTTTGTACCTGTGTTCAGTGTACTATATGAACAAGCCTGGGACGGTTCCCAATTGTGTGGAAAGATGTCTACCTGTGTATAATCATGGAAAAACCCAGGATGACATCTCTTTAGCAATGGAAAGGACACCTGAAAGAAACAGCTGCAGAGTTCTGTCATGGACTCTCTAGTCATTTTAAGATAAACCGGGAACCTATATCAAAGCTTCTAAAAAAAACATTTCTGTCTCTCACTTATCTTCATTTCTGATACTTTGCAAGGTCCGAGCTGCAGCCTCAACTGCCCTAATTTGTCTTTTGTGCCAGAGCACTTTGTAAGCAGTCAACGTCCCTGTCTCTTTATCTTTCCTTTTCTTTATCTTTTCTTTTCTTTTCTTTTTGTAGAAGAAGGGAGGAAATGAACTCAGAAAGCTAGCAGGTTATGCAATAGGTCATTTCTTTAATTTTTAACAAAACCAAGTACAATGCCAGCCAAAAGCAATCGAACAAATTGTGAGGCAGACAACATTTTTGCTTACACTGAATCTCTTAGCATTTCCCAATCAATGCAATATTTAATGCAAAAGGCTTCATTTCTTTAGATAGATTTGGTAGAACACGGGTAGTCCTAAATTACAAATGTTCTATGCCCTTTCTTATAGGACATTTTATTTTTTCAGTTCTCCTAGGCTCAGTCTGATAGCAAGAAGTCAAAGTCAAGTTTGTTTGATTGTAACGAATCACTCTAATTGCCAGGAATCAAACTCAGGTCTTCTTTCTTATAATTCAAGCATCCCACTCTATGAAGGCCAACACTGAGGTGACCTTTGATCTAATCTAATATTGCCCAAAGGTAACCTAGTGAATAAAGCATTAAAACTCATTTGTTTGCCCTCTCAGAAAAGCTGCTGAGTGACAATTTCTAAATGGTCACAACAACAAAACATTTCTAGCTTACTCTGACGCCAGCATTGATTCAGACCAGGGATGGAAACATCAGACAATTTCAGTTCACTCAGGTTCTCATTTTTCCAATCTTAAATTCAGTTCTCCACATTTCTGCAGCAATTTGCTATTTTTTTATTTCAAAAATTCTCCTGAAAATTCTCCAGCATTTTAGTGCAAATTTCTCCTGATAAACACACTTTATAGGCAATTTAGACTAATGTACATATTTTTGTAAGTAATTTCTCCTCGTATAATGCATTTTTGTATGCTGTTTTCACTCATATATTTATTTTTATGCACACTTTCCCATCACATATGCATGTTTGTAAACATCATTTGGCTGGCAAATGCATTGCAAAATTTGATTAAGTGCAAATTTCGAAGGATGGCTATGTTTTGGTTTTCATATTGTTTGGGAAAGTGTGAATTTCATAGATTTGGCTTGAAATGCAAACTGAATAGAATTTCTCACCCATCCCTAATTCAGACTTAGTAATGCACACAGTAATGCCAGCCATGTATGATCCACCAAAAGTTCAGGGAAAACCCCCCTGCAAGCTTTGTTGCCTGCCTAGGACTGCAAAAACAGGAGGATTGTCAAGCACATGTCTAGCTACAATACAGGGCTGGTGGAGTGCAATAAATGGATGATGATACAATCTGGTGGGTTTCACAAGTTATTCACACCTTCCTTATCCCTTTGTAGCCATGTCAATAACTTCCCCACACTTGACATCTCATATGATGCCAGGTGTGGGACAGGTGGGCATGGTTTGT
Source organism: Rhineura floridana (assembly GCF_030035675.1). NCBI lineage: Eukaryota > Metazoa > Chordata > Lepidosauria > Squamata > Rhineuridae > Rhineura > Rhineura floridana. Next base: position 177,679,413 of record NC_084483.1, read on the forward strand.
GAGGAACAGCCACATTTGACCCGCAGGATCCCCATTCCTGTTCTGTAGAAGTATGCATATTCCCTCCCTACCACACCCTGATTTAGCATGGTGCCGCCTCAGTCATTGGCCACTCAGTGTGGGGTGACCATTAATGTAGCAATTGTCTGCTTCATCATGTGCACACAGAGGAAAAGTTCACAGCATGCTGGACACAGACAACAAAAGAACATGTAAGAACAGCCTTGTGTGAGGAACCTTCGGCCCTCCAGATGATGCTGAGCCAGAACTTCATCAGCCCCAGCAAGTATGCCCAATGGTCAGGGATAATAGAGTTGTAGTTCAACAATATCTGGAGGGCCAAAGGTTCCCCCACCTAGTGTTGTTGTATCAAACCAAACACCTATCCAGCATTCTGTTTCCCACAGTGGCCAACCAGATGCCTCTGAGAAGCCCACAAGCAGGACATGAGGGCAATAGCCTTTACCTGCTGCTGTTCCCCAGAGACTAGTATTCAGAGGGATGCTGTCTCTCATCTTGGTGGTAATACACAGCCATCATGACCAGCAGGCATGGATAAAATTATCCTTCATGAAATTTGTCTAATCCCCTATTAAAACCAAACCATCCATGTTTGCTATTATATCTCGTGATAGCAGATTCCATAGTTTAGCTATGCATTGTGTAAAGGAGTACTTCCTTTTATCTTTACTGTATCTCCCATGATTCAGCTTCATTGGGTGATCCCAAGTTCTAGTCATGAGAGAGGGAGAAAAACTATCCACTTTCTTGATACCATTTTTAATTTTACCCATTTCTATCATGTCCTCTTATTCACCTTTCCCCCCAAAATGAAAAAAAAATCACTCAAATGTCATAACCTTTCCTCATCAGGGATTTCCTCCTCTTAATCATGTTGGCTGCCCTTTTCTGCACCTTCTCCAACTCTACCATATCCTTCTTGAGGTGCAGTGACCAGAAGTGGACACAATATCCCAGGAGTGGTCACACCATGGATTTGATGAAAGGAGTTATAATATTGGCAGCTACATTTTGATTCCTCTTCCTAAAATGGAATTTGCTCTTTTCACAGCAGCTGCACTCTGGGCGTGATCTCACTCCCCTGCTATATGTTTACATGTACATGCTACATGTGGACAAACATGGTTCCTTGACTTTGCTCTTAAAATAGTTGATATATAGATCAGTAGATAACATTTCTGGAAAAAGGATGGGGAAGAGCCATAGCTCAGTGGTAGAGCACATGCTTTGCATGCAGAGGATCTTGGGTTCAATCCTCTGTATCTCCAGGTAGAGCCGGGAGTGAGGCCTGTCTGAAATCCTGGAGAGCTGATGCCAGTCATTGTAAACAATCCTGAGCTAAATGGGCCAATGGTTTGACTCAGTATAAAGCAGCTTCCCATGTTTCTCAGAATGGGTGGCAAGGGCAGTGGTTACTGCAGCAGCAAAGACTTGGCATGGTGTTTGATGCTCAGGTATATATGGCACAATCCAGTTGCCCTCCTTTCCTACATCTGCACCTGCTGGTCAATGTATAAGTATTTTCTGGCACTGGTTCCTTCTCTCTCTGTCTCTGTCTCTCTCCTTCTCTCTCCCCAGTAATACTCAACTGTGCACATAAAGGTCTAACTTGATCAGGTCCATGTATATATATGTAAAAGGATGAAAAAACATATTGTAAATCTCAGCAGGGGGTGGGGTGGGGTTAACACAGAAAAACCAACAACCCTAAGATGAATATTTTCCTCTTGGAATATTCTCAAATATTTATTTGGCTCAAATGTTGCTTATCAGTCAGAGATCTGCAGATATTCAATTCCCAATTGTTAAATATTATCCAAGCCTTTTTCCCCACCCTGATTTTACAATGTTTTACATAGCAGAGCTAATACACAAGGACAAAATATTTCCCACTACCCTTCCTTACGCCTTATTAACAGACTCAGCACCAATTTATAACATTTGGAGCTATTTAAGTGTCTCCAAACTGGCATCCTTAAACCTTCACCCACAATGCATTTATTAATGGAAAAATGGAAGACAAAATATGCAGTAAATCCTCATATGTTAACCAGCTGCTGTAAGTAAATGAATAGGGTGTATATTGCATACAAAATCTTCAAAAAGAGCTCAGTGGAATGTAGAGAGTGAGTCTCACAGTGTATTTTCAAGTATTATGTGACTGCTGTGTTTGGGAAATTAGCTAAGTCCTAGATTTTAGCCAACTATTTTCAGCAGGTAATTTAATTAATTACTTTAGCCTACTTTTAGCCTGTGAATCAATCACTGACATGACTCTGGATGCACTACCATTTCTTTTATTGTTGATTTCTTTAATCTACTGTTTCCTACTCAATCAATCAATCAATCAAATTTTATTGAATAAGTCTTCAGACCATATGAAAAACAAGAAAAACAAATGCATATTTAAAAAACAATAGATGAATACATAAATCTGAAAACAAATAGCTAAGATTTAAAAATTAAGATATTAAAATATTAAAAACATTATAAATGCCCCAGGTGGCTTACATGCAGTTACATGGCTGATTAATCAAACTTTATTCCCCTTAAACCGGCTACCTTAACTGCAAAGAGGACAACCCTCCGAATCATAAACTGGTAAGATCAATTTAAGAGAAAATCCAGTTTGGCCTGGACATCCCAATTTCTCATGCAGTCAAAAAAAATGGATAAATAATGTTCCATAATATTAGAATACAACCGACATTCCAGTAAATAGTGGATCAGATCTTCCACTTCATTTGCTCCACATGTACAAAGTCTTGCACTGGGATGTCCCATTATCTCCCTTGTTGCATCATTGGATCCATTTGCTGAAATCAAAGACAAGTAAAGATCATGCATCAATCTCTTTTCATTGGGAGAAACAGGCATTTTTCTTCCTGAAATTGGGTTTTAGCCTTCACTAACCATTTCATGGACCTTGTATTAGACAGGGCAGCTATATCCATCTGCATGCTGGTGTGTAGAATTCGTTGTTTAAAAACAGCTCCTATATTGGGATTAGAAACGCTCAGAAACTCTTCCACACTATAACCTTATTAAATAACAATTTTGAGAAATTATACAGGCAATTCTTTTGGACATTTATTTAGACATTTCTTAGGGAGCCTGGCTTCACTCATTTGGATTAACCTGCACCAGTAGTTAAATACCCTAAATGAATCAGATCTGAAACTGCCTCTGTTCCAAATTTCCTGCTGAGCTCACTGCCATCTTTCTAGAACAATTTCATGCACTGATCCAGGGTCTTTTGCCAATTCAAACAATTTCCCACTTTTCCTATTCTAGACCATTAGGAACTAGGAAAAAAAGAAAAGAGAAAATAAGTTCCATGTGCCTGACAGTCAGAAGGGGCCTCAGTGTGAAAGGCCATAGCTCAATAGCAGACTGCCTGCTTTGCAGGAGCAGAAATGATGGTTACATCCACACTATACATTTAAAGCACATTCAATGAACATTTCTTACACCAAGAATCCTGGGAACTGTAGTTTACCCCTCATAGAGCTACAATTCTCAGTACCCTTAACAAGCGACAGTTCCCAGGATCCTTTGGGTGAAGTAACGCGCTTTAAATGTGGATGTCACTGATATGTGGCAGCAGCAACAGGTTTGTTCCTGCTCCCCCCCAAGGCTGACAGTGTTAGCAGCGGAAGCAAACTCTACTGAAAAATAAAAGAGCTAGTGTGATATAGTGCCTAGAGCATCAGACTGGGGCCTGAGAGACCAGGGTTCAAATCCCTGCTTGACCATGAAGCTCAGTGACTTCGGACCAGTCACTGTGTCTCAGTCTAATATACTCCACAGGGTGGTTGTTAGGATAAAATGGAGAGGGGGAGAACCATGTATGTCACCTTGAGCTCCTTGGAGGAAAAGTGGGATATAAATGCATAAATAAATAAATAAATAGTTCATTTAAAAAAGTACATTCCTGTTTTAATGATGCCCAGCACACATGTAAAGGATTTATCTGTCTTTAATTCTGTAGGCTTTATCTACACTGGAGAGACTACTATGCCTGCAAATTTCATCCACTTTTATCAGGCAGGGGGGAATTTATAGCCATTTTCTAAATTTCTGCATAATAATTCAGGGTGGTGGGAGTTGCGAGGAAGCTTCATTTTTCTGAAGTGGATTAGGCCTTGGACCCCAGACCAAATTAGACAGCCTCTGAAGCTTTCAGATCTCAGCTGGGCTGTTTTCTGAAGCACCAAATCAGGGTCCAAACTAAATTTGTATACCTCCTTTCTGCATCAGTGCACTCAAGGTGGTTTACGCCCATAGAAATGACAAAAATATACAGAAATAATCATACTATCATCCTATAATGCTACAAAATATAAAGTAATACAAAATAAGTTTAGACAACAAATGTTACAAAAATACACAATAATACATAAACAAGTGTAGCACCAATACAGATTACTATTAAATAAACCCCATATCAGTCCCTTCTGCTTCTAACATACATACCCTCTCAGGGTCCTGTCTCTCACCCAGAACTCCATAGATTCATCCTGGCTCTCACCCAGGACCCAAACACAGCTCACCCCCAGAGTCTCGCAACAAAGAAGGGACCTGGGAACTGCTCACATCATCATAACAAAAATTGCTTACATCATCATAAAAACAACTTAAAACTTGTTTTTATGAATAAACTCTAAGGTAGATGGCAATTTATATAAAATATTAAAGTAACATACAAAATATACAATAAAATATACAATAAAACATAAAATATCATACAAACAATACAATGTCCAGAACCTTCTTGCTCTTGCCTGATGACTGTGCAGCCTGGCGTGGAGCCGGTGGTGGTGGTGCTGATGGAGGTGGTGATGGGCGGTGACAGTGTGCGGACTGAGGGCCTGCGTGGGTGGTGGCATGGGCTACGTGCTGGGCTTCAGGTGCACCATCATCTAGGCACAGTGCGCCACCTGGTACGGGAGGTGGCTGCAGTCCCCCCCCCATACACTTATTGTGTGAATTTGCTCTAAGCCAAGGCTGGGAATCCTGTGGAATTCTAGAAGTTCTTGGACTCCAACTCCCATCAACCCCAGGAAAAAAGGGAAAATGGCCAATGGTAAGAGGTGATAAGAGTTGTAGTCTGACTCCAACAACATCTGGAGGGCATCAGGTTCCCTATCTCTGCTCTAAGGTATAGGGATTTAGGAGCAGATAGCACAATCCTATGCACATTAACTCAGAAGTAAATTCCACTGTGTTCAGTTTGGCTTACTCCCAGATAAGTGTGCACTGGAATGCAGCCTAAACATTTGTTTTTAACTTGCTTAATTTGTGTGTGATGCATTTTATATATGTTTTCAGATGAATCATGGCCCACAACTAGCAACTGGGAATTGGTAGGTTTCAACGAATCATGCCCAGAATAAATGGTAAACAAGTTCTACTTGCGTCTTTCATTAATCTGCTGTGCTATATGGAGTCCACTGTTGCAACTTTCAGCGCTAGTGAGAAGCTATTAGTGGGCTCAGGAGGTATTTATCAAAAACATGGCTGCTGATTTACTACCCAGGTCTGCTGAATTCCTTTAGGAACTCCCCTTTAACCCTCTGGCCATAAACTTTGTATTATCAAATTGGCATACTTTAACAACTCTTTGTTACTAAGTAACATAAGAGAAGTTGTGACCTGAAAAGACCTGGTTTCTTTTTTTTAGGAGACAGAAATTGGTTTTATATTAGGCTCAAGATCAAAATATAAAAAATAAAATATCAAATCCTTGAGGAATGCATGCAAGATCGGATAAATTATCTTCATCTAAAAATCATTTCCAGAAAAGCATTTGAATGATGCAGTGACGCTTTTGTCTCCCACTAAGTCCCGTGATTTGTGCCTTTCCATATTAATTTATAATAATTATAATGAATACTTCAGCCCAGGAATTTTCAAAATTTTATTTGGGGGAGGGGGGAGACACCACTGAAGACTGGATTAATCTTCAAGGGACAGGTGAATTCTTACAATTTTCAAGGGAGGGCAATCTTATCTTTAAATGTGAGGTGGCCAAGGTTTGTTTTTTCTAAACAAAAAATAAACATAAAAAAATCCCATGTACACCACCTTGAGTTCCACCATGAAAGATAGGCAGAATATAAATATACTAAATGAAGTAAATCATAAATCTATCTCATAGGATAGTTGTGAAAATAAAATGTAACATACAAAGCTGTCATACTGTGTCAGACCATTGGTTCACTTAGCTCAATATTACTGCCTACACTGGGTGGGGGCACAAATGCCGCCCTCCAGACCGGTCCACCTGTCAATCACAACTCTCCTAGGCTCCATGTCAGCCACACCCCTTCTCTCCCAGCCACAATCTTCATTGGCTCTGCTTTGGCTGGAATGTGCTCGAACTCTGATAATGCCTCTTGCTCACCTTCATGGAAGATAGAGAGGCCTGTCTGCAGAACTAACCTACTGTATGCAGGTAATATTTACATTGTTTTACTCTGCCCACTTTTGCCGCTGACCTCGCCCAGCACTGCCAGGTGGCCCCCAGAAGCTTGCTCAGAAGGGAATGTAGCCTTTGGGCTGAAAAAGGATGTTCTAGGATTTTGGACAGAAGTCTTAAACCTGGGATCTTTTACATGAGCTCTGCCACTGTGCGATGGCCTCTTATACCCCATCCTGAGCTGCTTGAAGGAAGAGTGGGATTCACCTAGACATTACTTGCAACTGAGTACTCACGCTCAGTGAAATCCATGGAGCAGGATGATTTTACCCAATCCAAAGAGCCATGGTGACCTGCTCCCCATCCCACTTCCTGTGAATTACACTTAAATCAGAAGTAGCCAACATGGTGTCCTCTAGATGTTGTTGACTACAACTACCATCACTCCTGATTTTTGGCCATGCTGGCCAGGGCACGACGTTGGCTACCACTGACTTAGATAATTGATTATATCAAAACCCAGCTGAGAGCTTGGGACACTGCAAACTGGTGAACTTTTTAAATCCTCCTATATGATTTGCTTAGTTTTAGGAAGTATATCTGTGCTACTTTCCCCCTACTCCGATAGCAATTGGGCAACTCTTTCATTGAGCAAGGCTAATATCTGCACCATACCATTAGATACTACACTAAAGCAACACCTAGAGACACATCATAAGCACTGTATGTATTACAGCCCCAAACAAAAGGGAGAAAAAATGCCCCAGACTTACTAAGTGTTCGCATCCAGACAACAATCCTCTTTACAGAAAGAAAACAGAGCTAATCCGTGGGGTTCCACACTAGAGTCCTTTAGTACTACTGAGGCATTGCTTTTCCATAATTTGGCTAGAAGCAGAATTAAACCAAGGGTTCCATACAAGCAATTAATATAGTGCTATATTATTCAGCAGTGCCCTTTGTTGTGACCAAGATCCTTCAGTAATGTTCATAAGTAAGTCCTATTCAGCAAGGATTCCCAACAACATAAACAAAAAGTTTCTTTCTTGTAGGTTCACCATGTATATTGCTTCCTGAGAGCTGTTGGGGAATTAGTGACAAATGCCCTTTTAAGTGCCTCGATTGCCTAGATTCTCAGGGCTGGCCTTAGTGGTGGTCAAGCTGGGTGGTCCCCCCAGGATGCCACGCAGTCACTCAGGGCGCCAAGCTGAGCTGAGGCAAGTACCTACCTGAGCTCGGTGGTTGAGTTTTTTTAATGTACTGTCTGCAATGAGCTAGGATGACAAAAAGCAAGTGCCTATAATCGTTTTCGCAAGGTTCTACAGGTTGTTTGGGTACTAACTACGCAAAATGATCATGCTTCAATTCACTTTAAAGTATGTTTCTTTTTCAGTTTCCACTTTGATGTCATTTGCACTAGGTAAAAATCCGCAGAACTAGGGTTGCCAGGTCAGAAGCATCCCAAACCCTGAGATTTCAGGGGTGGGCCCTAGTGATGTCAATGGGGTGGGCCCATAGTGATGTCACAGGGGTGGGCCCTAGTGATGTCATTAAGCATGATACATTAAGCATCAACCACAGTTGCTTGGAGCATATAATTAAAACAAAAACATTTCTCTGATTGGAAATTAAGATAGAAATTTTAGCTAAAGGATGGAACCTGGGTAGGGAACATTAAATCTAGCCTACTTGCTTTCGGCAAGAAGGGTTTAAGTGCCCTCAGGCCAGGCCAGTCACCAGAAGGCCATTGTAGGAAGAAAGGAGTCTAGTGTTGTGGAGATGTTAGATGGGAGCACTTGGGAGTAAAGATGGATACCCCTGAAGGCTGCAATTCTAAACATATTTACTAAGCCCCATAGAACTCAATAGGACTTACTTCTGAGTAGATATCTATTTATTTATTTTATTTATTATTTCACTTGTATACCGCCCCATAGCCGAAGCTCTCTGGGCGGTTTACAGCAATCAAAAACATGAAAACAAATATACAATTTAAAACACATATTTTAAAAACAATTTAAAACACAATTTTAAAATTTAAAACAATATAAAAACAATTTAGATATGGGTTGGATTGTGCTGTTGGTAACGTTTGACTAGGGATCCTCTGCAAAGACATCCATCTCCAAGCAGGGTTGGCAACCTCCTGTCTGGAATGCCCTGCCCCTACCTTTTAACATGGCTGCTCCAAATGTCTTTACAGATTTGACCCTTCACTGCACAAAGAGGTTTGAGAAATGAGTAAAAGATTCTCTACCCTTTCTGTCTACCCTGTGGGCTGCTATAAACTCAGTTGGACAGCCAATCCAATTCCAGTGAGTAATAATTGACAGAGAGAAAGCACACATGGTTTCACAGGCAGCATTTTGGGAACAACAATTGCAGCCACACTTCCAAATATGTGAATCCTCTTTTACCACTATTGGGCAAGAAACAAACCATCATGCAACCAACAAGGTGCATCATCAATGGGTTTAAGGGGGTTGAACTGAGTGCATGGAACCACTGCTGTTGCTTCTATGGATGTAAGGGAGTGAGGTTAAAGATAAGTGAAATGCAAATAGAAAAGAAAAACAAAAGACAATGATGCTTTCCTATATGCAATACCATACCAGCCACAACAAGATTCCTATGAGTAAGGCAGAAAACTTAGCATACCACAACCAGTCAGGACTCATAACCAAAAACCAAAATTTACAAAATCCTGGCAGCCAGTCAGCCAAGGTCACAGAACAGTACAACCTGACCCAGGACTGCAGTTAATGCAGAATGCTGTGGCATGATTGCTGACATGAGTGAGATCCTATCAGCACATAATACTTCTGCTCTGAAATCTGCATTGGTTGCTTATTTGCTACCAGGCCAAGTTCAAGCTGTGCTTCCATGTTATGGGTGCCACATAGTACTTGTTCTGCTCTTGTAAGAAATCAGTCCTTTAATGTGGCAACATCTAAGCTTTGGAACTAACTCCTTGCCTATTGACATTAGGCAGAAGCTTCTTTTCAGCACCTGCTAAAATCATTTTTGTTTAGGCAAGCCTTTCCAGGCATGTAGAAGCTATTGTGTTTTTAAATCTGTTTTTAACTCATTGTTGGTTTTATTATTTTGAATACCTGTCTCTAACTGTTTTTGCCAATAATTGTATTGTTTTAATTCTTTCTGTAAACCCCTTTGAGATTTTTTACAATAAAGTGGTATATAAATGTTGTAAATAAAATACATAAATAAATTTTAGAGTCACTGTGGCCCTTGAGACTCTTCCCACTTTTAGCAACACACAAGTCTGCCTTATACTGACTCAGGCCATTTGGTACCATCTTGCTCAGTACTGATGATGTGGACTAGCATTGGCTCTTCAGGATTCCAGGCAATAGCCTTTTCCAGAAGTTGAATTTTGGACCGTCACATGCAAAACATATGCCCTACCAATGAGCTGCTGCTGCTGCTGCTGCTGCTGCTGCTGCTAATAATAATAATAATAATAATAATTTATCATAATAATTTATCTCCCTTGCTCTCCCTGTCATCTTGCGAGCCAATCAGCATGAAAGGAGAGGCTGTGGGTTAGCTATTGAGAAGAGTCTTCTGAGTGACTGGCTCACTTCCTTTCATTCTGATTTGTTCCAGTCAGCATGAAATGGCGAGGATTCTTCTCAGTGGCTAACACGCTCCCCTTTCATGCTGATTGGCTTAGGTTCATACATAGGGACCTGGCTGGGACCCTACTCCCCCAAAAGTAATGGGTCTACGACCTCCTGCGTCCCTAGATGACTACACCGCTGGGGCTGGCTGTCATCTGGGGATGGACATTCACCTCCAGTCTGCTGTTTTTCTACTCTCCTCCTTACCATTAGCCAGCATTGAGGGAGAGATGAGGAAAGAATTGTCCTCAGCGCAGTCTTCAAAGCCTCCCCTTCCTTAACTGACAGGTGGCTCAACACGTGTGTGTGTGTGAGGGTGCCCATCCTCTGGAGATGAGGTAGCAGCAACTGGATTGCCTTTGACAGACAGGATACTTCACACGTTAAAAACATATGAACATGCAAAGAGCCCTGCTGAATCCGACCAAAGGCCCAACAACCCTGTTCTCACAGTGGCCAGTCAAGGAAGCCTACAAGCAGGACCTGAATTAGGACCTGAGTACTCTCCCCACTTGTGATTTCCAGCAGCTGGCATGCAGAGGCTTGGCTGCTGCCACTTAGGCTGTGTACACACATAGCCTTTGAAATGCACAGGGGTCATTTTTTTCACAAGGCACTTTTGCATACAGCGGTTTGTAATTGTACACACCTGTGTGTGATAATGTCATCTAAAGCAGAAGCTTCTGTGTGCATGGTCTGTGCTCACAGGTGGTGTGTTTCCAAACCCCCTCCCCTCAGTTAGTGTTTACCACACACACACACACATGCTCACACACACATTTTGCAGTCTTTCAAAGGAGAGAGGCTGGAAACTGGTGTGTTGATATTCTGATATACAGGGATATATATCAGTATACAGAGGTGGTGAAGTTACTGCACTGCTTCCTATTTTGCCTGTTTCCTTCAGAATGCACGTTAGATTGATAAATAGTGTGGAACAGGGGTGGTGTGGGGATGGTGTCATGTGTACGGCACTCCAAGCAATGACTGCACATTAGCACACTGTGTACACGTGCCCTTACTCCCCAAACCACGGCTGACAGGCACCCCTCGCAGGTGACGTTTCTTGTCAGCTGCGGAGGGCTGTCTTTGGAACACAAGAACCTTCTACTGGGTCAGACCGTAGGTCCATCTAGCTCATTATTGTCCACAATCACTGGCAGCAGCTCTTCAGGATTTCGAACAGGGTTCTCTACCAGCCCTACCTGGAGGTGCTTGTGAGTGAACCTGGGACCTTCTGCATGGAGAGGAGAGGATATTGCCCTTCAGAAGAGGGCAAAATTTCACCACCCACTCTGTGGCTGAGAAAGAGAGCCTCATGGTATGGATCCAGCCAGGCTGGCTGACATCTGACGAGTTCCATGCCTGGTATGGCTTCTGCAGCCAAGTCTCCTCAGGATGGGTGGTGTCTCCTCTCAGACAGCCTCCCTACTTGAGAAGACTTGGCAGTAGAAGCCCAGGATATGGGGCATGCTGGCTGAGGAGAGGCAGAGCACTCCATCCTTCTTCAGCCAGCATGTCCCATTGTCCTGTGCATAAGAATATAAGAAGATCCCTGCTGGACCAGGCCAAAGGCCCATCTAGTCCAGTGTCTTGTTGTCACAGTGGCCAACCAGATGCCTCTAGGAAGCCCCCAAGCAGGACCTGAGAGGAGCCTTGTTTTATGCTTGCTAGCTCAAAGCCCTCCTAATTGGCTAGCATAAACCAAACTCATCACTCTGAACAGCCAAAATGAACACCAGAATGCTCAAAAAAGGATTTTGGTGACTGAGCAGGCTTCCTGAAGGAGACCCATTCTTTTTTGGGTTGAGCAGCAACATTTAGTGTGTGGTATGTTAACCCAGCATGTTGTAGACTTGGCATTAAACCTTTATGTCAAAATAGGCATTTTCAAGCTTTTTGAATTCATGCATATTCAAATTCATGCGTATTTAAAAAGAAAAAAGAAAAAGAAGGAATCCATATTTTATTTTATTAGAAGGTAAACGTATATAGGCTAGATCCCACAACAGCCTTCTTATTAATTAATTAATCAATTAATTAATAATTAATCAATTAATCAATTAATTGATTGATTTATATTCCACCCTTCCTCCCAGCAGGAGCCCAGGGCGGCAAACAAAAGCACCAAAAACTTTAAAACATCATAAAAATAAACTTCAAAACACATTAAAACATCTTTACAAACATTTCTTTATAAAAAAGCTGTCAAAACATCTTCTAAGATTAAAAACATTTTAAAAAAGGTTTAAGAACATATTAAAAAGCAATTCCAACACAGACGCAGACTTCTTGTTGGAACAGGGCAAGGGGAGGGAACTTTTTCAAGCTTCTGTACAAACCTTTACTTTGCATAAATCCCTGGTTTTTGCTGCACTCTTTTCACATAGACAATATCCCACTGAGACACTTTCCAAAGTATATTGGTGGGACACTTTTTTTAAAAAAAAAATTAAAAATCCTGAAAAAATGTTTATCTGGATGCCAATAAATTGCTCACACAGGCTTGGTTGATGGCCTCTTCAAGGAGTTATTTTTTTTAAAATGGATGGTTTGGAAGAAGAAAAAGAAAAATAGATGAGGAATGTGAGCTGAATAATATTCTCAACAAGAACTCACACCATAAATTGTAGTTAGTATTTCCTGCAGCACTGAATTATGGGATGGCGGGAGAAGGTGAAGGCAGCCCATGCTAAGTTCTCTGGTGGTTTGCTCATTTTTTATATGCTGTGTTGTATGACTAATGAACGATCACTAGAATTTAGAGTGTAGCTCAGCTCCCTGGCTATATTTCAGTTGGCTTTGTAGGCAAATTTAGCTGAAAGGAGTAGTACTGTTCTCAACGGTTCTGCCTGATCAGCAATATCTCTCTTTGGACATGTCCAGCTGGGGCTTGTATGAAGCATCAGACTGTGCTCTTTCAGCAGACCCAGTGATATTTTTAAAAAGAAAAGAAAATCCCGCATTGGATAGCAAACTTCCCTGTGCTGTTTCATATTACAAAATGATTTTATTATTATTATTAAATTTATTTGTTATAGTTATGTCCCACCTTTCTTCCAGAGCCCACGGCTCATATCCTCACAACAATCTTGTGATGTAGGTTAGACCAAGAGATAGTGACTGGCTCAAGAATTCTTAAGTCCTTTTGGAAGATTTATTCAGGATTAAGCAATCAGTGCTGGAGATACAATGCACCAAATGCAAATGTTATTCATATATATCTGGAAGTATCCCCAAACCAAAATATTCTGGGAAATTCTATTAGAATTGTATCACATGAGGTGCGCCTGGCACCAACACTGTTATCTTTTCGGCACTAGGTCAAGACTTTCCTCTTCTCCCAGGCATTTTAGCATGTGTTTTTATATTGTTCTGAATTGTAAAATTGTGTTTTAAATTGTTTTTAAAATATGTGTTTTAAATTGTATATTTGTTTTAATGTTTTTTGATCACTGTAAACCGCCCAGAGAGCTTCGGTTATGGGGCGGTATACAAGTGCAATCAATCAATCAATCAATCAATCAATCAATCAATCAATCAATCAATCAATCACACTCTGGGATACAATCTTCCCAGAGATTTAGTTAAAATACTGCTTGGACACCCTAAGGACACTGCAAAGGAGGATGACGTGTAAATGGTAACTTATTAACAGCCACAAAAAGGCTGATTTGTAAAAACTGTGTGATAGGACCCTTTAACTCTCACTTTATATTCTTGATCGTGAAAAGTTTGGGAATGGCATTCATGGTCAAATTGGCAAATCTAATCAGGGTAAGAGAAGGCAGAAAAAGAGAACAATTGCATATATATATATACACACACACATAATATTTATTATATTACATTTAGGGACGGAAGGATCTGTCAGCTTTTGTTCTCTCCGTTTCTCATTTTTTTCCAATCCTAAATTTATTTCTCTACATTTCACAGCAATTTGCATTTTTTTTCTTGTGGAAATTCTTCGATATATTAGTGCAAATTCCTCCTAATAAAATACATTTTTACAGGCAGTTTTGACTAATGTACACATTTTTGCAAACAAGTTCTCATAATGCATTTTGGTATGTTAGTTTCACTAATATATTCATTTTTATGCACACTTTCTCCTAATATATGCAGTTTTGTAAACATCTGTTGGTTGGAGAACTGCATTGCATAATTTGGATATGTGCGAATTGTGAAGGATGACTGCATTTCAGGTCTCACCTGTTTCGGAATGTGCGAATTTGATAGATTTGCCTTCAGATGCAAACTGAATTGAATTCCTCCCCCATTCCCAATTATATCCATATATAATTCCTTATGTCATTTATACAATTAAGTGATGCAATTCTTTTAAAGGATAATGGGTATTATTGTCTACATTGTACATGTATTAACATTTGTACTCTTTGGAAACAACAACAACAATGATGATAATAGGATTGGACAGGCAAATTCACCTTATTTTGGAAACAACCAGGGGCTGGGAAAAGGAAAGGATGCGAAAACATTAGCAATATTTTGAAAAGAAGAGATGCATGGAATGTCGGCAAATAAGGAAAGGCTTGTAATTAGCACACTGGCTTTTGCCTTGGCACTGACAAGCTTGTATTGTTAATCAGAGTAATTAGGATTTAGTTGAGGCATGACAAAGACCTGTAGCTCATAAAGGCTCCAAAGGCCATCTATTTTCTTCCCGGCTCCTAGCAATTTTCTGTTGTGATTCATCAACGCTGGCCCAGCGGGAGGGCAACAGTCAAACCCGAAGTGAATCAGTGTCTCTAAATCGTTAGACCTGACAAGCTAAAGTCTGATGAACTATTTTCTTCTTTTTACAATGTACCAAAGCTACAAACCATTAGGCATGTTGAAAGAGCCTGGGCCTGTTTCTCTGAGCATCTATACACAGAATGAAACTGTGAGAAAAAAGACCTCGGTTACTCATACGCTGCTGTGGCTGACTCAAACTTTATGGGAAGCTAATAAAGCATAGCTAGGGTTATGGCAACACATGTCTCAAATTCTTAATGCTATGTGATTGTATTTGACTCGTGCAGGCCAACCCCTCCAACACACACACACACACACGCACACACACACAAGTAGTTCAGTTCAGACAATCTGCAACAGTACAGATACATCACAGTGTGTAGGTAGGCAGGCTGCAGGCTTGTCCAATCTACTTTGTTTCTTCTAGAACCCCAAGATCTACCGAGCAGAGACAGGTGCAAAAGTCATACAGTTAAAGAACACGACGCCCCTGAACACATTTTGAGCTTAGGAATTGCACAGTCCCTTTGCACAAAAGTTCACTCCTGGTTGTCTTTCTTCATTTCAGCAGCCTAACGTAGGTGCGGAAAGGGAATGCAACCCCACTCCCTTCATATTCCTCATTGCCTGTGATGAGGGGAACCAACCCCTTTTCTGTGTGAAAGAGACAGATGCAAATAAATGCACAGCTATCACATAAGAGTTTGGTCCTTGTAAATGTATTGGAGAGCCCTTGCAGAAGTTCCATGTATACATTAGAATTCCTACTTGTATCAAATTCTCTAGAAAGATTCCTGCTCAGGACTCTTAGCCAGAACTGCTTCTCCAACCCCTCACATACAAGACTGATTGCTTAAACACAATGACCACCTCTCTCTCTGTCTCTCTCTCTCTCGGCTTGTGGACCTATCAGCGCCCGTTTCAGATGTGGAGGATGAATGTGAGTAGATGTGGAAGGATGGTATTGCAGCAACAGGTTCTACACACAATGTACAACAGGGATGAGGAACCTGTGGCCCTCCAGATGTTGTTGGACCACAATTCCTATCACCCCTGATCATTGGCAAGGTTGGCTAGGGGTGATAGGCACTGGAGTCCAATAATATCTGGAGGGCCACAGATTCCTTATCCCTGATCTAGAGTTATTTTCCCTCCCACTGAGTCACAGTGTACAAGTATGCCTTTACTGACAGCTCCTTGTGAGTGGGTTCATGTGTTATATTCAGTGAGTAAAGTGGTGTTTGCATTTACATTCACCAAGTGTACAATCTGTGTACCTCTGTTCACAGATAATTGAGCTGTCATTCATTCATTCATTCATTCATTCATTCATTCACTGGCGATCACTCGTGGCTGAGTAAGATTGTCTTCCAGGGCAAGGTCTTTAACAGTGGGTCCGTAAGTGACTGTGGAGGCCAATTCTGGATCCACACAGCCTCTCACAGTGGGGACATAGGTTTCCAGATGGAAGATGGTCACAATGAGGGTTTGCTTGACGTGCTTTCTGCTTAGCTCGTTTGTCCCTTTCGCCCTGTACTTGTGCTTCTTCGAAGTCCATAGCACCTTAGATAATGGCCGACCTCCAGTTGGGATGCTCATGGGCCAAGGCTTCCCAGTTCTCGATGCTCATGTTACATTTTTTTAGATTAGCTTTAAGAAAGTCTTTAAACCTTTTTTGCTGTCCACCGATATTCTCTTTTCCTTCCTTAAGTTGGGAGTAAAATAGCTGCTTTGGAAGATGGTCATCAGGCATTCGAACAACATGGCTGGTCCAGCGAAGTCGATGTTGGAGAATCATTGTTTCAACATTGGTGGTCTTTGCTTTTTCCAATACACTAACATTAGTCCGCCTATCTTCCCAAGTAATTTTCAGAATTTTCTGGAGGCAGCGTTGGTGGAATCTTTCAAGAAGTTGGGAGTGGCATTTATAGATGGCCCATGTTTCACAGGCATACAGTAAGGTTGGTAGTACAATGGCTTTGTAAATAAGCATTTTGGTCTCCCTGCAAATATCTCAATCCTTGAACACTCTACGCTTCATTCGGGAAAATGTGGCACTCGCAGAGCTCAGATGATGCTGAATTTCAGCATCAATGTCAGCTTTTACAGAGAGATAGCAAATAAGGTCGGAGCAATGATGCATTCCTGTTTGACGCCTGATCCCACTTTGAATAGATCACTTTGAGAGCCATTGTTATCCAAAATTGTCACTGTCATGTTGTCATGGAGGAGTTACAAAATATTCACAAATTTATCAGGGCATCCAATTTTCAGAAGGATGGTCCAGAGAGCAGTTCGATTTACAGTATCAAAGGCCTTAGTCACATCTATAAACGCCATATACAGAGGTCGGTTTTGCTCCCTGCATTTTTCTTGAAGCTGTTGTGCAGTGAAGATCATGTTCACTGTCCCCCTGGAAGGGCGGGAACCATTTTGGGATTCAGGGAGGATATCTTCTGAGATAGGTAGGGGGCGATTTGAGAGGTTCCTTGCAAGGATTTTACCTGCAGTAGCTAGAAAAGAAATGCCTTGGTAGTTCGCACAATCTGTTCTATCACCCTTCTTGAAAAGAGTGATAGTTATGGCATGCCTAAAGTCTTCTGCGACTCCTCCCTCATCCAGATTTTTTCAATGAGCTTATGAAGTTATTGTGTAAATTCAGGCCCACCTTCTTTAAAGACTTCAGCAGGAATCCCATCAGGTCCACTAGCTTTATTATTCTTCATTTGATTAATGACTTTACTGACTTCATCCAAATTAGGGGATACTACAAGCTCATCTCTGATTTGTTGTTGTGAGATTTGCGAGAAGACCTCACCAGCCATGATAGAGTTACGATTAAGAAGGTTGCAGTAATGCTCTTTCCAACACAGTGCAATAGACTCTTTGTCCTTTAGAAGTTTGGTACCATCCATTGAACATAAGGGATTTGTACCATAATTTGTTGGTCCGTAGATGGCCTTTGTGGCATTAAAAAAAGCTCCGTGCATCATGAGCATCTGCAAAATGCTGGATTTTTTCAGCTTTCTTTATCCACCAGGTGTTCTTAAGTTCTCTAGTTCTTCTTTGGACCTCAGCCTTTGCACGGGCATATATTTTTTTCTTAGCAGCACAGTTAATGTCTTTCTGCCATATCTGGAAGGCTTTCCTTTTCTTGTCAATGATATGTTCAATCTCACTATCATTCTCATCAAACCAGTCCTGATGTTTCTTAGTTTGGTATCCAATAGTTTGTTCACATGCTGTAATAATGGAAGTCTTCAGTTTACTCCAGTGTTCCTTGACATTTTCAGGGAGTTCCATAGGTAGATGTTTCTTGAGAGTTGTTTGAAAGCAAGCTTGCTTAATAGGATCTTGAAGGGTGTGGATGTTCATTTTACGCCTTGGTTTTCTTCCTGGGAGCCTACGTTGAGGAACAATATTAATGGCCATAGTGGATGGAATTAATCAGTGATCTGTCTAGCAGTCATCGGCACTCGTCATGGCCCTAGTGAGGAGTACATCACGACGATCTCTGGCACGGACAATTAAGTAATCCAGGAGATGCCAGTGCTTCGACCGAGGGTGCTTCCATGATGTTTTAAATTTATCTTTCTGGCAAAAGAGTGTGTTTGTAATAACAAGATTATGCTCTGCACATGTAGGACTGCTCAGTCGTGGATATAGCTGCCGAACTACTCAACGGCCTCGGTCCTTGAGCCAGGATGACTGAGTCTGTATCCACCGCCCATGTACCGGTCCATGACTAGGGGCTTCCAGATTACACAGTCCTGCCCCTGTTGCCATTTGCTGATCGCCATGGAGCTTTTGTTTTGTTTTGTTTTGCTTGGAAGACGCCTGTGCGTGAACTTGTTTTATGTGGGGAGATTGGTGCACGATGATCAACACACAATCTTGACAGAAAAAGGCTTTGATCCAACGACATGGATACCATGACGATTGGAAGTCTTTTATCTGCTGCAGCCTGTATACTTATACAGTTATTCACATGTAACTTTTAATGAATGTACTCAGTCTGTGTACTCAGTGCTTGAGCTGAACAAATCAACTGGTGTTCACTCTTTCACACAAGCCCATGTACATGCATAGAGACATCTTGTACACTGTGTACAGTGTAATATGTGAACAGCCTTAAAAAATTCCCAGTTGTGTGGAAAGATGCCCACCTTTGTACACTTGCACGTTCATTTGCACATTCACTAACCAGGATATTAAACAACTGTTTGACCCTGGTTTGATTGAACTAATTGTACTTTGAACAAACCACAGTTTGCTGTATTTAGATGTAGTGGGAAACTGGTTTGTTCAACAATCACAATGGTCTTTTAAACTTCCTCCTCTCTCACAAGACAGAGAGAGAAAGGGGAAATAGGAATACATGTTTGAGATTACTGCCTACTCATCCTTATAGCACACATGGTGGTTTACCATTACATCTGAACTGTAGCCTTCAATTAAATTCAAGGAATCAACCAAGGGTTTCGCAAGCCAAAGGGCAGTACATAGTTCAATGTAGCACTTTTCATGTCAAACCTTGAAACTAGCTTTAAAAAAATACAAAAATACTATATTCTGTTGTCAAAACTCCTAATTTTGAACACAATTAATTCCAAGGGATTTTTTTTGGCGGGGGGGTAGAAGGTTGCAGAATCAAAGTTAGATCCTTGAGGGAATCAGGCTTCCTTATGGCATTTACTCTTGTGGCTTACCACCCCCTTTTTAACATCTGTTAAAAGAAAATGTGTTCTGTTTTATACCAATGTTTACAGCTGTTCATCAAGAAAAATAGGATTGCAAAGAGAAACACTGAAAGTGCCACACTGGGCATGTTAGCGTTCTACATTCTGCTCCCACATCCAGACTTCCTTTGGGATGAATTTCATAATGTTCCAACCAAATCAAAGGGAAACACTAATGGCTAGGATTGTTTAACAACACTGGCATCCAGTCCTGATGGTTGAGGAACTCTATTTTAAGAGAGCAGTGGACTCCCAAATATTGACAGGGACGGTGCTGCCATTAGGCAGAGTGAGGCAATAATCTCAGGAGGCAGATGCTGGGGGTGGGGGCAGCAGTGGCAACATCCCTTGATGTGCCTTCTGAGCCATTGGCCATTACCCTTTGGTGGAGATCAGAGCTGCATGGCACACACAGCATGTCATGTCCTCAGGTGCAGTGGTGAATGGGTTCGAATCCCCACATAGCCATGAAGCTTACTAGGTGACCTTGGGCCAGTCACTGCCTCTCGGCCTCATGAAAACCCTATTTACAGGGTTGCCGTAAGTCAGAATCAACTTGAGGGCAGTACATCTACATCTCTCTAGTCAGCTTCCGTACATGGAATAGGGATGGGGAGCAAAATGACTTGGGCTGGCACGTGTCCAGCCCTTCCTAAGATGAAGGTTGCCATTTTATAATTAATTCACACAAAGGCCATACTCCTGTAGCTGGGAACAGCATGCACTCCAAGCTCAGGGCAGTTCAGAGTCCCAGGTATCATGGAGCAAAATAAGAGGAAGGGAGAACAGATGGGCACAGTCTAGCCCTGAACCACTTTCTCTGCCTTGTCAAGCTGCTATGCTTCAGCATGTAAGTGCTCAACTGATGGGGAAATGAGGCCATGGCAGCATGGTGGAACTTGTGGCCCTGAAGCATAGAAGTACAGCTGAGGTTGAGAAGATTTCTTCATATTCTTCTGGTTTGCCTTGGCTCTCCTGAATTCCAGGATAATTTCTAACAATAATTCTGGACTTGGATCATGCACTGTTTGCCTTACGTTACCAATGCACATCCGGACCCAAGCGTCATTCCTTGGGGCCCAGTAGAAACCTGTAATATGGGTCACTTCCCACTGCACATACCACAGTCCCATTCTATTCATGTGATCTCATGACTCATGCAAGAAGTTTTATTTTAAATCCTGAAATTACATTTGGAACAATCTGAAATGACACCATCGGGTCCACCCTGATGTTTTCCTATCCTGCACCTAACACTCCTTTCCCCCTTTTGTTTAACATAACATCCAGCCTGAAGAAGAGCCCTACAAAGCTTGCTTACTCTTCTGTAGCTTTTTGGTTGGTCCTAATAAAGGCTTTGCCTTGCAGATGTTTTGATTTATTATAATGGAACATCATAGCTGCAAGCATTTTATAAATAGACCAATTCAAAGCTTTATTTAAAGCTTTCTTTTTTTCCCCTGAATAATCTTTCCAGAATCAATGTCTCTTGAAAGTTCACACTCAATAGATAAAATTGTGAGGTGGCTTAACCATTCTTGCCTCTCCTACACTCTTTTTGTAAGTATGAAAGAACTAGACAGCTACTCACATATATTTTGGGCTTAAATCCTACCAGCAGCATTGGCTCCTATTGCTGCTGGGATTAAAGTCCTTGATTATGATGGTATTTATCTCTCTCATCAGCTGTCCTTCACTCCTGACTACACACAAGGAATGTGGAGACTGGTAGTTCTTAAGAGGGCTTGTCACATACAGAATAAGGATGTGAAAGAAATTTGATTCAGTTTGAGTTGAAAGCCAAATCTATCAAATTGGCACTTCCGAACACAGCCATCCTTCAAAATTCTAACTTATCCAAATTTTGTGATGCAGTTCTCCAACCAACCACAGCCAACCAGTGTTTACAAAAATGCATATATTAGGAGAAAGTATGCATAAATGAGTGAAAATAACGTAACATGCATTATAACAGAAAATACTTGTAGTAATGAGTATGTTAATCAAAACTGCATGCAAAAATGTGTTTCTTAGGAGGAATTTGCACTAAAATGCTGAAGAATTTTCATGACGATTTTTAAAAATTACAAATTGCTACAGAAATGTGGAGAACTGAATTTAAGACTGCAGAAACTGAGAAAGCCAAAACTGACAGATCCTTCCATCTCTAATACAGAAGCACAAATCTCTCTGTCTTTCAATCTACATCCTACTGCAGAAGAATACCTTTTCTGTTCTGAAGAAGGACCCGGGTCTTCGGTGGTTCAGAATGCTGCTTGTTCTGCTCTAACACTGCTCCTGATTAGCTTCTGCAAATCTGACATCTGGACAATAGGTACATAGATACATAAGTTTCCATAAATATCCTTGAACATGATCTACAATTTAGCCTCATTTCCCCCCCTCATAGCAATCAGGTTGCAGCCTAGGCCAGAGGCCACTAACTCTGGGCCCTGGCAAAATCTGCACACACACCCATGCTCAGGCCCTGCTTGACATGATCATATATGAATCACTGCATCCATATCCTTTTTGTGTGGTGTTTCACTGATGTACGCAAGTGTTCTTGGCATGTTGTTTTTGGATGGTGTTTTACCAGTCTTAAGGCAGTTGTGTACAATCATATCAAGGTAGTTTTGCAATGTTTTATCAATGCTCATCTACATGTGGAGGGGGAGATAGGGATGGACTGAAAGAACTAAAAACTGTGCATGCCTAGTGCTCTGTACATAATCCACAAGTTAAAAAACTTGGAGAGTGGAGAATTCCAAATGGATTGAGTCTGCTATGGGGATAAGATCATGTAATGCTTAACTACAAAACATAAGGAGAAATTCAGATAAGGAAAATGTCAAAAGCACCCCTACATTGGTTTGGCCACAATGGTTGTCAGGAGTGCTATCGTGGCTTGGGACTTGGGTACCTTAAGGGCTGCCTTCTTCATCTGGAATATAAAACATCTGGGCTTCTAGATGCTGTTGGATTACAACATCCATCACCTCTAGCCATTGTCCATACTGGGTGAGGCTGATGGGAGCTGGAAGGCCATAGGTTCCCCATTAATGTTCTGTATGTTCCTCCCTGCCCGCTCCTTTTAGCATCTGAGGCCTTGGTCCAGATCTCTCAGCTGTATGGTGGGCAGTGAATAGTAGCAGGGCCTTTTTAGTGATGGCGCCTACATTGTGGAATGCCTTTCCAGGTGAGATCTGTTAATCCTCTACACTATACACCTTTAGGCACCTGGTTAAAGTCTGGTCATTTAAGAAGACTTTTAGCTGACCATTTTTGTTTTGTTTTCTGTGTGCTGTGTTAAGGCTTTTCTGGTGCTAGTTGTGGTATTATGAATGTTTGTTCTAGCTGTATGAATTATTTCATTTCATTAAAAGTATAAGTTGTTAAGAGTGCTCGGCTAAGCCCACTTTGGTTCATGTGGAGTCGAAGGGGTGGCAAGGCCCTGGAGTATTCTGGACTACAATTCCCACCCCATACCCCCTGCTTTCTGACTTGTGCATTCCTGGAGTACTGTGAACTGGGGACAGAAGCAAGGCCATTCTGTAAGCAACTAAAATAACCAAAAGAAACTGAAATAAATGTTATCTTCTTCCTTGGTAGGCTTCCCTCAAGCTCACCAGAACAATCCTATTGTTCAAAGAAAGCATTAGAAAGTAGCCTGAGTTTTTCTGAGTGTCAGCAAGACACACACACATAACATGAGATCACCTCATACTCAGACCCCTCCTTTTCACATTGATTTATAAGAGGGAAAGTGTACTTAAGAGTGGCACTGGAGACCAAGGGGGCGGTGATGGAGCTGAGCTCCAAAATGTGTAACTACACTCTCAAGCAATGTGGCGCAAGACTGCAGGCCACAGAACAGGAAGGGAGTCTGTGTCTTGGTGCAAACCTTGAGACAAAGAGATTCCTTCCTGCTTTTTGGTCAGAGCTCCTTCACACCACTTCAGCTGTATTCCATTGCCCACTCCTGGGCCTAGGATAGGTAATCTCTGCTACCTGTCATTCCTTATAGCAACAGGGACCTTTGATTTCTTTAGTTTATAGTTATGAATGGGTTAGGATATTACTGATTAATGCTGCCATGCACCCAGTAATTTTGTAATGGTATTTTTCTCTTTTCTCTAAATAAATGGAAGCTTGGCCTTAGTCTGGTTTGGACCTGCATTTTTGGGGTTATACACACGCTATTTAGGCACACGTCAGGGCAAAGTGCTTGTTTTATCCCTAGCAAAAGATCCCCTCCTCTCAAGGAGGTGTGTTTAATGGGACACATGGGTGGTAGATTCACACACACTCAGGCCCCATGGACATGTGTTGTAACAATGTGTTTATATACCTTAATTGTCATAATGATCCCAAAGCAGTTTCATGAAATAAACACCAATTATAACAAAATGACAAACTATCATTAAAAAATGGTTAAAACTCACAGTCATCAGCAAAATCCATTCCAATTTTTGTTTATATCTCCTGTTTTAATTGTTGAACTGTTTTAATGGGATTGTTTTGTTGCATAGTTTAATTATCAAAGTTTATCTTTTAAATGTAATTGTTCTATTGTGTGTTTAATTACGGCACATTTTAATTATTCTGTATTTTAACAATGTTGTGCAGTTGGTTTGTGTGTTTTGTAAATGTTTGGAAGCCATCTTCGCATTAAGCGGTATATTAATTATTATTACTATTATTATTATTATTACTACTACTACTACTACTACTACTACTACTTCTACCACCACTGCTACTGCTACCACCACCACCACCACCAACAACAACATTGTTTTATTAGGAGTGTTTTTTTATATATACATTGTTTGATATTTTATTATTGTAAGGTGCTTTGAGTTCAGTTTCTGAAAAAAAGGTGTGGTATAGCTTTTAACTGATTAATAAATAAATGCATACATAAATAGTAAACATGCATCATAGAGGTACATACCTCTGGATTGAACATAACTCCCTGGTGAGTGGCAAACTCAGGTTTGCTTCTGTGTAATGTCTGAAACTGTAACCTAACAGGCTATAGTGTTTAAAAGAAGCCATCTGGAAATTCTAACTGCTGTTCTCTATGACAGAGCTGGCAAGCAAAGTGGTCCCTTCTACATAATCCTCGCACAATAGTACATGTTTATTCAAACAAATAAGGAGGGAGAAAGCTCCCTCCTGTAACAGTGGTTCTAAAATAAATATTTTACTTTGGAAATTTCTGAACTCCTCTTTCCAAAGGACACATGTTGCAGTATATTTCAGGCCTTCTTGAGTGACTCAAACATAGCAGCCAAGAACCATTTGCTTTCTTAAATCTGGGAACACACAACAAGTACTAATGCATTTCGCCACTCAAAGATCTCCCAACAAACATGCCATTAGGACAGCACTTTCCATGTACAACTGCCTTCCCTCACTTGGATATGCCACTTCTGAACCTTTTTCTTGTCATAACATAACCCATCCAATCCCCTCTTCATTTATCCTGCTGAAGAAAAGAAAGAAAGGACTCTTCCCCTCCATTTATGCTGCTAGAATAAACATCTATTAATTATCCCAGATCACAAAATGTTCAGCTCCTGAAGGTTAAATATGTCTATATAGTGCATAGTTCTGCCTTGAATCAACTCAACAGAAAGTGTCCAAATATTTGGCTGGTAATGGGGAAAATGGATGCAATTGATCCACTGCTCTTATGTACAACATCAAAGTCTTGGAAGACAAGCAGCCATTATCAAGTCAGTGACAAATACTAGTACTGGGAGTGTGGATGCTCCATTAAGAGATGTCGAAAGGATATGATTCTGTCTTGGGAGTGTCTTTTGAAAAGCTAAAAATATGCTAACACACAACAAAGAGGGTTGTGTTTTTTAAAAAAAACAAAAACAAATGCGGCATTCTATAACTTTAGGATGTCATAGTTAAGATACTTTGGAATCATATCTAACCAAATGTCAGAGGCTGTGTATACACCATACATTTAAAGCACATGAGGTCTGGCAAAGAATCCTGAGAACTGTAGTTAGCTAAAGATGCTGAGAATTGTAGTTCTGTGAGGGGTAAACTGCAGTTCCCAGGATTCTTTGCAGGAAGTCATGTGCTTTAAGTATATTGTGTGTGGACAGCCAAAATCTTGGGGGGGGGGTGGGGCAGGGAGGAGAGATAATACAGAACGTGATCATTCATTCAGATTATTTTGAGATTTCTTGTAATATAAACACAAAATAGAAATGTAAAGGTCTCTTAGTATGCCTCACCCTAAAAATGCTATCTCTGACTGAAACTACTGTTCCAATTGTTATCAGTCTCACACAAGACACCTATCATTCATACATTGGTGATCACTCATGGCCGAGTAAGATTGTCTTCCAAGATAAGGTCTTTAACAGTGGCTGTGGAGGCCAATTCTGGATCCACACAGCCTCCCACAGTGAGGACATAGGTTTCCAGATGGAAGATGGTCGCAATGAGGATTTGTTTGTCGTGCCTTCCACTTAGCTCATTTGTCCCTTTTGCCCTGTATTTGTGCTTCTGCGAAGTACACAGCACCTTTGATAATAGCTGACCTCCATTTGGGACGTTCATGGGCCAAGACTTCCCAGTTCTTAAGTTTTGGCAAAGAATCCTGAGAACTGTAGTTAGCTAAGGGTGCTGGGAATTGTAGTTCTGTGAGGGAGTAAACACAGTTAAGTTATGTGTTTTAAGTATATTGTGTGTGAACAGCCAGAATCTTGGGGGTGGAGTGGGGCAGGGAGGAGAGGGAATACAGAACATGATCATTCATTCAGATTATTTTGAGATTTCTTGCAATATAAACACAAAATAGAAATGTAAAGGTCTCTTAGTATGTCTCACCCCAAAAATGCTATCTCTGACTCATACCACTGTTCCAATTGTTGTCAGCCACACACAAGACACCTATATTACATCATCCTTATCTAGAAGTTGGGAAAGAAGGGCAAATTTCCTTTCAGGTATTTTGTAGCTGTTCAGAAGGCTGGAGGAAGATTGTCTTGACAATTGACTCCCATGAAAATACATCACTAGAATCTTGTGGGATATTAAAATACTCCTTTGTCAAGCCAGAGGCTCTGGTCAGATGGTGTCTATATGCAGAAATCTGGTAGCAAAACCTCTGTTAGAGTATTTATATTTTATTATGAATTACTTTAGGAGCCTTAGAAGGTGGGAAAAAGATATATAAATTCACAAATAAGGATGGTCTCCTCCCCCGCTCCATCATGAGATGGAATGGAGAGGAAATATTCCTTACCTGTATCTTCTTCCTGTAGGGAAATCCTCCTTTGCCCTGTACCCCACCATCAACTTTTTGATTATGGCTTTCTCCCATCCACTTTTGAATGTCACTGAACTATGTTCACATCTTCCCAGCTCCCCTTCATCCCCATGATCTATGAGTTCCTTTTAACATCTGCCCGGCAACCAACTTTGTCAGGATCTCAGGAGGTCTGTCAAATGAGGGACTGACTAGGAACTGAACCAACCAGGAGCCTTGTTCCCAGAGCCTTTGTATTAGAGTCCGAGGCAGGAACATTTGTCAATATAGAGGCAAAAGCAAGGGAAGCAAAAGTCATGATGGAGTAGAAAATCCCATAGCAGTTCCTGTAGAGTGGGGGTGGAGAACCTGTGGCCCTCCAAATGTTGTTGGACTACAGCTCTCATTACCTTTGACCATGCCGGTTGGGACTGATGGGTGCTGGAGACCAATAATATCTGGAGGGACACAGGTTCTCCACCCCTGCTAGAGGAAGATAGATCTGTACATCATAGTACTGAAGTACTAAGAACAAAAACAGGAATGGGGAACCTTTAGCCCTTCAGATGTTGCTGGACTCCAACTCCCATCAGCTTCAGCCAGCATGGCTAATAGTCAGGGATGATAGGACCTGGAGTCCAGAAACATGTGGCCTGGACCATGCATTCCCCACCACCACCATCATCATTTATTTGTATGCCACCTTTCCACAGCTGAGCCATGCTCAACGCGGCTTACAACATCAAAAAATTACATGATTCATTCTAACAGTTACAAAAATAAAACAAAATATAGTCAAACCACAGTCATAAGCAATAAACTAATGAAAACATCTCTATAAATATACAGTAGAATTAAGCAATCTCCACATACGTCATAATAATATCTAACAATAAAAATGCAAAGCTGTACTCCCTAAAACAGCAAACGTGCACCTCTAAAATTAAATCTTGACCCCCAAAAGAACTCCTTAAAAATATCCCCAGTAGCCTATAGACATCCTGAGCAGCAGGTCTTTCACGTCTCGTAGCAAGATGGCTCCTCCCCCTTTCAGCAGTTGCTGCTTTTGTCCTTGTTGTCTTGATCTTGATCAATGATTTTGTCCTTGTTGAGCATTCTGTATACTCTTTGGGAGAAGATTTATCACCATTCTTGAAGAATTTGATAGTAGGGTAGCCTCGAACACCAAACTGTTGAGCAAGCTCTGATTCTTCTGTTGCATCCACTTTAGCCAGCCTGATCTCTGAATTCTCAGATTTCAGTTTTGCTTCCACCTTCATATACTCTGGTGCCAGAGCTTTACAATGACCACACCAGGGTGCATAGAACTCCACCAGGATATTCGGGTGTTGCTCCAGCGCCCGCTCAAAGCACTAGAACGCCCTCCTCTTCCTCGATATCCACATCGGTGGCGACGCAGGCCCAACCCAGGAAGAGCAAACAGAGGAGCGGGGACAAGAGTGGGGTGGTCTTCATGGCGGCGCTGACAAGGACAGCAGGATCCCAAAAATGAAGAGACCGGACAAACGAAGAGGCACCATGAAAGAGAACTGTATTTCAGTATAGTTTTTGGTCCATCACCAGTATTCCAATATGAAAGTAGAAAACATAATGGCGGGATTGAACATGTCGCTTATTGAAACTTGCCTGGATGACAATAAAACAGAAGCACCTAAGGATAGAAAAGTGTTGCCAGCAGCAGCAAGAAAGAAGAAGAAGAAGAAGAAGAAGAAGAAGAAGAAGAAGAAGCTTAAAGAAGGAGAGTTGAGACCAAATTTTCTCTTGCAGACAGTTTCATGTACAAAAACCTCCATAGTGGATCAGCTGCTGTTTTTAATTAAAAAGTAGTTAAACAGAATTTAAAGCAGCATTGCAAACACCCCAGTGTTATCGTGTGATAAGCATGATGCTAAGCATGAGTGACCCAGTGAGTGAAGAGTCTGATGGGGGAACTTGAAAACTCAGTACGAACATTTCCCATGCACATTTTCATTGTTCTTTGGAGGCAGAAGCTTTCCATTTCCTGGTGTCCCTGGAGACCTGATAAATGAGCTATCTGAAGCAGTTCTGACCTGCTGAGAAGTTGGAACCACAGCCAAGGTTCAGAGAATTGCTTATTCTCCCTGCTTGCTTTTAATTGGGATTTTGAAAACAGTTTTATTTTGGTGGGCATTTTTAGCTAAGGCATTTGACTGATTTTGTCCTGTTGTTTCATTATCATGATTTTGTTGTTTTGACTGAATTTTAATTTTTTTAATATGTAAAAAATATTACATATGAGTTGCTCATGAGGCCACCACCTTACTAAAAACTAAGCAGGTCTGTGTCTGGTCAGTGTCTTGATAGATGACTAGCTGGGAAACACATGTATGCCACTTTGGGTTCCATGGCAGAAGAAAGATGGAATAAAAAATGTATGAACATAAATAAATATTTTGAAAAATGTTGTCTTGAATTGGCTCACATGGGAGGAGGCAGTTCTAGATTCTCTGAATTCTCCCTGAGTTTCACAAATGAGCAGATGGGATTCTTTGTAGACAGGCTCATATGGGAGGAGATATGCTGCTCCTGGGACATAAGGAATTAAGTAGAGGCCTGCTACATTGGGCCAATGGCCCATCTAGTCCAGTATCCTGTTGTCACAGTAGCCAACTGGATGCCCACAGGAAGTCCACAAGCAGGGCATGAGTTCAATAGGTTAGGGAACCATATTTGGAGTGGCACCATGCTGTGGCTGTGACTTCAAGGTTCCACCTGATAAAGCTGATGAGGGTGGCTGTGAAGTCCTTGAGCCAATGGAAGTGGGAGTTTCTGGATGACCAGACATCCATCCCACAGTAGATGCCCTGCTGCTCACAGTTCTCCTCACTGAATTGTAGGCTTTGGGGGATTATTTGATAGAGGGTGGAGTAAGCAAGTTAAATATGTCATTCACCTTTCTGGGACTTCATACTTACTGGTTGGCCCTGCATGAGCAGCTATTTGTTTGATTTAGAAAGCAAGAAGAATTTTGTTACTGGTCTCTTTGTTACATATACTCACAGCATTAAAATTGTCACCCTAAGCTGGGTGGTCCTTATTTTTGGCTTCTGTATCTAAATGGTTCCCTAAATGTGAACACAGGTAATACTGCAGAAACCAAATGAATGTAGAATTGACCATTTTCCTGACATTCTCACATTGCTTAAAATGGTTCTCATATTTTTTGTCTATAAAAAGAGTGGGAACATTGTTCCAAACACTCTCAAATGGGACATTTATCCTTGGGGGGAAAATGTGGTTTGCTTATTTGTACCAGAAAATGTTCTGTGGAGCACATGCAAATGATCTTGGAAATCAAATCTAACAGTATGTGTAACAGTAGTTGTTTTGTCACTAAACCCATTTGTTTCCTTCATGGTGTTCACCAGTACAGCAGCCAGAAGTCTCAAGAGCGGTCTCAGGAGGGGAAGATTAAACGTGTATGTGTTTTCATAAAACAATGACATCTTGTTTTCAAAGCCCTGCATGGATATTAGAGAGCAGTCTGCTATAAACTACAGCTCCCAAGGACAATTGTTTAGTTTAAGTGCCATTTAATGTTCTCCTAAATGGATCTGCTGTTTGGTGTGCAATATATCTTCCAGATTAGACCTTTAATCCTGATTTCTGCAGCAATGAGGGAGTCAAGCCAGTTTCACCCTACAGAGGCGCTCTCTCTCTTTCTCTCTTTAAGACAGACATATGAAAGACATCAAAGTCGTACGTTTTGCTCTTTGAATAGAAGCAGAAGCCCTTCGTTTCATAAAGAAATCCTTTGAAACATTTCAGAGTCTTTCCCCTAGTTTATCTTGCTGAATTTTATAAATCTCATAAATGCAAGAAGGAATATAAGAAGCAAACAAAAAGTAGTAATGTCTAAAATTTAAAAGACAGAGAAAGACAGAAGTAAGATGGTACAGCTATAACTAGAGGGGATTTGAATTTCATTCGTGCAGATGGATTCTGTGGTTTTCATTGGTATATGATTCAAAAACAAAACAACAAAGAGTCTTATAGCACCTTTTAAAAAGCTATTACATTTATTGTGGCATAAACTCTCAAGAGCAAGAAACCACTTTTTCAGATGGTAGTTTGTGGTCTACAAAATGAAGAGATAGGGATTTGATCTGGAAGAGATAGGTTTTGAGTGAGAGAGAGAGAACAGGGCTTAGTGACAGTTAGGGTCTGGTTTAGAATCTCAGAATAGGAGAGTTAGAAAGGGCCTATAATCCCCTGCTCAGTATAGTAGGGCCCCACTCATACGGCGGGTTACATTCCGGACCCCCACTGTAAATCAAAAACCGCTGAAATGCAGAACTCATTGAATAGAATGGCGGGCGATGCCTGAAAACCGCCGTAAAAGCGGAACAAGCGCCGTATGAGTGGTGCTTTAGTCTAATTGCGTCTAACTGAGACCGCTGTATTAGCGAACTGCTGTAAAGCGAATCGTTGTAAAGCGGGGCCCTACTGTACAGGAATCCAAGTTAAAGCATACCCGACAGGCAGCCATCCAGCTGCCTCACACATATCCTCACATCCTGAAATGTATTTGGACCTAAAGTAAAGGCTCTGGTGGCAGAAAGTTACTGTGTGGGTTAGAAGGCACTGCCTGTTGGGGTAAAGGCCTGGAAAGACAGAGCATAGCCTTTTAAAGAGAGCAGGAACACTGCATATAGGTACTGACTTAGCTCTACTTAGCTTAGGCAAGATGGTGACTCCATGCACCTTTGGACCATCCCCTGGGGCAAGAAGTAATAATATCTAGCTTATTACTCCAAGGGATGGTGTGGAGGCACATAATATTTAGTATTTGATGGTTAACCTTTACGGTACTACAGGCTCTGCTGGTTTTGTGTGTGTGTTTTTACAACAGTGGACTAACATGGCTGTCTTCTGGAAGAATAAATGAGAGCTGCTAGAATCATGAAATTAGTCTCTCTAGAGTAGCTTCATTGCAGCAGATACATCGAGTGCCTTCATGTCGATCCTGACTTATGGCAACACTATGAATAGGGTTTTCATGGTAAGCGGTGTTCAGAGGTGGTTTACCATTGCCTTCCTCTGCAGCAGATAAGAACAGATGAAAAGAAACCCATTACCAGAAGGGTTACCTATCTAAGGAGGCTGCAACAAGTAAAAGCAGGACTTTGAGAGGGTCTTTAATATCTGGCAGCTGGCAAGACACCATCTTTGCATGCAGAAGGTCCCAGGTTCAATCCCTGGCATCTCTAGGTAAGGCTGGGAATATCCTGTCCAGAATCCTGGAGAGTTGCTGCCAATCATTGTAGAAAATACTGAACTAGATCAGAGTAGGGAACCTCTGGCCCATGGGCCATATGTGGTCCTCCAGTCCTCCCCATTTGGCTTGCAGTGTTATTTTGGGAAGCCATGCCCAGCCACCTGACATCAGAGGTGGAAAGCAGTGCAGGGAGCCTTGCTAAGCATAGGGCTTGCACCCTTTGCACTTTGGTTCCCAAGTGAGGGGCTCCCCCCCGGCAAGGATTTTGACAGGTTGGTGGGGGACAACCCACTCGTCAATCATGTGATGTCATAATGATGCCATACAGGTGGGTTGCCCCATCCACCTGCCAAAGTTGGCTCACAAGGCGGACCCCCAGAGACAAAAAGGTTTCCCATCCTTGAACTACATGAAGCAAAGTGTCTGAATTAACGTAAGGCTGCTTGCTGTGGAAGTTGGCAGATAAACATGGTTGTGTGTGTAGGAGGTTGTATGCAATGAGGTTAGAGGGAAATGAAATGCAAAAGGTACAACTGAAATGTATGTAAAAAATATTATACATAGCAGTGTTAATGATGACATAATCCTCCTGGCACTGGTAAGCTACTTAACACCAGTAATGTGGTAAAAAACAGTTCTCTTGATTCAAGCCACAAGTGATAGAAAGTTCTAGTTTGATCCCTGGCATCAAGCTGAATGGTACTGAAAGTGAACCCCTTTGAAGGTGCATTTTTCTCTTGGATACACTAGGGAGTTTCCAATAGGGCTTGCTGTCCGCGCTGGTCAGCTAGCCCTGCTTACAAAGGAACAATTGGGAGCTCAGTTTAAGCACCCAATTTCTTTTTTTTTTTGCAGCCACATTCTTACTTGCCCCAGATCTGATATCACATATGGCATCATATGTGGTGCAGATTGGGTGTGTGGCTGGGGAAAACAGCTTCACAAGTCAAATTGGGACCCATGCTAGGCCTAGCAATTAGGCCCATGGGTCAGGGGTTCCTCATCCTCACCCCTGATCTAGATGAAGAAATCATCTGATCTGGTATAAGAAAGCTCCTTGACTGTACATTTCCTCTTAGGATGCATACATTAAATTCATTGAAACACACAAAAATCTGTCTTTGCAAATAATAGGGGCATTTTTAAAAGGTCATTTAAAAAAATAAATCATATTCTCCACCACTGTAGCCAAACAAATGCTTCCTGTCCCCTACGCCAATGCTCAAATTGCCAAGTCTAGTCAAGTGACCTTGTGGGACATGTTTGCAACCAACATTTCAAACGAGTTCCTCGTTTTTATTTCCAAACCACCCACTTAGCTTGCTTGGCTCACATCAAATAACCTCTGGCAGTCAGCTACCATAAGCTTCCCAAAACAAGACAAGAGTCATCATCCATTCCTCCTCTCCATTTTGCTGGTCTCTAAAGCAAGGGTACATTTGCTCCCATGACCCTAAACCCACCACCCCCAAATATAGTACCTCACAGTTTGCCAGTTCACTGCAGTGGCCCTATTTATGTGCCTGTGACTGATGCAGACATTTCTCTTGACATGCCATAAAGCCTCTGGTAACTTTTTCCACCAGCATGAATTGTACCTGGCAGCACTGAGGAGGAGCTGAATCATAAGCATGCATCTCCCTGGTGTTGTGTGCGGATAATACATTTGCTCACATTTTCAGCAAATTGTTTTGCCACTTACTTGCAGTCCAGAATGAATTTTTTCAATTGGATCAACTGTGAGAATAGCCAAGAATAGCATTTATGCAGAAGCATAACAGTATGATTATGAACCTCAGATATGCCTCTGATTGTTTGCTAAGGGGTGTGTGTGTGTATGTGTGTGTAAGGAACAAGTAAGTACTCTCAGTCTCAGCTGAGATGTGCCCCTTTTATAAAATAATCACTACCACCACCTCTGCATTCTCCCTGACTTTGAAGCCGGAGACACGTATATGAATATCCTGAGAGCAGAGAAGTACGACTAACAATCTCTTTGGACTGGCCAGACTAGGGGCCCAATCCATACCTTTCTCCCTTACCTCTCCTTAAAGGTTTGACAAAATGTTAAGGCAACTGAATGAGATGCTCCCATGGCTAGAGATTACTAAGTCAACTTCAGGCTATTTTAATTAAAAGCTTCAGGTAAATGAGGGCTTATCCAAACGGAGCGGGATAATCCACGGTTTCCATATTCGGTTTGTCATCTGATAGTCCTCACTTTTCCTTTTAGTTCACTCTTTCCCAATTTAAAAAAAAACAATTTTTTGCACCTGCACACGCAGCGGTAAGACCCCTACATTATTTTCGCTTTTTCCAAGCTCCGCCTCTAAAACCTCCCCCTATCAACCAGTTGGTCAGCAAAAAAATTACGTATGCTCCTTTCCCCCTTTACAAAGAAGCACAATATGGCTGTAAAGGAGTTCTCGCCTGGGAAGGAAAGGCTGCTGGTCGGTTTCACGCCTGCCTTGTTTGTATTTGCGATATTATGCTTAAATGAATGTATGCTTTTCTGCCTTTATTGATATTTAAGGAGATACACACGCTGGCAATTGCACTTATTTCTCCAAAAAAGCAAGAAACGTGTCACCCCCCCCTCCTTCTCCCTTTCCTTCCCACGAGAATGAAATTGACAAAGCTTTCCGGAGCAGGCTTGAAACCGACCAGAAGCCCTTTTCTAAGTTTGTATTTGCGATATTACACTTAAACGAATGTATGCTTTTCTGATTTGAAGCAAAACCCCCAGCAAGTACAATGAAATTGACAAAGCTTTCCGGAGGCAGGCTGAAACCAACCACCCCCCCTTTCTCGCTTGCTGTGCATTGCAGATCTCACCGGGAGTGGCCACCCAGTTTGCAGGCTGGCAGAAAATAAAATGCATCTGCGCAGTAGTTGCAGACCCCCCCCAACACCCCACCATTGCGATGATTGGTTCAATTTTCCCGGGCTTATTCGCACACATGCGCAAAAGTGCAGATATGTGATTGGCTGGAATGAGGAGAAGGGGCAAGGGGAAATGCCCAAGAACCGCCCATCAGCTGTAAAAATTCTGCGGTATTGCATCCTAACTCCTGAAGGCACAGCGGATGATTCCCGATTTTAAAGAGCAAATCGCATTTTTGCCGGTATTGCAAGGAGCGGATTTAACCCGCGAAATGCGTAACAGCGCAAGACGTCATTTGGACAACCGAAAAATAATGAACGCACATAGCGGGTGTGTCACACATTTTGCAGTCATCTGGATGAGCCCTGAGTGAGAGAAAAAGGTTTAGCAATCAATCCCTCTTCCCAGGAAACTGGGAACTGTAGTTCTGTGAGGGCAATAAGGGTCTCCTAACAACTCTCAGCACCCTTAACAGACTACAGTTCCCAGGATTCTTTGGGGGAAGCCATGACTGTTAAAGTGGCATAACACTGCTTCAAATGTGGAGTGCAAATGGGGCAGAGGAAAGTTACATATTACAGGCAAAACATGCAAGAAAACCCTTATCTTGAAAAAAACCCCATAATTTGAAAGCAACTTTGAATTAGAGTGGAGAAGAATACATGAAATTTAAGACAAAAGTTTAATGTCATTAACCATGTGCATATAACCAGAGCTTGGAAAAGTTACTTTTTTGAACTACAACTCCCATCAGCCCAATCCAGTGGCCATGCTGGCTGGGGCTGATGGGAGTTGTAGTTCAAAAAAGTAACTTTTCCAAGCTTGTTAAATGATCTGTTTGCCTTCCAAAACTGATGTCCAAAATGCTGCATATGTCAATTTACTTTTCTGTTCTGGAATGTACTGAAACATAATGGGAAGTGTCAACTCTCTGGAAAAGTAGTGTGAAAGTTGGATGCAAAACAGATTACAGACACACTTAATGGAGTTGAGGTAACATACAATCACCACTGAGGTGATGTTCTTCCAATATGACAGGAGTACATGAAGCTGTGGATATCTAATTCATTTTCCATTATTATTGCTTGGGAAGATTTAGACAATCCAATTTCCTAGGAATGGTGGGTTCTTCCTAAAGAATGGGTGAATCTGTCAATTTTGGTTTCCCTCCGTTTCTCATTTTTCTACTCTTAAGTGCAGTTCTTCACATTTCAGTTTGCAGTTTTTTAAAAAAACAGTCATAAAAATTTATCAGCATTTTAGTGCAAATTTCTCCTAAAATACATGTTTGTCTGCAATTTTGCCTAATCACATTTTTTCAGAACAACTCCCCCTAATAAGGGTTGCCAGGCCCAGCCTCCAAGAGGTCTTCCATATCTTTAAAGTTGTGCAGAGGGAAGGGAGAATTCCACCGTGTGGTTTTCCCCATTACAGTGTTGCAAGAACACCTGCACTTGGCTGACTTTCTCTTCTCCTAAAGATACAGGATCAGTCTCAGGCCCTGAACCTACCCCTAATTGTAATGCATTTTATCCAGAGCTTGGCAAAGTTACTTTTTTGAACTACAACTCCCATCAGCCCAATCCAGTGGCCATGCTGGCTGGGTCTGATGAGAGTTGTAGTTCAAAAAAGTAACTTTTCCAAGCTCTGATTTTATCAATACTTTACCCCAGCATATGCTTTTTTGTATACATTACTTGGTTGGAGAACGGCACTGAAAAATTCAGAGACGTGCAAAGTTTGAAGGATGGTTGTGTTTCGATTAATGTATTATTTTGGAAAGCGCAAATTGAGTAGTTTTGACTTTAAATGTGAACTGAATTGAAATCCCTCCCCCATCCTTAATTCTTCCTTGTGGAAGTTGTTAAACAGAGGCTGGGCAGCTACTTTTTAGGGATGCTCTGGCACTGGGTTTCCCAACTGAGCAGGACTAAGTGGCTTTACAAGGACTTCTCTACATTTATGATGATATGAAAAGAAAAATAAGAAGAAAAAAGCTCCAGTTATTAAAAAGAAAAAGAGAAATGGGACAATGGCCAGGAATAGTGTAAGGTAAATTTTAAAGTACAGGAGCTCATTGTAACAGGTCCCACAGCCACACCCGAAGAAGAGTCTAAAGATGCAAGCAGATGCATTGATCCAGTTGTTACACTCACCAAAAAGCAGCAGTCTATAGCTTATATCCCATCAGTATGACAGCAATCCTTTGTTACTTTTCTGGAAATAAACTACATTGGCCTCAGTGGTTTTCTTCTCCTTGCAGAGGATCAACTTGTGAAACATAATGAACCTATAAAAAATCTTCAGCCGGCTGAAA
Organism: Rhineura floridana; assembly: GCF_030035675.1. Lineage (NCBI taxonomy): Eukaryota > Metazoa > Chordata > Lepidosauria > Squamata > Rhineuridae > Rhineura > Rhineura floridana. The sequence continues at coordinate 177,716,733 of NC_084483.1, forward strand.
TGCAAGCTTTTGCTAATCAGAAACGTAAACAATTTTGCAAAGAAGTGTTACCTTTTAAATTATGAGTGTGAGGTAGGAACCCTATCAAAGAAAAGGAAAGAGATATGCAGCCTCTGCTTCATTGTTTTTCTTCATAATCTGATTTTCTCTATGCTAATTTGTCACAACAAACCTGAAAGCCTCATCATCACCTCACTCACGTGTCAGAGCAAGGAGAGTCCATCAGTTACCTTGACACTTTGGCAGATGATGTCCTGCTCTGAAAAAGCCCCTGGAGTTGCGCTCTCTAGCAGTCAGCTTTCAGTATACCACTGTCCAACAGCTTTATTTTAATAGCAACATGAAATTGGCTAGCTGGACCTTTTGGCTTATTTTCTGATCTGATGCCTATGACAAGATCAGTAATACAGATTTGTATTTCTGGAAAGGGAGGAAATAGTTGGAAAATCAAGAATGATCCATTAACAGTGATTAACAGCTACATCTGCAAGGTCACATCCTAGATTGTAAAGCACACTATAGTTTAAGAATATTTGCCATGGAAGTCCTCTGCACTTTGCTGCATTCAGAGGTGAATGAAGAACAGCTCTTTTTTGCCAAAACTTTAACTGCAAAGAACTTGGCTCCCATAAAAGATGGATTTAAGCAGGTTTTTGGTTTGGCAGAGTATCTTCCAATTAACTGGAAAGACTTTGCATGCAAGATGCAAGTAGGGTAGCAAAACTTCTTAACCACATTAGATTGTAATGTACAACCCAATTCTCAAGGTGGGGAAAGGCAGCACTCACCTAGGTTTATTTCCCTTTGGAAGGAGAGATGGCTGCAGACTTAGGGTAGTTTTACATTTCTGTAATATTTGAATTTACAAATATATAAGGTGAGCACAAGTGGAGAGATGCAAGCTAAACTTCCCAGGATTCTTTGGGGAAGCCACAACTGTTTAAAGTGGTGTAAGAGTGCTTCAAATGTATAATGCAGATGAGGCCCAACTTGTGCTGAGAGTGACCCAATGGAGAGGCTGTGTAGTGAAAGCCTGAAAGAATAAACTTTGGGAGGATGATGCTCTGTTTTATTGTTTTGTGTGATTTATGTAAAATCTTTTTTATGTTTGTGTACATATCATAAAAACAGAATAAGTTTATCATTTGATACTTGAGCATTTTATGTTGTTTACCTCTGCATAAGTCCTTTGCTGCAAGTCCCTCCAGAGACTCTGAGTAAAGAATTTTGACATATAAAAGCATAGAAAAATCTTAGAAAGAGTTGCACTTGCACCACACTGACCTCCCCGCCATCTTAGTCCTCCTCCTCTCCCTACTGGGAAGCCAAAGTGATCCACCTGCCAGGACACTAGCACAGTGTTTCAGTCCCATCCAGCAAGCCACTTTTTTTCTTTGGCTGTTTCCCAGCTGTTCTGGGCCATGTATCTGTAATTTCCCCCAAACAACATGAAGATATGGACAGACCTGGTTGACAGGTTTGATCAGGGAAGAGGTTTAAGCAGACCTGTTTCTCTCCAAATCTGCATTGTAGCAATCAGGTATCAAGCTTACAACCTTATATGGATATGAACAACAGAGGAAGGATGCAAAACAAAATTTTCAAAATTTGTTTTACTTTCTACTATGACCCATGGTGAGGGAATGAATCCTACTGTTTTAATTGGGACTTAATTCCAAGTAAACATGCCTTGGATTGCAATCTTAGAAAGCAGCAACAGGATCATAGGAACAGGTCTTCCCGCTTGGCTACCCTCCTCATTTTGGAGTTCAGGAACGTAGGAAATTGCCTTATGCAGAGTGTAGCTATTGGTCCCATTTAGCTCTCTATTGTCTACACCTAGCAGTAGCTCTCCAGGGGTGTCTTCCAGTCTTACCTGGAGATGCCAAGGATTAAACCCAGCACCTTCTATGTAAAAAGCAGGTGCTCTACCCCTAAGCTATTGCCCTTCCTTCTAGAAAGCTGCCTTATATAAAATTAGTCCATCTTTTAAAGGGCACTTTTTGGCTGATTGTGCAGATCAGCCACTTACCTCAGTTTTTTAGAAGAAAATGTCCTAGATGTTTGCTTGCTTCAGAATAAACAGTTGTTAGTAGGTGTCTATTCCCCTTTTCTCATAAAACATTTGGCCTATTAAAAGTCAACTTTCAAAAATGTTTTGGTTATCTGTGTGAGTCCAATGGTTTTACAGCATTTCACTGTTATTCTTCTGGGGATTAACTTGGCCATTACTGCACTGTATACATTGAAGACCCTGGGTTTCAGAAAGCTGTTGATTTATAACAAGTCAGCTTGAAAAACCATGGATGGGCAAACGATGCTCTAATAGGCCGTGGATGTTTTGCTGCATTGCAAGCTTAAAGAAACATTTGTCATTCAAACCAGGGTGTGCAAAGGGTTATGATGACTGGATATTAGGGGTGTGCAGAGGTTTTGAACAAAGCCTCAATCCTGAACCAAAGCTGGCTATGGCTGGGGTGGGTGGGTGTCTGGGTTTCTCCAAAGTGAAGCAGGATATTTATGAGATATCCTGAGACGAAATGAGAATCTCTCATGGTGCCTCGGTGAATCGGATGCCAAACAACTACAACATGCTGTCAGGTGTCTGTAAAAACAACCTAAACTAATATATCTAAGGTTACAGTAGTGGCTTGTGCCCATTGAGACTGGCATGGCAGAATGCCAGAGGCCCAAACAGTAGGCAGCACTCAAGCCAATGACAGGCAGAGCCAAGTGATTCTGGTTTTGTCCCCATCCACCTCCCTTTCGAGTTCTACAAGAACAACACTTAGATTAAGGAGGAAGAAGCTGGCAGGCTGTGATGACACCTCCTGGACTCGTAAGTATGAAGGCAGACACGTGGCGGCTGGTGGAGGGCAGACTGAGGGTGGTGGGGCAGTGCCCCACATGCCCTGGTGGACCAGCCTCTGCTGTAAGCTTACCAAATAAGGAACACACCCATGGGGAGGGAAAAGGAAGAGCAAATGCCAGGGCAGGGAGAAGAAGTGGGGGAGAGCTTTGTTGTCTCTGAGAGGTCCAGCTTGTAATCAGAGTGGATAATTTACCCGGACTCTCCAACCCCAGTGCTTTGGGGGAGGGATGCTGGCATCAATAAAACATCCTCTTGGTCTCATGCTTCTTGCTGTTTACAAGTGGTTCTGTCTCTGAGGAGCAGCAATATGAAAGAGTTATGTTGGAGGCTTTTGCTGACCACCCATCATTCCAAGCCGGTTCCTCATTTCATGCCCCATCCTTTCTGTCCAAGGGCAGAGTTGGGGAAATGGATAGGGGGCGGCAGCACTGGCAGTTCTGAGTTCTTGCCTCCTCAAACTGAAACATGCCTTCAACTGTTGCAGGCAGGAGTGGTGATGATATGCAGCTGCTGCAGGTTCCCCGTCCCTGCTCGGAAGCTGGCAGGATTAGTAGTGGAAGTGAGCAATGGAACATAATCTGGTATCCTTTTGAGATGGCAACAGAGTCCAGCTATGGCATCTGCTTACACTGCTGATTAGGGGGAAGGTTCCAGGGCAGTACTCCACCAGAAGCCTTCAAATGCCCCTGCACAAGCAGCAGCAATCTCTCTTGCTTAAGGAAGAGGTAGAGTCCACGAAGACAGACAGGAAGGGCAAGGGGTACCCAGGGCAGAGTAAGAATGAGAAGTCCCCCTCTCATTCGCAAGCTCCCCCCCTCCAAAAAAGCAGAAGTTGAATCAGTGTAGGCAAATGACTATGGAGGATTTGGGGGCTGGGGAAACCATGATTCCATCAAATTGAACTTTCCGAGACCCACCCCAGCCCATTCTTCAGATGAAAACACTGTGCTTGCTTCTCTGCATCCAGTACCGCTTGCGTTAGCTAGGGCACCTGTGAAAAGTTATTTAATTGGTGCCTGTGAATAAAACAGGGAGGAAAACGCATTGCCATCAGTTCTTCCTTCCCCGCCACCACTCAAAATCAACTTTAAAGACGCCTAAGCAACCTGGAGCTATTTTTGGAGCATTGGCAGGTTTCTTATGCAGAGGCATTTCTCTCATGTCTGCTATTTTCATAATAATTGCCCACAAAACATTAAGGGAGACCTTTTTGACCACCCCAAACTTCTCTTGCAGCTCTCATTCTGAAATTTGGCAAGATTCATCCCCTTGGGAAGATCTTCAGTTTTTTGGTCTTGTATCTTATTTGTATTCAGATTGCTTTCTTGCTTATTTATTGTAATCCACTCCAGTAACCTTTTTCTTATGAGGTGGCATACAAATACCACAACGTGACTATGCATGACAGTTAGGAGTTTTAGTTAACTGCCTGATTTTGTTATTTATTTTAGAACTTTCCAACTCTCGCTCTCCAAGGTCTCAGGGCAGGAATATATAATCATTTTATCTCTTACATCTCTTTGAGTTAAATGAGGCTGAGGGAACTTGGTTTGGCCAAGGCTATCCACCAGGTTTTGAGGGCTGAGAAGCACCCTGGCTGAGGCAGAACCACAATGGTAGCATCCCAGAAGGTGAGTCATTGTCATTTACTGGGAAGGAGACAGGGAGGGGTGAGGTGATGCAAATCTGGATCTTCCATATCCAAGCCCAGCACCACCCTGGTAACCATGAATTCATTTCTTACTCTTGATAGTTCATGGAAACTTTTCACATGTTCAGTAAACACTGGCAGCAGGGGGGGGGATTGCCTGCTCCTGACCCCCATGCATTCAGCACAAGGGGCAACATCCAACTAAACACTTAACACTAACACAATTACTGTTAGCTGGGCAATGTAACTTCCTTGTCCTGTCTTCTCCATGCATGCTCCCCCCCCACTCCCTAAAGTTGCTCTGGATTTTCCCAATCCTTCAGAGCAGATTTGGGGGGCAGTGAGAGGTGCAGGGAGAGGAGAAGATGGGGAACTTACTTTGTGCAGCTAACCAGAGCTTGGAAAAGTTACTTTTTTGAACTACAACTCCCATCAGCCCCAGCCAGCATGGCCACTGGATTGGGCTGATGGGAGTTGTAGTTCAAAAAAGTAACTTTTCCAAGCTCTGAACTAAACGTCACTGTACTAGCATAAATGTGTAATTGTATACTGCCCAAGATGTGCTTTGGTTAGGCATATATGAGTTGTTCATGCATAGGCTCACTCCTTGGTATTGGGGAACCCTGAAAAAGGCAGATCCCTGAATTATGCCTACAATTTCACATGCCTAAGTTCTGTTGTAGCTTTTTACTGAACACATACAGGTTTTTGGGAGGAGGGACAGCAGGCTGTCCTCTTCAATGTGTGCACAATTGTCGTCGGAATTAGGGATGGGGAAGAAACTCTATTCCATTTGCCTTTCAAGCCAAATCTATCAAATTTGCACTTTCTGAATCAATATGAGAACTGAAACATAACCATCCTTCAAAATTCAAACTTATTCAAATTTTACAATGCAGTTCACCAACCAACGTTTACAAAAATGCATACTGTGTATTAGAGGAAAGTGTGCATAAAAATGAATATATGAATGAAAATAACATACAAAATGCATTATATGATGAGAAATTGCTTTCAAAAAAGTGTACATTAATGAAAGCTGCCTACAAAAGTGTGTTTATCAAGAGAAATTCGCACAGAAATGCTGGGGAATTTTCATGAGTTTTTTTTTTTTGTAAAAAAATAGCAAATGGCTGCAGAAATGTGGAGAACTGTATTTAAGACTGAGAAAATGAGAGAACTGAAATTGACAGATCTTTCCATCCCTAATCTGAATAGGGCTAGAATCTTCCACAGTCCAGCTGCTTTCCAGCCTCCTACCCCACAACCCACCCATGTTCATTGCAAGTATGACTTGTCTCTATGGAAGGAACCACCCTCCATGCTGGACAACTGTTTGTTTTTTCAAGAAATTGCACAAATGCCTCTGAGAAAACAAGCTAATGCTGGATGAAGCGACTCATATTATTTATATGTAAAAAATAGCATCTTCCTTTCCTGTGCAGATGTCTGTCGTTCTCTATAAACAGAAGCTCTCTTGCTTGTAAAACAGTACAGGAGGTAATCACAGGAAAATGGCTTATACAGCTGCATGCTGGCAGAGACACAATTTTTATTTTTTGGCAGCATTGTAGAGCTATGGATTTCATTCAAGATATGCTGAAAAATTCAAGCTTTGCACCATGCTTACTGATATTCTCCATAATATGCGCAATCCCAGCCTAACTAAGTTTATTCATAAGCAGGGATGGATAGCTCAGTCCATGTAAATTTCACAATGAGGTTCATTCTTTTCTATTTCCACATTATTCTATGATCTTTTGAAAAAAGAATATACACAAACATTTATATTTAAACATGTATATTTTCTCAGTGTATGCATTTCTAAAATATTTTATCCTAAAATACACGTTTTTGCAGAGAACTGTATCAGAAGTGCAAAATCAAAAGAAAAAAATGTGTTCTGATATGTAGATGAATCCTAGAAGTCAAAATCATATTAAAACTCTCAGAAATAAAATTTCTGAAGCATCCCTGCTTGCAAGTAAGTCCCACTGAGTTCAAAAACAAAGAAAGTATGCATAGCAGGGGCATCACTACCAGGGTGCGGAGGGTGCGGCCCACACCCGGGTGTCACCATGAGGGGGTGACACCCAGAGCTGCCCCGCCCTGCACCGTTGCCCGGCAAGGCTGCTCCAACTCCTCCTTGGAGGCGGGCGGGTGGGTAAGACCAGGAGCAGCGTCAGCGGGGCGAGAGAGGCACGCCGGCGTTCCCAGGCCTTCTCCGGCTGGGTGCCCCTCCAGTGTGCACCCTCCCAGGGGCATGGATGGGGTGGCTGGCCTCGAGTGCGCATGTATGCGCACGCACACGCTAGCCCAGCCACCTCGTCCATGCCCTTGGGAGGGCGCGCACCAGAGGTCCGCACCCCCCCGCACTCCTGCTAGTGATGCCGCTGATGCATAGGCCTTAATTATCCCCTCATACAAATTTGAGGGTTGTGTTCAGCTAAGTCCTACTCAGAGTAAACCCATTGAAATTAATGAACCTGAGTTAGTCATGTCTATTAACTTCAGTAGATCTACTCTGAGTAGGACTGGCATTGATACCACCTTAATATTATTTCCTTCAAAACCCAGTTTTAAGTATAGACCACTGAGGATCAATGATGACCAAACACTGTCCCTACCAGCCATATGGATTGGTGCATTACTAATTTGGGCTGAAAAACCTACATACCTGGTCCATAGGAAGCTGAAGAACTGCATGAGTCACCTAAAATGAAAAGTTACATGGACTACCCTAAAGGAGAAGGGAGAATGTAATGATGAGCAATGTGACTTTAAAGAAGCTATTCCGACTAGTGCCAAGATGAATTTCTCAGACATTTTTCTGGGAGACTTTCTGAGATTTCCCTTTTTCTCACACCCCATGTCAATGAAGGTCACTTTACAGAATTCTCTTTGAATATTCTTTACAGGGGGGAGAGGGAGCAAAAAAATCCAGTAACTGTAGGAAAAAAGAAAGCTTGTTGTGCTCCTTCTAGTGCTAACAGTGAGGCCCCCCCCCCCCAAAAAAAACTGGTGGATAATTTATTCTTCCTCTGGAGAAATGTTGGGCAATGCTCTCTTCAATTTCTTTGCTCACAAATGACGTGGAAAATTCTGAGGATTCATTTGCTCACACCTGAACTGTCTGAAATTACCATCTTTTAGCCTAACCTACCATGCAGTTTGCTGTGAGGATAAAATGGGAGGGTGAAGACCCATGTATGCCAACCTTAATTGCTTGGGGAAAGGGCAGAATATAACTGTATTAATAAATAAATAAGCAAATAAGGTACTGTGTTCATTGGAGCACGCTAATAAAGTCTCATACAATATTCCTCAAAATACTTCCTCACAATCTGAAAAGGTGCAGAAATGTTCATGCAATGGCAAAATGTTTATAAAAAGATGATAACATCATTCATCATTCTGTAAATGGTCTTCACTGAATTGAATCGAGTGGACTGGCACAAAAGTGGTTCATTTTTCCTTGCAGGCTAATGAGTTTAACAGAAAAGGAAATCTTGTGATTGCTGTCTTCCTTACCATAGGAGAGATGTCATTCTAGACAGTTTTTGGCACCCCAGTTAAATGAGTAAAAAAATATTTTTATTTTTAAAAAAAGAAGAATGAAAAAACCTAATGGGGGAGAAATGAAATCATGTGACAGGCTATTTCCAAGGAACAGCTGTCCTGTTGGTTTCACAAAATCAGAGGCATATAATGTTGAACTAGAACCCCAATGTGTGCTGAAAAAAATGAAGCTTGAAAATGACATGAAGCTTCTCCATTGCTGGCTTTCCAGTTCATGGGAAACTACAGTTCCATTCACAATTTCTCTCAGACTTCTAGGGCTGTTGCAACGCCGATATTGTTGGACTCCACCTCCCATCAACCCTGGCTATCAGTCCAATAACATACCGAGGACCACAGGTTCCCCATCCCGCTCCTAGACCAAATGAACCTCAGGCAAACAGCACAATTCATGCACACCTCTGTGTTTGTTTAACACTTGGCTTTTACTGTAGTTCTGGTAGTTTGTTTCATGACTTTGATACATACTTTGCATATATGATTTATTTCTATCATATAAGACACACAGACTGATCTGATGAAGCTCACCTGTATTTGCATGCTGTTTGTTGAATAGGCAATGATAGTATACATTTTCTCATGAATAATAATAAAAAAGAACATGAATGTTAATGCCTTGCCAGCATTAACTGTTGCCAGATTTTCAAGTTAAGATTAACTGATTGTAATAATAATAATAATAATAATAAATTTAATTTCTTCGTCGCCTATCTGGCCAATGGCCACTCTAGGCGACTTACAAAATTGTTAAAATACATTTGATAAAATACAGTAATACAATGTAAAAAACAACACATCTGCAGCAACAATATTAAAACTGGGCAGGAGGCATTTCAGTTATAACAATTAACCCTCCCCGGATACCCCGAAGGCCTGCTGAAAGAGCCAGGTCTTTAAGGCTTTCCGAAATACATTTAAAGAAGAGGCGTGCCGGAGATCTTGTGGGAGGGAGTTCCAAAGAGTGGGGGCCGCCACTGAGAATGCCCTCTCTCTTGTACCCGCCAATCTGGCTGTTTTTGTTGGCGGGATTGAGAGAAGGCCCTGTGTGGCCGATCTTGTCGGGCGGCATAATTGGTGGCGTTGAAGGCGCTCCGTGAGATAAACTGGGCCGGAACAGTGTAGGGATTTAAAGGTCAATACCAACATCTTGAATTGGGCTCGGAAAACAACTGGTAGCCAGTGTAGGTCGAACAACACAGGTGTGATGTGATCTCGGCGGCGACTATTCGTAAGTAGTCGAGCCGCCGCATTTTGTATCAGTTGTAATTTCCGGACAGTTTTCAAGGGTATCCCCACGTAGAGCGCATTACAGTAGTCCAAACGAGAGGTGACCAGGGCGTGTACCACTAGTGGGAGCTGGTGAACAGGAAGGTAGGGTTGCAGCCTTCGTATGAGGTGTAGTTGGTACCAGGCTGCCCGGCTCACTGCTGAAATCTGAGCCTCCATGGACAGCCTGGAATCAAGCACAACCCCAAGGCTGCGGACCTGGTCCTTTAGGGGTAGACTCACCCCGTTGAACTTCAGGTCAATGTCGCCCAACCTTCTCTTGTCCCCCACAAGTAGTACCTCGGTCTTATCAGGGTTCAACTTCAGCTTGTTCCTTCCCATCCATCCACTCATGGATTCCAGGCACTTGGACAAGGTCTCCACAGCCAACTCTGGTGAAGATTTAAACGAGAGATAGAGCTGAGTGTCATCCGCATATTGATGACACTGCAGCCCAAATCTCCTAATGATTGTCCCCAGCGGCTTCATATAGATGTTAAATAGCATGGGAGAGAGGATAGAGCCCTGTGGCACACCACAATTGAGAGGCCAAGGGTCTGATACCTCCTCCCCCAACGCTACCTGTTGTACTATTTGTTTCACCTGTCGAGTGGGCAGTCTGTCTGTCTGCCTATCTATCTATCATGGGCTGATGAGAATTGTAGCTATTGAACTAGATGTTACACCATTCACAAATTTAACAGTTAAGTAAATGGCTTTTAAAAAATAAATAACTTGTGTGTGCACATGTATGTGGGTGGGTGGGTGGTAGTAGTATCCCAATCCAGATTGTCCTCGCCCCTTACCCTGTTTGCATTTGAAGAATGCTTCCTCTAGAGCAAAATGGGAGGTTTCTTGCAAGTGCAAAATAATAGCAATTCGGAGGGGGCTAATCCAGGTCGAGATCACAGCAAAGGGCAAAGGCTTAAAGACTGCCTTACTTCCCTGTCAAGGACCTGATCTGTACCAGGTATCCTGTGTGTTTGTGATTTACTATAAGAAAAATCATACAATTGCTACTCATGTAACATCTAGTTTAGTGCTTACTTCACAATAAGGATGTATAAACTAGACCATACTATGGAAAGCAACAAGACTTGTAGGCCATTCCTATGCCTGCATGCTCAAAAGAATCTTCTAAAGAGTTCAATGGAGGGTGCTATAATACTTAGTGAGCATGCGTAGGATTGCAGTCTTAGCATGAGATCCTATGCATGTTTATTCAAAAGTCAGTCTCACTATGCTCCCTAGAAATTGTGTTTAGAACTGCAGCCTTTGTCATGACTCATTTAAATCCTAATCGGTTGGATCCAGACTTCATGTTCCATGGATGCAAAGGCTCCTTCCATCCGCAGAAGGCTTTTGATCCAGTGGAGGGGTTCTGGTGGTGGAAGGAGGGGAAAACAACTCCTCCCCCTTTGCCAACCTCAGGGCCATATCTTCCACTTTTCTGTAGGACTCCAAACCATCCACAGCAGTATGGAAGGCAGTGCTGTAGGCTGTAGGCTGTAGGAGAAGAGGGAAATCAGCAACAGTTGACTCTCCCCCATCCTCCAGGGGGAGCATCCCCTAAGCAGAACTCCACTTAGGGGATGCTCCTGCCCATATGAGTCTGGATTCAACCCATCAATTCCTCCAGGCACACCTACAAAAATACTTTTTTGTTGTTAAGCTTTTCCAGATTATGCCCATCATCTCTATGTGCCCATTGATGATCAAGGAGAGCCAAAACTCTTCATCATAAAAGCTGTCTTCTTGGGGGCCAAAAAAACCACACTTCCATTTAAAGATCCATGGCGTGTGAACAAGCTTGATGTGCTGCAATGAAATAGCATCCCACTATTGTGTTTTTCTCCAGAAGGAGAATGTGCAGGTGAGGAAGGATCTGTGGATTGCCATGTTTCAGATCCCCCCCCCCAAAAAACTTGTCTTCAAAGTTCAATCATAAGAACATAAGAACATAAGAAGAGCCTGCTGGATCAGGCCAGTGGCCCATCTAGTCCAGCATCCTGTTCTCACAGTGGCCAACCAGGTGCCTGGGGGAAGCCCGCAAGCAGGACCCGAGTGCAAGAACACTCTCCCCTCCTGAGGCTTCCAGCAACTGGTTTTCAGAAGCATGCTGCCTCTGACTAGGGTGGCAGAGCACAGCCATCACAGCTAGTAGCCATTGATAGCCCTGTCCTCCATGAATTTGTCTAATCTTCTTTTAAAGCCGTCCAAGCTGGTGGCCATTACTGCATCTGGTGGGAGCAAATTCCATAGTTTAACTATGCGCTGAGTAAAGAAGTACTTCCTTTTGTCTGTCCTGAATCTTCCAACATTCAGCTTCTTTGAATGTCCACGAGTTCTAGTATTATGAGAGAGGGAGAAGAACTTTTCTCTATCCACTTACAGTATCTCAAGATTTTTGCTTTGGAGAATCTGCTTTGATCTCCAATCAGAAGACAGAGCTTCACACATATACTTTGCTACACTTAGTCCTAGCCAGAAGGTCTGTGTTAATTATTATAAACAACCCTCTGTATCTTAAAAGCAATTCTTTTCCTATCTTCATGAAGTGCTGATAAGGAAAGCACAAGTGGAACTCTTTAATGTTGATAGGAGAGATGTTGTGGAAGGCACTTCAGGGAGCTCCCAGACGGAAATAATTTACATTATGAAGCACAGCAATATTAGAATTTGAACACATGTTATATCTGTTTTCATCCTTGGCTGTTCATGTAAGGTAGTAATAGCCAAGGTGATGTCATCCAGATATCATGCTACTAGGGATGAGTGAGATTCAGTTCACATTCCGAACCAAATCTATCAAATTCTGAAACAATATGAGAACCAAAACAGCTATTCTTCAAAATTCACTTATTTGAATTTTGCAATGCAGTTCACCAATCAAATAATGTTTACAAAAAAGTGTAAGTTAGAGGAAAGTGTACGTAAACATGAATATATGAGTGAAAATAACATACAGAAATGCATTATATGACAAGACATTGCTGCAAAAATGTATACATTAGTTAAAACTGCCTACAAAACAGTGTTTATTATGAGAAATTTGCACTAATATATTAGAGAATTTACACTGACTGGCATTTTATACTGACTATTCAGGATGTCAGATGGGGATCTCTCCCAGTCCTACCTGGAAATTGAACCTAGGACCTTCTGCATGCATCAGTGTCTATAGGTCTTTCCCTAATTGCACATCCTTTTTTTAAACAACAGGAACAGCAAGGAATGGGAGCAGGGAGATCAAGCGAGCTACAGGAACCACAGTCACAGAAACCCTCTCTTTACATTAGTTCCTCTACCCAAGCTTGTCTGCTTTGTTAAGCACTAATCTGTTGAGGACTGGCTGCCTCCACCACTGTGTCTCCATAGGTGGCTTTATATCAAAGGTGCCTGTCATTGTTTGCTGCTGCTGCTGCTGCTGCTGAACAAAAGGCAAAGAACACAAGTGGCTGGTTTGTACAGTGAGCATCAAGAGGAAAATGCACCCAGATCTGGAGAGTTGGGAATTTTTTAATATTTTTTTTAAAAAAGCATGTGTGCAGATTTATTTATTTATTACATTTATATGTCGCCCCATAGCCAAAGCTCTTTGGGCGGTTTACAAAAATTAAAAACATTGAACATTAAAAACAAATATACAATTTTTAAAACCATACAAAGTTTAAAACCATGAAGCACAGATAAACCAGATAAAAGACCTGGGGTCAGAGCTTAGCACATGCTGTTAGAATGCCTGGGAGAAAAGGAAAGTCTTGATCTGGTGCCGAAATGATAACAATGTTGGTGCCAGGCAAAGTTCTTCAGGGAGATCATTCCATAATTTGGGGGCCACCACTGAAAAGGCCCTTTCCCTTGTTGCCATCCTCCCAGCTTCCCTTGGAGTAGGCACCCGGAGGAGGACCTTTGATGTTGAGCATAGTGTATGGGTGGGTTCATGTTGGTTTCATCAGGTATTGTGGTCCCAAGCCATGTAAGGATTTATAGGTTAAAACCAGCACCTTGAATCAGGCTTAGAAACATATAGGCAGCCAATGCAAGCAGGCCAGAATCGGTTTTATATGTTCCAACCATCTGGTCACTGTTACCAATTTGGCTGCTGCATTTTGCACAAGCTGCAGTTTCCGAACTGTCTTCAAAGGCAGCCCCATGTAGAGTGCATTGCAGTAATCTAATTTGTAGGTTACCAGAGCATGGACAACTGAAGCCAGGCTATCCCTGTCCAGATAGGGGCGTAACTGGGTCACCAACAGAAGTTGATAGAAGGCACTCTGTACTACCGAGGCTATCTGAGCCTCAAGTGACAGAGATGGTCCTAGGAGAACCCCCAAACTACAAACTTGCTCTATCAGGGGGAGTGCAACCCCATCCAGAACAGGTTGGACATCCACCATCCGTTCAGAAGAACCACCCACTGACAGCATCTTGGTCTTGTCTGGATTGAGCCTCAGTTTATTAGCCCTCATTCAGTCCATTGTGGCAGCCAGGCACTGGTTCAGCACATTGACAGCCTCACCTGAAGAAGATGAAAAGGAGAAATAGAGCTGCATGTCATCAGCATACTGATGGCAACGCACTCCAAAACTCCGGATGACCGCACCCAACGGTTTCATGTAGATGTTGAACAGCATGGGGGACAGAACTGACCCCTGTGGAACCCATTACTGGAAAATCCACGGGGCTGAGCAGTGTTCCTCATGCACCACCTTCTGGAATCGACCCGCCAAGTAGGAGTGGAACCTCTGCCATGCAGTCCCTCCCACTCCCAACTCACCCAGTCATCCCAGAAGGATACCATGGCTGATGGTATTGAAAGCCTCTGAGAGATCAAGGAGAATCAACAGAGTCACACTCCTCCTGTCCTTTTCCCGACAAAGGTCATCACACAGGGCCACCAAAACCAGGCCTGAAACCTTACTGAATTGATTGATTGATGCTCAGACACACAGATACAGTATACCACCAGGCTAAGTTCAAGGTGTTGGTTGGGGTGTACAAATACAGCTTGGGACCAAGATACCTGAAATATTGTCTTACCCCTTATACAACCAGTTGATTACTACACTCTGCAGGTGAGGGCTGCCTGCAGATACCATATTATCAAGAGGTATGGCACCTACCCTTTGGAATTCCCTCCCCTTAAATATTAGACAGGTGCCATCTCTATTATCTTTTGACTGAAGACTTTCTTTCAACAAGCATTTTAAGTAGAGGCCTTATCCCAGTCTGCATCTGTGTTGGAATTGTTTTTAAGATGTTTTTAGAGATTTTTTAAAGATGTTTTGTTTTTAGGATTTCATAGATGTTTTCAATGTTTTGTCATTTGTTTGCCACCTTGGGCTCCTTCTGGAAGGAAGGGCAGGATATAAATTTTATCAATTAATAATAATAATAATAATAATAATAAATTTCACCAGTCTTCCTCAGGATTTAACTACACAGGGGTGGAAATCCTAATCAAAGTTCACAGTAATATTATTTTAAAGCACTGGTGAATTTGTTCAGGATTTACTTCAAGTAGGAGAAGCCTAGTGAAACTGACACACTTTGGTATATTTTACCAGGTCTTTCTAGACTGATTCTACTGCAGAAAGCAGGCAGTAGAAGTGGACCAGTTAGTTTCACTTCATCTGGGAAGGTGGGATTACATTCGGTTCCCAGATGTATCGCAGACCATTCCTCTGCACCAGGTGACCAAGTAGTGCTACAGTTAGTTTACACTTGACTGTAAAAGAACATTAGATAAATTCATGGCGGATAAGGCTGTCAATACCTGTGGAGAAAGTGGTTAGTTTTTCTCCCTCTCTTATAATACTAGAACTCAAGATCATCCAGTAACGCTGAATGGTGAGATATTCAGGATATGTGAAAGGAAGTACTTATTCACAAAGTGTGTAGTAAAAATAAAAAGCATAGTAAAAAAAAGGAAAGAATTCACTCCAGTGAGGTGCAGTGATGGCCAACACATGGTATGGAGAAAGTGGATAGGGAGATGTTTTTCCTCTCTCACAAGACTAGAACTTGGGAACATCCAATAAGTCTGAATGATGGAAGATTCAGGGCAGATAAAAGAAAGTATGTCTTCACACAGCATGTAGTTAAACTATGGAATTTGCTCCCACAAGATAGCCATCAACTTGGATGGCTTTAAAAGAAGATTAGACAAATTCATGGAGGATAAGGCTATCAATGACTATTAGCCACAGTAGCTATGTTCTACCTCCACTTGCTGCAAGTGAATACCAGTTGCTGGGCATTGCACGTGGGGAGAGCACTGCTGCTTGCAGGCTTCCTGTAGGCATCTGGCTGGCCATTGTGTGAGAGGGATGCTGCACTAGATGCGCCTTTGGCCTGATCCAGCAGGGCTCTTCTTAAAAGTCTTACTTTCTGAATATCAGTTGTTAGAAAACAACAGCTGCCCTCCTGCCCTTTTTTTCTGGTTTTCCCACAGGCGTCTGGTTAACTACTGTAAAGAAACAGGATGCTGGCCTAGACAGGCCTTTGCAGCAGGGCTCTTATATTCCTGTGAAAAGATTGCACTGCAGTTGCAGTAGTAGAAGAAAATGCAATAAATCAGCACTTGAAGGAACACAGTAGGGCACTGGGGAAAACATAGGAATGTAGCAGGATTGCACTGCTGCAGATAAATGTCATCTGGCATCTCCCAGTAAAAATGACTGAGTGACTGGTGCCAATAGTAAAGAAAAAGGCTAAGGTGGATGGGGACGTGGAATAAAGGTCTCCTCTGGTGTAAACTGCTTTAGGCTCAGCACAGCACCTGACATCAGTTGACATTTGGGTCTCGGGGTCCATTCCTTCATTCTTTGCTAACCCCAAACGGATTCAGTTTTATCCCTTTTTTATGACTGGGCTTAATGGTCATTTCTTATTGATCTTTCTGTAATTCATTCTCCCTGGAGACTATAAAGCCTAATTAGGTGTTTTATGCTTTTAAACATACCCCACCATTCAAGGTGTGTATGTTGCCCACCATACGATGTTTGCAAATCATAAACTACTGCTTTCTGATCATAAACCTGTCATTATGAGTTCCAGGCTTAATTCTGAACTTGAAACAATTGAGTGACAAATTGCTTCACAAACACACGGACTGCCAGAATGCTTCCATTATCAGCAACTGATTTTGCCTGGTACATAAACAGGGTAAGTAGGAAGGTAGTAAAATAATTTCAGCAGCTGTTTCAGCCGGCCACAGACCCCATTGTTGATTTGTGAATCAATGATTAGTTTTAATCTAGTGCCTCTGATAAGTGGCCAGTGGTGCCGATATACCAGGTAATTTGTTTGATTCCTGGTGCCTGAAAGCCTCATACCCAGACATTCACCAAGTTTCCTTTTGATGTTGGAAGCTTAACGACCCAAAGATTCTGCTTCATGTTTATGAGCTGAGCAGTTTCACATTCCCTGCCCCCCACAATAGCCGGCACCCTTTCTTAACAGGTTCACAAGGTCAAACACCCATTACTGTGGGAGTCATGTTGATAAAAGTAGTTTAAGAGTTTGAGATAACAGTGCTGCCTGTCTCAAGTTCACTGTTACACAGCAATAGCATGCTACTTCTTTGTTCAGTCCAGTATTTCCCTTTGATGCTTTCTTTGTTTATGAAAATTCATCAGCCTTCCCCAACCTGTTGCCCTCCAGTTATTTAGGACTACTACCAGCCCCAGCCAACATGGCCTGTGGTCAGAGATGGTGGGAACTGTAGTCTGAAACACCTGGTGGGAACAGTGTTAGGGAAGATTAGTTCAGACTATCAAAAGCCCAGTGCTTTTCACAAATGTTAACTTTCTACCCTGCAACTGTCTGAGGACAGGGACCATTAAGAGAATGGGAGGAATTTCTATCATCCAGTGGGTGGCTTATCTTAATTTTATTTTTCACATATTAATGTGTTACTGTGAATGTCTGAAATTAGGCAACTCTGAATGCGTACTCATGTCTAAATGTTGATTGGTACAGGTCCCCTTTAGGATGCACACCTTAACGTGGTGGGGGGGTTTGAGTGAGTTGAAGAAGTTGAGAGCAATGCCGTCAGGAGTCTAGACCAAGAGGCTAGACTCCTAGCAGGGGCACCCTAGGCAGAATGGTCAAAGCTGAGACATCAGACTAAGATGCATCCAAACTTAGAGAAAGGCAATGGTAAACCACCTCTGAATACCTCTTACCCTATGAACAGAGTATCCAAAATGCAACATGGAAGATGAGACCCCTGGGTCAGAAGGCACTCACCAAGCTGCTGGGGAAGAACAAAGGACGAGTAGCGCTGTGACTAATGATGTAGCTGGGTCAACGCCAAAAAGAAGCCCACAGCCTGATGCTCACAGATGCGAAAGGAGAGTCCGGAGTTATATGACGCACACAATAGGATAGACCTGAACTTACAAGATCTGAACAGGGTGGTTCATGACAGATGCTCTTGGAGGTCACTGATTCATAGGGTCGCCATAAGACATAATCGACTTGAAGGCACATAACAACAAAGAAAAACAAGTGACATTTGATCAGAGATATGACAGTGGATGATGACCATCATTTAAATATTAATCTAAAAGCAATAAGGAATGTAACACCTGTATTAGAAGTAACTGCAGTGCCACAAAGCAATGAGAGTTTTTAGAATTCATCAGCATTCTTCTTCAAGCTAGATGTTCATTAAGAGAGAGAAAAAATCTAGCCTGAATCAACTTAAGTCATGTTTATTTATAGGGCTCACAACAGGTATAATATTCCACCACAAGCAAGTTCATTATAAAGATGAATAATACAAACAAACAGTATCACAGAATAAGCCATTGCAATCATAATCCAATAATGTTCAGTACCTAACAATATTCTACGGGGTAGCCAATGTGGTGCTCTCAAGATGGTGTTGGACTCCAGCCAGCATGGTCAATGGTGAAATATATTTGTTTTGTTTGTTTGTTTGTTTATTAGATTTATATCCCGCCCTTCCTCCCAGTAGGAGCTCTGGGCAGCAATGGCATCTGTAGTCCAACAACATCTGGAGGACACTGCATTGGTCACCCTTGACATGCTAGAATAAACAACAAAACATCAATGACAACATTCAATTTATTCATATCCAAACCAGCATACTAGGAGTGCCTCCAGACTGTCACTATTTTCTGGGAGAGATTCAAGCGCATGCTGGAACTCAAGGCATGTACAAATAAAGTGGATTAAATAATAATAATAATAATAATTTTATTTATTGGTCGCCTATCTGTCCAGGTTAGTGGACACTCTAGGCGACTTACACTAGCTGAAAGCTATACATAATATACAATATACAAAAACAATCTACAGTCCTAACAATTTAAAACCAATTTCCAGTTAAAACATCATAAAATTAATCCTCCTCAATCCCATAGGCCTGCCTGAATAGCCAGGTTTTTAAGGCTCGACGAAAACCTATCAGGGAGGGAGCATGTCGGAGATCATACGGAAGGGAATTCCAGAGGGTGGGGGCCACAACCGAAAATGCCCTCTCTCTGGTCCGCACCAGATTAAAGCACTGTGTTGCCCTAGCACAACAAATCCACTTTTAAAAAATGGGATTTTTGTGGTTTGGAAAGTAATGGGAAAATGCATTTAAAAGTGTGGGATGAATGAATTGAAAGATATCTAAACACCCTGCAAACAAATCAGAATGAATGCAGGATGGTATCTCCAGTTAAAAGGTGGTTAGGGCAGCAGTACTGACAAGACTTCTGTTTACTAGTATTTATTTAATTCCATTTGTGAATTGCTTCTTGTGAAACATCTCAAAGTGGTTTAACTATAAAAACACCAACAATACAAACTTATAAGGATATAGCTAATGCTAGTTCTACTCAGAGTAGAGCCACTGAAATTAATAGGACCAACTTAGGTCCATTAATTTCAATGGGTCTGCACTAAGTAAAACTTGATACAATGCATATTAGACAATTCTCTATATAAAAACAATTAAAACAATTTCATATATATGTATATTGCTCATATATACTCCATATATTGTTGCAACACCTTAGTTGGTCCTACTGTTGCATTTGTTTTTGATTTTCTTTAACATAACAACATGGCTTCCTACATATTTTTACTAAATATAAATGTCATAATTTGCTTGTAGATGTCTCCAAAACTGTATATCTGTGTAAACTGGGACATTTGTTGTAACTTATACAAAATTCTCTGGTAGGGAGAAAGAAAGAAATGCATCCTTGCTTGCATAGTTAGAATGTGAATTTCTTTCAGTTTTCCCTCATTAACGTCTCCATCACATTAACATTGCTTTGACAGAAACTCCTGGTGTCTATCTGTCCTTCCCCAAAAGATTAGCAAAACAGGGTCCTGTTACTTTAGAAACAGAAGCAACAACAAACATTGAATTGAGGTGACTTGGGAAAGTGACTGTGTTAAATGGCTTGTGCCACAGCTGGCGGTGCACTTGCTGAAATTATCCAGGCCTGAAGTACCTGAGACTGAAAATGTTCTCAATCAAATTGCAAGGCAAGAGGAAATGCCAGTAAATCATTTACTTATTGAGATCAACGTGTAACTGATCCCCTGTTCCTGCCTCTGCCGCCACCGCTGCTGCCGCCGCCACCACCACACCAGACAAGAACAAAGTCAATATTGGTGCTTTGTTATCGCCGTTTGGAATAATGTCTTGCGTTCACTCAAGTTGCCACGTTGGGCTCAGCAGGTTGGGCTCTATGGAGCTTTTAGAACTGATTTGACCTTTTATTTATAGTGGAGGAAATTGTCAACATTTTCTTAACTGCAGCATGACAGAGTGGTCTGGGATATTTAGCAGTTGTTATTTTATCTGGCAAGAAGCCCCCAGCCCCTTTGTTGGGCCACATAACACTGCTGAATTTGGGAACACTTTGCTGGTGTAAAAACCTTTTGGAAAAATATGCCTATCGAATGCCAACATGTCAGGCTGAGCAAGCACAGACCAGGCCAGGTCCAAAGGCTCTGGCACCTTTGGAAAACAAGCTCAACACACAATTTCAACATAGGGTACAGTTTGTATTTTCCCTCTGGCTTACAAAGCACTAGCAGATCTTTAGCTGAACCACCTATGTATTCATATAATCAACTGCCAACTGCACCCCTACCCAGAAGCAAAACAACAAACCCTGAATTTTTGCTCTGTTCATCAACTGAGCATTAACTGCATGGTTGCCACCATTCACATTTGGAAATGTGTGGCTGTGGTGCATGAAGTGATGAGCAGTAACAGTTCAGAAAGTCCCATGTTTAGTCCCTGGTATCTCCTCTCAAAAGATGGTTAGGGTAGCAGGGTGCTGGCAAAACTACCTGAAAGACCTCGGAGAACCATCGTCACTAAGAGCGTGGACCATACTGGACAAGATAGCCCAGTGGTCTGACTCACAAGAAGACATCGTCATGTGGTCAAATATCGACAGTGCTTATGTTTGGTAGATTCAGGACAGACAAAAGAGAGAACTTCTTCACACAGTTTAATTGTATAGTTAAATTTGTTTCCACAAGAGGTAGAGATGGCCACCAACCAGAATGGCTTTAAAAGAAGATTAGACAAGTTCATGGAGGATAAGGCTATCAATGGCTACTAGCCATAACAGCTATTTTCTTTCTCCACTGTTGGATGCAGTATGCCTCTGAATACAAGTTGCTGAGAACTGAAGGTAGAGAGAGTGCTGTGATAGTCAGGTTGTGTTTCAGAGTTTCCCATAGGCATCTGGCTGGCCACTGTGTGAACAGAGTGCTGGACTTAATGGGGCCTTGTTCTTACTGGAAGAGGAGCTGTAGGTCTGAAAGTTTGGCTGATTTGATTTCGAAAGAGAATTCCTAGGAATGCTGAGAGTTATCTAATGAGAAGAAGAGTAACAGAGAACGCATTTCCCTGGAAGACCACTTATCCAAGATTTCTGCATCTTTCTCTCTCTGTGCCAAGCAGCTGAAGAGGAGGAGTGTTGGGGACTGTTGATTATCTACTAGGTCTAGGTCATTCATAACATAGGCTAAGTTGTTCATAACATGTACCAACTCTCCAGAGACTTGGGCAGAGGTCTTTTAAAGTAACTACTACCTGACCCTTTAGCTGAAAATAGAACCTGGGGCCTTCTTCATGCAAAGGACTGAACCTGGGATCTTCTGCATGCCTGTCTTTTATTGGTTGATTTTCATAGTAGATATGTTTTGAGACAGAGGACAAAGAAGTTATAGCCTGATATTTTTTTAAAACAGTAGCTTAAGAATTTTCAGAGTATGGAAGCCAATCTGGGCACAAAGCTATTTGAAACACAAGCACCCCAGTTTTCAGAAATATTCCCAGGAATGTCTTGCGTTATGGCAGAACTCAGCAATACAGCAAATCGCTGGGGTAAAACTTTCCAAGAAGACAAGGTGAGAATTTTTTAGATGCCATGCTTTGTAAATTCAATTTTGTGGCTGTATTATAGAACATTGCAAAACAAGGAATGCACACCCTCACCTTTGATTCAGGCATGTGTCAAACAACCCCCTTGGAATGAAAATAAACAGACATAGCTATTAGAGAGGGAAGGAGGGATTTTTCAGTTTTGGTTTCTCTGTTTCTCATTTTTCCAGTTTTAAGTTCAGGTCTCCATATTTCTTTTTTTTAAAAAAATATAATTGTTATTGAATTTTAAAAATATATCAGAGGTACAATCAGTAAATAACTTCCAAATGCCTACACGCGTATTTTCCACATTTTAGAAAAGTTCTGCATATTTCTGCACTTGCTTTCTTTTCTTTTTAAAGGTCCTCATGAAAATTTCTCAGCATTTTAGTGCACATTCCTCCTAATATGCACATTTTTGCGTGCAAACCTGCCTGATATACACATTTATGCAAGGAATTTTCTCTAACATGCATTTGTACATGTTATTTTCACTAATATAAGCATTTTTATGTACACTGTCCTCTAATATACACATTTTTGAACATTTTATTTGGTTGGGGATCTGCATCACAAAATTCCTGAGAGGTGCAAAGTTTGAAGGATAGTATAATTGTTTCAGAAAGTGAAATTAGGTAGGTTTGCATTAACATCTGAAGTGAACTGAATTTCTCCCGCTTCCCTAATAGCTGCCCATACTGACCTCGGTCTAGGGAAGTGTAAGAGAGGGGGGCTTTGCTGTCAGTTCTGGAATAAAGCCTTTTGCACTCTCAAAGGGAACAGCCACACTACACATTACACTTACCAGATGAAAAGCAGCTTGGCTTTACCTGATCAGAACTCAAAAGGTCCAGCTCAATGTTGTCCATTAATTTTTATACTCTTGAATTCAGGCATAACTTAAATGTTGATTACAAAATATTAGCAGGGCTATATGCAGTGCCCCGATAGGGCACCAAGTATAGGTTTTTCCTAGTCCAAGGGAAGGAGGAGTCTGGTGTTTGGGCTGCTCTTAGGAGGACAGGGCATGATTAATTCATAGCACTGTAAATATAATTTACATAATATGTAGCTACATCATATGCAAATGTTTTGGGGTGGTCACACTGCTTCATTTCCAATCAGTGCATATCCCATAACTTCCTGATGAAATCCCTTGACTTTTTATACCACACATATTCTAGGTTATTTTTGCCCTGCTTTTGTTGCACTGTAGTCCCTTCGGATAGCAATGATATGGTAGTAATGGGGACAGCATCACAGAACAAACTAAAGCAGAATAAATCTACCACTAATGCACTATTATTGTGTCAAGAACATGTTGCAGAATATGCCTGCAATAAGAAAAACCACCAGTCTGGAGGGGCCTGAAGACTACCAGATTTATTCTGGCATAAACTTTCATGAACTAGCATCTAGTTCATCAGATGCATTCATGGAACTGGCCCTAGGAAAGACTAACGTCACATCTGCTCTAGTTTTTCTTATTCTTTTTGGTGTGTATGATATGTGGATTAGCATGACAGTGGCCTGGTTCACACATCACAGTAAGGTGAACTATTGGCTACCAGAACCACAAAGAACTTGTAGGCTGCCTAGTCTTTTTTATTCCCTTGCTGCACTGAGCTAAGCCAAGGATTGGCTCAGTGTGTTGTCTGAACCCATCACCTGACTAAACATGAGCTGTAGCCAAGTTTTGATCTTGACTTAGCTCAGCACAGCATGGGAGTAAAAAAGACCAAGGAGGAGCACAGTGCCTGCATGCTCATCCAGTCCCAGAAAGGCATAATTGGGCTAGCTGTGTTGTATGAATGCAGTCCTTGTGTATCTGTTTTGGGTTAGTTTTAACTCCTGTTGTAAGCCATCTTTAGGAAGTAAAATAGGAAGGTGGGATAGAAACAAGCAAATGGATCGTGATTCTCAAAACCTAGACTCTTTTGGGTAAGTTATGTAGGTATAAAGCTTACATATCATACTCCAAAATATTAAACTCCAGAATCTAAATCATGCCCAACCCAACCAAACCAAACCATGAAACTACCCCATCTATCAAGAAGCAACCACATATCCATATCACAAAATTGGCTCTAAGATCCCTCTACTGGCCCTTCTTTTGTGCTGTACAACAATGGCAGCATTTCTTTCATTCCTAAATATTTTTGCACGCATATGGACACTATTAGCCTGTGTGGTGTAGTGGTTAGAGTGTTGGATTATGACCTGGGAGACCAGGGTTCGAATCCCCACATAGCCATGAAACTCACTGGGTGACCTTGGGCCAGTCACTGCCTCTCAGCCTCAGAGGAAGGCATTGGTAAACCCCCTTTGAATACCACTTGCCAGGAAAACCCTATTCATAGGATCGCCATAAGTCGGAATCGACTTGAAGGCAGACCATTTCCATTTTTCATTTATATGTACACACACCGACTGCCTGAGTGTAATGAACTAATTCCTTGAGGATGGCGAAATAACTTCCTAGTTACATTTTATGTTCTTTTTCAGGTTCTTGGGTATTTCATTTTCCACAAATGGAACAGATTTATGCGCATTTGCACAACAGCTCCAGTAGAGGCAGGAATTTGACAGCCTCCAGGAAGTCTACTCAGCCGTCAGACTAGGTATAAGTACTGTATGCTTAATAGACCTAGGTGTAAAGTGATGGTTCTTTTTTCACTGCTTATTACTAAGCCAACCTGCTATAAAACATTGATCTCTCAGATACAGGAGACACATGACTCCAAGGTCATTTGGTCCAGTAGGCTTAACCCACTGAACTCAATGTGCTAAAAGGGCTTAAAATGTAATCATTAGTAGATTTTCTGCAAGCAGCTGGTAAAACAAGTCTTCTAGGCAGCCAGGGCGCTTAAATTTATTCTTAATCCTGTGAAATCAGCAGAAAAAGTATTTTGCCTTAGTTCAACTTGGTGGGGGCAGGGGTAGGGAGAAGGTGAGGTTGTAAAAAGTTAACATTCCAAAAGGACAATGCAAGCAAAAAAGATCAGAATCACTGGAGCAAACTCTGAGAACGTCAGTGCATTCTGAGACGAGCTTGGAAAAGTTACTTTTTTGAACTACAGCTCCCATCAGCCCAATCCAGTAGCCATGCTGGCTGGGGCTGATGGGAGTTGTGGTTTAAAAAAGTAACTTTTTCAAGCTCTGATTCTAAGCAGAAAAGTTGTCAAGGGGCCCCTCCAGTTGTCTTTTAATTGTACATTCACAATGATCTGTGCTCATAATTGTAGTGGGGCAGTTATATGTGATCTTGCTTTCACCTACAAAAGTTCAATATCTTCACCTGCAAAGTTTTGGGCTGGAGCATAATGCTTCACTTCCAGTCAGTGCACGTCCTGTAGCTTCCTGCTGAAATCCTGTAACATTTTATACCACAAATATTCTTGGGTTTCTTTTGTCCTGCTTTTGTTGTGCTGTAACGCAAGAGAGCCCTTCCAGACTGCAGAAATGCAGTAACACTGGAGAAGCATCGCAGGAGTAATAAAGCAGGATGATGTGTGAATGGTCAGTACCGCTAACGCACTATTATTGTGTCCATGATGTGTTGCATAAAATATTTCCATAAAACCAGTCTAGAGGGCCCCAAATAGACTATTCCTCAACAATCCCTTTAACAATTGCCTGACAATTCAGAGAAAAAATGCACTGCCTTGCTGTTGCACAGCTCTGCCTGTCTCACAGGCATCTCTTCCCCAAAAGCCAAGAAATATTCTGTTCAAGGTTTCCAGGCTCCATTAAAATCTTCACATTCCACTGAGACAGAAAGCAGACAAAAGAAATTGCAAGGGAACCCCCAAACTCTTGGCTTGCCTGTCATTCCATAGTTATTGCATTGACAGGCAAAATTGCAAGGAGCCCCATTAGCGATTGTCCCAGTTTTCATTTAAAGATAACGTTCTGGCCTGTTTCTCAAAAGCCAAATTCTCTATTAAGTGAGCTGAGCCTTATCATTGTTTGCATACAACTCTTTGACAGTTGGCCACAGAGGAACCAATCTGGCTAAAAAAAAAAAAATCTGTAGGAAAACAGTATGCTACTTCATCAGAAATTGTGTTTCAAAGTTTTGTGATTTCTTTTGAAAAAAATTAAACAGTGCTCTTTTGCTCAGTACAAAATTTTGTTTTATTTTATTTTACAGAATGTATGCACTATTTTTATGTCGGATGGCTGGTGGAGTTAGGTTTGGACTCTTGCACTGCATAAAAAATGGTCTCAACAAAGTAGGCTTAGTAGACACTTAAGTACAATTCATTTGAAGTCACTTGGTGGCTTTTCTTGACTTATCTTACTTGTCCTGGCTGTTCTAGTTGACTTCCAAATACCCACCTGCCTTTTTGGTCTGATCATTTTCCAATAGTCTTATGGTACAGCCATGAGAGTGGCTGTATACTATAGCCAGCATGGATTTCTCACATTCTGCCATGTTAAATTGAAAATACCCAACCCCAATGCCATTCTGGTGCTTCCCATAAGCTAATATTTATTATTATTTATTTATTTATTACATTTATACCCCACCTTTCTTTTCATAATAGAAACCCAAGGCGGCTTACATATGGTTCCCAGGTGGTCTCCCATCCAGGCACTGACCAGACCTGACCCAGGGTGCTGGCCTCATGTGCCTTCAGACAATGGCCAATATCAGAACAAAAGCTTACAAAACTTATAGTCCTGAACTCAGAAACACTTGCTTAACAACCTCTAAGTTTTCATGGCAATATACAAAACACTTAGAGAAAATTGGAAATACAGGGCAGCCTCCCCCCTCTTTATGCCGTCTCCCTCGTACCTGACCGGGATGCAGCTTGCTGCTTTCACCTGCACCGGGCTGCCGCCGCCGCCGTCACATCGAGCCGGGCTGGAGCTGGAGCTGGGCTGGGGCTGGGGCCTTTCGGCGGGTCTGGTGCCGCGGCCTGTCCCTGGGAACACCATGCTGTTGCAATGATCTTTCGGTGAATGCTGAGGGCGGGGGAGCGCCCCTGCAGCCGCCACTATCTTACCATCTGACCTCTGTCTGCTTGCCCTTAATATCGGCAGTATTTACATCTTAATGCCTTTGTTGTTGGCTTCTGAAGAGAACTTCCCTGTTAGTCGCGACGTGAAGGGGTTTGTTTGCCGCGCCCCACCCCCCTGCTGAATGTACTGGATGTTGGATGCTGAGATCAAGAGGGGGTGTTGTTTTTTGGTCTTGCATATGGACTATCACTCACACCGGTCTTTGTGCAAGGGTGGGAAGACTCATATCACGAGTTTCCATCTGAAGGCACACTTTTTGGACTATACAGATGAGAAGCCTTATTGTAACTGAGTTAGTCTCTATGTTATTGTTTAGTTTTCTTGCTTAGTGTTTGGTGTTTTTGATGTTTTATATGTTTTTTGCTTTGTACGTCGCTCAGAGTGGCTGGGTAGCCAGCCAGATGAGCGACTAAGAAATCGAATAAATAAATAAATAAATAAATAAATAAAATCCAGACTTTAAAGTCTGAAACATGAGTTTAAAAAATCCAGACTCCTTTTGGACTTTTTTCTGTCAGTGGTCTCATAATTACCTGAAATTAATTAAAAAATCAGCCATGTTCACTGAGTGCCTGTAATCCTGTTACTGACCGTTCCTCATACTCTGACCTTCATCTTCTGCAGTTTAAATGTTTTTAAAAAATGCATGGCTGATTTTTAATTAATTTAACAAAATTAATATTGGAGTCCATGATAGCGCAGGTATGCTCAGTAAGAACCAACTGTCAATGCTCTAAAAGCCAGATTAACAGCTGTTTGGCTTGGCTGATCAAGAGGCCACATCCACACCAGACATTTATTCTACTTTCAACCATCATGGCTTTCCCCAAAGAATCCTGGGAAGTGTAGTTTTTGAAGGGTTCTGAGAGTTGCTGTGAGTTGTTAGGAGACTCCTGTTCCCCAGACAGAGCTCCAGAAGCCAGAGTGGTTTGTTGGTCCCTCTTCCGAGAGAATTCTGGTGATTGTAGCTCTGTAAGGGGAATAGGACATATCTTAACAACTCTCAGCACCCTTCACAAACTACACTTCCCAGGATTCTTTGGGGAAAGCCATGACTGTTTAAAGTGGAATAAATGTCTCAGGTGGATGTAGCCAGTTACAGCTTTGGTTTAAATTTGGGTGGGAGACTACACGTGTCTGCTGTAGAATAAAAAGGTGGAGGAACCCACTAATGATACCACTAACAATGTTTTCTTTTTGGAAAGGAAAGGGGCTTTCTCTCTGCCCAGGGCCAACAGGCCCAATCTTCTTCCCTCCCCTCCCTCCCCCTCCCCTACTCCTCCCTCTTCCCTCAACCTTCCTCCCTAACCCTACCCTTCCTCCCCACCCCTCCCCCTCACTGCCCCTCTCCCAGGTCAGTTTCACCTATCCTAAGCATGATTGCACAGGAGTAAATCCCTTTAAACCCAATAAGCATGCAAATGATCAAACCAGCTCTCCATATAGCCATATCTGTTGGCTATACGTATGTTCTTAAACTGCAAGGGTTTTTTTTTGCCTATTAGTGAATATTCATATTCAGTTTTATGATCCTTTCTTGCTTTTGTGTACAGCCTCAGTGGAGGCTAGTTTCTCCATGTCAGTGGGGCAGTGGAATCCGCTCCGGGATTTAGTCCAAACTTTCAAGGAGCTGTCCAAGAGCACCTTCCCCAGCATCAACCATCTCAGAACCTATAATTGGCCGGCAAGGCCTTGTTGGTAGTGCTGCCACTGTGGGCTGCCCAGTTGGCACTGACCCATGACAAGGCCTTTTCAGTGGTGGCTTCCATTTTGAGGAATGCCCTGCCCAGTGAGGTGCACCTGTCTCTGTCACTATTGTCTCTTTCTCTGACACTCTATCACTCTGTCACATTCTGTCACTATTGACTTTCAGGAGGAATTTTAAAACATTCCTGTTTACCCAGGCATTTGATGGCTGAAGCTGACTTTCCTGGCAACCCAGAGATCATAGGATGAAATAATGTTTTTTAACTGTAATTGTGTTTTAGAATGTTTTTAACTGTTTTTGCAGTGCTTTTGTTTTTCATAGTTAAATTGTATTCTTTATGTGTGTGCCACCATGGGCTCCTTTGGGACAAAGGGTGAGATATAAATTCAAATCACCACCACCATCACAGCAATGACATCAAGGGTGTATCCTGCCCAGTTATTGGAGTGAGACATCCCTGTGGTTATAATGGAGGCCATGAATGCCCAAGCTGGCTCAATGTCAGCCTCTACATGGATACTGTAGTCTCCAACACCATGTCAGAGACCAGACCAACCAGATTGATCAGGCATCACATGGGCAGACCTCCAGGCGCACCCCAAGATCAAGAGGTTTTCTGATAAAGGATATAGTGCTCCTATGGACAATAGCAGTACTCCTCTTGATACACCCCACAGTCTAGCCTGGTGGTGTACTGTGTACCCAGGTGGACACAGCTGAGATAGGTCAGGCCACCAAGCTCACTCATCCAAGTCTCTGTAATACATGCCAGATCAAGCTCTTTATTCATGATCAAGTCATGGATGAGCATGGTCTTATTATGGACCAACCTGACATTCAGTAACAGCACCACCAGACCAGAGGGCTCAACAAATAAGCCACCAGTAACTTCTGGAGTCGTAGAAAGACTGAAATGGACCAAACATCTAGGCCTCCATCCCTGATCATAGAATCATTGAGTTGGAAGGGGCCTATAAGGCCATCAAGTCCAACCCCTTGCTCAATGCAGGAATCCAAATTAAAGCATACCCAACAAGTGGCTGTCCAGCTGCCTCTTGAATGCCTCCAGTGTTGGAGAGCCTACCACCTCCCTAGGTAATTGGTTCCATTGACGTATAGTTAGGAAGTTTTTCCTGATGTTCACTCGAAATCTGGCTTCTTGCAACTTGAGCCCATTATTCTATGTCCTGCACTCTGGGGCGATCTAGAAGAGATCCTGGCCCTCCTCTGTGTGGCAACTTTTCAAGTACTTGAAAAGTGCTATCATATCTCCCCTAAATCTTCTTTTCTCAAGGCTAAACATACTCAGTTCTTTCAGATGATGGCTGGCCCCTCCACTCTAGCTATACCTTCCCCTGCCCACTACCACTGAAATTTGGGCTGCATCTTTGCAACTCTCTGCTACCTGCCCACCCAGACACATACTAGCACCACCACCCAATATCATTATATACAGCTGGAAGATAACAGATAATAAACCAAGGCACCATAGTAAGTGCATGTCAGGTGGAAGACAGTAGTACCACAACAACACTCCTCTTCCTGTCTCTCACTCGGGAATATCACCAAACCAAACTTCCCCTCCCCCAGGATCTCATCACAGGCCTATCTCCTACAATACCAGGCCTACAATTCCATATCCTGACTGATGGTGTGGGGAGCCCTTGCCGCTGTAACTCTCTGAAGTGAGAATCCAAAGGGGAGATTCCCTTTGGTTTCAACCCTACCACAGTCGACCCCACTACCCAGGCAGAACTAAACCTATAGTAAGGCAGGCTCTGGACCACACCCAAGCTCTATTCTCTCAGCCAGCAATCAACTAAGTCCACTCACTGCAATCAGCCCAAAACATCTCTTACCTGCAGGGCGATATCTATCAGGGTAAACAAACTGATGGAGGCAGAAAGCCACACACACTCTTGCTGCATGGGAAAGTAGACGGGCCAGGGGCCAGGATGGTGCCTACCAGCCCCTCTTAGTCTTCCTGTAGGTCTGTTCCCCTACAATGCAGAATGATGCTCCCAGCCCTGCTCACTTTTGGCATGCCATTTTGTATGTATTTTAACAGTATTTCACTATTATTTTGTATTTTGGACGTTGTTTGGTTCTTTTATTGTTTGTTTGTTTTTGTTTCTTGATTTATTGTATTTATTGTATTTATACACTGTGCTTGTTTTATCTTTTTGTACACTGCCCAGAGAGCCTCCGGGCTTAGGGCGGTATATAAATTAAAATAAATAAATAAATAAATAAATAAATAAATATAGTGGCAGAATGAAATCATCAGTGTGCAGCCGTTTCTTGGATACCAGCCTTTGCAATAAAGAGTTCAGAATGCAAGCTTCCTGCATAAGGTCATTTTCACAGCCTGATTGATATGATCTCTTTAACTGAATGCAATCTGCAGACTTGATTGCTGGCCACGTAATCCATGCAGGAAATTCTGGAAAGGTAGCCAAAGACTTTTCCCTTGCCAAATATTTTAAAGGAACAAAAATTCACAGAGAAAAAAAAGTTAGATAAAATTCCCTAGTGATCTTGAGATCATAACATTTGGCACTGCCTGGCTGAAGATATATTGCCTCTTTCAATATCTGAATAAATTGCTTTTGGAGTCCAATATTAATGCCAACACCTCAACCATATACACATTTTCTTGGAAGTACATCTCTTTAATTTCCATTACGTGTTTTAAAGACCATGGCCACACCTGCACCTTACATTTAAAGGGGTATTATACCACTGTAACAATCATGCAGTCATTTATGGGAGGTATATCCTTGTTACACCTCCACCAAACAAGGGAGATCGGTGCACACAGGTGATATAAACAAGCATTCGCATTGTAATTTTCATCCCGTCTCACTGAATTTGACTGGTTGTGCCTGTTAGTGCAGATGAAGATGAGCAACTCACTTAGGGTCTCTAGTTGCACAGGTGAAACTAGATTTTGGTTGGGTCAAAATGTTTAGAATTTGTGAAGGGCCATAGCTGAGTGGTAGAACATATGCTTTGCATGCAAAAGGTCCCAGGTTCAGTCCTTGGCATCTTTAGGTAAGGAGGGGAAAACTCCTATCTGAAACCTCAGAGAGCTGCTGCTAGTCAGGGTACAATACTGAACTGGAAGGACTGGAAGATTTGACTGTATAAGACAGTTTCCTTTATTCCTGTGATAGAGAATGAAGGCATGCAATCTGGATGCATTCTGAAGCTATTGTTCTATTTTGCCACTCCAGAATATCATGTGCCATGATGGCCTTACTAAAAAGTGAAATGTGGTTGTCAGGTTTAACACAGCTAGGTTATGGAATACCAGAAGCAGCTGGACTTTCTGAATTAGGCCATTCCATCCACATTGTCTCTAGCCAATCCCTACAGCAAATTAATTCCATTAGCAAGAAAACCTTAGGTCCTACCAGTCTGACCATGGGCTTTGATGGTCAAGCCAATTATGTCCATTGTGCACATCATCAAATGAACTGAAAACTAATGGGGCTGTCTAGATGTCACTGTGGCTTAATCTAAAGACGACAGGACTTCAACAGTGTAGCCAAAGGCTAAACCTGGTCTACAAGATTGTTATTTAATCAGTGATGACTCTAAGCTCCCATTCTACCAGGATAACTTTGTTGAGTTTGTGTTTATAAAGCACAGTGAGCAAATCCAACATGGAAACTAGCAGAAAACAGTTGCAGTCAATATCAGAAGCAGGTTAAAAAGACAGACATAGATAAACTGCGATCCTGTACCCATTGACATGGGGGTATGCCACATTGAACTCAACGGGACACTACTGAGCACATATGCATAGGATCACTCTGTTACTCAACCAAACTTTTAAAAGTAAGCCATGTTTGTTTTTATGTGCTGTATAAATATATCAGAAGTCTTTCCATTAACAAAAAGTAGTTGAACGGAAATATTCTATTAGGCAAACAAAACATCAGTCCAATAAATTGGCTCTATTTTATTTGTCTGTGTGGCAAACTGGCCTGGACTCCTGCCGGAAGAAGGGCAGTTTAGAAATACAGGGTTGTTTTAACCAGCTAAATTGTACTCAGAATAGAGCTGTTGAAATTAATGGATCTAAGCCAGGTCAATTTTTTTGTGTGGACCTGCTCTGAGTAAGACCGTCGCTGAATCCAACCCAAAATAAACAAATGCATAAATCCAATAAGTAACAGTGAGGTTTCAAAGTTATCGCTGAACCAGTTCAATGTTTTCTTTGGAAATTATTTTACTGGAATACATGTAAATATTTTAAGAAATGACCATTTAATAGCACAGACTTCGTGATATTGTTTAAATTTTAAGGGAAAAAATGAAGGCTTATCCTAAGATCTATGCAGTGTGCTTGTGCACATGTGCATGTGCATGTGTATGCTTTTAAGGGCAGTCTTCTGAAAAAAAGTTAACTAGAACTTTGAAACTGCCTAATTTGATTTTTATTATATCAATACATTATGTGACTAATTAATTTCCATACACAATGCATTTTTAAAATAGAACATGTCCTGCCCCACATCACCTACAAACCTTTCCTCAGATTTCAACCAGCAGTGAGAGCAAAACCAACCCCTGGCAATTTTGCTTTATAAAAGATCAACTTGTATTAATGTCTAATGGGTGGGGAAAGACACACACACACGATACAACACATCACTGTAGTAAGAAGGAATCCATTTCAGACTATTTTCATATATGACACCATGTACTCTGCTCCTGAGATCCTACATCCTCTTGAACAACTATATTGGCTACTACATGATAGCCTAACATTTGCTGTCAAATTTACAGAGAATCTATACATGGAGCAGAACCATGCAGTGCAGAGTGCTCCTCCCTCCAGACTGAACCATTTTGATTGCAGATGGGATTCTATTTTTCAGTGTTTGGCTACAATCATCACCATCATATTTTGCACAACTATCATACTGGGGATTACAGTGTAACTCTATGCAGGCTTACTCAGAATTAGACTTCACTGGAATTGGACTTGCTCCCAAGTTGTTGTGAAAATATTCAGGACCATCAATATGTATGGCATTTTACAAGTATAAGATGAAAAGTCTCTGCCCCAAGGAGTTTGTAATGTAAAATTCAACACAGTGAGAAACAACAGAGAAAGAAGAGAAGTCAGGGTAAACAGGGAAAGAATTTGTGATTGTTTCAGTTACAGTGTTTAGGGTTGATTGTAGTGTCTAGGGTTGATTATAGTGTCAGTTGCAGCAGGCTATGGTAGTGATGGGGGGGAATTAAATTCAGTTCCCACTTAAAGGCAAATGTATCAAATTTACACTTTCTGAAACACCGTGAGAATCATAGCCATCCAGAAATGATTACAAAAATGCATTATATTAGGGAAAATTGTTTGCAAAAATGTGTACATTAGTGAATACAAAAATGTATTTATTAGGCAAAATGTGCAGGTGTATTTTAAAATTCACAAATCACTGCAGAAATGTGGAGAAATGAATTTAAGATTGGAAAAATAAGAAACTAAGAGAACTGAAATTGCAGATTCTTCCACCCTGAGCTATGGGGCCTACAGTCCGGAAACTGCAGCTGGTACGGCGGCACGCTTAATAAAGCAGAGCCGTCACCGGGATCATGCCAGTTGTATACCGGGCCCAATTCAAGGTGTTGGTATTACCCTTTAAAACCCTATATGGTTTCGGCCCAGTTTATCTGAAGGAACGCCTCCACTATCACCAAATATGCCGCCAAACAAGATCAGCCTCACAGGACCTTCTCTTGGTCCCACCGGTAAAAACAGCTAGGCTGGTGCGGACCAGAGAGAGGGCTTTTTCGATCGTGGCCCCCACCCTCTGGAACTTGCTTCCTTTTGACCTTCGACATGCCTCCTCCCTGATGACTTTTCGCCGTGCCTTAAAGACCTGGCTATTCAGGCAGGCCTATGGGACTTTAGGGGTGGGTTAGGGTATTATAGTGTATTATTGAAGGATGGGTTAGATGATCTGATGTTAATTTTATGATTGCTGTGTGTACTTGTTTTATACTGTATTCTACATTGTGTACGTCGCCCAGAGTGTCTGTTAAGTCAGACAGATGGGCGACTAACCAAATAAAATTAAAAAAAAAAAAAGGAAAGGTGAGTTTTGAGAAGGGAGCTGATGTAAGAAAGAGAAGTGGCATCATGCAGTGATTCTGGGATGCATGAGAGGGCAGCAAAGGAGAAAGGGCAGGATCTTTTGGTGGAAAGTGGTGGAGTTGGAGGGGTGAAAGTCACAGGGAGAGATATATCAGGATAGGCTGTAACAGTATAGAGAAAAAGGGAGACAGTCCATGAAACTCTCTGAAAGCATGCATAAGACTGTAGCCTTTGACATCTAGCTTTGCTTCTCTCTGAAATGCTAGTGACTATGTGAAATGATGTTTTGGGTTCAGATTTATTTGTTTGTTTTTGATGGTACAGTCCAGCACTTACATCAGGAATGGGGAATCTGTGGCCCTCCAGATGTTGTTGAACTACAGCTCCCATCATCTCTGACTATTGGTCATGCTGGCTGGAGCTAATGGGAGTTGGAATCCACCAGCACCTAAAGGGCCACAAAGCCCCCACCCCTGACTTCCACAATTCTGCATCATGCGCAGATCAGCTCTGATTCATTCCACCAAGTCACTGTTTTTGTTTCATCAGACACTTTCCCTTGCATTAACTTCATCTTGTAAAAATACATATCTGGCTAATGCTACCACTCTAAATCTTCTCCCAAGACCTTTAAACAAAATGGAATGTTTGACAGAGATGACTGCAAACATAGCAGCATTACTCATTGTATGTTTCTCATAGGAAGTTTTAACTCCATTTGCCACCATCAAAAGCTGGCTATGAAAACAAGAAGAAGACGAAATGTACAGTCCATGTCTAGCTTTCATTTTCTCCACTAGAATGGATAGTCAAGTGTCAAAAGGCTAAACTATCAATAAGAAATGCTACATACTGTGCAACATTTATAATACAGGTTATTATAAATTCATTTGTAGATGGATTCCATAGCACACTATGCAATAATTAAAGGCTATGAATTTAATTTAATAAAAAAGTAATCTGGCAAAATTTCCGTAAGAAAATATAACTAGAAGGAAATGTTGTGCCAGGATCTGCCATCTCGATGATGAACTGCCTTCAAGTTGATTCTGACTTATGGTGACCCTATGATTAGGATTTTCACAATAAG
Organism: Rhineura floridana; assembly: GCF_030035675.1. NCBI lineage: Eukaryota > Metazoa > Chordata > Lepidosauria > Squamata > Rhineuridae > Rhineura > Rhineura floridana. Next base: position 177,752,463 of record NC_084483.1, read on the forward strand.
CGGTATTCAGAGGTGGTTTACCATTGCCTTCCTCTGAGGCTGAAAGGCAGTGACTGGCCCAAGATCACCCAGTGAGCTTCATGGCTGTGTGGGGATTTGAACCCTGGTCTCCCAGGTCGTAGTCCAACACTCTAACCATGCCACCACAGCAATCCATCCATCTTTTATATCTAGTCATTCTTACATTTCATCTATTGCCCTTTTTTAGTATATGATTTAATTCACAGTTTGTTGTTGTTATGTGCCTTCAAGTCAATTACGACTTATGGTGACCCTATGAATCAGTGACCTCTAAGAGCATCTGTCATGAACCACTCTGTTCAGATCTTGTAAGTTCAGGTCTGTGGCTTCCTTTATGGAATCAATCCATCTCTTGTTTGGCCTTCCTCTTTTTCTACTCCCTTCTGTTTTTCCCAGCATTATTGTCTTTTCTAGTGAATCATGTCTTCTCATGATGTGTCCAAAGTATGATAACCTCAGTTTCATCATTTTAGCTTCTAGTGACAGTTCTGGTTTAATTTGTTCTAACACCCAATTATTTGTCTTTTTCGCAGTCCATGGTATGCGCAAAGCTCTCCCCCAACACCACATTTCAAATGAGTTGATTTTTCTCTTATCTGCCTTTTTCACTGTCCAACTTTCACATCCATACATAGAGACTGGGAATACCATGGTCTGAATGATCCTGACTTTAGTGTTCAGTTATACATCTTTGCATTTGAGGACCTTTTCTAGTTCTCTCATAGCTGCCCTCGCCAGTCCTAGCCTTCTTTTGATTTCTTGACTATTGCCTCCATTTGGGCTAATGACTGTGCCAAGGTATTGATCCTTGACAAGTTCAATGTCCTTATTGTCAACTTTAAAGTTACAAAAAACTTCTGTTGTCATTACTTCGTCTTTTTGATGTTCAGCTGTAGTCCTGCTTTTGTGCTTTCCTCTTTAACTTTCATCAGCATTCGTTTCAAATCATTACTGGTTTCTGCTAATAGTATGGTATCGTCTGCATATCTTAAATTATTGATATTTCTCCCTCCAATTTTCACACCTCCTTCATCTTGGTCCAATCCCGCTTTCCATATGATATGTTCTGTATACAGATTAAGCAAATAGGGTGATAAAATACACCCCTGTCTCACACCCTTTTCTATTGGGAACCAGTCGGTTTCTCCATATTCTGTCCTTACAGTAACCTCTTATGCAGAGTATAGGTTGCGCGTCAGGACAATCAGATGCTGTGGCACCCCCATTTCTTTTAAAGCATTCCATAGTTTTTCGTGATCTACACAGTCAAAGGCTTTGCTGTAATCTATAAAGCACATGGTGATTTTCTTCTGAAATTCCTTGCTCTGTTCCATTATTCAATGCTTGTTTGCGATATGATCTCTGAAGCCTCTTCCCTTTCTAAATCCAGCTTGGACATCTGGCATTTCTCTCTCCATATATGGTAAGAGCCTTTGTTGTAGAATCTTGAGCATTACTTTACTTGCATGGGATATTAAGGCAATAGTTTGATAATTACTGCAAACATCTATACATGGAACCCATAAAAATGAAAATGTGCAGCTAGGTTGTTTGCCAAGACAACGATGGCAGCTGGAGATGCTGGTGTCTTTACTTTTCTGCTCTTGTCTCTGTTTTTTGTTTCTTGTTTTCCCTGTCTTGGCAGACTGATGGTATCCTTTCTGTAAAGATTGTCCAACTGCTGTACAGTACATCACCTGCATAATGGTCAGATGCTTGAGAAAGTATGTTTGAGAAGCAGCCATGACTCTGATTTAGTTAGCATGTTCTGATTGAGATGGATTATGATCCTGGTTATTTCCAAAGAAGCCCCAAGCTTATCTGCAAAGGTATACCAATTCTTGATAGTTAAAGCTGCAGTTCCAAGCACACTTTCCTATTGAACTGAGTGTGGCATACATCTTAGTTCAGATGCATAGGAATCATGTTGCACATGACTTGTACGCAAGAATTGTTCTTTAAAACCCTAGTCAGCAACTAGGTTTCTTGGGAAAATGTTTTATGAATAGAGTAAGGGTGGAGGCCCTGACTATGCAAGCAACATGGGCCTGATCCCAGCCCTCAAATGGTCTGTTGATTAGGGCTTGCCAATGTGGTGACCACCATATAGTGTTGGACTACAACTCTCATCAGCCCCTGCCACAATTGCCAATGGTTGGGTATAATGGGAGTTGTAGCTCTACTTCTGGAAGATACCATGTTGGCTACGCCTTCCATAGATGCCACTCCTGTTACACATTTCTCTCACCTTCAGCTATCAGCTATCTAGGTGGCCAGGGAGTTCTTCTCAAGGGCCTTGATTTGTCCCAGGAAATTAGATTCCCAAGTGCTGATCCTTAGGTTAAATGAATTATATGCTGACCTCTTCCTGAATGAACATTGTGGATAAGTAGTGAAATATGGAATACATCTGTGTATCAGACTTGGTCCTCAAGTCGCCTGCCACTGTGACCATCTCCCTACATTAGCTTGGATGTCACAGCCAATCTTGGGGATTCACCAAAAGTACCAGGGGAGGGAGATGAGTTGATTCTAATTTTTAAATCAACTGCTGGCCTTGAATTCTTGACCTACAGCTGCTTGTCAGTGAATTATTCTTTGGCAAATGGCTGAAGGTTCGGCAACTTAATTTGTGGCATTTTCTGCAGGGCTTTAAGGACTTTGAAACCAGGTGAGATTCCAGCTAATGAGTGATTCAGCCAGGAAAGCGCTGCTGTGTCTCATCTGCCTGAAAGGATTTACTGATCCCTTTAGCTCAAGGGACCTGTTTCGTCTGGAGTTTGCTGAAAGCATCTTTCAGTGATGCCATCTGTACTCTGTGCCTTAAGCATCGCATAATCTCCATTCATCAAGACATGACATTGTGGACATTCTCAAGTACATATCATGTGAAACAGTTGTTCTGTCTTCTGTCATTACACCTCTTTCCTCTGTGGGTAAAATATATCAAAATACCATGATGGTTCTTGTTCAGAAGAGCATTGTCAAAAGGGGGAGGAAGGAAAATGCTGCAAAACAATTCTGAATTACAAAATAGAATCAGCTGCATTGTGTTGTTGCACCCCCTTCCCCTGATGAAGACCTCCCTATGTCAGGGTAAGGAATGGAAAGATCTGTCAATTTTGGTTCTCTCAGTTTCTCATTTTTCTAATCTTAAATTCAGTTCTCCATATTTCTGGAATCCTCATTAAAATTCTTCAGCATTTTAGTGTGCATTTCCCCTAATAAATACATTTTTGTATGTAGTTTTGACTAATGTACACATTTTTGCAAGCAAATTATCCTAATATAATGTTTTAATGTTATTTTCACCAGCATATTCATTTGGTGCACACTTGCCCCTATTATGTGCATTTTTTATAAACATTGCCCCATTGCAAAATTCAGATGAGTGCAAATTTTGAAGAATGGCTGAGCTACAATTCCTGGAGTTCTCTGGGAAGAGGGAATGACTGTTAAACCACTTGGGGAGTTGTAGCTCTGTGTGGAGAACAGGAGTCTCCTAACAACTCTCAGCCCCCTTCACAAACTACACTTCCCAGGATTCTTTGGGGGAAGCCATGACTGGTTAACATGGAATAGTAGTGGAATCAATGTATGGTGTGAATGTGGCCTATGTGAGGCTGCCCTTAATGCCAGACCAGAAGCAGCAGCTTTTGCAGAATGCAATGGATAAGTTGTTAACTGGCGCTAGCTACTCCAATCATATAACACGATTTCTGTTCTGGCTGCCAAGTTGCTACTGAGCCAGGTTTAAGGTTTTATTGATGACATATAAAGCCCTAAACAACTTTGGACCTGCCTGATGAGATCTGCAGACCACCCATCTTCATAAATCAGGCATGCATCATCAATATTTTGTTTTCTGTGCTTGTTTTTTTTAAAAAAAAATACTCAGGCTTTGGGATCCCAATAGTGCTTTCCTCACGTTAGTCAATTGTGGATGCTGCTGTTTTATCAAATTGTTCTTTAATGGGTTAGGCTGCAATCCAATACATGTCTGCTCAGAGTAAGCTCCATTGGGTTCAATGGGACTTACTCCCAGGTAAGTGTGTATTGGATTGCAGCTTTACTTAATCATTTTTCCTTAAGAAATTGTTCTTTAATGTGTTGTTACTTAATATGTTGTTTCTAATTCATTCGTATTTTAGATGTTGTAAACCACTGGAATATTCTTGAATTATCAGTGGTATGTGAATGAGAGGTATATGAATTATGAGTGGAATATAGTGGGAGACAGTATGTCCTTGAATACAAGTTGCTGGGAATCACAAGTGGGGAGAGTGCTGTCATGCTCAGCTTTTGCTTGCGGGCTTCCCACATGCATCTGGCTGGCCACTGTGAGAACAGGATGATGGACTAGATAGGACTTTGGCCTGATCCAGCAGGCTCTTCTTATGTTCTTAGGTAATGTTGTAATTAAATAAAGTTTTATGTTTTACAGTGTTGGCTACTGTATGTGGATCAGGGCTGCTCTAAGACATTTTGCTGCCAGAGACAAAGGGCAAGATGGTGCCCCCCATTCCACATACAGAAGCCAATTGGACTTGGACCTGAATCTTACTTCGACACTGGCAATGGGATAGTATCGTCCGCAGCACCTGAGGACTGCAGGCTAACTTAGGGAGTACAAGGCAGATGGTGCGGCGCACATCGGTATATCTGCTCCACCCTTCTCAACAACTGCCGCTGAGAATATTTTTACATGCACCCCATAGTAAGACTCCACTTGATAAATGGATGTCTATATTTACTCTAAGGAAAACCTTTATATATTTTCTTAAAATGCAGTATAACGGTTGGAGTGTCAGACCAGTACCTGGGAAACCAGGCTTCAAATCCTCCACGGAGCCTCAAGCTCGCTGAGAGACCTTGGGACATTTGCCATATCTCAACCTAACCTACTTTGCAGGGTTGTGGTGAAGATAAAATAGCGACGGGGAGAACCTCATATGCCACCTTGAGCTGCTCAGAGAGAAGGCAGGATATAAATGCAATCAATCTATCAATAAGATTATACAGTTTCAGCTAGACACAGGAAAGGGCTGTAGGGGTCCCTCAGGGTTCAGTTTTGTCCCCCATGCTATTTAATATCTACATGAAACCGCTGGGAGAGGTTGTCCAGAGGTCTGGGGTTCGGTGCCATCAGTATGCAGATGACACCCAACTCTATTTCTCCTTTCCACCTAATTCCAAGGAAACTGTCTCGGTTCTAAACCAGTATCTGACAGCAGTGGTGGACTGGATGAGGGTGAACAAGCTGAAGCTTAATCCAGACAAGACAGTGGTGCTCCTGGTCAGTCAAAAGGCGGATCAGGGAATAGGGATTCAGCCATGCTGGACGGGGTTACACTTCCCTTGAAGACGCAGGTTCGCAGTTTGGGTGTGCTCCTGGACTCAGCCTTAAACCTAGAGGCCCAGGTTTCTACGGTGGCCTGGAGTGCTTTTGCACATTTAAGACTAGTGCGCCAGCTGCACCCGTTCCTGGAGTTGTCTGATCTGGCCACGGTGACACATGCCTTAGTTACGTCCCGCTTAGACTACTGTAACACGCTCTACGTGGGGCTGCCTCTGAAGACTGTTCGGAAACTTCAGTTGGTGCAACGAGCTGCAGCCAGAATGTTAACTGGGCTGGTTACAGGGATCATACAACTCCCCTGCTGCAACAGCTCCACTGGCTGCCAGTCTGTTTCCGGACACAATTCAAAGTGCTGGTTATGACCTATAAAGCCCTATACGGCTTAGGTCCAGGCTATCTGTCAGACCGTATCTCCCTATATGAACCTGCCTGGGCCCTGAGATCTTCAGGAGAGACCCTTCTCGCAATCCCAACACCTTCACAAGTGTGACTGGTGGGGACACGAGATAGGGCCTTTTTGGTGGCTGCCCCTAGGCTCTGGAACTCCCTCCCCAGGTAGGCAAGAATGGCCTTCTCTGTGCAGTCCTTCCGCTGACAGCTAAAGACTTTTTTCTTCCGGCAGGCCTTTGGAACTGAAGGCTTTAAGGGTAATGATTGAAGAGGGTGCAGTATGTTATTGTTTTACTTGTATGCTCTTAAACTGGGTTGCAGTATTTTAAATGTATGTCTAATTGGTTTTAACATCTTAATAGTTTAATCCTGTTTTAATGCTGATTTTATATGTTTATATGCTTTATATTTTTATAGGTTCTTAATGATATGTACTTACTTTTATCTGGAAGCCGCCTTGAGTTCCAGTTTGGAAAAAGGGCGGGGTATAAATAAAGATAATAACAATAATAGCTCAGTGACAGAGCATCTGTTTTGCATGCAGAAGATCCCAAATTCAATCCCTGCCATTTCTAGCTAGGGCTGGGAATGTTCCCTGTTGGACACCCTGAAGAGCTACTGCCAATCAGTATAGCCAGTACTGAGCTAGATGGTCTGAACTCAGATTCCAATGTTCCTATGGATGCTAATTCTCTTGTTCCATCAGTGCAAGGATTTCTCCTTGTACAATGGAACATTCTTTCCCTTTCCTCCCCTTGCACCCCCTAAATCTGTTCTAGAGGTTTCCCCAACTTCTGAAGCAGATTTTGGGAGGGTGCAAGGCACACGAGTGGGGAGGAGAGGAAGTCCCGTTATGCAAGCAGAAACCCTTGCACTAGTGGGACATGGTAGTTGCCAACCTCTGTCCTTCTGTCTGCCTACCTGTCTGCCTGTCTCTCAGTCAGGCACACAATTTAATTCACTGCTGCACAATCAAAGCCCTTTGTATGTCACTTGTAGATTGCACAGAAATAGGGACAGCCTGCCTTATGGGTAAATCTGACATTTGCCCTGGGCAGTGACCCTAAGCAGCTGGCTGCCTGGCTAACTCTGTCACTGCTGTAACTTTACTCCAATATGCAGTTGTCTTCTTCACGCTCATCTCATCTGTAGTAAGTCCATCTGTGCTTCTCACAGTTCAGAAAAAAAAAGAGGGATGATGTGGTGGAAAAAGAGGGGCCATCGCTAGCAAAATGCATGCTTTGTTTGCACTCAAGATCCCAGTTCAAGAGATAAATATTTGGTAGCAGCTTGAGGAAAGAACTCTGCCTGAGATCTGCCAGTCAGAGTTTGTGAAGCTGATGTAGTCTGAGTGGGGGGTCAGGTGGGAAAGGAGGACAGAGCTTGAAATACAAACTCCTCCGGGCTCTGAAAGACGCAGCATATTTCAAGTAGGGAGGAGGGAGGAATTCAATTCAGTTCACAATTAATATGCATTTTCCTAAACAGTATGCAAGCCAAAAAAACAAACAAAACAGCCATCCTTTGACATTTGCACTTCATATTTTACAATTCTCCAAAGTTTGGTCTTGGGTGACCCTTCAAACAACTGGTATTTTCCACAACATGATAAATTTTCTATATAAAATATTTTTCATATGTGGCATTCAGTATAGCAAGCAGTGGCAAGGAACTCTGAGGAAAGGCACACAAGCTTGTGTGCATATGCTGCACATGTACTGAGTAGAGCAAGCTCAAAGAGCAGACAAGTTGATGTGGTTTGCCTTTACTAAAGATCCTTAGACAGAGATCTATGTGTAGCTTGCTTACCTTAAGAGGAATGAAGTCACACAGGGGTTAAGTAAAATACCCAAATGACCAAGCAATAAAATCCTTATTGCACATCATCACACATAGCTTGACTTTAAACACAGACTGATAAGCCAGCCCATCAGCACTTAAGTTTTGATTTAATCTCCCTGGAGTCAATTGGATAGTTGAAGCTGAGGCAAATTTTAACAGCCTCAGCTAAAGGAATGTTTAAATAAACCACCCTGAGGCCAGTACTGATTAGCAGATGGTCTGTTTTGGTTGGTCATTCTTCCCCACTTAGGTCTTTGTTTCATTGGCAATGGACTGGTGTGCCTGATATAAACTTTCTATTTGGACAGTACTTGAACAGGGTCTAGGCCAGGCCTTCTCTACAGAGACATAGGTCAAGGGGGTTTACCATAGGCTCCCTCTGCACTATACATTTCAAGCAATATTATACCACTTCAAAGAGTCTCGGCTTTGCCCAAAGAATCTTGGGAACTATAGTTTGTTAAAGATGCTGAGAATTGTTAAGGAGACCCCTATTCCCTTCACAGAGCTACAATTCTCAGAGTGGTTTAACAACAAATTCTTCTCAGGGAATTTAAAAAAATGGAACAAAACAGTCTCAACATAGTCATCAGCAAAAAAGGAAAGGAAATAAATGTATTATTATTGTTAGTATTGTTAGTATTTTTGTTGTTGTTACTACTACTTTACAATTTGATATTAAAATAGTTTAAAGAAATTATAGTCACAGGAATAACAGCTAAAAGTAGGTCAGATTATGTCACTGAAGGGGGGCACCCAGAGAAGGGCCTCCAAGGATGACCATAGTTGACTGATATCTTCATATGGGAGAAGGCAGTCCTTTAGATATCCTGGCCTAAGACTGTTTAGGTTGGGAACAGGCTTGGCCCCAGGCATGCCAGGGCCTTTGGGCACCAGCCTGCCCTGGGCCCTGGCACACGCACACATGCCCCACCTACCTACCTACAGGCGGAGGAGTGGGAGGTCAAGTGAGCGAGTGAGGAAGCAGGGGGGAGGGCAAGCAAGCAAGCTGGTGAGTGGGGAAAGAGAGCGCGGGAGCCAGCAGGGGTGGAGGGAGAGCAAGGGAGTGAGTGGGTGGGCATGGGGGAGAGTGAGCAAGGGAGCAACCGGCATGGGTGGGCCAGTGAGCAGGTGGGCAGTTCCCTCTCTGTGATCAGTGGCAGGGAGCCTGCCGTGAAAGGGGAGCGCTACTCCCCCACCATAACAAGGGGCCCTTAGGACAGTGGGAGAGCAGGCGAGGGGGCAGGATGGTGGGCAAGTGAGCAAGCACGGGGAGAGGGTGAGCAAGCGAGCAGGTGGGGGGAGGGCAAGCGAGGGATCATAGATGGGCCAGTGAGCAGGTGGGCAGCTCCCTCCCTGCGATCCATGGCAGGCAGCCTGCCGTGGAAGGGGAGTGCTACTCCCCCACTGTAACAATGGGCCCTTCAGGGGCCCCTGTGTGCCACAGAGCCTTCGGACAGGGCCTTACCTGGCCACCCTTTGAAGCCAGCCCTGGCTGGGAATGGTTTACCTGTGGCCCTCTAGATGTTGCTAAACTCCAGCTCCCATCACCCCTGATCATTGACCATGCTCTCTGGGGCTGATGGAAGCTGCAGTCTGACAACATCTGGAGGGCCACAGGTTCCCCATGCCTGCAGTAGACTTTGTTGTTTGGTCTATATTTAAGAGCATAATATAAGAACAAAAGAAGAGCCCTGCTGGATCAGGCCAATGGACTATCTAGTCCAGCACTCTGTTCTCACTGTGGCCAACCAGATGCCTGTGGGAAGCTTGCAAGCAGGACCTGACTGCAACAGCGCTCTCTTCACTTGTGATCCTCAGCAGCTGACATTCAGAGGCATGCTGCCTCTGGCAGAGGAGGTAGAACATGGCCATCATGGCTAGAAGTCACTGACAGCTTTATCCTACATGAATTTGTCTAATCCTCTTTTGAAGCCGTCTAATACTTTGGCCATCTACACTTTGGTAATAAAGTAAACTCTTTGGATATGGCATACATCGGGGTGGGGAGCCAGCAGCCCTCCAGATGTTGCTGAACTTCAGCTCCCATCATCCCTGACTACTGGCCATGCTGATTGGGGCTGTTAAGGGTTGGATTCCAGCAACATCTGGAGGGCCGCAGGTTCCGCATCCCTGAGTTATGACTCCAAAGATTGAAACCAACCCTTAGAGTTGTGCCCACAAACACACTGGGAGCCGGCGAAGGCTTTTGAGCACAGGCAGCATTTCTTTGTTACAGCCAGTCCCAGTTAAGCAATATCTGTGTGGGTGTTGACAGCTACAGACTGCAATCCCACTGCAGTTTCGTTATCGGTTATTCCCCTACTCGGTCCTTTTGTTTGCTGGGCTTCTCCAAGCCAGAGAAGCTGTGCAGCTGAGAGGCAATCAGTGAAAGCAAAGCATCCCATTTAGAGGGCTAACAAAGCTTGCCTGGCTTTTCTCCCCAACCCCCTCCAGTTAGCTTCCCAAAACATGTTGTCCCTTTTTGTCCAGTAAACAATAGTCCTTTGATTCCCTCTCTCCTTTCTGTCGTCTTCACCCACACCCAAAGGCTGTTGGGGGTTAACATCTGCATCCCGTTCATTCAACTCAGTGACAGTCCAGACAATGGAGCACTATGCAGGGACAAGCCACTTAGAAAGACTTTATAGCCCATGCAGTGTTGCCACTCCAAATCATCACCCCTCCCTTGGCACCATTATTGCTCCCTACTTTCTCCTCCTGCCCCTTCCCAACTCTGGCATTCTTGCGATTATTTAGTGCTGGATGCTTTGAACCAGAATGCATCAATGTTCCATTTTTTAAGGTTGGGGATGTTTTTAGGTTTTATGTAGCTATGTATAGTCTTGCAATGTCAAGTACCCCATGACATATATGTTGTTCCTTTATAAGAGGTCTTTTAATGCTTCCAATCAAGCTTTCAAGTATACACTCTCCAGTGGATGCTGGTGGCTCCAGTGTCAGTGGGGCAGTGAATCCATTCTTAATTTCAGTCCAAACATTCAAGGAGCTCCTTGAACGTTTGGAGTATATATATATATATATTAAGATGTCTTGAAAGCTTTTAAAAATGTTTTTAAAGATTTTTTAAAATGTATTTTAAAGTCTGTTTTTATGGTGTTTTAAAGTGTTTTTAGTGCATTTGTTTGCCGCCCTGGGCTGCTGCTGGGAGGAAGGGGGAGATATAAATCAAATAATAAATAGAGTGGCTGATCCTAATAAATGTTTGTTTTTCCTTGCCCTATGAATCTACTTGTTTTTAATTTTTAATTTATTTATTTAATTTAATTTAATTTAATTTATATACCGCCCTAAGCCCAAGGGCTCTCTGGGCGGTGTACATAACAATAAAACAATCAGAAAATATATAAATACAATAATACAATGGAATCAAACCAAACAGACGTAAACAAAAATCAAAGCAGCAACAAAATACATCAATAAATATTAATAGTACACATTAAAATGCCTGGGAATATAAAAAGGTTTTCACCTGGTGACGAAAAGATAGCAGCGTCGGCACCAGGCGCACCTCATCTGGCAAACCATTCCACAGTTCGGGGGCCACAACCGAAAAGGCCCTATTTCTAGTCACCACCCTCCGAGCTTCTCAATGGGATGGTACTCGGAGGAGGGCCTTAGATGTTGAGGGCCTTAGATGTTGAGCGCAGTGTACGGGTAGTTTCATATTGGGGGAGGCGCTCCACCAGGTATTGCGGTCCCATGCCGTGTAAGGCTTTATAGGTCAAAACCAGCACTTTGAATTTAGCCCGGAAACAAATAGGAAGCCAGTGCAGACGAGCCAGAACAGGTGTTATATGAGCAGACCTTCTGGTCCGCGTCAACAATCTGGCCGCTGCATTCTGGACTAACTGTAGTTTCCGAACTGTCTTCAAGGGCAGCCCAACGTAGAGCGCATCGCAGTAGTCCAATCTAGAAGTTACCAGAGCATGAACGACTGAGGCGAGGTCGTCGCTGTCCAGATAGGGACGTAGCTGGGCTACCAATCGAAGATGGTAAAAAGCATTCCGTGCCACTGAGGCTACCTGAGCTTCAAGAGACAGGGAAGGGTCGAAAAGAACTCCCAAGCTACGAACCTGTTCTTTCAAGGGGAGTGTAATCCCATCCAGAACAGGGTGAACATCCACCATCTGGGCAGAGAAGGCACTCACTAACAGCGTCTCGGTCTTGTCTGGATTAAGCTTCAGTCTGTTAGCTCCCATCCAATCCATTATCACGGCCAGGCAACGGTTTAGTACGTTAACAGCCTCACCTGAGGAAGATGAAAAGGAGAAATAAAGTTGCGTGTCATCAGCATACTGGTGACAACGCACTCCAAAACTCCTGATGACCGCACCCAGCGGCTTCATATAGATGTTAAAAAGCATGCGGGACAGTACCGATCCCTGTGGGACTGCACAATGGAGAGTCCAGGGTGTCGAGCAGTGTTCCCCAAGCACTATCTTCTGTTGACGACCCACCAAGTAGGAGCGGAGCCACTGCCAAGCATTACCCCCAACTCCGTGAGCCTTCCCAGAAGGATACCATGGTCGATGGTATCGAAAGCAGCTGAGAGATCAAGGAGAATCAACAGGGTCACACTCCCCCTGTCCCTCTCCCTGCAAAGGTCATCATACAGGGCGACCAAGGCTGTTTCGGTACCAAACCCAGGCCTAAAACCGGATTGAAACGGATCAAGATAATCAGTGTCATCCAAGAGCCCCTGGAGCTGGCCGGCCACCACCCGTTCCAGAACCTTGCCCAGGAATGGAACATTCGCCACAGGTCTATAGTTGTTCAAGTTATCTGGGTCCAAGGAGGGTTTCTTCAGGAGCGGTCTCACTACCGCCGCTTTTAGGCAGTCAGGGACCACTCCCTCTCGCAAAGAGGCATTGATTACCTCCTTGGCCCAGCCAGTGGTTCCGGTCCTGCCAGCTTTCACCAGCCAAGAGGGGCAAGGATCCAGCACAGACGTGGTCGCCCGCACCAGTCCAAGGATCTTGTCAACATCCTCAATCTTTTATTTATTATGTTTCCATCTCTAGCAGCCTATGTGCTAGTTTCCAACAACAAGTTTAGCAATAACTGTGCATTGCCTTTGCTAATAAATTAATACTCCTTAGTGCTAAGATGCAGTTGAAGCATAAGGGGTGCAGTGCAGTCTGCCAAGAATTTTGTGTGTGCAAGACCCAGCTGTGTAAGAGGGCATTGGCATTCCAGCACACGTCCCAGTGATCTCAAAGGAACATAGGCAGAAGCGGCCTGTGGACTGTGTGCAGCCATTAAACCTGCTTCCTTTCCCCCTCTGTGTCTCTATGTTGCACGTTTTTCCTCCATATTCACACACCTCCTAGGATAGATTCATTTCATAACAGCAGGTGTGCAGGGCGCCAAAGCTGACAGTGATGGGGAAAGGGATGACTCTTTCACCCAGGAAAGGAACAGTGTTTGGCTCATCAGGTGTTGGCAACAGTGCCAATGCCCTGCCAAACTGATTACGTGACATTCAGGAGCCTTTTGAAAGCAAACAGCAACTCAGTGTCCTGAGCACAATGTCTTCATCACAAAGCACTTTGGCAGGAGCTCCACTTGCTTTCTGGCTCTTTTTCTCCCCAACAGTGTAAACAAGACAATATCTCCTGGTTAGAGGACGGCTTTGGTTTCCTTTTCAAGATCAAGTATGCGCATTCTTTCTGAAGTGCATTGTCCTTGAATCTAGCGAAGCCTTTCCTCCTGGACCGAACAATGGAGTCCATTTGAGTCTTCCCACAATTGGTCCCCATCTTCCAGCCTTTGGTATGGGAGAAGACTGAGGCTGGAAGAGCATTCATGGACCAGATAAAGCCTGCAGGCCATATGTTTCCTATCCCTGCTTTAAAAGAATAAATGACACAAGCTTGCATGCAAGTATATTGGGTTAACATTCTTTGTGAATCAGAAGGTATTTTGTTAAAGCATCATTCTTTCCAGGTCTGGTTTCGGACCCTTGTGAACATTCTGATATTAATTGGTCTTGTTATTTCTGAGTATGTGCTGATCTGTACATTTGTAGAGTGCCATGGCTGATGCTTCTTGAGAGATTCCCCCACCCCACCCCACCCTTCTCGTAACATCTGAGAGCAGTGTTTACATGGCATGGTCATATCATATGATGGGACATTACAAGGCAGTGCTGCATCTCTCATGGGGGCAAGTGTGTAGCTGGGGGGGAGGAATAGGGGACCGCCCTCCCTAGAGCTGTACTCCCCCCCCGGATTTTTGGGGGAAATTGTCTTCTTTTTAATTTGTGACATGACAAGACAATGACAACCTCCATTTAAAGAATGATAGCTTGTTTAAAGAACGGGGCAATTTAAGAATAGGACCATCTGAAAAATTCAATGAATGCGGCAGGGTGAGTGCACAATAAAAGCCTCATCTAGAAGAGCCCTCAAAATTCTGCTCACTGAAGACCTTCCTTGGCTGGGAGTGGATTTCAGTGAACCTGAAAAAAACAGCCTATGTAAGAGCATAACCCTTGAAGAGTTAAATATTAGAACTTTGTATCATGGGCTAGAATTAGACTCCATCCTTTAGACTTTCCTTGGCTCTGCTTTTCATTTTCATTTTCAGTTGGTGCAATAAAGAAGCATGTTCGTTTGCCTGCAGTAAAAAGTAAGAATTTGTTTTTTGTTTATTCTGCAGTTATAATGTGTAGAGCAGGAATGGGTGCTTATTGCAAAAGGGTGAAATAAAAAGGTAACTTCAGGTGAACTGAAAAAATCGCTACTCTTTACACTTTTAAAGCGCTTATTATACTCACAATAATAGTAGCTATTTTTTCCCTTACTTTTCTTGATTACTTCCTGACGAAGGATAAAAACAGCTCTAGAGGAATAGAAATATTGCTGTGTACCCTACAGTTAGCTAGCTGGCTGGCTGGACATCTAGAACATATCAAGCCTAATTCTGATTTTACCAATATGTTCAGCTCAGCATGAGGCCTTTTCAGGGTTTATGGACAGAAAGATAAACCCAGCAACCAGTAAAAACACAAAATAAATTCAGTTGCTTTCCATGATAAGTTTCCAATTGCTTAGTTCATCCTTTATATAGCAGCCAGTTAAAATGTTTCCCCTTGATTGTCCAACAGGAAGGAAAATCTAAAAGCCAGGAGCAAGACTAGAAGTTGGAACTCTCAAGGAGGAGTTAACAAACGCACCCTATAGTATTTATTTTCTCTCTGCCCTTCCCCAAAACTAGTATGGACAAGTTTGTTTTTCAGGTGGAATCTAATGCAGTATCAAAGCCAAGCTTAGGAGCTCACTGTCTTTACCAAAGTAGTTCAGTTCATCTCAAAAAGGATATTATAGAGTTGGAAAAGGTTCAGAAGAGGGCAACCAGAATGATCAAGGGGATGGAGCGACTTCCTTACGAGGAAAGGTTGCAGCATTTGGGGCTTTTTAGTTTAGAGAAAAGGCGGGTCAGAGGAGACATGATAGAAGTGTATAAAATTATGCATGGCATTGAGAAAGTGGATAGAGAAAAGTTTTTCTCCCTCTCAGTACTAGAACTCGTGGACATTCAAAGAAGCTGAATGTTGGAAGATTCAGGACAGACAAAAGGAAGTACCTCTTTACTCAGCGCATAGTTAAACTATGGAATTTGCTCCCACAAGATGCAGTAATGGCCACCAGCTTGGATGGCTTTAAAAGAAGATTAGACAAATTCATGGAGGACAGGGCTATCAATGGCTACTAGCCATGATGGCTGTGCTCTGCCACCCTAGTCAGAGGCAGCATGCTTCTGAAAACCAGTTGCCGGAAGCCTCAGGAGGGGAGAGTGTTCTTGCACTCGGGTCCTGCTTGCGGGCTTCCCCCAGGCACCTGGTTGGCCACTGTGAGAACAGGATGCTGGACTAGATGGGCCACTGGCCTGATCCAGCAGGCTCTTCTTATGTTCTTATGTTCTTAGTTGATGAAGAATCAGAACACAGGGACAGACCACAGGTGAAAGAGGACTGTAGCTATAGGTAAAGCCAAGCTTTTGAGTCTGGTGTTCCTGGGGATCTCTCAAAAAAGGGTGAGATAATTCAACAGATTAAAGTTCATTCGTGTAAATTAACACACTCTCTGGATGGAGGACGAGTGAGGGGAAAGGTCACTGACTTTCCCTTTCCCTGGTCTGCCCCTCACATCAACTCCACCAGTGGAGGGGGGAGGATTGGCTTGTGCTATGCGCCTATCACCTCCAAATGCTCCACCTAGAAATATGGCTGTCCCGCCTAACAAGGTAGGCTGGCTATAGGGCTTTTTGCATTCAACATGATCAACCTGTATCACAGGAATTCTAGATTAAAATGTTACTGGAGCAATAAGTCTACAGGTAGAATGACACTAGAGATGGATGGATCTGTCAGTTCCTCTCAGCTTTTCATTTTCTCAGTCTTAAGTTTAGTTCCCTACATTTCTACATCAGTTTGCAAACTTTTTAAGTCAACATGAAAATTTGTACACTTTATTTATTCATCTATTAAATTTATATCCTGTCCTTCTTTCTAAATGGAGCCCAGGGCAGCAAACAAATGACAAAACACTAAAAACATCTATAAAGCATATTTACACCCCAAACATCTTAAAAATATCTTTTTTAAAAATTGTGTGCATTTCTTCTAATGGGTGCATTTTTGCAAGCAATATTTTCCAAATATAATGCATTTTTGTATATTATTGTCACAAATATACGCACTTTTGTGCACACTTTCCCCTAAAATATGTTTTTATTGCACTTTTTTTGTTGGAGAACTGCATTGCACAATTTAGAGAAGTATGTTTTGGTTCATGTATTGGGTTGGGAAGTGCTAATCAGGTGGAATTGCAGAGCTTGGAAGATTACAATTACAATTACATGGCCCAAAAAAGTAGAAATTAACGTTACAATTACAATTGCTCTGAAAGTAACTGATTACTTTGCTTTTTCTCAAAAGTGATCACTATAATTACATTTCAGTTACTTTATTAAAAAAAGGCCTACAAGGTGCTGGCCTTGGCTGTTGCACATCTAAGTAGCCTAAAACAACATTAAAAATAAACACATACATACATAGTAGAATAATTCTTTTTATCCATAAGATAGCAATGGTGGTCTCTCCGCTGGTAAGAGAGGTGGGGAGGGTGTCAGAGGCCACTACTCAGATCTTTGCACATCAAACCAAGTGCCATCCCCCCCTCAGCCAGCAAGCATAATCTGTCTCACTTAACCACCTCCCGGACCCTGCCCTGCCACCAACTAAGGGACATTCCTTGACCTGGTGCCTTCCAGATGTTTAATACTGTTTCTCCCATCAGCCCCAGCCAGCATTGCTATCCTGGATGGGGCTGGTGGGAGTTGTGGTCCAGAGCATCTGGAGGACACCAGGGCTGAGGAATGCTACATATTGTGTCCATAATCCTTCTAATTAATTTTTGAAAGAAGAATTCACTTCAGCTCCTCATGAAACATTAAAAATGTAAATGGACTGCCTTCAAGTCGATTCAGACTTATGGCGACCCTATGAATAGGGTTTTCATGGTAAGCGGTATTCAGAGGTGGTTTACCATTGCCTTCCTCTGAGGCTGAGAGGCAGTGACTGGCCCAAGGTCACCCAGTGAGCTTCATGGCTGTGTGGGGATTCGAACCCTGGTCTCCCAGGGCCTAGTCCAGCCCCTTAACCACTATGCCACACTGGCTGTTTATTATTCCTAAGAACACTCACACACAAAAAAAGAGATCTCAAGAGATCTCTGTGGGCAATTCTATGCAGAGCTGGGCATGCTTAAGCCTCTGCATAGGATCAGGCTATAGATTTTCCAGTATCTTAAATGGTTACGTGAATCTCTTGGTTATCTGAACATTGTATTCTTTATGTAGCCTTGTGTCTGCATAATGTATGCGTGGTTGGTTGATATGTTTGAGGTAGTGAATGATGGTAGTGTTTGCATGGACTAGATGGTGAATGTATTGTGCTATGTTGGTTGTTTTTTATATTATACTGCTTGCAATACTCTGACTTTTATATTGTGTTTATGTATATATATATTGTTCCTGTATTTTGCTTTGTAAATTAATTTGATATGGTTTTTATTGTACCTTGTGTATTCTATTGTAAACCACTTTGAGATCTTTCAGATAGTGAGCGGTCTATAAATGGAAATATCATGATCATCATCATCACTCGCCCAAGCAAACATTTTCCCCTGAGATGCAAAAACGTTAAAATACTGCAAATGCAGCACAGTAGCCAGAGAGGATGGTGGAGGCCACTTTGTGTGCCAAGTGCAAACACAGTATTAACACACACACGCGCGCGCGCGTCATCTTTCACCTCCACAGTTCTTTATCTCCATTCTGCAGCTGCCTCCTCCTTTATCCATGTTCTTGCCCTCCAGCTCCTTTTTCTCTCCACTCCATTCTTCTTCACCACCGTCAATTTTTTAAACAATTGTTTTCTCCACTCCACCCCGTCTCACTCTCTACCTCCTCCCTCTTCGCCTCCTACCCACCCACAGAGCATAAGGGAAGAGCAAACCTGCACAGAAGCCCAGTTTGAGGCACATGATTTTTATCCACAGATCAGAGGAGCAGAAGACTTCCCTTGCTTCCTCCCCCAAGTAATGCCCCAAAGTAATGCTGGAAACATTACAATTACTCCACAAAAGTAATGAAATTACTTCTAGTTCTATTACAATTAAGATGCAAAGGAATGGCGTTTCCGCCAAGGCGGGGATGTGTTTGCCGCCATCCCACGTTGGCAGAAGGCTTAGGAACATTCCTGAAGGGTTCAAAATTGTGTCACATAGGGCCCTTTGGGCCAATCTGAGTAAGGGAGGAGCAGGGCATATAAGCCAGCTCCTCCCTCAAATCTTGCCTCTCTTTTGCCTTGCGGCACCCCCCCCGTCAGTATGGGCTTTTCTAGTCGCCAGTTGGGGCTGAGTAGGATTTTTTTGGGAGGGATACTGATTTCAGCATTCCTTTAGTTTTGCCTACTCCATACTGCTGGGATTTGATTCAGTTGGCTAAAAGGGGAGATTTGGGTTGTTTCGCTTTGGCTGGCATGGAATTCGGGCAGGTGAGGAAGGTGGAGTACAAAAATAGGTGCCTGAGGCATTGTATTAAAGGGCACTCACTAGGGAACCGCCAGTCAGGCATGACTGGTGGGGATCTTGGGGGTGTCCTTGTGGGACCATCTTGCACATCAGGGTGAACGCCTATACAGCGGGGCCGGGGTGCGGAGGTTGGAAACACGTGATTGACTCTACTGGCAAGGAGGGATAATTTCACCCACATACTTTGCTAGGGAGTCATGGTCTGTAGAGACTGACTGCCCAGTGAACTGGAGGGATAAATCCCTCTCAGCTAGGTATCCTCACCTGCCCGAAGTAGCTTTAATTTGGTAATTGGCAGAAATTGGATTTAAAATATAATTGTTATAATTTAAATAAATATAACTTTA
This sequence comes from Rhineura floridana, assembly GCF_030035675.1. NCBI lineage: Eukaryota > Metazoa > Chordata > Lepidosauria > Squamata > Rhineuridae > Rhineura > Rhineura floridana. Next base: position 177,771,545 of record NC_084483.1, read on the forward strand.
TTCCATAACTGTGTCACGAGTCTTCTTTGGTGTGGTGGCAATTACCCACTTGTTCCTTGTAACTAATTACTTCCAAGCTCTGTGGAATGGACAAAAAATATATCCCAAACCTGCACTGCCCAAAAGGGAAATCCCTGAGTCCAGTTCTCCACCTCCCCTTTAGAAATGTGTACTTACCCCATGGCATGATTCATGTCCTTCCCTGTCCCCTCCATCATCTGCCAGTGATGTGGAGTTGGTGCAGTGAAATGTCATGATACAGAACGTGACTACACATTAAGAAGGAAAATGGAGAGGTGATACCAGGATGATATTTTTGGCTGATTCCCCATGTCTACCATATCTGGGGAACAGCTGGGGAAAATAGTTTTTTTTAAATCAAATTGCCCTTTCCACTCATATTTGCTCTATCGGATAATATTGATAAGGTAACATAAGGGTGCTCTTAATTTTCCCTCCATAGGACAAATAGCAGATCAGGAGAAGTGGGCAATTTGTTGGAAAACTGGCACAGAGGAAAAAGTTACATGCTGCCTGGTTCCATATGAATCTCTTTGGCCTCTGACAAAGGCATTAGAAGCCCTGTTCTCTCAACATTCTCAATACATGAGATTGAACGGAGATGCACAGGAGGCAGGGCCTTCTCTGCAATGGCACCAAGGTTATGGGACACTCTCCCTGTGAATATCTGCAGGGCTCTTTCTTTCTGTGTCTTTAGACAGTGGCTGAAAAGCTTTCCATTTCAACTGGCTTTTAATGTATGATTTGTTTCTAAATAATTGGTTTGGTGTGCTGCTTTTAAATATGACAATGAATGTTTTAAAGCTGCTGTCTTTCATGTTTAGTGCTTTACATTGTTTAAAATCTGTTTTGTATTTTATATTTGATTGCATTTTATTTGTTGTAAGAAGTCTTGGTTGTTTTAAACAGAAAAATGGTGTCAAAATTATGATGATGATGATGATGATACTTTTCCCAGACCCACAGCAGCATTTACATTTTTAAAAAGCCTGGGAGAACTCTTCACTAATCAGTTCTGATGTCATATCTAATGTGGCCCTGAGTGATTAGTGAAATGAATGCATACCTTGTGTTTCTGGAGTGATTCAATTAACGGGAGTGTTTATTGATATGATTACATTTTCAATCAAGCCTTATCACAGGCAAGTAAAGAAATTCTCCCTGTGACTTATCCTTACAAAGCTAAGAACACTTGCTGGAGCAGAGAAGGTGGGGGGATAACTCTGCTGTTGACAATTTGGCAATAGGCTACTGTCAAAGACAGAATGTAGGGATTGACTTCAAGTGGGAAAAGACTGCAAAGATTACAGGTAAACCACAGGAGTCAACCCTGGTTTTAAAATAGAGGATGGGGCTGGAAAGGGTCACCGCCCTTCAGAAAGAAAGAAGAGCTTTAGCTAGGGCTAATTGAAGATGGTCTTCCAAATTCTCCATGCTATTTTTTGAGTGGTGAAATAGCAGACAATTTCACTGTATATTCATGGGGAGAGAAGTGAAATTCTCCAACTTCAGACCAAAAGGAAAATATAATTGAACATTTTATTACTTTGTATTGGCAAAATTCTTGAATTTTTAAATTATGTTCCTGTTGTATGGGGATTAACAGCAGGGCAACAAGGATGGGCTTTACATGCCCTAATGGTCACTAAGAGACTTATCCTTGAGCCTGGAAGGACAAATATCTACCAATCATCATGCAATGGTTTGATGACCTAAATGCCCTCCCTACATTTGAGTGTATAAACACCAAAGGATACATATTTGGACATTTGAAAGGCATATATTGATCTGTATGTGTAAACTAAAATGGATGTATTGGTGTTTAAATGTTCTGTTAATATGAGCTGACAGGGTTTTTCTTTTTCTTTCTTAATGAAATTGCATTTTTAAAAAGCGATTAATGAGTTGGACTGGAAGAAGGAGCTAAGCCCCTCAATAGTTCCTTCAACAATGTTAAAATAATATTCAGTAAATTAAAAATGGATCCACTGTTGCACCCAAAATTCATGGATCACAAGCTGGGGAGGACTGAGATTTTTCAACAGTTTAGTGGGAGCTCAAAAAAGAATTATTTTTTTTTTGCAGGAGGGATTGTCAGTAAGTTCCCTTTCAAGACATTTTGGACTAGCTTAAGCTTTAGATGAGTACTGATAAAGATGGGAGACATTATGACTTCCTACAGAGATAGAGTTGTCATCACCACAAAGCACTGTTTGTACATTCTCCACAACACGCTGGCTGGATTACCAACGGTCAAGCCAGAACTGTTGATGGTCCAGTGATCTAGAGAGTTCCTGTGGTTTTGGGCAGCAGTGTCTAAACACATTGCCTGTAGTGTCTCATTTCATCCAGACAGTGGTAATGAAGAACCCTTGAAATGGCTAAGTCTGTAACAATATGTGGGCTTTTCCCAGTTATCAGTGTAGTCTATAACACAGATGACAGATATCTATTTCAAAAGAAAGAAAGAAAGAAAGAAAGAAAGAAAGAAAGAAAGAAAGAAAGAAAGAAAGAAAGAAAGAAAGAAAGAAAGAAAGAAAGAAAGAAAGAAAGAAAGAAAGAAAGAAAGGTTAATTGAAATCTCACTGGGCAAAAGTGGGCTTATGCAGCACTTGTTTCACACTGGCCTCCCTGTGGAAATAGCATGATAACTCCTATCTGTCATCATTTGCCAGGTTCAGAACAGCTCTAGTTGACATTGCATCCTCCTGATATGGTTTTCTGTTTACACAGTTGCAATGGACATTTTCCGTCACCTTTAATCCTGACTGATAAATAAAGCACGAGTCTCCCACTAGCCTTGGATAAACTCAAGGCTTCAAGGCTCAAGTTTACTTGAGTTGATGTGTATCTTTGCTGTGAAAAAGTTGCAATAAAGTTTCTCTCCCCCTCCCCACTCCCATCCCTGATGAATTAACAATCTGAGCCTATACCTACTTATGCAGAACTTAGTTCCACTGAATTAAGTAAGATTTACTTTTAAGAAAGCATATAGGACTGGGTGGGAAGAAATGTTACAGTTTCTTATGATTTCTCTTTGCATTTTGTGCACTGGTTAACAAACAGTACATGGAAAATCCATGAAACTAGGTGAACAGTTCATATGAATGTCTATTAATTGATAAGAATATAACTTTGTTAGAATGTCGGCACACAGAAGGAGGAAATGCTGGTAAAATTGGCAAATACATTGGCCATGATCCAGCTAAAATCAAGCACTCTTAACAATATGATCCTGAGCATATTCAGAAGTAGATCCCATTGAATTTGATGGGAGAGATTTAAGATACTATACATGCATCTCAGTTAAACCGCACTGAACACAGTGGGTCTTACAGTTAAGCTCATACTCAGCTCTCCTATAAAAGTCAGTTTGACTCAAAAATACTGCTCTTGGTTAGATCATGCTCAATATTAGTGTGGGTTGTCTACTATTGTTTGAACTTGAGCCTGAATGCTGTTTATGGCACTTTGCAGATTAATTTAAGTCCCAAATAGTCTAACAGAGAATGTTGTGTCACCTTAGTGTTAACATATTTTGTTATAAAATAAGTTTTCATAGACTAGTGTCCACTTCATCAGATGTCTTCAAAAAAGATGACTGTAAGGTCCTTGAAGGCAGGGACCTAAGGCTCCCTTGGCTGCATGGTCCCCATCTATGGATAGAGGAAAGGGCACTTCCTGACTGTGCCTTTCCGGAGGGGCGCAGGGAAAAGGAGGGCTCTCGCCTGATCATCATTCAAAGGCCTTTGGCCTCAAGTCTGAATGCAGTAGCATTTAAAAAGGAATACTCCCAAGTTATTTTAGTATGTCACCTAGAATCCCTACTTGGGCAGAGCAATCAAACTCAGGGGAAGCCGGTGTAAACTGTGCTAAGCAAGGGAAGCCAGAGCACAGTTCCACCACATCCATTGCCATTCAGGAACCTCTGGGTTGGCTGAATTTCGGCTCAGCCAGGAGCTGTGCACAGGGACCAGAAAGTAAAAGCTTGCTCTCCCAAATATCCTTACCAGGGAGAAAGTCCTCTCCATTGACTTCTATTGCAATTATTTTTTTAGACCAACCTTTTTCCCGGCATAACTTTTGCCTGAATTGGGACCTGCAGGAGCACTCCGAACACAAGTTGGATGTGGCCTAAGTCCTTTCACCTCAGCTCCTCCCCTGGCATGCTTCATGCCCCTGGAATGCCCCTTTTTGGGGACTTACATTGGTTTATGCCAGCTTCACTTATGCTGGCCTTGGCTGGGCCGGCTAGGCCGGGTCGAGGGACTTTCAGGTGGTATGGCCTAGTTGAGCTCAGCTGGAGATTCACTGCATCCAACTCTCCTCAGCCTGGTAGAAATGCAAGTTGCATTGCATCCAACAGAAACAATGGATTCACTCAGTCTTGCATTTATTGTGCTTGATTATTAGTATCTTACTTTTTCTTCTTGTTAAGATTTGTAGGAATATTTAAATATATTTATATGATTGATGCTGTGACTATTTAATAGAAATATTAAATGAAAATTGTATTTGCAACAATATTTTTATAATTTGTATACTGTTAAATATAACTGTGCAATGTTGTATTACTTTGTATTCAGCATATCTCCATATTCTTATCAAGAATATTTAAAAATGCTTCCAAATAAAACAAACAAATACAGTAGGGCCCCACTCATGCTTCAGGTTAGGTTCCAGACCCCCACCGGAAAGAGAAAACCGCCGAAAAGCAGATCAGTTGTAGCGCTAGGGGCTGGAACCTAACCCGCTGATCGTGCCATTGGAGGAGAAGATCAGATCTTCCGCTCCTCAGGCGCGATCAGCTCGAGAGGGAGTCTGATCGCACCAGAAGAGGAGAAGATCAGCTGTAGCACGCTACAGCTGATCTTCCCCTCCTCCAGCGTGATCAGCTGGAGTGCAGGAAGCTCCAGCCCCCCTTCAGCTGATCGCCCCGCTGGCGATGTATTAGCAGAATGCTGAAAAGCGGGGTGCCGAGAAGCAGGGCCCTACTGTAACACAAGAGCAGAGCAATCCAAATTATAGGAAGCCAGCATAATTTATGATGGGGTAAATTATACTGGTCAAACTCCTTTCAGGAGCGGAGCTACTGCTTTCTGCGCCAGCCCGGCAGAAGGAAAACAAGACTTTAAAATAGAGATTGACTTATGCCATCTTTTTAGATAGGTTAACTTTTGCTGGTTGATAGTTTATATCACCAAGCTGAAAGGTAAATCTACCCCTGCCCTGTCTGACCTCCGCCACACCCCCAGATTGCCCCTTTGGGGGGCTAATCCCAGCCTCAGCTGAGCCGGCTCTGGCTGAGCCCTGGCTGATCCAGGATCAAGGATTTACACCAGAATATCTACAGCTAAGCTGGGCTGAGGGACTTTAGCTGGTTCAGCCAGAGATCCACCTATTAAAAAAATCTCAGTCCAGTGGATCTTGGGTTTGGATAGCTCACTAAGTTAAATATCCAATACATTCTAAGAATGTAATCTGAACATAAATTTCAGACAATCAATTCAAAGATCCATACAGAATTTTAGCTTTTCATTGGGTAACCCTGGAAGTGTTGATTCAAAAAGCTTTAACCAGTGTTGGGCAAACCTGCCTGAGCTTGATTTGGATCATGACTGGCAATTACAAGTGAAAGGAGGCAATGCTCAGAAACAGGTATTTTCCCCCCTGACTGTTCTAACTCTAATCGCTTGTGCCAATGTGTGAATCCTACGACTTCCTCCCTCCAGTCTGATTACATGAAGGCTACTCCATTGATGATCTCTCAGTCTCACTGCGCTACTACTTATCATAGTGGTACTGTAAACCGCCCAGAGAGCTTCGGCTATGGGGCGGTATACAGGTATAATAAATAAATAAATAAAATAGTGGTAGGGTCTGCCTCTCTTCCCTGTCTCTCTTGTTTCTTTTTGGTCTTCCTCCTCAGCAGTGACAGTCCCTTCTCCTCTAGGATGGTAGCAGAGAAGAAAGGAGAAAATCCCATAGTGAAGCTATGGAATTTGGTACCACAAGATATGGTGACAGCCAGCAGCTGTGTGTGTTATGTGCCTTCAAGTCAATTACAACTTATGGCAACCCTATGAATCAGTGACCTCCAATAGCCTTTGTTATAAACCACCCTGTTCAGAACTTATAAGTTCAGGTCTGTGGCTTCCTTTATGGAATCAATCCATCTCTTGTTTGGCCTTCCTCTTTTTCTACTCCCTTCTGTTTTTCTCAGCATTTTTGTCTTTTCTGGTGAATCATGTCTTCTCATTAGGTGTCCAAATAGGATAACCTCAGTTTCATCATTTGTTCTAACACCTAATTATTTGTCTTTTTCGCAGTCCATGGTATCTGCAAGCTCTCCTCCAACACCACATTTCAAATGAGTTGATTTTTCTCTTATCCACTTTTTTTTACTTTCCAGCTTTCATATCCATACATAGAAATTGGGAATACCATGGTCTGAATGATCCTGACTTTAGTGTTCAGTGACACAACTTTGCATTTGAGGATCTTTTCTAGTTCTCTCATAGCTGCTCTCCCCAGTCCTAGCCTTCTTCTGATTTCTTTACTATTGTCTCCATTTTGGTTAATCACTGTGCCGAGGTATTGATAATCCCTGACAAATTCAATCTCCTTGTTGTCAACATTAAAGTTACATAAATCTTCTGTTGTCATCACTTTAGTCTTTTTGACATTCAGCTGTAGTCCTGCTTTTGTGCTTTCCTCTTTAACTTTCATCAGCATTCGTTTCAAATCATTACTGGTTTCTGCTAGTAGTATGGTATCGTCTGCATATCTTAAATTATGGATATTTCTCCCTCCAATTTTCACATCTTCATCTTGGTTCAATCCCGCTTTTACTCTTGATTTAAATTTTCCTTTAATTTCTCTAATCTTTTGGAAGGGCTTTTGTTCTACATTTTTTGTTATTCTCTTTTATTTCTATACAATAATTATTGTAATAGTTCTCTTTGTCCCTATGTACTAGTCGCTGTATTATTGCATTTAGGGTACAAGCCATGTTTTTATCTCCTTTTGCTTTCCTTCTCTCTTTAACCATTTTAAGAGTTTCATCAGTCATCCATTGAGGTCTTTTTCTCTTTTTAACTAGAGGTATTGCCTTTTTGCATTCTTCCCTGATAATTTCTCTGACTTCAATCCATAATTCTTCTGGTTCTCTATCAGCTCAGTTCACACCCTGAAATCTGTTCCTTATTTGATCTTTGTATTCTTTTGGGAAGTTATTTAAATTGTATTTTGGCTTTATGAGTGCTTTGTTGTTCTTCTTTACCTTTACTCTGATTTTTGATATTACCAGTTCATGATCTGTACCACAGTCTGCTCCTGGTCTTGTTTTCGCAGATAATATGGAACTTCTCCATCTTCTGCTACCAATTATATAATCAATTTGATTCCTATATTGACCATTTGGCGATGTCCACATGTTAAGTCATCTTTTCAGTTGCTCAAAAAATGTGTTTGCAAGAAACAAATTATTGGCTTCACAGAATTCAATGTCTTTCTCCAGATGAGATACGCCTGGCGCCTTCTCTGTCATCTTTTCGGCACCAGGTAAAAACCCACCTCTTCACCCAGGCATTTTAAGCTTTTTATTTTAATTTAATCTTATGTTTATTTTCTTTTACTCTGTTTTTAAATATGTTTTATAATTGTATGCGCAATACACACTTGCTTGTATTTTAAATATTGTGGTTTTATCGTGTTGTACACCGTCCTGGGAGCTGTTAGCTATAGGGCGGTTTAGAAATGCAATTAAATAAATAAAATAAATAAAAATAAGCCCCATTTCCCCACAATTTCTAGTTCTCTGTTCCCTACTTTTGCATTCCAGTCCCCCATGATTATCAGAACATTTTGTTTTGGTGTGTGATCAATTTATTCCTGTACTTCTTCTGTGTTTGCCATTGGAGCATAGACTTGAATGATGGTTATGCTAATAGGTTTCCTGCTAAATCTCATTGATATCACTTGCTCAGACCTTGCGTTACAGCTCCTAATTGCTTTTGCTACATCACTTCTCACTATTAAAGCAACCCAATTTCTTCTTAATTTATCATTTCCTGCACTTTCCTCTTTCAACAAGCCTTTTAGGTTGGAACCCATCCCAGTCTGAGACTGTTAGAATTGCTTAATATGTTTTTAATAACGTTTTTAACCCTTTTTTAAAGTTGTTTTTTTAAAAAATGTTTTTAACACTGTTTTGTTTTAAAGTATTTTAAGATCTGTTTTTATGATGTTTTAAAGTGTTTTTAGCACTTTGTTTGCCGCCCTGGGCTCCTGCTGGGAGGAAGGGAGGGATACAAATTAAATAATAAATAAATAAATAATAAAAGATTTTGTAGTTGCCTGATTGACAATGTCCCATTCCCATCCATTTTAATTCACTCACACCAAGTATTGTAATGTTGATATGTTCCATTTCATGCTTGACGATTTCTAACTTTCCCTGGTTCATGCTTCTCACATTCCATGTTTCTATTGTGTACATCGTACAACTCCAGACTGTCCTTTCACATCCGCATGCATCAGCCTCCGGGCTTCCATTTGGCTTTGATCCAGCTGCGTCATTAGTCACAGCGCTACTTGTACTTATCCGTTGTTCTTCCCCAGTAGGTTGCTGAGTGCCATCTGACCTGGTGGTGTCACCTTCCAGCACTATCTCATGTTGCATTTTGGATAGTCTATGCATAGGGTTTTCATGGTAAGAGGTATTCAGAGGTGGTTTACCATTGCCTTCCTCTGAGTTTGGATGCATCTTAGTCTGGTGTCTCAGCTTTGACCATTCCGCCTTGGGTGCCCCTGCTAGGAGTTTAGCCTCTTGGTCTAGACTCCTAACAGCATTGCTCTCAGCTTCTTTGATACTCTCAACCCCCCTCACCATGTTAAGGTGTGAGATGGCTTTAACAGGGGATTGGACAAACTCATGGAGGATATCATGATATACCTAACTATGGCTGTTAGTCATGATGGCTATATGCCTCCTCCAGGATGAGGGGCAGCATGCCTCTGAATGCCAGTCACTGTCAATCAACAACAGGAGAAGGTTATTGTCCCTAATGTCCTGCATGGGTTTCCCATAAGCATCTGGTTGGTCACTATGGGAAATAGAATACTGGACTAGATGAGCCTTTGGTTTGATTCAGCTGGGCTCTTCTTGTGTTCTTATGATAGGGCCTTCATGGTGGTGACTCTAAAGCATGTGCTCATTTCTCCCAGCAATAGCAAACAACAATCTGAGGCAGAGAAGGTTAGGGGCCAAAATCTTCATAAAATATTGAAGGCAGACATCATGACTTAGTGATCTGCTGCAACTTCAACATGGATTTGTGATCCTAGGGTGACTAACAGACTAGGAAGAAACAAAAAACACAATTTAAAATAATAATAAAACTGAAAATATATAAACGAATGAAAATAGCAACAGTGAGTTTAAATAGATCGTAAAAACAAATTGATCTAAGTTAAATAATGCTTATTTTAGCAGTTCTTAAAAGCCTGGGGAAACTGAAATGTTTTTGGTTGGCACGGCAATGATAGTAATTAGGCCTTTAAGCAAGCCTACTGTCCTGTTCAGAGCGGGATTCATGAGGCTGAGATGCAGGTGCAATCAAATCTTGTTTTATTAAAGTAATGGATACATCAAAAGCAGTACGCTTCATAGAAATCTCTAAGCTAGCTCACTAGAAGTCCCTAACTGCACTCTAGATATGCTCTGCAACACGTGGAGAAACTTGACTCAGCAACTTAATCCAGAGCGTGACAGTCTTAAGTAGGGAAAGTTTTTGATCGTAATCTCTGGCTCCTCTGCAAGTGCTGCCTCTGTCCTGTCCGCTTCTCATGGCGTCGAGAGCGGGGTGACAGGGGTGTGCCTCCAATGGCTCGTCCAAAAGAACCGTCTTCTTAGCAACCGGCTCGAGGTCAGGGGGCGGTGACGTGCTCAAGGCATCCCGGGACCGCTTGGCATAGGGGGAGTCACCGCCCCCTCTGGAACGTCTTCCAATGGCTCCTCCAACCTGTCAGGGGGCGACGCGCTCTCCACTTCCGAGGCTGCGCCATCCGTGGGAACTGGTCCGAAGTCAAACTCCCCTCCCCTCCCAAGGTCTTGCTCAGACTCAACCTTTCCTTGGTCTTCCGTGCCCTCTGACAGCTGGGAAACCTGGAACTCGTGCCTCCCCCCTACCTGGCCCTCGTGGGGAAGCGGAGGCTCAACACCTACTTGAGGAAAGTATTCCAAAGGTGAGGAGCCACCACAGAAATGGCTATCTCCCCAGTTATCACCTATCATACTTCGGATGGCAGGAGCACCTGGAGAAAGGCTTCAGATGACAAAACCTGTGGGTGGACAGATTGTTAAGGGAGAAGGTAGTCCAACAAATATCTAGGTCTTAAGCCATGCAGAGCTTCAACCATTGACCAGAACTTTGAACTGACCTTGGAAATTCAGTGGGAAGCAATGGAGTTCAGTACAGGCAAGATATGATCTCTTTGCCTAATTCTTATATTCCATATCAAGGAATTATGAATGTTGTTGACATCACTTGCTGGAACTTAATATCAGGTTCACTCCTAATTGTGTGAGTAGAATCATCTTCCTGCTGCTATTCCCTTTTGTAGGGGGCACAGCAGTTTTATTTATGTATGTATGAGAACACGAGAGAGTGATAGCTCAGCTGTAAAAGTGAAGACTGGTGTTCAAGGGTGGAATACCAAAGTGTGAAAAAGCCCCTTCTCATTTTCTTATCTGCAATGCATCCAAGAAAAGCAACAAGCTAAAACCTAATCCAGACATTTATCCGGCTGGATAGAATTTGTTTGTTGGAGAGTCTCCAGGTCATGCTGATAGTACTGGGTATGATGGAGGAATTCCAGAAAGATGCCTTATCACAGGGATGTCTAATTCTCTCTCTCTCTCTCTCTCTCTCTCTCTCTCTCTCTCTCTCTCTCTCTCTCTCTCTTTCTTCTTCTTCTTCTTCTTCTTCTTCTTCTTCCTCTAAGGAAAAAATGCAAGAATTGGGTGTCTGCATGGAGCTCTTGCATCATAGAGTTCATTACCTGTGTAATGGAGGCAGGGGGGCGGGATGTCTACACAAGGCCAGCAGTACATGTCTGAATGAAGCCTAAATCTCACAGCTGGATGAGGAGCAGCTTCTCATACTTTCCTTTGTCCCAGTGCAAGTCCCCACTTTGCAGGCTGATGCTGGTATCAGTGCCTCACCTGGTACACGAGTGAGGAGGGGAATTGTGTGACTCAAACAGTGATGCACAGGCATTATCCAGTAAATGACTGTGACACTTGTGCAAACATATTCCAGGCAGCAATTGCAAGAATCTCATTTTTGTACCAATAATGTGTTGTGATTTGTGTGCTAGGAAAAAGTGATAATCCCAAAAGAGGAGTGTTCCTTAAAGGAACATGTCTGGATCTCATGCAGCAACAGTGCCTTTGTTATGCTGTGGCTAGATCATATGGGAAATCCCTAATTTAGTAATTGCATATAATGTTTACAATGTTGTGAGCAAGGGATTGGACTAGATGGCCTCCAAGGTCCCTTCCAACTCTATGATTCTATGAATGTAATATGAGTGGCCCGGACCAGAGAACTACTAAAGCAGTCAAACTACTTGGACAGGTTTGGCCAAGTACCTTCTTTTTGTTACAGAAACTAAAGCTATATGTTGCCATGGGAACTATTTGTTACACTGTCTTCTTGAATAACTATTTCTTATTATTTCTTATTACATTTATATCCCACCTTTTATATCCTCTAAGAAGCCCAAAGCAGTATACACAGCTCTTCCTCCCCATTTTATCCTCACAAAAACCCTGTGAGGTAGGTTAGACTGAGATGCAGTGACTGGCCCACAGTGAACTTTATGCCTGAGTGGGGATTGCACCCTGGTCTCCCAGGTCCTAGCCTGATGCTCCAACCTAGGAAAAATCCAGAGAATGTTCTGGAAGGAGGCTTATCTCCCCTCCCTCTTGTCTGTAGATGATGCCATCAAGCTATTTGAGGCAGACTGAGAACCGAACCAGCAAGCTAAGTTTTGAGCCTTGGAGAGCTAACTACTTTTTGGGGTGCTGGCTCTCTCCTTGGAGATCTGATGTGGGTTCAGTGGATTTTGGCTTACAGGTGGGCCCCACTTATATGGCAGGTTCCATTCCGGACTGCCATCGTAAAGCGGAAATCGCCATAAAGCGGAACCCATTGACGATAATGGGGCGCGTCGCACAAAAATGACATCAAAATGGTGCGCGATGGAAAAAACCCACCATAAAAGCAGAACAAGCACCTTAATGTGGGGACTTTCCCTAATTGAAAGCCGCCGCATTAGCGAATTGCTATAAAGCAAAGCTCTGTAAAGCAGGGCCCTACTGTATTTGTTAGGGCAGGGATGAGGAATCTGTGGCCCTCCAAGTGTTGTTGGCCTCGAACTCCCATCAACCCCAACCAGCATGGCCAATGGCTGGGAATGATGGCACTTGGGGTCCAAAAACATCTGGAGAGCACCAGGTTGGGGATGGCTGTCTTAACATATTCCTTTAATCTACAGCTGTCTCTGCTCACATTTTATCTCTCTTTCCCCTGTTTATGCAGGGAGCGTTTGTGACATTATGCGGTCCTTTTATTTGCTACGTCTAACTCCGTTTACGCCACACACTTTCCTAACACAAAAAAGCTGCAGATCAAAAGCACGATAGTTGACACCCACCAAAAACAAGAGACGAGGTTACTGGACTCGGCCCAAAAAAGCAAAACTGATGAAAAGCCTCCAAGAAGAGAAAAGTCTGATGGAAATCAAAGTTGGCTGCAAATTTTAAGTTAAAAAAAGTAAAGAGAGATATGGGGTGCGGGAACAAAGAAACGGAAAAGGGTTGATGAAAACCAAGACTCGTGAAGAAGGGGAATCAGAAGCTGCCAGCTGCAGGCTTGGGTTTTATGAACACCAATGCTGTTATGTGTATAGAACTTAACAGAGGGAAGCACTAGCTGTAGGATCCAGCCTGTGAACTGTATGCAGAGCTGGAAAGCTCACCCAAGGGAAAGCAGGAGGCTTGGGAGTTGGCATACAGAATGGAAGACAAAAGACACCAAAGGTGCTCAAGTTTGTGTTTAAAGCCTTAAACGACTTAGATGCCAAATATCTGGGAGACCACCTCCTTCCCTACAGACCCTCTTGGGTGTTGATCAGCAGAGGGGGCCCTTTTGGTAGTTCCAACCACCCTCAGAAGTTTTTTTGGGAGATGGCCTAAGAGAGGGCATTCTCTGTGGTGGCCTCAAAGTTGTGGAACTCCCTCCCTACAGAGGTGCATCTGGCAACTTCACTGTACAGTTTTCAGTGAATGCTGAAGATGCATCTCTTTACCCTGGCCTTCGACACCTGAGATGTATGTTTTTAGGACCCACCCTATTTTTTGTGATGTGATTTTTAGATGTTGTTTTTAACTGTTGTTAATGATGTGTTTTTAATTGTTGTGACCTGCACTGGGACCTTTGGGTGAAGGATTATGATGATGAGGAGGAGGAGGAAGAAGAAGAAGAAGAAGAAGGAGAAGAAGAAGAAGAAGAAGAATGAACTGATTCCCACAATATTATTACTGGAATGTCTGAAACGACTCAGAAAGAACTGGCTGCTCCCCTACCAGAGCTGCTTCTGCTAGCAATTCTTCTACTTGGGTGCAGAAGATGGAAAGGTCAGACAGTAAGGTCCACTTCATCTGCCTATTTTGGACCAGCTGTAGGGATGGAAAAGAAATTCAATTCAGTTTGGATTTGAAGGTGAACCTACCAAATTTGCACTTTCTGAAACAAGAACTGAAACATAGCCATCCTTCAAAATTTGCACTTCTTGAAATTTTGCAATGCACTTCTCCAGCCAAGTAATGTGAACAAAAATGCAAACAGTAGGGTAAAATGTGCATATAAATGAGTATTAGTGAAAATAATACAAAAATGCTTGAAAGGAAAATGGTTCTGCAAAAATGTGTATAACAGGCAAAATTTCATATAAACACATGTATATTAGGTTCACTCTGACATGCTGATGAATGGAACTGATGTGGAAATGTAGAGAATTGAATTTAAGATTGGAAAAAATGAGAAACAGAAAAACCACAATTGACAGATTCACCCATCCCTAACAAGTTGTCACTTTGGCTCCATAACTCCCACATCGGTTCCTTTAGAAGACATTCCACCAGGCTATTTCAGAGGGAGATGGGAGACAATTCCATCAGCTTGGCTCTGTGGGGTGTGTGTGTGTCTGTAAATTAGATGGCGTTGAGTCAAGCAAGTGTCATCTCACACTTTCCAGTACATTTCTTCATCACTTTCCTTATTGCAAAAAGTTTGCTTTTTAGGGAAGTGGGTTTGTTTTACAAGAGCTCCAAATCACCTTAATTGTGCAGCCTGAATTTGATGGGAAGTTATTAAATCCTATCCTAAAATAGTAACAGTCTGGAAGTGCCCTGTGTACATGATATGTATGTGATGTCGTGATGACCAGTACCTTAAATAGATTTCTTTAAAACGAATAGATAAATTTATGAAGAATGGATCTAACAGTGGCTGCTATCACCATCATCATCATCATTTATATCTCACCCTTCCTCCCAAGGGAGTGTAAGGTAGCAATAATAGCTAAAAAGAGAAGCCTGGCATTCAGAGGTTGTGTATATAGGATCACCAGGTGCTGGAGTCAAATAATAAGGAATGGCTATATCAGGAGTCTTCAATCTTTGACAAATCTAAGAAATTGTTGGGGGTACCACAAAATATCCATTTCACAGAAGAAAAACTAGTAATCCTGAGAAACACATTCATACTGCAAAACTATAGGCAAAACACCAGTGACCTTCCCCCAAAAACATCTCCCAGCTAACAAAAACAAAGCAACAAACAACAATAAAAAAACAGGGCAAGCACCTCCCCAAAAGAAACAGGACAAGACAACCCCCTAAAACACACACAAAAAAAACCCAGGTTCAGTATCCCTCCAAAAAGAAAACAGTAACAGGTGATGGAGGATTCCCCAAGCATCCTGGCCGCAAGCAATTTGGGCTCTTGAAAATGATGAAGAAAAAAATGGATTTCTTTCCCTTTATTCACACACAACAGGCATTAAAAGCAGGCCTGTGTGTAGGGAAAGCAGAAAAATGGTCAAGTTCACCTTGCTGTAAATTCCTGAGTTCTTTCAGTGCCAAGATTGGCTAATGCATGACTGCAGATCATTAATTTGGTATTGTTTTACAATCTTTTGATTAATATACTTTTTATTATTTGATCCTGGAAAAGAGGTTTCTGGTCTTGTATGCTGCAGAGCAATGGCCTCAGCTAAGGGAAGTCTTCATAATAGAATCAGGGTGGAGAGGAGAAAAAGGTTTGAGCTAGATACTGATTTTTTTTTCAATAGCATGATGTGTATAATTTTACTTCATAAATATAATAAGTGTGTTTTCGAGGTGAGAGGTATTCTGAGGTATTCTGAGGTGGGCTGCCTTCCTCAACCCTCTGTGTTTGATGGAGAGTGGCTGGCGCAGAATTACCCCTTTTCTTTACTGTGTTCCCTAATCACTTTTTATATTGTGTGGCTTTCAGCTATAATATGGTGATTTAAAATTAATCTTTCTCTATAGCAGTGTAATTATAAGTGGAATTTCATATAGAACTTCCAGTCACTCTAAGGAGAACCAAACTTGGCCTTGCCTCATGGTATCACTTAAAGGAACAGGTTGTAATGTCCTAGAGATGTCCCTGACCTGCTTGGCTGATCAGAAGCCATGATAGAATGGAATGTATGAAACAAAATCATCAGTAACGTATGACAACAGAATAGTGGCAATATCAGTCAAGGGGACAGATTGACATCAATCTGGGATGACAGAAAGACAATAAGAACATAAGAAGAGCCTGCTGGATCAGGCCAGTGGCCCATCTAGTCCAGCATCCTGTTCTCACAATGGCCAACCAGGTGGGTTGGTATCTGTAAAATTATGAATATACATGAATTCATTTTAATAAAGTTATCTGGTTGGTTGGAAATATTGCAAGAGGGAAGAACTGTTACGTTACTTGGTGAGGAAATTAGGGGAATGGTTAATTACTGTCACATGCTGTAATTGTACGGTATAAAAGATCTATGCAGACTGTACCTCACTGCAGTCCTCTCCAGACTTTCTGGAGAACTGACCCTGCATATGCTTGTAAAGAATAAAGGCCTACCTTTTTGCTTTAAGCTTGTGTCATTGATTACTTAAAGGACCCCCAGCAAAGTTACCACAGGAAAAAAATAAAAAATCTCCATCACAGGATCCCCAAAAATATTTTTTAAAATGGCTGGCAACCCCACCAAAGGACCTATGGGTGGGGCACTGTGATGCCATGATTCAAAGGTTTTTGTGGCTCTCCCCCGCTTTCCATTGCTTCTATGGGTCCTTGCTGTGATGCCATGCTTCTAAAAGTTTTTTGTGCCCCCCAAGCCCTCCCATATTTCCTTCTTAAATTTCTTTTTTACATTTTTTAAAAAAATTACTGCTCCCATAAGTACCCCACTTGTGTTCCCCAAGCCCCCTTCATCATTTAAAAAATAAAAATAAAATATTTGCCACACCCAATTTTGCACTTTGTCCACAGCCACTTTGACATATATACATGTGAGGGTTGACTATGGGTCACTATGGCCCTTGGCCCAAAAAAGGTTAACAACTCCTGGCATACAGCTTTACACAGAGGCTCACTGAACAGGGATCAAGCTCCTACCCCTGGAATATCACATTATTTTTTTGTATTAAAGGTCTTGGGTAGTAGGCAGGGAGAAGCTCATTTGAACATGACATGATGTTGCATCCCCCTAGAAAACATGACTTCCAAAACTTATGCTTCCTTCTTCAGAAATTAAAAAAGTCATTTCTATGACTGAATATTGCATGATTGCTGGGAGTAACCAACTTTAATGGAGTGTCATTAATCTAGAATGAATTAAAGATGTACGGCGCATGCTATTGCATGCCCACAAAGCCATATAAACAAAGACATGCATCTGGGGGAAACAAAGAAATCCCAGCCCGTGTAACCTATATGTCCCCTGATTACTGACATGTGGGTAACTTTCAAGGTAGTGATTATATTTTATTTGCTCATTTTCCCATATAGATTCCCCCATCCTTTGCTAGGCAATTGCTCTTTTGCTTCCTATTTTTACAGCATGCAACTTTTCCAGCTTTGCTTCTCAATCTCAACTCATTAAGAACATAAGAACATAAGAACATAAGAAGAGCCTGCTGGATCAGGCCAGTGGCCCATCTAGTCCAGCATCCTGTTCTCACAGTGGCCAACCATTCCCCTAATTGTGAAATACAATTACAGAAAACCTCATTTATAAATATCTTGGGAACAGAGGTTGCTTGGAATTTGGAAAGGACTATATTGCTCCAAATTATACACAGCACTTACCCTTTTGATTGCACTCTGGCTTCTTTTCCCCTCAATTCCCTTTAGCTCTTAGGATTTTCTCATTAGGAGTTCTAGTATTCATCTTCTCTTTGAGAAACTGTTCCTCAACCAAGATCTGGAATAGCTATTTGATGAACATTTTCTCAAATGGGGCAATTTAGTAAGAGCAATACATGGAAAGGAGGAAGAATTTGTTACACACACACACAAACACACAAAAGAATTGGAGCAACAGTTACTGATATAAAATATACAAGCTTACACCAACCATATTTGGATGGTCCACCCTCAGAGACATATGGAATCTGATGAATTCCTGAATGCTCTGGGGGATTTTCCAGCTGGCATGGCCAGTGCTCCTGTCAAGGCTCCTGTCTCACTGTGGAATGGTGAGATACGTAGAGCCACTGACACAATCACTCCTGAGTGCCCCCACCATCTCTAGGGAGCATGTAGGTCACCTTGTCATTCCAGTGATCTGTAATGAAATAGGAGGGTCAGCAGCTGGAACGCAGGTGGTGCAAATCTCAGTCTAAACCTGACTGAATATGAGCAAGGCGGTGCTATTGTGCCTACCATGTGGTAGTGGTGGCAGTGAAGAAAGCCTACTTCTCTGCCACCACTGTGTCTGCAAGTAGCCGGTCAGCAGAGCTTTGCCGAGTGGTGAATGGGCTTTTGTCATCTGGCCAAGAGCATTGCTCTGACACTCTCAGAGGCCTGCTGTAACTTTGCAAGGCACTTTAGGGACAAAATCGATCAGATTCAGACAGAGCTGGATGCCACAGTTACAGCAAGTCCAACGGAGGTGTCCAGAGCACTGTATGTTCCACCTGCATTGGATCAGTTGCAATTATTATGGCCTGAGGATGTGGACAAGCTGCTTGAAGAAGCGCTGGCCACCACCTGCCCCCTTGACCCTTGCCCATCCTGGCTGCTGAGAACTAACCGTAAGGGACTGACGGGATGGGTCCAGGGAGTGATTAATGATTCGCTGGAGGAGGAAGAGTTCCATCTGCCTTGAAGGAGGCAGTGGTGCATCACCTCCTTAAGAAGACCCTGGATCCAGACATGTTAAACAACTATCACCCAGTGGAAACTGTCCTCTTTTTGGGCAAGGTGCTTGAGAAGGTGACGGTGGTCCAGCTTCAAGCGTTCTTGGAGGAAAGTGATTTCAGTCTGGCTTCAGGCTTGGTCATGGCACTGAAACTGCCTTGGTCACCCTGGTTGATGACATTTGTCAGGAGAGAGATAGGGGAAATGCGACCCTGCTTGTTCCCCTGATCTCTCAGCAGCTTTTGATACTGTTGAACATGGTCTCCTTTTGGAGCATCTCAAGGGGTGGGGGTTGGGGGCAGTGTTCTTCGGTGGTTCTACTCATACCTCCAGAGCCACTTCCAAAAAGTAGTTATGGGAGGCTACTGTTCAGCATCATGGGAATTATCCTGTAGTGTTCCACAGGCTTCCATTTCTCCTACTACACCCATGTTTTATGCAATTTGCCTAATATACACATATCTGCAAAGCAATTTCCCTAATATAATGCATTTGTTATGTTATTTTCACTTACATATGCATTGTATGCACGCTTTGCTGCAGTATATGCATTTTGTGTTCACATTACTTGGCTGAAGAAGTGCATTGCAAAATTCAGAGACAAGCACTTGTTTTGGAAACTGCAAATTAAGTAGATCCACCTTAAATATGAACTGAATCAAATTTCTCCCATATTGCTATCCTTATCCCATAGCCAATATCCACACTCATGTTTCTTCTTTAGGTCAGCTGACTGAGCCATATGATGCTTCCATAGGATAGCTGATTTCCTGCCTACATCATATGGTGCTCCCATAGGACCAGTGGGGCCATCAGAGACAAAGGTTCAGGGGCTGTGTTCAGACATGGGGCTTATTTCATTAGTTTAATGGATTAACATGGCAATGCTTCTCTCCCCATTTCTAAAATTCCTTTTGCACTGCAGTACCTGTCGCATTAAGGAACTGTGCCTTTTTGGCCGATATACTGGCATTTTGTGCAAATGTCTTTCACACTGCTGCAATGAACAGTGCCTTGTTTTCATCCCTCACCCGTTATACACATGCACGCTGTAGTTCCCCCATAATTCAGTGCATGAGTTAGTGTCTGGACACTGAGGGGGGTTTGGGAAAAGGAGGAAGGGAAGGCTGTTACCAACGCCTATGCTGGAATACCAGTACAATTTTCATCAGGCAAAAAACCTAGCATGTGTCTAACATCACATGAGCAGCTATAGCTAGTGCAAAGCTCCCACAATCTTCTGGGTTCCCGGTCTTGCAAATAGATTATTTCTGGTATTATTTATCATGAATATTAGCACTAAACTTCATCTATATTCCAATCGATTTCTGAAACTAGCTTTTACATTGTGTGAATAGTCAAATTACGCAAATGCCAGGTAAGAAATAGTTGAAATAACGGAATAAAGTGCAATGTGAAAGCAGCCAGGATCCCTACTCAGCAGGATGAGTTGGAGGGCCCCTTAAATGCAACAGGGGTGGCACACCACATTCTAAAGTTGGTGTAGAAATATGCATTGCCCTCCATCTGAAGAGAAACATTTCTATAAGATTATCAAGTGCAGAGGCCAAGCTTCCCTGATTGTACCACTGTGTCAGAGACAGACAGTAGTTTTAAGTAAGATGCATTCAAGGTTTTACCTGAGCAGTGAACGCTATGTCTGTGACAGTGTTGATGACTCATGAAGGGGTGCAAACACAGTGCCATCCTTTTAGCAATGGTGGTGCCACACTCAGTTGGATGGGAATAGGATGGGGAAAGTTCAGGGGAGCTCTGAATTAGCAGCAGTGGCCCAGAGCTCCTCCAATCTCACCTCACCCCCTCTCTATTCCACTGAGCACGGCACCACCACTGGGAGAATGCCACTGCCTCCACCACTCCAAAGCCACTGCTGACCTGTGGGTGGGAGGCAGGGTTTGCACATGAGCACTGCCCCCGATATCCTCATTCACACTGCCCTTCCTGCCATGTTCCCAGCCTTTCCCATTGAACATGGGAACAAGGCGAGGGACTGAATGCAGAATCAGAGTTTGCAGGTTCAGCTAGTCTACTGCTGCTGTAGATCTCACAGCCCTTGAGAGTGGCCTCACTATTACACCTGGCACATGTCTGGTTGGAGAGGGTGCTGTTTAAAATAAAAATGGCCTCTTCAGCTTGCAGTAGGGAAGTGTGAAGATGTGAAACTGTAATAGAAACAAGCCATACATGCCAAAACTGGGCTAGGCAAGGGGAATGAGTGTGATAATTGGCTGCCCGTGCTTCTCAGAAGAAACATCTGCTTCATTGGGTGTATCATGATGTGGATGGTTACCATGCTTCCTTTGTATGATTCAGGAAGCGTGCTTTCTTCCCCTTACTAGAGGAGTTCAGTTTCAAAGAGAAAGCCTAATAGCCACAGGAAATCAGAACCTGAAATGTGCTCAACAGAGGCTGCAAATTGCACAGAGTTGGCAGATGAAACCACATACCAGCGATGATCCCCGCAAATGCACATGAATATTGATGACTTGCATCGCGCTTGAATGTGGGATTATTCAGGACTGGGAAGCTTGCAGCTGCATATTCACAGCTTGTGACTCTCCAAGAGGACATTCCTAACCTGGGAACATACAGGCCTTTCCCTGACGATCTCCCACTGTTCATCAGTAAAGAATTAAAACAAAAGCTTTCTTCTTTCTCTGTACCCTGCTGGTACAGGGAGTCCTGCCAAGGAAAGATCTGGTGTTAGGGCTCCCCATGCACTGATGCAATGGATTGGACTGTAAGAGTAGGACCTCATATTCGGAGTATTTCCTTTCATCTCAGCAAGGTGAGCTAGGGCTGTAATGATGGAAACCTATGCCCTTATTAAGAGACTCTCCAAAGGCCCATCAGTACAGTGCTTGGTAGTGTATTTGTATGAATGGTAGGGATGGGGGAGAATATCTGACAAAATTGAACCTGGTACCAGATCCCAACTGAATTCGCTAGTTTGCTATCCCTTCAGAGCGGCACTGAAATCTTGTGGCGGGCCGCAGCTGTAATCGGCACGGATTTTGTGGCCGCGACTGCAAGTGGCAAGATTTTTTTTCAAAATCCTCCCCCATTGTAAGTAATTTTGAGACTGACCCACGCTACCCACTTTGCCCCACCCCTCTTTCATTGCTGCTGTCCTGAGCTAACCAAGGGCTGTCTCGCTCTCGCTCGCTCTCTGTGCTAAATGTGTGTGTGCGTGTGCGTGTCACTGCATGGGGCGCCGCTGCCGCCTGCCTGCATCTATCCCACACTCTCTCAGACTGTGTTTTTTAACTTTCTGTTCTACCCTACTTCTCTTGGTAGCATTGGGTGATCGACTCTGAAGTCACAGTGAAGGCTGTGCAGCTAAAGATGTCATAGTCCCTTTGGCTGCCAGAGGGTTGATAGCTCTGAAATCATAAACTAGATGGAGGAATCCTTGGATTGTGGAATCCTTGGAGTCTTTAATAGTTGCTGCCCTCACTTTGAATTGGCTTTGTGATGACATGTTGGTATGGCTACGTGATAACATTGCAAACCAATTTAGAGTGAAAACAATGCATCCTTCTTGCTGAATTGGTGGTGTGATGACACCATATCTGGCCATAGCACGACTTCAGGTAGTCCATTCACAATGGGGGCAGGAAGCATTGCCTTCACTCCCCAATGGCTGCTGGGGAGGGAAGGGGAAAGAGTGTGGCTGTTGATTCCTGGCCTGCCAGCACTGGCAGTAAAAAGGGCTGCACACATTTTCCTCCCCCAAAGAAGAGCAAAAAGTGGGATTCTTTTTGCAGCCTGCAGAGTTGTGTGGCCATTTCAGCTCAGCCTTGTTTTTTAAATAACACAGTCAGCTACTGTGCTGGAATTGCTTTTTAATATGTTTTTAAACCTTAAGAAGTTTTCAACTTTTTTTTTTTAAAAAAAGATGTTTTGAAAACTTTTTTTTAAAAAAAAATGTTTTTAAAGATGTTTTGTTTTAATGTATTTTAAAGTCTGTTTTTATGATGTTTTAAAATGTTTTTAGTGCTTCTGTTTGCCGCCCTGGGCTCCTTCTGGGAGGAAGCTCGGGATATAAATCAAATAATAAATAAATAATAAATAAATAATTGGAAGCATTCTCCTCTTGCTCAGAAAATGGATAGGGATGTGCATTTGAATGCACATGCCATTGAAAACAATGTAGTGCAGGTAGACAATGGTCGCATCCATGCCATACATTGAAAACCTTCTTTATACGACTTTAACAGCTTCCGCTCCCCAAAGAATCATGGGAACTGTAGTTTGTTAAGGATGCTGTGAGTATTTAAGAGGCCCCTCATAAAAGGTGCTACAGTTTCCAGAACCTTTCACAAGCTACAGTTCCCAGGATTCTTTGGGGGAAGCCATAACTGTTAAAGTGGTACAAGAGGGCTTTAAACATGTGGCATGGATGTGTGTGTGTGAGCAATGTACATTTGGATAGACATCGGGTTCACATCCATTCTTCCTGATCCAGCTAAAGAGATTGTGTGGAAGTCTGCTTCTGCATGTACATCTCCTTAGCTGGACTGGAGCTTATGATCTACCCTTAGCAACATTCCTAATTGTAATTGCACTGCACGACATTCACAATGTAGAATCATTCATGCATTCATTTCATGCATGCACACGTGTGCGCAAAGCTCAACAAAAATCGGAAAATTGAAACTGAAAGCAGCTCCTGTTTATGAACTATACAAAGCAGGCAGCAATAATGACATGGAAACAGCCACCCCACAGACATACAAATACCCCATCCCTATCTAGCCAGCACAGGGCTATCCCAAGACATTTAGCTGACTGAGGATGAGATGTGCCTCCCTCAGTTCCACATATAGGAACCAACTGAACTGGCAATGCTGGTGTCCTCTAGTGCACTTGAAGGCACCAGACTAGCTTAGGGGGTGCAGGGAAGGCCATGTGGCACACACCTTGCCGCTGTATCATGCTCCCCAGCATCAACTTCCTGAACTGGCCACCTCATTCTGCCTAATGGTAGGGCCAGTCCTGAGTTAAGGTTTGGATGAAATGATGGTTTCTCACCTAAAACGAATTGACACCCTTCAAAACTGAGCCATTCATCTCACCCACTAATGCATCGTCTTCAGCATAGCTCACAAAATAGTTGCCCAGTGCCTCCGCATACCGAGCAGTCAAGGCAACCAGCAAATTCACCTCGGAGACAGCAGCTCTTTAGACCCCCTTCTCCGAGACTGTTTAGGACTTTACAGGTTGAAGAATACAGGTAGAATCCAAACAGTGAAATAAAGAAAATGGGCTGTGCCCATTTGCGGCCCTTCTGTTCATGGGAGGTTTTGTGATCTAGCAGAGGCTTCCATGAATGGGAACGAGAGGAACTTGATTCTCAGAAGTTCCTCCTTCCCTCTTCAGCATGGATGGGGAACCTTTTTCAGCCTGAGGGCTACATCCCTTTCTGGGAGCCACGTGTCAGTGATGGGTGGGTCCAGGTGCTGGTGGGTGAAGCAACGGGTGCAAATGTTACCTTTGTGCTGTATGCTAGCCTCTGTACATAACTCACCTTTTTTTGCCTCCATCTAAACAAGGAAGAGACATTATCAGAGTTCATGGAACACATTCCTGCTAGACAAAAACACTCAAGGAGGATGTGAAACAGGGCCAGTCATGGGGGATGGTCTGGGGAGAGACTCATGAAGGCCAGAAAGGGAGACTAGGAAGGCTACATTTGGTCCCCAGGCCTAGGAATCCCCACCCTTGCTCTACAGCACCCTGTGCCCTCTCCACCAGATCTGCTCTAGATGGTTGGGAGAATCAGAAAAAAAAAAGATCTTCCTCCGCCTCCTGTTCACAAAAGCCTCCTCTGGAAGAAAGAGCCTTCTGTGAATGGAAAGAGAGCTTGGGATGCAACACGGCGGCACTGAAATATTTTGCTGAAAATAACGTTTTCCTACTTTATCAAGGGAATCATTATGAACTTGCTTGGCTTTCCCACGGAAGCCCTTCTGCCAGCAGAAAGCTAATTCAAGCCGAGACTGCAGACAGAGCTGCCCTCCAAGTTAGCAGCAGAATGAACTGACTTTAAAACAAAATGGGGGTTTCTTTTCTTTCTTTTTGAGTGCCAATCAGTCTTCCGTGAGGGGAAAATAGCACAACTCCAGCTACAGGAAAACTTATTTTCTTCCCAATTATATTTTGAAAGTGTTCACATATGTTTGAAGTGAACGCCCCAGTTCTCTTGGGATTCTGTGTATTATGAGTTTTGAGGGATTTTGTTGTTGTTGTTAAAGTTGTTTAAACTAGTAGAGAATTTGACAGTCAGATTCGGTATTTCTAGCAGTGGACTGGCTGTCATCATGTGACACAGATGGTTCTTTGATGAAATTAGAACATGAGCTCAATGGAACTAAGAACAGAAGAAAAGTCCTGCTAGATCAGAGTAAAGCCCATCTAATCTAGCAACCATCTCCCCACAGTGAGCTATCCAGATGCCATGAGCAGAGTGTAAAAGTGATTGTCTGTTCCTGCTATTGCCTTCCCCCCAGTAACTGAAATTCAGTGGTATACTGCCTCGGAATATGGAGGTTCCATTGAGCTATCATTGGACCTGTGCGCCAGTGGTGTAGCTGGGTAATTTTAGTGTATGGATTTATTGGCCTTCTCTCCCCCCCCTCCCATTAGATGGTAATATGTATTACATCGAAATGTGGTAAACCAACTCTGCTGCATTTGCGGGCTCTGCCTCCTGGTCATTCTGCTGACTGGGGACATAGATTTCTGCCCCAAAGTCCTGCCTTTATGGCAACACTGCTGGGCACAATAACAACTTTTGTTATTGGGAAAGTGACATGCAGTATCAGATAAAAGCAAAAGCGAGTGCAGGTGTAGCACAGACATACGTTTATCACTTCAACATGATTACTATCTTGTGAAGTGGAAAGTCATGATGAACCTGATGGCCCCTCCATACATCGCAGTTCCTGCAGCACCCACCTTGCTTTGGGGTCTGAAAAGCTGTGGACACACTATAAATTTAAAGCACATTTAAAGCACTTTGCTTCCCAAAAAGAATCCTGGGAACTGTAGTTTATCCCTCACAAAGCTACAATTCCCAGCACCCTTAACAAACTACAATTTCCAGCATTCTTTTTGGGAAGTCATAAATTAAACTAGGGATGGGTGAGAATTTTGATTCAGTTCACATTTCAAGCCAAATTTATCAAATTCGCTCTTTCCAAAGCAATATGAGAACTAAAACACAGCCATCCTTCAAAATTTGAACTTATACAAATTTTGTTATACAGTTTGCCAGCTTACCATAATGTATACATTAGTCAAAACTCCCTGTAAAAGTGTTTTTATTTGGAGAAATTTGTACTAAAATGCTGAAGAATTTTCATGAGGATTTTTTTTTAACAATCCCAAAAAATGCTGCTGAAATGTGGAAAGTGGAATTTAATATTGGAAAAATGAGAAACTGAGAGGTCCAAAATGGACAGATCTTTCCATCCTTACTTTAAATGTATGGTGTGTGTGCAGCACAATGTCTGCATCAGGGATCCTACTCTTCTCAAGTAGGCTACACATACGATGTGAAAACACAAGATAAGAACATCCTCTTGATGATATTGTCTGGCTATGCCATAAAAAGTAAGTGAATAAACATACCCATTCCAGAGTAGAAAGCACCCATAGTCCTCATTCACACCATACATTTATTCCACTCTTATTCCATTTTAAACAGTCAGGGCTTCCCCCAAAGAACCCCGGGAAATGTAGTTTGTTAAGGGTGCTAAGAGTTGTTAGGAGACTCCTATTCCCCTTACAGACCATGATTTGCGGAGTTCCCTGGGAAGAGGGATTGATTAATTAAAGTACTCTGAGAATTGTAGCTCTGTGAGAGGAATGGGGTCTCCAAACAACTCTCAGCATCCTTCACAAACTACACTTCCCAGGATTCTTTGGGGGAAGCCATGACTGTTTAAAGTGGAATAATAGTGGAATGAATATATGGTGTGAATGTGTTCTTAGTCTCACTTTCATGGTAGACATCTATTATATCAGAGGTAGCCATCAGCTGTAGTTGGACTTTATTTACCATCAGCCTCAGCCTGCATGACTAATTGCCAGGGATGATGCAAGTTGTAGTTCAACAATATCTGAAGAGCACTGCATTGCTATATAGTGCCTATGACAGTAACACATTTTCTACTCCCATGGTCCTGGCAGTTAGCATAAGAACATAACGAGAGGCTGCTGGATGAGGCCAGCAGTGGCCCCTCTTGTCCTCACAGCAGCCAACCAGATGATCACGGGAAACCCACAAGCAGGATATGACCACAAGAGCAATCTCCCCTCGTGAGGTTTTCAGCAACTAGCATATCATCAGATTTGCTTTAAAGAGCTTCCGGGATTTTTTTTTTAAAATACACACTTTAAGTGCACATATATCCTCTGAGGTGTATCTGTGGAGATTTGTTTTAAAACTGCTACCTGCTCTTCCCATCCTATCCACCATTGTTAACAGAAAGTTGGAGTGCATATCTTATACATCTCGAGAGGCAGCCCCTAAGGCAACCTTCATCAACCTGGCGCTCTCCAGATATTTTGGAGTACAACTCCCATCACCCCCAGCCAGCATTACCTGGGGCTGATGGGAGTTTTAGTCCAAAATATCTGGAGAGTACCAGGATGGTGAAGGCTGACCCAAAGAGAGAAGTGTGTGTGTTTGGAGAAACTGTCCCTGAGGCAAAGAGTTCTGAGGATGTGCGAGAATAGGAAAAGTTATTCTTGAGGCCTGAGAGAAAAGATAGAGTGGGGTGGGGCTAATATATTGTGATGAGTAATTAATATAAAGAACACATCTGTTATTCTCTTGGATCATTGTAATCTCTGTGGAAAAATTGGCCTAGCTGAGCTGCTGAAGTAATTTACAGAGCTACATATCAAAATCATCATAATTTCATCTGCTGTCTTGCTTCTGTCTGCCTGTTTTGAATGGTGTATTTTATTGTTGTCAGGTACTTTACAATTTGATTTATGTTCTGTACGCTGCCCTGGGATCTGTATAGATGAAGGGCAGGCTATAAATATTTTTAATAACTAATGGGCAGTATTCAACTAAATAATTGCCAAGTGGAATGACTTTCACTTGCGCAACAGGACTTTCCCCCTATCCTCCCCCCCTGTGCCCTGCACCACCCCCAATTCTGCTTTGGAGGGTTGGGGGAAAGCCCAGAACAGATTTAGAAGGCATGTGGGGGGCTGAGAGAGGGATAACATTCCATAGCACCAGGAGAAATCTTGGCTCTGATGGAACATTCACCTCAGCACAATAAAATACAACCCAATAAAATTAATAATGCTAATTATTATTCTTTGAAAATAATACCCAATCCTTGTTGTTCCCTTTCCTTTCACTGAGCATATATTTGACAGGGATCTGCAGCTAATTAGAGGGTTTACAGCTCCCTGATGAGTATTTCTGCATGATTACAAGCCTCTTTCATGTATTTCGAAAACACATGTTAGGGTTGAGTCAGAGAGCAGCACCAATCCCAGCTCCAACCGATGTGTGTTCATCTGTAGTAGAGCCCTTGCAAGTACAAAGGTAAGCCCATGATAGGGCTCTCTAGATGTGAATGGCAACCCAGGAGCCTGCCCTGTTCAACTTGACATGGTTATGTCAAGTAGTGCCTTTCTCCCCTTATGAAAGAGAAGGCTTCCATTTCTTTGTCTCTTTCTCAGAGCACTTTAGAATTTGTTTAGAATTTGCGTGGCTATGGAGTTGAGCTTACCTTATCCTCGTGAAGGAGCTGTAGGTGGTATGGGTGTGTTTCTTTCCATTAAACATTTTTCCAGCACTCTGCAGCCTCCCTGTGCTTCCTGATCTGAAAAAGTTATCCAGGAGAAGCCCTCATGATGCCTTCCCCTTGAGCTATAACTGAAGCACTGGAAGCCAAAGAGGCTGGCTACTAAGCGCCTGAGATCGGTATAGTTGCTAATTTTGTTTTTAAGGAAAGTTCCCTTTTACCTTTTTTAAAAAAAATACCACACTCATTTATTTAAAAAACTTCACTCTAACAACAACAAGTGCTCAGACACACACTAGGCAGCCTCCCCACCTCCCCATGCTTTATGATTATAAATCAAATCACAAAGAAAGCCCATCATGATGCTTTCAGGAAACACATGTACCAAGTAAGGCGGCAGAGTGTTTAAGAGGCTACTGGAGATATGATTTGCAGAATGAAATAATACACACACATAAGTACCCTTGGGCCACCTTGAAAATAACAGAATTCCACCCCCCACAAGAATGTCTCCAACAATTTCAAAGAAAATTTGTTTTTTCATTCATTGTTGAAGAATGGCTTTAAAAATGGGAAAGAAAGCGGATAGGGAAAAGTTTTTCTCCTCTCATAACGCTAGAACTTGTGGACAACCACTGAAGCTGCATGTTGGAAGATTCAGGAAAAACAAAGGAAAGTACTTTTTCACATAGCACATAGTTAAACTATGGACTTTCCTTCCACAATATGTGGTGGGGGCCACCAACTTGGATGTCTTTAAAACAGGATTGGGCAAATTCATGGAGGATAAGGCTTTCAATGGCTACTAGCCACAATCACGATGCTCTGCCTCCACTATGGAAAGCAGTACACCTCTGAATACCGGTTGCTGGGAATTCCAGGGGAGGAGAGTGCTATTGTGCTCAGGTTCTGCTTGCAGGTTTCTCACGGGCATCTGGCTGGCCACTGTGAGAACAGACTACTGGACTAGATGGGCCTTTGGCCTGATCCAGCAGTGTTCTCTTTACGTTCTTATGTAATATCCAGAGCTTGGACAAGTTACTTTTTTTGAACTACAACTTCCATCAGCCCCAGCCAGCATGGCCACTGGATTGGGCTGATGGGAGCTGTAGTTCAAAAAAGTAACTTGTCCAAGCTCTGGTAAAATCAAGCCGCTGCAGCAGGATTAAGGTAGTACTACTGTAGGAATAGTGGGAAGTTGCTCTTTTTGCTCCACATAAAGAATCATCTGCGCCCAGCCTTAAATCAACACCTGTGGATCACAGCCCATTATTGGTAAAGGAACAAAGCAAAATCTATTCTTTGAAAGAGAACTGAAGTAGCATCCAATGCTCCTGGCTGCTTTCTAAATGGGTTACAGCTTTGGGAAGCTTATCCACATAAAAGAAATAATTAGCATTCCTCCAGTAATAAGTGCCCAGCTGCATTTCATACCACTAGCTCAGACTTTTGCATGCCTCCAGTATGAGCATGATAAGCTTCAACCCGGAAGCTGCCAAAACCCAGCAGGTTACTCAGCAGGCATAAAGAGAGCTGACAATCAGGAGCAGCTTTCATTTGTTTATCCTTCAAATAAGATTAATTCAGGATCCAGTGCACTTCATGTTTGCCAAAGGAGATCATGCAACGTGCCAAAAAGCCAGCAAACTGTCATCTTCTGTCCTTTAGCCACTGCAAAATGATGCCCTTCATTCCCAGACTAGGCAGTCAGCTCAGAAGAATACCATGATTATGTCTCAAGCTGCTAAGAGTTACAGGAGAATCAGTAGGGAGACCTCCTGTCATTTCCTGGTAAACATCATCCAAGAGGGTGACCAAAGTAAATTCAGTCTTAAAGTCTCCAAGCAGAATCTAAATTGAAATGGGCATAAATAAACTGTAGCCTCCAAGAGAAAATGGAACAAGTACCATTGCCCACATAATCATTTTGACACCCCCCCAACAGCAAGTTTAAATCCATCTAAGGCAGAGTTGGGGAACCAGAGACCAGAGTCCCTCCAGATGTTCTTGGATTCAGACTCCTATCAGCCCCAGTCAGTGGTCAATGAGGAAGGATGATGGGGATTGTAGTCAAGCGACATAGGGAGGGCTGCAGGTTCCCCATCCCCTTTGTAAGAGATCAAAAGAGATATCTTCAGCAATGGCAACACCACACCCCTTTTAGAAGGATGGGCTCTATACTATCCCTTCCAGAGGTGATAAAATAATAGTAATAATAACAATGATAACAATAACAATAATTTCATATCTGCCTTCATCATGAGGCCCCAGGGTGGATTACAACCATTTAAAAATATAATATTAAAAACAGTTAAAACACTTCCTGGATGACACTGTCTAATCTTCCATGCTTAAATTAGCTAACCAGGTTGGTCAGGGGTCAAATAAGCATATAGGAGGCCAGTGGTGGGAAGCATGTGGCCTGTTGTTGGATTCTCATCATACCCAGCCAGCATGGCCAATGGACAGGGATGATAGGAACTGTAGCTGAATAACATATGGAGGGCCACAGGTTCCCACTCTTGTGATAGGTCAGGAAAAGGTACCTAACAAATAGATAGATACTTCTTCTAAGGGATGATAGCTCAGTGGTTGAGTGCATACAGAAGGTCCCAGACTCAATTCCTGACACCCCCAGCTAAAAGGATCAGTAGCATGTGATGAGAGAGAGACTTTGGAGAACTGCTGCCAGTCAGAGCAGACTATACTGGGATACATGGTCAAATAGTCTGACCTGGTATGAGGCAGCTTCCCTTGTTTCCTATATAAAATTATCCATAAATGTTATTTTCTTTCTTGGGTTACCTCAGAAAAAAACCCAACACCTTCCATAACTTTGAACCTGTTTACATGAAGTGGCAGTGTTGTGAAACATTTGGTCTAAGGAGTTACTTGTGGGATCGGTACGCCATGTGCATGCAAGTTGTTTTGAGCATCTACATGATATCATTGGCATCAAAATGCCTTCCTATATTTTTCTCTCATTTAATCCAGATTTTCCCTTTTCAGGGAAAATCCGATACTTTAAAAAGCCTGTTGCCAACGTCCCCCTTATGATATCTGGAAGCATCCTAGTTTTCACTGTTTACATCTCCCATGAAGGTGCGCGGGGAGTGCTGTTTCGAAGAACATTTTATTTTATTTATTTTATTTTATTCTGGATCGTTATAGGCACTTGTCATGTTTTAGTTTCTCTACAGCAAAATAGCAATTGGTGGCCAATAATGCACATGATTTACCAACCATGTCTCTTCTCATGAACAGGAAAACATGTGTTTTCCATACCATTGGAATTAAAGAGCCACATGTCTAGAGATGATTATTCAAATTAAGAAATACTGTTTCCTGTGCTACATTCTGCATTAACCGCATATTAAAAAATGAGAGACAAAACTGTACCATAAAATCAACAGTAAGAGCATTTTCTTGTTATTGCCAACAGACCTCTTTCACTCACTTAAAATGAACGATGGTACAAGGTTTTGAAAGGAGGAGGGCAAAAAGCTCCATTCTGATTAAATCCAGTCTCAAGATGGACCTAAGTTAGGAGAAGGGTCATAGTTCAGTGGCAGAACATCTGCCTTGCATGCACAAGGTCCCAGGTTCAATCCCTGGCATCTCCAGGTAGGGCTGGGAATGTCTCCTGCCTGAGACCTTGGACAGACACTGCCAGTCAGTGCAGACAACACTGAGCTAGATGGACCAATGGTCTGAACTCAGCATAAGGCAGCTTACTATGTTCCCCAAATGGTGTTTGCAGTCTGCTTTCACTGTTACCTTTCCCCAAGCAAAAGAAGTCTCATATGGGGAACAGTACAACAGGAAGATGGGTCATTGCAGAGCTTGTAGCTTTATAACTCACCAAGGTTATTCAAGCCTGCTCCACGAGCTAGAGGAAGCCCCAGCTGATGAAGCGTCAAGGCCCCAGCTGATGAAGCGTCAAGGCCCCAGCTGATGAAGCGTCAAGGCCCCAGCTGATGAAGCGTCAAGGCCCCAGCTGATGAAGCGTCAAGGCCCCAGCTGATGAAGCGTCAAGGCCCCAGCTGATGAAGCGTCAAGGCCCCAGCTGATGAAGCGTCAAGGCCCCAGCTGATGAAGCGTCAAGGCCCCAGCTGATGAAGCGTCAAGGCGAGTTAAGCAGCAGAGCAAAAAGAGGGTAAGTAGCTCCCATTTATTCCATTATTTAATTGAAGTAAAACAGCTCAGAGCAATAAGTAATAAGGGCAGCCCAAGGTCACCCTGAGCTAGGAGCCAAATCCTGAAAGAACCTATATCTTAGGAGACAGATCCTAGGAGAAGGAAGCCTATAGAAAGCTAGTTTTCAACACCACCCTAGCAGGAAAGCTTCAGGGGACACTGTAAACAAGGCTAAATTCCAGTCGGAGAGAAGGGGGAAAAGGAAACTCCACCAACACATACAGGGAGAAAGTCAGGTCAGTCCTTGCTAAAAAGGGCAGCTTCAGCCTTCCTGAAACACAACCACAAGCTCTGTTTCCCTAGGTTAAAGAAAGGTCAGGCTGTTCTAGGTGGGAAAACAACAAACACAAAAGACTTGCATGGAAGGCGCAGCCCCTTGCTGAGATTTAAAGCAGCCAAAAGCTTAAACAGCCCCGCCCCTTGCTCAGGAAGGAAGCCTGAGAGAATACTAAAGAGTTAAGCCCCAGCTGATAGCCATCAGCCTCAAGTAACACATCATTGGCTGGCAGCAGTAGCTGGGAGGAACCAGCCACACATATAACGTCAGAGCACCCTAGTGAGGGAGCCTGCTCCACAAGCTAGAGGAAGCCCCAGCTGATGAAGTGTCAAGGCCCCAGCTGACAAAGCATCAAGGCAAGTTAAGCAGCAGAGCGAGTTCGGCAGCAGGGTGAGGAGGCCAGGGCCCCCCACTCTGCCCGTCTGTTCCCTGACCTCAACTAAACCGCAGTCTCCAACCCATTGACGTAATAAACGTTAAACAAAACTATTCAGGTAAGAAGCCAGCAGGGGTGTGGGGGCTTTCCAGTGTTTTGCACCGCCTGCAGCATGTACGACTATCTGCCTGTTGGACAGAAGTTGTGGGTGTGCTCTCGGTGCAATGAGCTCCTGGCTCTCCGGGAACGACTTCATTTCCTTGAGGCCAAGGTGGCGGACCTGGAAAAGCTGAGAGAGGCAGAGAGGTGTGTGGAGGAGGCCTTCAGGGACGTTACAGCTGTGTCCCACTCCAACGATGATAGCTCTCCTGCTATCATGGAGAATGATGGTCTCGGGGAAGGAGAGCATCCAGCTGAGGAAGAGGGAAACGATCCCTTAGAAGGGACCCATTCCTTGGGGGATGAGCAGCTATCCTCTCGTGCCGAGGATATATCTCCAGGGGGTGGAGGGATCCTTGTAGTGGGCGATTCGATCATTAGGAACATAGACAGTGGGGTGTGTGATGGGGGTGTAGACTGCAAGGTGTTTTGCCTGCCTGGTGCGAAGGTTGCAGATATTGCCCGTCGTCTAGATAGTTTGGTAGACAGTGCTGGGAAGGAGTCAGTGGTCGTGGTGCACGTTGGCACCAACGACATGGGGAAATGCAGCCGTGAGGTCCTGGAAGCAAAATTTAGGTTGCTAGGTAGGATGCTGAAAGCCAGGACCTCCAAGGTGGCTTTCTCTGAAATGCTACCAGTTCCACGCGCAGGACCAGCCAGACAGGCCCAGCTTCGAAGTCTCAATGCGTGGATGAGACGATGGTGTCGGGTGCAAGGGTTCGGATTTGTTAGGCACTGGGGAACATTTTGGGACAAGCCGGGCCTGTACAAAAGGGACGGGCTCCACTTGAACCAGAATGGAACCAGACTGCTGGCACTTAAAATTAAAAAGGTAGCAGAGCAGCTTTTAAACTGACTGAGGGGGGAAACCCGACAGGAGCTGAGAAAGGTCCGGTTCGGAATAAACCTCCCCCCTGGGATAAAAACCAAAGAAATGATGAAATTTTAAAAGGGGTAGGCCTAGAAGTAGGCATTGTGAGAGCAGGGGCACAGGATATAAATTCAGAAGAGCAAAATTACCACAGGCCAAACCACAAGTGCCAAAGACACTTGAAGAGAGACACCGCTTACAAGTGCCTGTACGCTAATGCTAGGAGCCTCCAAACCAAGATGGGAGAACTGGAGTGCTTGGTCTTAGAGAAGAGCATTGATATAGTGAGCATAACGGAGACCTGGTGGAATGGAGAAAACCAGTGGGATACGGTTATCCCTGGATATAAACTATATTGGAAGGACAGGGAAGGACGTATTGGTGGCAGAGTCGCTCTATACGTGAAAGAAGGCATTGAATCCAGCAAGCTCGAAACCCCAAAAGAGGCAGACTCCTCCACAGAATCGTTGTGGGTGGTGATACCGTGCCCCAGGAGGGACTTAATACTGGGAACGATCTATCGTCCCCCTGATCAAAATGCTCAGGGAGACCTTGAGATGAGATATGAAATTGAGGAAGCATCCAAATTAGGAAAGGTGGTAGTAATGGGTGACTTCAACTACCCGGACATAGACTGGCTGCATATGTGTTCCAGTCATGACAAAGAAGCAAAGTTTCTAGATATTCTAAATGACTATTCCCTAGATCAGTTGGACATGGAACCGACCAGAGGGACGGCAACCCTGGACTTAATCCTCAGTGGGGACCGGGACTTGGTGCGAGATGTAAGTGTTGTTGAACCGATTGGGAGCAGTGACCACAGTGCTATTAAATTAAACATACATGTAACTGGCCAATTGCCAAGAAAATCCAACACGGTCACATTTGACTTCAAAAGAGGAAACTTCACAAAAATGAGGGGATTGGTAAACAAAGCTGAAAAACAAAGTCCAGAGGGTCACATCACTCGAAAATGCTTGGAAGTTGTTTAAAAACACTATATTAGAAGCTCAACTGGAGTGCATACCGCAGATCAGAAAAGGTACCACCAGGGCCAAGAAGATGCCAGCATGGTTAACGAGCAAAGTCAAGGAAGCTCTTAGAGGCAAAAAGTCTTCCTTCAGAAAATGGAAGTCTTGTCCGAATGAAGAAAATAAAAAAGAACATAAACTCTGGCAAAAGAAATGCAAGAAGACAATAAGGGATGCTAAAAAAGATTTTGAGGAGCACATTGCTAAGAACATAAAAACCAACAACAAAAAATTCTATAAATACATTCAAAGCAGGAGACCATCTAGGGAGACAATTGGACCCTTGGATGATAAGGGAGTCAAAGGTGTACTAAAGAACGATAAGGAGATTGCAGAGAAGCTAAATGAATTCTTTGCATCTGTCTTCACAGTGGAAGATATAGGGCAGATCCCTGAACCTGAACTAACATTTGCAGGAAGGGATTCTGAGGAACTGAGACAAATAGTGGTAACAAGAGAGGAAGTTCTAAGCTTAATGGACAATATAAAAACTGACAAATCACCGGGCCCGGATGGCATCCACCCGAGAGTTCTCAAAGAACTCAAAGGTGAAATTGCTGATCTGCTAACTAAAATATGTAACTTGTCCCTCGGGTCCTCCTCCGTGCCTGAGGACTGGAAAGTGGCAAATGTAATGCCAATCTTCAAAAAGGGATCCAGAGGGGATCCCGGAAATTACAGGCCAGTTAGCTTAACTTCTGTCCCTGGAAAACTGGTAGAAAGTATTATTAAAGCTAGATTAACTAAGCACATAGAAGAACAAGCCTTGCTGAAGCAGAGCCAGCATGGCTTCTGCAAGGGAAAGTCCTGTCTCAGTAACCTATTAGAATTCTTTGAGAGTGTCAACAAGCATATAGATAGAGGTGATCCAGTGGACATAGTGTACTTAGACTTTCAAAAAGCGTTTGACAAGGTACCTCACCAAAGACTTCTGAGGAAGCTTAGCAGTCATGGAATAAGAGGAGAGGTCCTCTTGTGGATAAGGAATTGGTTAAGAAGCAGAAAGCAGAGAGTAGGAATCAACGGACAGTTCTCCCAATGGAGGGCTGTAGAAAGTGGAGTCCCTCAAGGATCGGTATTGGGACCTGTACTTTTCAACTTGTTCATTAATGACCTAGAATTAGGAGTGAGCAGTGAAGTGGCCAAGTTTGCTGACGACACTAAATTGTTCAGGGTTGTTAAAACAAAAAGGGATTGCGAAGAGCTCCAAAAAGACCTCTCCAAACTGAGTGAATGGGCGGAAAAATGGCAAATGCAATTCAATATAAACAAGTGTAAAATTATGCATATTGGAGCAAAAACTCTTAATTTCACATATACGCTCATGGGGTCTGAACTGGCGGTGACCGACCAGGAGAGAGACCTCGGGGTTGTAGTGGACAGCACGATGAAAATGTCGACCCAGTGTGCGGCAGCTGTGAAAAAGGCAAATTCCATGCTAGCGATAATTAGGAAAGGTATTGAAAATAAAACAGCCGATATCATAATGCCGTTGTATAAATCTATGGTGCAGCCGCATTTGGAATACTGTGTACAGTTCTGGTCGCCTCATCTCAAAAAGGACATTATAGAGTTGGAAAAGGTTCAGAAGAGGGCAACCAGAATGATCAAGGGGATGGAGCGACTCCCTTACGAGGAAAGGTTGCAGCATTTGGGGCTTTTTAGTTTAGAGAAAAGGCGGGTCAGAGGAGACATGATAGAAGTGTATAAAATTATGCATGGCATTGAGGAAGTGGATAGAGAAAAGTTCTTCTCCCTCTCTCATAATACTAGAACTCGTGGACATTCAAAGAAGCTGAATGTTGGAAGATTCAGGACAGACAAAAGGAAGTACTTCTTTACTCAGCGCATAGTTAAACTATGGAATTTGCTCCCACAAGATGCAGTAATGGCCACCAGCTTGGATGGCTTTAAAAGAAGATTAGACAAATTCATGGAGGACAGGGCTATCAATGGCTACTAGCCATGATGGCTGTGCTCTGCCACCCTAGTCAGAGGCAGCATGCTTCTGAAAACCAGTTGCCGGAAGCCTCAGGAGGGGAGAGTGTTCTTGCACTCGGGTCCTGCTTGCGGGCTTCCCCCAGGCACCTGGTTGGCCACTGTGAGAACAGGATGCTGGACTAGATGGGCCACTGGCCTGATCCAGCAGGCTCTTCTTATGTTCTTATGTTCTTATGTTCTTAAGCATTCAGCAGGAATGCTGTAGAAGTCCAAATGATTTTCAAGGTGAGAGATGGGATGAGGATGCCCCCCCCAAGAAAATACATCACCAAAATAGAGGACAAAATATGACACAGATTTGTCTTATACAATTTGCACATGCTAAGTTATATAATTTACATGTATAGTGCAAATTTAGACATAACTACTACAAATTAAATAGAAATACAATGCATCTCATCCTAGTGGGGAAAACCGTAACTGAGGATTGTATTTGACTAAGTATTACTCAAACTACACCAATTGAAATTAATGAACCTAACTTAGATATTTTATTTATTTATTTATTTATTTATTTGATTTGATTTATATCCTGCCCTTTCTCCCAGTAGGAGCCCAGGGTGGCAAATAAAAAGCACTAAAAACACTTTAAAACTTCATAAAAACAGAGTTCAAAATATATTAAAACACAACAACCGTTAAAAACATATTAAAAGAAAACATATTTAAAAACATTTTTTAAAAGCTTTAAAATGTTTAAAAAAGATTTTTTAAAAATATATTAAAAGGCAATTCCAACACAGATGCAGGCTGGGATAAGGTCTCTACTTAAAAGGCTTGTTGAAAGAGGAAGGTCTTCAGTAGGTCCCAAAAAGATAACAGAGATGATGCCTGTCTAATATTTAAGGGGAGGGAATTCCAAAGGGTAGGTACCACTACAGGAAACTTCAATCTATCTAAACTTCAATGGATCTACTCTGGGTAGGTCTAGCCTTGAATACCATCTCTAGTGACCTGTATGCTTGCTGTCCGGGTGCTAAATGTTGATTGGCAACTTTAAAGCCTCTGTTTTCCCTTCTTACTGTTCTTTATTTTTAATCTGGACTTGGACTGGTCAGCACCTTGGACAGCTCCTTAAAAGTTCATACTAAAGCCCGGAGCAGATTACACTGCCCCACTGACATGGATCCACCAGCAGCCACGGTGTAAGCATAATTTTAGGATGAACTGGAAGCTGACAACACAGAAAAGGTATCACTTTGGCTATTCAGAAAAGGCTTTACAAACCTGGGGTTTGAAAGCAGATTTGAACTAAGACCTGGAAGTGGCTTGATGGATTAAGAGAGACTGACTGATCCAAGCAAGGAATTAGTGAAATAAGTTGTGCCTTTACATTTAACAAACTCATTTCCCAAGGGCTTATTATCCAATGCTCTTATAAACTCCACTGTTTTTGGTTCCATAATGTGAGCCAAGAATCTTAATGTATTGAACTTCATTTATTAAAAGCATGAATGAAAGGTCCCAAAGCCAAACCATTTTGAGGCAATTAATATATAAATCCACATAGCCTGCCACTTTAGCACACAATATATCATTTTAAGACACAGTTCCTAACTTTGCCATGGCCACAAACCTGTAGGTGCCCCAGCATATAAGTAAACTTGAAATAGGTATTATGGGTGATTTTGTTGAGATTTTTTGCTCCCTTCAGAAAAAAAGAAAGGGAAAGAAAAGCATTTATTGGGTTGCACAAAAGCTCCACTGAGATCTAAGTGCCTGCAGTATCAATGGGCTGGTGAATTTCAAGGAAACACACAATTCTTTATTTTAACCATCCTTTCCTGTATATGAATGTCTGTAAAGTGTATTTGATATGGAAACAGTCAAGAGTT
Source organism: Rhineura floridana (assembly GCF_030035675.1). Lineage (NCBI taxonomy): Eukaryota > Metazoa > Chordata > Lepidosauria > Squamata > Rhineuridae > Rhineura > Rhineura floridana. The sequence continues at coordinate 177,810,628 of NC_084483.1, forward strand.
TTTCAGACCTCCATCAATCATTTGAAGTGAACACTGGAGAATTTGGGGGAAACATAAGGGGGTGACATCATTAAAAGGACCTTGGTGAAAAATAATATAAAATGACAGGTGAGCACTGTTGGGAAAATTTAAAATCTAAATTGATAACATATTTTGTCTCAATAATTATAACTCTTATAAACCCACAAATCAGTGCAGACCTATTAAAATGCAGTTACATAGTTACTTTTCCAGCTGTAGGGCTTAATAGGAAGGCATGAATGAATGTACCTGATGGACTAAAATGGTGATTATAGTGGACCCATCCTGTAAAGTACTACTAACATGGTGTGTAATGCAGGCTTTAAAGAAGACTGGCAAGGAAAGGAGGATTCTGCAATCTGTGTGCAGCATGTTCTGCAAGCAAATAAAGTTGCATGGCCTGCTTGATTCGCTAAATTTGTTCTAGTTTTGTGGATCATGAGGAAAGGAAAGGCACAGCATGGCAGTGAAGCCAACTCTGAGCTAAAGTAAATCTTACTGAGCCATCTCTCTGGCTTCTGAGATTTACCAGGCTTTGCTCATATTCTTTCACATTTAGTTTTACAGTCCCATAGACTAGAAGGAAAGTTAACTCTTGTATCTTAAGAATGAGCATTGATATTATTGAGATTCACCCAATATTGGTCAACTGTGTACAAGTGTAATAACAGTACATACATACAGTGGATGGGTAGAGAACAGTTTTACTCCTTCTCCCATAATGCTAGAACTCAAGGGCATCCAATGAAGCTGAATGTTGAAAGATTCAGGACAGACAAAAGAAAGCAGCTCTTCCCCCAGCACATAGAGAAACTATGGAACTTGCTACCACAAGATGTAGTGATGGTTGCCAACTTGGATGGCTTTAAAAGAGGATTAGACAAATTCATGGAGGATGAGGCTATCCATGGCTATTAGCCACAATGTCTATGTTCTGCCTCCACTGTCGGACTGTTGCTGGGAATCTCAAGTGTTGGAAAGTGCTGTTGTGCTTAGGTTCTGCTTGCAGACTTCCCATGGATATCTGGTTGGGCACGGTAAAAACAGAATGCTGGACTAGATGGGCCCTTAGGCTGATCCAGCAGGGGTCTTCTTACATTCTTATGTTAACACCATGTAAGTGGACTTCCTTGCATACAATGGGATTTCCTCTTCCTCTCCTCCTTCCTGCAGTCCCCTCCCCACATGTTCTGAATCTGCTCCGGGGGTTGGGGAATTTGAGTGGTGGTGTACGTTGGATGGGTGGGAGAGAGAGAAAAGGAAAGGAAAGTTCTGTTGAATAATCAAAAGTCTGTTCCACTTGCAGACAGGCACAAGTGGATATGACCCAGTAGATGTAGTATATCCTTTATATCAGTGGTGACTGGTGTGCATTGAGACTGGTAGGGCGGAAGGCAGTGAGGCCAACAATAGGTGGAACCAGAGACAACGATTGGCAGAGCCAGAGCCAATCACAGGCAGAGACAACTAATTCTAGTTTTGCTCCTGCCTTTCTCCCTACTGAGTTCTACAAGGGCAATACTGAGATGAAGGAGGAGAAAGCTGTCAGGCAGTACCACCTGAATTAGTTATAAGCAAGAAGGCTGGCAGGTGGAGGCTGGCTGAGGGCAGGCTGAAGTTGGTGGGGCAGTGCCCCATTTGCCCTAATGGACAAGCCTCCACTGCTTTATACTACACATAATAAGTAGAGTTGCCACACAACTTCACATACAGTGAAATTTGAAGACAAATGGGAGCTTACTCTGTCCTCATGCAAAGCATTTTGAGGAATTTCAAGGTCAGCTAAAACAATTTTGGAAAGACTAAAGAAATGTTTTGAGGGACGTTTTGCACCTTTCATTTGCACAACTAATAGAAAAAATGTATTGTGTATGGAAAACGCTGTCCATTATTTCACAATGGGGACACCAAGGCTAAAAGCACTTGTTGAATTTCTTCCTTGGGTGCTGCTATTCATGTTATAGAGGCTTGCTAGAAAGCAAGCTTAATGAGATGGAAGATCTTTTACTGGAAAAAGCAACTTTAGGAACATTGGAAGCTTAAGGTCTCCGCCAGATTTCGCCAAAGCCCAAACCAAACCAGGCCAATTCAGGGGGATCTGTCCCATCCCTGTAGCCAGCCTTCCTCGTTAGGTGGGGCAGCCACGTTTCTAGGTGGGGCATTTTGGGGGAAGAATCACATAGCAGCAGCCAGTGACTTCCAATCTAATTCCTCCTCCATCAAGAGAGTGTGTTAATTTACATGAATGAAGTTTAATCTGTTGAATTACCACCCTTTTTTGAGAGATTCACAGGAACACCAGACTGAAAAGCTTGACTCTGCCTATAGCTACTGTCCTCTTTCACCTGTGGTCTGTCCTTGTGTTCTGATTCTTCATGAACTCAACTACTTTGAGACAAGACAGTGAGCTCTTGATGGTGCATTAGATATGTCAGTTTTAGATTCCACCTGAAAAACAAACTTGTCCATACTATAAGTTTTGGGAAGGGCAGAGAGAAAATAAGTACTTTAGAGTCTGTTTGTTAACTCTTCCTTCTAGTCTTGATCCTGACCTTTAGATTTTCCTTCCTGTTGGACAATCAAGGGAAAACTTTTTAACTGGCTGCTATATAATGGACTATTTAAGCAATTGAAAATTAATTGTGGAAAGGAATTATATTTTTTACTGGTTTCTGGGTTGATTTTTCTGTCCAGAATCCTTGAAAAGGCCTCATGTTGAGCTGCACATATTGGGAAAATCAGAAATTAGGTCTGAGTTACAGCAAACATGACCAGACAGCTAGCTAACTGTAGCATACAAAGCAATATTTCAGTTCCTTTTGGGCTGTTTTCATCCTTTGCCAATAACTACTCAAGCAAAAGAATAAAAAATAGTCAATATGATTGTGAGTACAGTGAGCGTTTTAAAAGATTAAAGGGTAACTTAGAGTAGCCATTTTTTCAGATCACTTTAAATTGTCTCTTTATTTCACCCTTTAGCAATAAATAACGCCCTGCTTGCCGCGTAGCTGGCAGGCTGAGCACAATTGCAGGTTGGGACGAAGCTGCTGCCTCCATCTTGAATGAAGGCAAAGTTGCACGTCGCTTCTATGATGCGAGCACGATGCAGCAGACCTTAGGGACGGAGCTGCTGTGCTTATTTAAGCTCAGCCACCCCTCCTACCTTCCTCTTGCAGCTGCGACGCCCACCCTGTCCTCCCTCTTTTATGGTGTGCTTAGGGGTCGCTTTGGGGCCGAGTAGGAATTTTTATCCTGCCCACCCTTGTTGGCGGGCAGGTTTTTTGCCTGCTCCACACTATGGGAGGAGGAGGGAATCAGGTTATGGGGCGTTGTTATTAATAGGTGGTTTTGGCTAATTGGCTACTTGACATTAAGAAAGGTTAATGCCCTCTCAGGGCAGTTCATTATAGCACTGGTAGCGGGAAGATGCGGGAAGGGAATAGTTAAGGACAGCTAGGTGGCTCCCTTAGGCACCTGTGGAGGTGACTGGCGGTTCCGGAGGCCTGTCTGTCATGGCTATGCGGCTCGAGGACAGGATATGGGCTGCCTTTGTGGCCAACTCATCTCATCTACCCAGGGGTTATTCGGCCCCGGGTGGGGATGACGTGGGAAGGCCCCCCTACTCACCTATAAGGTGTGGTCAGGGTAAGGGGTAAGCAGATGGGCTTGCCCTTACCCCAACAGGGGCTGGTCGCCCAAGAGCTGTTTGGCAAGCTACTTGCTCATAGACAGTTCCCGCACCTAGGCTTCCCTCTGCAGGTCACTTTAAATTGGGGTTTTTCTTGCTGTAATTTAATAAAGTGGCCTTTGTTCAACCCAAGCTGATGTCTCTGTGTTTTATTTCGTCCCTTAACTGCAAATACCCAATCCTGCTCTACTCATCATAATAACTGCAGAATAAACAAACTCTTACTTCTTAGTGGATGCAAACAAATATGCGTTATTGCTGGCTGGGTAGAGAATACAACCTGAACCTGAAAAGCGAAGCAAAGTCCAAGGGGTGGAGTCTAACTCATGTCCATAATACAAAGTTCTAATATTTAACTCTTCAAGGGTCATGTTCTTATACAGGCTGTTTTTGTAATTATAGGGTGATTGTGATCATGAAAAACTCATCAGGGAAAGTCTTCAGTGAGCAGACTTTTGGGGGTTCTTCCAGATGAGGCTTTTGTTGTGCACTTGCCCTGCCTTATTTTACTTATTAAATTTATATTCCGCCATGGCTCTCAGTAGGAACCCAGGGCAGCAAACAAAAACACTAAAAACACTCTAAAACATCATAAAACAGATATTAAAATATATTAAAACAGAACATCTTTAAAAACATTTCAATAAAAACATCTTTTTTAAAAAGCTTTAAAACATATTAAAAAGCAATTTCAACACAGATGCAGACTGGGATAGGGTCTCTACTTAAAAGGCTTGTTGAAAGCAAAAGGTCTTCAGGAGGCACCAAAATGATAATACAGATGACACCAGTCTTGTCTCCTGATAAGATGGTATCTGCAGAAGGCCCTCACCTGCAGAGTGTAATGATTAAATGGGTATATAAGGGGTAAGATGATCTTTCAGGTATCCTGGTCCCAAGCTGTATAGGGCTTTGTACACCAAAACCAGAAACTTGAACTTGGCCCGATAGCTAATAGGCATCCAGTGCAATTCTTTCATCAGCAGGATGACATGTTAACAATACCTTGCCCCAGCAAGCAGTCGCGCCACCACATGTTGCACCAGCTGCAGCCTCCAGACCAACTTCAAGGGCAGATCCACATAGAGTGCATTACAGTATTCCAGCCTGGAGGTTACCAGTGCATGGACAACAGTGGTCAGGCTATCCCAGTCTAGAAATGGCAACAGCTGTGTAACCAGCTGAAGCTGGTAAAAGGCACTCCTAGCCACTAGGAGCCTTTCACCTGGGCCTTTAGTGACAAAGATTGATCCAGGAGCACCCCCAGACTATGAACCTGCTCTTTCAGTGGGAACACAACCCCATCCAAAACAAGCAACTGACCAATTATCTGAACTCAGGAACCACCAACCCGCAGCACCTCCATCTTGCTAGGATTCAGACTCAGTTTATTGGCCCTCATCCAGCCCACCACTGAGTCCAGCCACCAATCCAGGGCTTGCACAGCCTCTCCCAATTCAGATGTTACAGAGAAAAAGAGTTGGGCGTTGTCAGTGTACTGCTGACATCTCACCCCAAATCTCCTGATGACTGCTCCCAAGGTCTTCATATAGTATGTATGTATGTATGTATTTATTTATTTATATCTTGCCCTTCCTCCCAGTAGGAGGACAATGCTGTTTAACATATAGATGTTAAACAGCATTGGGGACAAGTTGGTACCCTGCGGCACCCCACAGCACAACTGCCAGGGGGCCGAAAGACAATCACCCAATGTTATTCTCTGAAAACTACCCTGGAGATACGATTGGAACCACTGTAAAACAGTGCCTCCAGGACCCATCTCACTAAGTTGGCCCAGAAGGATACCATGGTCAATACCCCCTCCCTGCTAGGTTTTCGCCAAGCCTTAAAGACCTGGCTATTCAGACAGGCCTATAAGATCAAGGTGGATTAGTTTTAATGTGTTAATTGATGGTTGCTGTTAGATGGATTATGATTGTTTTTAATATGTGTATTGTATTTTATATTGTTGTACGTCGCCTAGAGTGTCTGTTATCCAGCACAGATAGGCGACCCACAAATAAAATTATTATTATTATTATTATTATTATTATTATTATTATTATTATTATTATTATTATCAACAGGAGCTGAGAGATCAAGTAAGAATAACAGGATCACACTCCCCCTGTCCTTTTCCCAATAAAGGTGACCAAGGTTGATGCAGTCCCATAACCAGGCCTGAACCCAGCCTGAAATGAATCAAGATAATCTGTTTCATCCAAGAGTACTCACAATTGCTGCACCACGACCCTCTCAATCACCTTCCCTTAAAAGGGGGTATTTGCAATCGGGTGGTAGTTGTCACAAACCAATAGGTCCAGGGTGGGCTTTTTCAGGAGTGGTCAGATCACTGCCTCTTTCAGGGCGGTTGGGGCCACTCCCTCCTGCAATGACACATTGATTACACCCTGGATCCAATCGGATTTATGGCTTGTTATTTCTTATATGGAATTCAAATTGTAATACAACAAAATATAATAAAAGAAATAAAATAAGCAATAGAAATATAATTAATATTCATCCAACATCTAGTGTAGCACATTACAATTACTACAACTGGCAGAATAATCATGAAGTGGTCCGCCATCAGCCATTTTCAAGTGGTTTGTCAGAAAAGAAAGTTTAAGAACCACTGTACTAAGATAAAGTGTGCATTAAAATGCATATATTTGTGAAAATATCATACAAACATGCATTATATTAGGGAGAATATTAATATGCTTTGCAAAAATGTGTATGGTGGGTAAACGTGCATACAAAATCGGTATATCAGGAGAAATTCACACAAAAGTGCTGATGAATTTTCATGAGGACATTTTTTTAAAAAAAATCACAAACTGTTGTGGATATGTGAACTGAGTTTATGACTGGAAAGATGAGAAGCTGAAATTGACAAATTTGCCCATCCCTACAAAAGGGCAACTGTTATCTGCCCCATTCTGTAGGTCCACAATTCATCATTCCCCAAGAGTGCAATTGTTTCTGCTTATCCACTCAGCTTCTGAAGTTTGAGACTGAGCCCATTTCTCTAATGATGTTGGCAACGATGAACATTCAAAGGATGTAATCTTCAGCATGTTTAGTCTTTGGCCTCTAAGCCTGATTATTTAATTCCTTACAGCTGTGTGGTCGATGAAATCTGTTGACTAGCAGAGCCCCTCTGAATCAAGAGCTTTTGCTTCCTTCTCTTCCAGTATTATTTCTCTCTTTGCAAATCATATTTTAGCAGCTATGACTATGCAGTGGTGAGGGCTTTTTATTTTATTTTTATGGGCAATTTTGACTTGTATTTTGTCACCACTTTCCATGAGGTTTTTGTCATCAGTCTCCAGGAGGATATTTTTTTTCATGGGTGTGTGTGTGAGAGAGCTTCTGGGATAATATTTTGCCTATTTAAGTCCATGGATGTGGTAGTGCATTTATATATTAATAACAAATATTTGTATACTGCAATTTTATAAAAAAATACCAAGCCGTTTACAACAGTTACGGTATAATAAAAACCACAAAAAATTAATCTCTGGAAAGATCTGAGGATAGACATTCTTGTGAATTATTTAACAAGGTACCATGTTATATCAGTACAATACAGACTGTCTCTATAGACAGGATCTCTCAGGATCTTCTCTGGAAGTATGAGAGATGTAAAAGAGCAGATCCAAGATTGTGGGGAAATTTCTATTCTCGTGATAATGACTAAAGGAAGGAAACAAAGAGTTCTATGGGTGATTGAAAAGAGGGAAGTACCTCAGAAAATAGCTTAACAGCCATTTGGGGTATTGTTGCATGAGTTGTTGTTATTATTATTGTTGTTGTTATTGTTGTTGTTATTATTATTATTTAGATTTCTTGCCTGCCCTTCAGCCAAAGGTCCCAAGACGATCACAACAGCTTTAAAATACATCATTAAAAACAATTAAAAACAATGTAAAATCACAACATCACAAAAAACAAGGTTGGTCCAAAAATATATATATTTCAGGTGTCAAAGGCCAGGGTAAAGAGGTTCAGCTGAAGTTCCATTATTGGGTGCTTCAGCCTGCATCATTTATAGAGCTTGCCAGTATTATTACACCTTTCCATTTTGAGATGTGCACACTGGAAAGGTGGTCTCCAATCTTCCCCAACCTGGTGCCCCCCAGATATTGTGGACGGTAATATCCATCAGACCCAACCAGCATGGCCAACAGTCAGGGGTGATGGGAACTGTAGTCCAAAACAGTTGGGGGATGCCAGGTTGGAGATGGCTGAAGCAGATCACACCCACTGAAGGTATAGTCCAGTAAAAAAATAATAACCAAAGAAACAAGTGTTAGGAACTAAAAAAGAGAAAGAAGCTTTAGGGAGATAAAACTGGCTGCCTTTTCATGGGAAGACAGGAAGCTGCCTTATACTGAATCACAAGAACATAAGAAGGGCCTGCTGGATCAGACCAATGCCCCATCTAGTCCAGCATCTTGATCTCACAACGACCAACTAGAGGCCCATGGGAAGCCCACAAGCAGGAACACAACAGCACTCTCCTCACCTGCCATTTCCAGCAACTGGTATTCAGAGGCATACTCCCTCCGACAATGGAGGAAGAGCGTAGCGATTGTGGCTAGTAGCCATTGATCAGAACATTGGTCCATCTAGCTTAGTCTATGCTAACTGGAGTCTCTCCCAGCCCTACCTGGAGATGCCAGATATTGGACCTGGGACCTTCTGCATACAAAGCAGATGCTGTACCACTGAGCTATGGCCCTTTCTTCTTGTAAACCTCTAGCACTGTTTGCAGTTCTGAAGTGGTGGAGGGTGTGTGTGTGTGTGCGTGCCACTCCTTTGATTGTAAGCTTCAATATTTTGTTGACAACTTTTCAAAGTGTTCTTCCTAAATGGGCCAATGTCGTAACTTTGGCCCACCCAACTATGGCCACATTCACACCACATATTTATTCCACTTTTATTCCACTTTAAACAGTCATGGCTTCCCCCAAAGAATCATGGGAAGTGTAGTTTGTGAAGGGTGCTGAGATTTGCTAGGAGACCCCTATTCTTCTCACAGACCTACAGTTTGTCAGTCATTTTAGCAGTCATTTCCTCTTCCCAGAAAACTCTGAGAATTGTAGCTCTGTGAGGGAAACAGGAGTTTTCTAACAGTTTTCAGCACCCTTCATAAATTACACTTCCCAGGATTCTTTGGGGGAAGACATGACTGCTTAAAGTGGAATAATAGTGGAATAAATGTCTGGTGTGAATGTGGCCTATGTTTCCTGTGCAGGTTTTCCTCTGGGCTGAGATGACCAGACACTTGGGGCTGTGATGCATAAAGCCTTCATTTTATGGCAAATGGTAAAGTTATATGGCATTGCTCGCTAGACCAGCCCCTTGAAAAGCACCTAAAATCAGAGCAAAGGAAAAGAACTCACTCTGGCAGCTGTGAAAACTTTCACTGCTAGCGCAGCCAAAGCACATGCTTCAGCTTAGCTTTTACCACCTCCTTAGAGCTGCAGCACCGCCTCCGAATTCTGAGTCATTATGGATGGTAGATCTGTTGCTGGCTGTCACTCAGTGTAAATTGTTGCTTTATAGTCTCCTGTGTCTATAGACATTCAAATGTATTTCATTTGTGGCTTGCTTACGAAGCCACTTGGGGTGGAGAAGAGAGTCTTTCTTGATGGCTCCTAGTCCCACTTTCATTTTTGTTTCAAACCTCTCCTGCTCACCTTCAAAATGTTATTCCTGAATGACACCTTGTTTTTCTGTCCCTCCTTCTTTTTACTTGCTTAATCTCATATTACACGTGATGCTCATGCTCATGCATTTATGTTTTCTTCCCAACTTTTTGTTTCATCCTAAAGAGGTTGAGGCTGCAGTCTTGACACCTGGCCATGGTTGTTTGTGCCTTTGTAATTTCCAGATTAGACTATTGTACTGTGAGTTTCAGATTCATGGAGAATAAAACTGTCATTGGCTACTAGCCATGATAGTTATGTTCTTCCTCCACTGTTGGAGGCAGTGTGTCTCTGTATACCAGTTGCTGGGAATCACAAGTGAGGAGAATGCTGTTGCACTTGTGCTCTGCTTGCAGGTTTTCCATAGGCACCTGTGAGAACTGGATGCTGGACTATGATGGGCCTTTGGCCTGATCCAGCAGGGCTGTTCTTGTGTTCTTAAGTTCTTAGATGGTGATTTCTGACAATTTCTCCTTCCACCTGCAGCTCACAGGTCCACCTCCCAAGAGGGAGGTAGGTCCCTGTGTCATCTCCAACTGTTTCAGAGCAGCTTTTCAGGGGGTTGCAGGGGGGAAGAATGAATTGGGGGCAGGAATCAGTCCCCCAACTCTATTCCTCCATTGTCAGCAAAGTGCAACTCTGGATCCAGCTTTGGTGTCAGAGATTTTGATAGGTCAGCTGTACTGTCTGAAAAATACAAAATTATATACACACATTACTTGTGATTTCAGCCTCTCACTTAACTCTTTCACTGTTTTCACTTGTTTACTTTCACTATCCAGAATGGTTTACCTTCCCATGCCTTATTGAGCATCAGTGAACAATTTGTTGATTTATATGGTTTTTTTCACACTGATCTTCCTGTCATTATTGTAGATTTTGTTTCCTGCTTATTTTATACAGAGGCAACATTATTTCATCCCTCATTGATGTCTCTGTTCTATTTGTGTGTGTGTGTGTTTTATGTGGCTTTAAAAACACTTTATGAATTAAAAAAATCTAAGCTTTGGTAATATCCAGTAAACATTGCAACGCAACAAAATAATACCCGGATCTAAAATGAGGTCTCAGTGCCTGTGGCAGGACCAATCACAATGGGCTGCCCCAATCTAGTTCTGGTCACACTTTTAAAAGACATTTATTTACATGTGACTTGTGCCAGAATGTCGATAGGGATGTGGATGTGAATGTGCTTTCAAATGCACATACCATAAATGTGGCACAGTGCTGAAAAGTGGCAGCTACACAATGAATATTGTATTATTATTATTATTGTTATTGTTATTACATCAATATAATAAAAATAATTGGATTTCTTGCCCTCCCTTCACCATAAAGTCCCAGGGTGGGTTACAACAATATTTATTTATGTATTTATTTATAAATATATTTGTATACTGCTATTTCATTAAAAACATCAAAGCGGTTTATAAGAAGTTAAAAAACAACAACCTCCATACAATAAAAACATAAAAATGCAATAAAAACAACAATCAGCTATTGCAAAAAGACACCTTAACTGCCTGCAAATAAAAATACAATATTAAAATCAGTTAAAATGATGTACATCATTTTGTACCTGTGGCTTCTAATCCAGGAACTGATAAAGACATGGAAGCCTGATTGCACACACAAACCTTCTTACCTAAATTTAAGGTGAGTACATTTTGGCTGCAATCTTATGGTTCTTGGGAGGATATCCCAGGGGCTATAGGATGTTTCAGATCTCCATCCCCAAGGACAAAGAGAGAGGTCTGCCCTTGGAGAGGGAGATCATAGTTCATAAGACCCTTTGGTGCCATCGCAGCAACTTCTCCAGTTCTTGCCTTACTCAAGTTGGAGCTCTGATGTCAGCAGAACCCAAAAGGGGGCATGCTGGTGGTGCAGGGGGGGCATGTCAGGGTAGACTGAGGAAATCATGGATCCAAAAAACCAATAGCCTTCTGAGTCCCGCAAGACAGAGGAAACATACATCAGCTCTGGGAACTCATGCATATATGTACAGAAGGGGAAAAAAACAGAATTCCCCCCCCCCAAAAAAGCCATTCCTGACAGGGCACCGGAAATGGTGGTTCAACCATCTTCAGTCCTCCCTCCTCCTGCCCTTTTGGATTGTTATGTTAGCCAATAATTTTTTAAACAACTTTTAAACTCAGAGCCAATCCAAAATTGTTTATGTACCAACTTTTAGAGATTTGTTGAAGAGGTGGGAGAGAGTTTTGGGTTACAATTGGAATGTTGTCCTGTGACCTTCCAGTTGCTATATGTTTATTTATCAGCCCCTCCATTTTTCAAACAGTATTTACCATCCTTCCTCCTCTCTTGAGTTTATCTCTGTAACCTCTGTTAAATCATTAATATATGCTGACAAGCAAAGGGTTATACAATCTTTGTTGATGTATAATCTAAACCTGTTTGAGAGACCATTAAAATAATTTCTCCAGCTTTTTCTCACTCCCTTCCCCATGGGCTGTTTTATGTTTACCATGTGATTTCGCTAGATATTTCATCAGCTGTGTGGCTAAAATATGCAGTTAAGATACGAGAAGCAACTTTATGATACAGTTTTGTATTTGAAAGAGTGAGATCATTACTGTGACATTTTCTAATGTGCTGGAGCTTTTATACAAATCAGGACTGGAAACAAAGTTCTAAAAGGAGAGTGAAAGAACTGGGCATGTTTAGCCTTGAGAAGGCTGAGAGGAGATATGATAGCACTCTTCAAGTGCTTGAAAAGTTGCCACACAGAGGATGGCAGGATCCCTTCTCATTCATCCCAGAGTGCCATACATGGAATAATGGGCTCAAGTTACAGGAAGCCAGATTTCAACAGAACATCAGAGACAGAAACACAGTCAGAACCCTACATGCAACAATACAGCGACTAGTACGTAGAGACAAAGAGAACCATTACAATAGTTACTGTATAGAAATAGAAGAGGACAACAAAAAGGGTAGAACAAGAGCCCTGTTCCAAAACATTAGAGAAATGAAAGGGAAATTTAAACCAAGAGTAGAGATATTGAATAATCAACAGGGGAACACACTGACTGACTGAGATGAAATAAAAGGAAGATGGAAGCAATACACTGAAGAACTCTATAAAAGAGATGCAAGGATGACAGATTCATTCATGGAAGAACCGTATGATGAAGAACCAGTCATTTCAGAATGCGAGGTGAAAGCTGCTCTTAAAATACTTGGAAGAAACAAATCACCAGGAATAGATGGTATACCAATAGAGTTGCTACAAGCTACTGAGACTGAATTTGTCTGAATTTTGACTAAAATCTGTCAAGAAATATGGAAAACTAAACAATGGCCCACAGACTGGAAGCGTTCCATATACATTCCAATTCCAAAGAAAGGGGATCCCAGGCAATGCAGTAACTATCGAACTATTGCCTTAATATCCCATGCAAGTAAAGTAATGCTCAAGATTCTACAACAAAGGCTCTTACCATATATGGAGTGAGAAATGCCAGACGTCCAAGCTGGATTTAGAAAGGGAAGAGGCACCAGAGATCATATCGCAAACATACATTGGATAATGGAACGGAGCAAGGAATTTCAGAAGGAAATCACCCTGTGCTTTATAGATTACAGCAAAGCCTTTGACTGTGTAGATCATGAAAAACTATGGAATGCTTTAAAAGAAATGGGAGTGCCATAGCATCTGATTGTCCTGATGTACAACCTATACTCTGCACAAGAGACTACTGTAAGGACAGAATATGGAGAAACCAATTGGTTCCCCATTGAAAAGGGCGTGAGACAGGGGTGTATTTTGTCACCCTATTTATTTAATCTATACGCAGAACATAACATACGGAAAACGGGATTGGACCAAGATGAAGGAGGTGTGAAAATTGGAGGGAGAAATATCAATAATTTAAGATATGCAGACGATACCATACTATTAGCAGAAACCAGTAATGATTTGAAATGAATGCTGATGAAAGTTCAAGAGGAAAGCACAAAAGCAGGACTACAGCTGAATGTCAAAAAGGCTAAAGTAATGACAACAGAAGATTTATGCAACTTTACAGTTGACAATGAGGACATTGAACTTGTAAAGGATTATCAATACCTCGGCACAGTCATTAACCAAAATGGAGACAATAGTCAAGAAATCAGAAGGCTAGGACTGGGGAGGGCTGCCGTGAAACTACTAGAAAAGGTCCTCAAATGCAAAGATGTATCACTGAACACTAAAGTCAGGATCATTCAGACCATGGTATTTCTGATCTCTATGTATGGATGTAAAAGTTGGACAGTAAAAAAAAGCAGATAAGAGAAAAATCAACTCATTCAAAATGTGGCATTGGAGGAGAGCTTTGTGCATACCATGGACTGCGAAAAAGACAAATAATCGGGTGTTAGAACAAATTAAAGCAGAACTATCACTAGAAGCTAAAATGATGAAACTGAGGTTATCATACTTTGGACACATAATGAGAGGACATGATTCATTAGAAAAGATAATAATGCTGGGAAAAACAGAAGGGAGTAGAAAAAGAGGAAGGCCAAACAAGAGATGGATTGATTCCATAAAGGATGACCTGAACTTACAAGATCTGAACAGGGTGGTTCATGACAGATGCTCTTGGAGGTCGCTGATTCATAGGGTCGCCATAAGTCATAATCGACTTGGAGGAACATAACAAAAACAAAAGAGCGGTATGACAATGGAACCAATTACCTGGAGTGGTGGCGGGCTCTCCAACACAGGGCTCCTACTGGAAGGAAGGGCGGGATATAAATCAAATAATAAAATAAATAGTATATAAATAACACTGGAGGCGTTCAAGAGGCAGCTGGACAGACACCTGTCAGACATGTTTTCATTTGGATTCCTGCATTGAGCAGGGGGTTGGACTCAATTGCCTTATAAGACCCTTCCAACTCTACTATTCTATGGTTCTATGAATCTAGGACAGTTCAGTTGCTACTATTGGAGCAATGGTGGAGAAATTCAATTGTTTGCATTTAAAGCTGAATCTATCAAATTCACACTTTCCAAAACAATATGATAACTGAAACACAGCTGTCCTTTGAGATTCATACTTACCCAAATTTTCCGATGCAGGTCTCTCTATAAAATGGATATATTAGGGGGAAATGTGCATGCAAATGAATATATTAGTGAAAAGAACATATAAAATGCATTATATTAGAAGACAACTACTTGCAAAAATGTATACATTAGTCAAAACTGTATACAAACGTGTTTTTAGGAGAAATTTGCACTAGGAGAATTTTTTATGAGGATTTGGAGAACTGCGGAGAATGGAATTTAAGACTGAAAAAATTAGAAATGGAGATAACCAAAGTTGACAGATCCTTCCATCCTTAGTTGCCACATATTTATTTATTTAACAAAATTTATATACCGCTTGAATGTAAAGACTTCTAAGTAGTTTCCAAAAAACATTAAAATTATAAATAAAACAGTTAAACACAAGTAATTAAAAACATATGATAAAAAAATTGAAACAGCTACTAACTAAAAATATTAAAACAGACTGACATCCATATGTCTGAAAAGGATTATCTAAACAGAAAACTTTTAAGCAAGTGTTGAAAGGAATACAGCAAAGATGCATGCCTGATGTCAATAGGCAGGGAATTCCGAGGGATTCCAGATGCTTATGGAATCCCTTGAGAGACTGTTTGGATTGTACATTTACAAACAATGTGGGGTGGGGGAGATGGTGTTCACTTTTCAGCCCATTCAACAGTCGTGTCTACTTTTTAGCCACCAGTAGTCAACAAATATATAAATACTATTTTAGATTGGTGTAGAGTGGGTGCATGCGTGCACATGTGAACACATATATTTTGTTAGTAGACAGCAAGGTTCTCACCTAGCATTGCCAACTGATCAGTGGCCAGGCCTACTCTTACAACTTTATCAACAACTTGATGTGTAAAAATGAGCAAGAGAACCTTCATAGAGTGGAAGTAACAAACCTGTGAGATTCAGTTAGGCTGAGAAAGAACAACTTGCTCAGGTCACCTAGTCAGCTTCATGGCTAAGTGGGAATTCAAATCCAGCTGTCCTGGGTGCAGGTTCCCAGCATGGCTTACAGAAAAGTTAAAATTACAATACAACACATTTAAAACAAGAACATTAAAATGCCACACTGTAAAAAAAAAACCACAACCCTATAAAGTAAGCAGTCAGTAAAATTAAAAAGAAATACTGATCCATGAACAAGCAATTTACAGATGATTAAGAACCTGGGAAAATAAGAAAGGTCTTTGCTTGGCACCAAAATGACATCAAGGTGGGCTCCAAATGAGTCTCCCAGGGAGAACATCCCATTGTCAGAGTGTCATAATACCCATAATACTAGAACACAGGGATATCGATTGAAGCTGAATGTTGGAAGATTCAGGGCAGAAAGTTCTTGTTCACACAGTGCATAGTTTAGCTATGGAATTTGCTCCCATGAGGGGTAGTGAAGGCCACCAAATTGGATGACTTTAAAATAAGATTAGAGAAATTTGTGGTTAGTATCAGTGGCTTCTAGCTGCAATGGCTATGTTCTGCCTTCACTTCTGAAGGCAGTATTAGCTGGCAATCACAAGGGGAAAGAATGCTGTTATGCTCTGGTCCTACTTGGAGGCTTCCCATAGGCATCTGGTTGGCCACTGTGAGAACAGAGTGCTGGACTAGATGGCTTTGGCATGATCCAGCAGGGCTCTCCGTATGGTTTTTTTTTGCATATGAGCAGGCACATATGAAGATAAATGATCATATCTTGGTTCCAGGCCACAAATTCATTTATTTACTCTATTTTACTTTCCTCTTTCAACAAGTCTTTTAAGTAGAGACCTTATCCCAGTCTATGTAGCTTTAAAAAAATGTTTTTAAGATGTTTTCTTTTAATTGGTTTTAAAGTCTTTTGTTTTTAAGGTGTTAAAAGTGCTTTTAGTGTTTTTGTTTGCTGCCCTGGGCTCCTTCTGGGTGGAAGGGCCGGATATAAATTTAATAAATCAATAAATTTTTAGGCATCCCAATAACAAACAGGTCTCTGGTTGTTTTACAAGGGCTTTAAAAGTGAAAGCCAGCACTATTAATTAAGCCTGGAAGCCATGGCTGTTCATAGGTTGCTGTTGTGTGGGCTGCCAATGGATTTGAGCTGCTGTGTGTGGGGAGACTAGTGCACGTGGTTATCTCTTAATGTCCTCCTCTCCATTGCACCATGGGGCTTCTCCAAGGATAAGTGCAACAGCCTGTGCCTGATTGTGCATTGTATGCATTTGTATGGGAGGTGGTGTGTGAGTAGGGTCAGGCCATCTGGGTATACTGCTGCTTACCATATGTTGATTGGTACCTTGCGCCATTGGTATATACCACAGACAGGGAAAATGTGGCCCTCCAGATCTTACTGGACTGCAACTCCCATCATGCCTAGTCATTGTCCATGATGGCTAGGGCTAGTGGGAGTTAGAGTACAACAGTATCTGGAGGATCACAGGTTCCCCACCTCTGGTACAATGATGTGATTGGCAGGAGTTGTGGCGGAGCTACAATGCTATTGTTATAGCTAAATTAGCTCTTGTTTCTGTTGCTATTCCTGTGTTTTTGACTGAGCTGCTAGGAATGCATAGTTGTGGTGTAATGACCGGTGGCATAGCGGGATCATGGGACTACCCAGAAATTGGGTGATATGAATCGGGGAGAGGAAGTGGCATCACACCCAAATTGCACCCTGAATGAACATGAAACATGCCCCAGAACTTAAGATGGCACTCACCTATGAAGGGCAAAAAATGTTTTGAAACTTCTGATTTATTCCATTGGGGGGGGGGAGAATTACTGCTGATACCCCACAAGGCAGCAGTATGTCTGCCTCAATCTACAAAAGGAAAGGCTCACAGGAACTTTATGGGATTATATCAGTGTAAATAATAATCCCCTTTAGTGTTAAGAGGCAGAGAGAGTCTGTCTGGTATGGCAATCTCTGGGTTTCTTTCGTGTCCCTTAAGTTCTTGAATCTCCACAGCTTATAAAATAACTGGGTGGAAATGGGTATTTGGAAAACCACATGCAAATCTGTTTGTTCAAACTCCCCCTTTTAATAATATTATTTCAAGACTCACTAAGTTTTATTTTTGCTTATCATGTAACTCACTTAACAAGTTTCGCTTTAGCCACAAAGCACTCAATATTCTTTTAGAGCTGCTATATATAAAATTATCTGGGGCCAGCTCATATGAAGAGACTCGTAAATAATTTGGAGATCTCAGTGAGAGGAATGAAGTTTAGAAGAGAGCAATTCTCTCTGTTTATTGGTGAGTCAAATATATTTATTAAAAGAAAATAGCATGACAAAAGTCCCCATTTTCTCCAAGAAAGGTTTGTTTTTATCTTTCAGAGGCCTAACTCCAAAAGACAGGAACAAACATCATGTGATATTCAATGTGTCTTTACATGCAATGGGCATAATCTTTTAAAAATACAAATAGCAGCCACAGGTAGTGGTGTGGTGATCATTATTTAGAAAGGGGTGAATTTAATGTTTTGCTCCCCAGTTGTGGTCCTAATGAAAATCGTTTCACTGGAGCTGTTTTTTGGCATGAATGGAAAATTTCCTACCAATACAAACATTATCTTCAGAAAAGAAATTATTTGTCAGGATATCAGGCAGGAAAGAGTTAAACTCTCTCTCCCTGCCAACCTGTAGGTCTGATTGAGCCAGCCTTCCTCAGTGGCCTGCCAGCTCCCCAAACCAATTTTTTTACAACAGCACTGTCACGGGGGTGGGTGGGGGGGACTATGCAAAAATAATGCATGGACAGATCAATTTAAAGATGTAAATCACCCCTCCTCATCAGATCAATCATTGAGATTCCCCATCACATGCATGGGCGCTACTCTGTACTGTCCCCCTTCACATTGCTGTCCAATGCCCCACAACTTCTGTGGAAATCACTGTTGAACAGTCAGTTTGGCCTCTATATGTTAAAATGGAATCATTTCAATACACAGCTTCAGTCTCAGTGAAAAATGGGGCCGGCCCTACCATTGTGCAGAATAAGACAACTGATCAGGGACAGCGGCCTCTGGCTGATCCCCCTGAGACCTTTGCCATTTCCCTCTGTTGCTACCTGGCTTCTCCTGAGCCTTCTGTCTCAGGCATGGTGGAGGCTGTTATCCCATCACCAGTGTCAAAGTAAGATTCAATTCCCAGTCCAGGTGTCTTCTGTACATGGGATTAGGAGGGGTCACCATCTTCTCCGCCTCAGATAGCAAAATGACTGAACCTAGTGAAAACGTTTGCAACTTTCTACTGATTTGGTTGTCAATATAATTGAATTAGGGTGCATTTATAGAATCAATATTTGGAGAATAACGCCCCATCGATACAGTCTCTGAGAAGATAGTGCCTTTTTACAAGAACGAAAGGACTGCGGAAAGCTTCATCAGTGCAGCCTTGCTGAGATTTCTTGGGTTATTTGCACATCATTGTGTTTTCGGGCAATCTGCGAAGCTGAGACCACAATCTGAACTGGAAGACTTTCATGGGGTGAGAGCAGGGCCAGCTCCAGGAATGCCAGGGCCCTTGGGCATCAGCTTGCCCTGGGCCCCAGCATGTGTGCGTGTGCGTGCGCACGCACACACACATGCATGCAGGCGCCCCCCCCACCTACCTGTCTGCTGTCTTTTACCATTCCCCTTAATGAAGATGGCGGCCGCGGTTTCTCTAAGCGGATGATGCCTCCACCGCCATCTTTGCTAGATTACATAAATTCATGGAGAATAATGCTATCAATGGCTATAAGCCATGATGGCTTGCCTCTGCCTCCACAGTCAGAGGCAGTATGCTTCTGAATACTAGTTGGTGGAAACCGCAGTAGGGGAGAATGCTGTTGCGCTCAGGTCCTGCTTGCAGGCTTCCCATAGGCATCTGGTTGGCCACTGTAAGAACAGGACTCTGGGCTAGATGGACCATTGGCCTCAACAAGATTCCAGGCAGAGACCCATAACACAAATTTGTATAAAATGTCCATATACCAATCTATAGGTATAGATACAAATGTAGGAATCCTCCTACCTGACCAACATTAAACATTTCTGAAATTCTGAAGCATGGTGTTTTGGTTGCTAACATTCTGCAGCAGGGTTTTCGAGTTTCATGTTTCAGTGGCTCAATGGCGTCTGTGTGCTGGACTCTTGCGGTTCCGCAGCTGAAAGCAGTCAAATAAGCCTTGCTCTCTTCCTGGCTTAATCATTTCTATTACTCTCAGTGTCAAAACAATAACGTCAGGGAAATGGTTTTGCTGACACCATAGATTAGCTCTGAGTGATTCTAAATATTTTTGTGAATGACTTTTCTAGAAAAATTGCAAATCATGCTTATAATGTAAAAAGCAAGTATCTTTCTGGAGCTGCATCATCAGATATGGCCCTGCATGCCAGTTGCTACCTTCCAAAGAGAAGATTGGTCATGAAATGTTTCTACCTTATTAGAAGGTTAGCAAATTCCTGAACATTTGCTGAGGTACTCAGAGATTAGGTTGAACAGGTTTTTGTTAAAAGAAATCACTCAACTATATGAGCATCAGAGAGTCATTAGTTAACAGCACTCTTTGCCAACCTGGCATCCTCCAGATACTTTGGACTAAAATTCTGGCTGGGGCTAATGGGTGTTGTAGCCCAAAACATCTAGAGAGCACCATGTTGGTAGACGCTGACTTACAATCCTCACCCAGGCTGAGAAAAGTGCCAAGAGAGCCATGAAAAAATTATTAAGTCAATTCTTCATTGGCTTTGTTTCCAATCATCAAAACCTTCTTCAGCTAGGAAAAAGGCATGAAAAGGCCTTCACGTGTAATTTTGGAGGAAAAGCCTGGGGTAATAGTAGTTTGTCCAGTGATCATTTGAATTCAGTGATACAACTGAAGGGCTGTAGCTCAGTGGTAGAGAACATACTTTGCATGTCTAAGGTCTCTAGGTAGGCCTGGGAAAGATTCCTCCCTGAAACCTTGGAGATCCTCTGCCCGTCAATATAGACAAAAGGTGGCAGCTCTGCAGTTGGGAAACAAAATGTTCAAAAGTGGGTTAAAGCTGATGCATTTCAACATGTTGATCAGTTTCAATATTCAATATTCAATGAACTGAATAAATCAGTCAAAGAATACTTATATTAAATAGGTTATATGCTTATATATAGGTTATATGCAGAGCTTGGAAAAGTTACTTTTTTAAACTACAACTCCCATCAGCCCGAGCCAGCATGGCTACTGGACTGGGTTGATGGGAGTTGTAGTTCAAAAAAGTAACTTTCCCAAGCTCTGGTTATATATGTAAAGCTGGGGACAGAGTGATTTTCAGACGCAGATTGCCCCTCCTCATTCAGTACGTGATGAGTAGGGAGGAACAATTCTCATTCATATAGATTTAAACCTTTCCACCCAACTAAACATTACAATAGGTATGCAGATTACTCCCTCTCCTCTAGGGACTGAAGGATCTGTCAGTTCCTCAAGTTTTAAATCTTAAATTCAGTTCTCTATAATTCTGCAGCAATCTGTAATTTTTTTAAAAAAAAGTAATCATGAAAATTCATCAGCATTTTAGTGCAAATTTCTCCTAATAAACACATATTTTTATGTAGTTTTGACTAATGTACACATTTTTGCAAGCAATTTCCCAGAATATAATGCATTTTTATGTTGTCTTCACCAATATATAAATTTCTATGAACACTTTCTCCTAATATATACGGTTTTTGTAAGTACTTTTTGGTTGGAAAACTGCATTACAAAATTCGGATAAGAGCGAATTTGGAAGGATAGCTGTGCTGCGGTTCTCATGTTGTTTCGGAGTATGCAAATTTGATAGCTTCACCTTTAAATGGAAACTGAATCATACTCCCCTCCCCATCCCTACTCCCCAGTCATCAGATTGATTTTCTGATGTATGGAGAGGGAGCGAACCCCCCATCAGCTGATCTGCACAGATCAGCTGCGCAGTGTGTGTGTGTCCTGTGTCTGCATGTGTGGTGTGTGCATGCACACATGGGATTGTCACATCCACTTCTGGCATGCCTCCCCCCAGGTTGGCCAGGAATGGATGTGCCTGTTTGATCTGGAAATGCCAGGGATTGAACTTGGGACCTTCTGCATGAAAAACAGATGCTTTGCCACTGAGCCAGTGTCCTTCCCCCTTGCCAAGAAGAAATGGATCACCAACAAAGAAGAAAAAAGATTTTATTTCATTTTATTTATTATTTGATTTATATCCCGCCCTTCCTCCCAGCAGGATGTATGCATAAAATTTGCATTGGCCAAATTTATATATATGTATGCATGTATGTATGTATATATATATGTGGAAATGTAGAAATAATTACAACAATTTAAATAGAAATGCAATGCAATACATCTCACCATGATGGGAAGATTGTGACCAGGTAACAAATGTGTCTCTGCTCTTCCTTCTTGTAGTTCTTTTCCTTTTCTTTCCTTTTTAGGGTTGGGTTGCAATTTCCTACTGTGTTCTATTGTTGAGGGGGTTGGATTATTTGAACACTATTTATATTTATTATGTGGTTTTAATTATTCCTAGTGTGCTGCACTGAGTGGTCAAATTCCTCTGAAAAGAAGCCCAGGACAGCTGCATAAACATTTGTAATGAATGCATAAATGTTTGTAATATGACACTGGAGATAGTAATGTGTATTCCTTCACTTACTTCAATGTGTTGGAAGCCAGTCCTGGTGCATTTGGGGCCTGCCCCCTGTTCATTCTGCTGAGTGGGGCTTGGACCTCTACCCTGAAGTCCGACCCTCATGATGCCATCAGACCCATCAACCTGAATGCAGCCTACCAGCAATTATTGTGGTCTTCCAGTATCTTGCCTGTCACTCTTGGATTCAGACTCGGAGGCTGAAGGGTCCTTTTTCTTTTTTGCCTTTATTGCACCTCTTAAGTGCACTTCAATACATAGAGCAAACTACAGATTACACAGGTCACTGTGGCTAGTAGACACCACTTGAGTAGACTGACTTCCCAGAATGGGACTGGGCCAGTAAACACGCAGACAGACAGAGCAGCAAGATCTAGTTATTTGTGCCTCTGCAGCTGACGGTGTGTTCTTGGTGACAGAGGCAGCTTCTCAGCCAGTGCCTCACCAGTCCCCTCCTCTGAGCATGTCTCCTTCTGCACAGAAGATTGTGCTAGGGGTAGTTCTGGAGGCTGAGAGTCTGCAGGGGTTGGTATGTAGGGCAGGGTACTGACCTTCTCAGTGTCATCCCCTTTAATGGAATCCACAGGGGCAGGGCTATTGCTGACTAGACAAGTCGTCTCCGGTTTTACCTCCCTCCCTCTGCAGACTAGTGGGCCCCTCCCCTGGATCCCAGTACTCCTTCTCCTCCTCCTGATCACTCTGCCAGGAACTCTCCATGGGACCCATGACATCCAAGGGCTTTAAACCACCCCCAGATGGTCAGAAAAAGCAGAAGCCTGCAGGATCACCTGACATGGCTCATGAGAGAAATTCATCTCTGTGAGTCTCATCTTGTCCAGGCCTTCTCTAGAGGAGAGCCAATGCAGTGTCATGGATAGAACAGTGGAGTGGGATTGGGTAGATGAAACAGAGAATCCCTGCTCAGCCATGTTGCTGCCCTTGACCTCCTTGGAAGCAGGGTGGGATGCAATTGTGATGAATAAATGTGCATGTCCATTGCACAAGATTCAGCTGCATCAAGATTGTTAGCATTTGCCTTATAAGAATGTTGCTCGCTCTCCCTCTTCCTCCCTCCCTCTGTTCCATACACTGTGCCGGAAGGATTAAGGTATCTCCTAGCCCAAGCAAAGTACCTTGAGTTTTGAGAGTCCCAATGGAGCCTCTACCTGTGACTTACGGCTTGACCTTGAGTAAAGCTCTTGACCTCATGGTGCTGTACTCTGCCTTGGCTATTGAGTTTGTTAGGAGCACAGGATCCCTCTGGGAAACAGATGCTGCACTACAGCCATACTTTCCATGATAAATAAATTACATACACCAAGATACTATATAATTCAGTCTAGTGGGAAGGAAGTAAATCAGTTTTCAACTGCTTCAAAGCCAGACTTTGCTCAAAAGAGATTAAAGAAATATCTGAAGAAATTATGTCTGCTGTCTTCTAAAACAGGCTCCCAAAAGAAAGAGCATCCTGTCATCAGTGGGGGCAGTGAATCAGCTCTTGGTCTTAGCCTGAACTTTCAAGGAGCTATCCGAGGTGCTGAAACACTCAGCACCTTGGACAGCTCCTGGAAAGTTTGGACTAAAACCCAGAGTGGATTCACTGCATCCCTGACATTGGAGCCACAAGTTCTCCATCCCTGCTGTAGAATAATCCCTTCCAAAGATCCTGCATCTTGCACCCAGGCCCTCTCCAGAGTTTGAGAACCTAAGCTAGGGATGGGGAACCTGTGGCCCTGCAGATGTTCTTGGACTCCAACTTCCATCAGCCCCAGTGAGCATGGGCAACGATCAGGCATGATAGGAGTTTGTAGTGCAACAACATCTGGAAGACCACAGATTCCCCAGACCTGGAATAGTTTGGGGGAAATCTCAGCTCTCTTACCTTTTGTTGGCAGCTCATATCTGGATGTGGGCAGAAAGGTAGGGATGGGGGTGAGAAAAAAGCCATATGAGCAGGGTGGCTCGATAAAAAGTGCCATGCCTCAGACTGGAAGGCAGTAATGAAATCCAACCAATTTTCATACTAGACGCAGCCATCCTACATCAAAAATTGGAAATCTGAGCCTTGGTAGGTTGGTTGATAAAACTTTTTTTGTCTTTCCTGGTAGCCAAAAAGAGTCTTACTCCCATGGGGCCTGGTAAGCCTGCATAGCATTGCAGCCTGAGTGAGTATTGTTATAAAGAATTAATGGCCCTATCTACTTGGCAGATGTGCCAAAGGAATAAAGGGGAAAAGGTTCAGTCCCTGGCATCTCCAGTGAAAAGGATCAAGTGGCAGGCAATATGAAAAGACTTTAGGGAGGTGCTGCTGGTCACAGTAGATTATATGGGGCTAGGTGAACTAATGGTCTGATTAGTATCTGACATTTATATATTTTAAGAGCAGTACAGGTGGTGGTTGAAAAGCACCATCACTGCCTGAAATGGCCACACATATACTTTAGCTGTTTTGTTTATTGGTGCCATAACAGATTCTGTGCACATCAGTCCTGCAAGGTTTGGGCAAGATTCAAACTATAAAGGCAAAATACATTTCTTCCCCCATGGAAGCTGAGAAATGTGGTGTGTGTATATGCCCAGTGGTGCAGCTAGGACTGGACCTTGGGGTGAAGTCTAGGGTCCCAGGACCTCCTCCCTAAATGACCACCCAGAGAACAGCAATGACAAACAGGCCAGTGTCACCACCTGGACCGGCAAGGGCACGCCTGGGTCTTTATTCCCAAATAAATGTATTTAGCCTCAGGGCAGCAGAAGCAAGCACCATTTTATTTCTGTAGCCATGATGGTACTATAATGTAAGTGAGTTTGTAAAATGCAAAACTGCACATGCTCAGAATATTTTCTTTTTTAATATCAGGGTGTTTGCTGCTATAACATATCAGGAATGCAGAAGCAATCCTAAAGCACAGAGTGTTAGCATGAGGGGGGAGAAGAGAAATGTGAATTGTGTGCTTTGCAGCTGAAGTACTACACCTGGATATCTGAAAGCCTCCCCCCTCATGAGACCAGATTTCTAAAATTGCTACACCACTGTGTACAGCTGCTGTAGGTTTATTGTTATTATTATTGTTATTATTGTTATTATTGTTATTATTGTTATAACATTATTATAACATTATTATTATTATTATTAATAATAATAATAATAATAATAAATATTAAAAATTATATCCCGTCCTTGCCCCTATTGGTTAGTTTCCACTACATCCCTGTTGCCTAGTAACATCCTTCCCTCTTCCAGCTCTAAAACTCTTTAATGTTTATGGATATGAATTGAAGGTGTGTATGTATGCATTTTGAAGGATGAACTAGGAATGGACAAACCTGTCCATTTTGGTTTCTCTCAGTGTCTAATTTTTCCAATCTTAAATTCACTGCTCCACATTTCCGCAGTAATCTGCATGTTTTTTTTTTTTTAAAAATAAGCCTCATGAATATTTGTCAGTAATTTCCCCTAATATAATGCATTTGGGTATGTTATTTTCACTAATACATTATTTCTGGTACCTACTGCATGGCTGGAGAAGTGCATCGCTAAAGTGGCAGCAGTGCAATCTTCTTGGGATAGCTGTGTCTCAATTCGTGTATTGGTTGGAGAAGAGACGATTAGGCAGTGTCACATTAAAATGCAAACAAAATCACATTTCTCTCCCATTCCTAGGATGAACCCACGTGCACACACAACCACATTTGCTCCTTAAAACAAAGACACACATGTGTAAGACTCTCTGTCTATTTGGATTTACAGATCATTTTCTTTTAAAACAAACAGCATACTATGCAGGACCCTCTCTGCGGGAATGTAAAACCATTTTAATACAGGAGAAACAGTTTCTCTCTCCACTCACCCCCCTCTTTTCCTTCATGACGTGTGTCTCTTCATCCACGTTTTGAGGCCAGATTGGGGCTGCAGGAGCAACGAAGGTGTAGCCAGGGACGTGGTGGAGAATTACTCTGACAAAAGTATGCATGTATCTCTAAGCTTCTTTTCTTTATTTCTTTATTTGATTTATATCCCACCCTTCCTCCCAGTAGGAGCCCAGGGCGGCATTCTTTCAGATGTCGTGCAGTCTCTTTTGTTAATCTGCAGCCCTGCATTCCTCCCCCACTCCCGGAAATTCATTTTTAATGACCAAGGGGACAGGCCTGACCATATATGCATATATATATATATATATATATACAGCATGGCCTATATAACTTCTCTTGACAGATCTGTACGAAGATTTGCAATGATTTACTGGGCAATGTGACACTTTGCTTATGGTGTCTCTGGGGAGAGTCAGACAGGTGAATGTTTCCAGACGGACACGCGTTCTTGCCTGGACAGTAGAGAGGAATGCCATTCTTCAAGGTACAGGTGATTTATGGGCCTTTGCTAATGCTTAGGAGATCTCCGCTTGCACAAAGGGGCATCTATTCTCACACCTGGGAATGAAATATTGGGCCACGGTTCATTATCCGAGGCTGGCAGTTCATTTCTCTTTCCTGCCATTCAGCAAGCGGCAAGGAAACGGAGACGCTGGAAGAAAACTGCCCAGGCTTTCGCCTGGAATGGTACTTAGGCTTTTGAACTCCTGAAATGAAGGGCTGTACATTGTCAGGGATTCCTGAGAGCTAAGAGCAAGATTGTAACTCTCTCCTTGTCCCCCATCCCTTACAGTGTTAGGATAATGCAGCTCATCCCCCTTCCAGGCTGCTTCTGCTATCCTCATAGAGTGTTGTTCTCCACAGAGCACAGAGTACCGCAGTCTACTCCAGAGTACCACAGTCCACCCCACCTCTCAATCTCCACCACATTTGCAAGATTTTTCTAGAGCAGTGGGACGTGGAAATCTTTTTCAGCATTATTCTCACGTGGGCAACGTTCCAGGAGCAACCAATTCATTACTGGGCCCAGTTCAAGGTGTTACCAGAGTTTGGAAAAATTACTTTTTTTGAACTAGAACTCCCATCAGCCCAATCCAGTGGCCATGCTGGCTGGGGCTGATGGGAGTTGTAGTTCAAAAAAGTAACTTGTCCAAACTCTGGGTGTTACTATTGGTATATAAATCCGTTAACAGCTTGGGATCAGTTTACTTAAGAACATAAGAACATAAGAAGAGCCTGCTGGATCAGGCCAGTGGCCCATCTAGTCCAGCATCCTGTTCTCACAGTGGCCAACCAGGTGCCTGGGGGAAGCCCGCAAGCAGGACCCGAGTGCAAGAACACTCTCCCCTCCTGAGGCTTCCGCCAACTGGTTTTCAGAAGCATGCTGCCTCTGACTAGGGTGGCAGAGCACAGCCATCATGGCTAGTAGCCGTTGATAGCCCTGTCCTCCATGAATTTGTCTAATCTTCTTTTAAAGCCGTCCAAGCTGGTGGCCATTACTGCATCTTGTGGGAGCAAATTCCATAGTTTAACTATGCGCTGAGTAAAGAAGTACTTCCTTTTGTCTCTCCTGAATCTTCCAACATTCAGCTTCTTTGAATGTCCACGAGTTCTAGTATTATGAGAGAGGGAGAAGAACTTTTCTCTATCCACTTTCTCAATGCCATGCATAATTTTATACACTTCTATCATGTCTCCTCTGACCCGCCTTTTCTCTAAACTAAAAAGCCCCAAATGCTGCAACCTTTCCTCGTAAGGGAGTCGCTCCATCCCCTTGATCATTCTGGTTGCCCTCTTCTGAACCTTTTCCAACTCTATAATATCCTTTTTGAGATGAGGCGACCAGAACTGTACACAGTATTCCAAATGCGGCCGCACCATAGATTTATACAACGGCATTATGATATCGCCTGTTTTATTTTCAATACCTTTCCTAATTATCGCTAGCATGGAATTTGCCTTTTTCACAGCTGCCGCACACTGGGTCGCCATTTTCATCGTGCTGTCCACTACAGCCCCGAGGTCTCTCTCCTGGTCGGTCACCGCCAGTTCAGACCCTATGAGCGTATATGTGAAATTAAGATTTTTGCTCCAATATGCATAATTTTACACTTGTTTATATTGAATTGCATTTGCCATTTTTCTGCCCATTCACTCAGTTTGGAGAGGTCTTTTTGGAGCTCTTCGCAATCCCTTTTTGTTTTAACAACCCTGAACAATTTAGTGTCGTCAGCAAACTTGGCCACTTCACTGCTCACTCCTAATTCTAGGTCATTAATGAACAAGTTGAAAAGTACAGGTCCCAATACCGATCCTTGAGGGACTCCACTTTCTACAGCCCTCCATTGGGAGAACTGTCCGTTTATTCCTACTCTCTGCTTTCTGCTTCTTAACCAATTCCTTATCCACAAGAGGACCTCTCCTCTTATTCCATGACTGCTAAGCTTCCTCAGAAGCCTTTGGTGAGGTACCTTGTCAAACGCTTTTTGAAAGTCTAAGTACACTATGTCCACTGGATCACCTCTATCTATATGCTTGTTGACACTCTCAAAGAATTCTAATAGGTTACTGAGACAGGACTTTCCCTTGCAGAAGCCATGCTGGCTCTGCTTCAGCAAGGCTTGTTCTTCTATGTGCTTAGTTAATCTAGCTTTAATCATACTTTCTACCAGTTTTCCAGGGACAGAAGTTAAGCTAACTGGCCTGTAATTTCCGGGATCCCCTCTGGATCCCTTTTTGAAGATTGGCGTTACATTTGCCACTTTCCAGTCCTCAGGCACGGAGGAGGACACGAGGGACAAGTTACATATTTTAGTTAGCAGATCAGCAATTTCACCTTTGAGTTCTTTGAGAACTCTTGGGTGGATGCCATCCGGGCCCGGTGATTTGTCAGTTTTTATACTTGTGAGACCGCCTTACTCCATATGTAGCCACTTGACTACTTTGATCTGTGGAACTTGCACTGTTACAGGTGCCACATGATACTTTTCTCACTGTGCTTGTAAGAAATCATTATTTTAGTGTGGTAACACTGCACTTTGGAACTCCCTGCCTATTGACACTTGCTTGACTGTATTCTATGCCTGCTTAAAACATTTCTGTTTATGTTAGCCTATCCAGACACACAGATGTTGATGAGCTTAAATCTCTTTTTAGTTTACTCCACTTCCTGTGTCACATGTCTTGTTTCTGTTATTTGGGTTCATTGCAGGTGTTGCCAGCACTCACCATATGTTCAGAGGCACATGTTACCAAATTCTTCCAAGGTACACAGAAAGTGGATTGAACTGTGAAACACCTATCAACTATCTTTATATTGTTGCTTCCTCCCTGCTAAAATGAAACCAGCATGGCATATGTCTTATTTCTGTTATTTGGGCTCATTGCAGTTGATGGTAGCACTCATGCTATGCTTAGAAGGACATATTTGTGTTGTATTTGTTTTTGTTGTGCTTTCTGTTGTTTGTTTGTACATGTTTTTGTGATTTTTTACCATGATATATTGTATTTTACCTTGTTTGTTCACCGCCCTGAGAGCTATTCTGCTAAGGGCGGTATATAAATTGAAATAATAATAAAATAATAAATAATATGAATCTGCAACCTCCAATAGTATCTGTTATAAACCACCCTGTTCAGATCTTGTAAGTTCAGGTCTGTGGATTCCTGTAATTTTATTATGTATATTTGTTTTAGAATTGTTGATTTTACTAATATTTTGATACATGTTATGCTCATTTGTTTTTAAAGTTTGATTTTATCAGTATTTTTAATGAATATTTGTTGTTGTTGTTATGTGCCTTCAAGTTGACTATGACTTATGGTGACCCTATGAATCAGTGACCTCCAACAGCATCTGTCATGAACCACACTGTTCAGATCACAACATTGTCTTTTTGCATTCTTCCCTGATAATGTCTCTTGACTTCACGCCATAGTTCTTCTGGTTCTCTGTCAACTAAGTTTAAAGCCTCAAACCTGTTCCTTATTTGATCTTTATATTCTTCTGGGATGTTATTTAAATTGTATTTTGGCATTATGATTGTTGTTCTTTGTTGTTCTTTACCTTTACTATGATTTTTGATACGACCAGTTCATGATCTGTACTGCAGTCTGCTCCTGGTTCCCTCCAATCCCCCTATGACTCTTGAACCGTCCCGCAATGGAGCCTCCCTACCCATTTCCCCCGAATGTACCCTATAATTTCTATCGTGGAACATTGCAGGTTGGAATTCAAGGGTTGGAGAATCTGA
Organism: Rhineura floridana; assembly: GCF_030035675.1. NCBI lineage: Eukaryota > Metazoa > Chordata > Lepidosauria > Squamata > Rhineuridae > Rhineura > Rhineura floridana. Next base: position 177,840,883 of record NC_084483.1, read on the forward strand.
TTGGATCTCTTACTTGAATGGGTTTGATATTATTTTTGTGCAGGAGACTTGGCTTGTCCACAAGCCCTTCTTAAATGGGTTCTTCTTCCTAGATCTCCCTGCAACGCCTTCCTTAAGCAGCAGAGCAAAAGGGGGTCTAGCGATGTTATTCTCAACTTCCTTAAATATTAAGGTTACTCCTATTCACCCTCTTGAGCCTATTGCAATGGCAGCCCTACTGGAAACTGGTGCTCTCTCCCTGCTACTTGTAAATATATATATACCTCCCTTTATGTCTAATTCCTGCATAAATTCTAATTGGGAATCCTTGGATCAATATATCTCAGATCTTGAGCAGATTTATCCCAATGTTAAAATGTTAATTATGAGTGACTTTAATGCAAGGACTGGTCCCAACATCAATGCTCTCCTCTCCTCTAAGTTATGGCGGGAAGAAGAATGTGACCACTTAGCATTCCCCTATAATAGAGAATCGAAAGACCTGAAAATTAATAACGGTGGAATTTGTTTAGCCCGCTTTATAGCCAGTCACCATCTGATCATTTTGAATGGTCTAGAAAATTTTGATGCATGTGCAGAGTATACGTACATTTCCAACTCGGGAAGCAGCGTAATAGATTATGCTTTAGCTTCCCATAATCTAATAAACTGGATAATAAAATTTGCTGTTGGAAATAAACTAAACAGTGATCACCTCCCAATTAACTTCTCTTGTGGCACACAAGAGAAGCTCCGCTTATCTCAAACTAGCAATGCTTCAGCAAATTTTTCTGCCCACTATAAGAGATCCTATTGGACACCTCTTCTAGCCTCCAAGATCAAAGAACTCTTGTCCTCCCCAAATTCACTACAACTTTGTTCCCTCTTAATGAACTCCGACTCCCCAGATGAACTCCTTAATATATATGATATCCTATCCCAGTCTGTAACTTCTCTTCTATCTTCAAGACCTCCTCAACATACTAATAAAATTGCACGTCCCTTATGGTTTGATGATGAATGTTTAACTTTAAAATCCCAACTAAGATCCATTTACACAGAATACCGCCAACAAAAACGGACCCAGTTGCCTTTAATGTATTATTCTATCAAAAGGAAATATAAGTTAACCCTTGCACATAAAAAGAAAGAGGCTCTCAAAGAGGAATGGAAAAATCTCATTGATGCCTCTAGATCAAAAAAATTCGCCTACTTTCTGGTCTATTATAACGAATGCTTTTAGACAGTCCACCCTACCCTCGTATACCATTTCTTCTCAAATATGGGAACGGCATTTTACAACCTTATATCAGAAGGTTCTCTCGAATAATGTAAATATACAGATTTCCGATCTCCATTTACTCCCTGACTGGCCCCTTGTCACCTACTCTGAAATAAGGGAATTGATAGTAGGGCTTAAAAAAGGGAAAGCCCCGGGTCCAGATAATATATTTGCCGAGCTCCTATATAACTTCCAAGATTGGTGGGTCCCCCTACTAGCCAAGTTGTTTACTAGTATAAATGACTCTGGCCATTTCCCAAAATCTTGGTCAGAAGCAATAGTGATTCCCATTTTTAAAAAAGGGAATAGACAAGACCCTTCAAATTACCGCCCTATTAGCTTATTATCAGTAATAGGAAAACTTTATGCTTCTTTTCTGCAAATAAAACTACAGTCCTGGATAGACACCCACAATATACTCGGCATGGAACAAGCAGGCTTTAGGAAGGGATCTTCGACCATAGACCATTGCCTTATTCTACATCATTTGGCAATGAAATACAGTAAATATCAGGGTACCGGCTTGTATGTAGCCTTCATTGACTTAAGAGCCGCTTTTGACTCCATACCCCGTGATAAACTATGGCATAAACTATCGTGTACATCTATTGATAAAATATTACTTCTCCTTATCCATAACCTGCACCAACATACGTCTATTCAAGTCTCCTGTACCAAGGACGGAGGCCTAACAAATCCTATTCCAACGCTTACAGGGGTGAGGCAAGGCTGTATTCTAGCCCCTCTTCTTTTTAATCTCTTTATAAATGACTTGAAATATCACTGCCTTTCCCAGGAGTTCCATATCCCTAAAATTGCTGACGTCCGTTGTCCCTTGCTCTTATACGCCGATGACGCTGTACTTTTATCCTTTTCCAAGATTGGCCTCAAACGCATGATAAGAGCCTTTATGTCCTATTGTGATGAGAACCAACTTACTATAAATTTGGACAAAACCAAAATTCTTGTTTTTTCCAAACGAAGAAATCTCCATGTTTGGAAAATCAATGGCTGTCAAATTGACCAAGTCACCCATTACAAATATTTAGGGATAACCTTTCATTCTTCTTTGAGTTGGTCTACACACATTAAAGAGGCAATACTGAAAGCAAAATACTCTGTTAAGAGCTGAGCTTGGAAAAGTTACTTTTTTGAACTACAACTCCCATCAACCCAATCCAGTGGCCATGCTGGCTGGGGCTGATGGGAGTTGTAGTTCAAAAAAGTAACTTTTCCAAGCTCTGGTTAAGAGTTTACTTCGATTTTTTTATTATAAAGGAGGTTGTTTTGTCCCAGCACTTATTAAATTACTCAACTATAAGATCATACCTCAACTCTTATATGGAGTTCCACTCTGGATCCACTGTATGGATTATACAGTTGAAGCAATTCTTTCTAGTCTACTACGCCGTCTGTTAGGCGTCCCGAGATGTGTTCCATCAGCGGCACTCAGGCTTGAATGTGGTCTTCCCTCATTGGAATGCCAGGCCTGGCTAACGACGGCCAATTATTGGGTAAAAATCTCTTCTAATAATTCGCTGGGCCTTCTTTCTGCATATTGGAAAGATTCCAGTCCTTCCTTCTGGAACACCAATATCGAATTAAAACTGATGAAAATGGGTTTAGCTAAAGAACATCTAATCCAATACTCGCCAAGTGATGCTTTAGTCTTAATTCGTTCTCGTATTAAAGACATTGACTACCAGAACTCAATCTCTAGGGCCACGAAAATATGCTCCCCCTTACATCTAAATTTACCGTTTGAATATGGTAAGATTGCCCCATATCTGCATTTTCTTACCATTCCTAAACTTCGATTAGCCTTCTCCAAAACAAGGTTCAATTGTTTAAATTCCACAATCCTTGAGGGAAGATTCAATGGAACTCCATATGATCTCCGCATTTGTCCCTGTGGAACTAACAGTATTGAAACTCCTTATCACTGTTTATTTGAATGTACCTTTTATACTCAGATTAGACATAAATTTCTTAATCCTACATTCTCAGTTCCTTATTACCAATCTCCTGATGATATGATTGTTTCTGCTCTTTCCGGTTTAGACAAAGGAATTACTATTCAAGTTGCCAAATTCGTCTATGCGGCCCAACTAATCCGTGCTAATATTTAAATCAAATTGTTATGGTTTATTCCAGCATACTGTATATTCCTGGCAGCTGTTTTTAAATTGTTTGTTTTGTACTGTTGAAACGGGTCTTTGACTGCAAATAAAGAATATATATATATCCTGGTCTTGTTTTTGCAGAAAGTATGGAACTTCTCCATCTTCTGTTACCAATTATATAACAAATTTGATTCCTATATTGACCATTTGGTGATGTCCACGTGTCTTGTCTTGTCGGTTGCCCAAAAAATGTGTTCGCAAGAAACAAATTATTGGCTTCACAGAATTCAATAAGTCTTTCTCCTGCTTCATTTCTGCCTCCTAAGCCATTTCCCCACAATTCCTAGTTCTTCCCTGTTCCTTATTTTTGCATTCCAATTCCCCATGATTATCAGCACATCTTGTTTTTGTGTGTGATCAATTTCTTCCTGTACTTCTGTGTAAAATCTCTCCAATTCCTCTTCTTCTGTGTTTGCCGTTGGAGCATAGACTCGAATGATGGTTATCTTAATAGGTTTCCCATTTAATCTCATTGATATCACTCGCTCAAACCTTGCATTGTAGCTCCTAATTGCTTTTGCTACATCACTTCTCACTATTAAAGCAACACCATTTCTTCTTACTTTCTAATTTCCTGCATAAAATATTTTGTAGTTGCCTGATTGAAAATGTCCCATTCCTGTCTATTTTAATCCACCCACGCCAAGTATTATAATCTTGATACATTCCATTTCTTGCTTGACAATTTCTAACTTTCCTTAGTTCATGCTTCTCACATTCCATGTTCCTATTGTGTGCATCATACAACTCCGGACTCTCCTTTTGCATCTCTGCACTTCAGCCTCTGGGCTTCCTTTTGGCTTTGACCCAGCTGCGTCATTAGTCGCAGCGCTACTCGTACTTGTCCTTTGTTCTTCCCCAGTAGCTCATTGAGTGCCTTCTGACCTGGGGGTCTCATCTTCCAGAACTATCTCGTGTTGCATTTTGGATACTCTGTTCATAGGGTTTTCGTGGTAAGAGGTATTCAGAGGTGGTTTACCATTGCCTTCCTCCAAGTCTGGATGCATCTTAGTCTGATGTCTCAGCTTTGACCATTCCACCTTGGGTGCCCCTGCTAGGAGTTGAGCCTCTTGGTCTATACTCCTGATGGCATTGCTCTCAGCTTCTTCAACACTCTCAACCCCCCTCACCACATTAAGGTGTGCATCCAGCCTATTTGTATATTGTCTTATATAAACTGCATGATTTTTTTTTATTAAGTGGTATATAAATCCTTTAAATAAATAAATAGCTAGAAGTGTCTACATCTCCCCATCAGCCCTCCATCCAGGTCAGCAAAGGGCATCATCACATTTCAAGGACCTATTCCAGGCAAACAGGAGGACTCGAGGAGGGTGTGGAACAGGACAGTTAGGGGGCATGGCCTAGGGAGAGCCCTGAGTACCAGACAGAGAGCCCCGGAGGACCATATTTGGCTCCAGCGCCTGAGGTTCCCCCACTCCTGTTTTAGAGAAGTATGTCTTAAAGTTTTTGAATTTGGGACATGCATTTCCCCATTCACACTCCATCCCAACCATCTCTTTGATGCATAATAATGTGGAGGTTCCTATGCAGAGTGGCTGATGGACATGAGGATTTGTAGATAACTGCAAATGGATATTAAACAGTATGGCTGTGCACTGGTTCTGGCGAAATCCTGGACCCTGAACTGAATTGGGCTGACCCATGATTCAGCCAGAGCAGACTGAGGCAGCCCCAGATTGCCCCTGCCCAAAAGGGGGGGGTGGTTGGGTGGTGAGGAGTGAAGGGGAAGGAGACACACACAGGCTGCCTGCCTTCATCTCCTTCTTACCTCCTCCTGACTGCATACTTAATTTGGGGTCCCCAAATTAAACACTGCAAGGCCTCCAGTTCAGGTCAGAGCTCAGATCTGGGTCAGATTGGCCACAGATAGTCCATTTCGGATTGTGGCCTGAATCAGATTGGAGGGGCATGCACAGCCCTCTTAAACAGGACGAGTTGCAGACTTTTATTGGTCTTTGGGCACAAAGCCTCCATCCCACTCACTCACCCCCCTTCCATATTGTGGCACTGTTTCTCTCCTCTCGCCACCTCCAAGCGGGGCTTTGTCCAAAGGAGCAGAGCCTCAGAGATTCATTGTTTCAGTGCCACCAGGCACTTCCCCCACCTGGATATGGGAAAATGGCAGGACATTTTGAGTCAATGGTGTGTGCCCATGTTTTTATGTGCCTGTCTACAAGTGGGCTGCATTCTTGTAGGACACACATTGCATGCTCGGAGCCTATGTGTGCATACGTTACTGTGTAGATGAGATCATGAGTGCATTGGGCTTGCATGTGGGGCTGTCTGTACATGAACTGGAAGACGCCTTCCAACATCTGGGGGTTTCCTCTCAGTGATGATTGTGGGTCATCAAAAAGCTGACTATCTCACAGACTCAGCACACCCCACCCCCAGCATGTGGGGATCAAGGTCAGCATCAGCAGTGAGTCCAGTTGGGATCCTGGGAAATGGTCCCAGTATGCTGGGGGCTGACATTGGCCCTTGATGACCATGGATACAACCCAAAGCATGAAATCCTCATTCTCTGCATATTGCTGGACCAGCAGGCCCATGCAAAACTTCCCCAATAAGCTCTGCTAATCCTATCAAAATCATTTTTCACTCCCCTCCATGTTCCCACTGGTATTCTTGTTTTAAAGTGTTTTTAGTGCTTTTGTTTGCTGCCCTGGGCTCCTACTGGGAGGAAAGGTGGGATATAAATCAAATAATAAATAAATAAATAATATTCTCCTCCTATACCTCTGTCTGCCTGCATTCGTGCTACGTGAACTGTTTGCATGATTTGTTTCAGCTGTTGAGTGGATTGTTTTATTTATTTTATATTATTTGATGTTTTTCTGTACTGCTTTATATGATGCAGACCTCAAAGCGGTTTCTGTAAAAATATACATAAAAACTAATAAAATAATATATATACATAAACATAGATAAGGTTGGGGAAGAAATTCAATTGAATTCACATTTAAAGGTGAATCTAAAAGAAGTACATGTGGCCATGCATGGGGCACACACACTTCACAACTGATCTGCACAGATCAGCTGAACAGGGGGGTTATTGCCCCATCCCCACATATCAGAAATTCAACCTGATGAGGGGGGATATGGGGGGAAATGGACTCAGTTTGCATTTAAAGGTGAATCAATCAAATTTGCACTTGCCGAAACAATGTGAGAACTGAAACTCAGTCATCGTTTGAAATTCACACTCATCTGAATTTTGTGATGCAGTTTTCCAACCAACTAATGTTTAAAAAATGCTTACATTAAGGGAAAGTGCACATAAAAATGAATATATTGGTGAAAATAACATACAAAAATGCATTGTACCAAGACAACATGCATGCAAAAATGTGTGCATTGGTCAAAACTGCCGACAAAAATGTGTTTATTAGGAAAAAATTGCACTAAAATGCTGAAGAATTTTCATGAGGACTTTTTTTTAAAAAAAACAACAATCACAAATTTCAGTAGAGATCCGGAGAGCTGAATTTAACATTGGAAAAGTGAGAAAACGAAAGAAGCAAAATTGACAGGTCCTTCCATCCCTAAACATACATTAAAATGTATCACAATTTTATTCCATTTAACAATAAAACAAGGAAAAGCCAAATGGAAGGAAAGGAAAGCCAAACTTCAAAAGCTTTTAAGAACAAAAGGGGTCTTCACCAATCACTGAAGGCCCATTAATGTTCCAAGAGGAGGGAATTCCCTAACTGGGGTGTTACCACTGAGGAGGTCCTCTTCTGGATCCTTGGAAAATAAGCAACACTCATTGATACGATCGCTAGTAGGGTCCTCTCTGCTGACCTCAGGTATCTGGACAGTTGGCATAAGAAGAGCCATTCCATCAAGTATCTAGGTCTCAAGTCATGTAGGACTTTATATAAAGTTATCACCTTAAATTGAGCCCAGTAACCTTCAGTTAATGTTAGCACATCTTAAGATTCCTTCATGAACTTGGTGCCTTCCAAGCCTCGCACCCGGATGGTCACCTGGATCTCCTCCACTAAACCCAGCCCTGGACACCAAGAATGCCTCTCTAGGTGTCTACATTGACTTGACTTGGTCTACAGTTGGAGCACCCCAGACAATATTCTCCATTCATCTGAAAACAGAAAATGACACAGAGGGAACAATCTCTTCAGTTTGTAGATTTTCTAAAATCTTTAGGATTTGAGATTTGGGGGGGGTTGTGTGTGAGGGTTACCATTACAATATCATAAAACCAACTACATTGCATGCAGCATCTGTGGAAAAGCTGCCCTCATCCCCACTGAAGAAAAGATTTACATCCTGCACTAAACTAGCCCTGTTATGGCACTAATGCAACATTTGTAGATTGCACACCAGACAGCTGAATCTTCTGCTTCCACGTGCTGAAAGCCTGCTTCAAATCTGCTGTCAACCCCATAAATTATAATTTCACAAGTCAAAGGAAGATTGTGTGCCATTTATTTATTTATTTTGCTTGTCCCTCAGATGCCACTAGGTATCCTTCACCTCCTCCCTTTATTGCCACTTGAGATCTTTTCTCAAAGTAGCAGCACAACAGATAATACATCTCTTGCTTAATTCATGCGGAAGTACCCGGCTGTAGGAATTCTTCTGTGTTTTGTAGCATGCTGGAACTGTGCCTGCCTCCTTTCCTTAACTCAAAGAAACCAGGAAATGGGAAACAGTGCCAAGATCCAGCACTGAGAATTGGCGAAGGCTTGCCAGTTCCCGATTCACAAATTAGAAACAGTATCTGAGCTTGGGGTTTGGAAGGTGTTTAAGGACAGGAAAGAAAATCCAGCATTTCATAAGTCTCTTTCAGCTGTCAGGGAAGGGACCGGGTTTTAACTTGTAGACTATTGCCATCTAGTGGTGGAGGCTGAGAGTGACACTAAGGCTTCGATGCCAAACCACACTGACTAGGGAACAAGCATTTAGGCTTACTTGTAAGAATGTATTTAGATAAGGACGAGGCACTGAAAGGCAGATTTATCATTCCATCCCACTTTGTGACAACATGACATTTTTTCTACTTTGTATCCCTACTTCCTTCATGAATCACAGAGCTGACGAGTCAAATGGGCAAGAGCAACATGCATAGAGTTTATGCAATTTCCCCTTACAACAACCTTGTGCGGTAGGTTAGGCTGAGAAATGTATCATATTGCCCTTGGTCCTCCAGTGAAATTAATGGCTGGTGAGGAATATAAATGGTGCTGAAACATTTCCCCTTTTAACACCCTGTTCACAGATCACAGGAATTGAGCAGTTAAGGAAGCATGCCTCATATCAGATCAAAGCATTGGTCCATCTGGCTCAGTTCTGTCTACCCTGACTGGCAGCAGCTCTCCATGATTTCAGATAGGGGTTTCTCCCAGCTCTACCTAGTGATACCAGGGTTTGAACCATGGACCTTCTGCATGCAAAGCAGATGCTCAATAGGGCTTTGCCCAGCCTCCCTGATCCACTCCAGGCTCCTGATCTGCCCCCCCCCCCGAATCAGACTGACCTGCCCTGGGTGAAGCTAGGGACCTACTCTGCCCCAGATCTGGTCCCAAATTAGTTTGGGGTAGGGCCAATGTTTAATGAGGGTAGGGTTTTTTCGGTCCTGTAGGGTGCTGTTGCGACATGGCAGTGATCCTGTGGGATGTTGCTTTGCAAGGGGCTTCCCTGCAGAGAAGATGCTTGCAAAGCAGCATTGCTGTAGGATAGATGCCTCCACTCAACATCCCTGCATCCTTTTCCCCAGGAAGACACTCCCAACAGTAAGGCAGGTCAAGTAGTTCTTGGCCTTTTTGCAGGTTTTCCCACCTCTCTTTCCTGACTGATGCCTAGGGTTGCCAGGCTCAGGGCCTGAGGATGACTCTGTATCTTTAAGAGAAGAGAAAATTCAGCCAAGTGCAGGTTTTCTTGCAACACTATAATGGGAAAAACCACAAGGTGGAATTCTCCCTTCCCCCTGCACAACTTTTAAAGATACAGAAGATCTCTAGATTGCCAGGCCTCCAAGAGGTCTTCTGTATCTTTAAAAGTTGCGCAGGGGGAAGGGAGATTTCGCAATTGATCAGCAGATCAACCTGTCAGGAAGCTAGCCTAGTGGCTCTCCACCACCCAGTGAACTACTTCTGGCTGCAAGCAAGTTGCTGGGTACTGGAGATAGGGAAAAGATGAAGGTGGTGGCAAGAGAGGCAGGCATGGATTGGGTCCAATTTCACTATGGGGAAGGGTTATGTATGTGTTAACGTCAGCAAGGATCTACAGCTTATCATGGGGGAAAGGGACAATACACACACACACACACACAAAGGCACACCCAAGTCTGGAATATTACCCAAATTGAAAAGTCATGTATGGATGGCTAGCAGATGCAAAAACAAACAAACATCAGTTATGCCTTCCTTGGTTATAGAATTTGCTAGATCCTAGCAATACTTATGCACACTTACTTTTATATTAACTGGTATTTATATTTGTTGGTTCGCTGGAAATTCAAATACAAATGGGAAAGAGTATTTCTCTTGTATATGTAGCTCTGAATCTGGCAGGAGTGATTTCTTACTGTTGTGTGTTACAACACTGGCCATGTATGCTATATACAGAGCCGACTCTACCATTAGCCAGAGTGAGGCCTCTAAACTAGTCTTTTGTTCTGTTTTCATGCCACCAGTGTTGAAGTAATGTCCAGTCTGGTCATTTTTGTCTGGGGAATGAGGAGGGTGCCATTTTGCCCTTTGCCTCAGGCAGCAAAATAACTTGGGCCAGATCTGAATATAGTTAAAATACTTCTACCATATAGGTTTAAGTTCTACCATTTTTCGTATCTTGCTCTCTAGAAGAAGCTGGAAATTGCATTAATCAATAAACCACTTAGAAGCCATCTTGGCATAACACAGTATAAATAAATAAAATACATTTCATTTCTTGTGTAATTTTTAAATGACAAAAAGTCGGCCAGACAGTTCATTGAGAACAAATTAATTGAGTTGGAAGCTTTGATCATTTGCAGCATTTGTGCATATGGACATGGGACTTTGCAACAGCTACCGAGCTACTGAGAAAACACTCAGTCAACAAGTTTTCATCCCTACCATTGGCAGCCCTCCATTTTCTGCATTTACATGCTGCTGAATTGCATCCAAACAAACTTCTAAGCAAGATGTTACAAATACAAGCTGCACGCCAAAGTAATTGTTTCTTATAATAAGAATCAGATTGAAGAACAGTACAAATATAACCCCAACTTCTAAAAATACACTATGCCCTGTTAGGTTTCTTAGATTACAAAAAAAGATCACCCAATGCCAGGTTTTTTTGGTTGTGTTTCTTCCTGCAGGATATATAGATGTCGCCAAGGCTGGCTGTAATTAAATCTAAACACTGTCTCATAGGGAGCTTCTACAAAACTTTCGTTATTGTGGATGAACTCAGTTGCGAGATACGATGTGCTTTGGTTTTCAGGGCTAAAGTTGTTGAGGAGGGGGAGTATAAGGATTCATGGAGAACCCAACCTTCCACTCTTTCATGCATTCTTTCACACCACAACTCTCATTTCTCTAGTTTGCTGCTGCTACAGCTCCAGTTTTATTTGAAACGGTTTCTCCACTGCATGATCCCAACCAATCAGGGATCACATAATGGACTTTGTGACATCATAGGGCATGAAAGCAATCAAATCTGATTATGCGATAGCATCACTAATAGCTGAATGAATCCTTCCGGTTGCCCTCAATCTGAATGAGGATTAGGACAGGGAAACTGTCCTTACAGCACAGGCAACTGGACCTAAGTTCCAATTCAATCTTGCCATTCCACACTAGCATACTATTTTGTCTAATCCATCTCCAGTCGCAGATAGCTACACATGGATAATTGGGTGGAATGGAGATGTGGACCAGATGCACAGTTGGGTGCACAACCAACTTCAAAACCATGTTCTGTCCCAATTGGTCAACTACACACAACTGGATCAGAACAATGGAGAGGTAAGTCTGGTTGCTTCTTTTTTCCCATTGGTTCTTCCCGCCCCCTCCACCTCCTTGAAACACTTTTGCAACTTGTCACAAAGGGGCACAGAAAATTGCCAAAGAGAAAGGGCATTTTGCAGGGGCAAAAATATCCATGACCTATGCCCCTACAATGACCAACACCCAATTTCACCACCGCTTTATTTCTCTGCCTCTCTCTTACCTCATCAGTTTAGGCTGTGGCAGCTGGTGACTCCATGTCAATGGGGAAGTGTAATCTGTTCTGGGTTTTACTCTGAACTTTCAAGATGTCCAAGGTGCTGAACAGCTCCTTAAAAATTCAGACCAAAACCCAAAGAGGATTCCACTGGCCCACTGACATGGAGCCACCAGTTGCCACTTAGTATAGGTTAAGTTTATTAAATGTTATATCACTTCTGACCACCAAACATCCCAAAGGAATTTATAACATTGCTCATTAATATCAGGTATCTCGTACGTAATACCAGAAGAATTCTTGTGGAGTGTTGTGGCTAAGAGTGTGAGCTGGGAAACAGCTGGCTCAAATCTCACCTCAGCCATAAACTCACTAGGAGGCCTAAGCAGGCCTTTACTCTCATTACTCCCTCAGCTTCAGTCCTCTGCAACATGGGGGTAAAAACAAATACTGGTCTACCTTACAGGAATGTTTTAAGGATTCTAGAGATAAGAATTAAGGGTGTGCAAGACTTTTTCTTTGTTTCAGGTTTTGTTAATGAAAGCCTTGCTTGTTTCCTGTTTTGATTTTTTAAAATTTCATTAGTTTCATCATTACATTGTTAGGAAAGTTCATGTTTTGATGTGCAGATTCGTCTTTTGTTTCTCCCCCTTTTTTCTCTTCTTTGAAACTTTTTTTTTGCCACCATTTTCTGGTAGCTGCCATTTTGCTTTTCCAAGAATGTCCCCATGCTGTATTTCTCAAGGCCTCTCATGGCCACCACCCAAAATGGCTGCCATCCATTTGGGGGGGTACGGTTTGCCATTTTTAAAATGTTACTTCTCTACCCTCTTTCACCAGGGCTGGCACCAAAGGATGGCCAGGTAGGGCCCTGGTCGAGGGCCCATGTAGCCCAGAGGGACCCTTGAAGGGCCCCTCATTAGGGTACCAAAGTAGCACTCCCCTTCCGCTATCCATGGCAGGGTCCCTGCTGCAGATCTCAGGAACTGAGCTTCCAGGCTGCCCGCCCATTTGCTCTCTCCACATACCTCTCTCCTGTGTTCTGCTGCTGCATGTGCTGCATGTGCAGGGCTGCCATCAACCAAGATGGTGGCAGAGGCTTCTTTAACATGCTAATGCCCCTATTGCCATCTTAGTTGATGGCTGGCATGTGTGTGCATGTAGCGTACCACGCATGTGTGCCATCAACCAAGATGGTGGCGGGGCATCAGCCCCTTAGAGAAGCCTCTGCCACTATCTTGGTTGATGGTAACCCTGTGCGTGCAATGCGCGCAGCAATAGAACACAGGAGATAGGTAGGTGGAACAGGCATGAGCCGCACTCCCGGGGCAGGCTGGTGCCCAAGGGCCCCGTCATGCCTGGCGCCGGCCCTGTCTTTCACTAGAGGCCACAGAAGAATGTGGATGCATTCTGGTAAAAAAAAAGATAGCTAAAATGGCAGACTCGCCAATGTTTGCTCTTGCCACTACCAGCTTTCTTCTTGCTGCTGCTAGAGCACAGGCTGCTGCCCATCCATTCCTCTCTGTAATCATTCTGAGAAAAATGCACGTGAACTTCATGGGAAAGAGCTGTAGCTCAGTGGTAGAGCTTTATACTCAATATGTAGGAGGCCCCAGGTTCAATCCCTGGCATTTCCAAGTAGGGCTGGGAATGTCCTTTGTGTGAAACTATTGAAAGCTGCTGCCAGTCAGTGTAGACAATGCTGAGCTAGATGGACCACGGGTCTGACTCGGTATGTAAGGCAATTTCCTGTGTTCCTATGTGGTTGAGTTTCTCATTGATCCCAAAAGAAATACACAATCCTAATGTAAAATGCTTTGAACCCTTGCAGTGTCTATAAAAATATGGAAAATTAAACTTAAGTACAACTACTAACATCTATTGCAGGGGTCAGCAGACTATAAGCTTGCCAGATCTCCTTTGTCTTTTACTAGAACCCCAAGAACTACCAGGTTCAGCCAGCCACTTGCAAAAGACATACCGGTTAGAATTAAGAAACAGGGTGCCTCTGAACACATTCTGGCCTAGGAATTTGTTTTTGGTATAAGAACTGAACTCTGTTAGCCAGTATTGTAGCGGCAAACTTAGAAGTGCAGGGTCCCTTCATGAGTCATCAGAATTGGCCTCACAGGCCAAATTTTACGGATGGTGCCACCCATCTGTCAATCACATGACATGATTATGGTGTCAAATGATTGATAGGTGGGCTCCCCAACCCACCTATCAAAACCCCTGGCAGGCGGTCCCCAAGCCACAACAGCCTACTGGCTATCAGGTGCTTGGACATCGCTGCACATGCTGCTTTCCAGAGTTTCCAGAGAGGGTCACCTGCAAAAACAATAACTGGTCTTTGTTCGGGAGCGTCTCCCCTCCAACACACACCTGCTGTCATCTCACACAAATGTCTCCTCCTCTTTAGCTCCCTTCATAGATTTGAAGGGCCGTAGCTCTTTCTGTGCCTACAGGAAGGGCCATAGCTTATGGTAGAACATCTGCTTTGCATGAAAAAAGTCCCAGGTTCAATCCCCAGGATCTCCAAGTAGGGTTTGCAGTGTCTCTTGCCTGAAATCTTGGAGAGTCACTGCCAGTCAGTGTAGACAATATTGAGCTGAATGGACCAATGGTTTGACTCACTATAAGACAACTTCCATCCCCTGCAACATCCTTGCAACTTACATCTTGACCTCCACGGAATAACACCCTGCAAAATACCACAGACTGCTACAAAGAAAAGTCATACTCAAATGCCTGGGAGAAGATAACATTTTTCATATGCCAAAAATATGACATTGCCGGTGCCAGGCTGGTCTCCCTGGGGACTGTTTTCCATAGATAGGGGGCTACTACTGAAAAGTCTTGTTCTCTTGTTGCCACCCTCCAAGCTTCTGCTGATGGTACATGCCCTGGTCACCTCTCACCTAGACTACTGTAATGCGCTCTACGTGGGGTTACCCTTGAAAACGGTCCGGTACCTGCAACTGGTACAGAATGCGGCGGCATGCCTGATTAAAGGCAGCCGCCGGCGAGATCACATCCCCCCAGTGCTGAAGGAGTTGCACTGGTTACCGGTTGTTTTCCGGGCCCAATTCAAGGTGTTGGTTCTGACCTTTAAAACCCTACATGGTTTCGGCCCAGTCTATCTGAAGGAGCGCCTCCAACATCATCAGGGATGCCGCTCAACAAGATCAGCCTCAAAAGGCCTTCTCTCTATCCCACCAGTTAAAACAGGCAGACTGATGAGAACTAGGGAGAGGGCTTTTTCAACTGTGGCCCCCACTTTGTGGAATTCCCTCCCAAATGATCTCCACCATGCCCCCTCTATGATGAGCTTCTGCCGGGCCTTGAAGACCTGGCTCTTCAGGCAGGCTTTTGGGGTGGGTTAGGTTTTATTATTGTTGTTGAGATTCATAATGTTTTAATGTATTTGTATGTTTTTATTTTGTACATCGCCCAGAGTGGCTGGACAGCCAGCCAGATGGGCGACTAATAAATTTAATAAATAAATAAAAATAAATGATGGGGGAACACACAGAAGGGCCTCAGGGTCCAAGCAGGCTCATATGGGGAAAGGCATTCTGTGAGGTATTGGTGTCCTGAGCTCTAAAGAGATTTATAGCAGGGATGGGGAATCTCAGGCTTTGAGGCCAAATGCAGCCTTCCAGTCCTATCTATCTGGCCCTTGGGACACTCACCAGGCCACACGCCCTCCTGAGCCACACCTTCATTGCAAATATTTTGCTTGGCTGGAATGTGCCCTTGAACTTTGATCATGTTTCTTGCTTGCCTGTATGGTGTGGGTGGGTGGAGAAACTAGTCTACTGTACAACTTACTGTACAAATGTCCACTTGGAATGTGGCTATCAGGCTGAAAATGGTGCCCTACCCTTGCTTTATAAGTTAAAACGGGCTTGAGGAACCTTTGGCCTTTCAGATGTTGCTCAACTACAACTCCCATGAACCCCAGCAAGCATGACCAATGGCCAGAGAAGATGAGAGGTATAGTTCAGCAACACCTGTAGGGCCAAAAGTGCTGACTTAAAGCCAGCACTTTGATTTGGGCCTAGAAATAAACTGGCAGCCAGCGCAATCAGCCCATAATGGGTGTTATATGTTTATTCAATGGATGCAGCATGGCTTAGCACACTGAAGAAAGTGAAGGAATACAAATCATCATTTAAAATGCCCCCCCCCTAAGATCAGAAGATGTGAAATTGACCAACTGCACCTAGGGATGTAAAAAGGCATCCTTTTCCATTCTGCCCTTTTGTTGCATGCAGCACTGTTTCCGTTCTGCTGTGATTTGTCTTCTGCCACAGACTACTGCCAAATTGTTTGTCTTTCTGTCCACTGTGGCAAATCAACTGTGTAAATGACATTGTCATTATGTAATTCTGCTCCCTTCATTTCAGTGCAAAGGGGGAGGGGATGTAATCAATTGTGTATCATTTGCAGATAGAAGGCAGCAACCATAGTGAATACCAATCATATTGGCTGGATTGATTTCAGTTCTGGACACGGGACGAATAAGCGGACACTGGCCATTGCCATTGCCATCAGACATCCCTAACTGCACCCCTGCTTACAAAGTAAATGAAAATAACAGAGCAGAAAAAGAGAGATTTGGCCGCTTGAGTTTTCCTAGCAAAATTCTGATTCAAGAGGGTGGGGCAGGAGGGGGAGGTGATGCAACAAATGGAAACTATCCATACCTCCTCCTTTCATCTAACACTAGAATGCAGAGGGAATGGAAGCAGAAGTAAACAGTTATTTTCGTGTGATATTGCTAAGAAAACAAGTTGAAAAATTTCTTTTTCTTAAATGTGAGTTATTAATATGTTTTCAGTTCGTCTAGCCAGCCTCTGCTTTGTGGTCCCTTCAGGAACATCTAGGAGGCAGAAAAGGGGCTTGATGAAATACTTCCCACAAAGAATTTCATTTTAGCTCTGTAACAAACAATGCCAAAAGGGAGATTGGGCATTTGTTTTGTTTTGTTTTCCCTTCTTGCAGAGACTAATGGAAATTAGAATCCTTGGAAGGGAAGGGAGAATCCAGCCATGCTTTGCTTAGAGTGTGAAAAAGATCAAGAGGACAACAGAGCTGAAAAGAAACAAACTCTGGCCTCTGTTACTGGCCAGGGTGCCAAGAGCCACTGAGACCGCCCCCTGCCTCCCAGGAAAAGCATTGTGGCCCCAACTATCAGCCAGAGGAGGAGCAGTTGCAAAGGAGCTCGCTTCTCCTTTTTCTGCAAGGAAGAACAGTAAAATCTAATTGACAGTTGCCTTGGGACTGGAGAGGTGAAGGATGGCATGCTCTGGCTGTTGCTGTCACCGAGGCCCCTAAGGGCCATGCAGGGTTGTCCTCCTACCTCCTGGGAAGAACATAATGGTCAGGGGAAGGCCAGCCTGGCCCCATCCATTGGCCAGAGGAGCAACTGCTGGGGCTTGCAATCCTATTCCCTGCTAAAACAAAACTTGGTTCCAGCTGAAGAGAAGCATCTTCTGGGCCCATCTGTCAGTCAGATCATCAATCACACAGAAGGAAGCATTAGGTTGAAGGGGTAGAATTTTGGACTGTACCACTTGTGACTGCAGATCGGGGTGTCATGTTTCTTAATGTCCTGCCATGTTACAAAACACGCACCAAAAAACCCCAACTCCTTAAAACCTCCCTGCATGTAATAAAATAGCACATCAGGGAGATGGCTATGTTGTACTCTTATACGCAGAGAAGAATGTTGGGTTTTGTTTTTTTTGCGATGGAACATTCATTGTGTCAAACACGCTTGGAAACCTCCCCACAATCAGGGACCCTGGTAAGACAAAGTTCCAAATTGCTGGGAGGTTTCTAAGCATGGTCAGTTGGGCTGACTCTTCAGACCTTTGTGCCAAATGCACATGTGCCCAGGGATGTTTGGGTGTGTGGCTTTCATGCATGGCACTGCCCCCTCCATGTTTTGGGAGCATACGCAGCTGCCTTATACCAAGTCAGACAATTGGTACATCCAACTCAGTGTTGTCTGCACTGATTGGCAGTGGCTCTCCAGAGTTTCAGACAGGGTTCCCTTTCAGGCCTACCTGGAGATGCTGGGGACTGGACATGGGACCTTCTGCATGCAAACTAAATGCTCTACCACTGAGCTATGGCCCTTTCCAAAGCCCCATCACATGTCCAGGTATCCTGAGGCAAAGAACTGTATGTGGAGACTGTGTGAAATTTAAAATGCTGCTTGCTGCCGGTGTACCACCACCAAAAAAGTCCCAATGATGTCAGAGGGACACCACATGGAGCCAGCCATACAATAGTGTAGTGACAAGTTTAGAAGTCCAGGGTCTCTTCATGAGTCATCAGAATTGGCCTCACAGCCCAAATTTGACAGGTGACTGGGGGCACCCACCTGTCAATCACATGACAACATTATCCTCTTACCCACTTACCACAATCTCTTGGAGGGGGTTGCCAAGCCACAACATCCTGCTGGCAACCAGATGCTTGGAAATTGCTGCACATGGGGTGCTGCTAGCCCTGTGCTCCGTGCTTCCCAAAGCACCAAATACAGAACTAGCAAAGTGGTTGTTTCTCTACCGGGGGCAAAGAAGCTGGTATTTTACAGACATTGCTATCTGCAAGATAGGTACCTCTCATAGCTGATCTTCAAAAATCAGGTTTCTTCCCCCTGCATTTTGCATATTCGCCAAGAGAAGGATTTCTCTTGCCTGTAAAGTACAAGGGGCATTGCTGGACAAGTGTTTCTTTCTCCTTGCACAGACTCACTGCAGCTAAAACAGAGGGTGCACAGGGAAAGAGAGAAAGAGAGCTAAGAAGAGTGGGTGGAGAGTGAGGTGTGGTGGCATTTCTTCACAAAGAAAGGGGCAAAGGAAAGCTGAAGAAAGGGAGAAGGAAGGCTGCCTATAAAATACAAGGGATTATTTATAAAGCAGTTCTTTTTCCCTTGATTGTGCTTTTTGCAGATCGTTTGTGAGAAAGTGGTAGGGGGAGAGAGAGAGCCTCATACAGGGTGGGGAAGATAGAAAGAGCAAAGGGCTAAGAAGAATGAGGCTGCCTGTATTTCACAAGGGGAAGAAACCTGCTTTTTGAAGTTCAGCGGTGAGGAGTTCTGTCTTACACAGTGATATCTGTAAAATACCCTCACTCTTCTTAGCCCTTTGTCTTTCTCCCCCCCCTCCACTTTCTCCCAGACAATCTGCAAAAAGCACCACTGAGGGAGAGAAAAATGCTTTACAAGGAATGCACCTTGTGCTTTACAAGCACCCTTCCTTCCTTCATCCCCCTTCATGAGAAAACGCTGCTTTGTTCACTCTTAGCCCCTTTCCCCCAAGTGTGGCTATCTACACCTGTGGCTGCCATGGGTCTGCGCGGGACTCTTTGAAAGCCCTTCATTTTAGTATGATCCTGATGCAAAGCCCATCTTAAACCAGGCTTGGCTGTCCCTCCTCTTCTCAGTAAACTTCCCTCTCTTCACTCCTGTTGACTCTCTCCCTCCTTGTGTTTCTCTTCTCCCCACAACAATAGATGGTGGGAGTCAATTAGCATGCAAGGAGATTCATACTGACTGCTGATTAGCTGTGGTGATTCCTGACCTTGCTGGATTTTCTGGTCCTCCTCAGGTAGGGTTGCCATATTCCAGTTCCACAAATCTGGGCAGGTTAATTGCATATTATGCAAATATTTGCATATTAATATTTGGATTGTCCAGTTGTTTTGTTTTTGTGCCTAGGAATTACCACCAAAAACTGGGGAAAGATGTGAGAAATCTTTTTTTTTAAGCAACATTTTCAGCCTTAAATGCCTAGACTCGAGTTTCCAACACTATGGAGTATTTATTGATTAAGAGAATTTATATCCTGCCCTTTTGCTGTTAAAAACAGAGCTCAGCACAGCTTACAAATATAATAAAAACAATAAAAATACACAATCAATATAAAAACATAATAAAAACACAAAATAGCAACAAACATAAAGTAAGTCAGGGCAGCAGCACAGTTAACCATAACATATACAATATATTTCAGAGATGTGGTGGGTGGAGAAAAACAAGCCAAAATGTTAGGAAAAGGAGTCTTTCACACCACATGCTCAGTTCTAAATACTGTTGCAGCAAGTTTTACAAGTTCCTCCAGTATTCCACTGGTGCAGGCAGTCAGACATTCAAAGTATCTGTATGTTTCTTAGGTTTTATAAAAGCAGAGCTTTGCTTAACTCAAAATTTCTCAACCACATCTACACAGGTTCCACCTCCATACTCAAAATGAAACTGGGCCTGGAAGTGTGCAACAACCCCACACATACCTTGCTAATTAGATTACCAATGCCAGGATGTCTGTCTTATCGACTACTCTCCTGCTCCCCCACACACACCGGGCATCATAAAAGACCCAGTCCTGGGCTCAGAAAGAAAATAAATATCTGGTCCTCTTCAAAGTATTGATAAGCCTCTTGTTTTAATTGAAATAATAATTATAAATTCTTGTTCTTATCACTAATGGGAGTTAATTATCTTGCATATGCTGCTGTTGCTTCTATGGCTGTAACGGAGTGAGGTTAAAGATAAGTGAAATGCAAATAGGAAAAAAAAACACAGAAGGCAGTAACACTTTCCTAAATGTAATACCATACCAACCACAACAAGATTCCTATGAGTAAGGCAAAAAACTAAGCATCTCACAACCAGTCAGGATTCCTAACCAAAAACCAAAAATATGATAAATGAAGAAATATGTATGTAAGCATGACTATCAAATATATTTATTATTTACACAAACTGTAAAGATATTTATAGTGCAATCCTAAGTTTATTTATTCAGAAGCAAGTCCCAGCGTATTCAGTGGGGCTTATTCAAACAGGGACAGAACTGCAACCTCAAGTGATAAGCAACTTCATTCACACAACCCAAAATTCCGAATCATGCCACTTTACGCTGTTTTGCAACTGTTTATACTTGTTTTATGGTCATTGGATTTTAAATGGCTTTATTTCTTGTTGTGAGCTGCATTGGTTTCCAACCCTACCTCACAGGGGTGTTGGAAAGACTCCATACACGCACATGCACACACAGCAGATGTATAAATACATACAGCCCATATAATAGTTTATTGTCAGACCAGTTGGTCATTGCAGAAAAATCAGTATTAGTTTTAAAAAAATCAGTATTACTTTCCTACAGAATAAAAACTGTAATACCTAAGTAAGCCCTGCCTACTTGCTTTAAAATTGGACTGGAGACAGAATTAGAACACAAGAGTTAGAACACAAACATAATTCTTTTTTACATTCACTCCAAAGTCCCATTGATTTTCAGCACATTCATAACCATGTCTACTCAAAGTAAGTCCTATTGAATTAAATGGGATTTACTTTGGGCATATGGGATTAGCATTGCTTTTACAAAAAGCAAGTATTGGGAAGGTTTTCAAAACACTGCCCAAGCTCTGACTCCTGCACACAAGAGGAAAAAAAACTGAAATGTATATACTTACCCAATTTATGAGATTTTCAGATAAACGGGGGGGGGGGGTTGAAACCACCATTTTGTTTTCTAGACACTACCTGAGGTCAATGAAACTGAAACACAATCCCTGATTGGCTGCAATGCTGAACGGGCGGGGTTAAAGCTACAAAGTGCTATAGTACAGTACTGTTTAAAGAAAGATTTAACAGTCGAGGGGGGTGGCTGACGTTTTTATGTATATCTCGAGAACCCGACCACCTAGAAACTTTTTTTTTTAAATTAAAGCTGAGAATCCGGGCC
Source organism: Rhineura floridana (assembly GCF_030035675.1). Lineage (NCBI taxonomy): Eukaryota > Metazoa > Chordata > Lepidosauria > Squamata > Rhineuridae > Rhineura > Rhineura floridana. Next base: position 177,862,293 of record NC_084483.1, read on the forward strand.
ACCTAAGGGGTTAGCCGGGCGCTGGGTGGCATACATAGAATCCGGGTAAAACCCGGCTATCCGGGCAATATGGCAACCCTATCCTCAGGCAAGAGGAAAGGGCGTAGCTTTTAAACGCAAGCATACACTTGGCGTTTGGGAATTGCAGTGGCTTGATTGGCTGTAGAGACAGACAGAGGGACTCCCAGAGGGGACCAGCAGGGGGCAGCTGCAAAAAAGTAACTGGGCTGCATCCTTATTTGTTTGTTTGTTTGTTTGTTTTTATTATTTAATTTGTATCCCGCCCTTCCTCCCAGCAGGATCCCAGGGCAGCAAACAAAAGCTCTAAAAACACATCAAAACATCATAAAAACAGACCTTAAAATAAACCAAAACTAAACAACTTTAAAAACATTTTTAAAAGAAGCTGTAAAAACATCTTTTTAAAAGGGTTAAAAAACATATTGTTTTAAAAATATATATATTAAAAAGCAATTCTAACACAGACACAGACTGGGATAGGTCTCAACTTAAAAGGCTTGTTGAAAGAGGAAAGTCTTCGAAAGGCGCTGAAAAGATAGCAGAGATGGCGCCTGCCTAATATTTAAGGGAGGAAATTCCACAGGGTAGGTGCCGCCACACTAAAGGTCCGTTTCCTATATTGTACAGAACAAACCTCCTGATAAGATGGTGTGTGCAGGAGGCCCTCACCTGCAGAGCGCAGTGATCGACTGGGTATATAAAGGAATAAGGTCCTTCAGGTATCCTGGTCCCGAGCTGTATAGGGCTTTGTACAAAAGAACTAGAACCTTGAACTTGGCCCGGTAGCAAATGGACAGTCAGTGCAATTCTAGTGGCGAGCCTCATCAGATAAGAGGAACTAGGGAGAGATACATAATATCTGTCCCTTGTTCCGGGCCTGCCCAATACCAGAAGATAGCTGGGGGATGCGGGACTCCATGCTCTGACCTTCGGCTGTTGCTGTGCAATGCCAGGTCCGTTGCCCAAAAAAATCTCTCATCCATGATATGATATTGGATGATGGCGCAGATCTGGCATGTATTACAGAAGCCTGGCTGGATGAGCCCGCAGCAACCATCCTTGAGGCCATGTGTCCAGCTGGGTTCCTATATGCGCAGCAACCGAGGGTCAGGAGACAGGGAGTGGGAGTGGCGGTCATCTATCGGGGGTCCCTGGTTCTCACCAGGCCTCCTCTCCATGAGACCAAGGTTGTGGATTGCATGTACTGGAGGTTGGGCCCAAAGGGCAGCTTAGGGATTCTGCTTGTGTATCGTCCACCCCGCTGCATGACGGACTCCCTGGCCAAGGTGCTGGAGGATGTCTCAGATGTGCAGGCGCAATCCCCAAATTTGCTGGTGCTGGAGGATTTCAACGTACATGCTGGGACTGCCCTCACAGGGGCACCTCGGGATTTCATGGAAACCATGGCTTCCTGGGAGCTGCACCTTGTTTCCATGGGGCCCACCCATGTAGCTGGTCATGCACTTGACCTTGTATTTGCCTCGGAAGAGGAGGGAAGTGATCTGAGAATGGGGGCTACATCTCTTACCCCCTTGTCATGGTCAGATCACTATCTGGTGAGAGTAGACCTTTCAATGTCACACACCCTCCGTGGGGGCAAAGGACCCATTAGGATGGTCCGCCCCAGGTGTTTGATGGATCCAGATGGATTCCTGAATGCGCTTGGGGATTTTATGGAGCCTGCAGACGGGCACTCGGCCGAATCCCTGGTGAAGGAGTGGAATGAGGCGATCAACGGGGCATCGGACGGGTGGCTCCGAAATGCCCTCTCCCCCTGAATAGGACTCAGATGGCACCGTGGTATACTCCACGATTGCGAACTCTGAGGCGGGAGGTGAGATGGCTAGAATGCCAGTGGCGGAAATCTCGCTCTGAGGATGATTGGACACGGGTTAGAGCGGCTGCAGCAGCCTACCATGTGGCAATAAGGGCAGCAAAAAAGGATTTTTTTTGCTGCCTCTATTGAGTCTGCAGAGTGCTGTCCCCGGAGGCTGTTCCAAGTGGTCTGAAGCCTGGTCGGTCCAGTTGCTTCGGAACCGATGGGACATTCTAAGACCTCCTATGATGAGTTTGCAAAGCGGATAAAATCGATCGTCTAAAGAGTATGATTCTGCACGCTGTGGATACAGTGATTGAGCCAGAGTCGGCCAGTGGTTTTCCGGTGATGTGGGATCGGTTCCAGCTTCTTCCTTTTGATGAAGTGGACAAGGTGCTTGCAACTTTAAGGCCAACCACTTGCTTACTCAACCCTTGCCCATCATGGCTCATTATGAGCTGCAAGCACAGTCTAGGCGAGGGGATCAAGGCGGTGGTAAATGCATCCTTGGAAGAGGGCGTAATGCCATCAGCTCTCAAGGAGGCAGTAATAAAACCAATCTTAAAGAAGCCCTCCTTGGATCCCCAAGATCTGAATAACTTTCGCCCAATCTCAAACTTACCATTCTTGGGCAAGGTGGTCGAGCGGGTGATGGCGAAGCAGTTGCAAGCACACTTGGAGGAAGCGGATTATCTGGATCCATTTCAGTCAGGCTTCAGGCCTGGACATGGGACTGAAACAGCCTTGGTAGCCTTGGTGGATGATATGAGGAGAGCGTTGGATAGGGGTGAAGGCACCTTCCTCGTCCTCCTGGACCTCTCAGCGGCCTTTGATACAGTTGACCACGGTATCCTTTTGGACCAATTGGAGGGGTTAGGCATAGGGGGCACTGTTTTGCAGTGGTTCCATTCCTTCCTTTCTGATAGGTACCAAAGAGTAGCACTGGGGGATGAGGTTTCGGACCCTTGGCCTCTCACCTGTGGGGTGCCGCGGTGCTCCATCCTCTCCCCAATGCTATTTAACATCTATAGAAAGCCGCTGGGGGCTATCATCAGGAGATTTGGGCTGCAGTGTCACCAATATGCGGATGACACTCAGCTCTGTCTCTCATTTAAATCTTCACCGAGGTTGGCTGTAGAAACCCTGTCCAAGTGCCTGGAGTCAGTGAGTGCCTGGATGGGAAGGAATAAACTGAAACTGTACCCTGACAAAAATGAGGTACTGTTCATGGGAGACAAGGGAAGGTTAGGGGACTTGGACCGGTGCTCAGTGGGGTAAAACTGCCCCTAAAAGACCAGGTCCACAGCCTCGGGGTCATTCTTGACTCCAAACTGTCCATGGAAGCTCAGGTTTCAACTGTGAGCCGGGCAGCACTGTATCAACTCCATCTGATACGGAGGCTATGCCCCTACCTTCCCAATCATCTGCTCCCATCGGTGGTACATGCCCTGGTCCCCTCTTGCCTTGACTACTGTAATGCAGTCTACGTAGGGCTACCCTTGAAAACAGTCCGGAAGCTGCAACTGGTACATAATGCGGTGGCACGCCTGATTAAAGGCAGCCGCCGGCAAGATCACATAACTCCAGTGCTCAAAGAGTTGCTCTGGCTACCAGTTGCTTGCTGGACCCAATTCAAGGTGATGGTTTTGACCTTTAAATCCCGACACGGTTTCGGCCCAGCCTATCTGAAGGAGCGCCTCCAGCATCATCAGCTATGCCGCCTAACAAGATCGGCCTCAAAAGACCTTCTCTCTATCTCACCAGTCAAAACAGCTAGACTGGTGAGGACTAGAGAAAGGGCTTTTTCAATTGTGGCCCCCACCCTGTGGAACTCCCTCCCAAATGATCTCCACCATGCCCCCTCTACAATGAGTTTCCGCCGGGCTGTGAAGACCTGGCTCTTCAGGCAGGCCTTTGGGGTGGGCTAGATTTTAACATCATTGTTTTTAGATTTCAATGTTATTGTATTGATGTGTCTTTTTGTGCTATTTTGCTTATTTTGTACGTCGCCCAGAGTAACTGGTTAGCTAGCCAGATGGGCGACTAAGAAATCCAATAAATAAATAAATAAATTTCAGCAGCGGGGTGACATGTTGGTGATAGCCTGCCCCAGTGAGCAGTCTTGCCACTGCATTTTGCACCAGCTGCAGCTTCCAGCCCAACTTCAAGGGCAGCCCCACATAGAGCGCATTACACTAATCCAGCCTGGAGGTTACCAATGCGTGGACAACAGTGATCAGGCTATCCCAGTCCAGAAACGGCTGCAGCTGTCTTACTAACCTAAGCTGGTAAAAGGCACTCCTAGCCACGGAAGACACCTGGGCCTCTAGCGACAAAGATGGATCTAGGCGCACCCCCAGACTATGGACCTACTCTTTCAGAGGGAGTACAACCCCATCCAAACCAGGCAACTGACCAATTAACCAAACTCGTGAACCACCAACCCACAGTGCCTCCATCTTGCTAGGATTCAGACTCAGTTTATTGGTCCTTATCCAGCCCCCCACTGAGTCCAGGCAGCAGTCATGGGCTTGCACGGCCTCTCTCGATTCAGATGTTACGGAGAAATAGAGCTGGGTATCGTCAGCATACTGCTGACACCTCACCCCAAAGGTCCTGATGACTGCTCCTAAGGGCTTCATATAGATGTTAAACAGCATGGGGGACAGGATGGTACCCTGCGGCACCACACAGCACAACTGCCAGGGGGCTGAAAGACAGTCACCCAATGCTATTCTCTGAGAGCTACCTTGGAGATAGGATCGGAACCACTGTAAAACAGTGCCTTCAATACCCATCTTACCAAGTTGGCCCACAAGGATACCATGGTTAATGGTATCAAAAGCCACTGAGAGATCAAGTAAGAATAACAGGATCTAACTCCCCCTGTCCTTCTCCCGATAAAGGTCATCCATCAGGGTGACCAAGGCCGATTCAGTCCCATAACCAGGCCTGAATCCAGACTGGAATGGGTCAAGATAATCTGTTTCATCCAAGAGTACTTGCAATTGCTGCGCCACAACCCTCTCAATCAACTTCCTTAAGAAGGGGGTATTTGCAACCGGTCAGTAGTTGTCACAAACCAATAGGTCCAGGGTGGGCTTTTTCAGGAGTGGTCAGATCACCACCTCTTTCAAGGCAGCTGGAACCACTCCCTCCCACAATGATGCATTGACCACACCTTAGATCCACTCAGTCAAATTCCCTCAGCAAGCTTTAATAAGCCAAGAAGGAGAAGGGTCAAGAGGACATGTTGCTGGCCGCATCATCGCAAGCACCTTGTCCACATCATCAGGCCGCATCAACTGAAACCGTTCCCAAGAAGTTGCGGCAGACATTGCACTGGACACCTCATTGGGGACTATAGTAGATGTGGAGGGGGCATCAAGGGTGCTACAGAGGCAAGCAACTTTATTTATTTATTTATTTGAAATATTTCTATCCCGCCCTTTTACCCTGTAATAGGGCACTTAGGGCGGCTTACAAAAGTAAAATCAAACAAGTACATAATAAAATTGTAAACAATGAAATCACAAAAACATTAAAATAAATTAAAATACATAAAATGCAATTAAAATACATAAAATACAATATGTGTGTGTGTGTATATATATATACACACACACACATATATATATATATAGGGAGTGGTACTAATGTTGACTACAAGGGTAAAAGTTAACATAGAAGGCACAAAATCATAAAATCAGTGTCAGGCTCTACCTTCAGTCCCTTCCAAAGGCTCTCCGGAACAAGAAGTCTCCGGAAAACCATCAGGGAGAGAGCAGAGCGGACTTCTTGGCATACCCTCAAAGTGACTTGCAAACAATTCACAGTGGGCCCCCGAAGGGTCTAAAACTCAATTTCCTGGAGTTGGTGTCAACAGACCTCTGACAATACGGAAAAGCTCCACTGGATGGATACTTGATGATGCAATGGAGGCAGAGAAGTGTGCCTTCTTCACCACCCTCACCCCCACATGGTAGGCACAGTTATGATGTTTTACTCGGGCCTTGTCAGCCTGACAGCACATCTTTCGCCACTTGCACTCTAGCCGTTGTCCAGCCTGTTTCATTGCCCTTAGCTCACTGGTGAACCAAGGTGCAAACCAAGCTCCACAATGCCAGAGAGGGCGCTCAGGAACAACCATGTCAAGAGCCCAATGCGCCTCGCTGTTCTACAGCATGACAAGGGCTTCAACAGGGTCACCGGCTCTATCTACTGGGAACTCCCCCAGGGCATTCAGGAATCCTGTGGATTCAATTATGCTCCAGGGGCGGACCATCTTAATCTGTCCACCACCCCTGCAGGGAAGGATCGGAGCCGTAAGTCTAAACTTCACCAGGAAGTGATCTGACCATGACAATGGGGTGACATCCACCTCCCCATCTCCAGACCACCCCTTCCTCCATCTGGAGCAAAAACCAAGTCGAGGGTGTGCCCTGCCCTATGTGTCGGGCCACTGACTACTTGAGATAGCCCCATGGTCATCATGGAGGCCATGAAGTCCTGAGCCGCAACACTAGAGACAGCCTCAGCATGGACATTGAAATCACCCAACACTATTGTTCTGGGCTCCTCCAACATCACAGCTGGGACGGCCTCTGCCAGCTCAGTCAGAGAAGCTGCAGGGCAGGAGGGTGGACTGTACACCTGCAGCAATCCTAGTGTACTGTCTCCTCGGCCCGACACCAGGTGCAGGCCCTCACAGCCAGCTCCAGGAGAGAGTGGTTTCCTGGTGACAGAGATGGAAGTTCTGTAGACCACAGCAACTCCTTCCCCCCATCCCTGCAGCCTGTGCTGGTGCATCCTGGGGCATCCCACCCAGCAAAACACACCTGCAGCCATATACCTAGAACCAGCCCTAGCCAAAATGGTGATACTGACTTCATGTTCATTTGAGAGACAGCATTATTGATTTAAAGCACATGGCTTCCCTCAAAGAATCCTGGGAACTGTAGTTTACCCCTCATACAGCTACCATTCCCAGGATTTTTGAGGGGACGCCATGTGCTTTTAATGTATAGCATGGATGGGATCCAAGAAGCAGAGACACTGCAGAAGGCCTGGTCTCCCTTTAATCGTTTTGTGAGGACTAAGTTTCATATGGAAATAACACTTCTTTGTGTCTTTTGCTTTAAATTAATGAATATATTTGATTTTTTTTAAGTGTGATTATGTTCTCTATTACACTGTTCTATAGTACTCCAAAATGTAGAAAGAGTGGACCCCATGTACTTCCAAGGGATTTTGTTACTTATTTACCATGGCACAGATGTACATAATATGTGAAATAATTCCCTTCCATAAACTACTTCTTATTAATTCAGGACTTGTTCGGTCACACACACACACAAACGCACATGCGTTAGTGCACCTTTACCAGCAGTCAAGAGAGTTCCTCACCCCACCCCACCACCATTTTATACTTTATCCATAGGTCTGTGCTCAGTTATGCCAATCAGTCTATGCTCAGAATACTACATATATTTATTTGCATCAATGGACACAGATTGACTAAGTCTCTATGATTACAATGGTTGAATTTTTCATAACCGCTGAATTATTTTACAATTAAAAAGGAAACAGATATAAAAATAAAACAGTCGACTGAGGGTGAGGAGCTGGAGTTTACCAGGTGGGGGATCTTATTCTCAAGATGGCTGAAGTTAAACACACACACACCTTGTGGCACTCAGAAATGACAAATTTGTCCCTCAGTGCTGATTCTTTAAAATTGCTCTGTACTTTTGAGTAACCGCAGACCAATAATTGTTGGCGATGGATGAGTTTTCCCCAGCCTTGAATCAGACTGACTTGAATAAAACTGAGTTGTTTCCTCCTGCTTGGCCTGCCAAATTGGGAAACACCTTGGCTTAATCAGAGGCTGATCTCAATCTGTATGGATGTCAGCGGTTCTTGGGAAAACTACAGTTCCCAGGTCTATTTGTATCAGGGGCTGGAAAGAGGGGGGGAAGAACAGCAGTCCTCCCTCTTTCTCCCACTGGAGAAAGGGACAAAGCCTCCCACCTTCTTCCCTCTTGCTTGCTACTGCCATTGTTTCTGGAGTAGCAGCAGTCAGGTTAAGTGCATGGAGTAGGGAGGAGGCTTGTTTGGTTAGTTTGTAAGAATGGGAATGGGAGAAGGGTGGCATTCTTCTCCAGTCTGAATTAAAATCCAGTCTGGGGAAGAACGCTCACTTCATATTTAAGGTGAGCATTATGAGCATAAGAGAGTCATAGTTCCAAGTCTAGAAATGCTAGCCTTGGCATAATCCTTAAACAGGAAATGACCAAAGCTATAGCCAGCTCTGTGTGTGTGTGTGTGTGTGTGTGCGCGCGCGCGCGCCATAGCCAGTTTCAAGATTGTGATGGACTTTTTGGTAAGGGATAATCAGTGCCTTTCCCCTTATCATGGCTGGGGAGGGCCATGCAAACTGAATTTTTCTCACTTTGTCCTTGAACTTCATGAGTGTTCCATGTAAATAACCAACCTTGCCATCTTCTGGACCCAGCAGTGGTGTATGCCATGGTTCTGTGAAAGCAAAGGAAAAGCATGGAATGTACTATTGGGTACAGAATTCAGCTGCCTAAAAATCTCAGCTTTTTCTTCTCTTTAAAGCAGGTTTTTAACTCTTATGGCTATGAAGATATCCTGGAAAACGTGTGGAAAATCCTTTTTAAGAAGCCACAATACGTTCTGGCTTATTTGAATGTGTATGTTCTCCCAGTGGTGGGGGCACAATGTCTGTATCCTGTGCAGCTCCTTGAATATGAGCACATGGACTTTCCTCCTTGCTCTTGTTCATTGTGATAGTTCCTTGAGGCTGCTTCAGTGCCGTTTCCTATCCCATGTCTATCCCATTCAGGGATCAGGTAGCAAATGGGACAGCATGACAAATACTGCATAGCCAATCAGATTTGATTTTGTGATACTGTCTCCAAGGTCAGGCAAAGTCAACTGAGAGTGAGAACTAGTCAGGGCAATGTAAATGAAGAGGCAAATGTTTTTCTAGGACTGCTGGCAAAGGAAGCCTCCCCTCCCTTTCTTTTTCAAATGTTGATCTTTTTTCACACAAAAAAATGATGGCTTGGATCTTAACTTCCAGGAGTGGAGCTCAGTTCATTAGAACAATGGCTTTTGCTTGCTAATGCATCGCTGCTATCCCTTTTCAGCCTGTAACAGATATCCTTTCTTTTCAGCGCTCACCTCCCCCCTTGGGAAAGAAAACCAACCCTATAAAAAACTATCCCAAGCCTGTTACTACCTGATAACTCATGGGGAAGAGAGAAACGATTGTCTCACCATTTCCCTCTTTGTCTGATGCCTTTGCAACTTTGATTCTTCGAGACTTTCCTTTTGTCTTGTAATTCTTTCTGGCGCAACGGGAAGTTTCATGGGTCTGCACTTTTGGAATCAAACCATCCTCGGCGCAAGCATGGTAAGACATCATGATTAGGTGCCGGGGTATTTGAGCCTCAGTTCCCTGACATCTGCACAACAGCTTAGAGAGCAATGTTAAATGACTCTGACAGCTTGTTTCTGCAAGCCAGGTTGCAGGAAAAACACTTGCAGTGGGTTCTGTCAATTGGCTTAGGAAGATAAATGTAAAGTCAGCAAAGTCTCCCACTGGGTCCCAAGCACTTAACTTCATGTGGGGCATAGAAAGTCAGCAGTGAAAAAAGGCCAGCATTTTTATCTATTTCTTACAAGTCCCAGCAATGCTTCTTTCAGCCACCATAGAAGCTGTTTGTCTCTTCCGTTTTCCTGTGCCGATCCTTGGTGACAGGAGTAATTTAATGTGCCTCCATCAGTACAACTTTGGCATGTTTGAAGCTCTAAATGAGTTAGGTTCCAAGTATCTTGAAAAACGACCTTCTTCACAACAGACCATGTTGGACGTTAAGATTGGCAGAGGGGATCCTCGTGGTTAATGATGTAAGAAGGCATTGTTTTCCATTCTGCCCTGCATTGGTTGCATTCAGCACTGTTCCTGTTCTGCTGCAGTTCATCTTCTGCCAAAAACTATGCTATTTATCTCACTGTCTGCTGTGGAAAAATGACATACCTTACATAATATACGTAACTGGTTATGTAAATTACATTAAGCTACAGTGTCATTACATTATTCCACCACATTTATTTCAGTGCAAAGGAAACATAATGCAAAAGGAGGGGAAAACTTACTCATTTATGTATCATTTGCAGGCTGAAAGCAACAAAAGCGGATACTGATTGTATTCACTGGTTTGATTTCCATTCCACAGGGGACAAGTAAGCAAACATTACCAATTTCCACTCCCATTTCTGTTTTTGTCTGAATTCTCCAACATCCCTACTTGTCCACCTTCAGAAGTGTAGCGATTGGCAGCCTGGGACAGGCCTTTCTCTATTGTATTTGTATATTGTTATGTAACCCACCCTGGGACTTTATGGTGAAGAGCAGGCAAGAAATCAAATTAATCCCCATAATCACAATCATCCCTTGGTCCTCACTGCTCAAATTTGTCTCACTTACTCCAATCTACTTTACCAAGGCGTACTAGATTGATGTTTCAAAACTACAGAAAACTCTGGAGCTCTGGCGTGCCGAATAAGAGACATACCATCTGTGGAGGTGTGGCCTCCACAGTCCACATGGTCTAGCAAGATCAGTGTGTGGTGGTGATGAAGAGCTTGGATGATGGTCCTGTATAACCAGCAGTGGTAGTATTACTTTTTTTAATGATGCAAATTTTGCAATCTCCCTTTCAGCTATTGTCACTCCTAGCAGTGATAATAGGAAGTGAAACAATTATAACCCATGTTTGTTTTCTATGTTTCCAGGCCACCTTTGCCCATTAAATGGCTTCCTAGATGAGTGCCCCATTAGCCATTGCTTGTAGTGTCAACAATGAGAACACATTCATGATGTATCAGACCATACCAAATGATACATAAGCAGTAGATACCTGCAACATAGACAATGAATGTGTTGAAATCATTCAAAGACAGAAAGGTTCCATATACATCCCAATTCCAAAGAAAGGGGATCCCAGAGAATGCAGTAATAATCGCCTTAATATCCCATGCAAGTAAAGTAATGCTCAAGATTCTACAACAAAGGCTCTTACCATATATGGAGCGAGAAATGCCAGATGTCCAAGCTGGATTTAGAAAGAGAAGAGGCACCAGAGATATATCGCAAACATACGTTGGATAATAGAACAGACCAAGGAATTTCAGAAGAAAATCACCCTGTGCTTTTTCTACTCCCTTCTGTTTTTCACAGCATTATTGTCTTTTCTAGTGAATCATGTCTTCTCATGATGTGTCCAAAGTATGATAACCTCAGTTTCATCATTTTAGCTTCTAGGGACAGTTCTGGTTTAATCTGTTCTAACACCCAATTATTTGTCTTTTTCGCGGTACATGGTATGCGCAAAGCTCTCCTCCAGCACCACATTTCAAATGAGTTGATTTTTCTCATATCCGCTTTTTTCACTGTCCAACTTTCACATCCATACATAGAGATCGGGAATACCATGGTCTGAATTATCCTGACTTTAGTGTTCAGTGATGCATCTTTGCATTTGAGGACTTTTTCTAGTTCTCTCATAGCTGCCCTCCCCACTCCTAGCCTTCTTCTGATTTCTTGACTATTGTCTCCTTTTTGATTAATGACTGTACCGAGGTATTGATAATCCTTGACAAGTTCAATGTCCTTATTGTCAACTTTAAAGCTACATAAATCTTCTGTTGTCATTACTTTCGTCTTTTTGACATTCAGCTGTAGTCCTGCTTCTGTGCTTTCCTCTTTAACTTTCATCACCATTCGTTTTAAATCATTACTGGTTTCTGCTAGTAGTATGGTATCGTCTGCATATCTTAAATTATTGATATTTCTCCCTCCAATTTTCACATGTCCTTCATCTTGGTCCAATCCCGCTTTCCGTATGATATGTTCTGCATATAGATTAAACAAATAGGGTGATAAAATACACCCCCGTCTCACACCCTTTCCAATGGGGAACCATTGGGTTTCTCCGTATTCTGTCCTTATAGTAGCCTCTTGTCCAGAGTATAGGTTGCGCATCAGGACAAACTTTACCATTACTCAAAAGTAATCACTGCAATTACACTTAAGTTACTTAACAAAAAAAACCTAGAGTGCCTACAAGGTGCTGGCCTTGGCTGCTGCACACCTAAGTTGTTTAAAAACACTATATTAGAAGCTCAACTGGAGTGCATACCGCAGATCAGAAAAGGTACCACCAGGGCCAAGAAGATGCCAGCATGGTTAACGAGCAAAGTCAAGGAAGCTCTTAGAGGCAAAAAGTCTTCCTTCAAAAAATGGAAGTCTTGTCCAAATGAAGAAAATAAAAAAGAACACAAACTCTGGCAAAAGAAATGCAAGAAGACAATAAGGGATGCTAAAAAAGAATTTGAGGAGCACATTGCTAAGAACATAAAAACCAACAACAAAAAATTCTATAAATACATTCAAAGCAGGAGACCATCTAGGGAGACAATTGGACCCTTGGATGATAAGGGAGTCAAAGGTGTCCTAAAGAACGATAAGGAGATTGCAGAGAAGCTAAATGAATTCTTTGCATCTGTCTTCACAGTGGAAGATATAGGGCAGATCCCTGAACCTGAACTAACATTTGCAGGAAGGGATTCTGAGGAACTGAGACAAATAGTGGTAACGAGAGAGGAAGTTCTAAGCTTAATGGACAATATAAAAACTGACAAATCACCGGGCCTGGATGGCATCCACCCGAGAGTTCTCAAAGAACTCAAATGTGAAATTGCTGATCTGCTAACTAAAATATGTAACTTGTCCCTTGGGTCCTCCTCCGTGCCTGAGGACTGGAAAGTGGCAAATGTAACGCCAATCTTCAAAAAGGGATCCAGAGGGGATCCCGGAAATTACAGGCCAGTTAGCTTAACTTCTGTCCCTGGAAAACTGGTAGAAAGTATGATTAAAGCTAGATTAACTAAGCACATAGAAGAACAAGCCTTGCTGAAGCAGAGCCAGCATGGCTTCTGCAAGGGAAAGTCCTGTCTCAGTAACCTATTAGAATTCTTTGAGAGTGTCAACAAGCATATAGATAGAGGTGATCCAGTGGACATAGTGTACTTAGACTTTCAAAAAGCGTTTGACAAGGTACCTCACCAAAGACTTCTGAGGAAGCTTAGCAGTCATGGAATAAGAGGAGAGGTCCTCTTGTAGATAAGAAATTGGTTAAGAAGCAGAAAGCAGAGAGTAGGAATAAACGGACAGTTCTCCCAATGGAGGGCTGTAGAAAGTGGAGTCCCTCAAGGATCGGTTTTGGGACCTGTACTTTTCAACTTGTTCATTAATGACCTAGAATTAGGAGTGAGCAGTGAAGTGGCCAAGTTTGCTGACGACACTAAATTGTTCAGGGTTGTTAAAACAAAAAAGGGATTGCGAAGACCTCCAAAAAGACCTCTCCAAACTGAGTGAATGGGCAGAAAAATGGCAAATGCAATTCAATATAAACAAGTGTAAAATTATGCATATTGGAGCAAAAAATCTTAATTTCACATATACGCTCATGGGGTCTGAACTGGCGGTGACCGACCAGGAGAGAGACCTCGGGGTTGTAGTGGACAGCACGATGAAAATGTCGACCCAGTGTGCGGCAGCTGTGAAAAAAGCAAATTCCATGCTAGCAATAATTAGGAAAGGTATTGAAAATAAAACAGCCGATATCATAATGCCATTGTATAAATCTATGGTGCGGCCGCATTTGGAATACTGTGTACAGTTCTGGTCGCCTCATCTCAAAAAGGATATTATAGAGTTGGAAAAGGTTCAGAAGAGGGCAACCAGAATGATCAAGGGGATGGAGCGACTCCCTTACGAGGAAAGGTTGCAGCATTTGGGGCTTTTTAGTTTAGAGAAAAGGCGGGTCAGAGGAGACATGATAGAAGTGTATAAAATTATGCATGGCATTGAGAAAGTGGATAGAGAAAAGTTCTTCTCCCTCTCTCATAATACTAGAACTCGTGGACATTCAAAGAAGCTGAATGTTGGAAGATTCAGGACAGACAAAAGGAAGTACTTCTTTACTCAGCGCATAGTTAATCTATGGAATTTGCTCCCACAAGATGCAGTAATGGCCACCAGCTTGGACGGCTTTAAAAGAAGATTAGACAAATTCATGGAGGACAGGGCTATCAATGGCTACTAGCCATGATGGCTGTGCTTTGCCACCCTAGTCAGAGGCAGCATGCTTCTGAAAACCAGTTGCCGGAAGCCTCAGGAGGGGAGAGTGTTCTTGCACTCGGGTCCTGCTTGCAGGCTTCCCCCAGGCACCTGGTTGGCCACTGTGAGAACAGGATGCTGGACTAGATGGGCCACTGGCCTGATCCAGCAGGCTCTTCTTATGTTCTTATGTTCTTAAGTCACCTAAAACAACATTAAAATAAACACACAAAAACAGAGGTATTGAATAATTCTTTATATCCATAAGATAGTAGTGGTGGTCTTTCCATTGGTAAGAGAGGTGGGAAGGGAGGCAGAAGCCACTGCTCAGATCTTTGTGTGCCAAACCAAGTGCAACCCCCCATCTCTCTCACTTCACCTCCCGGATGCTGCCCTGCCATCAACTAAGGGCACCCACCCAAGCAAACATTTTCCCCTGAAATGCAAAAAGGTTAAGACACTTCAAATGCAGCAAAGTAGCCAGGGAGGGTGGTGGAGGCTGCTTTGTGTGCCAACTGCAAACACAGTATTCACACACACACATACATGCACACACATCATCTTTCACTTCCACAGTTCTTTATCTCCATTCCACTCCTGCCTCCTTCTCCTCTTTATCCATGTTCTTGCCCTCCAGCTCCTTTCTCCCTTCACTCCATTCTTCTTCACCACTGTCCATTTTTTAAAACAATTGTTTTCTCCACTCCACCTCTGTCTCACTCTCCACCTCCTTCCTCGTCGCCTTCTACCCACCCACAGAGCGCAAGGGAAGAATGATGCTGCACCGAAGCCCAGTTTGAGGCACAGGATTTTCATCCACGAATCGGAGGAGCAGAAGACTTTCCCTGCTTCCCCCCCCAATTAATGCCCAAAAGTAATGCTGGAAAGATTACAATTACTCCTGAAAAGTAAAAAAATTACTCCTCATTCTATTACAATCAAAATGTAAAGGAATTACCCACTCGTTCCTCAAAAAAGTAATGAATTACAAGTAATCCATTTTTTGTAACTAATTACTTACCCCTATCTCCACATCCCTTGTTGTTTTCCCTGGGTCACATTTTAGATTGCAAACTTGTCAGGGCAGGAACCTGTCATCTTGCACTGAGTAAAATGCCATCCATGCTGAAAGCACTATAGAAATAAAATTAAACCCTGCAACTAAAGACCCAAGTCTGCTATGTGTAACAGCAACCACTAGAGGGTACCATGGCAATTGCAATGATTTATGAAGTTTAGAACTGCATGTTGATCCAAGTTCACCTTTAAGAATTTTGAATTGTATTACCTCTTCTTAAAGAAGTACTATGGGAAGAAGAACAATATTACTTAAAAGCAAATCTATTTAAATATTTTTAAAGGAAGGAAAGTTGCACCAGACAAATTTGATACATGGCATGAGCAAGCATTTGACTTATGGCATTTGAATTATGGACAGCTTAAAATAACAGAATTAGAGTGCAATCCTATATATATCTAGTTAGAAGCAAGTCTAAGTCTTTGGGTAAGCTGGCATAGGATTGCAGCTTCAGAATCAATAAGAAAAGGGTTAACTTCTCTGAAACATCTGTTAACACAAAGCAACATTTCCCAGCTTTAGACAGCAGTAGAAGTAGTAGTGTTATTTTAGTTCAGAGAGCTTGCACTGCTCTGAACATATTGTTATGAGCATGGGGGGTTGGAATGGATTATTCCTGTGGGTCACCTTTCCAGCCTCTGATTTGGAATCCTGTGCCTTGGAATGAGGAACTCTCTGCTGGTCAAATGAGTCTTTTGTTAACCAAATAGATTGGCCAGGAAAGGTAATGGGCCGACGGAGAATGGGCAAGGAAGACCCCTTTTGTGATTGAAACTCTCCTGGAGAGGCTCTCCCCCACTCCTGGCAGCTAGTAGTTTTTGTGCTTGTAGTTTTTGTGCAGGCTGGGCCTGCACCATGGCGTTTTGGGTGCCTCCTGTAACCTCGATGGGAAAGCTGAATATTGGACTGCTGATGCATTGAACCCCTCCATCCTTGAGCTCAGGTTGGAATGTGTGTAAATAAATAAGCCATATTTCATAAAGACACCACAGTCTCTGCTGACCTTCTTCCCAAAGGAGACCAAATCCTGGAGAGGCTCAGGGACTCCCAAAATCTCACCGCTCGGAGATTGGGGGAGGTGCGCAACAATATGAAACAGCAGAAGTGGCTTGGTGAGTGGGGAGGACCTACTACATTAGCTTCCCAGCAAGTGGGTCAGTGTTGCTTATTGGGAGGAAGAAGGGAAGGAGCAAAGCGGCAGGGAGGCTGGCACAGTGCAAACACACCAGCGGAGGATATTTAGTGCTCCTGCCAGTGCATTTGCACTACACCAATCTCCCCTCCCTGCCTCCTTGCCTCTCCTCTTCTCTCTCCAGGTCAGCAACCGTGACCCACCTGCCAGTAAGCCCCACCACCACCACAGCTCCTTCGGCAAGGTGCTTGTGTGAAACATATCCATTTTAAAAAAAACCTGCTCAATTTTTTAATAGGTTAGTGTAGAGATCTTTGGTACAGGTATAGAATGCAAGAGATCCCAAACAGCTCTGTGCTGCAGCTTCTGTTGATTTTTGTCTAAGGAAGTTTAAACGTATCTAGCCAGACAATCTCATATAAGGTTACCAAAAAGAAAGAGACAATGGATTACACTGGGAAATCTCCTTAGGTAGCAGTTCTCCAGCCCTGCTGCAGTCATACTTTCAAAAAGCTATCAAAGCTGTACTGTAGTCTGTTTCCACAGAGAGATCTCTTGCCCAAGGAAGATTTTTTTAAAATAAAATACACTTCACTTTCCTCCAGAAAACATGTCAGTCAAACAATATGGTTTCTAGCTAAGACCTGTTTTACAGGAGCTCTGTGATATACATGCCTGTTCGGCTGTAGTTCTAATTTAAGTCTGGTCATAAATTCTGAGGCTCAGCTAGATCAAACGCAATCTTCAAACCAACAAAATTCTTCCCTGAATAGTTCTTGTGTTATGGGAAAAGGTACTACACTTTGCTACGCATAAAAGCACATCTTCTGTTCTTTTCATGCAGCAGGTTTACTGTTGGAGTTGTTAACTGGATTTTATGAGGTTGGTTAGTTCCCATAAAGCAGGGATGGGGAACCCCTGGCCCTTCAAATGCTGTGGGACTACAACACCCTTCATTGGTGACCATTGGCCATACAGGCTGGGGCTGCTGGGAATTGGAGTCCAACAGCATCTGGAGGGTCATGTTTTCCTCATCCCTTTTAGTCATGTAACCAAAGTAGGTCTCACTGAAGTCATGGGACTTACTTCCAAGTAGGCATGCATGGGATTGGACAATTAATTATGGGTACAAAAGGTTTACATACATGTGTGGTTCAGTTCCTAGAAAGGCCATAACCTACTACACTCCAGATGCTTTGGCCTACAACACCCAGAAGCCCCAGACAACCTAGCCAATGATTAAGGATGATGAGAGCAGGGGTGTAGTCATCTGAGGTTCCAGGAGAGATCTTAAACCCCTTATCGTTTTGGAAGCCAGGTCCCAGCAGGGTCCCTATGTCTCCAGCATCCCACGAGCCAATCGTCATGAAAGGGGAGTGTGTTAGACCCTGAGAAGAGTCCCAATGAGTGTCAATTGCAAGCAAGCCTTTACTAATTCCAGCTTCAAAAAGCCAACACAAGGTATGAAGAGTGTGAATTCTGTAACTGCAGAAGAAGAGACAGTGAATCCCTATGATAGCATCCTATCTATACCACGAAGCAGTTTGATGGCAGCAGGAGATGCTGAATTCAGTAATTCATGTAATATCTCCGATGGTGAGAAAGGACAATCAAATGGTGACTGTGACAGAGAAGCAGAAAGTAGTATTCAACCCTGGCCAGATCATTCCATAATTTTAGAAGGTTTATAATCTTAGAAGGGGCATGGCTGTAACTATCATGAAGGGACCCTGCACTTCTGAATTTGCTACTTCACTATTGGATGAGAGTTGTAGTCCAAAACATCTGGAGGGCAACAGGCTGGGGGAGGCTCTTCTAAATAATAACACCATTATTAAAAAGACACAGGTAGAGATCCAGGAGGGTTCAGGAAGTTGGTTGTTCTTAAAGATATATACCTATATCACATGTAGATCTAGAGAAGCATGACTCTCATTGAGGTCTTGGGTACATAGAGAACAGTAATATTTCATTCTAATCCTTTAAGAATCCATATGATGAAATGATTCTGTAGTGAGTGAGAATCAAGCAGGAACCAAAGTTGTTCCATGGGGCGGATGGGGGAGGGAGAAACAGTTTTTTGATAACTTGCAAGACGAAAGAAGTCTAAAACAATCATTTTTGTTCAGGTTTTCCCATGTTTCCATAAAGTGCCTTGGTTCCATGCCCTCCTGTATAAAGCAGAGATGGGGGAACCTGTGGCTTTCCAGCTGCTGATGGGACGCCAACTCCCATCAGCCCCAGCCAGCATGACCAATAGTTGGGATAAAGGGAGATGTAGTCATCAGGGAGGCCACAGGTTCACTATCTCTAGTATAAGGTTTGCAGCAGCAAATGTTACAAATTCCTTGCTTTGATTACCTGTGAACACATCTGAGAGTTGTAGTTCCTTGTGCTCATTTTGGCCTGAGATGGAGGGTAGGGGAGTGCCTACGTTTCATAGGTGCAATGATTTTAATTAATTTTTATTAGCAAAATTAACAATGTAAGGAAAGAAGACAAACGAACAATAATGAAATCAAATAAATAAAAATATTAAAGGTACAAAAAATAAAGAAAAAGAAATGATATATGAATACTAATAATTAACAACAAAAACACTATCACTTTACAGATACAATAGCTATCAGTACATGCATTTTAAGTTAAGCATATAAGTTAATATATTATTTCCTATTATTTATTTATTTATTTATTAGATTTATATCCCACTCTTCCTCCCAGTAGGAGCCTTCCAGATGTCCAAATGGGTGTCCACTCACAATTGATATCTTTATGAAATATGGTGCAGTGTAGCCAGGGTAGTGAGGCCCTCATTGTATGGTACAGGGGTGCGGTACCCATGGCCTCCAGATGTTGCTGGGCTATAACCCCCTTGATCTCTGATTATTGGCCACAGTGATTGGGGCTGGTGGCTGTTGCAGTCCAACACCATTTGGATGGCCACAAATTAAATCACCCCTGGTTTTTCTTCACTCTTCTGTGGATTGTTCTTCCATTGTGTTCAGCAGTCATTTGACATGGCTGAGAAAACCCCTTTCAGATGAGTGGGAGAGGACAGCAAAAGGCCCAGTGGGAACCTCTTTGCTCATCCATCCTTTCCATGCATTCACAAGCAAGGTCCACATTCTAAATACACAGCTTCTAATGTGCACATTTTCATGTACAAAGGAGAACAAGCCCAAATGTAATTAAGGCTCTATTCGCCCTATACATTTAAAGCAGTGTCATAACACTTTAAACAGTCATGCCTTCCCTCAAAGAATCCTAGGAACTGTAATATTTGTTAAAGGGGCTGAGGGTTTCTAGGACACCACTATTCCCCTCACAGAGCTACAGTACTCACAATCCCTCAGACCCTAGGAACTCTAAAAATTGTAGGTCTATGAGGGGAATAGGGGTGTCCTAGCAACTCTCAGTCCCTTTAACAAACTACAATTCCCATGATTCTTTGGGAAAAGCCATGACTGTTTAAAGTGGTATGATACTGCAGGTGGGGGCTAAGCCATGATGCAGCTGTCGCAGTGCAGGGAGACTCCTCAAACATGTTATTTAAGTTTAAATTTAAACCCTGAATGACCTTATAAGGCAGAAAATCCTTAAAACCAACTGGATCAGGAACTAGTAGCTCTCGGAGCTGCCGACAATATGAAGGTTTAGTGAACACAGCCAGTTTTATTATTTCTGGGGGCTGAGTGGGCTAGAGTTAGGCTTAAGCTTAACTGAATGATACAGTGCTTCTGGGAAGCCTTGTAAACACTGACTCAAGTACTGGTTTCAATATAAATTCATATGTTTTATAGGTGTTGAACTGTCAGGCAGATAATATTACAGCCAAACTCTGGACAGAGTATGTGGGGGAAAAGGTCACTGCAGAAGAAGTGCAAATAAAACCTGAAACAGTGCAATACAATGCCCAACTAGAGAGAGAGAGAGAGAGAGTGTTTTAGAGCAATCTCGCTGAATCACAGGGTGTGGTACAGCTGAAAGAGGACTGCAGTGTACTATATTGCATTGGCATAACCTTTTAGTTTAGAGAAAAGATGAGTAAAAGATGGCATGATGGAAGCATTTTGCATGGCATGGAGAAAGTGGATCAAAAAAAGTTTTTCTCCCTCTCTCATAACACTAGAACTCAGGGCCATCCAAATAAGCTACATGTTGGAAGATTCAGGACAGAACAAAGAAAGTACTTCTTCACACATTCCTTAGTCCCTATGGAACTCACTCTCACAAGAGGCAGTGCTGGCCACCAACTTGGACAACTTTGAAAGAGGATTAGATAAAGTCAACTGCTACTAGCCATAATAGCTATGTTCTACCTCCACTGTCAGAAATGATATGGCCCTGAATGCCCATTGCTGAGAATCACACGCAGGGAGAGTGCTGTTGCACTTGGGTCCTGCTTTAAGACTTCCCTTAGGCATCTGGATAGCCACTGGCCTGATCCAGCAGAGTTCTCATGTTTGTATATTAGCCCGCTTTAAAATAATTTGTGAGGGCTTAAGTTGTGCAGGGAAGTTGGCAAACAGACACCACCCTCTCCTTTCTTGCCCTTTTGCACAGTGAGCATGAAGATTTGCAGGGATATACTGAACACATTTAACTGAATATGGTCTCCCTTCAACCAGTAACCCTGATTGTGCAGGGTTCCTGATCAGAGGGAGAACTACAGTTCCCATCATCCCTTACTATTGGCCATACTGGCTGGGGCTGATGTGAACTGTAGTCCAAAATATCTGTGGAAGGCTGATGATTTGATAGATAGATAGATAGATAGATAGATAGATAGATAGATAGATAGATAGATAGATAGATAGATAGATAGATAGATAGATAGATAGATAGATAGATAGATAGATAGATAGATAGATAGATAGATAGATAGATAGATAGATAGATAGATTAAAGGGAAATTCTGGAATGAACAAAAGAGGAGACTGCTATTGTTGTTCAACAATGGGCTTGAGACATAAGCAGCTCTTGTGTCTCGAACTTTTAATCTATTTCCACCAACATGGCTATCATGGCAATGGGTGTTCACAACTTGCCCATCTTTGGAATACCAGGTAGGAGGGATAGGACAGACCTTTGTCTGAGGCCATAGAGAGCCAGCAAGGGAAACCAATGTTCTGGGTCAGAAAAAAAGGTTTATCTCTTTCACATGCATGTTGGCTTCGCAGTTTCTTGCATCCTAAATGGTGGGATACAAACAGCATTGTTAAATCTCCCTCTGGGCTGCAGCATCTCTCATATATACAACTCTTCCCCACTACCTCCCAAATTGCTTTTGAAAACAGCAGTGGATAATGTGTGTGTGTGAGGGGGACTTGATCTAAAGTTACATGACTTCTGCAATCCATCAGCTGCCATTTTGCTGTTCTCCATACAAAGCTGCCTTTCATCTTGCTCTGGGACTAGTTCAAGAGATGGTAAACTGAGTGAGGGCAAATAATTCATTCCACGTTTTGCATGCGTTCATAAACCATTGGAAGAGATTAATTGGTCTACCTACATAGTGCTTTCATCTTGTAAAAAGACCAAAAAATAAAAACTCTTCCCCCATGCAACTTTATATTTTCACACTTAAAAAAATAATTGATGCCAGTTCTCCATGACATGGCAGTTCAACAGCCTGTTGTCTCCTCGTGCATCTTACAGAAAGCTCTACTTTGAATCCTTTCTTCTTGGGTTGGCTGTGTTTCCTAGGATTCGGAGACCTTGCCAAGAAAATCAGTGACTACCTCTGGAGGTCATAAAGGAAAACATCAACTCGACATCTTCGCCCACAATTTGTAATGGCGCGGTTAATTTGGTTTTCATGATAATGTGGGGTTGGATTCACATTGCTCATCTCTCAGAGGACATGTGAGCAAAATTTTCCCAATATTTTTAGCAGATGCTGCCATTATATAAACACCTGTTTCACTAGAACTTGTGAAAGCTGCGTTTCTTATGGGAACAACAGTACAAAGAGGCAATAAAGCAAGTCCAGCCCTGGCTGCTAGAGAGATTGAAGCTGCCCGCTTCAGGCAGCAGATTCTGGTGCACCAAGAAAGCTCAGCAAATCATCAAATATATATAACTACCACATGGAGAGTAAGGAGAAGATGTCATTTTGATTTTCTGCCTCAGGCTTCAGAAATTCTTGTGCCATCGCGGGGTGTGTGTGTGGCAATCATGTAACATCATTCACACAATTAGCAATTGTGTCAATGGATTGTAGGGTTTATTTTAGACTATCAGATGCAATTAACAATTGAGCAGCCATGAAGTTGAGGAGGGCTTTAATCATCTGTGTGGTCCCAAGCCAAATGCATATCTATCTGCTCACAACTAGGGGATGGCGGAGAAATTTGATTCAGTTCACATTTAAAGTCAAATCAATCAAATTTGCACTTTCCAAAATAATATGAGAAGCGAAACACAGCCATCCTTCAAAATGTACACTTATCCGAATTTTGCAATGCAGTAGTCCAACCAATGTTTACAAAAATGCATATATTAGGGAGAAGGGTGCATAAAAATCATTATATTAGTGAAAATACCATACAGAAATACATTGTATTAGCAGAAGTTCTCTACAAAAATATGTACATTAAACAAAACTGCATGCATGTGTTTATTACGAGATATTCACTCTAAAAAGATGAAGAATTTTCATGAAGATTTTTTTGAGGGAAAAAATTGCAAATTGTTGCAGAGATGCCCAGAACTGAATTTAAGATTGGAAAAAAGAGAAACAGAGAGAACTGAAATTGACAGATCCTTCCACCTCTATTCACAATTCAGGAATGCCACTTAACTTCCTAGGCCTAGATACATTAACCCTTTAGTGGCTTTTCTCTCTCAGTACAGAGGTAATTAATTGCAGTACATTAATTAAAGACTGTTGCTTATTCCAATAAAAGCCCCCCTCACCCCATCAGGTCCTGCTCCAAACCAGGGACTCCATGCCTAATGCTACTACTGCTACTACTAATAATTAATAGCATGAATGGTGTCACAACTAGTTTGGTTCCGAAATGAACATTCTGACACTTGTTCATTCTGCAAACATAATGAGCACAAACATTAGCTCATCAGTTCCAGTTCCAATTCCACAGAGGGTTCTGAATGAAATGCTGTACTTGGCAACTAAGTGCGAACCGTTCACAAAAGCCACATGATTCATATTCAAGCATGACAGCATCCATTAAATACTGCATATATACAATTGGTAGGCGAAGAGTCCAACCGTTCTTCTGCAAAGAGCCATTTTGTGCTTTATGGCCACAAATCTTTTTTTTTAACCTGTCAAGATAAAAGGCATTTGGCCTTTTTATAAAAGGCATTTCAGGACCTTTCACTTGAAGATAGCAAACTAATCATGTCATGGCCTGCTCTTTCCAGCTGAAGGCAACACTGAAATCATCCAAGTTTCCTTTATGTCAGGTTCCAAAGATGGCATGGCAAAAAACAGATACTCTCCTTGTACTTAAAAAAGATTAATTTTGTATCTTGTTTACAAAACTCTGTGATTCATAGCAACAAGGGATGAAGATTTCTAGTAAGCCAATTTTTGGCAAAACATAGATAGATAGATAGATAGATAGATAGATAGATAGATAGATAGATAGATAGATAGATAGATAGATAGATAGATAGATAGATAGATAGATAGATAGATAGATAGATAGATAGATAGATAGATAGATAGATAGATAGATAGATAGATAGATCAACGCAATAATTTCTGCTTGCCGGTGGAACAATTTCCTCTCTCCTCCCCATCTGCTGTTCTGGGGGTTAATCATGACCGTGCAGAGCAGATTTGGGGAGGTTACAGGGAGGAGTGGGGAAAGTCCCATTTTGCTAGCAGGAATCCTTTTGCTGGCTTCTGCTACTACAATGGGTTAGTTAAATACAATAGTGTAGTGGCAAATTCAGAAGTGCAGGGTCCCTTCATGTTAGCCACAGCCACGCCCCTCCCCCTTCTTTTGCTGCTGGCTTGAGAATGAGATCCTTGTTAACGCCTTCTCCTACAGCAACAGAAGTCCCTAGGTACCAATAAGCAAGAAAGAGAAGAGTGTTAGGCACTGAGAAGAATCTTCTCAGTGGCTGACTTATCTCCTTCCACTCTGATTGGCTCAAATCAGAAGTAAAGGGGAAGGAAGTATGTTAGAAGACTCTTCTCACTGACTAACACATTCCCCTTTCATGCTGATTGGCTTGTAGGAAGCTGGAAACATAGGGATCCTGCTGGGATCCTGCCTCTAAAAAAGTAAGGGGTCTAAGACTCCCTGAAACCCTGGACGACTACACCCCTGGTTAAATATGGCTTATTATTACTATTATTATTTAAATTACTACTACTATTTCCATTTATAGACCGTTTACTACCTGTAGATCCCAAGGCACTTTACAGTAGATAATTTTTATACACACATATACAATAAGTAGTACAATAAAAACAATGTCAAAGATTTTCATTTTTAAAAATACATAAACAGTATCCACATCCTTAATAACAATACGGTAGGGCCCCGCTTTATGGCGCTTCACTAATACAGCGGTCTCAATTAGGCGCAATTAGACTAAAGCCCCAATCATACGGCGCTTGTTCCGCTTTCACGGCAGTTTTCGGGCATCGAGTGCCATTCTATTCAATGAGTTCCGCTTTACAGCAGTTTTTGCTTTACAGCAGGGGTCCAGACCGTAACCCGCCGTATGAGTGGGGCCCTACTGTATACATATAAATAAAGTCAAAGACCCTTATAAGACAGCAACATGTATAATCCCAGCCAACATAAAACACACTATTCATACAGCCACTCATCCCATCTCATTCTCATCATCCATTCCCACAAACATTACAATCATTCACTACCTCATATTATCTCGATCAGCCAACCACTCATACACAAACCACTCACACTCAGTCATATTACAACCACATACAAAAGATGGCAGCCAAGTATATGCTTACAAGAGACTCTCCCCATCTCTGAAACACTAATGGACTCATGCTCCCCCCCGAAATACTCCTCTCCCACCTCTCACCCAGGATGGGCCAGTTCTCTAACCAGAGCAGATTCTCACACAGAGCTGGGAGTAATAAATCTACTTCCGTCTGCTAACTCCCAACTATGTAATTGCACCATGCATGAAACTTTACAACCCCACCTTCTGACAAATAACCACTCTGCACCTATAGCAGACACAAAATCAACCTCGTACCCCAGGGTGGTCCTGAAGGTCACTGTAAACTCAGTTGCTGAGTGTGCAGTGAACCAATGGCAATATATGTTTTTATTATATTGTAAATTGCTTCAGGATGCTTCATGGGAAATATTATTATTATTATTATTATTACTATTATTTAGTAAGAGCTATTTGAGAGTGGAAGAGACAGACTTGGAAGATGATGGACTCTCATTTTCTGGAGGTATTTAAGCAAAGGCTAGATGTCCCTCTGTCAGGGATGCTGCAGTTGCATCACTGCCTCCAGACATCTTGTCCAGCATCATATAGCTCAGAGGCTGCCAGGCTCAGAGATATAGGCCAGAGCTGAGGAACCTGTGGCCATCAAGACTACAACTCATGGACTACAGCTCCTGTCATCTCTGACCATTAATGGCACTGGCCATGCTTGCTGGGGCTGATAAGAATCGGAGACTGTGGCATCCCTGTTCTCCTGAAAGGGCAATCCTTTGATTTTCCAGGACTTTGCCCTCCTGCAACAGGTTACGCCTAATAACCTTTCCAATATGAAGTTTTAAATCCTATACTTGCTTTTCTGCAATGCTAGTCCCGCATACCTGGAGTAAACCCCATTGAATTCAATAGAACTTACTTTTAAGCAGACATGGTTAGGATTGTGCTGTAAATTGATAGGACATTTGAGTGAACATAGCAAAGGATTGTGTTTGTGTTGTAAATCTTTCTCTCCCCTTCAATCTTATTTTTTAAAGCAATTAGGCAAGGCTTACCTAGGTGTTACTGCTTTTATTTTAGGAAACTAATACTGATTTTTTTTAATGTTCTGCAATGACCAACTGGTTTGCACAATAAACAATTGTATGGGGTGTATGTATTTTACATCTCTAATGTGTGTATATATGGAATCTTTCCAACAACCCTGTGAGGTAGGGTTGGAAACCAAGGCAGCTCACAACAAGAAATAAAGTAATTTAAAATCCAACAACGATAAAACAAATATAAAACAGTTGCAAAACAGCTTAAAGTGACATGATTCTGAATTTTGGGTTGGGTGAGTAAAGTTCCTTATCATTTGCGGTTGCAGTCCTGTGAACACTTCCCTGTTTAAGTAAGCCCCATTGAATACTTTGGGACTTGCTTCTGAGTAAACATGCATAGGATTGCTCTTATTATTATTTACACAGGTTGTGTAAATAATAAACATCTTTGACTGTCATGCTTATAAAAATATTTCTTCATACTATGTCCCGATAAATATTTGATTTCACACTATGGTTGTACAATATTATTTCCTCTATATTTTAAATGTGCCCTTCTTCCTTGGGGTGGCCATGGTCTCCATCTATTTTTTTCACTCTGAGGAGCAGATTAGGCTGAGAAATGGTGAGTAGCCCATGGTACCCAGTAAATATTGTAGCTCATTTCCATTTTAAAAATTAATTAAAACGATTTATATGCAGACAAAGTTTATGAAGTAATGCAGATCCACATAATACATTTAAAGCACATCCAACCCACATTTAAAGTACATGACTTCCCCAAAAAAATCCTGGGAAGTGTTGTTTCCCCCTCACAGTTATAGTTCCCAGCACCCTTAACAAACTAAAATTCCCATGAGTCTGTGCTTCAAATGTGTGTTGAATGTGCTTTAAATGAATGCTGTGGATTTGCCCTAGGTATGATGTGCATTCATTAGTGCATTGAAAAGAGCAATTTTAAATATACTTTTTTAGAGAGGGGAAGGGTTGTAGCTCAGTGGTAGGGCACATGCTTTACATGCAAAGGTCCAAAATCCAATCTCTGGAAAAGACTATTGCCTGGAATCCTGAAAAACCAATGCTAGTCCATGTCACTAGTACTCAGCTAGAGGGCACCAAATGGCCTGTGTTGGAATGAGGCAGTTTCCTTTGTTCCTAAAAGAGGAAAGAGACCCAAGGGCCACAGTGACTCTAAATTGTTTTAATGTATTTTATTTACAACACTTGTATACTGCTTTATTGTAGAAAACCTCAAAGCAGCTCAAAGGAGGAATTAAAACAATGAAATTATTGACCAAAACAGTTAAAGACAGGTATTTAAAAACTTTCAAAATAATAAAACGAACCATGAGTTAAAAACAGATAAAAAACATAGCAGCTTCTACATGCCTGGGTAGGCTTTCCTAAACATAAATGTTTTTAGCCGTACCAAAAAGAGTACAATGAAGGAGCCTGCCTAATGTCAATAGGCAGGGAGTTCCAAACCGTAGGTGATGCCACACTAAAGGACTGATTTCTTACAAGAGCAGAACAAGTACTATGTGGCACCCATAACATGGAAAGCACACCTTGAACTTGGCCTGTTAGCAGATCAGCAACAGATTTCAGAGCAGAGGTATTATGGAGTCTCATTGATGTCAGCAATCATGCCACAGCATTCTGCGCTAACTTCAGCCCCTGGATCAGGTTGTGCTGCATGGGGATTTTTGTGACCTTGGCTGACTGGCTGCCAGGATTTTTTTTAGTTTTGGTTAGGAATCCTGACTGGTTGTGGGATGCTGAGTTTTCTGCCTTACTTGTAGGAATCTTGTTGTGGTTGGTATGGTATTGCATTTAGGAAATCATCACTGTCTTTTGTTTTTGTTTTTCTATTTGCATTTTATTTACCTCTGACCTTACTCCCTTATATCCATGGCAGCAACAACAGTGTTTCCATGTGCTCAGCTCAATCCCCTTAAACCCACTGATGGTATATCTTGTTGTTTTCATGATGGTTTGCTTCTTGCCCAATAGTGGTAAATGAGAATTCACATACTGGGAAGTGTGGCTCCAGTTTCTGTTGTTCCCAATTTACTGCCTTGAAGGTAGACCAAACCACGTGTGTCTTTTCTCTGTTAATTATTACTCACTGGAATTGAGTTGGCTGTCGAAGTGAGTTTATAGCAGCCCACAGGGTAGCGAATCTTCTTAACTCTTACTCATTTCTCAAACCTCTCTCTGCAGTAAAGGGTAAAGTCTGTAAAGAAGTTTGGAGCAGCCATGTTAAAAAGCAGTCAGGGCATTCCAGGCAGCAGGTTGCCAATGCTGCTTTGAGACTGATATATTTGCAGAGGATCCCTAGTCAAGCCTTACCAACAGCACAATCCTAAGCATATCTACTCAGAAGTAAGTCCTGTTGAGTTCCATGGGGCTTAGTCACTTAGTGAGTGTGTTTAGAATTGCAGCCCTCAGGGGCATCCATCTTTACTCCTGAGTGCTCCCATCTAAGATTTCCACAACACTAGGCTCCCTTCTTCCTATACAGTAGGGCCCCGCTTCTTGGCACCCCACTTTTCAGCATTCTGTTAATACGGCGCCCATGAGGCGGTCAGCTGGAGGGGGGGCTGGAGCTCCTCGCTCTCCAGCTGATCTCGCCGGAGGAGGGGAAGATCAGCTGTAGTGCGCTACCGCTGATCTCCTCCTCTTCTGGCGCATTCAGACTCCCGCACTTGAGCTGATTGCACCGGAGGAGGGGAAGGTCAGCTGTAGAGTGCTACCGCTGATCTCCTCTTCTGGCGCAGGCTCAAGCTGATCGTGCCGGAGGAGGGGAAGATCAGCTGTAGTGCGCTACAGCTGATCATCTCCTCAGGGCGATCAGACTCCCGCACTCCAGCTGATCACACCGGAGGGGGGGAAGATCAGCTGTAGCATGCTACAGCCGATCTTCTCTTCTGGCGCGATCAGTGGGTTAGGTTCCAGACCCCCGCACTACAGCTGATCCACTTTTCAGCAGTTTTTGCTTTTCGGCGGGGGTCTGGAACCTAACCTGCCGTATGAGTGGGGCCCTACTGTAATGGCCTTCTGGTGACAGTCCTGGCTTGAAGGGACTTAAACCCTTCTTGCCAGAAGCAAGTAGGCTAAATTAAATGTTCCCTACCCAGGCTCCCTAAGCAGATGAAAAGGAATGATCCCATCACTTCAGCTGAACCTGGGAACCACCTCATTTAGCTAAGACTTCTATCTTAATTTTTCATCAGATATTTTTTTTTGTTTGAGTGGTATGCTCCAACCAACTGTGGTTGATGCTTAATGACACCACTACGGCCTGCCTCATAACATTACTAGGGCTTGCCCCATGACATCACTGCGGCCCACCCCTATGACATTGCTAGAGCCCACCCCTGAATTCTCAGGGTTAGAGATGCTTCTCACCTGGCAACCCTAGAGAATGTATGTGTGAATGCCACTGATATAACTTTACACTCCACTGGTAAAATAACCAAATCTCAGGCATGGAATGAAGAAAACCAAACAACTATGTATTAACACAGTAAATGAATATATTATAGAAGCTATTCAAGCCTACACTACATTATCTAATGAACTAAAGTACCCAGTCTCTCAGTACCACTCACACTAAGCCCTGTATGCAAAATCCCCATCAAATCCCACCACTCATAAACGCACTTCAGTATCAAATCCCTATCTAACCAACAAACTGCCAACCACTCAAATATGAACAGTCATCCCCCAGTCTCTCAGCCAATCACACGCAGCACTCATCAGCATTCTAATTCGCTTACTCCCCCTCCCATCACACACTGCTCAGCAAAAACACATCAATAACAAACATATTGTTGTGCGCCACCCCAATCTCCGAGCAGTGAGAGAGCTCCAGGGGTTCCTGCGCTTGCCCAGGGTTTGGTTTCCTTGGAAAGAAGGGTAGCGGAGTCTATGGTGTCTTTAAGAAATATGGTTTATTTATACACATTCCAACCTGAGTTTAAGATGCAGGGGTTCAAAGCATCAGCAGTCCAACAGATCTTGCTTTTCCATCAGGCTTATAGGAGGGAGCCATGGTGCAAGGAGCCAGCTTCTCTGCCTGTCTCCAGTTCCCAGCCTTTCCTCCGACTCAACTAAAAATACAAGCCTTTCTTAGGCCCCAGGAGGGGAGGACTCTCCTGAAGAGTATCAATAACAAAAGGATCTCCCTGGCGTTTTACCATCTCCGTTTGGTAGCCCAACTATGCCCCTATCTGGACGGAGACGACCTCGCCTCAGTTGTCCATGATCTGGTAACTTTGAGATTGGATTACTGTAATGCACTCTACATTGGGCTGCCCTTGAAGACAGTTCGGAAGCTTCAGCTAGTGCAGAATGTGGCAGCTAGATTATTGATGAGGACCAGTCGGTCTTCGCATATAACTCCTGTTCTGGCTCGCCTGCACTGGCTACCTATTTGCTTCCAGGCGAGATTCAAGGTGTTGGTTATGACCTATAAAGCCTTACATGGCGTGGGACCGCAATACCTGGTGGAACGCCTCTCCCACTATGAACCTACCCGTTCGCTTCGTTCGTCATCAAAGGCCCTCCTCCGGGTACCAACTCATTGTGAAGCCCGGAGGGTGGTTACTAGATCTAGGGCCTTTTCCGTGGTGGCCCCCGAGTTGTGGAATAGCCTCCCTGAAGAGGTACGCCTGGCGCCTACACTATTATCTTTTCGGCGCCAGGTAAAGACCTTTTTATGCTCCCAGGCATTTTAATCACTCTAATCTTTTTAGCTTTTTAATCTTGTATACTAAGTCTTTATTTTTATTTTCTGTTTAACTGTATTTGTTTTTATGTCATATATGTTTTTGTGATTTTATTATTGCCATGTATGTATTTTACCCTATGCTGTTTACCGCCCTGAGAGCTATCTGCTAAGGGCGGTATATAAATGTAACCAAATAAATAAATAATAAATTCACCAGTTAATGGGCACTTCATAGACCCATTAGCCCACCTGGCCACTCTATTACACTAACAAAGGACTCATCTGACCAGCGGAGCAGGTTTCTCAACTGCAGAGCCCCACCCCCAGGTGCAGGGTTCCAAATAAGAGGCTGAAGGGGACTCATAGAAATAATTGATCTCAACTCCCAAACCCACAACTATATGTACAGTGGAACATCACAGAGTCCAACAACATCTCGTAGGTCACAGGCTCCCCATCCTTGGCATAGACACAGTATTTTTTTTCCCACCACCAACATCAACATTGGTAAGGTCTTGATGAGTGGGGCAGGAAAATGTGCTTGGGGTCCTGATCAGACCTCCTGAACTGGAGGTGCGTTAGCACCCCTGCTCTATGGGCCCCCTTCCTCAATGAGTCTACCTCTTCACCACTATAATTTTATGCCTCATTCTTGCTACCATTTCCTTGTCCAGCAGACAGCCAATAAGGCAGTGGAATCCACTGCTCCTTCTTCTACCACCGGCATTGTCTGTGCCAAACCAAGAGGCAGGTTTGCAAGTAGATTTCAATGCTGTAGAGGAGCAGGAGGGAGTGGGCCCCCTACTGGGATTTCAGCCATCAGCTCTGTCACCACCACAGGAGGTTCAGGTAGCCGCAGGCAACCAGATGCTGAAAAGAGAAGCACCAGGTGAGGCAGCCACAGCAGCTGCTGCCATCTTAGTTGTCCGATGCTTCTGATCCTTACTTCAGGCTCCCCACACCCTTCATATCTGTGGAAATGAAGATGGTTGTGCCTGTAGCCACCTCATCCAGGCTTCTCTTCAGAACCCCAGGCCATAAAAGTTTATATGTGTTTTTACACACACACACACACACACACATACAGAGGGTTGTGGAACTTGTGCCCCTACAGATATTGTAGGGCTACAGTGTGATGTCCCTGTATATATATGACTGTAAATATGGTAAGTGAGGGTTTATTAGAGTGTATATGGTAAGTGGACTGAGTGAGAGGGGGGAGTACATGGGCTGGAATGCTGGAGAATGTTGTATTATGATTGGCTGAGCATTTGAGTGTCTGATGGTATAAATGAGAGGATGACAGTTAAGAGAGGGTTCTGTTGGTGGGAGTTCTGAGGGAGGCTGTTGGTTGGTTTTGTGGGTTGGATTGGATTAGGCTGGTAGTGAGGCAGATTATTGACAACTAGTAACATAAAGAGTAACGCATCTGATGAAACCATACTCTTGTTAAACTATACCTTTAAGTAATCTTGTTATTCCTGTGTATATAAATAAATATTTCTTGGTTTACCTAACGCCTGATCCTTGGCTGGGTTTACACAGACCAGAAGGGTGGGCAGGGCATATAGCAAAGTTGGGAAACAGTATCAATGGTGGCAGCGGTGAAGAGATAGTGTAACATCATCAGGTATCCAGAGCAACCCAGGGGTGTATTCTTTATAGGCACAAATATACAGGGGGGTTGTGGCCTGCAAGTGCACCCAGAGACAAAGTATCAATAGGCCAGGAGGAGACTAAGGCACAGTCTCAAGGCAACATTGAATTACAGGGAGTAACTGGTGGTGCTGCCTAGCAGTGGGATCTTGAGAGATCTTTGCTAGAGCCGGTGGGAACCATTTAAAGACCAAGACCCTGAGGTGGGACCATGACAAGGCGGTAGCCAGAGGCGGGATCCTAGCAGGTGGTGGCCAGAGGTGGGATCCTGACAGGAAGTGTCCTGACATACAGCTCCCATCATTCATGACTATTGGCCACAATAATAGTGCATTGATGGTGGATTTATACTAGATTGTCTGCACATGATTCCACTTTATTAGTTCTGTGATGTTTCCCCGATGTTATTATGTTATTGCTATCTGGAAACAATGAAATTGGGACAAAAGCACCACTGGAACATTTGTTGTATAAAAAGCTACAGGATTTCAGCAGGAAACTACAGGACATGCACTGGTTGCCAATGAAGCAGCGTGTCTGCCCCCCAAATTTTGCAGGCACAAACAGCATTGAAATCAGGATGGCATATAGCTGCCCTGATACTTCATGAGCACAAGTTGTCATGAATGCACTATGAAAAGGATACCTGGAGGGGGTCTTCTTATGGTACCCAGTAATCCATGGAGCTGCTTCTTGGTAACTGGCTAATGTTCTTTCCATTCTTTTTAGTCCATGTGGCTTCCATCCCTCTCTCTTGGAAAAGAAAGATTGTTCCCTTCAAAAAGACTCGAGCACAAAGGTATCATGTTAAGTGTTCTGACCTTTGTCTGTGTAGGACCACAACAGGACTTAAATCCTGTGAGTCATCCTACCTCTACAAGATTGTTTCCTGCAAAACTATTCCATCTCAATGATATCATGCTATAGGTTTAATTGCCTGGCACAAAAAGAAGCAATGATACACTATGACCAAGTCTGTGACAACTGATGACAGTGACTTCACACATTGCGATGGTTAGCATAATCAGTGCACTGTGCTAATTCACCCATACACAACTTCCACCCTGCTTATCTCTACAATACTTTCTCCCAGTTTTTTCATCATGGCTTATGGTTTAGAAACCTGATATTGAACAGCTGGTCCTTATTTATCCAGTCCTGTAGACATTTCCTTGCTGTGGTGTCATAAGTCCTGGAAGACAGGAAACAATTGCAGGGGAAATGGAAAGTCAAAAAAGAAAGAGAGCAAGCAAAAGTTCTTGAACTTCTCCTTGGTTTCAATTTTCCCAGATGTTAACCAGGTGTCTTAACCTGCCCACCACTAAGCAGATTAAAAATGGATCCTGATTCCCAAGCGCTGTATATACCTGCTCCAGGCAAACTGCTGTTTTATGTTCCTTTTTTTTTGTCCTAACAATTCTGAATAGGACAGATGCAAACCCTCTAGTAGACTCTGTAGAAGAGACATGACATTGAATAATAACATAGGTATACAAATTTAATAAATAGATATTTGGTTTTTAAATGCTTCATTTCAACACTCTTAATGACATATTCAGATCAGACAATAATATCCCCATAGAACATTGGTTTTATTTCAATTCTCTAGCTATACCACATCACAAAGGCTCATGTTAATCCAGAGATGGGGAACCTATCACCCCCCTGATGTTGATGGACTATAGCTCCCATAATCCTTGATTACTGGCCATACTGGCTAGGGCTCGTAGGAGTTGGAGTCTAACAATGTCTGGAGGACCACAAGTTCCCCGTCCCTGGATTAATCCAAACCTATATCCTGCAACCATTTCTCTCCCCAGTAAAAGAGAAAGCAGAAACCATGCACACTTCCAAAAGCAAATGCTGCTACTTCTATTCTTGTTCTCTCTCACAACAGCCTTCAGATAGCCATTTGGATGGAAATACATACATGGGCATCACTTGATGCTCTTCAGTTGAACATGTGTGCCGGTTCCATTGAACACCACTATGTTTTGAGCAACCTTCTGGGGGCCACATACCGGTGATGGGCAGGGCCAGAGCCAAAAGTGGGCAACTACTGTGCATTTTACCTTTCTGCAGTAGGCTAGTTTCTACACCCACTCACATACTTCTCTCTATCTTCTATCCTGGAAAGCAAAAAGTGTGATTAGAGTTCAAGGGCATAAGAACATAAGAACATAAGAAGAGCCTGCTGGATCAGGCCAGTGGCCCATCTAGTCCAGCATCCTGTTCTCACAGTGGCCAACCAGGTGCCTGGGGGAAGCCCGCAAGCAGGACCCGAGTGCAAGAACACTCTCCCCTCCTGAGGCTTCCGGCAACTGGTTTTCAGAAGCATGCTGCCTCTGACTAGGGTGGCAGAGCACAGCCATCATGGCTAGTAGCCATTGATAGCCCTGTCCTCCATGAATTTGTCTAATCTTCTTTTAAAGCCGTCCAAGCTGGTGGCCATTACTGCATCTTGTGGGAGCAAATTCCATAGTTTAACTATGCGCTGAGTAAAGAAGTACTTCCTTTTGTCTGTCCTGAATCTTCCAACATTCAGCTTCTTTGAATGTCCACGAGTTCTAGTATTATGAGAGAGGGAGAAGAACTTTTCTCTATCCACTTTCTCAATGCCATGCATAATTTTATACACTTCTTTTTTTTTTTTTTTTTTTTCAATAATTTTTATTCAGATTTTCATAAAACATACAAGACAAAATCATAAAACATTCAAAGACAAAAAACAAAATCAAAAATAGTTAAACAAAAAGAAAAAAAAAAAATAAAATAAAAAATAAAGAGTAAAATATTGACTTCCCATTTGTCAAAGATCAAATCAGTTATAAGTCTATAATATATAACAATCCTGTCTCTTAAGTCATATTATAAAATCACTTTCCTCCAGTAGTTATCTTACTTAATCATCAAATCTCATAAACATTACTTTATTCTTTCCACAAAAAGTCAAAGAGAGGTTTCAATTCTTTAAGAAATATATCTATCAATTTTTTTTCCAGATAAGCATATCGATTAATCCATCTCATTACTAATTATGATAATCTTATTGTCATAACCATAGTCAAAATAAACATTTCAATTAATCCATCACATCAGAATCTGTTAGGTTCAATAATTTCAGTAGCCATTGTTCTATTATCTCTATTAGTTCCATTTTCCATCTTCCATCTTCAGTAGTCTTGTTAAGTCCAGTAATTTCAATATCCAATCTTCCATTATCAGTATTCCATAATAATCTTGCTGTCAAAGCCATAGTCATATAGTAAGAGTCTGATGGGAATTACCTCTATCCCAAATATTTTCTTGCCATCCATTCTGAATAGGTTGCTGAAATACTGCTGTAAAATCATATCTCTGTTCTTTTTTTCAAAATACACTGGGTCATCTCTTAAAAGTTTTTCCATTGTCACATGGCTGCAGTTAATTCCATAGATTTTCTCTATATTGGGCTCCATCACATCATTCCAGTCCAGAAGATTATCCATGCCATTGATAACTTTATCTCTAGAATCTTCATTCATTTCTTCAGAGATAACATTGAGTTCCAAACAATAGATTTTATTTCTAAAGTCCATAGACTCCAAATCTTGTTCCTGTTCCACGTTGGATCCAATCTCCGGGATCTCCTCTCTCACAGGGACCCCTATTCCAGTCTCCAGGGTCTCCTCTCTCACAGGGACCCCTGTTCCAATCTCCGGGGTCTCCTCTCTCACAGGGACCCCTTCCAGGGTCACCTCTCTCACAGGGACCCTTATATCTTTAATCTCCTGCTTCATTTTACTCAATTCAATTTTCGTTATCTCAATCTCATCCATTATTTTCTGAAACATAGTTATTTCCAGATTTTCAGCCACTTTCTTAATTGCCATTTTAAAAGAAAAATATAGGAAAACCACTTCTTATTTCAGCAACAATTGGGTTAATACTCCAAACTTGGTGACATCACAGTATAAACAGAGCAGACAGCCTTATCTCTCCAATAGTTAAGTAAACAAAATGCAGTTCCCAGGATCGAAACAATTAATGGCAATCGTCAAAAAACAGATTCGTCAAAATAAAATAGACCAAAAAGAGAGTAGTCTCAAAACAGTATAATATTTTTCAAAATAAAAATCTGGAATAGAAATCCCTCTTCTGTGTATATCTTTAGAATGCAAATCCAGGACAGCTTTTTGCAACAAAAACAGAGATAAGCTATTAATTAGTGCGTAGCAGAGAGAAGTTATGGCTCCCCAGTGAGATGTCAAAAACTGATCAATCTGGCAAATCTCTTTTAAACAGCAACAATTTAAGTCAAGTAAAAGAAAAATATAGAAAGAAGGGTGCTTGCCTGTTAGTGCGTTCTCTCTTAGAAGATAAGATGAACGTTCGCTTTTCCAGATAGAGCTTGCTGTTGAAAATCCGTCCCACCTTCGTCGGCTGGACCTCGTCCCATAAATTAATGAGATCTGGTCGTCCCAACAAAAATAGGCTTTGAGGTTAATCTCTTCGTTTCTCCCTACCCGGGAGAAGTTTAATCAGTCAAAAAAAAAAGAAAAAACTGACTGATATATCTGAATAAGCTTCTTTTGAGGCAGGAGCCCGTCTCAAAAGCAGGCACAGGCTAAGTCACCCTTCCCGGAAGTCCCCATAATTTTATACACTTCTATCATGTCTCCTCTAACCCGCCTTTTCTCTAAACTAAAAAGCCCCAAATGCTGCAACCTTTCCTCGTAAGGGAGTTGCTCCATCCCCTTGATCATTCTGGTTGCCCTCTTCTGAACCTTTTCCAACTCTGGCACATTCTAGCCAGTCAAAAGCACTCCAGGAGGGTGCAAAGCCAGGCCAGTAAAGGGTGTGACTTGAGAAGAGGGGTGTGTGGCTTAGGAGGAAGTGTGGTCTGAGCCAGTCAGGGAGACCTGGAGGGCTGCGTTTGGCCCCTGAGCTTAAGGTTTCCTATCCCTGCCCTACTGAAATCAGGTGGACTGCACTGTCTTAAAACAAAACATTGCAGCTTAACTCGCCTATGGATTGGGTTGTGAATCGACTGGGAAGCTCGTTGTCTGTCTCTCCTCAGGTGAGCTCACACAGGAAGAACCCAAAGGCAGCAAGATATCCACATACAGAGAGAGACAAGTACATTCCACACCCTTTTGACAGCAACCGTGTCTGGAAAGCTTCAGGACAATGGCGAGAATGTCTCAGGGTGACTAAGTCATGGTTACGGTTGCTATGTTACTCTGCAGCCTGTCACAAAACTTTCATCATGAAGGATACCAGAACATTTTGTAAACTGAAGAACCCAGGCCAGTGGAGTTTTCACAAGCAAAAGAAGCCACAGAAAGGCAAAAAAGAAAAGAAAGAAAGAAAGAAAGAAAGAAAGAAAGAAAGAAAGAAAGAAAGAAAGAAAGAAAGAAAGAAAGAAAGAAAGAAAGAAAGAAAGAAAGAAAGAAAGAAGCCCACCTTAATGAAAGGCATCCACTTTAAGGTCCATATGAGAATAACTGAAATATATTCACTGCATAGGTTTTGTCATATGCTAAAGACGCACCTCTTTACCCTTGCCTTTGACCCTCATATAGATATATGTATTTTAGGACCCACTCTCTATTTTCATTATTGTAAATTGTTTAAAATGATTTTAAACTTGTATTTTGTATTTTTGTTACCAACCTTGAAAGGTGGGTAAAAAATCATCATCATTGGGGGCATCCAATGTTAATCCTACTCTAAGTAGACCCTTTTAAGATAATAGACATGACTAACTTAGGTCCATTGATTAAAATGGGTCTACTCTGAGTATAACTTAGTTGAATACAACACCATCATCATGAAGCTAGAAAATGGCTGTCATTATTATAGACAGAGAGGACCTGTGCACTATTCTGAGACATTTGAGGCATAACATTTAATGGCACCCCCTTTTCCTATCTGCAAGTCAAGATACCATATGCCCAAGGCTGGCCAAATCTCTCAGGCAACTCTCCCTGTGTGTAAAAATACACTAATAATTTAATAACCAACAATTTCCTGCCCTTTCAAGACAACCACAATCAGCTGCTTGGAGCAGCTGCCTCATTCTACCTAACACTGTGACATTAAGCAAATGCAAAAGAGGACTTTTAATATTTATGTAAAAGAGGGAAATCTAACTATCTATTTATAAAAGTATATATATACCACCCTCTCTCAAACATCAGGGTAGTGTACAGCAACATAACATTTAATTTAAATATTAGACAGGCACCATCTCTGCTATCTTTTCGGCACCTACTGAAGACCTTCCTCTTTCAACAAGCCTTTTAAGTACAGAACTGATCCCAGTCTGTGTCTCTGATGGAACTGCTTTTTAAGATGTTTTTAAAGCTGTCTTTTTCTTTTCTTTTTTAAAAAAGATGTTTTTAAAGAAGTTTTAATATATTTTAAAGTCTTTTGTTTTTAAGATGTTTTAGAGTGTTTTTAATGATTTTGGGTGGAAGGGCAAGATATAAATTTAATAAAAAACCAAACATTTAAAAGCAATACAAAATAATCATTAAAAATACCTGATGGAACGCCTCTCCCGATACGAATCCACCCGTACACTACGGTCAAGATCAAAGGCCCTCCTCCGGGTGCCTACTCCAAGGGAAGCTCGGAGGGTGGCAACAAGGGAGAGGGCCTTCTCAGTGGTGGTCCCCAAATTATGGAATGATCTGCCTGATGAAGTGCGCCTGGCACCAACACTGTTATCTTTTCGGGGCCAGGTCAAGACTTTCCTCTTCTCTCAGGCATTTTAGCATGTGTTTTAAATTGTTTTTATATTGTTTTAAATTTTAAAATTGTGTTTTAAATTGTTTTTAAAATATGTGTTTTAAATTGTATATTTGTTTTAATGTTTCGGCTGTGAGGCGGTATACAAGTGCAATAATAAATAAATAAATAAATAAATAAAAAATGACTGCTACTCCAGAAAGATTTTAAAGAACTGCATAGGCCTGTCAGCATAAAAGCCTTCAAGAGATGCCTGAAAGTCAAAAGCAAGGATTCCTGCCAAATTTCTGCTGAAAGAGTATTCTGTGGCGTGGGACCAGAGACACTAAATGCCTGACTTCTGGATGAGGTTATTCAGGCCTATGTAAAATAGGGAACAAGTCACAGCTCTCCTCAGGATGACCTCAGGAATGGTGGGAGGGTGCCAAACTTAAAGGATTTACCCCACCCTTTTAATGCCTATCACTGAGCAGGATGTTAACTCTAATGGCTGTTTCTACTGATCCTCAAAAGTCGTACAAACAGAGAGGATGAATTACATCAGGGATGAAAAGCTGTGGCTCCTCCAGATATTGTTGGATTCCAAGTTCCATTGGCCCCAGCCAGCATGGCCACTGGATTGGGCTGATGGGAGTTGTAGTTCAAAAAAGCAACTTTTCCAAGCTCTGAGCATGGCCAATGGTCAGGGCTGATGGGAATTACAGTCTAGCAACATCTGGAGGATCACAAGTTTCCCATCCCTTGAGGAGGGGGAGAGAAAACCAAAGACAAAAAGAGAAAAACTTTGTAATGCTGCTCAATGAAAGCCTTATGGGATAAATGGTTCTGCTACAGCACACCTAAGCAAACCTAACTTCTCCTGGGAACCATATTCTGTGCAGCTGACTTTTTTGTCTTTGACCCTGAGCCACCCTTGCTTATATCTCTCCATATATTGATTGGGATCCTGATGCATTTTCATCTTTCCCTGGTAGGGTGATATAACTGGATTGTATGATGGCTTGGGGAATTTTTGCTTAGTAAAGAGGTTGCCCTCATTTACATTACATTCCTCACTCTTATTCCTTAAGCTCTGCTGCTGGGTATCCTAACCAAGAAGGTGTGTGTGATGCAAGGCAGATTCAGATGAACAGCTGAGATGCTTGAAGTTGCTACGTGGTGATCTCTCAGAAGTTTTTCTTTGGTATTGTCAACCGTTC
Organism: Rhineura floridana; assembly: GCF_030035675.1. Classification (NCBI taxonomy): domain Eukaryota; kingdom Metazoa; phylum Chordata; class Lepidosauria; order Squamata; family Rhineuridae; genus Rhineura; species Rhineura floridana. Next base: position 177,902,838 of record NC_084483.1, read on the forward strand.
TGGGAGCCTACAGGACAAAGGCTGGTTTAGAAATAATAATTGACCCAACATTTCAATAAGAGCTGTAGACCATATTTCTGTGACATATCAGAGACTCATACTAATAGTTACTACTTTCTAAAAGATGGAATAGAGCTGGAACATCTCAAACAAACAGCCCTCAATATTTGTCCATTTTGATGATGAATATTCTCATCATGTTATGGCTTGACTATGCAGTTCCCCCACCCCATGAGAATGTCACTGAAAACGATCGGCAGTTTACCAGGAGGTTGACATGGTTGCTCCTGAATGTCCTCTCCCTGATTGGGGAACTAAGTTAGCTCTTTGGTGGCTGAAGGAGTAGACAGCAATAACTAGAGTGCTGTTGTGGATGACTCCAACTGGACACAGCTGGAGCTCATGTTAGAGCAGTGCTGGGGAAGCCTTTTTAAGCCCAAGGGCTGCATTCCCTTCTCAGCAACATTCTGGAAGTCACTTGCCAATGGTGGGCAGGGCCAGAAGTAAAAGAGGGCAGAAAAAGGCAAATTTTACATTTTTACAGTAGGCTTGTTTCTTCACACACAGATACCTCTATATCCTTCATCCAGGCAGGCAAGAGGCATTATAAGAATTAAGGACACATTCCAGCACCAGAGCTTGGAAAAGTTACTTTTTTGAACTACAACTCCCACCAGCCCAATCCAGTGGCCATGCTAGATGGGGCTGATGGGAGTTGTAGTTCAAAAAGTAACTTTTCCAAGCTCTGACAAACCACTTGATGTGCAAAGCAGGGCCAGTTAGGGGTGCGTGTGACGTAGGGAAAGGGAGTGTGGCTGGGGAGGGGCTGTGGCCTGGCAAAAGCCCCAAGGGCCAGAGGCTTGGAGACTCACATTTGACCCCCAGGCCTGAGGTTCTCCACCCCATTTTAGAGCCTACTCTGTAGCAATGTTGACAGCAAAGAAATCTTTCTTTTCCACCACCATTGTGACCATTCAGTATCAGCCAGCAGATCTGTTCAGAGAAATCCTTGCCAGTAGGGTTGAGATAATGACTACTCTGTGGCTCACTATAACCATTTGCTGACCGGGAGTTCCCAAAGTGTGGTTCATGGACCATCAGTGGTCCACAAGCTTCATTCAGGTGGTCCACAGCATATCTGTGGATTTGTGGTTGAGGACAAGAGATGGCACATCTATCACATTAAACATACATATTGATTTGAAATTATATTATACAATAAAATACAATACAGGATCGCTGCCTGGACTCAGTGGTGGGCTGGATGAGGGCCAATAAACTGAGTCTGAATCCTAGCAAGACGGAGGCACTGTGAGTTGGTGGTTCCCGAGTTCAGATAATTGGCCTGCTTTGGATGGGGTCGTACTCCCTCTGAAAGAGCAGGTCCGTAGTCTGGGGGTGCTCCTAGATCCATCTTTGTTGCTAGAGGCCCAGGTGACCTCCGTGGCTAGGAATGCCTTTTACCAGCTTTGGCTGGTAAGACAGCTGCAGCTGTTTCTGGACCGGGATAGCCTGACCACTGTTGTCCACGCATTGGTAACCTCCAGGCTGGATTAGCGTAATACACTTTATGTGGGGCTGCCCTTCAGGTTGGTCCGGAAGCTGCAGCTGGTGCAAAATGCAGCGGCGAGACTGCTCACTGGGGCAGGGGATCACCAACATGTCATCCTGCTGATGAAAGAATTGCACTGGCTGCCCATTTGCTACTGGGTCAAGTTCAAGGTTCTAGTTCTGGTGTACAAAGCCCTATACAGCTCGGGACCAGGATACCTGAAAGACCATCTTACCCCTTATATACCCACTCAATCACTGCACTTTGCAGGTGAGGGCCTCCTGCAGATACCATGTTATCAGGAAGTTCGTTCTGCACAATATAGGAAACGGACCTTTAGTGTGGCGGCACCTACCTTGTGGAACTCCCTCCCCTTGAATATTAGGCAGGCGCCATCTCTGTTATCTTGTTGGCGCCTTTTGAAGACTTTCCTCTTTCAACAAGCCTTTTAAGTTGAGACCTATCCCAGTCTGTGTCTGTGTTAGAATTGCTTGTTAATATGTGTTTTTTTAAGAATGTTGTAACCCTTTTTTAAAAAATATGTTTTTAAAGCTTTTTTATGGCTAATTGCTCCCCCCCTCCCTGTTGACCAATAAACTCCATAAAAATGAAGGATGTTCCCTCAGTTGTTGTTCCCTATTTCCATCTACCTTGACTCGTCTAAGGATTTCCAGTAAAAAGCCATTGGGAACCAGGCTACTATACTGTGAGTAGAAAATCTTAGACTAGGAAGCTTTTGTTACGTTCTTCTGTCTGTATTGAATCTCGCACCTTTGTTATTCCAATGTATCTCGTGTAGCCCAGCTGGGGCACTTAACTTTGAGGAAACAAATGGTGCTCTCTTTTTATATATACCTTTCTTTTCTTTTGAATAAACTTCCCTTTTTTAACTGGTGTGTATTCCTTGAGAGCTATTGATTCTAAATCCAGTCTTTGATCGCTGGACTCTACTGATTACTGTTGACTAGTGTGGGTTAAAGCCCTAAGAACCCAGTTAATTCTCTGAGGTCGCCTTTCTCAGAGAAAGGAGTTAAGAAAGAGGGGTGGTGGCAGTTTCTACCGGGAATCTAATCCTGAAAGAGGGAGAGTTAGCCTCGGAAGCAGAGACCCAAAAGAGTTGGGACTGTTCTCAGAAGCAAAGGACCCCCTTGGGGTGCTGAGGGCATGGGACCTCAGAGAAGCAATCTTTGACAATTTGTATTAAAGAATCAGGAGGTTACACAGCATTAGATAGGCACTGCATAGGCACTGCATTATGTTCTAGTCAATTTGGCAATGTTCAGCACTTCACATAACATAACATTTTTGCTATGAGCTAAGCATTTCAGTTAATGCAATCCTTCCTAGGTCTTGGAGAGTACAGGGATGTTCAGTGTCTGTTCAGTGTTATCTTATAGAGTTCAAGCTGTACCATACATGTCAGCACAGTCAGGGAAGGCAGCTCTGAAAAGAAAAAGGTTCTGGCTGGTTACTACACTATTAAAATATTATAAACCTTTATAGCTTTATAAAAGAATATATTTTGCTTATTGTTTGTATATAAAAATATCCCCATCACATATACACTTCCGTGTGCTGCAGGACTCACCTTTGGTGCATCTACAGCTATGTGTGAAAATTCATTCTCAATTTTGACACATGCGCTGACGCCATACAGGTGTTCAATGCTTCATCAGAGAAAAGCAAGCTTAGTAATCTTGGCTTTTGAAAGTAACATATTTGAAGGAATTTCAAGAGAACAGTTGCTGTGCAAGCTTGCAGAGAAATCACAGTGCATTTGACTTTATTAACAGTTCAGATTATTATGTTAAGATGTCTTGCACGATATACATTTACTTCCTAGTCACTGTTATTTAATTTACACAACTATTTTGCTTCCTAATTAAAATGCATAAATTGGGTAGGGGAATTGTCATTACCTATGAAAAGGTTCCCCCCCAGAAGCCTCTTTTATAGTGACCAATGCCCCAACCCTTCCACGCACACACCCCATTTTTATCTCTGCCCCTCCAATGAAAATTGTCTCGCTATGCTCCTGGCCCCTTGGGTAAGAAACTTGCCAAAGTTCAGACAAATAGGTCCAGGAGCTATCATGCTGGGTGATTTTACATTATAAACAACTAGAAATGTCACCTTTTTTTCTTGTCATCCCACCCTTCCAAGAAATGTCCGAGCAAAGAGAGTGCTATGCTTTTAAACTGTGTGTTAAGAAAAATAAGTATTGGGAAAGAAGCAGGCCACCCTAATAGTCTCTCTTCAACTTATGCTGTGTTCTCACAGCCAAACCTTGGAGAACAATGGTGACCCTCATGAAGAGCAGCTCTGTTTATTTACTTCAGAATCCTTCCCCTCACTGTGGTTGGAGCAGCCTCAGAAAATAATTCATGATTAAATGCTAGACCTGTCTGTTAAAGCAAAAGATCTGCCCCCAAACTACACCTACTCCTGCCTCCTCTACACCTTCTGACCTCTTAAGCTCTGGATGTTTTCCCTGGCAACTTGGTTTTGTTTCTCAGAAAAGAAAAGAAAAGGTCATGCATTCAACTTTTTAGAAAAAACAAGGGCACAGTGCTAGTTGGAAGCTTTGGGGGTCCCAGACATTGTGATCCACCTCAGGAATGTGAGATCTTGATCTAAAGCACCCCAATTTCAGGGATACACAGAGTTGATGCCTACCTCTAGTGTTTAGGTGCCTGCTAAAAACTTATTTATTCTTTCAAGCCTTTGTTGGCAATTAATACCAGTCTATTTTTAATCTGTCTGCTTTGGATTTACTGTTTTTATTACTATTATTATTGTATAAGTGTTGGGTTTATTGTAATTTTTACCATGTGCTGTACACTGCTCTTTGATTTTTAAACACAGTATTAAAAACACATACACATTTTAACTCAATCTATATTTTTGTAACATTACTGTCATCCCCAAATGATGCCTTCCAACCCACCTTTGAAAAATGGAATGATGTTCTACCACATTTTTCTAACGCTTCAGTCTGCTGCCAGCCTGTCTCCTGTCTTTGTGGTTTGCAGTCCCCACATACACTTACAATCTTCTCAGTTACCTCCTTGACAAGCTTTTTATTGAAATAGCAGAACCCCAGGGTTTGGCAAGCCACTTTGCTTCTCAATGCTCTAATGCCCCTTGATGCTATAATGCTGTGTTATTATTACTCTATGAATAGCTAAGTGTGTTTAAACTCTGCTGCCATGCCAAAATACACCAATGTCATTCAGGAATTCCCCATACAATTTAAATTGATTACATATTTATTGTTAAATGTTCCCAAACTGTGTTCCCCTAGAAAGTACTTATCTATTACTTTTGTAACCTCTCCATACGTTAACAGCCCTATGATTCAAAGCAAATAGGGAGTGTCTACTTTCTCCCTTCTAGTTATAACAACTCTCCCCAATTTTCTAAGCGGGTCCAGGGGTGCAGTGCTTACCCAAGTTTGTCTTCCTTTAAAAAGAGGTCACTGGAGGCTTATGTTGTTTTGTAATATTTGAGTTTATGTACAAATGTACAGGCTGAGCATAGGTGGAGGCACAGCTTAAACTAGGGTGCAGAACCTATAACCCTCCAATTGCTGCTGGATTACATTTCTCATCCCTAACAATCAGCAATGCTGGCTAAGGTTGATGGGAGATGGCCCCATCCTGTTCCTAAACACTCAAGACAGTCAAATTCACTGCGCCGCATCAGATCTCCAGCTAGATGCAAGTAGCACCCTCGATATGTTAGCTTGCAGAGCCAAAACTCATATCTCATCCTCTGACTCAAACACAATCTCTGTTATTTCCCACTGCGCACAGACACCTAGATTATAACATCCTTAGCCAGGAGTTGGAGCAGGTCTCTTTTTGCCCCATTCAGGAAAATAATAATTACTTCCCATGGAAACACATCATCTGAATATCGCAGACTATTAAAACTAGTTTGTCAAGTCCAAGGCCACATATGTAAATTTCCTCGATTGCTTTTCAAAATCTAAGTTTCTCAGGAAATAAAACAGCAGCTAGGGATGGGGTGAAATTTGATTCAGTTCCATTTAAAGCCAAATCTGTCAAATTCACACTTTCCAAAAACAATATGAGAATTGAAACACAGCTATCCTTTGGAATTTGCAGTTATCCAAGTTTTGCGATGCAATTTTCCAACCAAACAATATTGACAAAAATGCATATATTATGCAAAAGTGTGCATAAAAATGAATATATTTGTGAAAATGCCATACCAAAAATGCATTTTTAGAGAAATTACTTACAAAAATGTGTACATTAGTCAAAACTGCATACAAACATTGTTTGTTTGTTTGTTTGGATTTATAACTCGCCCTTCCTCCCAGTAGGAACCCGGGGCTCTCCTAGTGTGTATTAGGAGAAATTTGTACTAAAACGCTGGAGAATTGTTATGAGAATTTTAAAGAAAAAATCGCAAATTGCAGAAATGTGGAGAACTGCACTTAAGACTGGAAAAATAAGAAATGGAGAGAACTCAAATCCATCCCTAGCAGCAGCCAAATTGTATCAGGCTCATTACCACTTACCCTTGCCACTGATTCATCATATAGGGTTCAGAGTCACAAAAAACCTACCTATTCTACAAAATCCTTGCAAAAAGCCAACCCTAAGCTCTTTTTAAAACAAGCTTCCACATTCATGAAAACCTGGAGAGAGACAACAGAGTTACATACAGAGCTAATGACAGCCCTCAGCCCCAAGTGCTGTGGATTACAAGGCACCAACAGGCAACAGGGTGGTTTCATAGTGGGATGGTTAGGCCAGACTCAGTTCTGTCTGCCTCAAAAAGAAATGGCATGGTATCCAACCCCATTTTAAACCCTTCATTTACTTGGGAATGAGAATATTCTGCCTCACTCTAGGGCAAGGGTGCCCACCATAGTGCCCTCTGGATGTTGCTGAATTCCAAGCCAGCGTGGCCAATGGTAGGGATAATGGGAGTTCATAATTCATTCATGCATTCATCATTTTATTTGTATGCCACCTTTCCACAAAAAAATTGTGCTCAAGGCGGCTTACAGCAAGATGAACAGAAATGCGTCTCAAAAACTAGTGCAAAAACAATTTCCTACTAACGAAAAATAATAAAACAGTAACATAACAAATATAACAGCAAGCAAAAACAACTTTTCAATATTATGAACATAATAAAACAATCTTTGTAGTACAACAAAAAAATACGGAGGGCACCACACTAGCCACCCTTGTTCTAGGGATCCCTTTAAAAATTTTCAAACAGTAAGTGCTTTTTGCATTGATTGACAGAACGTCTGTTTGCATAAACCAATGTGCTCCACTTTTTCTTTCTGAATGAAGGAATCAGGATTGTGAGTGGAATTGAAGGAACGGCATCTTTTGCAGTAAAGAAAAGCTTCAGCTCGATGGTATTTTCAATAGGTTTTTTTTGTGTCTTGCACCCCAGATGGAAGCATTTATTTGCCAATCTTCATGAAGAGAGAGAGAGAGAGATGGAGCCTGCCAATATATCAGCTCAATTTATGCTGTCAACATAAGTTGTTGACTGCATACTAATTTATCAGCTCAAAATGTTGAGCAAGTTGACATTAGCTTTTGGGGGTGGGTAGAGGAATTATCCCTGTCATGAAACATCTTCCAGCATAATTTCATTTATTTGTGTTGCTCTGCTGGAATTGTTCAATGAGATTCCATGCTGCAAAAGGTTAAATGGGAAAGTGCCTAAAGCTACAGCTAAGGAAGCCTCCATGGGTTGTTAAAGGAGGTGAAACAGGAAGAGCCACATATGCACTCACCACGTTTTATTCTCTTTAATACAGCATTTGCTTATAATTAGCAAATGCTGGGTTCAGGAGAATAAAACTCACTGCATAGGATCTTGCTTTACCTTCGCACAAACCATAAGGTCAGACAGACAGCAGAGCCATCCAGAGCACCCTGCTTGCTGCTCTCTGCTACTGAGCAATCGCCATCATTGTTGTAGGACAAGTCCTGCTGTTATACACTGCACTCCAAATAACCTCCTGTGCTTCCAGTCCTGACAGGCAATTTGGTCAAATGAGGGCAAGCACTTTGTTGTTGCAAAACCACCATTTTAACTGTATTCCAGTTAGATGCTTAGAACCAGCACTAAACATGCAGATGCACAGGCCGCATGTTCCTAAAGAATACTTACAAGCTGTGTGTAATCCATAATCATGTGTGCAGCCCCATTTTTACACACAGGAACCTAGGAAGCTGAGTCAGACCATTGGCCTATCTAGCTCAGTGTTGTGTGCACTGACTGGCAACGGCTCTCCAGGGTTTCAGGCAGTGGTCTCTCCGAGCCCCACCTGGAGATGCTGGGGGATTGAACCTGGGACCTTCTGCATGCAAAGCAAATGCTCTACCACCAAGCTATGTTTTACCTGGAGAACAGTCCCTTGGAAGATGCAGTGTGATCCTATGCAGAGTTGCACACAATCAAACATTTCACATATGAAAACAAGGAAAGGCTTGTATAACCCCAATTTTTGTATCAAGCACCACTTTTGAAATCTGCCCACACATACCCAAACATGCTTTGCTGCTGGCTCTTCTCCAGTTTATTCAGCATTAGTTTACTGGGCTGGGCTGTGAGGGTAGTGATATGCGAGATGATCTTTTTAGTTGTGGCTCCCCATCTATGGAATGCTCTCCCTAGTGAAGTCCGCCTGGTGCTATCATTAACATGTTCTCTCAGGCATTCAATGGATTATGACAATTTTGCTCTCTGCAGTTTATTGATGATACATTTTGCTGCTGATGTTTTTCCTGCTGTTTTACTGACTCTGCTCTATGGATTTTGTATGGTTTTTATTGTGATTTGTTGTTCTCTCCCCTCCTCCCAATTTTATGCCATTCTTTATATCTTTTTTAAAAAATTAAGTCATTTAGTAACTCTATATAGCAAGCGATGAATAAATTGAATGAAAAATAATAAAATAATGGTAGAGATAATGCTGCAAGCAATTTCCTCGTTTCCACAAGACATCACATTACAGTAGGGCAGAGCTTGGAAGATTACTTTTAAAAAGTAATAAATTACAGTTATAGTTACAGTTACATGGCCCAAAAAAGTAGTAATTACCATTACAATTACAATTGCTCTGAAAGTAACTGATGGCTTTGCTTTTATTGAAAAGAAATCACTACAATTACATTTTAGTTACTTCTTAATAAAAAAAATGCCTACAAGGTGCTGGCCTTGGCTGCTGCACATCTAAGTAGCCTAAAACAACATTAAAAATAAGCACACGCACACAGAAGGTAGTAGAATATTTAACAGAACGGCATGACAGAATCTCACATCCCCCCACCCCACCCCCAGCAATTATGATACTCCAACACACATATAATTCACTTGAAATCAAATTTTACACTTGAAATGCTGCTTTTACAATACATTTCTGTTATGTCTCAAAATAACAGGATGTTCAAAGAGCACGTCAGGCAAGGAATGTCTTTTTACAGACTTCGTTGCCACCAGTACTGAACAGGCGTTCTGCTGTGTCACTTGAAGGCATGTCTGTGTTGTGCTGCAAAAAACAACGCAGCACCCCTTTCAATTGAAACACATTTTGATCAATATGGCAATCCCCTATCATCAAAGAAAAATGCAAATTTTAGTACTTTACTAGTTGCCTTTGCAACTTTTTTGTCAACAGTATAACTTAGAGGTAACTTAATCCTGTACATACTTACCAGGAAGTAAGTCCCATTGAACTCATTGGGTAGACTTGTATGCACAATTGAACTGTCAGAAGCAGAACTTAAGAGACATAACGTAGGTAAACAGAAAATGCACATATTGAAAGTAATCCACCAGCATAAACGTTATCCCTTCTCTTGCAATTAAAAATGTGGTCTTGCCCAGCATATAGTGAAACTATGGAATTTACTACCACAAGAAGCAGTGATGGACACCAACTTGGATGGCTTTAAAAGAGGATTGGACAAATTCATGGAGGATAAAGCTATCAGCGGCACCTAGCAATGATGGCTATGTTCTACTTCCACTGTCAGAGACTGTGTGCTTCTGAATATCAGTTGCTAGAATTACAAGTGAGGAGAGTGCTGCTGGTGCACTCAGGTCCTGCTTATGGGCTTCCCTTTAGGGCATATGATTTGCCACTGTGAGAACAGGATGCTAGGCTAGATGGGCCACTGGTTGGATCCAGCAGGTTCTTCTTATGTTCTTGTATGCATTGCAACAAACAACAAAGGTACTTATGGGGCCTTACAGATCAGGGAAGGCCGACATGGTGCCCTCCAGAAGTTGTAGGACTACAATTTCCATAATCTCTGACAACTGGCTATGTTGTCACAACGCTGATCTTGGTTCCTAGTTCCCAGTTCCTTATTTGCTTGAAAGTTCAAAACACTAAAAAACAAGAAAAATTCACAGCTATAGCAACTCCATAGGAAAGTATGTCTCCGATCCCCAAAATATATGTTGGGCTACCCCGTATCATATATCGCTATGATCTGGGTACTCTCCCTGTCAAGAATAGCAAATTTATTCAATCAAAATTATCAGGCTTCTGAAATGCTCATAAATGCATAATGATGTCATAAAATCATAAAAATTAAGTAACTGAGGGCACCCACCCCAAAGTCTGCTCTGGACCAGGGCAAATCATACACCCCAGGAAAGAGGAGGGTGTCCTCTACGAGATGCCAGTACATCTCGCCTGGCCCACAAGTTTTGCTGGGTGCAGGGCAGGGATAAGGGCATCTATGCACAACCCAAAGCAACAAAAATATGCAGAAAACAATGAGAAACTGGGGGTGCCCACCCAAAAAGGATTTGCACAAAAGAGTTTCCAGAGAATATCTTCCTCACAAGAAGGGAAGGGCAGGAAAGAAAACTGGAAGCAGCAGCTCTTTAGGACCCTGGCTGCTTGCTGCTGCAACTTCTGCCTGCCCCTCGCCCACCCTGATGCCGTTCTCCGCTGGTAAGAGAAGAGAGGTGGGGAGGGAGGCAGAAGCCACCTCAAGCTTTGCGCGCGCCTCTCCCACACGTCTCTCACCTCCACAGCCAGTTCTTCATATCCATCTTTCTGCTGCCTCCTTGCCCTCCAGCTCTTTTCTCCCTCCACTCCTGTCGATTTTTAAACAATTGTTTTCTCCACCCTGTCTGGCTCTCCACCTCCTCCCTCGTCGCCTCCTAAGCACCCATTGAGCACGAGGGAAGAACGACACTGCACAGAAGCCCAATTTGAAGCACACAATTTTTATCCACATATCAGAGGAGCAGAAGACTTCTCCTGCTCCCCCCCCCAAGTAACGCCCAAAAGTAAAGCTGGAAACATTACAGTTACAGCTCAAAAGTAATGAAGTTACTACTCGTTCTATTACCAGCAAAATGTAATGAAGTTACCCACTCGTTACTCAAAAAAGTAATAAATTACAACTAATTCGTTATTTGTGACTAGTTACTTCCAAGCTCTGCAGCAGGGACAGGAAGCGCTGCCCCCCATAGTTTTAGTTTCGCAGCCGATGAGATTTGGCCACATGAGGGTACCTGAAACCAAGTCTGAGTGAGGACATGAAGTGTTGTCCTAACTCTGGCTAGGCTTCAAGTACCCTCACTTTAGTGTAGTGTCTTTGAGTAAAGGGAAAATGGCTTTCAACAGAAATGGGCAATGTGAATGCTGCAACTGGTAAATGGGCTGAACTGTTCTCAGCCTACCCCCTCACCCCCTAAATACTGAAATATGACAGCCCTCTTTGCAGCCTTATAACAGAGGAATAAAGTTGGGGGGCCATTTCAGATTTGCTGTTGAGTTCCCTTTTTGACCATTTTTTTTTTTTAAAAAATGCATTCCATCAGAGAAGTCTAGTGGACCAGTTACTTTGTGCTGGAATTAATTGCACTTGTATTTCTGTATTATTTGAATGCTTTATATGAAGTTTTGAATTTCATGGTATCACAAGGGAAGGCAGCATGGAAGAAATCTGCCATCTGGAAATGATTAGAAGCACTTATTGTTCTTCTGTGTGGCAAAAAAGCTCTTTTTTAAAAAGGGCACATCAAATGCAAAATGGCAATGTTGGAGCAAGCAAGCACCATACATACGTACAAACAGACACACACCCCGCAACCCTGGACAAAACTGGGCAATCTTGCCATTAGCAACTGTTGAGGGGAAGAGCCCTTGTTCAACTTCTCCACCACACTCAAGATGAAATGTTGCAGTGATAGGCACTTACAGACACAAGCAGGGAAGGTTTAGGATGGTTGCCCAGGGATCGTAACTTCTGTGCTAAGATTGTGTGCAGCTCAAAGTTATATTGCATCTTATAGGAATGGAGAAGCAGAAGGAGAAAGAAAACACACAATTCTGTACTTAAAAGGCATTAATGCATTTTATGTGTGAAGTACTCCTGTTCAGAATTCTAGCCAGCCAATGATGCCCCTTTCCAGAATACACCATTCCATTCTCCCTCCATTTTATCCCCACCCCTCTAAGAGGCACAGCATTCCACTCCCATTGAGCCTATCAGGCCTGGCACCAGCAGGTGGCCAGGTCTGGCACTGGCTGAGGGCCCCTGCAGCTCACCAAGGACCCTGTGGCTGGGGCTGGGAGGGTGGCTGCAGCCGTTGCCGTTGACTCATGCCAGCCATTGCAGAAAGTGTGTAGTGGTGGGGGATTGCATTCAAATCACTGCCAGCCTGGAGCTCAAACCAGACCTGACGCCATCATGTGGCAGCTGGCTAACCCTTCACCATGAAGCAGTTCCACGTGCCTTTTGCCCTAGCTGGCATGAGCAATGGGGCTGCAGATGCAGTGGTAGTCCTGCTGCTCCACAGTAGTGTAGTGGTAAATTCAAAAGAGGAGGGCCCCTTCATGATAGTCATGCCACACCCCTTCAAAGCCACACCCCTTTCCCACTTTCTCTCATCTCTTTTGCTCTCCATGTCATTCTTGGAGTCCAAATGCCACTATAACAGACATCCCTAGCAGCCAATCAACATGAAAGGGAAGACTGTGTGTTAGCTACTGAGAAGAGTCTTCTCAGTGGCTGACATCTCCTTTCACTCTGATTGTCTCCAGTCCGCACAAAAGGACAAGGACTCTTCTCAGTGGCCAGCAAGCTCCCTTTTCATGCTGATTAGCTCATACACAGGGATCTGGCTGGGATCCTCTCCCCAAAAAGTTAGGGATCTATGATCCCTTACAATCCCAGATGACTACACCCCTGCCACACCATTAAGCCCTGATGCTCCCCAGCCAAGGTTTGTATTGCAGTGTCAAAAAATGACACAGGTCATCAGCATAGTCTCTAAAGAAATGCCTCAGAACGTGAATTCATCTTCCACTCAACATGAGAACATTTTTAATGTCCCACAAACTTCCATTTCAAAACACAAAATTAATAACGGGCAAAACATGAGAGATTTATAGTTATGAAAAACGGTAACAGACACAACACTATAGGCTTTCCCCCCAAAAAAGTTTGTGGAACTGAGAACTTGTCATGTTGACAGCGGTGAAAGTGCAAGCAATTTGGACCAGAAATGGCAACAGATGGGATCAGAGGTACTTCAAACTCTTTCTCTCCTGGCCATCTTATTCAGCTAAGATATGCACATTCCCTAAAGCCTATTGGGAATTCTACCAGGACAGAGAGGGGGAGGAGTGCAACAGTAGTGAGGTGCAATGCACCAGCAGGGGCACTGGATTGGCTCCACCAGCATGTTTGCTCCACACCAACCTTGCTGCCTCTGAACCCCTCCCCTTCTCCATCCTGGCATGCTGCAGTGACTCACCCAGATGGAGATCAGGTGATCAGCGCATCCTCACTATATCACCCACTGCTGGCTGCAGCACTGCAGACCAGTCTCCTCAAAGCTACATGTGTGCATCCCTGCCATCAACCAAGATGGTGGCAGAGGCAACAGGCCCTTAGGGAAACCTCGACCACCATCTTGGTTGATGGCAGACTTGTGCCCACAGCACGATGGGCCCCGGAATGCCTGGCACTGCCCTGGCAACCCATATTTACTTTGAGAGGTAGGCAGAGCATGTCGCAGGTGGTCATCGTGGGTCTGCACAGCATTGGAGGGGTGCCTTGGAACTCCCTCCTGCAATCCACACTGCAGATTGTGGAAGCTACTGCCACCCACCCGCCCTAAGGAGGAGCCCTTCAGAGGCCCTCGGCCAGAGCCTGACCTGGCCACCCCCTGGTGCTGGTCCTGGATTTCAGAATGACAACTCAGCAACAGAACCAGAATGTTGTATCTGAAACCCATTTTTTTCCTGAACGTCTGTGCCAAACAATGTTGAATTTCTAGAAGGTAATGTGCATTTCAAAATGTAGCCAGCAGATGGCACCATGTTATTGTGCTAATTTAACCTCTTCCCTTTGTTCTGTCCAGAAATATGTAGCCTAAAAGCTTTAAGCTATACCGCATGACAGACTGTTGAGACTGGTGAGGTTTTAGTGCTGCATTGTTCTGGGAAACATATCCTTGAGAATCTAGCAGCATATCTCAGCTGATTTTAAACAGCACTTCATCTTTTCAGAGTAAAGCTGAACAAAAGATTGAGAAAAACTTAGTGCTGTATTGTCTTCTCATACAAAGTCTGTGACAATTTCAAGACAAATCAGAGTGGATTCCCCTACCAGCACCAATTTTTTGCAGTACGGATTTGTGAGAATTCATATCCCACTTTTTAAAACTATGGGTTGTATTCAACTAAGTTTTATTCAGAGAAGACAAATTGAAATTAATGTTCCTAATTTAGGGTGTAATCCAACTTGTCGGAGGCTGGCGGAAGAGGAGCTGACAGAAGCGGGGCCAGCGAAAGGGATGCCACATCCAACCTCCATTCAGAAGCCGCTGGGTGGGGAGGAGGATGTCAGCACCAACAGGGCATGGTGGAAGCAAACAAAATGCATGTTTCCTTCCACCACCCCTTTTTCCAACATATCGGCTGCCGGGACGGAGGCCCACAAGCCCAAGCCGAACAGGATCAGGCAGTAGCATAAGTTCCCCTCCCTTTGGGTGCACCCCTGGCACACCCCAGAATTCTCCTTTATTGGGACTTCTGCTGGCTCCACTTGCACCATTCTCGGCTGAGCCAGCTGGCAGTGGAGCTCCCTGGCTGCACCGCGGCTGCACCCAGGGGAGGGACTTCTGCCGGCAGAACCCAGTGGTACCAACACCCTTCCTCCTCCACCACAGGTATGTCACATCCTGGAGCCTCTCTGTAACAGGTGGATTGCACCCCTAGCCATGTCCATTAATTTCTATGGATCTACTCTAGGGATGGGGGAGAATTTTGATTCAGTTCACAGTTAAACATGAACCCTACCTAATTTGCCGTTTCTGGAACAATACAAGAACCAAAACGCAGCCATCATTTGAAATTCGCACTTCTCTGAATTTTTCAGTAATAATAATAATAATAATAAATTTAATTTCTGTGTTGCCTATCTGGCCAAAGGCCACTCTAGGCGACGTACAAAACAGTTAAAACACAATGAGATAAAATACAATAAAAAACAGTATGAGAATAATACAGCAGCAACAATATTAAAACAGGGTAGGAGGCATTTCAGTCACAGTAATTAACCCTCCCCAGAGATCCCAAAGGCCTGTTGAAAGAGCCAGGTCTTTAAGGCTTTACGGAATACATTTAGGGAAGAGGCGTGCCGGAGATCTTGTGGGAGGGAGTTCCAGAGAGTGGGGGCCGCCACTGAGAATGCCCTCTCTCTTGTACCCGCCAATCTAGCTGTTTTTGTCAGCGGGATTGAGAGAAGGCCTTGAGTGGCTGATCTTGTCGGGCAGCATAATTGGTGGCGTTGAAGGCGCTCCATAAGATAAACTGGGCCGAGACCGTATAGGGATTTAAAGGTTAATACCAACACCTTGAATTGGGCCCGGAAAACAACTGGAAGCCAGTGCAGATCGAACAACACTGGTGTGATGTGATCCCGGCGGCGACTATCCGTAAGTAGTCGAGCCGCCGCATTTTGTATAAGTTGTAATTTCCGGACCGTTTTCAAGGGTAACCCCACGTAGAGAGCATTACAGTAGTCCAAACGAGAGGTGACCAGGGCGTGTACTACCAGGGGGAGCTGATGAGCAGGAAGGTAGGGTTGCAGCCTTCGTATGAGGTGTAGTTGATACCAGGCTGCCTGGCTCACTGCTGAAATCTGAGCCTCCGTGGACAGCCTGGAGTCAAGTACAACCCCAAGGCTGCGGACCTGGTCCTTCAGGGGTAAACTCACCCCATTGAACTTCAGGTCAACATCTCCCAACCTTCTTTTGTCCCCCACAAGTAGCACCTCGGTCTTATCGGGGTTCAGCTTCAGCTTGTTCCTTCCCATCCATCCACTCACGGATTCCAGGTACTTGGACAAGGTCTCCACAGCCAACTCTGGTGAAGATTTAAATGAAAGATAGAGCTGAGTGTCATCTGCATATTGGTGACACTGCAGCCCAAATCTCCTGATGATTGTCCCCAGCGGCTTCATATAAATATTAAATAGCATGGGAGAGAGGATAGAGCCCTGTGGCACACCACAATTGAGAGGCCAAGGGTCTGAAACCTCCTCCCCCAATGCTACTTGTTGGTACCTATCGGAGAGAAAGGAATGGAACCACTGTAATACAGTGCCTCCAATTCCCAATCCCTCCAGGCGATGTAAAAGGATACTGTGGTCGGCAGTATCAAAAGCCGCTGAGAGATCGAGGAGGACAAGAAAGGTGAATTCTCCCCTATCTAATGCCCTCCTCAGATCATCTACCAGAGCGACCAAGGCTGTTTCAGTTCCGTGACCAGTCCTGAAACCCGATTGGTATGGATCCAAGTAATCCGTTTCATCCAAACGGATCCAAACAGTTCTCAAGCCATGTAATGCCTACAAAAATGCATATGCTAAGGTAAAGTGTCCACAAAAATGCATATATTAGTAAAGGTAACATACAAAAATACACTATTTTAAGAGAAATTGCACTACAAATGTGTCTATTAGGCAAAATTTCACATACATGTGTATATTACAAGAAATTCACACTAAAATGGTGATGGATTTTCATGAGGACTCTTTTTAAAAGGAGAAAACCACCAAGTGATATGGAAATTTGGAGAACTGCACTTAAGATTGGAAAAATGAGAAACTGAGATAAACCGAAAGGACAAATTCACTGATCCCTAGCTCTGTTCTGAGTCAGACTGATGGTGGATACACCCTATGTCAACATATATTTTGAAATATGTTCTAAAATACTCTCTCTCTCTCTCTCTCTCTCTCTCTCCCTCTCTCTCTCTCTCTCTCTCTCTCATGCTCTCGCACGCTCTCTCACCCTCCTTCACATCACACAGCAAACACAGTTCAAGCATTTTAAACATCTCTTAAGGTGAGAGGGTAACAGCTATAAAGGTTTCATGATGCAAGATCTACGAGGAACGGTACAATAAAATGGCTGTGTTCAAGTTAGAAAAGAGGAGAAGGAATTTACTAACGTAATCAAATATGTAAACATCTGTATGACGATATTATGAAATAGTATTCTTCTTAGAACCCCATGGCTACAGCCTATTATAGACAGAGGAAGCTGTTGTAATACAGCTGAGTGGGGCCATTGGTCCATCCACTGGGAGTACCTCTCCAGAGCCTCAAGAAAAGGACTTTCCTAGCACCTGCTACCAGACCATTTAACTAAAGATGCTGGGGACTGAACCGGAGATCATCTACATGCAAAGCAAGTGCTCTGCCATGAAATTAAGACTCTGGGGAAGGGTGTAGCTCAGTGGCAGAGCACTTTGCATGCAGAAAGTGCCAGGTTCTATCCACAATATCTCCAGGCAGGGCTGGGAGAGATTCCTCTCTGAAATCCCGGAGAGCTGCTCCCAGACAATGTAGACAATACTGAATTAGCATTTTGGGGGGTTTTTTTGTGTGCATCTATTTGCATGTGCACTAATTGGGATGGGCCTGCCTGTCACTCAAAAATGTGACTTCTAAAACGGCCTTCATCAACCTGGTGGCCTCACAGGTTTTGAACTACAATTCCCTTTGGAGGAGCAGAAAACAAGTCTCTGCCCTCTTCTCCGTGACTTCATTTATCTGAAGAGTGCCATCATGTTCACCCTCTCTCTTCATTTCTACAGGCTAAGTGTGCTCAGTTCCTTTAACCTTTCCTTGTAAGGCTTGTTTTCTATACCACTGACCATAATTGCTGTCCTCCTCTGAGCCCATTGCAGTTTATCTATATTCTTCTTAAAGTATGGCACCCAGAACTCAACAGTACTCCAGATAAGGTCTGATTAGTGCAGAATAAAGTAAAGCTATTATTTCCAGTGACTTGGGAATGATGGTTCTGTGAATGCAGCCTAAAATCACACTGGCCTTTGGTGCAGCAGCATCACACTACTGGCTCATGTTCAGCTTGTGATTGACTTCAGCCTCAAAGGATGTTGCGAAGATAAAGGTGTGAGGGACCATTAGTATGCTACTCTGACCTCCTCAGAAAAAAGGCAGGATAAAAATGTAATAAACAAATATACAAATACATTTCCTCTCTGCAGAATGCATACATATGTGAATAGGTAGCAGCATAGTCCTGCAAATACTTTCAATGTCTCTTAGAAACCTCCTTTTGAATATTCTTTTCTCAGATGAATATTATTGTTTACCAAAGAAGCTTCAGGTATCTTTTCTGCTCTTTTGGCTGCATACATTTTCAGCATCGCTTAACAAACAGTTTTTCTCTGAATTCACATTTAAAAAAATATTTAGTCATCCATGGTTAAAATTCGCTTATTTTTGATATTTAATTTTAGGAATGCACAGGGAAAGTGTAAATGAAATCAGAAAAACAGAAAACCAATTTTCCCAGGTGGTCTAATGTGAACATTGTTCAGTCCTTACGAGAGCTTGGAAAAGTTACTTTTTTGAACTACAACTCCCATCAGCCCAATCCAGTGGCCATGCTGGCTGGGGCTGATGGGGGTTGTAGTTTACAAAAGTAACTTTTCCAAGCTCTGGTCTACTTTGCATGATGCACAGCGCAGCTTTGATTGCAGAGGTTTTCTGTGTTGCAGCCATTTGTGCGTGATGTGAATAATTCCATTTGTTCTCCTGCAAATCAGCTTAGAACACACCCTGAAAATACTTAGTTTTTCAAAAGTGTCAAGATGCCAAGTAAGTATATGCAAATTACATCCCTTCAAAATTCAAAATTAATTCCTACTGAAAATCAGGTATTGTCTTCCTTAAAGCAAGCAAGACAAGGCAAGGAGAAGGAAGGAAAAGTATGTTTCCATTCTCAAGCGTTTGTAAAGCATTTTTTAAAAAAGATCTTTTTAAAGACGTTTTGTTTTCATATGTTTTTACAGATGTTTTGTTTTAATATATTTTAAAGTCTGTTTCTATGTGTTTTAGTGCTCTTGTTTGCCACCCTGGGCTTCCACTGGGAGGAAGGGCAGGATATAAATCTAATAAATAAAT
Source organism: Rhineura floridana (assembly GCF_030035675.1). Classification (NCBI taxonomy): domain Eukaryota; kingdom Metazoa; phylum Chordata; class Lepidosauria; order Squamata; family Rhineuridae; genus Rhineura; species Rhineura floridana. The sequence goes on from NC_084483.1 coordinate 177,921,876, forward strand.
AATAATAAATAATGGAGGAAGCTTCTGACAACAATGATCAGCAATGCTTTTTTTAAAAGGTAGATTTACAGGCCTTCTGGTGGTTCAAAAAGCAAATATAGGCAGAAGTAATTATTATTATTATTATTATTATTATTATTATTATTATTATTATTGCCCGTCCTTCACCAGTAGGTCACACAACCTCATGAAAAATTTTCAGCATTTTAGTGCAACTTTCTCCTAAAAAATACATGTTTGTAAGCAGTTTTGACTAATGTACACTGCATATGTATTTACACAAGGAGGACAGGGTATAAATGCTCTAATAAAATTAATAAATGAGAAACAATTACAAACAATCAGAAAAGAATAATAAAATTAAAAGAAACATAAAACACAGCGGGGAGGAGTGCTGCTGGTTACCTGACCTCTAGTCACTGGCATCGCTGTGCTTACTGGGAGAGAGAAGGGAAATGGTGAGGCGGTGCAATGGTTGGCATGGTACAAATGCACCAGCAGAGCCAGTCTGGCATTTCTGGTGATGTGTTTGCCCTGCGACAACCTCCCCACCATCTTGCCCCTCTCACTCCTGGTAAGCGCAGTGACACTGCCGATAGGAGGTCAGGTAAGTGACACTGCCCCTCTCCAACAACCGTTACTGAAAGTTAGCAAAACAAACAGGAGCATGACAGGCAAGGTAATCTTATAACATGTGAGTCTATGGATGTGGAAGATTATATATTTCCCCACCATCAAGGGACAAACGCAGCCCCTACCTAAGTTAACATACCAACTTTGCCAGGAAAAGGACCTAACAAGGAATGCACCTCAGAAGAAGATTTACATCAGCAGAGAAAATGTACAGTAGTATAAAAGCTGTAAATGTGTAACTCTTGGGATTAGCTAATAGTATAATGGGGAAAAGGAGCGTCCTTGTAAACGCAGCAGATTTAGGGCATTCATAAAACAAATTCTTGGTGAGTCAAGCCTGATGTCTATTCCTTGTCTAATTTATGCACTGTATTTCATTTTCTAAGCAATAAATGCCAGTTCCAAAGCACTTGCTGAAGTCTGTGGCCCTTTGGTATAATGTTTTTACTGTGATCACTCAGCAACCATAAAAAACTGGTTATTTCAACATTACAGTGAATTTGTTTTAACATCCCCTCTTTTAGTTCTTTTTGATGAATGGAGACAAAACTCTGGATGCTTACAAGGAAAATTATTAATGCCATATACTAAAGGATAAATTATACATTTACAATATAGCATCAGTTAAGCATAAGAGCTCTAGATAATATAGGCCTAATGACATCAGACATTGTTTTGTGGCCGATGGAACAGGAACAGGGCCTCACGTTGGTGATGACATTTATTTCTTTATTTGCTTACTCACTTTCTTACATTGTGTCACGTCTGGATATGGTACTTTACAATGAAGAGGTTTGACAGGTCCCTACCTCGGAGTCAAAAGTGGCTCAGTGGGTGGGGCAGAACCACTGCACTAGCTTCCCAGGAGGTGGGTCACTGTTGCTTACCGGGGGTCACTGGGGAGGGTAGCAGTGGCGGCTGGTAGCTCCATGTCAGTGGGGCAGTGGAATCCACTTCGGGTTTTAGTCTGAACTTAAAATGAGCTGTCCAAGGTGCTGAACCTAGGTTTCAGCACCTTAGGCAGCTCCTTGGAAGTTTGGGCTAAAACCTGGAGCAGATTTCACTGTCCCACTGACAAGAAGTCACCAACTGCCACTGGAGTGTGATATGGTACAAACACACTAGCAGGAATGCCAGATTGTCTCTCCCAGTGCATTTTCAGCATAGCAATCTCCTTGCCATCTCTCGTCCCCTTCCCAGTAAACAACCTGCTGAGAAGGTAGCAAAGCAGCTCAATCCCATGCAGAGAGCTGCTTCCACTTAAAGGGCTTAGACAAAAGTAAACAACAGAGGAAGGGGAGAATGAAGGCATGGGAAGGCAAGGGAAGGATATATGGTTATTTCAAACTTGAATCAATTATTCTGATTGGACCCCAGTCCAACCCAGATGGAGCTGGGCCCTGCCAGATCCAGGCCCAATTTGGACCCCAAACCAAACTGGGGGCAATGCACAGATCTAATATTTAATTAGGGTTTTAAAGCCGAATTAAATATGTGATTGGTGGTGAGGAGGGATTAGGAGACCCACAGACAGAGACTCTCACCTGAATTCTCCCCTTCCCCCTCCCAAATGCATGTTTAATCTGGGATTTAAATCCTAATTAAACCTGTGGTTGGGGGCAAGCAGGGGGAGAAAGAATTATGTAGGTAGACAGTCACCAGCATTGTCTCCTTCTCCCCCTTTCCTGGCTGCCTGACCACACTCCTTTTGACAGGCTCAGATTGCTCCAAGTGGACCTGACCTGTCCTGAGGCACTCTGGGGCTGCCTCAACCCAATCCTGACAATCCAGGATTCACCCAAATTAGGCCAATTCAGTTTGGAATCCGGGATTCATCTGGACTGAATGCACAGCACTAGTACTGTCTACACTGACTGGCAGTAGTTCTCTGGGGTTTCAGGCAGGGGTCTCTCCCAGCCCTTCCTGGAAATTCAGGGATTGAATCTGCAAGGCAGATACTCTACCAGCTATGCCTCCTTTCCCCCAAGGTCGTCCTGGAAAATGTGAGTTTGGAGGATAGTGGTAACACTGAGGCATTATGAGAGTCAGTTCCAGGCAGCTCTGGCTCCAGATCTGAAGGGATTTGCACTGCCTGGGTAAAGTGCCCGGAGTTGGGCCACCTCTTCTCTCAGTGAGCCCTGGCAGGCTTACTGGGCTGAGGTGGCAATACTATAAGTAGTGCTGGATAGCTGGATCTAGCCACCATTTTATTTTCCCACAATGCCCTGGAATGGTGCTAGGGGAGGGGCATTGTGGACACAGGACCTTTGGTGGGGCTGCCTCATTGTGGCTGAGCCTTGGACAGGAACGTCTCAGTGGTGGTTCCCTGTTTTTGGAATGACCTCCCTGGTGAGGTGCACCTGTCTCCCTCACTATTGACTTTCAGGAGGAATTTAAAGACATCCCAGTTCACCCAGGCTGTTCACCCTTTTTTATGGCTGAAAATATACTGTTCTTGGCAACCTAAAAATTATTAGCTGAGGATATGTAACTTTTTTTAAAAAAATAAAGATCTTCTTAATTTTTTTTTTTAAAAAATAGATGCTCTTGATGTTTTTGTTTATTTTATTTTTAAAAGTATTGTTTTGCTGACTTTTTGTTTGCCACCCTGGGCTCCTTGGGAGGTAAGGCAGGGTAATAACCAAGATAATAACCAAATGCATAAAAACAGGATGCTTAAGGGTGATTGGGTAGTTGTGGGTAACGTAATGTGATCTTGAAAGATAACTGCCCTAAGTTACCCATATCTTAAAGCACCCTGCTATCATCAGCATGGCAGTGGCTAAATTTTTTCTCTCCCCCCCTCCCCGAAACACTGGTAAAGGGCAAAAGCACACACATATTGGAGCAGCCCACAAAACACACATACAGACTGGCCCCACAAAATGTGTTCTCCTCACTAGCGAGAAAGGTTGCCTATAGCCCTGTCTCACTCACATGAACAATATTTTAAATCAGAATTCCCAAAAGCTCCAGCCCCTCCACAAAAAATGGAGATAGCAACTGACCATTTTGGGTGCCCAAAGAACAGGTATCGTCCTTGGCACGATAGATCTAGTTGTCCCATATGTAAACACATTGAATTAAAGCCCAGTCAATGATATTGTGAGGTAATGCTTAATTTCCAAAGCGGAGAGGTAATGCAGCTGATATCTACCTGGAAGTTGCACAGTCTGTACCAAATCTCAGATATTTGTGTGGAACACACTGTGAAATTCTTTCCTGATCTCTTCTTGAGGCAGGATCAGACATCCCAAAGGATCTTTGTTGAAGACACTTTTGAACAAGCAAACACATTGTAAAAAATTGCAGCTGCTTATGCACCTGTCTCCAGCTCTCCTTCCTTTTCTCTCTGTGGCTTCCAGGAAAGTAACTATTCCATTGAACAATTTCCCTCTCTCAATACTGTACCAGTAGAAAGTCCCATCTGCCTTGCCCCCGCAAGCTATTTAACGTTACAAAGTTTCAGCTACTACTTTCATATGTTGTAATGAGAACTCTAAACATGCTCAGGGGAACAGACGTTACTCCCACTTCACATGTTCCAATGGTACATCAGAATCAAATCTGGCTCACATTAAACCCTTGATTAGGACTGTGGTGTTTTATTTATTTATTACATTTATATACCTCCCCATAGCCAAAGCTCTTTGGGAGGTTTATAACAATTAAAAACATTAAAAACAAATATACAAATTTATTGAAAAGGGGAAAGCTGCTATTGGGGGTGATTTTCACTGGGAAAAGATAGTGAGGAGAAATGATTTTAAAAAACCTCTCAATGCCTTGCTCCCAATAAAGGGTTTAATTTGAGCAAGGGTCAATAAAATAAATGCCTAACCGCCTATCTGAACTCCGTTTACAGTCCAAATTGGGGGGTCACTATACTGTAGAAGAAAAGGAGGGTCTCAGTCACAAGATTCAAATGTGTGTCTAACATCTGTCAATCTCCTGCTGGGCTCCTTCTGGGAGGAAGAGAGGGATATAAATCAAATAATAAATAAATAAATAAAATCTGTCAGTTTCAGTTTCTCTGTCATTTTCCAATCTTAAATTTCAGTCCTCCACATTTTCACATCGGTTTGTGGTTTTTTTAAAAAAAAGCCTCATGAAAATTCATCAGCATTTTAGCATGAATTTCTTCTAATAGAGACATTTTTGTATCCAATTTTGCCTAATATACACATTTTTGCAAAGCTATTTCCCAAACATAATGCATCTTTGGATGCCATTTTATTTATTTATTTATTTATTTATTTATTTGTTTTATTAAATTTCTATACCGCCCCATAGCCGAAGCTCTCTGGGCGGTTCACAACAAGCAAGACAGCAAAAATACAATTAAAACCATTTATAAGACAATTTAAACATACTAAAATACAAATATACTAGCATACTAAGATGCTAAAAATAAATTGAGATGTTAAAATGTTAAAATTAAAATTATTAAATTATTAAATTTATTAAAATGCCTGGGAGAAAAGGAATGTTTTAACCTGGCGTCGAAAAGATAATAATGTTGGCGCCAGGCGTACCTCCACAGGGAGATCGTTCCATAATTCGGGGGCCACCACTGAGAAAGCCCTTTTTCTGGTTACCATCCTCCAGGCTTCCCACTGAGTAGGCACCCGGAGGAGGGCCTTCGATGTTGAACGAAGTGTACGGGTAGGTTCGTATCAGGAGAGACGTTCCATCAGGTACTGTGGTCCCAGGCCATGTAAGGCTTTATAGGTCAAAACCAGCACCTTGAATCGGGCCCGGAAACATATAGGCAGCCAGTGCAAGCGGGCCAGAATCGGTGTTATATGTTCGGACCTCCTGGCCCCTGTTAACAATCTGGCTGCTGCATTTTGCACGAGCTGCAGTTTCCGAACCGTCTTCAAAGGCAGCCCCACGTAGAGCGCATTACAGTAATCTAATTTAGAGGTTACCAGAGCATGAACAACTGAAGCGAGATTGTCTCTATCCAGATAGGGACGTAGCTGGGCCACCAACTGAAGTTGGTAGAAAGCGTTCCATGCCACCGAGGCTACCTGAGCCTCAGCTGACAAGGATGGTTCTAAAAGAACGTCCAAACTACGAACTTGCTCCTTCAGGGGGAGTGCAACCCCATCCAGGACAGGATGAACATCCACTATCTGGTCAGAAGAACTACCCACTAACAGCATTTCAGTCTTGTCTGGATTAAGTCTCAGTTTGTTAGCTCTCATCCAGTCCATTGTCGCGATCAGGCACCGGTTCAGCACATTGACAGCCTCACCTGAAAAGGACGAAAAGGAGAAGTAGAGCTGCGTGTCATCAGCATACTGATGACAACGCACTCCAAAACTGCTGATGACCGCACCTAGTGGCTTCATGTAGATGTTAAAAAGCATGGGGGATAGGACTGACCCCTGCGGAACTCCATACTGGAGAGCCCAGGGTGCCGAGCGATATTCCCCATGCACTACCTTCTGGAGCCGACCCGCCAAGTAGGAGCAGAACAACTGCCAAGCAGTACCTCCAACTCCCAGATCAGTGAGTCTCCCCAGAAGGATACCATGGTCGATGGTATCAAAGGCCGCAGATAAATCAAGGAGAATCAACAGAGTTACACTCCCCCTGTCTTTCTCCCGACAAAGGTCATTGTACAGGGCGACCAAGGCTGTCTCTGTGCCGAACATTTTTAGTAATGCGTGCATTTTAATGTACTCTTTGTCACAGTATATGCATTTTTGCACACATACTCGGTTGGGGAAATGCATTGCAAAATTCAGAAAAGCATGAATTTCAAAAAATAGATGTGCTTTGGTTGTTGGATTGTTTTGGAAAGCGCAAGTTAGGTACAGTAGGTTTGCCTTTAAATGTGAACTACAAATTTCTTCCCCTTCCCTGTTTGAGACCTATAAAAAAGCAGAGGCTTTTTTATAATCTGTGGGTAAAGCTAATCCAGAATGGGAAATAATATACTGCATTCAAAGACCAGAAAAATAAAAGATGAAGGGCTGTAGCTCAGTGGCAGAGCAGTGGCTCAGTAGCAGAAGTCCCAGATTCAATCGCTGGCATGTCCAGATAGGGCTGGGAAAGATTCACTGCTTGAAACCCTGGACAGCCACTGCCAGTCAGTGCAGGTAATACTGAGCTAGATAGACCAGTGGTCTAACTCTGTGTAAGCCAGCTTCCTATGTTCCTGTATAGGATTAGTACGTTCTGTTATACCTCATCAACTCTTTCAGGTTTTCCCCTTTCTTCTCTCTTTAGCAGCTTCGTTATTTTAAATTACACCCAGTGTGAGTATTTCAGTCCATAGATATAAACGAAATTATAGGGATCCCCACCCTGTTCCAAAATAGTAAATCATTAAATCATTTTCATGCATTGGCTTATTTAAAGCGTTATGACTGAAGGGGGAAGCTCCGTCTCCACCTGGTTGGCATGAGAAACGTGAGGAAAATTACCTCTTAGAAAGATTGATTTATGCTGATGACAAGTTCCAGGAACTTCAACGAGCCCTAACAAGGCAGTTCAAGGAGCCCTGAATGCAGATGGGCACATCATTTCCCACAAAGAAGAATGCTGTCGTGCATTTTTTTACCATACTATTTCCTCTTTCAACTTTTAAAGCTTTGCTGCCATTGTTATCAACAAAAATCTTGGAATGCTATGCACAGTTCTTGTCACTCCATCTCAAAAAGGATGTTGTAGGGCTGGAAAAAGGCCAGACAAGGACAACCAAAATGATCAAGGGGCTGGACCAATTCTCCATTCAGGAAAGGTTACAATGAGTGGGATTAGCTTAGCTAGGAAAAAGGTGAGTAACAAGGACATAATAGAGGAGAATTATGTATGGTGTGGATGAAGTGGATAGGGAGAGGTTTTTTCTTCCTCTCTCAAAATACTAGAAGTCGAGGGCATTTAGTGAAGACAAATGGTGGGAGATTCAGGATAGACAGAGGAGAACCTTCTTTGCAGAGCACATAAACATAACTGAAGTTTTCTAGTATGGCATCTGTGGCTGCAATGGTGCCCAGGAGGTCTTCCCCTGCCACCCAGAAAGCCTCTGAGCCTCCCCCCCCCGGTCATGAGGGCGTGAGGGTGGTTATTTTCTTTCTCCCTTATTGAGCTGAAGAAGGAAGTTGGAAGAGTGACACTCTTTCCCACTTCTTCTTTCAGCGCTATGTACCTTTCAAGGCTCAGCTTAATTCTATTGGATCTGACTTTTACCAAAATCCCTTTGGGAAAATTATGTCTCTGTGCAAGCACACACATTTTGTCTGATCCAGGGGAGAGTAGTGCCCAGAGGGGTGGTGCCCACAGCACTCGTTCGAAAATCCAAATATGCCCATGGGCCTAAAAACCTGGCAACTCCTGAACTTAAAGATGGAGTTCATCATTAACAATGGGTACCAACTTAGATGGCTTTAAAAGGGGGTTAAACAAATTCATGGAGAATAAGGTTATCTATGGCCACAAATCATGATGGCTATGAGCTACCAAGAGGTCTTCTGTATCTTTAAAAGTTGTGCAGGGGGAAGGGAGTGTGGTTTTTCCCATTACAGAGTTGCAAGAACACCTGCACTTGGCTGACTTTCTCTTCTCCTAAAGATACAGGATCAGTCTCCGGCCATGAACCTGGCAACCCTACTCCCGGATCAGAGGCCCCACATCTCTGAATATGACTTGCTAGTAAACAACAGCAGGAGAGACCTGTAACCCTCATCTCTTGCTTTTGGGCTTCCTATATGCATCTGGGAAGACCCTGTACGAAACAGCATGCTGGCCTAGCTTTGCCTTTGGACTGATCCAGCAGGGCTTTTCTTATGCAGTCCTATCTGGAGAGGTCTGGCCTAGCCAAAGTAGTCCATGTTTTAGGTTTATCCAGACTTGACAGATATAACACGCTGTGTGGTGGGCTCCTTTAAAGGCACCTCAGGTTAAAAATGCAGCCTCCCTGAGTCCCGATGGGAGCAAAGCATCCAGACCGCTATTATAGCAGCAGCACTAGTTGCTGATGCATTTTAAACTGCTTACTTTTAAAGCCTAAGATCAGTGACAGAGGCCCTTCTTGTTTGGCCCTTGCTACAACTGGTGAAATCAGTTGGCCCAAGGGAGAGTGCCTTTGCCATGGTAGCCCTGCAACTCTGGGACTCGTTATTGGCTGACCTTAAGAAAGCTACCACACCCCAGTCCTTTGGAGACCTATTTGTTTTCTTTTTTAATGTTGCTTCTTCTGTCTAATAGCTTGGCTAAAAACTGTGTTTTGTATTCTGGACTGGATATGTGCCCCTTTTTTTAGTATTGCTAGTTTATTAATGCTGCGGGTGTCTTACAGTAATTGTATTATATTGAGTGGTATTCCGTGCTAGTCCTACTCAGAGTAAACCTACTTAAGAGTTAATAAATATGACTAAGGGTGTAATCCAAATGCAATTTACGCCAGGCTGAGAGGAGTTGACAGCTCTGTAACTTAGGTTCATTAATTTCAGTGAGTCTACTCAGAGTAAGACTTAATTGAATACAACCCATTGTCTTTTTAAGTCTATAAATTTTGATTCTCTTTTTCATTTTCTCATTGGTGAAGCTGTAATTTTATATTGTTGTTATATAAGCAGCCTTGAGAGAGTTTTACCCAGAAAGGCAACCTAGACATATTTTTAAATAAATAAACTAAAATATGTTTCAGTGGAACCCTGTATATAAACTGCGCACTTCTTAACATTTGCCACTTCTTTGGCCCATTAGCAAAACAAGACTCTAGCATCTGAATATGTCATATTCTGATCCAGGGTCTGGGATTTTGAACCTGTTCACATTGCAGGCTAAGAGATTTAAACTCCATTCTCTATTTAAAACAGAAGGGGCATGATTTCATATCCATGACCTTATGGTATTTGGAGTTAATTGCTGAGTTAATGTACCAGATATCAAATTTATTGTGATAAATATGAGCCAAAAGAAAAAGCATTCAAGGAAATCCTGGCTCCTGGCATCCATCTGGGTTTGAAAATAAATATGCCTGACAGACATTGATTTTTTCATTCTGTCTGATTAATAGTGACACATTCAAGTACTATAGCAAGCAAGGGTACCCTTTAAGAAGGGCATGCAGAGCAATTCTCCATCCTTTATTTTCAGACTAATGCTCTCCTATACACAGTTCCCTGGGAGTAAGTTCCATTGAGCTCATTGGAGCTTACTTCTGAGTAGACCTGTATGTAGGATTGCACTGTCAGAGCCGTATAACTTGCAGGTAAACAGAAAATACATGTATCAAGAGTAAACCACCAGTATAAAATTTACCCCCTCTTCTGCTGTAAGAAATATAGCCTCATTTCTCTGTGTTGCAACTAAGAATAAAAGTTACTTATAGAACCTTAAAGACTATCAGATTAGATTAACACATAACTCTCTTACCCTCTCCATTGTTTCAACAACACGTCTATGTGTCTCAAGTTCTATGTCTGATCGTGCATGCCTATCACAGGTAGAACTTAATCTGCAAATTTACACTCTGGTGTTGAAGTTTGGAGCTAGCAGTTTGGGAGCTTAATCAGAAGGATACTGACTCCTCCCTTGTTGCCTGCATTATCCTCCAGTCACCAGAATCGAAGCTGTCACCAACTTTACTGGACTTCCCCTCGTGCTGATTGCTGGAGCCACAATTCTCATCGTGCATAGAGTGGCCACTTAATGCTTTGTGGAAAAGGAAGACAAAAACTGATACAGATTTGCATGAAATTTGCATCTGCTCATTTATATGTACAGATGGAAATGTAGAAATAGTTTCTGTGATTTGAATAGAAATACAGTAAGTCTCACTAAAGTGGGCAAGGCTAGGACCAGGTGACCTGCTGAATGTGCTGTCCATGTGCAAAGCTGGGTAACGTCAAGACTCCACTGTCAGAGGCAATTTGCTTCTGAATACCAGTTGTTGGAAATGGCAGGAGTGGAGAGTGCTGTTGCATTCAGGTCCTGCTTATGGGTTTCGCATGGGCATCTGGTTGGCCACTGTAAGAACAAGATGCTGGGCTAGATGGGCCACTGGCGTGATCCAGCATGCTCTTAAATCAGACTTGGATTGGACAGCCCTTCAAAAGGAGGGCACCTTCAAAAAGTCTGTCCTTTCTAAAGTAGGGCACATGACCACTATAATTGCGCATATGTAAAAAAAAATGGCCACAATAACCATGAGTGATAGTAACAACTGGGAATGGAACGTTCTGCCAATTTTGATTCTCTCAGTTTCAGTTCTCTCCGTGGAAAAAATGTTCTCCACATTTCTGCCGCAATTTGTGGGGGGGTTTTGGAAAAAAAATCCTTGTGGAAATTCTTCAGCATTTTAGTGCAAATTTCTGCTAATAAATACATTCTTTTTGCAAGCAATGTCTCCAATGCACGTTCGTATGTTATTTCCACTAATATATTTATTTTTATGCACACGTTTACATAATATATGCATTTGTGTGATAAACTGCATCACGACATTCAGATAAATGCAAATGTCAAAAGTTAGCTTTGTTTCGGTTCTCACATTATTGTGGAAAATGCAGATTGGATAGATTCACCTTTCTGTAAACTGTAAGCTGAATTGAATTCCACCTCCCATCCCTAGTAGCAATAGAGGCATGTAAATAGTACACACATACATCATTGACCCACCTGGTGCTATATTGTATACTCTGACTGGCAGCAGGCAACCTGAGATCTAATTTAAGGGCAAGGAAACCTGGTGCCCTCCCGGTATTTTGGACTACAACTCCCATCATCCCTAGCTAGCATGGCCAATAGTCAGGGTGGGTGGGAACTGTAGTCCAACAACATCAGTTCCCCATTCCCTGCTTTAACTGGAAATGCTGGATATTTAATGTGAGATCTTCTTTGCACTAAACATGTGTTCTGGTCCGTCCCAAAGGGAAAACACAGCAACAGACCACAGCAGCACAAAGGAGCTACAAACTTGCTATGGTGAACACTTCTGACATTGAAAAATCTTTCATGCCTGACCTAAGGCACACGTTTAACTCTATTTATTAATTCTTTGGAGATAATTTTGTACATTACACATCAGGGGGAAATGAGCTTGATGTTACAGCCATCCATGGGATTTTGTCTGAAGTCTGAGTGGAAAAAGCCCAACAGAGTCAATAGGGATATATAGGCTGCAATCCAATACACACATATCTGGGTGGAAAACTCATTGAACTCAATGGGGATTTACTTCTGAATAGGCATGCATGAACTTGCACTGTCAACCAGTGACCCTGCAACTCAATGTAGCTATGTACTCTGAAAGTCTAAACTTTTGCTCTAAGCTTATTGACACAACAGGAAGCACCTGATGCCTCCAGGGTCCCAGAAGTGCTTTGTACACACATTCTCATGTCAGAGATTGCCGTAGAGGAGCTATATGATATATATAAAGAGGAAAACTAGTCAGAAGATTCCTTATTCTTCTAAAATGTTTCAGAAAGGAAATGACCCTGCCTGCCACAGGGTTTTACAAAGGAAGTTGACAGTTCTGCTATTGGAGATACACACACACACACAAACCTCAACCAGTTATTTGTGTGTTTATTCTGAAACACACTATTGTATGCACAAGGGTACATAAGAACATAAAAAGAACATGCTGGATCAGGCCAGTGGGGCACACCATACATTTAAAGCTTCCCAGGAGCTGTAGTTTGTTAAGGGTGCTAACAATGGTAATGATGTGAGGGGTAAACTACAGTTCCCAGGATTCTTCCAGGAAGTCAAGTGCTTTAAATGCATGATGTGTGCACAGTCCAGTATCCTGTTTCCCACAGTGACATGAAAGCAACTGCCCTCTCCTGTACCCTGTACACTGTCCAGCAACTGCTGAACTAAAGAATACCGGACACATCAATTTTTAATTTCCTCTACACTGCCCACTAGCCCCACTGGCATCCTCTTAGACTTATTTGTACCCTTTGTAATGTGTAGCAAACATATTAGTGTAAACTCTCCAAGCACCCTGAGGAGTGCTCCTTCTCACTCTGCCTTTTAGCTTGAATTCAGTTAATCCCTTGGTTGGTTGGTTGGTTGGTTGGTTGGTTGGTTGGTTGGTTGGTTGGTTGGTTGGTTGGTTGGTTGGTTGGTTGGTAATCCCCTCGTCAAGTTTCTTCTTTGGACTTTCTCAGCAACTGTCCTATTACACCTATGTTGCATTTAATAGCACTATGGCCACTATTTCTTAGTGATTCCACATTTGAGGTTGTTTGGTTACTGTTCCATCTTAAGAATTTGCTTTTGGTAGATGTACTGCATTTTCTGGGTACATTATATAGCATGAGGGCTCTAGGGGAAAACCTTCTAAATTAGAGATGAAACTGCTACAAGGAGAACGCATACAGACTGTATCTTATATCCAGTGACTGAAACATATGCAGACTGTTACATATATCCAAACAAACAAGCCCCCTTCCTGAACACCAATATACTTCCTTAAAATCCTGAAATCTCCTATTTTCTATGATGCCTTTAACATGATTGCATAATTAGGAACATCAGAGAACTCTGACAAAAACAGAAATGAGAGATGAAATTGCTAATGTTCACTTATTCATCCAATGTCAGGAATGGAAATCAATCCAGCAAATACGGGTAGTATTCCCTACTGTTCTTGCTTTCACACTCCAAATGAAAAGTGACTGATTACATTTTCCTCCTGTTTGCATTGTGTTTCTTTTGCACTGCAGTGAATGTGGCAGAATAACGTAATGACAACATCACTTATGTAATTAATTATATAAATTATGTTAAGTCCTCTAATTTTGCCATAGTGGACAGCAGAACGAATAACGTAGTTTTTGGTGGAAGGTGAACTGCAGAGGAATGGAAACAGTGTTGCATGTGACAAATACAGGGCACAATAGAAACCACTGGCTTCTTACATCCCTACCCATAATTCTTGTTCCCAGAAATGAAGCCTAACAGTGCAATCCTATTGTCCCATGAACATAATGGTAAGTGTGCACTGGATTGCAGTCTAAATATATCTTCACATTCTCATGTCAAAGCAAAATCAAATCAATCTTCATTACATATCAAAAATATTCCCTTACAATGTGTTGCAGACATCCAAAGTGGTTCACTACAGTACAATATGTGACTTGTATCTTCCAGACATTTTGCCACTTCTCTTTCAATTCAATTTATTGTAGGGCCATAGGCCAACACAAATACGATATGCAATGCAAGAATATAACACAATATTATCATAATAGGTCGGTTAAAATTGTTGGTTAATTTACCAACACAAATACAATGTACAATACTAGGATAAAACTCGGGATTGTCATAGTAGAACAGTTGAAGTTATTAATTAATTTGGTTAATTTAAATAAATTAGTTAGTTGCCTAAGACAAAGATGGCTCTTAATTTCTGAGCTGCCAGAGCAAAGAGGGATACCTTATGTGTTATCTCATGATTTAAATCAGATAATAGAAATAATATTTTTTCCTCATCCGTGAGCATCTCGTGGGAATCAAGCCATTTCTGCAAAAAATTTACTCTCGGGTTCTGATAGATTGGGCAGTGTAGTATAATATGCGGAAGATCTTCCGCTCCGTCAGAGCCACAGACACATTTTCTTTGATCCTTTGGGGTTTTGGATATTCTGCCCTCTCTATCAGAATTAGGTAATGTGAAAAAACGGAGGGCCGTAAATGCACGTCTGAGAGGCACTGGTAAAGCCTGTAAGAGGTATGGAGAGCAAACACTTCTCTTTCCTTTAGCCAGTTTCCCTCACCACCATACAGTTCAACGGTGCTTCCAGACACCTGTTTATTGAGCATTTCATTCTACCTTCCCCCTGCACAACTTTTAAAGATACAGAAGACCTCTTGAAGGCTGGGGCTGGCAACCAAGAGGTCTTCTGTATCTTTAAAAATTGTGCAGGGGGAAGGGAGAATTCCACCTTGTGGTTTTTCCTATTACAGTGTTGCAAGAACACCTTGGCTGACTTTCTCTTCTCCTAAAGATACAGGATCAGTCTCAGGCCCTGAGCCTGGCAACCCTACGAGCATTGAAAACAACCCTGAATCCTCTGCTGAGGAACTGCTTTTCATGTTTGTTTATTTAAGGCATTTATTCCCCACCCTTTAGCCAAAGGGTCTTGCATCTGCTGCATAATGGCCAAGGGTGTTGCTAGGAGTAATGTAGTGGCAAATTCAGAAGTACAGGGTCCCTTCATGATAGTCACATCCACACTCCTCCCCCCTTTCCCCTTTTGCTCCTGGTTTAAGAACGAGATTGTTGTTAATGCTGTCTTCCACAACAACAGACATCCCTAGGAGCCCATTGGCATGAAAGGGGAGTGTATTAGCTACTGAGAAGAGTCTGCTCAGTGATTTACCTCCTTTCACTCAGATTGGCTCCAATCAGCAGGAAGGACAAGGAAGCATGTTGGAAGACTCTTCTCAGTAACACACACCCCTTTCATGTCGATTGGCTCATAGGATGCTGGAGACACAGGGACCCTGCTCCCAAAAATGGAAGGGGTCTAAGACCCCCCAAGACCCTGGTTGACTACATCTCTGGTTGCTAGGTTCTTGAAAGACTCTGAGCAAAAATCTGCATAACTGCTTCTGGGCAAATTAAAATAGTGAGGGTACACACAATACATGTAAACCATGTTTCTCCTTCTCCAAAGAATCTTGAAAACTGTACTTTGCTAAGGGTAAAAATTTTAGCTCTGTGAGGGGTAAACTACAGTTCCCAGAATTCTTTGTGGGAAACCTTGCACTTAAATGTATGGTGTGTATGCAGCCTGGGGTCCCTCTGGCACTGCAGTTTGCTGCCCTATGAGCAAAATAAAAACAAACATGTATTTTTAGCAGAAAAGACCCAGAGCTCAACCTGCCCTGATAATGCCCCTAGCAATTGCAGTTTATTATAAATAATAATTAATGCAGTATATGGCAAGCAAAAAAGATGAGTCTCTGCCCTGAGGTGTTTAAAATAGAAAAACAAGATGAAGTATTTTCTGGTTGACCCACTACGTTTTGGAGGGAAAAACTCTAAAGTCCAATCCCAAACCTAGTTACTCAAAAGTAATCCCCACAAAATTCAGTGAGCCTTTTCCCACCCAAGCATGTTTAGAATTGAAGTCTTCATCCTGGAGAAAGAACATCCTTACATGGAAGTAGCTATTATGGGAGGGTTCCCAAAGGGGGAAAAAGGCTGCAGCAGTTTTTTCTGAGTAAATGAACACTTACATAGAGAGGGAAAAGAAAGACGGATGGACAGCAATTTCTTTTTTCAACAGCTGACGTATGTACACCCCGGGTCAGAGAGCGAGTCTGCTGCAGCTGGTGCTTGGGAGGAAAGGTGGGGGGAGGGAGGGAAGATAGTGACTGCGTGGTGCTTCTGGGGAAAGGGAGTCCTGCATGTGTTCAGCATCTTGGCTTGGGACTCCATCTCCCAGTGGTTTGTGGGGTGGCAGCATCTTTATGAGCTCCAGCCTCCCTTTCTTTTGCTGCTGCTTTGAAGTCCACAGCCAAGATGCCTCCTGCAGTAGTTGCAGATGGTAGCACATGCATGGCTGGAAGACCAGAGCACACATGTGTGGAGTCCCGGCCGGGCAGCCAGTCCAAAAACCCGGAGATCGAAGGACAGGGGGGTGATTTGTCCAGAGACCCGGAGAGCACCCCCAAAAGCTGGAGTCTCTATCCAAAAGCTGGACAGCTGGTAACTCTACCTAATAGGCACAGTTTTGTACACATTATTTGGTTGGAGAACTGCCTCACAAAATTTGGAGACAATCACATACTGGCAAATAGTGATAATGTGGAAGCGTCCCAATACCCAGCATTCTTTCTTTTCTGCTTGGGCCTGTTTTTATGCAGAGTTCCCTTTCTTGTGTCTTGTAGGCACAAAGTTTCTTCAAACATCTTTCCAGAAAAGACAGACTTCATTTACTAACTAGGCCCCTGCACTTCAGCAGCCTGTTTATATCTCAGCATATGCAGTATAGAGCCTCATTTTGCCATGGGCAACAACCTCAACTCCAAAATAAAGATAAATGCAGTGTGGGGGAAAATGCTGCAGAACTTGCTAGCTGCCTGCCAAGGATTCATTCTGCCTGGGGCAGAGAATGAACTGGATGTCCCAAGCCTTCCTTACCAGCACCATACACTCCAAAATTTCACAATTGTAACAGCCCAGTTTGCATACCAAGATTTACTGCCCCAAACCAGTCACGCACACTTACTTACACATTGCTGATGGCTCTGCTGTGCCTTAAGCACTCTAAAATCGTTTGCTTTTCACAGAGTAAAAAGCCATGTGTGTTTGTGCATGTGTTTACTTGCTTGGTTGGTTCAGGGTATACTCAGGAAAAAGATATACTTGTCCAGTGATATCAATGTACCTCAGCTGTTGCAGTGTAGGGATGGAAGCTCATGTCCATTTTGTTCTCTCAGTTTCCTATTTTTGCACTCTTTAAGTTCAGTTCTCAGTTCAGTTCTCCACATTTCCACCCTCAGTTTGTGATTTTTTTTGTGTGTCCTTGTGCAAATCCATCAGTATTTTAGGGCCAATGTTTCCTAATATGCAAATTTTTCTATGTACTTTATCCTTAATATACACATTTTGCAAGTAATTTCCCCTAATATAATAAAAGGTTGTATGCTATTTTCACTATGAATTTTTGTACACACTTTCCCCTAGTATCCACATTTTTGTACACATTATTTGGCTGGAGAGCTGCATCACAAAATTCAGAGATGTGCAAATTGTGAAGGATAGCTGTGTTCCGCTTCCCATATTGTCTGGGGAAATTAGGTGGGTTTGCATGTCTCCACCAACCATAGTACAATATGTGAACTGTCAAACTGTGTCATGTTGCTTTAGTGTTTATGCACATGCATTGTCATGAGAGATGATACATCACCTCCCTGCTCCGAAGTTTAACTTCTAGAAAGCTGAACCCTGAGGAATGACATCTGTAGTCACTCAGTGCTGAGCTGTGCTTTACTGCGATACTGTACCCAGTTCTGAGCATTGCAGGGTTAGAAGGTCAAACTGGAGCATGACCGGAGGAGGCTGTCAAAGATGGAGGGAACATCAGAATATAAGAAGAGCCTGCTGGTAGCCATCTTTAAATACTTGGAGAGCTGTTGCATGGATGATGGAGCAAGTACCGTAGATCAATGGTTGAGCATCTTCTTTACATGCAGAAGTTAAAGCTTCTGCTTTACATACTATCCCCAGCATATCTATGTAGGACCAGGAGAGGCTACTGTCTGAAACCCTGGAGAGCCATTGCTGGTCAGTGCAGACCATACTGAGCTAGATGGACCAATGATCTGACTCAGTATGAGGCAGCTTCCTATGTCTCTAAATTTACTTTCTGTTGCTCCAAGGGGTGAGATCCGACAAGAGGCCTCAATGACGAGAAAGAGGATTTTGATTAAACTTTTGGAAGACCTTCCTGACAGAGTGAGCTGTGTGACTGTGATACAGACTGCCTGGGAAGGTGGTGGGCCATTCTTCATTGGAGGTTTTTAAGCAGAGTCTGAGTGACTACCTATTAAGGATGCTGTAGTAGTGGCTTTCTGCAACAGCAAAGGGTTAGACTAGACAATCTTTGAGGTCAATTCCTGCTCCATGATTCTCACTCACACTGAAAAGTTTACCATGATATCTACCAAAGGCAAAGAGAATGAAAAAGAGAGAGGAATGGGGACAGATTTGCAAAATAGTCTGTCCCAGATAATTAGGAATAGTTTGTGCATACACAGCACTTTCGGCTTCATAACTTAGAATGGAAAGAACTGCATTTAAATTCACAGAGGTTTTATCTCAAATGGCAGACACAATATTTATGATGATGATGATGATGATGATGATGATGATTTAGATATATTAGTTGCTTATTACCTAAAAGGTCTCCAAGTGACTTATACTTAAAAACATAAACATAAACCCTTCCTGATCGTTTTCTGGAGACTTCGGAAAACTATCTTGTTCCCGAGAGCTTTTGGGAGAGACCGAAAGTAGAGCCTGTAACTGATTTTATTCCCCCCTCCCTTTTTTTAGTTAGTCCCCTCTTAATATCAGTTCCCTAGATTTCTTAACTGTATTTTATGTATTTTTATGTATTTTAATTTTTTTGTGTTTTTATTTTGTATGATTTTATTATGAGACTCCCTGAGTGCTCTGTGGTAGGGTAGCAGGGCGGGAAAGAAATATTTTAAATAATAAATAAATAAATAAATAAATAAATAAATAATATCATTAAAAATTCATATGAAACATTAAGATTCTCATACACACACTTACAATTCTTATTAACACAGAGACATACAAAAACAACCCCCCACCATAACAGCTACAGGAAGGTTTGGCAGCACATTAGCAGTAGAACATAATCAGGTAAGTCCATCAAAAGCCTTGTCACTGAGAACATGTTAGCAAAGGTGCTAGGTGGACCTCACTGAGGACAGCATTCCATACATATGGAGCCAAAACTGAAAAGGCCCTATCTGGTATGAGTAGGGTTGCCAGGTTCATGGCCTGAGACTGATCCTGTATCTTTAGGAGAAGAGAGAGTCAGCCAAATGCAGATGTTCTTGCAACTCTGTAATGGGAAAAACCACAAGGTGGAATTCTCCCTTCCCACTGCACAACTTTTAAATCTTTGGCCTGTGTCAGAAAAATGAAGCAAAACCTTCCCTGCCACCACTACCATCACCCTCATGTACATGCTAAGATGCAAGTATACTACTACATTCTGCCAGTCAAAACATTCAGCTGCACTCTTATTTTTGCTGGATTTCCCTCCGTTTGTTATTCTCTTTGGGTTGTATTCAAATAAGTCCTACTCAGAGTAGACCCAGTGAAATTGATGAACTTAAGTTAGTCATGCCTATTAATGTCAATGGATCTACTCTGAGTAGGACTAGGTTTGAATACCACCCTTTTTTGCAGAATGTTCTGACAAGATTATAAGAGGGGCATGCAGAGGCCTCAGCCCAGGACCTTACACTCTGCTTTTCTTAATTGCCTTGTGGGATGGAGAGAGACTTCTTGCCCTACTGTGCACCATGCAAAGACTTGCAGGATAAAAGCTTTAATGGATGAATCTTCCCCGAAAGCTTTGTTTAATGTAATGCCTCTCAGTTCCTCAAGTGCATCCATTTCTTAATGACATCTTGAATATAATATTTCTCCTGATGGAAAGAAGGCTGTTTATACTGGGAAACTTCTTGATTTATCATTCATTTTAATGGGAGTGCAGCAGACTACATTACTCTGCAACTTGAATAAAAGAGGCCCAAAATTAATGAGGATTCTGGGTGGGATATGCTGAAAACCCTTTGCGTATCTAATTGGAAGTAAATAGCTGTTGAAAGCAACAGGTCTTCCAAACAACCATTGCTAAACTCAGCTGCAGTTTTTTTTAATGTGACAGTTCTTATCAGGAGGTTTTTGTGTGTGTGTGTGACAGTATTCACCAATACAGCATACTGGCTCCTCTTTTTTTACTGTCCATGGCAGCCATTTTGTGCTGGTACCCACAGCACCTTTATCAAGCTATGAGTACTGGTACCTCATTTGTTACCAAAGAAAGCACTGCTTATGTCAATTTACACATGAGTATTTGCCATTGTTTTAAGGGAGTGTGCTGAGAGCTACTCTCTCTCTCTCACACACACACACAAACACTTGTTTCAACTAGGGTTGGATGAATCTATCACATTCTCAGTTGCTCAGTTTTTCAAACTTAGATTCAGTTCCCCGCATATTTCTGCATTTTTTTAATTTGCAAATTCCTTTAGAAAGCCTGCAACAAAATTTGCAGACATTTTTGTGTGTGCATTTCTCCTAATGTATGCATTTTCATACACGCTTTTGGGTATGAACGTTTTATATGTTATTTTCACGAATGTGTACACATTTTGTGCACAATTCTTCATCGGAGAACTGCATTAAAACATTCAGAGAAGCTTGCATTTTGAAAGATAGCTGTGTTTTAGTTTGCTTATTGGTGCGGGAAGTACAAATTAGGTATGCTTAATGAAAAAAAAAACACTTGCTCTGTCGGCTAACCAGGATTCCAAACTGTAGAAGAAAAATATTTGTATTATTTAGTGGTTCTGTTGTCCAGAGTTCCTTGTTTAATGCAGTCCGATGCTTCTTCTGTTTAATTACATTGATCTTTATAGGCATATAGCAACATAGGAAACTGCCTTATACTGAAACAGACCATTGGTCCATCTAGCCCAGCACTGTCCACACTGACTGGTAGTGGCTCTCATGGAAGATCCCTCCCAGCCCCGCCTGGAGAGGCTGGGGATCAAACCTGGGACCTTCTGAATGCAAATGAGATGCTCTACCATGGAGCTATATCTCTTCCCATGACATCTACTTCCACACATAATTTCAGGGCACAGTTGTTTAATGGTTAAAACGTTTTCCCAGTGTCCTTGCCTGAAAAGTTGATGTAGTGTCAAATAGTCACAGGATAATTCCTGTGTAATCTGCTGTGACGAAAAGCTCTGATGTCCAAAGCCTACAGCCATGCAGTGAAAATTTAACCATCTCGGCAGAATTTGGAAGCAACATGACTAAATCCACATATGCATACATTTTTGAAGTGGCAGATGTGTAGCCTTTAAAAACGTCACAAAGGATTTCCTTTTGGTATGAGCCTTTCTTGTCACATACTATTCCAGTTTGCTTCGAGGGTCAGTTCAACCTTTAAAGCCCTAAATGATCTGGGACTTTAGCCTTTTTAGGGCATTTTCTATCTTGGCAACAAGACTTTCAAATGCCTTCCTGCTACGGGAAGGTTCACCTGTTCAAAATGTGAGGAAATATATCTGGCAAAAGCCATCTGCAGTTCTCTGCATCTATCTGTGAATGTCAGCGTTCCCAAATTTTAGAAATGCCTTCTAGTATACACATTATTAACCCACATTGAGCAAAAACTGCTGACAATATCCTTCATTTCTTCTGCATCATTCATCCACAGACCTTAAGGCATTTTACCCATACGCAAACACAATCAGAAGGGCTATGCTTATTCCTACTTGGCACATGGCTCAGTAGGAGAGATGAATCACAGTGAAATACAATAGAGTATGATGGGCTCTCCTTCTCTGGAGGTATTTAAGCAGAGGCTGGACATCCATTCGTCTGGGATGCTGTGCGACCCTGTTACTCTTACTTGATCTCTCAGCGGCTTTTGATACCATTGACCATGGTATCCTTCTGGGCCGACTTGGTAAGATGGGTATAGCAGGCACTGTTTTACAGTAATTCTGATCCTATCTCCAGGGTCGTTTTCAGATAATAGCATTGGGTGATTGTCTTTCAGCCCCCTGGCAGTTGTGCTGTGGGGTGCCACAGGGTACCATCTTGTCCCCCATGCTGTTTAACATCTATATGAAGCCCTTGGGAGCAATCATCAGGAGATTTGGGGCGAGGGGTCAACAGTACACTGACAATACCCAGCTCTATTTCTCTGTAACATCTGAATCGGGAGAGATATTGCAAGCCCTGGATCACTGCCTGGACTTTGTGATGGGCTGAATGAGGGCCAATAAACTGAGCCTGAATCCTAGCAAGACAGAGATGCTGTGGGTTGGTGGTTCTCGAGTTCAGATAATTGGTCGGTTGCCTGCTTTGGATGGGGCTGAAAGAGCAGGTCCGTAGTCTGTGGGTGTTCCTGTATCCATCTTTGTCACTAGAGGCCCAGGTGACCTCAGTGGCTAGGAATGCCTTTTACCAGCTTCAGCTGGTAAAACAGCTGCGGCCGTTTCTGGACCGGGATAGCCTGACAATTGTTGTCCATGCACTGGTAACCTCCAGGCTGGATTACTGTAATGTGCTCTATGTGGGGCTAACTTGAGGTTGGTCCGGAAGCTGCAGCTGGTGCAAAATGTAGCGGCAAGACTGCTCACTGGGGCAGGGTATCACTAACATGTCACCCCGCTGCTGAAAGAATTGCACTGACTGCCCATTTGCTACTGGGCCGGCCCAAGTTCAAGGTTCTAGTTTTGGTGTACAAAGCCCTATACAGCTTGGGACCAGGATATCTGAAAAACTGTCTTCTCCCATATCTACCCAGTCAATCACTGCGCTCTGCAGGTGAGGGCCTCCTGCAGATACCATCTTATCAAGAGGTCCATTCTGCCCATCATCGGAAATGGACCTTCAGTGTGGCAGCACCTACTCTGTGGAACTCCCTACCTTAAATATTAGACAGGCTGCATCTCTGTTATCTTTTCGGCGCCTATTGAAGACTTTCCTCTTTCAACAAGCCTTTTAAGTTGAGACCTTATCCCAGTCTGCTTCTGTGTTGGAATTGCTTTGTAATATGCTTTTAAACCTTTTATAAAAAACAATGTTTTTTAATCTTTTTCTTAAAAAAAATCTTCAAAGTTTTTTAAAAAAATGTTTTTAAAGTTGTTTTGTTTTAAGGTATTTTAATGTCTGTTTTTGTGATGTTTTTGAGTGTTTTTAGTGCTTTTGTTTGCCACTCTGGGATCCTGCTGGGAAGAAGGGCAGGATATAAATCAAATAATAAAATAAATAAATAAAATGCAGTAGCTGCATCCTGTTTGGCAGGTCCTGCATTGAGCTTGTGGTGGACCACATTACCTCCAAGATCCCTTTCAACTGTATGATGCTGTCACTGTAATATTTGGATTGATATATGAAACGGTTAATCTGAATGGTTAATTAAATATTTGGAATATCAGTTGTGTTGAAATGGTTATTTATTTATTTATTGCATTTATATACCGCCCCATAGCCAAAGCTGTCTGGGCAGTATACAACAATGGTTGTGTTTGTGAATCTTCAGCTAGACCTATGAGAAGGAACAAACTTGGGATCTATTCACTCAGCTCTTTGACAGACCAGGTTGTTGACTGAATCTTCCAAGCTGTACAAATGGACTGCTCATGTTTTCTGTACCCACAGGTACTGAAAGCCTGAAACAGGGCTACAGTTTATACTACTAAGGAATGTGGGACAGGGGTGTCACCAGCAGGCACAAGCCCATTCCCTCAGGTATGTTTTCAGTCTAGACATGTGTCACGTATCTTCAATTCTTGGGTGGAAGAGCTGCCAAACTGCTGTTTCATGTGGCTGGGTCTACATGTATCTATGCTTTATCTGCCCACATACAAATGTGTACAGATTTCACCTTTTTTTTGCCACCCACTGAAAGGTCGTAAATTGGTTTCTACAGTACTCATGTGAGATACATAATTGCTTGAGCATGGGAGATTGTTGTTAGTAGTATTGGTATTACTACTACAGCAATGGTAATGTACAAAGAGCTTCACTATTATCTCATTCATCCGCCTACTTACTCCATGAGATAAGAGATGGAGGATGATATATAGTGAATAACTGTCAAATGCGTTCTAAAACCCAGAAGGGCTGGATGTTCAGTACATAAAACGCTGCAGTGTTTAAAAACTGTGATCCAGATATGTAAATATTCAGTGTTCCTTTGCATTGATGGGTTTCGGCCTCTGCAGAAGCATCCAAAGTTATACAAAACTATGCTGTGGTATGTTTTACAACTCCCTTCATGAATTAAGATATGGAAAATATGTTTCATGCTGACAGCTTAAGTTAAGGCAGAGTCCTGTGACCAGGAGCATATGACAGGTTTTGTATAAGTTTCTATAACTCAGTGGAGAAAAGGCATTCAAAGAAAACACTGCGTCTCTGCAGTCCCTTTTTCAGACAGTATCCAAATCTTTCAACTCAGCTCACTGTGTGCCAGGTCAAAACAGGAGACACTGCAATCAAATGTAAAGCAGCAGGGCCTCCACAACACCAGCACAATTGCCACGGGAGCATTTTCTTATTTGGAAGAAAGTCTTCCTTAAGAATGTCTTTTCATGGCTACAGTCTGCATGCACCAGAGGCAAGAAGGGGAAAAAAATAAACCTCGCATTAGAAGACTCTTGCTGCATCCACCAAAGGTCCTCCTCATCCAGCTGCAGCAGTGTGGTAGAGGTCACCAGAAGCTCACAAACAAGGCAACAAGAGGTATATCTGGAACCTTCTCTGTACAGTTTTCAGCGAATGTTAAGACATGCCTCTTTAACCCAGCCTTCAACTCTTGACATGTATGTTTTCAGGACCTGCTCTGTTCCTGTGAATGTAACGTGTTTTCATGATTTAATACTGTAATTTAAATTTTTGTAACCTGCCCTGAGTTCTACTGGTGAAGGAGGGGCAATAAATATCATCATCATCATCAAGCAGATGACCTTTCCTTGATGCTTCTCTGAGGAAATCACAGAGTACAAGTGGGACCTGTAACCAAACACTGCAGTACAGAGTGCACTTTTTCATGAATTCTCATGAAAATTCTCCAGCATTTTAGTGCAAAGTTCTCCTAACAAACACAGTTTTGTAGGTAGTTTTGACTACTGTACACATTATTGCAAGCAATGTCTCATCACATAATGCATTTTTGTATGGTTGTCACTTGTATATTCATTTTATGCATATTTCCCCCTAACATAGCCATTTTATAAACACTGTATAGGTGGCAAACTGCATTGCAAAATTCGAATAAGTGTGACTTTTGAAAGATGGCTGTGTTTTGGTTCTCATATTGTTTCGGAAGGTGCAAATTTGATAGATTTGGCTTGAAATGCAAACTTGATTGACTTACTCATCCATCCCATGTGTGTGAATGTGTGTGGTGCAAAGTCTGGTTGTTATGCACATTGGGTGGTATTCAACTAAACATCCCCTCAGTGCAAGGATTTCTGCTTGTGCAACATGACTTTCCCCTCTCTCTTCCCTCACGCACACCCCGCATCCTCCCCAAATCCACTCTGGAGAGTTGGTGGAACTCTTAGAACAGATTAAGGAGGTGTGAAGGAGGAGGAGAAGAGGGGAAAATTCCACTGTGCAAGCAGAAATCCTTGCACTAACGGAACTGTGACTTAGCGCTACATTGAATACAAGCCATTAACTGCTCAACTTCCATTCCCTTAACACACACACACACACACACAGACACATGTTCTGACCCCCTCCTATCTGATTCTTCTGAGAAGCCAGGTCTACTACCATTGATTTGCCATCACTGTTCGCTTGATGTCCCTACTGCCTATGATACAACAACCATTTGAAATGATGGCCCAGGATTTGTTCTTCTGGAGCTACACTGCTGTAGGGTCAACACTGTGGACAGTTGGCTACAATAATAAAATACAGGAAATATCTCTACAATGAAACAGATAACTTCTTACAAAGAAAAAAGGCTTACCAAAACTTTGGTTTTAAAAGACCCTTAAACTACTTTTGAAGGAGGGAAATGTTTGTGGAATTATATTAGCATTGTAGCCTTGTGTTATCAGGGCCTTGGGAACACTGTTACATATGTACGTTTGAATCCCTACATGTGTGTATACTCACTAGAAACTAAAACACCACCGGAATGTACCGGAACTTTTTACTGGAATTAAACCCACACCTCACTCTTATGCATGCATAAATTTACCCTTAACCCCAATAAAACACACAAATAGTAAAACAAACATTGGTTTATTGGAAGAAGAAACAGGAAAATTATAGCATTTACAATTACAATTAATGTAAGCAGCATCTAACTTTGCCCATTCATTCCCTATGTTATAGATAGAATAAGACAGAGACACTAAACCTAATAACATTCAAAATTGCACCAAGTCATATACAGAGAGAAAAAGAAACTCAAGAGTTGGGGGTGAATACACCTTTCCCAAAGAGTGCAACTAGACTCTAAGGTTAGAAGGGAACTTCCATATCTAGCCTGTGAGCCAAAGCTCTGCCTTCACTGTAACCTTCATTAGAACTGAAAGATCTTACCCCTCCTTAGTCATCCTGGTTCCGTGAAGCCCTGATGTTGTTTCTAGGGTGCGTTGTGTAGAGTGAAGCTGTTGAGCCCCGAAAGAGGTGCTACTGACTCCCTGAAAATGCTAGGTTTAAATGCACGTTGAGACTCTGTTGGACTGACTGTAAATTGGGTGGGGGAATGATGACATGACAAGTGAAGAACAACAGAAAACTTAGGAGTTGCAGATAAGGGTCTAACTCTATCATATGTGTTTACTGATTAGACCCATTGTAA
Organism: Rhineura floridana; assembly: GCF_030035675.1. Lineage (NCBI taxonomy): Eukaryota > Metazoa > Chordata > Lepidosauria > Squamata > Rhineuridae > Rhineura > Rhineura floridana. Next base: position 177,948,611 of record NC_084483.1, read on the forward strand.
ATTCCTGGTTTTGGGTGATCCATCTTTTATCTCTTAGAGGTCAAAGGATCTCACAACCTCTGTACAGATAGCCTCTAGCTGAGGCTGATGAGAGTTGTGGTCCAACAACATCTAGAGGCACACCAGTTGGGAAAGGCTGCTCTAACGGTATTGCAACTCGGGACTTTTAGGTTTCTTCATGTGAGACAAAGGATGTTTGGGCCTCTTGACTCCTGGCACTTACAGATAGCTCACGATTCCACAGAAGGGCTGTTTCCCAGGATTCTTTGCAACCTTTAGACTCTCAAACTTTGGTTCACTGAGATGAATTTTATTTATTCATTCATTTATTTATTTATATATTTTATTAGATTTCTCCCAGTAGGAGCCCAGGGAGGCAAACAAAAGCACTACGAACACTTTAACACATGATAAAAACAGACTATATATTAAAATAAAACCACCATTAAAAACATTAAAACAAACCATCTTTTAAAACATTTTAAAAGCTTAAAAAATCTGTTTTTTAAAAAAAGAAGATTTAAAAACATATTAAAAAGCAATTCCAGCACAGACACAAACTGGGATAAGGTCTCTACTTAAAAGGCTTGTTGAAAGAGGAAGATCTCCAGTAGGCGCTGAAAAAATAACAGAGATGATGCCAGTCCCATTTTTAAGGGGTGGGAATTCCAAAGTCTAGGTGCCATTACACTAAAGGTGCATTTCCTATGTTGTGTGGAATGGACCTCCTGATATGATGATATCTGCAGGAGCCCCTGACCTGCAGAGCTCAGTGATCAACTGGGCATATAAGGGATAAGACAGTCTTTCAGGTATCCTGGTCCCAAGCTGTATACGGCTTTGTACACCAGAACGAGGACCTTGAACTTAGCCCGGTAGCTAATAGGTAGCCAGTGCAATTCTTTCAGCAGTGGGGTGACATGTTGGCAATACCTTGCCCCAGTGAGCAGTCTCGCTGCTGCATTTTGCACCAGCTGCAGCTTCCGGACCAACCTCAAGGTAGCCCCACATAGAGCGCATTACAGTAATCCAGCCTAGAGTTTACCAGTACATGGACAAAAGGGGTCAGGCTATCCCAGTCCAGAAATAGGTGCAGGTGTCTTACCAGCTGAAACTGATAAAAGCCATTCCTAGCCACTGAGGTCACCTGAGCCTTTAGTGACAAAGATGGATCCAGAAGCATCCCCAGACTACACACCTGCTCTTTCAGAGGGAGTACAACCCCATCCAAAGCAGGCAACTGACCAATCAGGAACTATCAACCCACAGCGTCTCCATCTTGCTAGGATTCAGACTCAGTTTATTGGCTCTCATCCAGCCCACCACTGAGTCCAGGCAGCAGTCCAGGGCTTGCACAGCCTCTCCTGATTCAGATGTTACAGAGAAATAGAGCACCAGGTATTGTCATTGTACTGCTGACCCCTCGCTGTATACCTCCTGATGACTGCTCCCAAGGGCTTCATATAGATGTTAAACAGCATGTGGGACAAGATGGTACCCTGTGGCACCCCACAGTACAACTGCCAGGGGGGTGAAAGACAATCGCCCAATGCTATTATCTGAAAACAACCCTGGAAATAGGATTGGAATTATTGTAAAACAATGCCTCCTATACCCATCTTACCAAGCTGGCCCAGAAGGATACCGTGGTCAATGGTATCAAAAGCCTGAGAGATCAAGTAAGAATAATCTCCCGATAAGGGTAATCCATCAGGGTGACCAAGGCTGATTCAGTTCTATAAACAGGCCTGAACCCAGATTGAAATGGGTCAAGATAATCTATTTCATCAAAGAGTACTTGCAGTTGAAGTGCCACAACCCTCTGAATCACCTTCCCTAAGAAGGGGGTATTTGCAACCAGGGGATAGTTGTTGCACACCAATAGGTCCAAGGTGGGCTTTTTCATGATTGGTCAGATCACTGCCTCTTTCAGGATTGTTGGAACCACTCCTTCCTGCAACAATGCATTGACCACGCCCTGGATCCCCTCAGTCAACCCCCCTCGGCATGCTTTAATAAGCCAAGAAGGGCAAGGGTCGAGAGGAGACGTTGCTGGCCGCATCATCGCAAGCACCTTGTCCACATCATCAGGCCGCATCAACTGAAACCATTCCTAAGAAGTTGCAGCAGATGTTGCACTGGACTACAGTAGATGTGGATGGGGCTTCAAGATTGCTACAGAAGTAAGGAATTTTACCCTCAAAGTGACTTGCAAACAATTCACAGTGGGCCTCTGAAGGGTCTAAAACTCCATTTGCTGGAGTTGATGTAAACAGACCCCTGACAATACAGAACAGCTCCCCTGGATGGCTACTTGAGGATGCAATGGTGGCAGAGAAGTGTGCCTTCTTCACCACCCTCAACACGACACAGTAGGCATGGTTATGATGGTTTACTTGTGCCCAATGAACCTCACATCATGTCTTTTGCCACTTGCACTCTAGCCATTGTCCAGCCTGTTTCATTGCCCTTAGTTCACTGGTGTAGCAGGGTGCAAACCAAGCTTCACAATGCCAGAGAGGGCGCTTGGGGGCAACCCTGTCAAGAGCCCTATGTGCCTCACTGTTCCAAAGCATGACAAGGGCTTCAACAGGGTCACCTGCTCTATCTACTGGACACTCCCCCAGGGCATTCAGGAAACCTGTGGATTCCATTAGTCTCCAGGGGCAGACCATCTTAATCTGTCCATCACTCCTACAGGGGAGGATCGGAGCCATAAGTCTGAACTTCACCAGGAAGTGATCTGACCATGAAAATAGGGTGACATCCATCAACCCCTATCTCCAGACCACCCCTTCCTCCATCTGGAGCAAAAATCAAGTCGAGGGTATGCCCTGTCCTATGCATCAAGCCACTGACAACTTGCGACAGCCCCATGGTCATCATGGAGGCCATGAAGTCCCAAGCCAGAACACTAGAGGCAACCTCAGCATGGACATTGAAATCACCCAGGAGTATTAACTGCAAGATTAACTGCAGCCTGTCTCTGGAGCAGAGCTTGGAAAAGTTACTTTTTTGAACTACAACTCCCATCAGCCCCAGCCAGCATGGCCACTGGATTGGGCTGATGGGAGTTGTAGTTCAAAAAAGTAACTTTTCCAAGCTCTGCTCTGGAGCCAGGGTCAGGCAGGGGGTCCCAGTCCTTGTAGCTCTTATCAGGGACTTCAGCTGTCTCAAGAGACAGCAACTCAGAGGAGCAAGCAAGCAAGCACCCACATGCTCAGGTACTCACTCCCAGGGCAGGTCTTCTCCAGTCCCCCAGTGCTATAGCTGTTCCCCATGAATCAAAGAATGAAAAAGTCCCCAAACTATAGATATCCTTTGCAACCGCACATTGAGGCTGGTACTACAGTGGCTTTCTAAGCTTTGTTGGAATGTCAGGCACTTGGACACCATCTTTCTTAATCCAGAATATTCTACTTGGGGTCTTCACTGCTGTTGGAGCTATCAGGTAATTCAAGAATCTGAATTATAAAGAGAGTGAATAGGAAGGCAGAGTATGGACCCTGCCATCATCATTTTCATTTTATTATATCTCAATATTAATAAGAGAGCCTATGTGGAGTAGTGGTTAAAGTGTTTTGCCAAGGCCTGGGAGACCAGAGTTCAAATCCCTACTCAGCCATGGAGCTCACTGGATGACCTTGGGCCAATCACTGCCTCTCAACCTAACTTACCTCACACTTGTAAGGAGAAGGGGAGAACCATGTACACCCTGAGCTCCTTGGAAGAAAGAGGACATGTAAATATAACAAATAAATAATACACCTAGGTGCTGTACAGTAATTATACTGAATTAAACAAACTCTGGCCTGCCCTCAATTGCCAAGTACCTACAGTATTGCTGCTACATTGCCTTCCTGCTTGTCTATGAGGTTCAGAGGTGCCCAGCTAACCACCAAGCTACATAGAACCGAGTAAGCCATCCGTATCTTGGAGTAGAGTTACCAGATTTCTGGTCTTCGGCCGGAGTCTCCAGTTTTTTGGGGGCCCCTCCGGCTCTCCAGTTAGCACCCCTTAATCTCCAGACTCTCCGCTTTAATTTTTTCAAAAAAAGTTTTTAGGTGGTCTGGTTCCCGAGATATACACCAAAACGTAAGCCCCCCTGCGACTGTTTAATCTATTTAACTGATATGACGCTGAAGTTAGTTCCTAGTTCCCAGTTCCTTATTTGCTTGAAAGTTCAAAACACTAAAAAAAGAAGAGTTGACAACTACAGCAACTTCAAACCAAACTTAACATGTCTCTGAACCCCAAAATATATGTTGGGGTACCCTGTATGATATATCACTGTGATCGGGGGACTGTCCCCGTCAAGAATAACAATATATTTATGCAATCAAAATCATCAGGCTTCTGATATTATCATAAATACATAATGATGTCATAAAAACATAAAAAAGTAACTGGGGGTGCCCACCACAAACTCTGTTCTGGGACAGGACAAATCATATACCCCAGGAAAGGGGAGGGTGTTCTCTACGAGATGCCACTGTGTCCCGCCTGGCCCAGAGCTTCTGCTGGGTGCAGGGCACAGAGGAGGGCATCTATGCAGAATCAAAGCAGACCAAAACATACAAAAAAAATAAGTAACTGGGGGCGCCCACCCCAAAATCTGCTCTGGGACAGGACAAATCATATATCCCAGGAAAGGGGAGGGTGTCCTCTATGAGATACCACTGCGTCCCACCTGCCCAGAGCTTCTGCTGGGCGCAGGGCACAGAGGAGGACATCTATGCAAAATCAAAATGGACAAAAACACATAGAAAAAAATAAGTAACTGGGGGTGCCCACCCCAAAATCTGTTCTGGGCCAGGACAAATCATATACCCCAGGAAAGAGGAGGGTGTCCTCTACGAGATGCCACTGCATCCCGCCTGGCCCAGAGCTTCTGCTGGGCGCAGGGCACAGAGAAGGACATCTATGCAAAATCAAAATGGACAAAAACACGTAGAAAAAAATAAGTAACTGGGGGTGCCCACCCCAAAATCTGTTCTGGGACAGGACAAATCATATACCCCAGGAAAGGGGAGGGTGTCCTCTACGAGATGCCACTGCATCCCGCCTGGCCCAGAGCTTCTGCTGGGTGCAGGGCACGGAGGAGGGCATCTATGCAGACAGAAAGGGTAGAGAATCTTCTTACTCTTACTCATTTCTCAGACCTCTTTCTGAAGTGAAGGGTCAAATCTGTAAAGAAGTTTGGAGCAGCCACATTAAAAGATAAGGGCAGGGCATTCCAGGCAGGGGGTTGCCAACCCTGCTTGGATATGGATGTCTTTGCAGAGGATCCCTAGTCAAGCTTTACCAACAGCACAATCCAAACTATATCTACTCAGAAGTAAGTCCTGTTGAGCTCTATGGGGGCTTAGTCCCTTAGTACGTGTGTTTAGAATTGCAGCCTTCAGGGGCATCCATCTTTACTCCCGAATGCTCCCATCTAACATCTCCACAAAACTAGTCTCCTTTCTTCCTACAGTGGCCTTCTGGTGACTGGCCTGGCCTGAAGCCACTTAAACCCTTCTTGTCGAAAGCAAGTAGGCTAGATTAAATGTTCCCTACCCAGGCTCCATCTTTTAGCTAAGATGTCTAACTTAATTTCCAGTCAGATATTTTTTTTAATTGTACGCTCCAAGCAACTGTGATTGATGCTTAATGTATCATGCTTAATGACATCACTCGGGCCCACCCCGTGACATCACTCATGCCCACCCCATGACATCACTTGGGCCCGTCCCTAAAATCTCAGGTTTGGGGATGCTTCTGACCTGGCAACCCTATCTTGGAGACAGTAGGTTAAATGAGGACTGCCTCTTGATTATGTCTTCTAGAGTATCCAAAAGCCTAATGTCAGGCCTGTGCCTTGTCATAGTTCTATTCCTGTTCTTGTCAGAGAATCATAGAATAGTAGGGTTGGAAGGGGCCTATAAGGCCATCGAGTCCAACCCCTGTTTTGCCAAAGATGTTTTTCCCAGAGGCAACAAAGTTTGGGATCTCAAACACCATGAAACACACTGGTGAGGAAAGAAAATTTAGTGCTTTATTGAAGCAAAAGCAGTTGTTTTTGGCAGACAGGCACTTACACTTAAAGCAGCTAATGATGAACACAGTTCTTATGTTACATTCTCCTTTTTCCTGTTGGAAGCCCCAGATAACAACAGCAGGAGAGATCCCCTTTATGGCCCCATTTGGATTTGCACCACACTTTCCTTTGGGCCAGTGTTGAGGCATAACTTCCCAGATCAAGGGCCATCTATTTATACCAAAAAGACCCTTGGGAGGGGGCACAGGTGGCACCCATACTGTGAGATATTTATCTTTCCCAAGGGTCAGTGCCTTTAGATCTACCACATCTGATTTTTGTTTACCACTCGGTGGCCTTGAAGTTGTTACAGGCTGGCATGAGAACACAGCTGTGAAGCATTCCCCACCCCTGTCAGTATAAGTGAAAGCATTCTCCCTTATGAGCTCATCTACTGTTTGTTTTGAGTAATGAATGAATGAAACTTTATTTTTACCCCGCCCTTTTTCCAAACTAGAACTCAGGGCGGCTTACAAATAAAACTACATGTAGTTAAAAGCATAGAAAAACATACAATTAAAATACGATTAAACAATGCACAACCTTAAAACCTTAAAAGGCACTTAAAAATCTAAAAACAATTAAACAGCCTTTTCCTGGCTTGAGTGAAAAAGCCTCTTCCCAGCTCTTTTAAACAGAGTTAGAAAGCCTGCAAATTCCTGCACAGAGCTTTCTCAGACTCCTGTACTATGCAAGAAGTCCACAAAAGCCATAAACAACCCTATAGATCAGGGGTATGAGACAAGAATTATGGGACAGGGGGAATGGGGCATGCCATACTAAGCATCCTCGTACATCTAGATGTCTTGCAGATTTATTTGCCCCTACAACCCCCTGCTCAGTGCAGGAATCCAACTTAAAGCACACCTGACAGGTGGCTTGTCCAGCTGCCTCTTGAATGCCTCCTGTGTTGTGAACTGTGGACACTACTTTTTCTTTTTTAAAAAACAATTGTTATTGATTTCACTAAATACTGTACACAGGACATCTTTAGTAAAAATTACAAAGGAACAAAGGCATACATTTTGGGGTGTGTGTATGTTTTGCTTCCTCCTTTTTCCTTTCTCCTTTCTTTGATACTACTTTTCTGATATAGGTTATACCTGTCCTTCCTGTCACACCTATATGCCTTCCTGCGCAACATGGGCTGGCTCTATAGTGTGACCCACATGGAGCTCTTTGCCCGGCAGTGCACCTCTGGTTTTGAATGCATCGGTGGCTATGTGGAGGGCAGGACTGCATTGAGTTGGGAAGTTGGAGTATATGGCCTTTTGATTCCATTCAAACTATAATGATGGCATGCTGATGCTGTCTCTGAACCAATTGCCAAATTACACCCACCAGCCTACTGGAGATTTTGATTTCAATCCCCACACTAACAGGCAGGGAAAGCCAGAGGAGATAGAAATCACACATGCCGTGAAGGAAGAGCTACCAGCTCCATTAATCAATCTTTTGTTTATTTCCCTTTCTGACTAGCTACAAAAGGGGCTAATTTTCCCTAAGAAATGGGAAGTGAAGGAGCATGGGAAAGAGCACTACTGATACAGCCCGAGGTTAACATGAAGGACTTTATGTACACAAGCCCACAAAGTAGCTGACTTTCTGGTTCACATAGTTTTACAGTAGGCAACAAGAGTTTCATGGAGAGTATAGGGTTAACAGTGAAGCCCATCCAAGGGCTATATTGCCACACTTTTCTAATTCCTTTCCATGTGTTCACATTGGTGTTGCTGGGGCATTTGCTTTTGACTGTCTCTTTGCATCGGGCTGAATTTGTAGCCCCCTGGTCCTGCTTGTCCTGAAGTGAAGGAAGCCAAGTAGAACACAAAATGTGTGTCAAGGGCATACATCTCATGGGTGCTAAGGCTACCCAGCAGCTACTAACCATGATGACTATGTTCTCCCTCCCCTGTTGGGGGCAGCATGACCCTGAATCCAATATGCTGGGAATCAGAAGTGGAGAGCGCTGTTGAGCTCAGGTCTTGCTTGTAGGCTTACTATAGGCATCTTTTGAGACATTGTGAGAACATGGTGCTAGATTAGATGGGCCTTTGGCCTGATCCAGCAGGGCTTTTCTTACAATCTTAAAGAATTATTTGACTGATGACACAAGGTTCATGCCTGTTAGTAAAATCAAATGAATGGAAGCAGCCCAAGCCCACCCGTAAATGTACATTGTTTGAATGTGATGGGGATATGTAACATTCCAAATATTGCCAGCATGACAAATTATAGCAATTCGATAACACTGCCCAGATTAGCCAAAGTGTGTTTATTAGCAAAGAGCGAAGACTTTCATTTCACTCAGTTCAGCTGAACACAGAACAGACTGCACTCAGGCTGGACCTATCCCAGCTTTGTTTGTAGGGCTACTTTCAGAACTCCTCCAGTTCCAGCCCAATAGCTGTAACAAGGTCCAGCTGCCTGAAGGTCTTCTGGATGTCACCAGTTCACCATATTATCAAGCAAGGCTTAGCTCTCCGTATCTGGTAATTAAGCCCACAGGCTGGAGGTTCCGTACCCCTGCTTTACCAGATGACTCACTGCCATTCTTTCTCTTTTGTCTATAGCAAAAAGTAAGGCAGTGAAACAAATGTCTGGTACTAGATCTTATGCAGATTGGCTGGGTTGCTGGGATCCACATGTTGTTGAGATCTTTCTATGCAGAGGACATAAACAGGGCATGTGTAGCAGGGAGAGGGCCACCAACTACCTCCAGAAAGACTAGTCTGGCAAGCAGGTTATGACGGACTTAAACTGTGTCCTATAAATCAACTCTTTGTACTGGTTTTCAAATCAGGCTGGAGGTCAAGCCAGGCGGGCCCACCTGTCCCATGAAGAGGTCAAAGGTATGTATCTGAAAACATTATTTGTTTCTGTTCATACCTATAAAATGAACGGAAAATTAATCTCAACTATCTTTCCACGTTTCCCTAATGCCAGCGAGGAAGAGAGAGAAGACATAAAAAGAGACGAGTGTAGAGCTTGCCAATCATTAATCATCGCCTCTTGGGTTTGCTGGATGAATTGGGATATTGTGCTGCTATAAAAGCCTAGCCAGACACCCACCCAATGGCAAACACTTTGTTATGTTTGAAGTTCTTAATCTGTGAAAAGGGTTTGTTTCTATAATTGTTTATGTTCGTGAGATTTCGCTTGGGGTTTTTTCAAGCGCTCACAGCTGGTACTAGCTGTTCTGTTAAATTTTACAGTATGAGGAGTATATCCCAAAGCTGCTAGGTTAAATGGAGCTGAACAATGTTTGCCTTTATCCCACTCCATCCTATGAAACAAAATGTTATTGGAATTGGAACATGTCACATTGTCAAAACATTACAGTATAGCCGTGAGTTTTTAAAGAAATGATGTTACAAATAACCATTCCTTTTTTTTTTTTAGAGGAAGGGAAGGGAGAGCTTCATGTGACATGTTGAATCACACCTCAACCCCCTGATAATTAACACATTTTAGTTATTTGGCTCCTCCCACCAGTTATATATTTTTAATTTATTTATATAGCACTTAATACTCAAATAAGTTTCATAGCACCTATGATCAAATAACTTAACCTTGCTTGCATCTCTCTTTATTGTCCAAGTGATGTAAGCTTAAATGTTTCATTGTCCACTTCATTCTCCAGTTAACAAATTATACATGTGAGATTCTACACACACACACACACACACACACGGGGCAGCAAGGTCAGAGGGAAATGAAATACAAAAAAATACTGGCTGTGACAATCAAATATTATTATTTTATTGGATGAGCATTTTATCTTTTTTTGTATTCATTGTCTAAAATTTTCTGGTTATAATTATTTTATCTGTGGTATTTCATCTTGTTAAGTCAGTGGGACTTTTTCTTTTGTATAAAGTGACACCCATTTTATGTGTATGCATAATGCATATTATGTATGTATATGTATAATGCATTTTATGTATTTTAATAGTATTTTATACATTTTAATTTACTGTAATTTTTAATGTTTTATTGTGTAGTTTATTGTGTAGTTTATTATATATATGTGCAATTTTATTGTAGTCGCCCTGAGTGCCCTATTATAGGGCAGAAGGGCGGGATACAAATATTTTAAATAAACCAATGTAAATAAATAAATAATATCAACAACAACGATGATGATGCATAAATTCTGCAGCATTCCCAACATTGAGAGCCAGTGTGGTGTGATGGTTAGAGTGTTGTCTTATGACCTGGGAGACTAAGGTTCAAATCCCCACTCACCCATGAAGCTGACTGGGTGACCTTGGGCCAGTCACTGTCTCTCAGCCTAACCTACATCACAGGGTTGTTGTGAGGGTAAAATGGAGAGGGAAGAACCATGTACACCACTTTGAGCTCCTCACAGGAAAGGTGGGATATAAATGTGATAAATAAATAAATAAATCTTAGGAAAGGACATTATTTAAAAAAACCCAGTAAAGTGGCTATTACATGCAAAGCTTACAATATGCTATATTAAAATTAACTACAACTTAACCTACACACAAGTCCTTTAGTTAAAGTTTACTACATAATCCCAGCTGTCCAGGGTATAGGATCCAGGAAAATCCAACCAGAAAATTGGTCCAGGTAAAAATTTAAAGAAAATGTTTAAACATTAAAAATTATAAGTAGTAAAAAGTGTTTATTCTGTGTGGGTGTGTTTGTGTGTTTCAGAGAAAAGTTACAGCAGGCACGCTTGCATGCACACATGCACACACAAATCAGAAGAAGCTACCTGTGTGAAATCGAGATGAAGCCAAGATGGAGTCTTATTTATTTATTTTTTATTTTATTTATATCCCTCCCTTCCTCCCAGCAGGAGCCCAGGGCAGCAGAGTCTTGAGAAGAAACCAAAACTTCTCTGTTTCCCAACGTTCTGAACACCTTTTCCTCCTCGTTGATAAGTTCCTGTAATTCTCCCCTTGCTCACAACTAAAATATCTTGTGTACTGGTGAATGACAGGTCATGGGACAAACAGTTTTCCATTGTTGACATGGGTTGACATGATCCCAAGCCTTACTGGGATACAGGAAGACTAGAGGTCACCCATCACTGCTAGCTGCGTGGAGTAGCAAATCTTGCACCTTCCTCACACTGATTTGTTTTAGCACAACTGAGGCCTTGCCAACATCTCTGATTCTCACACTGCAGAGAGAAAACCATTTCTGTCCTCAAGACAGACATTTAGGCCTTCTTCGATCATGAGCCAGAGGTCCTTGACCAAAGTCTTTGTTCCATCTGTACCACAGCTTCTGGGCATATCAGCTTCGCCAGGAACATAGACACGCCCCCAAAACTGACCTCAGTAAAGTGGGCCAGCACAAAGCTGAAGGAATGAAATTGTAGGAGACCAGCAACAAAACCAAACAAAGCAAAACTCTGTCACCATTGCTCGGCTGGAGTAAAAGTTTTCCAGATGGTTTGCTCAAGAATGCGCTGCAACTATCTCCTCTTCCTCATCTTCCCCTGTATAATATCTGACCATTATCACGTCCTTCCTCCAATTTGTCAGATGCTGGATCTGAATGCAGATAAAGCAGGTGTCTAGAAAAAAAGCAGATACCTATTTCTCCCTGCCAAAATGTCAGTCTTTCTAGTAGTTACCTCAATCTACAATGTGTACAAAATGAGAGCGGTGAAATTGCCAGGACACATGGCTATACTTTGGATGCACATCTGACCTCTTGAACACTGCAGTACAAACATGTCCTCTGAATCTTCTAACTGATGGTGCTGGGAGAGAAGACAAGCTGGGATTGGCAACAACAGATTTGGGAGGAAGCAATGATTAAAGACGACTATGTGTTTCAATATACCTCCCATAATGTTTTTTTCTGGTATTCCATAGCTGTCCATTCTGTTAGAGGAAAGCATAAGTCAATTAAGAAAGTGAAATACATTTGCTTTTTTTCACCTCCTTTATTTCATCATTGCCTGAACATCTGCTTTATAACTTCAGTAGCACATTTTCTTTTAGCGACATCAAAGATCGTAGCAATGAGAAAGTTCAGTATGTCCCTAATGTCTTAGCACTCATATTTCTTAATAGCCTTTCTTATTACAAGAGTCTTAACTCAATGTTCCCTAACTTTATGACATTTCTTAACACTGCAGCCACAAAGTGCCAAATGCTCAGTCATCTTTGATGAAAATGGGGATATAAAGTTGTTATGACAGAAAGAAAGATATTTAATTGTATCAGTGACTGCTCCACAAGCGATATAGAACCCACAGTTCATTCTCTATGATGGCCAAGGAAAGACTTACTTTTTAGCTGTAATGCTTGGCTCAAAACATAACTCGGGCAGGTCAATGTGAAGAGAATATGTCTATAATATGTTGGTGAATTCAACCTTGGGTGGCTGCCATGCAAGAAATCCAGGTACCAGCAAGGGTGGAAGCATTTCTGGAAGGAAATCTGGGCTCTCTGTATCACAGAAGATCTTAGTGCCATTCTAGAAATAGACAGACACCAGTGCAAGGATGGAAAGATCTGTACACCTCTGGCCCTACACTTTGGGGGGAGGGTTGGGTATATGAGACAGGGCTCAAGGACGCAACAAGGGAATCCTGTAATGGAGCCACACCTTGATTGCTGGATGGCCTCCAGCACAAAAGGAGATTGGTGAAACCCCCACTCCCTTTCTATGCCAAAGATCATGGGTGTTGGATATGGTGAAAACACTGATTCTAGATGTCCTTAGGGTGTGCTCTAAAACAGAAGGTCCCAAGCTGGTCCAAGGAACACCAATGGTCCACTAGCTTCATTCAAGTGGTCTGCGGCATGTCTGTATTTGCGGCTGAAGATGGAAGATGGCACATGCATCACCTTAAATATTCATATTGGTTTTTAATTGTCTTTTTATTGCTTCTTTTATTTCTTCTATTTTATTGTATTACAATATATAAGAGGGAGCAATAAAATAACAATTAAAAATCAATATGAATATTTAAGGTGTTGCATGTGCCATCTTCCATCATTTGGGCCAGCATTTAGTAAAGCACATTGCATCCCATGGGCATGGCCAGGGCTGGCTCCAGATATTAGAAATGTTGGGCATTTTCCAGGACCCCATTGCTGCAATACTGCTTTCATTTACATTTCTGTCATCACCAGTGCAGCCATTTTATACTTGTATCCTGCCTCTTCCATGCTAGGAGCCCCCACCTACTAACACACTGAATGAATTGGTCCCTCAGTGTTTTTAAAAATAAATAATGGCTATGATCCAGAGATCCATGTTACTCTCAGAAGTACATGGAGCTTCTCTCAGTCAGGAGCTGCCCTATTTTCTTCGGTGTCAGTGAATGCTCTGTAACACTTTGCCACTGCTTGTGCAGCAAAATGTTCCCAACATAGGAAGTGTTTAAACATAATCAGGGTTTAGAGGTAGCTACTGAGGGATAAAAGAATTCCTTTTTTTTTCAGTTACACCCCATTGACAATTGTTTTGGGTTATTTGGTTGCTGTTGTCTAATTTTCTTTTAAAGCCATCCAAATTGGTAGCCATCATTGCCAGTTTGGAGAAGGCCTTTTGGAGCTCTTTGCAGTCCCTTTTTCTTTTAACAACCCTGAACAATTTAGTATCATTAGCAAATTTGTCTCCCTCACTGCTTACCCCGACTCTAGATCATTTGCGAACAAGTTAAAAGACACATGTCCCAATACCAATTCTTTGGGGACTCCACTTTCTACATCCCTCCATTGGGAGAACTGTCCATTTATTCCTACTCTCTGCTTCTTATTTCTTAGTCAGTTCCTGATCCACAAGAGGATCTCTCCTCTTATTCCATGATTGCTAAGCTTACTCAGGAGTCTTTGGTGAAGTCCCTTGTCAAAAGCTTTTTGAAAGTCCAGGTATACTATGTCATTTGCATCACCTCTAGCTATATGCTCGTTGACACTCTCAAAGAACTCAATAGGTTAGTGCAGGGGTGGGGAGCCTTCAGCCTCTGGTCTATCATGCCCCCCCCAGAGTCTGCTTGGCCTCCAACACTATTTTCCCCAAACCATGCCCACTTGCCTATCTAGTGATGTCAGCTGATGGGCAGGAGAACAGAGTTTAATCCTGCATTGACTGCACAATTCTGTTCCCAGCAGGGAGCATGATCACACAGCCAACAGAGTGGGGATTAAAGCCCTGAGCAAAAGCACCATTTGAAGCAGCTCTTGTGTACAAGCTACTTCAAAGAAATTTTTGCAAAGGCTTTAAGACAGCTCCTGTGCACCCATTTGCTACCAGGGACTTAAAGAGGGATGGAGGAAGACTTGGAAGAGGATTTTCAAAGTTTCCCCCTTTAAGTCCCTCATTGTAAAGAATTAAAAAGGGAGGCATGAAGATACATGGAAGTGGCTTTTCCTAGGCCCCCTCTTTCTCTTTAAATCCCTAAATCTTAAGGGAAGTACAAGGGATTATGTCAGTTTGTTGTCCCTCTCACCTACCAATCGTATGATGCTCTAATGACATCATGTGATTTACAGGTGAGTCCACCTGTCTAATTTGGCCCCTGAGGCAGATCCTGATAAGGATCTGGCCCATGGAGCCAAAACGGTTCCCCACCCCTGGGTTAGTGAGACAGGACTTATCCTTGCAGAAGCCGTGTTGGTTCCACTTCAGCAAGTCTTGTTCTTTTATACGCTTGGTTATTTTATCTTTAACAATGCTTTCTACTAGTTTTCCCAAGAATTAAGCTAATTGGCCTGCAATTTCCAGGACCCTCCCTGGATCCCTTTTTAAAAACTGGTGTTACTTGTCTACTCTCCAGTCCTTGGGTATGGAGGCAGATCTTAAAGACATGTTACATATTTTTGTTAGAAGATCAGCAATTTCATATTTGAGTTCTTTGAGAACTCTCGGGTAGACGCCATCCGGACCTGGCAATTTGTCAGTTATTATTTTGTCTATCAGGCCTACGACTTCATTTCTTGTCACTGCTATCTGCCTCAGTTCCTCAGACTCCCTTCCTGCAAAAGTCAGTTCAGGCACAGGGATCTGTCCTATATCTTCCACTGTGAAAACAGATGCAAAGAATTCATTCAGCCTCTCTGCAATCTCCTTATCCTTAGCAATTTTGAATTCCACCCAACATTCCTTGGTGATCACTCGTGACCAAATGACCCAACAGAGCAAACTTACTTTTTATAGTGGTATAGTTGCTGTTTGGTCCGATATTTTTGTAGTGAATTTGGAGGTCTCCATCCACACCTTTGGTCAATTGTAGCTTTACATGGGAGAGTTAGTGTGGTTTTTTCCATCTGAACCAAAGGCTGGTTGTGCCCCTTACATATCATTCCGTTCTTGTGTTCTGCTACCCAGTAAATGAGCATGCACATATTGTACCAAGAGCCCTTCCTTTATATTAAACTATGTATAAACCGCACTTTCATATAAAATCACAAGGCAGTGTACAGACTAAAAGCACAGTATCACAATAAAATCAGCAAAAACAGCAATCCCATCTGGTTGCAAGTTGGCGAAGAACATCAGATTTGAAAGGCCTGTCTAAATAATACAGTGTTTGGAATATGTCTAAAAACAAGCAGGGATGACTTCTGCTGAACCTCTATTGGCAAGGAGTTCCACAGGGCCAACAGAGGTTCAGCATGCTTTTGTTGATTTTATTGTGATACTGTGCTTTTCACAAAGCCCTAAAACGTTTGGGCCCAAAGCATTTAAAGAACTGCCTGATTTCTTACGCAGTGCCTCATTCAGAGTGAAAGGAGGTGAGTCAGCCAGAGAGAAGACTCTTCTCAGTAGATAACTCTTTCCCCTTTCATGCTTATTGGCTCCTAGGGATGGCTGTTGTTGTAGGAGAAGGCATTAACAAGGATCTCATTTTCAACCGAGCATCAATAATGTGGGGAGGGGGTATGGATGCCAGAAGATCTTGAAAGGCAATATCCCAAAATCTTTGTTCCATTGATGCAAATACATCATGATATCCCAGTTGCTTCTGTCTCCTTTAACTCTGATCACCCATGTTTCTAATTATTTTCCCCTGGCATTGACTCCCTCATTCTCTTTGTGACTCACAGCTACATCTGATTGCTCACCATTGCAACATGGTTCTCTTAATTTTTTCCTGTGTTCTGGAAATGGGCCTGCTTAACCTTCCTCTCCTGTTTCAGTTGATTGAAACAGTTCTCTATCTCCAAAAGCACTTTGGACCCATAGGACTATTTATCTCACGTTAGGTCCCCAAAGCCCGAAGAAGGATGCCCTAAGGCCATAAGAGCATCTCCTGGTAGCAACCATTTTCATTCTTGTCTCTGCAGGGATGAGGGATGTGATCTTTGTAAAGCTTAAATTACAACTGATATTCTCATTATTCAAATCCCTCAAAACATTCAGTGCCCATTCTCATTCCCTTTTGGGGAATCTCTGACCATCAGCAGAATTTGTACTTAACAGTGTTAACCAAGAGTTTATGCCAAGAGTGAAGTAATTATATTTACTATTTGTTTAATAAATGACAGTTTGTACATTTCAGACTTTCTTAAAAATAAGGAAATGTCAATGGAGTTGAAAACCTTATAGAGAATTGATTTCATTTGGTGAGACTGAAGCAGGAGCATTGGTGGCCCAGAAGTCCTGAACCTCAAGTCTTTTGCACTGGACCCTGAATCTCCTTCCCCTTCTCCTTATTTTAAACTTTATAGAGAGAGAGATGTAAAAACTTTGTTTTCAGGGTTGCTGGGCATGCTGCAAAGCACAGTGCCGATGAGGCTCAACACACTCACTTTCTTAATTTGCTAAATGTAGGCACCTAAATTCATATCTGTACATGTAAATTACCATATGCAAATGCTATGCATGTGCCCAAATCTTATCTAACAGCACCCCTGGACTGAATGGCCCAACACTAAAGTCCCCCTTGGTGTTCTTCAACACTACAAAAAGAAAATCAGAACAGGCACGAGAGGGGAGAGGCAGCGACAGGCAGGAGGGGGGAGGCAGCGACAGGCAGGAGGGGGGAGGCAACGACAGGCAGGAGGGGGGAGGCAACGACAGGCAGGAGGGGGGAGGCAGCGACAGGCAGGAGGCGGAGGCAGCGACAGGCAGGAGGGGGAGGCAGCGACTGGCAGGAGGGGGAGGCAGCGACTGGCAGGAGGGGGAGGCAGCGACTGGCAGGAGGGGGGAGGCAGCGACTGGCAGGAGGGGGGAGGCAGCGACTGGCAGGAGGGGGGAGGCAGCGACAGGCAGGAGGGGGGAGGCAGCGACAGGCAGGAGGGGGGAGGCAGCGACAGGCAGGAGGGGGGAGACAGTGACAGGCAGGGAGGAGAGGCAGCGATAGGCAGGGGAGAGAGGCAGCGACAGGCAGGGGGGAGGAGGCAGCGACAGGCAGGAGGGGGAGGCAGCGACAGGCAGGAGGGGGAGGCAGCGACAGGCAGGAGGGGAGAAGAGGCGGCAGGTGGGAAGGAGGCAGCAGGATGAGCGGTGGGGGCACACACACACACCATTGTCACTCACCTCAGGAGGGGGGAGAGGCAACGACAGGCAGGAGGGGGAGAAGCAGCGACAGGCAGGAGGGGGGACTGGCAGCGACAGGCAGGAGGGGGAGAAGCAGCGACAGGCAGGAGGAGGAGAAGCAGCAACAGGCAGGAGGAGGGAGAGGCAGCGACAGGCAGGAGGAGGGAGAGGCAGCGACAGGCAGGAGGGGGGAGGGGCAGCGACAGGCAGGAGGGGGGAGAGGCAGCGACAGGCAGGAGGGGGGAGAGGCAGCGACAGGCAGGAGGGGGGAGAGGCAGTGACAGGCAGGAGGGGGGAGAGGCAGCGACAGGCAGGGAGGAGAGGCAGCGATAGGCAGGGGAGAGAGGCAGCGACAGGCAGGGGGGAGGAGGCAGCGACAGGCAGGAGGGGGAGGCAGCGACAGGCAGGAGGGGGAGGCAGCGACAGGCAGGAGGGGAGAAGAGGCGGCAGGTGGGAAGGAGGCAGCAGGATGAGCGGTGGGGGCACACACACACACCATTGTCACTCACCTCAGCTCTTCACCTTCATTCTGCTTCTGCCTTCTCCTTCATCCTCGCCCTCTGGCACGGTCTGGCTCTCCACTTACTCCCTCGTGCCTCCTAACACAGAGCACGAGGGAAGAGCAACACTGTGCAGAAGCCCAGTGTGAGGCACATGTCTTTTGTCCACCAATCACAGGAACAGACTTCCCCTGTTCCCCGCAAGTAACATCAAAATGTAACACCGGAAACATTACAGTTACAGCTGAAAAGTAATGAAATTACCACTCGTTCTCAATCAATCAATCAATCTTTATTGCCTAGCCATAGGCCATTGCAAGTTGCACAATTACAAAAGTTATATAAAACAATGATTTAAAACATACAACGGTAAGTTTCATGAGATATACAAGATGGCTGTCTTAAAACTCCCCTAAGGATTACTCGAGCAGTTGGGCTACCTGTGTTGCCCGAATCTTTTGCGCTGCACAGGTGAAAAGAGCAACCCTGTATGTGACCATAGGGTCTTCATCGGCTAAGAGAAAGACAATGGTATCCTGTAAAGACCTCCCCCTTGCCATCAATTCGCTCAGTATATTGGTCTGCGGATGTGCATATAGGGGGCATTCTAGCAAATAGTGCAGGAGGTCCTCCACCTTATTAGCCCCACATATGCAGAGTCGCTGACTCCACGGAATCTGATAATAACGTCCCATCAGAACGGCGTTCGGCATTGACTGGAACCGGAGTGCAGTAAAAGCTTGTCCGAGATTTGGTGTCAGTGGGTGGGCCAGATAATTTGCCCTTTGATGGTCTTTTTTTATAACCCCAAACCATCCTAAAGATTTGGAATTGGTAATCGCCAGTCTATCCAGCCAGTGACAGTGCAAGAGAATTGACTCTTTCAGCCTTGTTCTGTCATGGGCAACTGAGTCAGCTGGAGAGATGTGGTACAGATGGTAAATGCCAGAGATCTTTTCGCCCCAGAGTCTATCTCTGAAGGCCTGCTCGCCGCATAGTTTCAAAACAATCTTAGCATGTGAATTTTTAATTGAATCCCAAAATTTAAGTAGAGCACAATGAATAAGAGCACTTACAGGTGGAATGCCCAACTCGGCGCACAGTAAAGCCGCAGGGATGCCTACCGGCAAGCGCAGAAATTTTTTTGCAAAGCTGTTCTGCACCACCTCGAGATTACGAAGAAGAGGACACTCCCAGCCCCAAACTGGGGCACCATACAAGATCTGCAGTATGACTTTGCTGTAATAAATTTTCAGGGCTGGGGGGATGAGGTTACCTCCTGTTGATCTATAAAAGCTCAGGATAGCTCCACATGTTTTCAGGGCAATGGCTTTGGTGTATTCAATGTGTTTTTTCCAAGAAAGATTATCCTGAAAAAATACGCCGAGGTATTTAAAAGAACGACATTGTTCAATTGGATGACCATCCATTGACCAAAGAAAATTACGGTGCCTTTTACCAAAAACCATGACTTTTGTTTTAGCATGGTTGATCTGTAGCTTTTCTTTTAGGCAAAAGGCACTACATTTCAAAAGTAATCTCTTTAGCCCATTATGCGTCATGGAAAGAAGAATCATGTCGTCTGCGTATAGAAGGATTGGAACTTTCCTGAACCCAACTGCTGGGGGAAAATATTCTGAGCCTGTCAGTTCAGTGACTATATCATTGAGATAAAAATTAAAAAGAAAGGGTGCCAACAAGCATCCTTGTTTCACTCCCTTGTTGGAGTCGATGGGGTCCGTTAGCGAGCCCATGTAACCCACCCTCGCTCTAGATTTATTGCCAGTATACATTTCCCTTATAAGGAATAAGAGTTGTCTATCAATATTCATGTTGGCTAGCTTGGACCATAGCATTGTCCTATCGATGGAGTCAAACGCCGCCGCCAGATCTATGAATGCAGCGTATAAGTGTTTAGTGGGGCCTAACATACATTGCCTTGCAATAAAATAAAGAGTTACGCAATGGTCTACCATACTTTGTTTTTTACGGAAACCAGCTTGCTCAGGGAAGATGACATTGTTGGCAGAGTCCCACTCTTCTAATTTCGTTAGGAGATATTTAGAGTACAATTTAGCGGCAATGTCAAGGAGGCTAATAGGACGGTAGTTGTTTGGGTCCTGCCTGTCCCCTTTCTTGTATATAGGAACAACAACTCCAGCCCTCTGGGAAAATGCCAGTATTGTTCAGTTGTGTGAACAGCCAGGCTAGAATGGGTATCCACCAATCAGGGAATTCTTTAAAAAGCTCAGGGGGTAGCATATCCTCCCCTGGAGCTTTACCGACCCTTAAGGAGGATATAAGTGATTTGATCTGACTACCTGTGACTGGGGGGCAATCAGGTAAAGGAGGCTCCAGAGAGTGGAGAGGGGCCTCGGTGGTTCCATTTGGGGATGCATATAGATTAGTAAAATGGGCGTGCCAGATCTCTGGAAGGATCTGGTTTGAGCTGATAGGTCCTGACATTCACATCCCCTTGGCCACTGTTTCCCAGAATAGGCGCTCATTTTTCTCTGTGGCCGCCTGGGCTAGTTGCTGTCATTGGGATCTGGCATACTGAACCTTTTTCCTTTTTAGCAAAAGCTTATAGGAGGTGCGTAAGGTCACCAAGTGAACACGCACAAAGTTTTCAGGGTCTCTAATTGCACACCGTGCATAATTTGACAGATGTTTCTTGGAGCTTTTGCATTCTTGGTCAAACCAGGTGTTTCTTGAGTGCCACGAGGCCACAAATTGGCCACTCTGGGTCAACATTGGTCTGAGAAGGGATACGATAGATTGATACGACTTCAAAACATCTAGTTCTGGGTCTAACACGGCGCCTCTGATAGAGAGAAGAGAATTGGTGGCAAGAAAATGAGAGATAGAGGACTGCACGGAAGAGGACCAACAAATTCTCCGTTCTGTCAGTAAAACTCCTTCTAGACTCGTGTGGGCCACGGCAAAGACGGGGTGCTGAAACTTTAACGACACTGAGAGAGGGAAATGGTCACTATCCGGTCTATTTACCAGTTCAAAGTTTATAACTAGTGAATATAGGGCGTTAGAGATAAAAATATAATCAATGACACTGGCACCCCAGCTGGTTAAATAAGTGTACGCCCCTTTGGATGTATCCAGAGGGGAGCCATTTAGGCATTCTAAATGGAACAGATGCAAAAGTTCAAGTAGTCTATTGCCTTGTTTGTTGGTTCTTAAATCAGAAGAAACCCTGTCACTCCAAACATTGTGAAGACTAGGGCCCTGGTTTGAGGAGACCCCAGGATCCAGCCCGGCGCCCCCCAATCTGGCGTTAAAGTCACCACACAAAATCAGTCTAGCACTGGGGAATTGATGTTCGAATTTTAACAATGTATCAGTGAGAAGGTCCCATATACTACTGGGGCTCACAGATTTAGCTAGGTGAGGTGGTAAATATACATTGATTATAATAAGTGACCCTGTATGCAACCCCTCTAATCTCAGCACTAGAAAGTGTTGAGCACTGCTTGAATCAATGGGGTAAATTTCAACTGGGAGATCTACAGCAATTGAGATACTAAGACCTCCACTGTCACGACCTTTGGTGTTGGTCCTGATGGCTGGGGAGGTGAAAGTTCTAAAGCCATTAATGCATAGGAAGTTGGGTTGGGTTAACCACGTCTCTTGTAAACACACGATCTTAAATTTGTAGAGGAAGGGACCCAGATCCGGATCTGAGGTTTTATTGGCCCAACCCATAATGTTCCAAGACAAAAGCGATAATTGTCAGTCAGCGGTTATAGCATCCAACTCCTTTGCAAAACATATGCATCCATTTGTTGTGGGATGAGTAGAAATAGGGGTCAAAGTGTGGCGATCATCTCTCAGTTGGGTATGTACATGGACAAGGTTGTTGATATTCCCCTCCACCTCCGCAAGAGGCGGGTTTGGCACCCTAAAGATCTTTGCCTCCACCGGCAGTGGGGAGAAGGCAGAGGAGGCTCCTGGGGTGAATATAGAGCTAGCTGGGGGAGCCAGATCAGGCACTGCCAGACAACTCATATCAGGCCGGGAGTTTGGAGAGATGGTGGGTGACGTTGTCATGTTCACCTCGTGTCGTTGAAGAATCTTTGTTGGAACCGAACCACGGTGCCTCGTCGGTGTGGCCCCATTCCTTATATTCTCCGAGATGTGGGTACATCTCCCGTCTTAGATGTATTCGTGTCTGGCTCCTCTGCTACACCTGGGTTGTCAACATGAGGTTCCGATCGACAAGTGTGAATCTGTAACAGCTGTGCTGTTAGTTGGTCCAGTCTGTGCATTATTTCAAGGCGATCTACTGGGGCAAGAGCTCCAAAAGACCACTCGTTCTGTTACAAGCAAAATGTAATGAAGTTACCCACTCGTTACGCAAAAAAGTAATAAATTACAAGTAACTCATTATTTGTAACAAGTTACTTCCAAGCTCTGACTCAAAGTTAATTACTTGATCGCCAAGGATGAAACCAACCTTACTTAAAGCATGAATGGGGCAGGTTTTGTGGGCAGAGGAATGCCTGGTTAGTATGGTGCTCTAGATTGCGGAGGCCATGTAAACAAGACTTTTAAAAGTGGAGGAGGTGTATTCAACTTCACGCATCTCACTCTCTTATGTCCCACAGTGTAAATAAAACAACTCCTTCAAACCATATTGCAGCTAGACCATTAAGTCACATCTGGTTTCAATATCACATCAACTGTATCAAGATCAGCATCTGTCCAAATGAGTACTTTGTTCATGGAATGTGTGGATACAAATGAAGGCCTGGGCACTGATAGCTGAATTCAGGTTCTCTTGAAAGGGCTACAGAGGAAGGGAATGAATTAAGAGGATCTGCATACTCTTAATTAGGAATTGGGTTGCCTACCAGTCAGCTGTACTTCAGGCTGATCAGTGTATTTTGCTTCTAAGCTGTGGGTCTTTTGTTGGTGAAGCAGGGATTTTAAAAGGGGGCACTATGCATGAGTTTCTCCACAGAAGTAAAGGATGTGGTGCATGTATGTTTGTCCCTGCATAAAGCCCTACCCTATGTGCATAGTAGGGTTGCCAGGTTCATGGCCTGAGACTGATTCTGTATCTTTAGGAGAAGAGAAAGTCAGCCAAGTGCAGGTGTTATTGCAACTCTGTAATGGGAAAAACTACAACGTGGAATTCTCCCTCCCCCCTGCACAACATTTAAAGATACAGAAGACCTCTTGGTTGCCAGGACCAGCCTCCAGGAGGTCTTCTGTATCTTTAAAAGTTGTGCGGGGGGGGGGAGAATTCCACCTTGTGGTTTTTCCCATTACAGTGTTGCAAGAAAACCTGCACTTGGCTGACTTTCTCTTCTCATAAAGATACAGGATCAGCCTCAGGCCAGGAACCTGGCAACCCTAGTGCATAGTTAAACTATGACATTCTGTCCCACAAAATGTAGTGATGGCCACCACATTGGATGGCTTTAAAAGATTAGGGAAATTCATGGAGGATAAGGCTATCAATGGCTTCTTGCCACAACTATGGCTGGAGTCTACTGCCTCTGAATGCTAGTTGCTGAGGATCAGTAACAGGGAGAGGAAAGTTGTTTTGCTCAGGTCCTGCTTGTGGGCTTCCCATGGGCATCTTTTTGGCCTGTGTGAGAACAGGATGTTGGACCAGATGGGCCTTTGGCCTGATCCATCCAGACTCTTTTTTATGTGCCAAACATGTAGATGGTGTAGCACTTCGCTGCCAAGCCAGCCCTGTAGCCAGGAGGGGATGAGGGAAATGGGGGTGCCACCCCCTTAGAGCTGTACTCCCCCCCCCAAGTTTTTTTGTGTGTGAAATTGTCTTCTTTTTAATTTGTGACATGACGGACAAGGACAACCTCCATTTAAAGCATGATAGCTTGTTTTAAAAACAGGAACAATTTAAGAATAGGACTCAGAATTCAGCGAATTAAGCAAACAAGGCAGGGCGAGTGCACAACAAAAGCCTCATCTGGAAGAGCTCCGAAAAGCCTGTTCACCCAAGACTTTCCACCTGAGGGTGGATTTTTTCATGATCATAATCACCCTATAATTACTTATGTGATCCTGAAAAAACAGTCTGAGTAGTAGTCTGTATAATAACATGACCCTTGAAGAGTTAAATATTACTTTGTATTATACATAATACTTTGCATTATGGGCTAGAGATAGACTCCACCCTTTGGATTTTCCTTTGCTCTGCTTTTCAGTTTCAGTTGTGTTGTCTACCCAGCCAGCAATAAAGAAGCATGTTTGTTTGCCTGCAGTAAGTAGTAAGAGTTTGTTTATTTTGCAGTTTTTATGAGAGCAGGATTGGATGCTTATTGCTAAAGGGGAAAATAAAGAGATAACTTAAAGTGATATTTAAAAATGGCTACCCTTTACTTTTCTAAGTACTCACTATATTCATAATCATAGTGGCTTTTTTCCTTCTTTTTCTTTATTACTTGATGGCAAAGGATGAAAACAGCCCCAGAGGAACAAAATATTGCTGTGTTCACTACAGTTAGCTGGCTGGCTGGCTGAACATCTAGGCTATAACTCAGGCCTAATTTCTGATATTCCCAATATGTGCAGCTCAGCATGAAACCTTTTCAGGGTTTCTGGACAAAAAAAAAAAAATCTAGCAACCAGTTTAAAAAAGTTAAGTTGCTTTCCACAATTAGTTTCCAATTGCTTAGTTAGTCTTTTATATAGCAGCCAGTTAAAACATTTTATAATATTTTATAATTTTCACTATTATTTTATAAATACGAATGGCAGGGGAAGCCCTGTTGGTGCCACATCTGGTTCCTGCCCGGTTGGTGTTAGGGATAGGCAAGAAATTAGATTAAGTTCATATTTCAAGCCAAAACTATCAAATTTGCACTTTCTGAAACAATATGAGAACTGAAATACAGCCATTCTTTGAAACTCACACTTATTTGAATTTTGCAATGCAGTTCGTCAACCAAACAACATTTACAAAAATGCATATGTGCAAATGTTAGGGGAAAGTGTACATACAACGAATATATGAGTGAAAGATAACATACGAAAATGATGAGAAATTGCTTGCAAAAATGTGTACATTAGTCAAAACTGTCTACAAAAATGTGTTTATTAGGAGACATTCACCTTAAAATTAGCAACTCTGAGGGTATGTGATCAATTTAAAATGTTTTTAGATGTTCCCAGTGTTTTGAAATATTTGTAGATGGTTTTTAATTGCTTTGCAATGTTTTTAGCTTTTTTAAAAAAATGTTTTTAAATGTGTTTTTGATTCTATTTTAATTTTTTTGCTTTTTGATGTTTGCCGCCATGGACGTCTTTGAGAGGAATGGTGCTGTAGACATTTAATAAAATAAAGTAAATAATATGTAATAAACATAAATGACTTTAAGCATACTGGGCACCCTGCCCTGTCAAGAGCATTGTGAGAAATTTAAATTGTAGCCAGATCCAGCTGCCTGGCGCTGTTCAGAGTCCCAGGCCAGGAAAAAAAAATTTGAGGGGAAGGTGGCAAGGCAGGCAACAGTAATATAGGCCCTAGGTGCTGGCACCAGCCCTGTAAACATGGTCCAGGTGTTTTTCCTGGCAACCCTGTCTGGCATATCTGAATATGAGTGGGTGACTGTTGTATTTCTGTAAAAAGAGTTTGAGATGGAGCAGGGTTGATGAGAGGGCCCTCTGTCCTTGTCACAGTGACGGATGTATAAATGGATGGCTGAGTTTCATAAGGCACCCATCTAAATTATTAGGATTTACTACTGTTCAGCTCTGCAAACAAAGAACTTCAGGTAGCAACTTGTGAATGCTCTTTGCTCTTTGCTGTTTTCTGGCAGAATGCCAAACTATTCTGAACTTCATTTATGAGATTATTTTTTAAAAGAATAATAATTATTATTGGGGTCAAATCAAAGTTATAATATTTGGAGTCCTTAAAAAAACAGATTATTTGGGCAACATCGCTTTCTGATCTTCCTTGATTCATTCTGGATAATATTAGCTAGCAGTGTACTTCCCAGAAAGGATATTATTAGGTTGGCGTTTTGATGAATATGAGTTTTGCAGCCCAATCGTCTAATACAAAGCACTTGGTTGCAGATGGTTTTCTCCCAGTGAGTTCAAGGTGTCCAAACTGAACTTAATGCTTGTGCTTCAATCTAACTAGACTATGAGTGCCAGAAAGGGAATTTTTTTTTTACAGTATCTAGAAAAATGGTCTGTGCAGAAATGTGCAAAATTCTGGTCCAGATTGCAGCTTCACACAGCTTCTCGGATTAAAAAAAACTTGGGAGAAAAACACTCACACATCAGAGTCAGAAGAACATAAGAAGATACCTGCTGGTTCAGATCAAAGGCCCACCTAGTCCAGCACCCTGTTCTGAAGCAGTCCGCCGGATGACTGTGGGAAGCCTGCAAGAAGGACATACACACAAGAGCACTCTCGCCATTGTGATTCCCAGCAATTGGTATTGTTATAGGACTGAGGAGGTGGGTTTGGATGATGTGAGACCCTTTCTAGTTTATAACTGTGTGCCTGTAAGAACACAACCTGCAAAGGAAGAATCCTGCTCCACTGGTCAGACTAGTTTCCTACGTTAATCTAATAGAGTGGCTAATGGGTCTGTCAAGTGCCTCCATTAACAAGTGAAGAATCTGCCAGACAGGCAATGTGGACCATTTAGAATTCATTCAGGAGACAGGCCCTCCTCCCCCGTCACCTGGCTGGAAGCTGCCCCCATCCTGGCGCCAAGGAGAGGCTTGCGTTTTTTAGCCTAATCTGGAGATGCAGGGAACTAGGGAGACACACAGAGAGGCCTGCTTTCTGCACGTGGCTTTGGGCAGAGCTTGGAAAAGTTACTTTTTTGAACTACAACTCCCATCAGCCCCAGCCAGCAAGCCTGATGGAAAAGCAAGATCTATTAGATTGCTAATGCTATGAACACCTCCATCTTCAGCTCAAGCTGGAATGTGCATAAGAACCATATATCCTATAAGACACTAGACTCCACTGACTTTCTTTCCAAGGAAACCAAACTGTGGGTAAGCATAGGAACCCCTGGAAGTCTCACACTGCTCAGAGATTGGTGTAGCATGCAACAGTATTCAAAGGCATACTGCCTCCGACAGTGAAGGTAGAACATAGACATTGCGGCTAACAGCCATGGATAGACCCATCCTCCATGAATTTGTCTAATCCCCGTTTAAAGCCATCCAAATTGGCGGCCATCACTAGCTGTGTGAAGACATACTTTCATTTGTCTGTCCTGAATCTTCCAACATTTAGGTTTGGATGTCCAAGAGTTTTTGTATTATGAGAGAGAGAGAGAGAGAGAGAGAGAGAGAGAGAGAGAGAGAGAGAACATTTATCTATCCGCTTTCTCCACACCATGCATAATTTTATACACCTTTATCATCTGTTACTTGCCTTTTCTCTAAACTAAAAACCCCAAAACGTTGAAACTTTTCTTCATAAGGGAGTTTCCCCATTCCCTTGATCATTCTGGTTGCCCTTTTCTGAGCCTTTTCCAGTCTACAATACACTTTTTGAAATGAGGACACCAGAACCGTACACAATATTCCAAGTATGTTCATGCCATAGATTTATAGCATATATAATGTGACTCAAGTTTCACCTTCACAGTGGAATTTTTGGCTTGGCAGATACTATTAACATTTGCCAACTGTTTTTTATTACCAGTTTCTGTCTTATGCCTGGATGTGCAGACATGAGCAGGTGATAATACTTATCTCCATGCCATGCAAAGCTTTGCCTGCTGATTCCTGCATACCAAGTTGCTGTACGAAACACATGAGAGGGGCCAAGCCAAGTTTATTTTTACAGGCAGTTGGCAGCCCTAATAATTACAGTAAGGACTATGTGATTCAGTTTTCAGACATGTTCCCAGTCTTTTGTTTAAAAAATAAAGGATCATAATTATGCGAAAGGTACAATAATAAACACATATATTCATGGAGAAGGGCTGTCACTCAGTGGCAGAGCATCTGCTTTGCATGCTGATAGTCCCAGGTTCACTGTCCAACATCTCTAGGTAGGTCTGAAGGTTCTGTCAGTTTAGTTCTCTCAGTTTCTCACTTTTCCAATCATAAATTCAGATCTCCACATTTCTGCAACAATTTGTGATTTTTTTAAAAAAATATCATGAAAATTCTTCAGCATTTTTGAGCACATTTCTCCAAATAAATAGATTTTTGTATGCAGTTCTGACTACTGTCCACATTTTTGCAAGCAATTTCACCTATTTTAAAGCATTTTTGCATTAGGGGAAAATGCACACTTTCCCCTAATATATGCATTTTTGTATAAACTGGTTGGAGAACTGCATCCCAAAATTCAGATAAGTGCAAATTTTGAAGGATGGCTGTGTTTTAGTTGCCATATTCTTTTGGTAAGTGCAAATTCAATTTGGCTTTAAATGTGAACTGAATCAAATTTCTTCCCCATCCTTAGCAGGGATAAGCAAATATGCCAATCCTTCGAAATTCACACTTCTCTAAATTTTGCAATGCAGTTCTCCAGCCGCATAATGTGTACAAAAATGCATACACTTGGGTAAACTCTGCCTATAAATGCATATATTAGTGAATATAACACACACAAATGGATTATGTTAAGGGAAACTGTGTATATTTGTCAAAAATGTGTATGTTAGGCGATATTCACACTAAAATGCTGGTGAATTTTCATGAGGACTTTTAAAAAAATGGAAATTGATCTGGAAATGTGAATTTAAGATTGAAAAAAATAAGAAACTGAGAGAAACCAAAATTGACAGATTCACGCATTCCTACTAATCTACACAGTATTAGAAAACAGTCACCACCCCCTTTTTTGTGATGTGATAAGCCCCACAATTCTTAAAAAATAAAACACACCTGCATCCTACAGTGTAGTTTCTCCTAGTTTATTTATAAGATAACTGACAAGAGATGCTTACAACAGGCGGCAGGGAAAGGAAGCATCTTGGCAATAATTCATGAAGCTTACGAAAGGGGGGACCTCTTGGCAGCAATTCATGAATATAGGATGTTTGCATCCTGCAGAAAGTTAAAATGTGCATTTTCTTGGAAGCACATATTTTTGAAGAATGGTGTCTTGCTGTAAGAGAATGGATCAGTAGCACAAGATCAGGAAATCCTTTCTTTACAGTGGCAAGTTTGTAATGGCCACTGACCCAGCCAAAATTACATTATGACTCACTCACAAAGCATGCAACTTTTTTTATTTTCTTAAATGTCTGGAGGTTGAGTCATCCAACACTCAGTCAACATTCCTTTCAGGCAAAATCTTTATTTTATTTTATTTTCAAATGGCTCTTTTTAGTCAGCTGAAAATGGAGAAGAACAGCAGCCAAAGGTCAGTGCTAGAAAAACTTTTTTTTAAAAAAAATGATGTATTTGTGTGGCAATCATTAAATTAACTGTCCACTTATTGCTACAGATTTTCTGCTGTTCATATGAAACCTTTGAAGACCAAGAAGAATTTTGCGGTGAGGCATGTGTACATCATAAGGTCTCAGAACAACATCCACAAGACTGAAACAAATCTTCCTGGCCAAGATTTGTACTTTATTCATGTCTCTTAACAAAATGTTTAATAGTTTGCTGCATTAGTCAAGTTCAGCAGGGCTTTTAGGACTACTTCAAGCATAACAACGTCCCTACATGGAAAGCATTTCTGCAGAGGAATAGGCTTACCTGTGAGTAGATTGTCATGTGACGTGATTGCACGTATCTCTGACAGTACATCAGCACTCTCATCCAGCTAGGATGAATGCATGCATGGAAGTGAACTTCTATGGGCTGGATCCAGACTACATGTGCATGGAACTCTCCTGCTGGATGAAGTGGGGAGATGATTTTTGCCAGTTCCCCTTCCTTCCTGCAGAACCTTGTCCACCCCACAAAAGCTGCTCCAGATAGCCAGGGAACCCTCCAGAACAACATGAAAGGTGATCCACTACCCCATCAACCTCAGTCTGCCTTCAGACAGACCCATCTGCCTGCCTTCTTTCTACCAATACCTGTCCTGTCAGTTTCCTCCTCCTTAATCTCAGTGTTGCCCTTGTAGAACTAGAAAGGAGGATGGGGAAATGGAAATGGACTGCCCTCAAGTTGATTCCGACTTATGGTGACCCTATGAATAGGGTTTTCATGGTAAGTGGCATTCAGAGGAGGTATACCATTGCCTCCCTCTGAGGCTGAGAGGCAGTGACTGGCCCAAGATAATAATAATAATAATAAATTTAATTTCTTCGTCGCCTATCTGGCCAATGGCCACTCTAGGCGACTTACAAAATTGTTAAAATACATTTGATAAAATACAGTAATACAATATAAAAACAACACATCTGCAGCAACAATATTAAAACTGGGCAGGAGGCATTTCAGTTATAACAATTAACCCTCCCCGGATACCCCGAAGGCCTGCTGAAAGAGCCAGGTCTTTAAGGCTTTCCGAAACACATTTAAAGAAGAGGCGTGCCGGAGATCTTGTGGGAGGGAGTTCCAAAGAGTGGGGGCCGCCACTGAGAATGCCCTCTCTCTTGTACCCGCCAATCTGGCTGTTTTTGTTGGCGGGATTGAGAGAAGGCCCTGTGTGGCCGATCACTCAGTGAGCTTCATGACTATGTGGGGATTCGAACCCTGGTCTCCCAGGTCGTAGCCCAATACTCTAACCACTATGCCACACTGGCAAAACTAGAATTAGTTGGCTCTGCCTGTCATTGGCTCTGGCTCCACCAACTATTTGGTGACTTACTCTCTGGCCGCCCAACCAACCAATCCCAATGGGTACCAGCCACCAATGAAGTGGGGAATTGATTAAAATGGCCTTCCCTCTTTCATCCAGCAGTGGCCTTTATGAATGAAAGGAGCATTTCTTTTATGGGAGGGCAAGTCTGGATCCAATGTGTGTATCTGTAACTGAATCAGGAACCAAGGGCACCACCAAATGCATGCAGTTTCTAGTCACCTCCAGGAATTGGGGCTGCATTGCACATAACTCTGGCTTTACATCAGCAATAGTCGATGCAAGCATAGTTGGATCAAGGCTCAGGGAAGCTGTGTACTTCACAGGATATGAATATTCCACACAATATATAGCTGCAGTTATCGTGTGTGTCAAACTATGCAGTTTACAGTCTAGTTCCAACATGGAAATGCTTCCAATGTAGACTTTGCAGCAATCCTTTGATGTTAGATGAATAAAGCAACCATTGTACTCAACACCAGAGTCAACAGTCAGAAGACGCCTGAAGTATATTCAGAGAAATGATGGATTTTTCTCTATGACTTTTCTCTAAGAAGCTGCAGTTGGACTTTCAAAATGTGTGTCTGTTTCAGGCTGCACTCTGAAACATATTTATTAGGGGGGTAACAGTGCAGTCTTAGGCATGTATACACAAAAATAAGTCCCATTGAGTTCAATAAGACTTACATTTGGGTAAGTGGGTACAGGATTGCAACCCAAGTCCCACTGAACACCGTGGAACATACTTCCAAGTAGACATATATAGGATTGCACTATTGGTAACACATTACTTCAAGTCACCGCAAACAGCATTAATAATAGGAGGCTATAATCATGCAAGACCCAAATAGCTCTAGTGCTGTAGGACAGGGAGGGGGGATCTGTGGCCCTCCAGATGTTGTTGGACTCCAGCTCCCCTCAGCCCCAGCCAACATGGTCAATGGTCAGGGATATATGGAGGTTCCCCACAGCTGTTGAAGAAGAACATGTATGTGAAAAGAATTTTTTAAATGATAAGAAAAAATGGCAAGGCATTGCTGAAATGAAATGGGTAGGCTTACCAATTTCTTCTCTTTTTAAAGTAGTGTTACATGAGCATTTATAGACATTGAGGTTAATCTTTCACATACACACACACACACACAAATGGTAAAAAGGAACAAGCTGGGGAAGTGTTACTTGTTTCCTCTGATGACACAGAGACTAGCTAGTAGGTGTCCACAACAGCTACGCACATGCATGGAATCAGTCCTTCCCTTCCAACCTACCAGAAACTCTCAAACCAGTTGAACCAGAGATCACATGAAAAATGTTGACTAACATTGTAATCCTAACCCCACCTACCTAGGAGTTAGCACCATTGAATTCAACAGAACTTACTTCTGAGTAGACATGGTTAGGATTGCACTGTAAATGTTGTTTCTGTACACACCCTGATTAAGCACCCAAACCTGCACATGAATAAGTCCTGAGCCCATGACTGAAGATAAACACTTGGCATCCATGGTCCATATACAAATCTTGAATCAGGGGCACACTGGCTCAGCCTCAGTATGTGTGCAATTGAATTTTAACATCTTCAGTCAACTTTGTTCAGAGCTGGAACCAAGCTACTGGAAAAACCACTGGTAGGACAACAGATTTGCCAAAGGCTGAGTCATACCATCCCACCATGAAACTAGAGAGGATGTTTTCATCAGGCTTTCTTGAAGTGGTTTGCTCTGATTCACACTGAGTCTTTAGCATTTCACAAAAAGCTTCAGCTGAACCATAATGGATCTTGATTATAAGTAATAAGCAGATTTCCCAAAATGTGTGAGTTCCTTTGTGAAGCAGTAAAAATAACTTTTTGGGACTAGGGTTTAGATTCCAACAGTGGAGGGCACCATAACAGGACTGCTCTTTGATATTTATTCAAGTTTGTGCCCCGCCAAAAAGAAAAGGCTGTATATTTGAATAATATATATGGTGGATATTTTCTTTGTGGCACATCAAAATAAAAATAGGTCAAAGAGTTCCTGATTATTCAACTGCAGCTTTTGTTGATTTACCAGCTGATGAAAGCCTGCAGTTTGATTGAATTTGTACAGATGTTTAGGTCCATTTTTCACAGTTCCTCACCAATTAATCTCCATCTTGCTTTTTGTTTAAGCATATTATTTAGTTATGACTAGAGCAGTAAACTGACTACAGATATTTTATCTGGTGAACTGCCTGCCTTTTAACTGACTGTCTGCTGTTACTAGTTGCACTGCATAAATGGGCATGTGGTGAATCCATAGGGTCAGCTGTGCCATTTGGCTCCACACCAATGCCAGATCTCTGGAATTAAGCCTAGGGCACTGATTCCCAAACTTTTTCTTTCCCTGGACCACTTGAAAATGGCTTAGAATCTTGGTGGACAGCTTAATGATTTTAAGTTGTTTAGCAATTGTAATGCGCTGTGCTAGATGCTAAAGCCTTTTTAAACAATTGTATAGAATTCTATTTTTAATACAATAAGAAATAAGAGAAGCAATAAAGATACAATGCATTGTTCCCATGTACTGACTCTGTACTCCTTGTAAGTGTCTTGTCAGCCTCTTTTCCCCACTTGAGACCTTCTCCTATCTTGCTGCCAGCCACAGCTTTATTCTTCTGAAGAAAGCAGACTCCTCCATGGATCCTTTCTGGTCCCTCCTGCTCATGCTCAAGATGGATCTCTGGATTCTAAGAACAGCAGAGCAGCTGCTGTATCTGCCATTCTCTACACACACACACACACACAGAGAGAGAGAGAGAGAGAGAGAGAGAGAGAGAGAGAGAGAGAGAGAGAGAGAGAGAGAGAGCTATGCTGCAAGATAGTTACCACCAAAGCCCATCTGAATGAAGGTCACGGACCACTGGTGATCTGCAGACCCCACTTTGGGAACCTCTGACCCAGCTGGACTGGGGGAAGTCTGATTAGCTGGGGCTCCTAAGTCCAAAAGCAGAGACCTGGAGTGATTCCAAGGCTTGTCCTCTGAC
The DNA here is from genome assembly GCF_030035675.1 of Rhineura floridana. NCBI lineage: Eukaryota > Metazoa > Chordata > Lepidosauria > Squamata > Rhineuridae > Rhineura > Rhineura floridana. The sequence continues at coordinate 177,982,422 of NC_084483.1, forward strand.
GTAGGGGGAGGCTGAGAACTGCATGAGAGTACCGTGCTGAAACCTGTCCACCAATTTATTTTCCCATGAAAGAGGCTTTGATTTTTCTGACTCATTCCCAGATGCTTTAGAATTGCAGTGGGTGCATGGTTAAGCCTACCTTATTGTGAGGTACCTATGGGTGGGCTGTGTGTGTGTTTCATTCTGTTCCGTTCCATTTCATTAAACACTTCTCCAGTGCTCTGCAGCCTCCCCAGCTGCTTCTATTTCCTGGTCGGATAGAGCATCTGCTTTGCATGCAGAAGGTCCCAGGTTCAGTTCCCAGCCTCTCCAGGTAGAGCTGGGAAAGACTTCCTGTCTGAAATCTTGGAGAGATGCTGCCAGGCGATGTAGACAATACCGAGCTACATGGACCTAAGGTCTGACTCAGCAGCTTCGTATGTTCTATATTCAATGTTCCTACCTGAAAAAGTCCCATGGGAAGAGTTACCCCATGACGTCTTACTTTGGGCTTTAACTGAAGGGTGGGAAACCAGGGAGGCTGACTACTGAGTGTCTGATAATAGTGTGCCTGCTGCTTTTGTTTTTAAGGGAAGTTCTTTTACATTAAAAAAAATTCTTACACTGATTTCTTTAAAAGCAAAAAAACTTAACTTTAAACAACAGCAACAAGAAGAGGTTGCTGAACTACAACTCCCATGATCCCTGGCCATTGGACATGCTTCCTTTAGCTGATAGGTGTTCTAGTTCAGCAACATCTGGAGGGCAAAAGGTTGCCCAACTGCAATAAGTAGTCTCCCCATCTTACAGTTTTTACAAGAAAGCCCAGCCAAAGACATTATGGAGTTTTCAGGAAGCACAGACACCCAGAAGACTGCAGAATATGGACCAATGGAGAGATGATTTGCAAAATGAAATAAATGGCATTCACAAAATCCCTTGCCCATCTCAAAAGTAAGGTGCACACAACAAGGACCATCAACCCGTGCTCCCAGCCACGAGAATTTAACCTTTGATAATTGCTGAATGCAATTTTTTTTATGTATGACTAGATGAAGAATGTTCTGGAGAGGGTATAACCAAATAAATTTCTATCAAAGCACTAATCTGAGGGGTTGTGGTCTTCTGAGAGTGCCCCAGAGCATATTACCAAAGGCTTAATGTAGGTGTACTTTTGAGTTCTCAAAGGATGTGTACAGTAAGTTACAATTTAGTAAGCAAATGCTATGATCCATCTAAGGGCCATCTGTTAATGAAAGTAAGTTTCCACATACATATCTGTCGGTGAATGAGAATCCATATATTCAAGCAAATGCTGCACATAGTGTTCTTCTCTACCAGGTATCCACATATCAAGCCCACGTTTTAAAACAGTAACTGTGCCTATCAAATATCTGAGAGGGGGTAAATTTAGTTCTTGCTCTTCCCCCTTTGTCTCTAAGGAGCCAGTTGGTTCCATTGCTACTTGAACGGGGATCTAGACATCCATCTCCTTCTGCTGTGGGCATATATGTAGTTAGATCAGGGCCATCCTTAAGATTGTCGTTATCAATAATAACGTTCCTTATTTATTAAATGTATATCCCTCCCTTCCTCCTAGAAGGAGCCAGGGCAGCAAACAAAAACACTAAAAGTAAAACATCTTAAAAACAGCAGACATCTTTAAAACCATATTAAAACAAAACATCTTAAAAACAACTTTAAAAACTACTTTAAAAACATCTTTAAAAAACAATTCCAGCACAGACACAGACTGGGATAAGGTCTCTGCTTAAAAGGCTTGTTGAAAGAGAAAGGTCTTCAGTAGGCACCAAAAAGATAACAGAGATGATGCCTGTCTAATATTTAAGGGGATGGAATTCCAAATTGCTGGTGCCACAACACTAAAGGTTCGCTTCCTATGTTGTGTGGAACCGATCTCCTGATAAGGTGGTATCTGCAGGAGGCCCTCAGCTGCAGAGTGCAGTGATCAGCTGGGTATATAAGGGGTAAAACGATCTTTCAGGTATCCTACTCCCAAGCTGTGTAGGGCTTTGTACACCAAAACCAGAACCTTAAAACTGGCCTGGTAGCTAAGGTGAACTGTTCCCTATCACAATAACATGTGAGTGTCAAAAAGAAAACAAGTACCTTTAACTCTTAGTGACATCAATGACAAGCTGCCCTCAGCAATTAAAACTCTGCTGAGATGGATCATATGTGGAGACCAGTGTGCATGCTCTGATTTAGCAGGAGTGTAGAAATCTCACAAAATGCAGTATTGGTCACAGAATTTATTTTCCTGGTAATCTCAGCTGTCTTTTATTTTTAAAAGCCATTTTCTAGTCCTCATGACCAAGCAGATATTTCTTGAAAGTGTGTGGGAAATGCCTGGTGAAATCTTAAAAGCTGGAGGCATTGCTGAATAAGATTTTCAATGGCCAGAAGATGAGATGTCAGAGTCATGTAGCATTTCTTGCTCCATTCCAAATGAATAAGAAAATAGTGCAAATATTTATAGAGACCATATAATTCAGCTTTGGTTGTTAACAGAATCTGCGTTACTGTGACACAGAGTTTTGATGTGTGTGTCTGTATACAGAGTCCAGCATGTATATAATTCACAAGTGCATATAGGGCAGACAAGGATCCCTTTCAGCCACACTGAAGAGCTGTCAACAATTACTGGGTGGAATTTCAGTTGAGGAGCAGCGCTTGCACACAACAATGCAACACTGATGTTGTCCCATGCTGCATCCAGAATGGATGACCCCACCCACCTCATGTTTCCTGACATCCTGCATCTGCAGTTTCTTAAGCAAATAAGCCACTTCCCTAGGCAGAAATACAGGGGCCAGCAGGTTAAGAAAGAGAGAGGAGCAGAGCTAAATATGTGTACAAACAATGGGAGGCCAACAGAATGATTCTCTTTTTATATGTAAGAACGCTGATCTGGGTTTTCCATGTGAGGCTTCAAAGAAGCCATGGCCAGGGGTGTAGCTATCCAGGGTCTCAGAGGGTCTTAGACCCCTTGCTTTTTTGGGAGCAGGGTCCCAGCAGGATCCCTATGTCTCCACATCCTATGATCCAATCAGCATGAAAGGAGAACATAGCCTCTGAGAAGAGTCTTCTAACATGCTTCCTTGTCCTTTCCTGCTGATTGGATCCAATCAGAGTGGAAGGAGGTGAGTCAGCCCCTGAAAAGACTCATTTCAGTAGCTAACACTCTCCTCTTTCATGCTTATTGGCTCCTAGGAATGTCTATTGTTGTGGGAGAAGACATTAACAAGGATCTCATTCTCAACTCAGCAGCAAAAAAGGGGGCATGGCTTTGACTATCATGAAGGGACCCTGCACTTCTGAATTTGCCACTACACTACTGGCCATGGCACACTGCTTGAAATTTGCAGGTACCTATGCTACAGTGTAGCTGAAATACAGTAGGGCCCCGCTTTTCGGTGTTCTGCTAATACGGTGCTGACAGCGAGGCAATCAGCTGTAGCGCAGGGAGCTCTAGCCACCGTGCTCCAGCTGACAGCAATCAGCTGGAGCTCATGAGCTCCCCATGCTACAGTTGGTCGCGCACTACAGCTGATCAGCTGGAGCACGCTACAGCTGATCGCTATCAGCTGGAGCACGGTGGCTGGAATACAGTAGGGCCCCACTTTCCAGTGGTTTTTGCTTTTCAGCGGGGGCCTGGAACGTAACCTGCCATATGAGTGGGGCCCTACTGTACTTGAATGCGCTTTGAGGACACACTGGGTAGCTGCCAGGAGGAAAAGACAAATAAGCTTTTAATGCCAGACTGAAATTTCTCTATGCTTTGCAGATCTTATGCAAAGCATAATTATTTATAAACAGATTATTTATCAAACTAAATAATATACTTTCAAAGGGAGGTTTCAGACAACTCCCCCCCCCCGTGCATTGGAAGACCACATGAGAAGGGTCACGAGGCAGTGCTGGCTAGCCTAACAACAACACATCCTGGAAACACACACAGTGTCTTTTACACATTTGGCTGACATGTAAAGGAGTGCTACTCACAATCCAATGTACTATTTATTTTATTAATTTGGACTTCTTGTGTCCTTTTTGTTACGTGTGACCTCAAAGCGGTTTATCTAAAACAAGCATCGCAGTAACATTTACAAAATTCAGGAAACACAATCAAAACCAGCAATAAAACAAGAATAAACAGTAGTGTAACATGCAAAAGAGACCAGAGACTCAGGTTGTATATATCTGTAAATAAAGCCGTATATCATAAGGACACCGCAGTTTCCAGTCACCTTCATTCCAACGAAACTGAACCCTGGGTAAGCGCTGGAACCCCTGGAAGTCTCTCACTGCTCAACGACAGAGATTGCATGAAACACTGCTTTATTTTCATCTTACAACAGTTCTTGATTCCAACACTTTATGTGACCCGGATTAATTGTAAACACAAGAGACACTTGCAAAGCATAATGTTTCTAAGTCATCAACACTTTTAGCTTGTTCTGGATTGGCATTATTGCATGCTGCAACAGCCATTTGCTGTAAATGCTTCTAAGACTGTGGGAAACATCAGCTCCAACCAAGCAAATCATTTCAATGTGATCTTTTTCACAGCTGTGAGTCCATATTTCTGATGGCTTGACCTACTGTTGACAAATAACCTGCAAAGAGAAAGCTGTCAGAATATCTCTCTTACATGCAGTAAATTAGTGAAATGCATTGTTCCAGTTCTGCTAAATTCTGCCCTTTATCCCAAATATATTACCTCTTGGTTAGTAGGTTTACTTTTCAGTTGGTAAATGTTTTCTGTTTTATCTTGTTTGCTGAGTAAAAAACAGAAGCAACAGAGCAGGAGTAGCCAACATGGTGCCCTCCAGATGTTGTTGGACTACAATTCCCATCATCGCTGCCCAGTGGTCATGCTGGCCCAGGACGTTGGCAGTTGTGGGGTGGTATAGGGGCAAAAAATTTCCGGAAGACATCTAGATGTAACCGAGGATCTTAGTGTGGCATGCCTCATTCCCCCTGTCCCATAGTTCTTGTCTCATACCCCTGATTCATGGGGTGTTGATTGCTTTTGCAAACTGCTTGCCTAGTAATGGAGTTCTGCTTTAAACAGAAAGCTTTGGTCAAGAATTGACAGGCTTGCTGACCCTGTGTAGGAAGAAGCTTGTTTGTCTTGGCTGGATGAGCTCATCAGAGAAGGTTTTCACACACTCTGTGAGGACAGGGAAAGGCTTCATAGCTGCAGTCTCAGTTCTGGTGAGCACAACGTCAAGGCCATTGTAAGATAAACAAAAGTCAAAAGTGTGAAATCTAAAGACACTTGTCTCTGGGAAAGATAAAAATCTCACTTCCCAGGAGGATCCCTCCGCCTGTGCAGCCTCTGAGACGGCTCTCGTCTTGAATGAAACTTTTTCAGCTATAAATCCAGTCAGAAAAGTTTTTTTTTGACTGGGGATAATTTCTTCCGGATAAGGAAGAAACGTGAGATCTCCCACACAGCTTTGTTGTGATTGTTGGAGACTGGAATTCGTCAGAATTGTCTGTGAAAGAAGGTCTTCCAGCAGCTCGAACGGAGCGAGGATTTTTAGCTAACTCAGCTGAACAAGTGATCCGTTTTTTTTCTCTTTAAAAAAATACGGACCAACAGGCAAGCATTCTCCTGTCTACGATTATCACTTTCTTATCTATACAGCTAAAGAGATTTGTCAAAGGAACAGCAATTAAGATAACCTGGGTGAGTCAACTCCTTCTCTTTTACTCACGGAATTAAGGGGGAAGAAAATAAAAATAGCCTATCTTTTTGTTATTGCAAAAAGCTGACATGGAAAATAGCATTATAAAGATTACAACAGATGAGGGGTTTCTGATTGGAAGAGATTTTTGATTTATAAGACTTTTGTGTAACATAAGTCTGGGACTATTTTTTCTGATCTACTTTTTTTTTGACGAATCTGCTCACTCTTTCTGCTACTAGTTATTTGTACGCTGTGAACTAAAGCTGTTTTTGCACTTCTGGGCATTTAGGAGATAAGAGCTGTCTAGAGTGTGACGCCAGTTGGTTTGAAAGATTAACTCCTTTGTAACTGGATAAAGAAATAAACTGCTCTTTGCTTGGGACATTGAAAATTGAAGGGGTTTTGTTCCTTTGGCTTTAAGAATGACAATTAAGAAGACTATGGATGTACAAGAAGGGACTTTATCTTTAGACATGTTTCAGAAAATAATGAATGGGATTAAGTCAATAAAACAAGAACTGAGAAATAATAGTCAAGCATTGAGAATTGAATTTGAAGAAATGAGACAGGAGCTGAAAGAAATTCAGGATTCTATGAGAAAGGAGAATAAAGATAGATCTGGAAAACCAAAAAAGGATGAAAGAGAAATTAAAGGCAAGGTTCAAACTATGGAGATCGGATTAAATATGGACATGGAAAAAGATTTGGATTTCCTGGCTGTGATGGATCCTGGAGACAAATATTACGGTTTGGAACTCAGCGCTGTCCCTGAAGGAATTAAAGAAATTGGAGATAAAGATATTATCGGTTCAAAAAAATTCCTGGACTGGAAGGATTTGATGGAACTTGAAATGGAGAAAGTTAACAGAATTAATCCCTGTTTTGTGTCAATGGAAAAATGGAAAAATCCTCAAGAGATGTGCTAGTGTATCATGTAAAAAAGAGGAACAGAGATGTGGCTTTGCAACAATACTTCAGTGATACGTTCGGAATGGATGGCAAGAAAATATCTGTAATAAAGGAAATTCCTATCAGACTTTTATTATATGACTATGACAGCAAGATTATGGGGTGCGTAAAGATGGAAGATGGAAGATGGAATCAATACGGATAATGGAAGAAGAGCGATTTGAAATTACTGGACTTAGTAGACTTGATGAGTTGGATTAATTGACATGTTTATCTAGAAAAAAATTGATGGACATATATCTCAAGGATTGGAAACTTCTCTTTGACTTTTTGTGGAAGAATAAAATGATATGATGTTAATGAGATTTGAAACCAATTAAGATAACCGCTGGAGGAGGGTGATTTTATAATCTATTAGGAGACAGGCTTGTTATATATTATAGATTTATAGCTGAACTAAGACAAATCGGAAGTCAATATTTTTTATGTTTTTTTTCTTTTTTTTTCTTTTTTTTATTGTATTAGTTGTTGAATTGTGTTTTGTCTTTTTGTATTGTTTTGGTTTTGGAAACTTGAATAAAAATTAATTGAAAAAAAAAGGAAAGATAAAAATCTCACAAGTATAGGTGCCAGCTATGCCCCCTCCCAGAGGGACTTTTGGGTATAAATAAAGGACCCTCGACTGGGGCAGATAAGCCTCAACACTGGCCAGAAGCCTGAACACCAGCTTGCAGGGAAAGGCAGCACGGTGTAAATCCAAACAGGGCCATAAAGGGATCTCTCCTGCTGTTTGGGGCTTCCAGTGGAGCAAAGGAGAACTGAGATAAGATCTGTGCTCATTAATTGCTCTAAGTGTTTTAGTGCCTGCCTGCTGCAACCAATAGCTTTTGATTCAATAAAACACTAAATTTTCTTTCCTCATCAGTGTGCTTCATGGTCATTCAGATCTCGAACTTACTTGCCTCAGGGAAGGGAAAAAAGCTTTGGCAAAACAGGTAGTCCAACAACACCTGGAATACACCATGTTGGTATCTCTACAACAGACTATACCAAAATGCTGTAGACTCTTCCACTATTGAATAATAACAGCTTTAATTATGAGGCAATGTGGAGCTGGTGTTATAGGGGCCTTGAGGAAAAGTATGGACTTGAGGAGACATGGTGGAGTGGAGAGGGATGGTTGATATCAAGGTATTGGGGAAAAAACTGTTCCTACAGTGCTGCCATTTTATGCATTGGGGTACAGCAAGGATTTTGAGCAGTGTGTGTGTGCGTGTGTGCGTGCATGTGTGTGTGTCCAGCTATGCATGTTTTGATTCTTCCACAGCAGGACTCAAACTCTCTTTTCATGGGGAGCCTATTGCTTCTACTTGCAATCCGTTTGATTCCTGGGTTACAGAAGCATGTGCTGGAGGGGGTCTTTGTAGCAGTCTGCATGAACCTTCTGTATGGGAGAGGGTGTGGGACAGGTTATATGATTTCATGTCATGCTGTTGATTGGGCCCCTCCACACACTGCTAAAGCATGAGTGTCATCTGTGATGTTGTGATTGGTTGGCAGTGACACAGTTGCCCGGGACTCTATGAGATAAACTGTTGTTGCTTTGTTGACTCATTTTTTAGGTGCTATTCTTGTGCTTTTGTTTTTGCTGCTGAGGGAGCATAGGACTCCAACTAGTGTAAGCCCCGTAGTTGCCATCCTGGATGGGGAAGGGCCGTAGCTCTGTGGCAGAGCACCTGCTTTACATACAGAAGGTTCCAGATTCAATCTCCAGGTAGGGCTGGGAGAGAACCCTGCCTGAAATCCTGGAGAGCTGCTACCAGTCAGTGTAGACAGTGCTGATCTAGATAGATCCATGGTCTGACTCAGTTTAAGGCTGCTTCCTATGTTCCTATGTTCATATCATAGCTGGACTACAGGATTGTAGCGCCCTCAAAAAATTAGGGAATCTCCAGTTCAGATCATGCCTGTGTTACAGCCTCAGTAGGCACCTCATGGAACTTGTGAATCAGCCTTGACCCCCAATGGGAAATAATACTGACCAACAGGGTTGTGGTAAGAATTACTGTGATCATTCAAGGGAAGCACTTTGAACATGATAGAAATGCCAATAGGGGATGGGAGCTGTGCACGACTGGTGGAAGAAATGTGGTAGACTGAATTTCAAACACTGATTCAAAGTGACCAGACAAATCTTTGGCTTCTGGCCTCCCATTGTTGCTATATTTGTCCTGCAAACTTCAGCAACCTCTCTATAGGGAGACAGAACAGCATTTCCCTAAGGGCAGGAAAACAGCAGCTTTGCTATCCCTTTGTAGAGGACAACGTGACCAGCATACATGTTAACCTATAATAGCACATTCCTTCTAAGAGCATCATCCTCCACATAAATAGAATGTGTATCAAAGAGATTTGCACTTGGCTGCAAATAGGGATGGGTGAGAAATTCAATTAAGTTCGCATTTCCAGCCGAATCTATCAAATTCACACTTCCCGAAAAAATATGAGAACCAAAACACAGCCATCCTCTGACATTTGCACTTATTTGCACTTTTCAGTGCAGGTTACCAACCAAACAATGTTTATAAAACTGCATATGTTAGGGGAAAGTGTCCATACAAATGAATGAAAACAACATAAAAATACATTATAAGATGATAAATTGCTTGCAAAAGTGTGTACGTTAGATAAAACTGCCAGGGCCGGTTCCAAAGGGCGGCCAGGTTGGGCACTAAAATTTGCACTAAAATGCTGAAGAATTTTCAGGAGGAATTTTTTTAAAAATCACAAATTGTGCAGAAATGTGGAGAACTGAATTTAAGACTGAAAAGATGAGAAACTGAGAGAACCCAAACTGACATATCTTTCCATCCCTAGTTGCAAACCAGCGTCAGCTTTTAGTAGATTGCATGAACCATCCACATTCCCTTTTCAGAAACAGTGTCAGAAACAGCTCATGCTTTGTGAAAGCTCCAATGCAGGGGGCAGGGGGACCTCAGGCCAGGGGGGCAAATGTGGCCTTCAAGGGTTCTCTGTCTGGCCCTTGGGACTCTAACCAGGACACATCCAGTTCCCACCACCAGTCTCCTTGAGTGTTTTTGCCTGGCTGGAAGCTCTCCTTGAATCATGCCTTTTGCTTGCCTGGATGGTAGGATAGGGAGGGGTGCATAAGTGTGTATAGAAAATAGCCTACTGTACAAAGGGAAAATGTACAGTCATTTCTCTATCCACCCCAGGAAGGTTGCCTAGAAGGAAATATGGTCCTTGGACTGAAAAAGGTTTCCCATCCCTGCTTCAATGGATTCTGCAAATCTTGTTGCAAAGCTGGCCCAGTGCCATAAGACCAAGACATTGCGTATATACAAGGCTTATAATAAAGCTTACTGAAGATTAGTCACTAAACTCAATGATGCTAGAATGAGAAGAGGAAAGTATCTTCATCCATTGGAACAATCAAGTGCTGATGGCTGTAACTATCCATCTTAACTATTAAAATACAATCATCTTGGTTATAATGCAACCATAGCACAAGTGCATAATACAACCATCTTGATGGTTATTATACTATAACAACAACTCTCATGTGCTCTACTATATATAGTGTTGCAACCAGACAGAACTACATGTTTCTCCTCAATAGAACTTCTTGGAGATCCCATAGTATTGTGGCATCCCAGCAGCTATGGCCACTGGACTGCTGCTCACCCCATCACTTGCATGTTGCTTTGAAGGACTGCACAGTTGCTGCCCCACTGTGAGTGTTTTGTTTCTTATGCCACCAATGACAGCAAGTGGATAGGACAGGCTGGACAGTGCAGAGAAGCAGTCTCTGGATCAGACCCTGTGTGTGTGGGGGGGTAAAGACATAATGACTGCTTGAGTTGCATCACCAAAAGCACCATTGCTCTCCTGCAAAGCTGTTCAATAGTCTCAACATATTTCAAAGTTATTTTCTACAGCTATAAAAACTAAGCTAAGACTGCACCAAAATTCATCCCATTTTGATTCTCAAAACCGTGTTTTGGAAGATTAAAAATAGAAATAATACTTTCCTCTTTCAACAAGCCTATTAAGTTGAGACCTATCCCAGTCTGTGTCTGTGTTGGAAACTGCTTTTTAATATGTTTTTTTTAAAACCTTTCCCCCCCTAAATAATATGTTTTTAACCCTTTTTATTTAATTTGTTTTTAAAGCTTTTTTTAAAAAAATGTTTTTAAATTTGTTTTGTTGTAATGTATTTTAAGGTCTGTTTTTATGATCTTTTAAAGTGTTTTTAGTGCTTTTGTTTGCCTCCCTGGGCTCCTGCTGGGAGGAAGGGCGGGATATAAATCAAATAATAAATAAATAAATAAATGGCCAGTCCTTATTTTTTTATTTATTATTTTATTACATTTATATACCGCCCCATAGCCAAAGCTCTCTGGGCGGTTTACAGCAATTAAAAACAATAAAAACAAATATACAAATTTTAAAACACAAAAACAATTGAAAAGCACAATTTAAAAACACAATTTAAAAACACATGCTAAGTCCTTGTGGTGGGAAAGCTCTGTTTGCATGTTAAAGCTCACACACCAAAAGCAAATTGCTCATTTAGGGGGATAGGTAGCATACAGTGTTAAACCCCGCTATCTCAGACTCTATGCTGGTTCTCAACAATTGCTGACATGCATCATGGCACTGGGACCACACACAACACAAGCACATACACCATGCACATGTTATGTCACATGATGTAAGGCATACAGGTATGCCTTACATGTCATTTTTCAAGTGTGAAGGATTTTGGGGTTTGACTATTAGTGCATACAGACCTACATTGCATATGTTATATTCATAGTGTTGCCTCAAGATTAGAGATGGACAGATCTGCCCGCTTCGGTTCTCTCAGTTTCTCATTTTTCCAGTTCACCACATTTCTGCAGCAATCTGTAATTTTTTTTAAAAAAATCCTCATAAAAATTCTTCAGCATTTTAGTGCAAATTTCTCCTAATACATTTTTGTATGCAGCTTCGATGCACTGACATATTTTGCAAGCAATTTCTCCTAATTTAATGCATGTTCGTATAGTATTTTCACTCAAATATTTATTTTCACTAATGTATTCATTTATGTGCACATTTTGCCCTACTATATATGCATTTTTGTAAACACTGTTTGGAGACCTATGTCACAAAATTCAGATCAGTGTGAATTTTAATGGATGGCTGTGTCGTAGTTCTCATATCTTTTCAGAAAGTGTGAATTAGATTCCAGTTTAAATGCAAACTTAATTGGATCCCTCTCCCATCCTTATACATGATACAGACAGGATTTCTGACCTAATGGTGTGTACATCTGTCCTCAGTTACTTGCCAACTCTCTTATCCACACAATTTGGACTGTTTTCCAGAGCTTTTCAAGTTTTGCTTCTATGTAGCTGTTGGCTATTCTGCAATGAAATAAAAGGGGGAAGCACAAAAGTGTGGTATATTTTTCACAAGTAATGTTTATTTGCACGCACAGAGAGAGAGATTTGTACCCAGACTTTTTCAATAGATCTACTGTCTGACCTAATCTGGATCCAACCCAGAGAAATTATCGTGGTGGACAATTCCTTCTATTATTCTGCCACCCCCACCCACTGTTCATCTCTCCATTGGGCCTTCCCCTTGATCTAAGTTTTTAAAAAGAAGGAAAGTTTCCTTTCTTGTCTTTAAATATGATTGCAATTCAAGGATGATTTTCTGAGGTTTTGAAGCAATCTGGCCATCAGCATTAAAGTGGAACTTATTTTTATGAACCTGGGTAAGATCAAGTATAATGGCCTAATTTTACTTTATTAAATCTAAATCAGAAGATGTGCCTTTCTGGGTCTCTAGAGAGAAGCAGCATCCAGAGGTCTGTCTGCTTAGTGCTGGAAAAATGCCATATCAATAAAAGGGGATTAAGTTAGGATTTGCCTTTTTAAAGGTTTAGAAGAAGATGCAGCACAGCATTCTCATTCATATCCCGAAACCAAGAAAAATAATTCATTGCACATAATCTTTACCACCCCTACAGAATGTAATGAAAAACGATGTCAGATTGCTCCGGGTTATTTTGATTTAACCTTGTGGCATTTAGTAAAAAATCGCATCCCTCCTCAAGAACCTCCATAAGACATTTCAAAAAGCATTTTGAAAGGATGTAATTCTCTATTATTAAAGTATTTAGAGCAGGGATGGGGGAATCTATGACCGTCCAGATGTTGTTGAACTCCAACTCCCATCAGTCTCAGCAAGCATGCTCAGTGGTCTGGGATCATAGCAATTGCAGTCCAACAATATCTAGAGGGCCATAGGTTTCCCATCCCTGCTGTAGATCTCTCTACAGGCATTACAATAAGGAAAATGTATTTGTGTAAAAAGGGGGGGTGACAAGTGCAGTAGCTCCAGTTCCCTCATCACTGTTCTGTTCACTCGACTTCTTCAGTTGGGAGCCTTTTGTATCACTGGAGGTTCCCCGTGCATTCCCGAACTGTGGAAAATGAGGGTTCCAAAATGTGCAGGTCCCAAGTTCAAGCCCTAACATCTCCAGGTAGGGCTGGAAAGTGGAAATGTCCCATGTCTTCGGGAAATGTCCCAAAGAGTCACTACCAGCCAGTGTAGACAATAGCAAGCTAGATGGACCAATAGACTGACTGGGTATAAAATAGTTTTCAATGTTCCTCACTCAGCTGAAGGTTGAACCACAGTGGCCAAGGACTGCAGCTACATATTTTCTTTGGCATCACGTGACAATGCAAATGTGCAATCCTTGCCTAGTTGCAATTCTGAGGGTTTGTGGAGAAGCAGAAGTTGCTTCCCACCTCTATTTAAGGACTGTGGACCTTGGCTCTATTTGCACGGATGCACCACATCATATCACTGGCCACCAGTATGTAGTATGTATTTGCAAGGTTGGAGGAGAGTGTCTACCATGCATAGAGACCTTCACTAGCCCTGCTAGGAGCCCACTTTTCTGCCACCCTTGAAACAATGGTTACCTATAGAGTCTGTTTTGTTTGTATTTTTGTTTTACTGTGATTATGTTCTATCCACCAATCCCAGTTAAAGACCATTTGCACATGAAAGCATGCTTTTGCACACATGTCCCTAGCTAGATAAGGAATTTCATAGACAATTGCAGTGAGCTTAATTTCCTAGTCCAGCCTTATCCAACCAGTCCCTCTCTGTTGTTGTTGTTGTTGTTTCTATCCCGCCCTTCCTCCCAGAAGGAGCCCAGGGTGGCAAGCAAGGGACAAAACACTAAAAAGTTATTAAAACATCTAAAAATATATATATTTTAAGAAATCTTTAAAAACTTCTTAAAAAGCAATTCCAAAACAGATGCAGAATGGGATAAGGTTTCTACTTAAAAGGCTTGTTGAAAGAGGAAGGTCTTCAGGAGACACAAAAAGATATCAAAGATGGCACCTGTCTAATATTTAAGGGGAGGTAATTCCAAAGTGTCAGTGCCACAACACTAAAGATCTGCTTCCTATGTTGTGCAGAACAGACCTCCTGATCAGATTGTATTTTCCAGAGGCCCTCACCTGCAGAGCACAATGATTGACAATGGCTGGAGAGGGTGGCCAGGTCAGGCTCTGGGCAAGGGCCCCTGCAGCCAAGAGGGGCCCTGCTCCCTTCCCTTATCTGCGGTAACATTGACTCCCACCCCTGCTGCAGATTGCAGAGAGGGAGCTCCCAGGCACTCCCCCATCCAGACCATGCAGGCTTCAATAAGCCTGTGCACACGCCCCACTTACCTCTCCTGTTGATGTGAATGCTGTGTGCACTGCGCGCATGCCTGCCATCAACCAAGATGGTGGTGGAGGCTTCCCTAAGGGGCTGCCGCCATCTTAGTTGATGGCAGGCATGTGCAAGCATAGCGTAGCATGCATGCATGCCATTAACCATGATGACGGTGTGGGCATCCGCCCCTTAGGGAAGCCCCTGCTCCTGAATGTATGGCATTTACATGAGGTGATGGGAGAAGTAGGCAGGGTGTGTGGGCAGGCATCACAGGCCCAGGGCAGAATGGTGCCCAAGGGCCTAGTCATGCCTGGTGCCAGCCCTGTTGGGGGGCTGATATGAGTTATAGACCAAAACAACTGAAGAGCAGCAGATTGGGGAAGGCCAGATGAGCCCAACCAATCAGCTAGGCCTGTACACATCACAACAGCCATGTCAGAAGATCAGCCATACTACCAATTAGCAAACTGGAAGGGGATTCAGGAGCCTGGATTTAATTCCTCCCTTGCTCCATCTTTAATACCATACATCTTTCTGCGATAGTTTGTTAATGACTTCTGATTTTGTTATATGGTTTTATTGTGTATTTATATATGCTGTAAACCGCTTTGATTTTTTTAATATGAATAGCAGTATATAAATATTTTTATAAATAAGATAAAGAAATAATAGCTGGTCACAACTGGACTGTGACGCAATTGCAATCAACTCTCTGATGAGGACCTGACTTCTCCACAAATCAATCTTTCAGCATTTTCAGGAAGGCTGCTCACTGACACAAACCAGGATCATTCATGTGCAATGGAGTAAACAAGAAGTGGGATTAGCAATCCCGGAGGGCCAAGGGCCAAAGTGATATAATTGATCAGGAATGCAGAATCTGTTGCTGCTGCTGCAGGATTCCAGTAACAACATCCCTGAAATAGAAACGCTTACACAATTAGCTTGACCTCAAATATCTCTCAGACTTAAACATTCAGAGAAATGGGTTGCAACCCTTATCTCAAAAACGCTTTCTCCAGTAGTAGCAGATTTGCAGTAGCAGCAGTGAGTCACCTACAATTAGACATTCTTGTTCTATAAAGAGAAAATTATTTCACCACCTTCTGTCTCCTGGAAGAGTTTGTGAAATAAAATCCGCTGGCAGCATTCACTCTCCACACTCCCTCTCCATTACCTTTCCTCATCAGAAAAGTGGACAATATCTTAATTGAGAAAGTGGCTAATATACAGCACTCCAAAGATATTAGCCCTATTGTCCACATGCATAGAACAGGGAAAGGAAACCTATGGACCTCCAGATGTTGCTGGGCTCTAACTCCCATCATCCCTGACCATTGCCATGCTGGCTGGAGTGGATGGAAACCGGGAGTCCAATATGGAGGGCCACCAGTCCCCTATCCATGGAATGGAATGAATGCAAGAGGGTGGTATCACACCTGATGGCCCTACCTTCACCCAGCAGAAGACATCCACTGATCATGCTCCCAACCTCTGAATATTCAGTAAAAGGAAATGGATGGAAATTATTATTATTATTATTATATTGTTGTTGTTGTTGTTGTTGTTGTTATTATTATTGAATTTATTACTCGCCCATCTGGGAGGTTGTCCAGCCACTCTGGGCGAAGTACAGCCAAAAATATAAATTACATTAGACAATAAAAGTAAAAACATTAGCATATTAAAATCACAACCAATAGCTACAGAACTTACAGAACCTAACCCACCTCAAAAGCCTGTTTGAACAGCCAGGTCTTCAAAGCCCGGTGGAAACTCATCATAGAGGGGGCCTGGCAGAGGTCATTTGGTAGAGAATTCCATAAGGTGGGGGCTACAATTGAAAAGGCTCTCACCCTAGTCCTCACCAATCTATCTGCTTTGAATGGTGGGATAACGAGTAGGCCTTTTGAGGCCGATCTTGTTAAGCGGCATCCATGATGATGCTGAAGGCGTTCCTTTAAGTAAACTGGGCCGGCACCATATAGGGTCTTAAAGGTTAAAGCGAATAACTTGAATTGGACCGTGAAAACTACCGGTAGCCAGTGCAACTCCTTCAGCACTGGAGTGACATGATCTCGGCAGCGGCTGCCTTTAATAAGGCGATCTGCCGCATTCTGTACCAGTTGCAGTTTCTGGACCATTTTTGAGGGTAGCCCCACATAAAGCGCATTACAATAGTCTAGGCGAGAAGAGACTAGGGCATGTACCACCGAAGGGAGCAGATGGTTGGGAAGGTAGGGGCATATCCTCTGTATCAGATGGAGTCCATATAGTGCCACCTGGCTCACAGTGGAAACCTGACCCTCCATAGACAGCTGGGAGTCAAGAATGACCCCCAGAGTGTGGACCTGGTCTTTCAGGGGCAATTGTATCCCATTGAGCACCAGGTCGGTATCCCCCAATCTTCCCTTGTCTCCCACCAACAGTACCTTGGTTTTATCAGGGTTCAGCTTTAGCTTATTCCTTCCCATCCAGTCACTCACGGACTCCAGGCACTTGGATAGGGTTTCTACAGCCAGCAGCGGTGAAGATTTAAATGAGAGATAGATCTGCGGGTCATCCACATATTGGTGGCATTGCAGGCCGGATCTCCTGATGATATCTCCCAGCGGCTTTATGTAGATGTTAAACAGCATCGGGGAGAGGATGGAACCCTGAGGCATCCCACAAGTGAGAGGCCAAGGATCCAAAATCTCATTCCCCAGAGCCACTCTCTGGTATCTCCCAGAGAGGAAGCAGCGGAACCACTGTAATACAGTGCCTCCTATACCTAACCTCTCCAGGCGATCCAGAAGGATACCATGGTCAACGGCGTCAAAAGCGGCTGAGAGATCAAGGAGGACGAGAAGGGTGTATTCGCCTCTGTCCAACGCCCTCCTCATATCGTCCACCAGAGCAACTAAGGCTGTTTCTGTCCCATATCCAGGTCTGAAGCCTGATTGGAATGGATCTAGGTAATCCGCTTTCTCCAAATGCGCTTGTAACTGCTTCGCCACCACCCGCTCAACCGTCTTACCCAGGAATGGTAAATTTGAGACTGGGCGTTAATTGTTCAAATTTAGGGGGTCTAAGGAGGACTTCTTTAAAATTGGTGTTATTATTGCCTCCTTAAGGGCTGATGGCATAAGACCTTCTTCAAGGGACACATTTACCACCACCTTGATCCCCTCGCCCAGTCTATCCTTGCAGCTCATAATGAGCCATGGCGGGCAAGGATCAAGTAAGAAGATGGTTGGCTTTAGACTGGAAAGCACCTTGTCCACTTCATCAGAAGGGAGAAGCCAGAACCGATCCCACTTCACCAAGGCCCCAATGGCTGTGTCTGGTTCATTTACTGAGGCCATAGCATGCAGAATGGTACTCATAATATGGTCGATTTTATCCTCGAAGTGCTTTACAAACTCATCACAGGAGGCCCTAACATGTTCTGTTGGTTCTGGAGCAACTGGACCGACCAAGCTTTGGATCACTTGGAACAACCTCCTGGGACAGCACTCCGCGAACGCAATACAGGCAGCATAAAACTCCTTCTTTGCTGCCCCCGTCACCATCTGGTAGGCTGCCGCCACCATTCTGACCCGCACTCGATTGTCTTCGGAGCGCGATTTCCGCCATCAGCACTCTAGCCGTCTTACCTCCCGCCTTAGGGTTTGCAACCGTGGAGAATACCATGGTGCCATCTGAGTTCTGTTTAGGGGGAGAGGGCGTTTCGGAGCCAACCGGTCTTATGCCTCTGTGATTGCAACATTCCACCCTTTCGCCAGGGTCTCAGCCGAATGTCAGTGTGCATGCTCTAAAGAATCCCCAAGCATGATCAGGAATCCATCTGGATGCATCAGACGTCTGGGTCGGATTATCCTAATGGGTTCTCTACCCCTTTGGAGGGTTTGTGGCACCGAAAAATCTATCCTGACTAGGTAGTGATCCGACCAAGACAAGGGGGTGATGGATAAGCCCTCAGTTTTCAGATCATTCCCCTCCTCTCCCAAAACAAACACATGGTCAAGTGCATGACCAGCTGCGTGTGTAGGCCCCGTTGGAATGAGGTGTAGCTCCCAAGAGGCCATGGTTTCCATAAAGTCCTGAGGCGCTCCTGTAAGGAAGGCCTCTGAATGTACATTGAAATCCTCCAATACTAACAAATTTGGGGATTGCGCACGCACGTCCGAGACCACCTCCAGCACCTCTGCTAGGGAGTCCATAGTGCAGCATGGTGGGCAGTATACGAGAAGAATCCCGAGACTACCCTTTGGGCCAAGCCGCCAGTACAGACAATCAGCAATCTTGGTCTCATGTAGAGGAGGCCTGGTGAAAACCAAAGACCTTCGGTAAATAACCACCACTCCCACTCCCCAACTACCAATTCTTTGCTGCTGCACATATAAAAATCCTGCTGGACACATGGCCACTAGGATAGGAGCTGCGGCCTCATCTAGCCAGGTTTCTGTAATACATGCTAGGTCCGCACCCTCATCCAATATCATATCATGGATGAGGGAGGTTTTTTGAGTAATAGACCTGGTATTGGCCAGCAGTAATCGAAGACCAGAGTATAGAGTCAAGCGTCCTCCGGCAGTCTTTTGGCTTTGGACAGGCCCGGAGCAGGGGATAGATATTACACATCTCTCTGCAGAGCTGCATGTGCATCAATCCTTCCATGAGATTAGAGATACAGTGCAACCAGGGTTCCCAATTGCATGGAAGTTAGGGTCTACATACATACAACAACTTACATATGGAATTCCCATTCTTACCTTTCACTGAATGCATGCAGAATGGGGCTGGGACCTAACAGGTGCAATCCATTCCACTAAGTATGGGGAAGCTTTGGCCCTCCAGATGTTGCTGAACTACAGCTCCCATTATATAACTACAACTCTCTTCCCTGACCATTGTCCGTGCTTGTTGGGGCTGATGGAAAATGCAGTGCAGCAACTTCCAGAGGGCCAAAGTTTCCCTACACCTGTTCTACACATTCATCCTACACTTGTAGCAGAGTTGAGAATAAAGCTACTGATTTCAGTGGAGCTTATCTCCATGTAAAAATGCCCTAAGGATGTAAACTTAAATTTCTATTAGATCCTAATGATCCAGTACAGTACAGTACAGCTCCCATCATACACAGAGAGTGCTGGATTGGTTCTGCCAGTGTGTCCATTAAGACTGTGCACAGCCCACACTGACCCGAGCCTCCAAATCAATGTGGGGTGAGGCTAATATTTAATTAGAGGGTTTTTTTAAAAAAACAACATCCTAATTAATGCAGGCAGCTTTATGTTGTAACTTTCCCACTATTGCTTTCAGGATTTTTCCATTAAAAGAATGTGGTTCAGCCCAAATTCAAGGCCAGGCTACTGTCAGTCAATTATATTTAAAGTTTGGTGAAAAGTTTGTCCCTACTTGCACTCAAAAGAAAAAGACTGAACTTTTCCAGAAATAGTTCAGTTCCTCATTTTGGTGTTACATCTTTCTTTTGACTTCTGCACACATCGTTTTTGTAGTATGTAAATAGTGTACATTATTTGCATGCAGTGTTATGGCCAAGTGTGCTTCATAATGATGAATGTCTTGTTGCTAGATGGCACCAACTGTGTTATGGAACCTGACCTGTCCTGAGGATGCCATCTTTGTGTAGCAAAATACACTTCCAGCTCTTGAGAATATAGAAATGGACCATATTTGTCTTAGAAGAGGAAAACTGATTTGGCTTGAGGATTGAATCAATCAGTTGGCATGGACAGGCTGAATAAATAATTTAATGAAAATTGGGGGAGGGCAAAAAGGTCATCTGCTCATAGAATGATTTCCCCCCCCCAAATTCTAAGCTTCAGGAGATGACAAAATAATACCTAAGAACATCTGTTTATTATTATAACCAGATGAAATATTAAAGCTTTCCCATAACTGAGGCCACATCTGCATCTTTCATTTAAAGCAGTATTAACAGTCATGGCTTCCCACAAAGAATTCTGGGAACTGTAGCTTTTCAAGGGTGCTGAGACTTGTTAGGAAACCCCTATTCCCCTCACAGAGCTACAATTTCTAGAATTTCCTGGGAAGAGGGATTGATTGTTAAACCACTCTGGAAATTACAGCTCTGTGAAAGGAATAGAGGTCTCCTAACAATTCTCAGCTCTCTTAACAAACTACAGCTCCCAGGATTCTTGGGGGGAAGAAGTGGTGTAATACTGCTTTAATTTATGTAAGGTGCAGATGTGGCCTAAGACTATCTTAGTTATGTAATGACTTCCATAGAGGTAACTATGTTAGCAGCTATTATAGCAAAAACAACAGAGTGTTGCAGTGCCTTAGAGACGAGCAGATTTCTTGCATCATTAAATGTTGTGGATAGGGCCAGCCTTCTTATTAAGCAAGGCCCGCCGCTCACCTCAGGTGGCAGACCAAAAAAACTCCACCATCAACACCTGTCCTCTGTTGTATCCACCTACCTGCCAGCCACTGCCATCATCCCTTGCTACCTACTGCTGCCCTGATCCCTTGCAGGTGACCTCTGGAGTACTGCTGCCGCTTTGCCACTGCAGATAAGTGGCAAGGTTCTCGTAAAGTGCTCTCTGGAATGCTGCATGTGCCTCACACTGGGGAAAGGTCCTTCCTCAGCATCAGGTATTATGGGCAAGTTATTTTGTGAACGGTTTGTGAACTGGAGTCTACCATTATGTACACTCTGAACCCATCCAGCTGCTGTAGCAATGCAAACAGCATTCGTAATAGAGATTTTTCCTGCCTCAGCTAAAGCTCAGCAATGGTTCTATGCCCCGAGAGTGTAGCTGTACACCTTGCCAGTTCTCTGTCCTCCATCCTCCACAACAGTTGGTCTTCTGTTAAAGTTCCATCACCAGCAGTTAAAAAGGACAAAATGGCAAGCCAGGACACTGCCTTATATCAAGTCTGTCCATTGGTTCATCTAGCTCAGTACATTCTACACTGATTGGCAGCAGCTCACCAGAGTTTCAGACAGGAGTCTCTCCCTGTCTGGAGACCAGAGCCTTTAGGAGTTCTTGCTGGAATTGCCAGGGATTGAACTGGGGTGTTTTTCAAGCAAAATGTAGGCTCTACCACTGAGCTGTGGCCCTTTGTATATGTGAAGATGAAGTGCTACCACAGATCTGGCAGTTCTTAGTGTGGGTCACATGCCCAAAGGTATGCCATGGTAATGGAACAGTTCCAGTCTACACTAAACATTAGTAGCAGATGAGATTTCATCTACACTACCATGATTATCCCGTAAGAATTCCTAGTCTACAACTCACAGCATGCTCCGTCCCAGAGAGCCAAGACCCATCTGTCTGAGTCACTAAGAAAGAAAATAAAGCAACAGATTCAGCTGGCCAAGAGCTGTGGGTTTTGACAGGAGTTAAAAGTGCACATCAACACACTATTTCAATGGTAGCCAATGTAAAAATTTGAGGTTAGGGATGACGTGTAAAGCCTGATTGAATCCAGTGAAAGCTTTGTGGATGCAGCTTTGCTCTGTGCTGAGGAAGAATAAGAAGCTTAAAGATTTCAACTAAAAACATTCCACCAAACACAAAGACCTTGTTTGCTAGAAATGTGACCGTTTCATTTTTATTGTTGTTGTTGTTGTTATGTGTCTTCAAGTCGATTACGACTTATGGCGACTCTATGAATCAGCTACCTCCAAGAGCATCTGTCCTGAACCACCCTGTTCAGGTCTGTGGCTTCCTTTATGGAATCAATCCATCTCTTGTTTGGCCTTCCTCTTTTTCTACTCCCCTCTGTTTTTCCCAGCATTATTGTCTTTTTTAGCAAATCATGTCTTTTCATGGTGTGTCCAAAGTATGATAACCTCAGTTTCATCATTTTAGCTTCTAGTGACAGTTCTGATTTAATTTGTTCTGACACCCAATTATTTGTCTTTTTCGCAGTCCATGGTATCCGCAAAGCTCTCCTCCAGCACCACATTTCAAATGAGTTGATTTTTCTCTTATCCACCTTCTTCACTGTCCAACTTTCACATCCATACATAGAGATTGGGAATACCATGGTCTGAATGATCCTAACTTTATTAGTAGGTACTAATGTCAATTAAGATAGCAGAGCTGTGAATACAACTGTGTGACATTATTGGCTTATCCTAAGCTATCCCACAGGGTCAGCTGTTCAGTTTCTTACCACATGAGACAGACACAAGGACCTGTTTTGCTCTTGCTGTTAGTGATACCATTTTTTCATTTGCCACTTATTTGTATTAGGGGTGCCCACAAAGTTCTTTGCACTTAGGCTTGCATATTAACACTGAGAAGAACTTGGGGGCTTGCAGAGCTTGCCTTTCATCAAAAGAGAGGCAGATTTTACAAGCCCCCTTCCAATTATTCTCAGGTTCAAATTAAAATCCAATTTACAGTGCAATCCAAACCCAAGATCCACTGGGATGAGTGAGTTTGGAACAGATGGATCTTGGGTTGTCCCAGCTAAGCTAGTGCTCAACTACAGCTACACCGGTGTAACTCCCTCAAACTAGCTCAGCCAGGTCTATGCTGGCAGAACTTAAGTTGGTGGAACCTATGCCAGCTTAAGTCCCAAAAAATGGGTGTTTTGGGAAGGGGCAAGGAGATACACCTATTCCAAATGTCTTTCAGTTCGGCCATGCGATCTGGCAACCTAGCAGCACTTATTTATTTGCTAGAGGCTGACGTTGTATACCAACTCTGCCTACTGTCGCCAAAGCTCCCTCCCACGGGTTGCCAGCACTCCCCTCCCTCCCTCCCACAGGTTGCCAGTGCTCCCCTCTCTCCCCCCCCAGGGTCACCAGCACTCACTCACTCCCCCCACAGGTCACCAGCCCTCCCTCCCCCTCACAGATCACTCGATCACCCCCATGGGCCTCCCTCCTACCTTCTCACTGAGGGCCAGGCCCAGCCAGCATAGCCTCCTCCACTCCCTAGATTCCTATGAGTAAGGCAGAACACTCAGCATCCCACAACCAGTCAGGATTCCTAACCAAAAACCAAAACTAAAAAAATCCAGCAGCCAGTCAGCCAAGGTCACAGAAATCCCCATGCAGCACAACCTGACCCAGGGGCTGCAGTTAGTGCAGAATGTTGCAGCCCAATTGCTGACATGAGTGAGATCATATCAGCACAAAATACCTTTGCTCTGAAATCTGTACTGGTCCAAAGTGTGCTTTCCATGTTACGGGTGCCACATAGTCTGCTCTTGTCCTTTAGTCCTTTAGTTAATCAGTCCTTTAGTGTGGCAGCACCTGCGCTTTGGAACTCCCTGTCAGCTTCAGGGCTGGGGGCTGGGCAGTAATGAAGCAGCCGGCAGATAACGGAGGCCGGCTGGCAGAAGAAAGGCTTGACAAACTAACCAGTAGCAGTGTCCAAGAGCGTTGTCCAGGAAGGGAAGCAGAGTTCAGAAAGCCAGGGATCCAGTCCGAAAGTCTAGAGGCTAGCAACGGCGTTACACGTGAGGGGTCACAACCAATGTTGTAGTCAGCAGTCTGCTGCAGCCATGAACTGCCTTTTATAACAAACTCCCTAAGCCAGGTGCCCGTGATTAGTCTCCCAGCTGCTCAGAGCTGCTTGTTCTTAAACGACCCGACCTCTTCCTTCGTTGCTGTGCTACTCGCTGGCGTCTCCTTTCTGTAGGGGGGAGGGGAGCCTCCTGTTCATGCCCAGAATCTGACTGAGGGGCTTCAGCCAGGTCCTGGACATTCTCCAGCTGGGGAAGAGCCAGAGTTGTGTCCTCAGGGGTTCCACTAGTTCCTTCTCCTGGGTCTGCCAACTCTGCCTCTTCCTCCGAGTCCTCTGAAGGGGCCATGACACTCCCTGCCTATTGACATTAGGCAGACACCTTCATTGTACTCTTTTCAGCACCTGCTAAAAACATTTTTGTTTAGGCAAGCCTACCCAGGCATGTAGAAGCTATTGTGTTTTTTATCTGTTTTGAACTCATTGTTGGTTTTATTATTCTGAATAATATTAAATATCTGTCTTTAACTGTTTTTGCCAATAATTTTGTTTTAATTCCTTCTATAAACTGCTTTGAGGTTCTTTATAATAAAGTAAAATTTGGAGTCGCTGTTGCCCTTGAGTCTCTTTCCACTTTTAGGAACAAAAGAATCTGCCTTATACTGACACAGGCCATTTGGTGCCCTCCAGCTGAGTACTAGTGACA
This sequence comes from Rhineura floridana, assembly GCF_030035675.1. Taxonomy (NCBI): domain Eukaryota; kingdom Metazoa; phylum Chordata; class Lepidosauria; order Squamata; family Rhineuridae; genus Rhineura; species Rhineura floridana. Next base: position 178,006,949 of record NC_084483.1, read on the forward strand.
TGGACTAGCATTGGCTCTCCAGGATTCCAGGCAATAGTCTTTCCTAGATATTGGATTTTGGACCTTTGCATGCAAAGCATGTGCCCTACCACTGAGCTATAGTCCTTCCTCTGTTTAAAAAATGTATCTTTTAGAATTGTTCTTTTCAATTCACTAATGAATGCGCATCATACCTAGGGCAGATCCACACCATTCATTTAAAGCACATTCCACACACATTTGAAGCATATGAATCCCATTACAGAATCATGGAAACTGTAGTTTGTTAAGGGTGGTGGGAATTATAACTGTGAGGTGGAAACTACACTTCCCAGGATTGTTTAGGGGAAGTCATGTGCTTTAAATGCGAGTTGGATGTGCTTTAAACATATTGTGTGGATCTACTTAATAAACTTTGCCAGCATGTAAATCATTTTAATTAAATTCTGGGAGGAATTTAAAATGGAAATGAGCTATAAAGTTTACTGGGTGATCATGGGTCTCATCTCTCCATCTCTCAGACTAATCTGCCCCTCAGGGTGAAAACAACAGAGGGGAACCATGACCACCCCAAGGAAGAAGGGCACATTTAAAATGTAGAGGAAATAATCATGTACAACCATAGTGTGAAATCAGATACTTATCAGGACATAGCATGAAGAAATATTTATATAAGCATGACTGTCAAAGGTATTTATTATTTACACAACCTGTAAAGATATTTCTAGGGCTAAACTATGCATGTTTACTCAGAAGCAAGTCCCAATGTATTAATAGGGCATACTCAAACAGGTGTGCACTTCACTCACCCAACCCAAAGTTCAGAATCATGCCACTTTAAACTGTTTTGCAGCTGATTATACTTGTGTTTATGGTTATTGGATTTTACAGGGGTTTATTTCTTATTGTGAACTGCCTTGGTTTCCAGTCGTCAACCCTACCTCACAGTGTTGTTGGAAAGACTCCATATACGCACATACACTGAAGATGTAAAAATACATTCACCCCATATAATAGTTTATTGTCAAAACCAGTTGGTCACTGCATAACATTTTTTTAAATAAAATCAGTATTAGTTTCCTACATATTAAAAGCAGTGACACCTAAGTAAGCCCTGACTAATTGCTTTAAAAAATAGGATTGGAGAGGAAGAGAAAGATTTACAACACAAACTTTCTTTGCTATGTTCACTCAAAAGTTAATTTACACCACAATCCTAACCATGTCTACTCAAAAGTAAGTAAAGGTGAATATTGGGTTAAAGCTTCTTATTGGGAAAATTTTCTTTTTTTTTTTTTTTTTTCAATAATTTTTATTCAGATTTTCATAAAACATACAAAACAAAATCATAAAACATTCAAAGACAAAAAACAAAATCAAAAATAGTTAAACAAAAAGAAAAAAAGAAAAAAAAAACAAAAATAAAAAATAAAGAGTAAAATATTGACTTCCCATTTGTCAAAGATCAAATCAGTTATAAGTCTATAATATATAACAATCCTGTCTCTTAAGTCATATTATAAAATCACTTTCCTCCAGTAGTTATCTTACTTAATCATCAAATCTCATAAACATTACTTTATTCTTTCCACAAAAAGTCAAAGAGAGGTTTCAATTCTTTAAGAAATATATCTATCAATTTTTTTTTCCAGATAAGCATATCGATTAATCCATCTCATTACTAATTATGATAATCTTATTGTCATAACCATAGTCAAAATAAACATTTCAATTAATCCATCACATCAGAATCTGTTAGGTTCAGTAATTTCAGTAGCCATTGTTCTATTATCTCTATTAGTTCCATTTTCCATCTTCCATCTTCAGTAGTCTTGTTAAGTCCAGTAATTTCAATATCCAATCTTCCATTATCAGTATTCCATAATAATCTTGCTGTCAAAGCCATAGTCATATAGTAAGAGTCTGATGGGAATTACCTCTATCCCAAATATTTTCTTGCCATCCATTCTGAATAGGTTGCTGAAATACTGCTGTAAAATCATATCTCTGTTCTTTTTTTCAAAATACACTGGGTCATCTCTTAAAAGTTTTTCCATTGTCACATGGCTGCAGTTAATTCCATAGATTTTCTCTATATTGGGCTCCATCACGTCATTCCAGTCCAGAAGATAATCCATGCCATTGATAACTTTATCTCTAGAATCTTCATTAATTTCTTCAGAGATAACATTGAATTCCAAACAATAGATTTTATTTCTAAAGTCCATAGACTCCAAATCTTGTTCCTGTTCCACGTTTGTTCCAATCTCCGGGATCTCCTCTCTCACAGGGACCCCTATTCCAGTCTCCAGGGTCTCCTCTCTCACAGGGACCCCTGTTCCAATCTCCGGGGTCTCCTCTCTCACAGGGACCCCTTCCAGGGTCACCTCTCTCACAGGGACCCTTATATCTTTAATCTCCTGCTTCATTTTACTCAATTCAATTTTCGTTATCTCAATCTCATCCATTATTTTCTGAAACATAGTTATTTCCAGATTCTCAGCCACTTTCTTAATTGCCATTTTAAAAGAAAAATATAGGAAAACCACTTCTTATTTCAGCAACAATTGGGTTAATACTCCAAACTTGGTGACATCACAGTATAAACAGAGCAGACAGCCTTATCTCTCCAATAGTTAAGTAAACAAAATGCAGTTCCCAGGATCGAAACAATTAATGGCAATCGTCAAGAAACAGATTCGTCAAAATAAAATAGACCAAAAAGAGAGTAGTCTCAAAACAGTATAATATTTTTCAAAATAAAAATCTGGAATAGAAATCCCTCTTCTGTGTATATCTTTAGAATGCAAATCCAGGACAGCTTTTTGCAACAAAAACAGAGATAAGCTATTAATTAGTGCGTAGCAGAGAGAAGTTACGGCTCCCCAGTGAGATGTCAAAAACCGATCAATCTGGCAAATCTCTTTTAAACAGCAACAATTTAAGTCAAGTAAAAGAAAAATATAGAAAGAAGGGTGCTTGCCTGTTAGTGCGTTCTCTCTTAGAAGATAAGATGAACGTTCGCTTTAACAGATAGAGCTTGCTGTTGAAAATCCGTCCCACCTTCGTCGGCTGGACCTCGTCCCATAAATTAATGAGATCTGGTCGTCCCAACAAAAATAGGCTTTGAGGTTAATCTCTTCGTTTCTCCCTACCCGGGAGAAGTTTAATCAGTCAAAAAAAAAAGAAAAAACTGACTGATATATCTGAATAAGCTTCTTTTGAGGCAGGAGCCCGTCTCAAAAGCAGGCACAGGCTAAGTCACCCTTCCCGGAAGTCCTTATTGGGAAAATTTTCAAAACACTGCCCTCTTCAACAGTCCAGGAAAATTTAATTTTTTTTACTCCTGCACACAGGGCCGGTTCTACAGGGTGGCCAGGTGGGGCACTGGCCTGACGACCACTGGAGCTACAGGGGGCCCCTCAGCCACCCCTCTGCTCCCCTTCTGCGATCCGTGGGCCCCCCACACCCCCCACACCCCCACTTACCTGTCTGCTATCTTTTACCATTGCCCTTAACGATGATGGCAGCCTCAGTTTCCCTAAGGCACTGAAGCCCCTCCTGCCATCTTAGTTGATGGCAGATATGTGCGCACATAGCACGCATGCATGCCATCAACAAAGATGGTGGTGTAGGCATCATCCCCTTAGGGAAACCACTGCCACCATCTTTGTTAAGGGCAATGGTAAAAGACAGCAGACAGGTAGGTGGGGGGCATGGGGGGCCCACAGGCGGGTGGGGGCATGCACACGCTGGGGCCCAGGACAAGCTGATGCCCAAGGGCCACGGCATTCCTGGAGCCGGCCCTGCCTGCACGCAAGAGAGAAAAAGACTGAAAGCTATGTACTTATTCAACTGATGAGATTTTCAGATAAGCAGGAAAAAACAAGCTTTCTGGCCTTGCAATGCAGCAGTGCCTGGAAGTCAACAAATCACAACCCTGACTTCACTTATTGGCTACAAATCTGAAAGGGCGTGGTTAGAGCAGCTAGCTACCAGCTCATTAAACAGAAGTTACAGGGAAGGGGCAGCTGATATTTTGGTGTATATCTCATGAACCAGACCACCTAGAAACTTAATTTTTTTAAAATGAAAACTGAGAGTCCAGAGATTAACGTGACTTACCCAGAGACCTGGCGAGGACCACCAAAAACCAGAGTCTCTGGACCAAACCAGAGACCTGGCAACCCCAAGTTGGGATATAAGGGTTCAGGCGGTCCCTGAGATACCCTTGACCTACGTTGTTTAGAGCTTTGTAAATTAATACAAGGACTTTGAACCTGGGTTGGTAGTAGATGAACAGCCAGTGCAGATGTTTTAAGAATGGTGTCACATGTTGTCGTCCATGTGCTCCTGTCAGCAGTCTGGCTGCCACATTTTGCACCAGCAAACTTTATTTTAAAGGCTTGTTTTCCCTGTGACAGGCTGAGGTCGGTTCAGCTGGCAGCAGCTCCATTCCTGAATGGAGTTTGAAATACGGCTAAGTTCTGACAGCTTCCTATACTTAGAATTATTCTGCCTGACAAGAATTCCTGGCTACCACCTCCTCGCCCCCGGCCTGGTTCCCTAACCCTGTCACCGCTGGAGATTATTAGCCAATTTGTTAAAAGGATTAACCAAGAGATCAGAAAAAGACTTTATGACCTCAGTGCCAAAAAATGTGCTTTGAAAATAAACATGGGATGGGATGCAGGTTAATCAAAACTACCTTTATAGAGGATTGTTCACCCCTCATTTACCTGCTTAAGGTGCCCTGAAGCAAACAAAACCCATGAAGATTCTGAAATGTTGTTGGAAGAAATCCCTTACAAGATATTGTCAAGATGCTGCCAATTGATTCCACATTCCTATGCAAACTCAAGTTACCATTTGTTACCATGATTCCTTCAGGCCTGCTGATAATGAAAAACAAAGTTCAGGGACAAACTCAACTAGAGATTTTGGACCACAAGTTGCTGTTGCGGCAATATTATTATAGAAGATGCTGATCCTTATTTCATCCTCTACCCTGGTATAATCAGCCTTTTTTTATTTGGAAGAGCACCCATTAAGCCACCTTGAGTTCCAGTTTGGAAAAAGGGCAGGGTATAAATAAAGATAATAATAACAATAATAATAATAATTAAGAGAATGCATACACAAGCATAAACATGAATGGACTATTGAGTTGATTATTTATACAGTATTTAGACTTTTGCAGCAGCATTGATCATTGCCCAGATCAAGGGTATGTAGTGGTGGTTAGTTTGGCTCACTGAAACAGAAAAGGACCAGAGGTATTCTGCATTGTTTTCTGGGACTTGAACAGAAAACTTCAGAAAAGAAAGAAGGGAGGAAAAGCTAGTAGATCGCCGGCTCTCTCAGCCTAACTTACCTCACAGAGTCCTTGTGAGGATAACATGGGGAAAGGGAGAATATACCAACATGAGTTCCTTGGAGGATAGGTGGGATATAAATATAATAATACTAGAGACTTTGGCCCTGTGCGCTTCACTCGCCAACCCCCATACACATACATGCAGACTCCCAACCCCCCAGGACTCCCAAGCACACACACGGATGCACAGAGTCACAGGCTGCCAAACACACACACACACACAGGGACTCCCAATCCCCTACCCCAGGGACTCCCAAACATACACACACAGACACCTGGCACTCCAAACACACACACACACAAGGCACCCCCAGTTTGGTCTATGACCGTAAATAAAAACCAATCAATCAATCAATCACCATGCACCCCAAACACACAAACAGGAACTCACACACACACACACACAAGGCAATAAATAAAGCCCCCACCCCTAGGCAATTTCCAAAAGCCTCCCCCACCCTCAGTCATCTTCCAAAAGCCCATCCAGGCAACTTCCAAAATGGCCCCTCCAGCACTTGTTGCCTCCCCATGTAGGCCACTTACCAGCTTCCTGCCTGCCCAGGCTGTCGCCGCCCTGCCTCTTGCATTGTTGTCACTGCTGCCTGCTTGCCTGCCCAGTTGCTTGCTTGCCCACTCCCGATGCTTGGTACCTGCCTGCTTACTCACCTGCCTCCAACCCTGGTTTGCCTGCTCGCTCCCTCACCAGACCCCAGTGCCCGCTTGCTGCTCCCGGTGCTCGCACACACACACACATGCATGCTTGCTCGCTCACTCACTCACCTCCCTAGCATCCTGGCTTCCCTCACTCCCTTGTCTCCGTTGCCTGCCATCCTCCTGCTGCCGCCTGCCCTCATGCATGACAGCATGACAGCTTACACAAATATAATATAGTAAGAAATGAATAAACAATGGATGACTTCATGCATTCCTTTCGTTAAGATGTATACTAAAGAGATTTTCAGTTGACACCTAAAACGTTCTTGCACTTTTTCTGTTCGTGAGTTTTATTTTAAGAACATTCAAGGCAATGCTGCCGTTCCATTCACAGAATAGACTACTGTGTGTGCAGTGGGACATCCCCTTTTTCTCCTGCCATCTGCCACTACCCCCCACCGCACACCCTCAAAATCTGCTTCAGAGAGTTAGGGGGCCCTCCAGAACAGATTTTGTGGGCATGCGGAGGGAGAAGAGGAAGGGGAATTGACCTAGATTGGGGTCACTTCTGTGCAGGATCACACCCTCCACTAATCGGCTGTTGAGTACATGGAGCGATCCTGTGTGATACTTGTTTGCAAGGCACTTTCCTGCAGGGAAGCCCCTTGCAAAATAGCCCCCCCCGCACCCGACAGAATTGCTCCCTCAGCTCAACAGCCGTTGAACAGGGCCACCAGTTCTACACAGTTCAACTTTGCAAGTGGGTTTCCTTCAGGACAGCCACTTGCAAACTAACACCCACATGAATGCTTATCAGCTGGAAGCAACAAGCCTATGGGATGGTGCTCAGGCAGGAAGGAGAGCCTCAGCTGCCTCTTCTTCCTGCCTGATGTCCTGTCCCCTGACAGCCCAGGATCACTGTGGGTCATCCAACTGATCTGTAGCTATCTGTGGTTGTCTCAACCTGACTCGGCCTCTGCCCCAAACCCTCCGAATGGGCTTGATTTGGCTTGGGCCTTGGCCAAATCTAGTACTCAGCTCCAGTCTTAAATGGTTTGGGACCAGGGTATTTAAGAACCACTTGTGCCTGTGTGAATCTGCCCATGGCTTGAGATAGGCATTGGAGGCTCTGCTTGCTGGTCTACTTTTAAGATTGGTGGACACTAAGGACAGAGCCTTCTCAGTTGTGGCCCCTATTCACTCTGAAGGGATGTATAGTTGGCCTCTGCTGTCTTGGTGTTCAAAAAGGCTTTTGAAAACCTACCTCCAAGTGGCTTTTCAATGAAGTGATTCCAAGCTGCCTATTTACTGCTCTTTTGCTGTGGCTTGTGATAATTATTTTATGCTGATGGTTTTATGCTGGTTGTTGCTTATGTTTGGATTTTGCAATGTTAAATGTTTTATTACCATTATATTATTTCAGTTTTGTGGTTTATATTGCTGTACATCCTCTTGAGAAAACTGTGTCTGGAAAAGTGACCTAAAAAGGCTTACTATAGTAAATAAATAAAATGTGCAACCTTGCTTGCAGTCTGGAGTGATACCTCCCAGATAAAGGTTTCCAATCTAATTTGTTGCTTGGGAGAGCCAGGCCGAGTGTGCAGGCCAAAACTATTGTCCAGGGCCTAACTCCATCATCTTTGACCAGGCTGACTGGAGCTGATGGGAACTGGAGTCCAACAATATCTTGTTCCCTATCAGGTTCCCCATCCCTGCTTATAGACACTTCTTATACATACTCACATGTGGCCAGGAAGTGCATGAAGTTGAAATTTCCCATCCTATTTCTAAATACCATCACAGATTATGACAAAGCCAATTCTAGAAGGTGAGCGGATACACCAACATGTAGAAACGGGATGGAGGGGATCTGAATTAAACATTTCCAGCCAGGGAAATAGAGAGTAGTGTTGAAAGAGCGATGGGTGGGGCAGCATTTACTGTGTTGATTTAGACATTATCATCATCATTGTCATCATCATCCAGAAGGGACTTACCACGTGAGGTGGAGCTGCTATGCTAACTTCCCAGCAGTTGGGTTGCTGTTGTTTCCTGGGAGGGGGATGGAGAGGTCAATATAGCACAAACAAACTGGCAAGAGCACTGCACTGCCTACTCTAGTGCATCTGCACAGCACCAACCTCCCTGCAGCTTTGTTGTCCCCTCCCACAGTAAGCACCTAGCATAATAGCTCTGCCTCACATACAGTATTGGCTACATCAGAAGCCCAATTCAGACATAATGATTTCAGTCTATGATTTATCAAATGAAGAATTGAGCTTTGACCCTTCCCTTGCATCTTCCTTTTTCATTCCAGCCTTTAAGGATCATATCATGACTTGTCAAACCACAGTTTCCCATGACAGCTGATCCAGGAAACTTTGGTCTTAGTGCTGCTTACACATCAGGATATCAGACTGGATCCAATCCTGGTTTTATTTTCTTGTTTTCAGCAGCAAGACTCAAGGTCCAAGCTTGTTATCTCTGATCTGGAACAGAGCATTTGAAGGGAGAAGAATGACAGCCACAAGGTAAAATAAAAATAAATGAAGCCAATTCATTGTTGGAAGTTTGGATTAAGGATGTGTTTGTCTGGGGTTAAAAAGGCTGAAGACTAGTGGTGTAAAGAATTTCCTAGTTTAAAAACTCACAGCATAGTTAAAGCTGCTTTGCACAGAGTATGTGTGAACAAGCCCTACATTTTAACTGAAAATGTAATGTCATTAGTAGGGCTGCTCAAGGTTTAAGACTTGTAGCCTGCTTTTATAGGTACTAAAAGTGCTCAGTGATGGTGGCTGTTTAGAAATGCAGCTGGGATTAATAGACCTTTTGAGTGTCTCTGATTATTCTGGTTTTTGCTCTAGATTAATGCATATAAACATGACAGGATGCCACCTTTCCCTCCCCCTCATATTGGTCTCATATAAAATATACACAAACATAAAATTACTTCAAACAGGCCTTTGACTGTACAAAAAGAATGTATCCTGGCATTAGAAACCATCATTTTCCATTCCTATGCATCACTTACAGGGTGCAATGTCTGTACCTCAGGAACAAAATATACAGGCTGTTGGCCACATATTTTAGATATGTGCTATTTTCACTTCTGCTTTTGTTATTATTTCTCATGTAGGCCCAGCTGTCTGTCTTCTGAAATGAATTTAATGAATACTGTCTTCTTTTAGCTTATCAAATTACAAGATGTGCTTCTTATATACAGCATGGTGACAGTTCAGGTTAGTGGGTACCGGATAAATTAAACACAGCCAGATGTGGTTGCAAGGGGCAAACATCATGCCCAATTTAGATAGCAGGCTAATCACTCTGAAAAGAAACAATATACCCAAATGGGCTTGGCATGCTTTAAAAAGTGCTTTCTGTCTCCTTCGGTGTAAATGTTACCACTTATTTTGAGACAAAGTTGCAATAATACCCAGCAGCAAAAAAATTGTCAGATCTGCCTCTACAAAAACAATTATCCAGATGCAGCTAACTCTTGTCTTCATAATTTAGATGCAGTCCCAGGAGAGCTGGCTACTCAACCCTCTATGTTACTTAGGGAAATGTTTATTTGTGGAATAAGTCAACAGTTTCAGAGAAAGCATTTCTCCAGTCACATACACATGCACTTCAGAGTTAGCCATGACTTACCTGAAGTTAACTGCAATGCAGGTATTACCAGTCTATTGTATTCTGGATGAGACTTTCCTAGCACAAGGGAGCAATGCAAAAAGGGATATCACCTGCATCTGTGACATGATTTTGGGTCACAAAAGGATCCCATTCTACTCAGATATTCTTGCATAGATGGAAACATGACTTAGGTTAGCGGTTCCCAAACTTCCTCCCCCCCCCCCACACACAGATCACTTGAAAATTGCTGATGGTTTTGGTAGACCACTTAATGACTGCCTGTTGCAACAACTGTACTGCACTGTGCTAGATGCTGTATAACTTTTAATTGCATGTTTATTGCTTTTTTTGTTTCTTCTATTATATTACAATTTGCATTCCATAGAATTCAAACGGTAATACAATACAACAGAACTTAAGAAATAAAAGAAGCAGTAACATACAATTTAATATGAATATTTAATGCAGACATGCCACGGACCACCTAAATGAAGCTCATGGACCACTGGTGATCCACAAGCCATGGTTTGGGAACCCCTGCCTCCGGTAACTGTAAGAGATGGAACCAAAGCAATTATTGGGGAGGATGATAAAAATACGACATGCACTGGCAATGCCTGTTTAAATGCCACAAGTGCCCCCAGGAGGAGCCGTCAGAATTTTGCAGGAGTGGCACAGACATCTTCTCAGAGCATTCTGTACAAAGAGATGTATTCAATGCTAGTCCTACTCAGAGCAGACCCATTGAAATGAATGACCATGACTAACCTAGATTCATTCATTTCAATGATTTTATTCCAAGTAAAAATGAGTTGAATACAACCCCATGGCAATTTCACCAATGCTTGTATTGCACACATCACCTTTTTATATAAAATAAGAATCTATCCTCCTCTCAGCTGAGTATATTATCCACTTGATACACCCAGACCATTTCCCACGTTTAAATTGCACACTGGGCTTTATTTCTTCACCTTCACTCAAAATATTCAATGAAACTAGAAATACCGCTCTTGTCACCTGCATCTGAGACTGCAGAAATGTGGTTTGCAACTAGGGGAGGCACTTCCTTTTCTCTGTCCTGAATCTACTGCCATTCTGCTTCTTTGGGTGACCCTAGCTTCTAGTATGATTGACAAGACTGGGGCAAAAACGTATCTCTGTCTAATTTCTCCACAACCTGCATAGTTTTATACACCTTTATAACTCATACCCCGCTGTTAGTAGGGCTGGGCGGACCTGTCCATTTCCGTTTCTCTCCCTTTCTCATTTTTCCAGTCGCAAATTCTGTTCTTCACATTTCCCCATCAGTTTGCGAATTCTTTTTTTTTTAAGTTCTCATTAAAATTAATCAGCATTTTAATGTGAATTTCTCCCGATGGACCCTGTTTTGTGTGCAGTATTGCTTAATGTATAGAGAGATAGAGACTTGCAAACAGTGTTCCCTAATACCATGCATTTTATTGAACAAAACAATTTTTTTTACAGATATATACATCTTTATGCACACTTTAGCCTAGTATATGCATTTTTACACATTACTCGGCATTGCAAAACACTGGAAAGTGCGGATTTTGACGGAGGGCTGTGTTTTGGTTTGCGGCTTGTTTTGGAAAGTGCGAATTAGGTAGGTTTACCTTTAAATGTGAACTGGATCAAATTTCTCCCCATTCCTACCTTTTCCTCACCTTTTTTCTAAGCTAAAACAATCACCCTAAAATATTTTTTCTAAACTGAAATACATCTTGGCTTTCCCATCTTCTTCCTAGTGTTAAGTGGGGAAAGGAAGAGCAGGAAAGCATGTGATTAAACAGAAGGATAAACTAAGGGATGTGCATAACTGCAGCCAGCAGGGAGACAGCAAAGAGGACCTTTTGTTTGCAAAAGATGTTTATTTAGGAAAGACTTAGTGTCTCAACATTTGCAAATAGTATATTTTTATAGACTAGAACAAAAATGAGTTCAGCATGTGAAAAATAAACGGATGTCTTTGAGATTCAGAGGCACTTCTTTTTTCAAACAAAACGAAACAATACAAAAAAACCCTTCTAGGTGTTTTTTTACTGCCACTGAGCACAGCCTCTGGCGCCTTGATTACTCTCTTTACAGAAGCATGCTTTCATTGTATGAAGGGGTGATCCCTGCTGCCGAGAAAAAGGTAGTGCTGCGGCCACTCCTGAAGAAACCGCCCCGGACCTTTTGGATTGGAATAACTATTGACCAGTCGTAAATACCCCCTTCTTGGGGAAGGTGGTAGAGAGAGAAGCAATGGGGCAGCTGCAAACGTTCTGGGATGACAATGTTTATTTAGACCTGTATCAATCTGGGTTCAGACTTCAGACCTGGCCATGGGATTGACTTGGTCTTGGTCACCCTTTACAGAGAACAGGATGGGGGGGACTGCTCCTTGATCTCTGTGCAGCTTTTGATACCTTTGACCATGGTATCCTGCTGGACCAGCTCTGTGGAATGGGAACTGGAGGCACTGTGTTATGGTGGTTCCAGTCCTACCTATGGGACCGAGACTAGAGCAGTGCTGGCAGAGTGCTTCTATTGCAGTTAGTGCAGAATGCTGCAGCATGGCTGCTAACAGGAGTGAGACCCTGTCAGCATGTGACACATCTTACCGGGCCAAGTCCAAGGTGTTACTATTGGTATATGAAACCCTTAACAGCTTGGGACCAGTTTACTTGCGGGATTGCCTTACGCCATATGTGCCCGATCAACCACTTCAGTTTGCAGAGTGTTACAGGTACCACATAATACTTCTCTTTCATTTCTAAGAAATCATTCTTTTAGTGTGGCAGCACCTACATTTTGGAACTCCCTGCCTATTGACATCAGGTAGGCACCTTTGCTGCATTCTTTTTTGGCAACTGCTGAAAACATAAGCCTATCCAGAAACATAGATGTTACTTCTGTTGTTAAATAATAAAACCAAGTCCCTGCCCCCAAAAGGCTACAATCTAAATAAAATAAAATGAGAGCAACAAAGGAAGGGAGGGGAAGCAAACAGAGGACAAAACAAGGCCTTCAGATACACATACTTTCGGGATGCAAATTATAAAATTATGCTGATGTGTTTAATAATTCTTTTGATGTATTTGACTCTCTTTTCAGTTTACTGCTGTTTTAATCATATATATAAAAAAAATAATTACTTGTTCTAATTGTTTTTATTGATCATTATAATGTTTATTGTAAATTACTTAGAGGATTTTTTTACAGTCAAGCAATATATAAATTTTGCTAAATAAAAAAGAATAAATCCATACTGTATTGCCAGATGGGCTACTGCCAATCTCTCAGCAAAACAGCAGCAGTTTTACCAAGATCTCTGCAGGAGAGAGGAGGTAAAATTGGAGAAAGGGTAATTTTGGTTCAGTCGTGCATGGTTGACAGAAAGTATGACTGAGGGAAGTGGGAACTGGAGCTGCCATCTTTTCTGTGTCGTAGCCCAGGCTTCTCCAACTTGATACCTTCCAGATGTTTTGAACTATAATTCCCATCAGGCTGACTGTAGTCCAAAATGTCTGAAGGGCACCATATTGAGGAAGATTGCTATAAACTGACCAGTCACTCAGCTTTACATTATTATTATTATTATTATTATTATTATTATTATTATTATTCAAGCGACGATCCTCACTGGATTGTCACCTTGTAGTGGTGAGTGGGCTTGCATGTTCCCGTGAACCCTGTGAGCGATGCCATCGGGAGTCATGTACTCCCAGCAGGGTCACCGATGGCGGTAAGGTCAAGGGAGAGGAACCAGACAAAGAACGATCCAAGAAAGCCCCCAATGGCAGAACAGGCAGAGGATAGCAACGTGTACATTACAATGGCTGTGAAGACAGATGATGGCTGCAGCAGATAAAAGACTTCCAATCGTTGTGGTATCCATGCCATTGGATCAAAGCCTTTTTCTGTCAAGATTGTGTGTTGATCGTCATGCTCCATCTCCCCACATAAAACAAATTCATGCACAGGCATCTTCCTAGCAAAGACCTTACCTTGGAAGACAACCTTACTCGGCCATGAGTGATTGCCAATGAATGAATTATTATTGTTGTTGTTGTTATTATTATTATTTAGCACCTATGACTACTCACTCACACACCATGTTAATCTGTGTCCCTGTTTAGATATCACAATTTTCTGCCTTACCCCATACATGACAATTCGATCATCTTAATCTGTGGAACGTATACTTCTACAAGTGCTACATTATGGCCATTCCATATTTGTAAGGAGCTGTTCTTTTAGTGTGGCAGCACCTGCCCTTTGGAACTCCCTGCCTATTGACATTTGGGAGGGACCATCACTGCACTCTTTTTGATGCCTGCTGAAAACGTCTGTTTTGATGGGCCTATCCAGACTCATAATTTGGCTATATCTGTTCTTAAATTTGATTTAGGTGTTTCATTGTGTGTTATTGTTTGGAATGTTTTTTTACAGTCACTAAATGTTTTAACTACATTTTTGTTTTCTTTTTAACTTCATTTTTTTTATCACAGAAGTGTTTGCCACCCTGTACTCTTTTTGGGAGGAAGGGCAGGTTATACATTTAATGAATAAATAAACAGACATTTTAATTCTGCGTACCTTAATAATGTGCAGCATGTTATTTCTGTTAGCTGGTAGGTTAAAGCAGCACAAGATTCACTTCTGTGACTCGGTTCTCCTGAGGATCTTGTCCTCTTGATTTTTTTTTTTTAACCAAGTAAATTTCTGAGCAATGAGTGTATAGAGTCTCCACCTGACCTGCGGCCCTCCTTCCTCTTAGCTCCTTGGAAGCAACAGCAGGATCTCGGCGGCGGCAGCAGCAGTCCAGGCGGCCCACTGCCGATCTGCAAATGGTGCTGACAGGAAGTGGGAAGGGAACTACACTACATCATCTCATAGCACGTAAGCTCTTTCCCCGCATCCTGTCAGTGTCACTTGCAAACTGGGCATCAGCCGGCTGCTGCTGAGATCTCGGTAAAACTGCTGCCGTTTTGCTGAGAGATTGGCAGCAGCCCATCTGGCCATCCTAGGCTTTGCTTGGGTCTCTCCCACCTGGAAGTGGGTCCCAAGATCCACACCTAACAAAGTCACTCTTACTGCCAAAGAAGTTGGAAGAGTCACTGCTTAAGCAGACATAACTGGGGTAGAGAGAGCAAGGGCCTGCCTTATAATTGCACCATATATTTAAAGCACATGACTTCCCCCCCAAAATCCTGGTAACTTTAGTTTGTTAAGGGTGCTTAACTACGGTTCCCAGGATTCTTTGGGGGAAACCATGTGCGTCAGAAGTTTTGGTGTGTATACAGCCTCATCCTAAGGCCATATGGTTCATATGATTATAAAGCCCAGGAAGCTGTCCTCCATTGTCAGGGACTGGATGCAACTTTAGCTGTTGCAGTACAAAATTGGCCTGCTGTGCTGTCAAACTATCATTTGAACTTGGCAGTCAAGAGTACTAAGAAAGAAAGGAAGAAGCTAATAGCTCAGTCGCATGAAGTCCAACTACACAGAAATCACTGGCTGCTGCAAAGGTTTTGCAAGATTCAAAGGGGGTTAATACTGGTACACTAAACTGTTTTTTGGCAATGGTAGAGAAGTTAACACAAAAACTCTGTGGTGCTAGAGGAGAAATTTTTCAAAATCACATTTTGCCTGTTTTTGCAACTTGATATGATTTTATTACATACACAAATAAAGCAGAATGCAGCAGAATCCGCCAACATACTATGCACAGATATGGAACTCATTACTTTGGACATTCCTGGAATAACACAGATCCACCATTAATTTTCCAGTTAGAGACAAAGATCCTGGTTTGTCTTGTTATTTGGTCACTCACAGCCTGCATTAGGATGGTTGAAAGAAACATCTGAACAGCATCTGAAAAAAGGACTATAAGGCTCAAGTTGGAGCAATATCTTGGATATACTGCTTGTTACAAATTGAATTAAAATTTCACATTTAAAAGTAAATCAATGTTGTACATGCCTAACTCTGCAACATCCCGGCCCCATGCATTCTGAGACATGCACACAAGTTCACAGAAATCAATGCTGAATGTGCCTAATAATTCTGCACAGGACCGGCCTGTAAAGTGCTTTGCAGTTTTGATAGCATAAGCATCTGAAATATGCAAGGCTTGTAAAATATAGAATAATGAAGCATCATAGACATCCTGGCAATTTCTGTTATGTAAAGAACTAAGACGATAGCACTCACGCTGCATGTTCCAGAATAGTTTGACTTCCACAAAAGTCTACCAACACCCCCCCCCAATATGGGAAGCACTGTATCTAAAATCGTTGAGCAGGGCAGAGGATGAATTTGTGGGTTTGATGTAGGGATGGAGGAGTTCACATTTAAAGCTGAATTTATCAAATTCACACTTTCTGAAACAACATGAGAATTGAAACACAGCTAACCTTCAAAATTCACCCTTATCTGAATGTTGCAGTGCAATTCTCCAATCAAGCAATGTTTAGAGAAATACATATATTAAGGGGAAATGTGCATGCAAAGAATATGTATTTGTGAAAATAACATACAAAAATGCATTATATTGGGAGAAATTGTTTGCAAAAATGTGCACCTTGGTCAAAACTGCATACAAAAATGTGTTTAATAGGAGACATCTCACTAAAAATGCTGGAGAATGTTCATGAGGATCTTTTTATTTTAAAAAGCATGAAAATTGCTGCAGAAATGTGGAGAACCAAATTTAAGACTGGAAGAATGAGAAACGGAGAGAACCAAAACTGACAGCTCCTTCCATCCCTAGGTTGGTGAATCATGTTTTCCTTTTAGGGCCTGTTTTCACATGCAAGAGACAATCTCTTATTTCCAGATAATGCTCGTGGCTTTTCCGTGTCACCCACACATTACCTATGGGATAGGTTGCAGTGAAATCCAACATTCAAATTCCTTGCAGCCTTGTGACTTTAAACAATTGCTTTTGGCCTTTAAGCCATATCTGGCTCCTGAAGATATTTCAAAAGCAGGAAGTGTTTACAAGTCGGAGTTAACTTTGAACTGGAGAATAGCATGTAGATAAGTCCCTAGGCAAGAGATAGCACCACCTTTTCCTGAAACTTGGCACTGACTCTCTCCAAACATAGTGCAGGAGTAGGCAGAAAATGATCAAGACCACATTCACACCGTACATTTATTCCACTATTATTCCATTTTAAACAGTTATGGCTTCCCCCAAAGAATCCTGGGAAGTGTAGTTTGTGAAGGGTGCATAGAGGTTTTGGGAGTCCCTATTCCCCTGATAAACTTGCAATTCCCAGAGTTCCCTGGGAAGAGGGACTGACTGTTATGCTATGTCAGAGCCACAGGGATTTGGGGGAAGCAAGATGTTGCAGAGCTACATGGCCCAGAGTCTCTCCTTTCAGCATGGTCTCCTTGAAAGCCAATTGGGGAGGGGAAGTTGCATTGTTCTGGGTGAGATCTTGGTCAGGCTGGCATGACTGTTTTTGCTGGCGCTGGAGGACACTTGCCATGCTATACAACTCCACAGAAGCCTCCCTGACACTTGTTTCTCATGCTGCTTGACCCTGCGGCATGATCACAGAGAGAAGATCATCCAGGAACCAGGGATAGGGAGAGAGATTGCCTGGGAGGTGATGGGAGGAAGAGAGATCATCCAGAAGGCACTTGGGGTACGGTAAGAGAGCAGTTCCCTGGGCTGCCCCCTTGGAAACCAGGCACTGATCCTATCTCTATCCGATGCTTGAAATATGTGGGCTAGCCCTAATTGGCTGGGAGTCCTATATGAACCCTACCACAGGCATCTGGTTGGCCACTGTGAGAACAGGATGTTGGACCAAACAGGCCATTGCCTTGATCCAGCAGGCTCTTCTGTGTTGTTAGGAATGTTCAGTTGGTGCTCTAGAGCCAGCCAACCAGCACTTTCCTCTCTTAAATAGAGGCGGGGGAATCCTCTGGTGCTCTTCTCAGATTGGCTGAGGTTTTCTGAGTTTCATCATTCCCCTCCCCCCCAAAAAAAACCGAGGAGAGAAATCAGAGAAGTTCTGAATCTGAGTAGCTATGTCCCCCTTTCCTCTGAGCTGTTACTCTGTTCAAAATTAGAGCCTTGCAGCTGCTTTAAAATAAGCAGAGAGGGGATATGTTAGAAAATCCAGTCATGGATCACCTTCATTCTGTCTGTTTCGGTTCCCATTATCCCTGACCCCCACCACTGGAGGACCTCTTGCCTCACAATCTCTTTGTTGTTTTTATGACATTCTTGATAACGATGCTCTAAATAAAGGACTCAGTCAAAAAAAAAAAGAGGAAGGTCAAAAGCAGGGCAGCAAAACTGCTTTGGCCTGCGGACTTACCTTATGAGGAAAGAGACTAAAAGGGACCGTTTTAATTTAGCCTCTAAATTATGGTGATGATAAGTCAGTGGAGACAAAGAACCCTTGAAAACAATGCACCTGACAGACACACAAAAAGGCCGCCCAGGCACTTTCATTGTTTGGGTCCCCACAGCACTAGAACAAGAAGGGTATATCATGAAATTAAAAGGCAACAAATATAAACCAGGCATCAAAAGATGTTCTTCTGTTCCTGAAAGGGGGAAGGCAAGGTCAGGGAGCTAGAGGTTCATTATACTGCTAGTGATCTCGTAACAGTCTGTGTTCTTCATGGACGGCTGGTGCCATGAAAAATAAATGGGAGTGTTGACTTCTAGGGCCCCGAACAGGCCAAGGGGCATAGACTGGCTCAGGAGGTGGAGGGCACTGGACTCTGGTACGTTGGGGGAGGAGAGCTGAAGACCAGTGCTGTTTTGCTGTGTTCTCCTGTGGGTGGTGCCAGTTAGCTAGTTAGCAGGTGTGGGAAGTTGACCCTGTGCTTGGTAAGAGGAGCCCTACGAACAGTGAAGGCTAGTCTATTAGGGCACATGGGGCACTGCCCCACCAACCTCAGTCTGCCCTCTGCCAACTCCCACCTGACAACCTTTTTACTTACCATCAGTCTAGGGAGTGGCCCCGGCTGCCAGCTTCCTCCTCCTTAATCTCAGCGTTGCCCTTGTAGAACTCACCAGGGAGGGGGAGGAGGGACAAAACTAGAATTAGTTGCCTCTGCCTGTCATTGGCTGTTGCTCCACCTCCTGTTGGTCTTCCTGCCTTCCACCCCAGCAGTCTCAATGAGCACCATACAGGAGAGTCCGAGAGTAGTCCACACAGCTGCCATATGCTGCCACGCCACCACACTGTGCAGAGCCCCTTTTTTCCTCTGGTCATCACTCAGTTCAGGTAAGTGAAGGGTGGCATTGGAGGAACCACCCGTAGCAGCTGATGTGATGGGGCAGAGTCATTGCCCAACACCAGCATCACTGCGGCTCATCTGCATGGGGCTGGGCAGGATGGTGATGAGGATGGGACTGTGCAGACACAGTGGTACAAGTGCACCCACCAAGCCCAGCCCTTGCTGCCACCCTACCCTTGCCCCAGCCATATCCAAGTAAGCTGTAGTGATGCTGTCCTCATGTCCTGGTTGTGAAATTTGATAGTCAACTAGTTGGTGCCTTTGGGAAACAGGACACTGGACATTAAAGGACTTTGGGCTGATCCAGCAGGGCTCTTTTGAGGTTCTTATCATGGTGTGGCCTTCTACTGTCTTCACAGGGAAGCATGCTTGATTTAGCCTCTAGAATTCTGCAATAAAAGCCTGGAAAGAGCAGTCCATTTCAAGCAAAGACCTGCCTTGTCAGAGGGAAAAGTCTAGACAAATGCCACTGCATTTAATGGAATGGCTACAGGAGATGGAGAGAAGGAATAATTGAACATATTAAAAGATTAGTGTAGCTTCATATGATGGAGAGTTCAGAGAATCAACTCTGCTCCACACCCAAAAATATTCAGGAAGGGTCTCAAGTGACTCATCTAATGAAACAAGGAAAATTATATTGTCACCATAATCCTTACTTGGTTGATTATATCCTAAAGGCATGATACTATTTTCAGCAACTTTTGGAATGCGGCCATTTCAAAATGTTCTTTTTTGGGAATCAAGAGCTTCTTTATTGCTGTTGTTTGCACAGTGCCCCTCACCCTTCCATAGATGGAGTCCAGCTTCCATCAGGCCCAGACAGCATAGGCAATGCACAGGGTTTCTGGGAATTGTAGTTCAGCAATATCTGGTGGGTCACAGGTTTCCCATCTCTGCTTTAGAAGTTTTGCAGATAAGCATAATGAAATCTGCCCTGGTGACATTCTAAGAAAGGTCTTGCATGCAGAGTTTCTGTTGCTGCTTCGCTTTCCTTACGTCCAACGTGGGTCAAACAAATAACAGGTTGAACAACAGGAAGCCTTTTGGATCCAGACTGAAAGTAGTCAAGTAGTTGGCCAGCCTGAAAGATCGAGCACAGAGGTGTCCAACTGTTTTTTCATACTTGCCAAAAATGTGGTGTAAAAACCAACAACAAAAAATTCTATAAATACATTCAAAGCAGGAGACCATCTAGGGAGACAATTGGACCCTTGGATGATAAGGGAGTCAAAGGTGTACTAAAGAACGATAAGGAGATTGCAGAGAAGCTAAATGAATTCTTTGCATCTGTCTTCACAGTGGAAGATATAGGGCAGATCCCTGAACCTGAACTAACATTTGCAGGAAGGGATTCTGAGGAACTGAGACAACTAGTGGTAACGAGAGAGGAAGTTCTAAGCTTAATGGACAATATAAAAACTGACAAATCACCGGGCCCGGATGGCATCCACCCGAGAGTTCTCAAAGAACTCAAAGGTGAAATTGCTGATCTGCTAACTAAAATATGTAACTTGTCCCTTGGGTCCTCCTCCGTGCCTGAGGACTGGAAAGTGGCAAATGTAACACCAATCTTCAAAAAGGGATCCAGAGGGGATCCCGGAAATTACCGGCCAGTTAGCTTAACTTCTGTCCCTGGAAAACTGGTAGAAAGTATGATTAAAGCTAGATTAACTAAGCACATAGAAGAACAAGCCTTGCTGAAGCAGAGCCAGCATGGCTTCTGCAAGGGAAAGTCCTGTCTCAGTAACCTATTAGAATTCTTTGAGAGTGTCAACAAGCATATAGATAGAGGTGATCCAGTGGACATAGTGTACTTAGACTTTCAAAAAGCGTTTGACAAGGTACCTCACCAAAGGCTTCTGAGGAAGCTTAGCAGTCATGGAATAAGAGGAGAGGTCCTCTTGTGGATAAGAAATTGGTTAAGAAGCAGAAAGCAGAGAGTAGGAATCAACGGACAGTTCTCCCAATGGAGGGCTGTAGAAAGTGGAGTCCCTCAAGGATCGGTATTGGGACCTGTACTTTTCAACTTGTTCATTAATGACCTAGAATTAGGAGTGAGCAGTGAAGTGGCCAAGTTTGCTGATGACACTAAATTGTTCAGGGTTGTTAAAACAAAAAGGGATTGCGAAGAGCTCCAAAAAGACCTCTCCAAACTGAGTGAATGGGCAGAAAAATGGCAAATGCAATTCAATATAAACAAGTGTAAAATTATGCATATTGGAGCAAAAAATCTGAATTTCACATATACGCTCATGGGGTCTGAACTGGCGGTGACCGACCAGGAGAGAGACCTCGGGGTTGTAGTGGACAGCACGATGAAAATGTCGACCCAGTGTGCGGCAGCTGTGAAAAAGGCAAATTCCATGCTAGCGATAATTAGGAAAGGTATTGAAAATAAAATAGCCGATATCATAATGCCATTGTATAAATCTATGGTGCGGCCGCATTTGGAATACTGTGTACAGTTCTGGTCGCCTCATCTCAAAAAGGATATTATAGAGTTGGAAAAGGTTCAGAAGAGGGCAACCAGAATGATCAAGGGGATGGAGCGACTCCCTTACGAGGAAAGGTTGCAGCATTTGGGGCTTTTTAGTTTAGAGAAAAGGCGGGTCAGAGGAGACATGATAGAAGTGTATAAAATTATGCATGGCATTGAGAAAGTGGATAGAGAAAAGTTCTTCTCCCTCTCTCATAATACTAGAACTCGTGGACATTCAAAGAAGCTGAATGTTGGAAGATTCAGGACAGACAAAAGGAAGTACTTCTTTACTCAGCGCATAGTTAAACTATGGAATTTGCTCCCACAAGATGCAGTAATGGCCACCAGCTTGGACGGCTTTAAAAGAAGATTAGACAAATTCATGGAGGACAGGGCTATCAATGGCTACTAGCCATGATGGCTGTGCTCTGCCACCCTAGTCAGAGGCAGCATGCTTCTGAAAACCAGTTGCCGGAAGCCTCAGGAGGGGAGAGTGTTCTTGCACTCGGGTCCTGCTTGCGGGCTTCCCCCAGGCACCTGGTTGGCCACTGTGAGAACAGGATGCTGGACTAGATGGGCCACTGGCCTGATCCAGCAGGCTCTTCTTATGTTCTTATGTTCTTATGGTGAATGTGTTAACATTTTTGCCACACAACAAAAAAGTTTTTTAACTGTGTTTTTGTGAGTAGGAAAATATACAATAATGTTTTGAATGATTTATTGATAGAATTAGTAAGAAATCTGACATATCTTTAATTTGTTTGTTTGTTTGTTTATTCAACTTGCATACCACTTTATATTTTAAAACATCTCAAAGTAGTTAACATTTCAACAAAAATCAATATAAATTCTACATTCAGTGCAGTTGCTAGTAAGAACAACAATAATCCACATTTTAAGTAAGATAATTAAGCAGTAAATCTCTAAGCAATGTACATAAACTGAAAACAAAGTGAATCATATACAAAACAAACAAAAGAATAAAAGAATTATAAAATATATCTAAAAATTCACATGAATTTTACAAAAAAGTATTCTCAAACACATGAATATTACAAAGAAGTATTCCAAAAAAAGCATTCTAATAATGCAGATCAGGAATTCAAATACATACATACATCCTATATATCCTATTAGTTGTGTTGTATTGAATTGCCATCCTGGGCTCCTACTAGGAGGAAGGACGGGATATAAATCTAATAACAAATAAATAAATAATTCTGGTGGGGAGGGGGGTCCAGTGAAGATGCAGAGACAGCAAGGAGGAGGAACAACATCAGGAGACATCAAGAGTTGGTAATGAGTCCTCAGCTGGATGCCAATCCCTGATGCCAGCCCTTAGGTCTTTTCATTAAGTAGCACATGGAAATCAGGCATAAAATCAGTTAGACTACATCTCAACTCTGCCTCCAAATTTTCATCCAATATCTGTTACCTATATTTTGATTTTACCATTTTTACCACAGAAAATGAACTTACAAGATCTGAACAGGGTGGTTCATGACAGATGCTCTTGGAGGTCTCTGATTCATAGGGTCGCCATAAGTCGTAATTGACTGAAGGCACATAACAACAAACCACAGAAAAAGTTGATTGGTGGAGCCATGTTGAACCAAACATTGAAAATCATTTTGAAATAATTGTATTTAGAACTGCAAACTCATCTTGATTTAAAATATGAGTCCACATCATAACAATTGAATCACCTTTCAAATGTTGAGTGCTTTGACATCCATCCTGAAAAGATGCCTTTCCAAAGAAAGAAGCCTCACAAGCTCTTGAGATAGATGAGAATTGTAGATGTCAAGGGGAAATGGATCTTGCATGAATTCTGTATTTTTCAAAATTGAAAAGTGTATAGGACCCAAGGACGAATCTATGAGTGTTAGGGGTGGAGGGTGGACACTTTTCTGAACTGGTACATGTATAAAAGATTTTTATTTAAAATTTTATTTAAAAATAGGTGGTAGAAGTAAAGCATCAATCTGCCACAGATCAATAGCCATTTGGACACCAAGGATCTAGCAACTGTATTGGACACCAAGGATCTAGCAAGTATTCAGTCTTGCCAGCTCCCTCTACTGGTTGTCTGATAGCTTGATAGCTCCCTCTACTGGTTGTCTGATACCACTCCATCAGTGATGGCTAACCGCCAGTCTAATCCATCCTGATCCATCCTCCCAAGCAAATCTTTCTGTACCCCCAAGACCACACAGATTTTGGTGGTGGTGGTTAAAGAAAAGAAAAAAGAAATAAGGTAGACTTGGTACTGGGGTAGGTGGAGCCTGCAGCCTTGGTGGGGATGCATATTTTCCCCTTTCTTGAAGGGATGGGGGACAAATTTAATTCACATTTAAAGCTGAATCTATCAAATATGCACTCTCTGAAACAATATGAGAACTGAAACACAGCCATCCTTCAAAATCTTTGTCTATGTAAATTTTGAGATGTAGTTCTCCAACAAACCATTTACAAAGAGGCTTATATTAAAGGAAAGTGTGCATAAAAATGAATATATTAGTGAAAATAGCATACAAAAATACATAATGATAGGAGAAAGCGCTTGCAAAAAAAGTGTACAATAGTCAAAACTGTCTACAAAAATATGTTTCTTCAGAGAAATTCAGACTAAAATGCTGATGAATTTTCATGAGGTTTTTTTATGTTAAAAACACATACACACAAATTGCTGCAAAAACGTGGAGAACCAAATTCAAGATTGGAAAAATGAGTAACCGAGAGAACCAAAATTGACAGATCCTTCCATTCCTACTCTCTGGTAATTAGATTGCATGAATCAGCTGGGGAGGGGCTGGGTGCTTGTGTCTGCCTCTGTGTATCATGTGCATGCACACACATGCAAGGGTGTGTGTGAGGGAGGCTGCACCCATTTTTTGCCACACCCACTGTTGCCCTGTGGCCCCCAGAGGGTGAGCCAGGCACCTGGTTGGCCACTGTGAGAACAGGATGCTGGACTAGATGGGCCACTGGCCTGATCCAGCAGGCGCTTCTTATGTTCTTATGTTCTTAGAAGGCAACCCTCAGACCAAAAAAGATTACCCACCCCTGCTCTATAATATAGGGTCTGTAAAAAAACCTCCAGGCAATATCTGGTACTGGAAAGTCTGTTCTTGGTTTCTGGGGAAATGTACTGTCAGAAGCAACCCTTAGCATCCCTTAGGCATCTCATGCTTTAAAATCAACACAGTTCTCCATCCTCTCCCTGCTAATATACAGATCTCCCTGGGTTGTGAGAAGTTGTGCATTCCCCCTCCCCAACAGCTCTGCAGCACTGCTGGCAAGGAAACTTATAATGTGATGACCTCATGATGTGTGTGTTGGGGGGGGTAAACGATTGTACATATTACAAAGGAGAAGGGAAAACTCAATATGGGAATGCTATTTTCTGCAGTAACTGCAACCATCTTCAGGTATTCGGTAATGATCACATAAAAGGGCTTCTGAGAATACGCTGGCTAGCCCCACCCCAGAGATGCTGCCATGTGTGTTGGATGTGCCTTCTGGCCAACTCATTATCAGTAGTAGTCTCAAGGGAGGTATATGCACGTACAGATGTCTCTGAGTGCAGCTCCTTTTACAGGGGCAGTTTAATCAGGGATGGGGAACCTAGTGAAATGTGAGCAGGGTTAGCCAGCATGTTCATGGAACCCAAACATTTGGTACCCAGATATAATATGCAATCTCACCCATATTGGAGGAAGGCACATTTGCTGTGAAGTATTTTCTGTTGAACTCAGTGTGGCTTAACATCTAATTTGTTTCACTAATCTCTGGGGCGAACTAGATGTGATGTCATTCATGTCTTTTTTATTTGAAAAAATAGCCAGTACGGGAGGGGCAAGTTAGATCAGGACTGTGGGGGGCTTTAACTTTTTGTCTCTGCTATGGTCCTGATACAAATTATGCCTGCTATTCATAAATGTTATAGGATTGTGGGGTTGGTGTGGATGGTGTCTTTGGGTCCCTCGGATCTGGGAGTTGGGATCTGCAGTGGAAGAAACCTGTTCTACTGGTCTGACCAGTTTCCTTTGTTATGCTAAAAGTACTGGCCAAGTTAGTCTGTGAACAAATGGGTCTGTCAAAGGCCCAAATAAAATGTCCAAGGAGGTGGCTAAGAGAAGATATGTTGCCATAATAATGAGGGCATCCTTTCCCCCCCCCCTCCAGCTGGGGTCAGGAGCTGGTTTTAGTGTGAGTCTGCGTGAAGCTGGAAGCTGGAAAAGACACAGAAAGGCTTGCTTTGTGTCTGAATCCTAAGCCATGGCTTTGGGGTGCCTCCCTGGAAGCCTGATGAGGAAGCAAGAACTGTTGGACCGTTAATGCTGTGAGCCCCTCCATCTTACACACACGTTGTATATATGTGTAAACAAACCCTATATCCTTAAGAGACAACCATCTCTGCTGACTTTCATTCCAAGGAAACCAAACTCTGGGTAAACACTGGGACTCTTGGAAATCTTGCACTGCTCAGGGATTGGAGTGTGCTCAACACAAAGTTTCCACTGGTGCTAATAATAATCATCACATAGAGAGAGATTTATCTCTGTTTCCGTCTCTCATGCACACAGACCTACAGCAACATGTGCTCATAGAACTGTTCTTAACACAAAAACTCTACTACCCCATCCAAACACTGGTGGCTGGCCAAAACCCAGTAGAGGAGCGTAAAGACAGCCATGTCAGCTGCAATAGAACATGGGTACACAGGAAGCTGCCTTATACCAGTCAGGAGTGGACCATTGGTCCATCTAGCTCAATATCCTCTACACCACTGATAACGAACCTGTGGCCTTTCAGTTGTTGTTGGACTACAACACCCATCAGCTTTGAGCATTGGCCATGCTGGCTGAGGCTGATGGGAGCTGAAGACCAACAATATCTGGAAGCTCACAGGTTCCCCATCCCTGGTCAAGACTGGCTGGCTGCAGCTTTCTAGGATTTCAGACAGGGTTCTCTCTCAGCCCTATCTGGAGATGCTGGGGACTGAACTTGGGACATTCTGCATGCAAAGCAGATGCTCTACCACTGAGTTATGTTCCTTCCCCTAGGTAACCTAGGGGATGCCCTCTTGTGGTATCAGTCCTGTTTGCCACCTTGGGCTCCTACTGGGAGGAAGGGCAGTAAATAAATAAATAATACTAGCACCAGCTACAATTGGAGCCTGGGTAATATTTTTAAAGCATTCAAAATAACTCACCTTGTTACACACATATGAACAACCTCTGAAAACTGAACAATAAGTCACTGATTATTGCTTCACCTGAAGCAACATGGGAGTTGTAGTTTTTACACAGCTACAGAACCCCATGGTTCCTGGGCTGAGAGCAGGGCTGTGCTCTGTATTTGGCTGAAGCCCAAGCCTCAAGCCAAATAGGGCCTCTTCAGAGGCTTTTGGGTCTCAGTCAAGTCAGGTTCAGATAGCCCCAGATCTGAACGGGTTGGGTATGGCAGCCCAGAGTGATCCAGGGCTATCAGGATGCAGAGCATGGGAGGTCAGTGATGACATCCAACACCAGAGACCGGCCTCTGAAGGGAGGAGGCCACACAGAGCAGCTGATGAAGAGCCCCCTAACCAATACTGGCCTCTTATGTGGCTCTTCAACAGTCCGCTCCAACCATGCCCTCCCTTCAAAGACAGCACGCAAAGAAAGAGGCCAGTGTTGGGCAGGCCAGACTTGATTCCGTCCTGTTCAGGCTGTCACGGGATCACCCAAGATCATGAACAATCCCACATGCTTTGGAGGAAGGAGGAGTCTCCCTCCCTTAGCACTGAGGCATGCGCACTGTCCCACAAATGTGTCTCATGCTGGGCACAAGGCGGTTCTTGCGTGGTGCCGCTTGCACCCACCTGCTCTCGGGGAGGGGAGAAGGAGATGTAGGTGTCTCCTTCTTTCCCCCACTCCCAACCATATTTTTAATTTTAAAAACCCTTAGCCCTGTCCCCAAATAACTTCGGGGACGGATCCTGGGCGGGGTGGGTGGTTCCATCTTCGTGAGAGGGTGGATTAGCCCTCCTCAGGGCCCACAGAGTGAAGCCACGGGGCACATCAGTAGGGCTGTTCACAGCCCTAGTTGAGAGCAACGAGAGGGAAGCAGGTTTAAAAGTAGTTTAAATGTGTGTGTAGTGTAGCCTTGGCTAATAGTACTATTTTTCATACTCATTTATAGTCTTGCAGGCTGTAAGATCAGGAGCAGCAACATTCTGTTTCAGTTATGAGAGAGAATGCATTGCCTTCTGAGCACTGGATCACCCAACTACATCTTCAGGCTGGGATTGATAATATCAATCTACATTGAATTCTGCCTTGTATGGTGTGGTGGCCATGGGCACAAATGATGCATAACAGCTGTCTGCTGGTAAGGAATGTAATCACATAACAAAAGCTATATGGCACTGGATCACTGACATTCTTCCTGCAGCTGTCTACAATAACTATATATAAGCTCATTTATCTCCCCCCCCCAGTAATGGCTTCACCCACCTGTTTTAAGTCCAAGATTTTTCCCGCCTCCCCCCCCCATTAGATATTGCAGGTCCAAACACAGAGAAAGCCCACTGACCTGGTCATCCCATACATTTGTATTGTCACATGAATCCCCTGTAATGTCATTGCCACAGGTCCTTCACTTTTTATACCACTGATTTTATGCTTTTGTTCATTGTTACATGCAGTGCATATTGCATTAAATGCTTTAAACTAAAACAAACAAAAGTCCATATTTCCTTGAAACTTAATCATGCTTAGTAGATCCGTTGAAATCAAGAGGACTTAAGTTAGACTAATTGTTAGTACCATTTCATTGGGTATACTCGAAGCATGTTGGGAAGTCTGGATCAAATTCATTGTACTGGGCTCATATCTTTCTAATTGTCCTTTCCTCATTTTACTAGAAACTGAGATGGAACCAGTTCTAACCAGTACCTCTTTATAGTGGGGCTTCAGGCTTGAATCAGCCTTACTTATTGATTACTTGGTGGGATCCAACTTCATTCAGTGAGGTTATAATTTAAGAGCACAGATGTTTGTTTTCTGAAACAAGTTTTGCTCTGAATTTTGTTGTAATAGGGTCTACAAAAAGTTTTTTTAAAATTGAAAAAAGGTTCATTGCATTTCTTTATCAAAATAGGTAGGGTTTTGACACCATGCAAATTTATTTATTTTTTATTATTCATTACATTCATATCCCACCTTTCCTCCAAGGAGGTCAAAGTGGCATACATGGGTCTCCCTCTTCCCTTTATCTTCACAACACCCGTGTGAGATAGTTTAGACCAAGCCA
The DNA here is from genome assembly GCF_030035675.1 of Rhineura floridana. Lineage (NCBI taxonomy): Eukaryota > Metazoa > Chordata > Lepidosauria > Squamata > Rhineuridae > Rhineura > Rhineura floridana. Next base: position 178,035,661 of record NC_084483.1, read on the forward strand.
TGGAGACTGGTCAACTTCATAGTGGAATGAGGATTTAAACGTGGGTTTCCCCATTCTTGACTAATCACACACACTTTAAGGGCTCCTCCAGACATCCTTTTTTAATCTGCATTCATGATTATTTGTGCTCAATATGTTATTGCGGACCCAATATATTTGTGGACCCAATGGTATCATCCATAACAGTATAAGAACATAAGAAGAGCCCTGCTCAATCAGGCCAAAGGCCCTTATAGTCCAGCATCCTGTTCTCACAGAGGCCAAACAGATAAGAACATAAGAACATAAGAAGAGCCTGCTGGATCAGGCCAGTGACCCATCTAGTCCAGCATCCTGTTCTCACAGTGGCCAACCAGGTGCCTGGGGGAAGCCCGCAAGCAGGACCTGAGTGCAAGATGCCTATGGGAAGCCCACTAACAGGACCTGAGTGTAACGATCACTGATAATAAGCTCTTTGCTGGGCTACTTGTTGAATGACCAAGTTAGAAGGGCGGTCGTTACAACCCTGGCATAAACCCTCAGTTTATATCACTAGCTTTTAAAGATCCTCCAAGGCAGGGATCGGGAACCTGTGGCCTTCCGGATGTTGCTAAACTACAACTCCCATCATCTCTGACTATTGGCCATGCTGACTGAGCCTGATGGAAGCTGGAGTCCAACACCCTCTACTCCAAGGGCTGGATGGCAAGGCAAAAAGCTTACCAACCATACAGGCACTTTAAAATGTCAATACGAAAAGGTATCTTCGTGAAACATGGACCCAGGAGGAAAAGGAAAGATGCGCCGAAGATAAGATAAAAATGCCTGACGAGAAGAGCATTTTATTAAAATCATCTCTCTCTCTCTCTCTCTCTCCCTCCCTCTCCCTCCCTTTCTCTCTCCCCCTCTCTCTCTGTCATCATTCAAGTCATCCTTTTGAGACGTAAAGGGGTTTGCAAACAATGGTGGAGGGGCGGGGGAGGAAAACAACGATGGGAACATATAATCTGGCATGTTACAACAGCAAGCCGGCCAAGAATCTAAGGAGTGACCCACTAAAGAATTTTAAAACATACATTGGAAGCAAGGAGCCTGCCAGAAAATTGGTAGAGCTATGAGACCACCAAAGTGCAAGAGGAGCAGTTAAGAAGATGGGGGGGGGGATCAGTGCATTCGTCACCATTGTTTTAACTCTTTATTTGCATGGACTGTTGATTATATGGACATGTGATTCCTATATTTATATTCAAAATGTGCCGGTTCCAAATTGTTATGATATACATTTATTTATTTTGACATTTATACCCCGACTTTCTTTCATCAAGGAACTCAAGGTGGCATACATGTGATTCCCAAGTGGTCTCCCATCCAGGCACTGACCAGACCCAGACCTGCTTAGCTTCAGCAAGGTGGTGGCCTCATGTTCCTCGAGGCCATAACCTGGGCCTTTGTCTATATCATCCTTCATCAATCTGGTGTCCTTCAATGTTTTGGACTATAACGCCCATCAGCCAGCATGGCCAAGGATCAGAAAATGGCCTCTTCATTGGCTCTGCTAAAAGATCAGCCTCATCTGGCTCCTCCCTCGACATCATCTACACCAGCCATTCCTATAGGGAAGGGAGAGATGGGTTTGCATGGTGCTTTCAGCTTTGCTAGAATACCTGCTACATCAGGCTACTCCCTCAACTGTCATCTAGAGCAGCCATTCCATCAGGAGCAAGAGCAGGAGACAGATGGGACTGCAAAGGCTCTTCATTGGCTCTCTTGAAAGACGAGCAACTTTTAACTCCTCTCCAAATTTTTCCATTTCTGCTATTGCCTGCATGAGGGTAACTAAGAATTAGTGCCTGAGCTTGATCTTTTCTCCTCCTCCCTCCCACTTCTTTTTCCTTTTGTGTCATGATTCTTAGATTGTGACCTTGTAGGCAAGGACTGTCTTCTCATGGATATTTGTAAGCCACTCTTGGAGCCTTTTCTGGCAGAAGAGCAGAATGAAAATGGCAATCACTATCACCATCACCATCCAGAACTGTGATAACCATATTTTCATTGCTTCTTTTTTATTGAATGAATTCTGATATGGCAGCTTGCTGCACTGGATTTACTTCCTGGTCATTCATTAAAGAATTGGTAGGCTCAAGAGACCATTAATGTTTGAGAGGGCTAGGAATAGGTGAGCCCTATGAGGCTTACCTCTGATTGGCTTGTTAATTATCCAATTGTCCATTCCCCTACCCCCCTAAAAAATAAAGAAAATAATTTCCCCAAGCCATTCCAAGAGGCTCAGAAAAATTATCCTCCTGTCCTTAGAAGCCCTTCCTGTCCCTTGAAGCCCACTAACCCAGGGGTGGGGAACTTGTGGCCCTCCAGGTGTTGTTGGACTACAGCTCCTTCCAGTGGAGATGAGTGGTTCCAATATCAGTGGAGCAGTGCATCCACTCTGGGTTTTAGCCTGAACTTTGAAGGAGCTATACAATGTGCTGAAAACCCGGAGTGGATTCTCTGCCTCACTAGTATTAGAGCCATGAGTCTCCACTGGCTCCTGTCACCCCTGATTGTTGGCCATGCTGGTTGAGGGTGAAAGGAAGACCACAGGTTCACTACCATTGCACTAACCACTTCCCTTCCCTAGTAAAAAGTGATAGGTTCCTTAGCACAAACAGCCGCAGGGAGGAAGATTCCCCCTCCCTTTCCAATGCTTTGTTACACTAATCAACAGCATTCTGTGCAACACTGGAAACTTCCAAATTGTGTGAGATATCTATGTATATGGGTGTGTTTGATGGGAATAGGAAAATAAAAAGCATTTGTTTGCATGAAATAAAATTTGTAAAAAAAAAACAGTTAAAAACAAAGAAGTAAGAGTATGGGTAATATCCAACAAAGTCATACTCCAGCTGAGATCCACATAAATCAATAGACAATGTAACTTACCTCCATTGATTTCAGTAGGTCTACTCAGCCATTAATATCACCCATTGTATTCAAATGGAACAAAAGAGATGTGATAAAAATGCTTTATAGATCTGGGGCGGGGGGGCATGAGTGTGGAGAACGAGCCAGGTTCATCTGCCAAAAGTATTTTTATTTGAATGGCAGAATCTGGAATTATGCCAGCTGAAATAGACTCAGCTAATTTTTTTTTCTGGAACACAAGTGTTGATTGTGTTCTGTCCTTTTTCACAATCCTCCTTTGGACATGAGCCCTGCCTGTAATGCTCTCCACGGTAGAATTCATTACCAATTCATTTTCGTTGTTTAAAATGTGGTCTGTATCCAACTATACAATGAAAATTGGCAAAATTCTAAATAACTAAATAACTAAAATAACTAAATTCTAGGTAGGAAAAATGGGCATCTGTGCACAGTTATTGCTGTGTAAACATCCTTTTGGTAATCATTTTAAACTATTTTAAAACACCACTATATTAATTTAAGAGGTATGTCTTATGGTTGGCTTAACAGACGTTATAAGATAAAGCACATAAGACAGTTATTGCTGTGTATAAAAGTTGTTTTGGTAATCATTTTAAAACACAAAAGACATATGTTTTTGTTTGGTTTAACATACTTTATAATATAAAGATTTGCATTTTGGGGACAGAGGTAATGCTCCTGTGATTTTAGGAATGGGATAAAGCAGGAAATGTCATTGGAAATGTAGGAAACTGGACCAAAAGATAACTGTTTGGATCTCTATATTCATAGGTTCACACACAAACATACACAACCTTTAATATCACTATCATTGTTCCAACCCGCAGACGTGAACTTTGTGAAAGTACAGACGGCACTGCATCTCTCTGGTTTAGGTCCATGCAGTCAAACATACAACAGTGATAGCGGGCAAGTAGGGAATGGCCATACCTCAATAGGAAAGCACTTGTTTTGCATGCAGATGGGTTCATTACCTGGCATCTCCAGTTACAAAAGGATCAGGAAGCAGGTGGTCAGAAAAGGCCAAAGCTGTTATGGTAAATTTACATTTTCTTAATAAATAGTTTTGTTGTCGTTATGTGCCTTCAAGTCAATTACAACTTATTTATTTATTAGATTTATTTATTTATTTATTAGATTTGTTAGACACCCATCTGGCAGAGGTTAATCTGCCACTCTGGGTGACGTACAACAAAATACAATACAACCCATGTAAAAACAATTCAAAAAGCAAACAATATAAAATTTAAAAACTGAATAAACCCCCACAGAACTACCCTCTGCCACCCTAAATCCCTTCCCAAGCCTGGTTAAAGAGCCAGGTTTTCAAGGCCCATCGAAAGCATAACAAGGAAGGGGCCTGATGGAGGTCAGTTGGTAAAGAATTCCAAAGTGAGGGAGCCACTACTGAAAAAGCTCTGGACCATGTCCTCCCCAATCTCGCTGCTTTTGTTGGGGGAATAAGAAGCGAACCATTCAAGGACGATCTTGTAAACCGGTGCCCCTGGTGCAAGTGGAGGCGACTCTTTAGGTAAAGTAGGCCAGCCTCGTGGAGTGCCTTGAAAGTTAAAGCCAGGATCTTAAATTTGGCCCTAGCAACCACCGGTAGCCAGTGCAGTTCCTTAAGTACTGGGGTAACTTGATCACGGCGGCGGCAACCCTAAACAGGAGAGCCGCCGCATTCTGCACTAGCTGCAGCTTATGGACCGTTCTCCAGGGAAGACCCTATGAATCAGCGACCTCCAATCAGAGCTTGGAAAAGTTACTTTTTTAAACTACAACTCCCATCAGCCCCAGCCAGCATGGCCACTGGATTGGGCTGATGGGAGTTGTAGTTCAAAAAAGTAACTTTTCCAAGCTCTGCCTCCAATAGCATCTGTCATGAACCACCCTGTTCAGATCTTGTAAGGTCAGGTCTGTGGCTTCCTTTATGGAATCAATCCATTTCTTTTTTGGCCTTCCTCTTTTTCTACTCCCTTCTGTTTTCCCCAGCATCATTGTCTTTTCTAGTGAATCACATGTTCTCATTATGTTTCCGAAGTATGATAACCTCAGTTTCATCATTTTAGCTTCTAATGATAGTTCTGGTTTAATTTGTTCTAACACCCAATTATTTGTCTTTTTCGGGTTCCGTGGTACGTGCAAAGCTCTCTTCCAACACCATATTTCAAATGAGTTGATTTTTCTCTTATCCACTTTTTTCACTGTCCAACTTTCACATCCATACACAGAGATCAGGGATACCATGGTCTGCATGATCCTGACTTTAGTGTTTAGTGATACATCTTTGCATTTGTGGGCCTTTTCTAGTTCTCTCATAGCTGCTCTCCCCAGTCCTAGCCTTCTAATTTCTTGACTCCATTTTGTCTCCATTTTGGTTAATGACTGTGCTGAGACATTGACAGTCCTTGACAAGGTCAATGTCCTCGTTGTCAACTTTAAAGTTACATCAATCTTCTATTGTGATTACTTTAGTCTTCTTCATGTTCCATCTGCCTTAAGAATAGCATGTGTACCATTAAACTGGTAGTCAGAGCTGTCAGCTGTATGGTGACAAATTTCAGGCACCTCCTTTCCCAAATAGACGATTTAGCACTATTCAATCTGGGAGTGCTGGACATCTTTTTGGAGTGGGAGATTCTTACATCTATCCAAACATGGGCCACAGTAGCCTTCTGACACCCTACATCTATGCTTACAGCTCCCTGCTATTAGGCCCTTTCTCTACTGATAGCTTCTTCTAATAAACCAAGTTATGGCAAGTGATAATGCTACCCTTTCCTCTTTCCTGATAATGGGGTTATTCTCAGTGCTAGCCAAATGGAGAACTGTAAGATTACAAACCAGAGAGAAAGACTTAGCACCTTACCTTTTTTCACCACTGTAGCAGCTGGCTAGAGGTGGGAATAAATGGTCTGCTTTCTATGATGCAGCACCACCACCACTGCTAGAGATGGCCAGTGGCAGTACTATACCTACCAGATCAGTTTATGACACAGGGGTAGGGATGAAAGAGTCTGTCAGTTTCAGTTCTCTCAGTTTCTCGTTTTTCCAATCTTAAATTCAGTTCTCCACATTTCCGTGGCAATTTGCAATTTATTTATTTTAAAAAACCTGATGAAAATTCTTCAGCATTTTAATGTGAATTTCTCCTAATAAACACATTTTGTATGAAGTTTTGATTAATGTACACATTTTTGCAAGCAATATTTCCTAATATAGTGCACTTTTGTATGTTATTTTCACTAATATATTCATTTTTATGCAAACTTTCCCTTAATATATGTATTTTTGTAATCATTGGTTGGTTGGAGAAATGCATTGCAAAATTTGGATAAGTGCGAATTTCAAAGAATGGCTGTGTTTTGGTTCTTATGTTGTTTCGGAATGTGTGAATTTGATAGATTCAGCTTTAAAAATGACCTGAATCAAATTTCTCCTCCATCCCTATACAGAGGCCAATATCAAACTGCTGACTCTGGCTTGGCTCCTCCATCTGACAAACAATTGCTTAGGCACACATTGTGTCTCTAATTTTTCATTTGAACACAGTGGACAATATCCAGTGTTAGTCATACCCAGAGTAGACCCACTGAAATCAATGGAATTAAGTTACATTGTCCATTCCTTTCAGTGGATCTAACCCAGGGCCAGACTATGACTTACCCATCCCTGCTTGTTTACACGCTTGTCTTCAGGCCACCAGCCCTGTCTTGAAAAACACACACACGCATAGACATTGCTACACACTAAAATCACTCACGATTCCTACTGACAGCAATTCCCCGTATACAGTTACTTGATAATCTTGGATTCTGGAATCATTCTGCAGTTATTGGCTATAGCATCCACTGAAGGAACATGCAGCAAATAAAATGTATATTTGTCCATATATCCATGTATACACTGTGCATTTATTTACATCATTTACGCCCTATACCTTCAACAGACATATGTTTCCAGAATGACAAACAGAAGAACAGAAATGCTTTCCTCTGGGGCCTAACTGATTGTAACAGGGAATGTCTCCCTGGAGATGGCATTCCAAAGGCAAGGGGCCAACACAGAAAAGGCACCACTCATTGCACTTAAGCGCCAGAGAAAAACCTCAGATGATGCAGCTGATAACTTTGTAGGGAAATCATTCATGAAGTAACCTACAAATTGTTTTATAAAGATCTGCAGCTGCTTCTAATCTTTGGATAGGCCTATCTATATGCATCTTTAATTTTAACATGAAGCAAGTCATTTGTAAAAAGTAAGCTGGATTGGAAGATACAAATCTAGTTTGTATCAACCAGTCAGTATGACTCCCCCACCTCCCCTTGGATCTCTTAATGTTTTGGAAGCAATGCAAGGAAACAAACAGGAATCACCACAAAAATGAATCCAAGCCAGTAACTCTTCTTGAAACTCTTTATTCCGCTTTTTGATTAGGTGCTCAAATGTTGATAGAGTATCCCTTCCTACCACAGTCATTCCAGTGGCAATTCAAATTCTCCAGCAGAAATGAACTCGAAAGAGTATAAACTGTCCCTATAATCGTTTAATGAGCAGTAAGGATACATAATAAAGGAATGTGATTTCCCCCTCCTCCTGACTTATATGCATACATATTCATTCTCATTTCATTTCAGCCAAAAGAACCCAGACTGGATTCATTTAAATAACTAGGTAAGTTGATATGGAAAATTGCAAGCAATATGATTTTCTACCAAAAAATAATAATAATGTAATGTGGCCAGTTTGAAAGAACACCAAAGGCATTTTATTCACATTGCTTGTTCCCATTACTTTCAAACTATGCTTATTTTTCTGTCTTGGGTCAGTTTCAAATGATCAATCATTCCTTGCATACTCAGAATAGGATTACTAAATCTCTGGATTTTGCCCAGAGACTCCAGTTCTTGGGGTCCTCTGTGGATCTCCAGGTGAGTCACCTTAATCTCTGAACTCTTAGCTTTCATTTTAAAATGAAAATTAAGTTTCTAGGTGGTCTGGTTCAAAATATATAAACCAATATGTCAGCTCCCCCCCCGCCCTGCCCTTTTTAGCCAATAAGTGAAGTCAGGGTTGTGATTGACAAGATTTGTTGACCCCCAGGTAATACCTAAACCCCATTTCACATTCTGAGAACAGTTTCCTTTTTCTGCTTGTCTCACATCAGGAATTCAGTAAATATATAGCTTTCAGCAGCATAAAGAGTACTTTCTCTGTACAGGATTGGGACTTGCTTCTGAGTAAACAAGCATAAAATTGCACTACAACGCAAGATCACAGCAGGATCTTGGTGGGCATACACAGTAAACAATTTTAGTTATAATTATAATAAAAGTAGGCATGCAGTTTTTTAATTACTTGCAAAAATGGCATATTATAGATTTTATTTTTCAAATAATTTTTGAACAGAAGTTTTAGAAAGTGTACATGCTGTAGTGTTATACTTTTCTAATTAGGGAGTCAAACAAGTTTAAATTTTCCTGGACTGTTGAAGAGGGCAGTTTATTTGTCTTATTCATAACTTGTTTTGAAAACCTTCCCAATATGAAGCTTTTCCACATACCTGGGATGAATTCAGTAGGACTTACTTTTGAGTAGACATCATTAGGATTGTGCTAAAAATCAGTGGGACTTTTGAGTGAGCATAGAAAAGGATTGTGTTATAAATCTTTCCCTCTCTGGTCCTTTTTTTTTTTAGCAGTTAGGCAGGACTTACGTAGGCGTCACTGCTTTTATTTGGCAGGAAACATACTTTTTTTAAAAAAATTCTGCAATGGCCAACTGGTTTTGACAATGAACTATATTATATGGGGTGTATGTATTTTTACATCTCCAGTGTGTGTGTATATGGAATATTTCCAGCAACCATGTGAGGTAGGGATGGAAACCAAGGCAGCTCAAAACAAGAAATAAAACCATTTAAAATCCAATAACCATAAAACAAGCATAAAACAGTTGCAAAACAGCTTAAAGTGGCATGATTCTGAATTTTGGATTGGGTGAGTGAAGTTCCTTATCACTGAATTGCAGTCCTGTGCATGCTTCCCTGTTTGAGTAAGGCCTATTGAATACTTGGGGACTTGCTTCTGAGTAAACATGCATAGGATTGCACTATAAATATCTTTACAGGTTGTGTAAATAATAAACATCTTTGACATTCATGCTTATATAAATATTTCTTCATACTATGTCTTGATATGTATCTGATTTCACACTATGGTTGTAAATTATTATTTACAAATTATTATTTCCTCTGCATTTTAACTGTGCCCTTCTTGCTTGTGGTGGTCATGGTCCCCCTCTGTTGTTTTCACCCTGAGGGGCAGATTAGGCTAAGAGACTGCGTGTAGCCCATGGTCACCCAGTAAACTTTGTAGCTTATTTCCATTTTAAAATTTAATTAAAGTGATTAATATGCAGGCAAGTTTTATGAAGTAATGCAGACACACATAACACATTTAAAGCACATGACTTCCCCCAAAGTATCCTGGGAAGCATAGTTTCTCCCTCACACTTATAGATCCCACCACCCTTAACAAACTACTATTCCCAGGACTCTGTGGTGGGATTCATTTGCTTCAAAATATATGTTGAATGTGCTTTAAGGACATGGTGTGGATCTGCCCTAGTATGCTGTACATTCATTAGTGAACTGAAAAGAACCATTTTAAAATATATTTTTTTAATCAGGGCTGTAGCTCAGTGGTAGGGCACATACTTTGCATGCAAAGGTCTAAAATTCAATCTCTGGAAGAGATTATTGCCTGGAATCCTGGAGAGCCAATGCTAGTCCATGTCATCAGTACTGAGCTAGATGGTATCAAATGGCCTGACTCGGTATACTGCAGATTTCTTTGTGCCTAAAAGAGGAAAGAGACCCAAGGGCCACAGTGAGTGAAATTTATTTATGTATTTTAACATGAAGGGCACAATCCAACTATTATTTATTATTATTTATTTAATTTATTAGTCGCCCATCTGGCTGGTTGTCCAGCCACTCTGGGCGACGTACAAGATAAAACAATACATTAAAACATTAAAATTTAAAACCATAACTGTAAGAAACCTAACCCACCCCAAAAGCCTGCCTGAAGAGCCAGGTCTTCAAGGCCCGGTGGAAGCTTATCATAGAAGGGGCATGGCGGAGATCATTTGGGAGAGAGTTCCACAGGGTGGGGGCCACTATTGAAAAAGCCCTCTCTCTAGTCCTCACCAGTCTAGCTGTTTTAACTGGTGGGATCGAGAGAAGGTCTTCTGAGGCTGATCTTGTTGAGCGGCATCCCTGACGATGCTGGAGGCGCTCCTTCAGATAGACTGGGCTAAAACCGTATAGGGTTTTAAAGGTCAAAACCAACACCTTGAATTGGGCCCAGTAAACAACCAGTAGCCAGTGCAACTCCTTCAGCACTGGAGTGATGTGATCTTGCCGGCGGCTGCCTTTAATCAGACGAACTGCCGCATTCTGTACCAGTTGCAGCTTCCGAACCGTTTTCAAGGGTAACCCCACGTAGAGCGCATTACAGTAGTCTAGGCGAGAGGTGACCAGGGCATGTACTACCGGTGGGAGCAGATGGTTGGGAAGGTAGGGGCACAGCCTCCGTATCAGATGTAGTTGATACAGCGCCGTCCGGCTCACAGCCAAGACTTGAGCCTCCATGGTCAGCTGGGAGTCAAGAATGACCCCCAGGCTGCGGACCTGGTCTTTCAGGGGCAAACATACCCCATTGAGCACCAGGTCCACATCCCCCAGCCTTCCCTTGTCTCCCACAAACAGTACCTCGGTTTTGTCAGGGTTCAGCTTCAGCTTATTCCTTCCCATCCAGCCACTCACCGACTCCAGGCACTTGGACAGGGTTTCTACAGCCAACCTTGGTGAAGATTTAAATGAGAGATAGAGCTGCGTGTCATCCGCATACTGATGACATTGCAGCCCAAATCTCCTGATGATTGCCCCCAGCGGCTTTATATAGATGTTGAACAGCATCGGGGAGAGGATGGAACCCTGTGGCACCCCACAAGTGAGAGGCCAAGGATCCGAAACCTCATCCTCCAATGCCACTCTTTGGTACCTACCAGAGAGGAAGGAATGGAACCACTGCAATACAGTGCCCCCATGCCTAACCTCTTCAGGCGGTCCAGGAGGATAACGTGGTCAACGCTATCGAAAGCCGCTGAGAGATCAAGGAGGACAAGGAAGGTGCATTCGCCCCTATCCCACGCCCTCCTCATATCATCTACCAAGGCGACCAAGGCTGTTTCAGTCCCATGTCCAGGCCTGAAACCCGATTGAAATGGATCCAGATAATCCGCTTCCTCCAAGTGCGCTTGCAACTGTTTTGCCACCACCTAAGAATGGCAAATTTGAGACTGGGCAAAAGTTGTTCAGATCTTGGGGATCCAAGGAGGGCTTCTTTAAGATTGGTTTTATTACTGCCTCCTTGAGCGATGATGGCATTACTCCCTCTTTGAGAGATGTATTTACCACCATCTTGATCCCCTCACCCAATCTATCTTTGCAGCTCATAATGAGCCACGATGGGCAAGGATCGAGTAACCAAGTGGTTGGCTTTAAGGTTGAAAGCACCTTGTCCACTTCATCAGATGGAAGAAGCTGGAACCGATCCCACACCACCAGAGCACCACTGGTCACCTCTGGCTCGCTCACTGTGTCCACAGTGCATGGAATAGCACTCTTAATACGATCAATTTTCTCCGCAAAGTGTTTAGCAAACTCGTCACAAGAGGCCTTAGCATGTTCCATTGGTTCCGGAGCAACTGGACCGACCAGGCTCCGGACCACTTGGAACAGTCTCCTGGGACAGCACTCTGCAGATGCAATAGAGGCAGCATAAAAATCTTTTTTTGCTGCCCTTATTGCCACATGATATGCTGTCGCAGCCGCTCTAACATGTGTCCGATCGTCGTCAGAGCGAGATTTCTGCCACCGGCGCTCTAGCCGTCTCACCTCCCGCCTCAGAGTTCGCAACCGTGGGGTGAACCACGGTGCCATCTGAGTTCTATTCAGGGGGAGAGGGCGCTCCGGTGCCACCCGGTCTAATGCCCTGGCGATTGCGGCATTCCACCCCTCCACCAGGGTCTCAGCCGAGTGGCTGTGTGCATGCTCCAGAGAATCCCCAAGCGCATTCAGGAATCCATCAGGATCCATCAAACGCCTGGGGCGGACCATTTTAATAGGTCCTCCACCCCCACGGAGGGTTTGTGGCACCGAAAGGTCCAACCTCACCAAGAAGTGGTCTGACCATGACAAGGGGGTGATGGATGTACCCCCAATTTTCAGATCACTCCCCTCCTCTCCTGAGACAAACACAAGGTCGAGTGCATGACCGGCTACATGGGTGGGCTTCATTGTAATAAGGTGCAGCTCCCAGGAAGCCATGGTTTCCATGAAGTCCCGAGGCGCCCCAGTAAGGATGGCCTCTGAATGTACATTGAAGTCCCCCAATACCAGCAGGTTTGGGGACTGTACATGCACAGCCAAGACCACCTCCAGCACCTCGGCCAGGGAGTCTGTCGTGCAGCGGGGTGGGCGGTACACGAGCAGAATCCCTAGACTGCCCCTTGGGCCCAACCTCCAGTACATTCAATCTGCCACCTTGGTCTCACAGAGAGGAGGTCTGGTGAGAACCAGGGACCTTCGGTAAATAACTGCCACTCCCCCTCCCCGACTACCGACCCTCGGCTGCTGTGCATACGAGAACCCAGCCGGACACATGGCCGCAAGAATAGGAGCAGCAGCCTCATCCAGCCAGGTTTCTGTAATACATGCCAGGTCCGCGCCCTCATCCAATATCATATCATGGATGAGGGATGTTTTTTGGGCAACAGACCTGGCATTGCACAGCAGCAGTCGAAGGCCAGAGTGTGGAGTCAAGCATCCCCCAGCTGTCTGTTGGCTCTGGACAGGCCCGGAACAGGGAACAGATATTATGCATCTCTCCCTAGTTCCTCTTACCTGACGTGACCTGCCCCTAGCTTTCCACCAGCATCTGCCGCCCAGCCTCGGTATACATTGGCCTCCCACCCTTCCCCCATCACTCCCCTGTGATTGACACATGCCCCGATGTAAGCTTCCACCACGCAGGCAGGCACCCAACCTTAAAACACCCCCCCCAAAAGAAAAGAAAAGAAAAGAAAAGAAAAACAAAAACAAAAACAAAAACAAAAACAACCAACCAACCAAACAAACAAACAAACAAAAAAACAAAAAAAACCCTAAACTTTCCGCCAGGCTGAGGGGAGTTGGATGCTGCAGACCCCCGGCTGAACTGGCAGGCTCCCAGCACCAACAGGCTCCACCGGCAGCAGCCCTCCACCGTGACTGAGCCTCTGTGCCACTAGAAGCCTGCCAGCGCTGCCAGGGTTCTGCCAGGGATGACCAGCTGGGCTGACAGAGGGCCGGCAGAAGCCAGCAGAAACCACAAAAATGGGGTGGAGCTGGGGGAGGGACTTGGGAAGATCCTCCTCACATTTGGAGCCCTCTCCCTGGTCTTGATCTGCCCAGAAACTCCGCCAGCCAGAAGGCCAGCACAGTAAAAGCATTCGTGCAAAAGATTCCAGCTTTGGTCCCCAGCATCTCCAGATATCCTGTCTGAAATCCTGCAAAGCAGCTGCCAGTTAGTGTAGACAATACTGAGCAAGATGGGCCAAGGGTTTGACTCGATATCAGGCATAGGAATCTACATTGACCAGCAGCAGTTCTCCAGGATTTCAGACAGGATTCTTTCTCAGCCCTACCTGGAGATGCTGGGAATTGAACCTGGGATCTTCTGCAAGCAAGGCAGAAGCTTTGCCACGGAGCTACAACCCTTCCCCTGTATTTCTTCCTGTTCCTGTGTTCCTGTGAACTTCTTCTAAAGTGTTCTCCTTTGAAATTGTTCAAGAATGATCACTTCCACATTGGCAACAGAATATCCTGAGAGGTTGAAATGTTCTCCCACGGGTGTGTTAGGTTAGTCTTCAAGGTGCCATGTAGATTCTTTGTTTTGTTTTTGCGGTCCTAATATTACTGTGATACTGAGGGTTCAATTTGCTTGACCCCTGCCACAAGATGGTTTAACTCTTTCCAAGATGAAAACCCTAAAGAGTTTTAGTAAATTTTTTTTTTGTGTGTGTGTGTGTGTGTGTGTGTGTGTATTATGTGCCTTTGAGTCGATTATGACTTATGATGACCCTATGAATCAGTGACCTCCAATAGTATCTGTCATGAACCACCCTGTTCAGATCTTTTATGGAACTGATCCATCTCTTGTTTGGTCTTCCTCTTTTTCTACTCCCTTCGTTTTTTCCCACCATTATTGTCTTTTCTAGTGAATCGTCTTCTCATGATGTGTCCAAACTATGATAGCCTCACTTTCAATCATTTTAGCTTCTGTTGATAGTTGTGGCTTAGTTTGATCTAACACCCAATTATTTGTCTTTTTTGCAGTCCATGGTACCTGCAAAGCTCTCCTCCAACACCACATTTCAAATGAGTTGATTTTTCTCTTATCTGCTTTTGTCATAGTCCAACTCTCACTTCCATACATAGAGATGGGGAATGCTGTGGTCTGAATGATCCTGACTTTGATGTTCAGTGATACATCTTTGCCTTTGAAGACCTTTTCTAGTTCTCTCATAGCTACCTTCCCCGGTCCTAGGCTTCTTCTAATTTTTTGATTATTCTCTCCATTTTGGTTAATGACTATGCCATGGTATTGATAATCCTTGAAAAGTTCAATATTCTCATTGTTGACTTTAAAGTTACACAAGTCTTCTGTTGTCATTAGTTTAGTCTTTTTGACGTTCAACTATAGTCCTGCTTTTCTGCTTTCCTCTTTAAATTTCATCAGCATTCACTTAAATTCAATACTAGTTTCTGCTGGTAGTATGGTATCATCTGCACATCTTCGATGATGAGGATGAGGATGAGGATGGTTTATTTCTATCCTGCCTTTTGGCCAAAAGGCCCTCAATTGATATTGATATTTCTCCCTCCAGTTTTCACACCTCCTTCATCTTGGTCTGATCCTGCTTTCTGCATGCTATGTTCTGCGTAGAGATTAAACAAATTGGGTCATAAGATACAGCCCTGTCTCATACCCTTTGTGATGGGGAACCAACTGGTTTCTCCATGTTCTCCTTACAGTAGCCTCTTGTCCAGAGTACAGGTTGCGCATCAGAGCAATCAAATGCTGTAGCACCCCATTTATTTTAAAGCATTCCATAATTTTTCGTGATCTACACCATCAACGGCTTTGCTATAATCTATAAATGATTATAGCAAAAAAAATTTCTTCTTATACCTTAGCACAGTCATTAACCAAAATGGAGACAATTGTCAAGAAATCAGAAGAAGGCTAGGACTAGGGAGAGCAGCTGTGAGAGAACTAGAAAAGGTCCTCAAATGCAAAGATGTATCACTGAACACTAAAGTCAGAATCATTCAGACCATGGTATTCCCGATCTCTATGTATGATGTGAAAGTTGGACAGTGAAAAAAGCGGACAAGAAAAAAATCAACTCATTTGAAATGTGGTGTTGGAGGAGAGCTTTGCAGATACCATGGACTGCAAAAAAGACCAATGATTGGGTGTTAGAACAAATTAAACCAGAACTATCACTAGAAGCTAAAATGATGAAACTGTTGTTATCCTACTTTGGACACATCATGAGAAGACATGATTCACTAGAAAAGACAAAAATGCTGGGAAAAACAGAAGGGAGTAGAAAAAGAGGAAGGCCAAAGAAGAGACGGATTGATTCCATAAAGGAAGCCACAGACCTGAACTTACAAGATCTGAACAGGGTGGTTCATGACAGATGCTCTTGGAGGTCGCTGATTCATAGGGTCGCCATAAGTCGCAGTCGACTTGGAGGCACATAACAACAAACAACAACAAACTTCTTCCCTTTCTAAATCCAGCTTTGACATCTGGCATTTCTTACTCCATATATGGTAAGAGCCTTTGTTGTAGAATCTTGAGCATTACTTTACTGGCATGGGATATTAAGGCAATAGTTCGATAATTACTGCATTCCGTGGGATGCCCTTTCTTTGGAATTGGAATGTATATTGAACGGTACCAGTCTGTGGGCCATTGTTTAGTGTTCAAAGTCAACGTTTGGACAGATTCAATCTCAGTAGCTTGTAGAAACTCTATTGGTATGCCATCTGTTCCTGGTGATTGATTTCTTCCAATTATTTTAATAGCAGCTTTCACCTCACATTCTAAAATGTCTGGGTCTTCATCATATGGTTCCTCCGTGAATGAATCTGTCACCCTTGCATCTCTTTTATAGAGTTCTTCAGTGTATTGCTTCCATCCTCCTTTTATTTCATCCTGGTCAGTCAGTGTATTCCCCTGTTGATTATTCAACATCCCTACTCTCGGTTAAAAAGTTTCTTTAATTTCTCTAATCTTTTGGAATAAAGCTCTTGTTCTACCTTTTTTATTGTCTTCTTCTGTTTCCATACAATAGTTGTAATAGTTCTTTGTCCCTACGTACTAGTAGCTGTATTGTTGCATTTAGGGTTCTAACCGTGCTTCTATCTCCTTTTGCTTTTGCTTTCCTTCTCTCTTTAACCATTTTCAGAGTTTTGTCTGTCATCCATTGAGGTCTTTCTCTCCTTTTAGCTAGAAGTATTGTCTTTTTACATTCTTCCCTGTTAGTGTCTCTTGCTTCAATCCATAGTTCTTCTGGTTCTCTATCAACTATGTTTAAAGCCTCAAATCTGTTCCTTATTTGCTCTTTATATTCTTCTGGGATGTTGTTTAAATTGTATCTTGGCATTAAGATTGTTTTGTTGTTCTTCTTACTCTGATTTTCGATATGACCAGTTCATGATCTGTACCGCAGTCTGCTCCTGGTTTCGTATTCACAGAAAGTATGGAACCTCTTCATCTTCTGCTACCAATTATATAATCAATTTGATTCCTGTATTGACCATTTGGTGATGTCCATATGTAGAGCTGTCTTTTTGGTTGCTCAAAAGATGTGTTTGCTAGAAACAGATTATTGGCTTTGCAGAATTCAATAAGTCTTTCACCTGCTTCATTTCTGTCTCCTAAGCCCCATTTCCCCACAATTCCTCGTTCTTCTCTGTTCCCTACTTTTGCATTCCAGTCCCCCATGATTATCATCATATCTTGTTTTGGTGTGTGATCAATTTCCTCCTGTACTTCTCCGTAAAATCTCCCCAGTTCTTCTTCTTCTGTGTTTGAGGTTGGAGTGTAGACTTGGATGATGGTTATGTTAATAGGTTTCCTGTTTAATCTCATTGATATCACTCGCTCAGACCTTGAGTTGTAGCTCCTAATTGCTTTTGCTACATCACTTCTCACTATTAAAGCAACCCTGTTTCTTCTTAATTTATCATTTCTTGCATAAAATATTTTGTAGTTTCCTGAATGAAAATATCCCATTCCCGTCCATTTTAATTCACTCACGCCAAGTATTGTAATGTTGATACTTTCCATTTTTTGTTTGACAATTTCTAACTTTCCCTGGTTCATGCTTCTCACATTCCATGTTCCTATTGCGTACGTTGTACAACTCCGGACTCTCCTGTTGCATCTGTGTGCATCAACTTCTGGTCTTCCTTTCGGCTTTGACCCAGCTGCGTCATTAGTCACAGCGCTACTCGTACTTGTCCTTTGTTCTTCCCCAGTAGCTTGTTGAGTGACTTCTGACCTGGGGGTCTCATCTTCCAGCACTATCTCATGTTGCATTTTGGATACTCTGTTCATAGGGTTTTTGTGTTAAGAGGTATTCAGAGGTGGTTTACCATTGTCTTCCTGTGAGTCTGGATGCATCTTAGTCTGGTGTCTCAGCTTTGACCATTCCGCCTTGGGTGCCCCTGCTAGGAGTCTAGCCTCTTGGTCTACACTCCTGATGGCATTGCATTCAGCTTCTTCAACTCACTCAAATCCTCTCACCACGTTAAGGTGTGCATCCTAAAGGGAGTTTAGTAAATTATTTATATTTAACTAAATTCAAAATACCATTCCTAAGACATTTAGGGTGGCATTCAGTGCTAGTCCTATTCAGAGTAAATCCATTGAAGTTAATAGACATGACTAACTTAGGGTCATTACTTTCAGTGGACTTAGCTGAATACAACCCTTAGTTTTAAGAAACATAAGAAACTATGTAGGCAGGCTCCCGTTATGTGTTAACATATGCTCTCTTTAAAGAATAACATAAAATGTCAGTTATTGGGGTTTTGTGGGAGGGGGAAGCACAAATAAAGCTTTGCTTTATAGAAGGAAATGATGTATTCCTTCTAGGAAAAAAAAATAATGAGTACCCTTGCATAAATGAAATGTAAATGTGCCTGAACCAAGCTTGTGCCTTTGTTTTAAAAGCCATGCTTCAGTTGCCAATGTCATTAATCAGGAGCTATAATTTGTGCAGGTGTAATACGTAATGGAAATGAAAACATATTCTGCCGTTAATTCACAACTAACTCAGTTTCACAAGTTTATATTGTACCCTTAAAACAGTGTGCTCTTAACAGCAAGATTGGTAGTTCATCACTATCAAATACTACTGGTTAATTTATCATTCTTTTTGCGGACATGTCTTCATTGTTCCATGTTCCAGTTTGATACTCTAGCACACAACTACGAATATGTGAAGCTTCACAGTAAAGGAGCAAGTACTTCTGGGGCTCTCCTTTACTCATTATAGGAAGCTAGTTGTGCACAGGTTGCCTTTGTTTCTATGAGCCATACAGAATAGTGAAAAAAAGGCTAGGGACTGTATTCAACTAAGTCCTACTCAGAGTAGACTCACACTGAAATTAATGAACCAAAATTAGACAGGAACCATCTCTGTTGTCTTTTTGGTGCCTACTCAACAAGTCTTTTAAGTAGAAACCTTATCACAGTCTGCATCTGTGTTGGAACTGTTTGAAAGATGTTTTTACATTTTTTAAAAGATTTTTTTTTAAATGCTTTGTTTTAAAGATGCTTTATAGATGCTTTTTAGTGTTTTGTCATTTGCTTGCTGCCATGGGCTCCTTCTGGGAGAAAGGGTGGGATATAAATTTAATTAATAATAACAATAACAATACTCTGAGTAGGACTAGGATTACCAGCTATGCACTGAAGCATATTGCACCATGCAGTTAATCTGATAGAAGTGTCAAAGGATCCCATGAATATCCTCCAACAAATTGACATAAGGACAATTTGCACCGAGTGGGTAACGCCAGATGACCAAAGAAAAAGAATAAAGCCACAAATTGTAAATTGAAAAATATAATTATCATATACGCAATATATTGTTACTGAATTAGACAATGGTTTGCACTTAACTTGTGCGGCAGTAATTTGTTGAATCCCCTTTTAAAGCTGTCCCATTTGGGAGCCAGTACAACATCTTGCAATAGCGAATTCCACTCTGAATTGTGTGAAGAAGTTCATTTGTGTACTTCCTTTATATATAACTTGTTTCTGAGTCTTTGCCTTTAGGACAGGCCTGTTTGCTCAATGTCAATTTCTGATGAGCATTTGACACTTGAAAGTATACCCACATTGGTAGACATGCAGGTATATGTGCCATAAATGTCAATGGCTATTAGCCACAATGGCTATATTCCACCTCCACTGACAGTTTCTGGAAATCACAAGTGGGGAGAGTGCTGTTGACTCATGTCGTGTTTTCAGGCTTCCCACTGGCATGTGGTTGGCCACTGTGAAATCCAGCAGGCTCTTCTTATGTTCTTATGATGTGATGGACCATTGGGTCTACACACACTGTACATTGATAGGAGGGCCTTCTGAGATCTACTTGTCACTGGTATGTAGTAGTTTCAGGTTAGGTGACTGTGGATGTGCCAGCTGTGATCTGTTTCCTATGACTTCTTTGGGGTCTTGGATCATTGGCCTACTAAACCTGCATCATGGTAAGTCAAAGAAAGGCTTACCATGACTGTGCAAATGTGCTGGCTCCCAGTGAGGAGCTCTCACCCACTTTACTTCTCTCAGGCTTTTTAGGTAGTTCCAGGACAGCAGCTAAGCCAAGGTTTGGCTTAGTGTGTTGTCTGAACCCAGGATCATGGTAAAGGTCTCTCCTTCTTAACCATGACCTGTAACCACAGGACAAACCTTGGATCATGATTAAGGAGGTGAGGTCTTAACCATGATCCTGGGTTCAGGCAACATGCTAAGCCAAACCTTTAAAAAGCCCAGAGAGGAACAAAGTGGCTGCAATCTCCAGCACATTTATGCTAAGCCATGGCTTGCCTTAGCATGACATGCAAACACAGCCATTCTCAAGAACAGGCTGCCGTTCCCTTATGATGAGGTGTACCACCCACACCTGTGTGCTACAGGTGATAACTAGAGATCTTCTGTCTTGTTGCTTGTGTTGTTTATGTTGCAATAAAGATGTTGACAAAAATGGCAAAAATGACAGCTGAAATTAAAAGTCAAACTCAGCTTAGCTGTTGTTTCCATTTTTGTTTGCGATAAAAGCTTGTGGTTGGTGTTTTGTTCAAACAGAGAGAGCATGGAAAGAAAGTGCATTTCCCTTGAGGCCAGCATATGCACCCACTTTCAATGACGGAGCTATTTTTAGAGAACTCAAAGGGATGCTTCTGTTTTTTTCTCCTCCCTGCCCCAATAAACTGCTTCTGACATACCATGAAAATACGATTGCCATGTACATTTTGAGCATGTGGTTTTTGTCTGTGTTTTTATTAGCAAAAATAGAAACAAAAAACACATCTAAGTGCTGCTAATTTAAACTGTTTGAAGTGATTACAGCTTCAAAAGATCTAATATCCTTTGATGACACATACTTTTTTTATGAATTCACTGATGACACATACTTTATAACAATCTGTTTTATTACAGGAATAGTTGTTGTTGATGACGACGACATTTATATACTGCACATTTTACGAACTCCAGATACATTACCTTAGTGGGGCTTGTAATATCCTGTAGGGTAGACTACCTATGATTATGCCCATTTTGCAGATGGGGTGGGGTGGGAGCTCAGAGAATACTCTGTTGCTTAAGATTACCAAGTGAGTTTGTGACCAAGATGAAATTTGAACCAAGGACTTCCCAATTCATGCTGTATCAGTGCAATCCAATGCATGTTTATTTGGAAATAAACTCACTTGAGTTCAGTGGGGCTTACTCTCAAGTAAGTGAGAATAGAACTACAGCCCTTAGCAACTACTCTGTAGCACTAACAATAAATGTCAGTAAATATGGGTTAGCTATGCTATAAAACTACTACCCTTGAAATGACCACTTGAATATTTATTCACTAATAGGCAAAAATCTTACTGTTTAAGAATGTACCTATAGCCCACAGATATTTCTATCAAACTTTTAAAAGCAGGGAAATTGGGCAGCTATAGTGAATGCACCAGAGGAGCAGGAGCCCTGACCTCCTCTCTGACATATTGGACTGCCCTACAAATTTGTCAAAATGCAAATACTATTTGGGTTGGTCTTTCACAGTCCAATCCACTTGCTGTGTAGCTTGGAAGAATTTGGTCACATGTGCCTCTGAGCATATGGTGAGTGGTGGCAACACCTGCCATCTCCAAAGATGGAGAATTATATTTTTGTATGTTTGTTGGTGTTCTTCTTACTTTGCTTCTTTCCTGTGTTACTAATGTTTCTACAGAGAATCTAATCTACAAAATTTTATTTCCCTCCTTATTCATCCTAGAAATCTGTGTCAAATTTATTTTTATTAATTTCAAAGCCTTTTTATTGGTCAATGTCATATGATGGTAAAGACAGCCTTTTGTGTTTCAAATTGGAGGTTATGTTCTATTTCTATTTTGGGTGCACTAACAG
Source organism: Rhineura floridana (assembly GCF_030035675.1). Classification (NCBI taxonomy): domain Eukaryota; kingdom Metazoa; phylum Chordata; class Lepidosauria; order Squamata; family Rhineuridae; genus Rhineura; species Rhineura floridana. Next base: position 178,057,407 of record NC_084483.1, read on the forward strand.
TGGAATCTGAAACTGCAATGTGATGCAAAATCAGACTGATTACAATATGTTGCTACTTCAGCAATGACTCTAGCAGTTGGAAAAAAGAGGATGCATGTTTTCAGCCTGCTGTGTTTAAACCACTTCATTTAAGGCATGGTGGGCATGGTCAATTAAAAACATAGAGCACACCTAGAATTTTGCTAGAATATATTTCATCTCCCACGGTCTTGTGCAAACTGAGACACTTCTGATGTCCACTGGAGACTATTCTGCAGAATAATCAGTGCCATTGTTCCACAATTATTTTTGGAGGTTTTTAGTGTGAATTTTGCAAAGTGTTGCTGTACTTCACATATTCACAGAAACAGAAACAAAAGAAAATGATTTCCTATAGGCAACTTCACTAAAATTGCAAAATAAATCAGACATATTTAAAGTGACCATCAGAACTATATCAACTGTCTTAGTAATGTTGCTTCCTCCTTGCTAAAACAAGATCAGCACAGCACATGTCTTCTTTCTATTATTTGAGCTGATTGCAAGACTGTGAAAGACCAACCCAAATCGTGTTTGCATTTTGACAAATTTGTAGGGCAGTCTGTCAGGCCCCTTCCTGTGGTCACCGCCTTGGCACGGTCCCACCTCAGGATCCTTGTCTCTTAACGGTTCTCTCACTGGCTCTAGCAAAGATCTCTCAAGATCCCCCTGCTAGGCACCACCACCAGACACTCCCTGTAAACAATATTGCCTTGAGACTGTGCCTTTGTCTTCTCCTGGCTTCTTGCTATGTTGTGTCTGGGTGCACTTACAGGCCTCAACACCCCTATATCTTTGTACTTACAAAGATTACAGCCCTGGGTTGCTCTGGATACCTGATGATGCTACACTATCTCTTCACCGTGCCACCATTGATAAGGTTTCCCAACCTTGGTATATGCCCTGCCCACCCTTCTGGTCTGTGAAAGCTCAGGCAAGGATCAGGCGTTTTGGTAAACCAAGAAATATTTATTTATATACACAGGGAATAACAAGACTACTTAAAGGTTTAGTCAACAAGCGTGTGGTTTCATAAGATGTGTTACTCTTTATGTTTCTTAGTCATCAGTATCCTGCCTCACTACCCGCCTAATCCAATCCACCCAACAACCCTCTCCAAAGCCAACCAACCCGCCCAAACCCTCTGAACGAACCCCTCAACAACTGTCATCCTCTCATTTATACCTTCAGACACTCAAATGCTCAGCCAACCATCATACAACATTCTTCAACATTCCAACCCATGTACTCCCCCCTCTCACTCAGTCTACTTACCACATATACTCTAATAAACGCGCACTTACCATATTTACAGTATTATATATACAGGGACATCACACAGTCCAATATCTCAGAAAGGAGGTCAGGTTTTCTGCTCCCCTGGTGCATTCACTATAGCTGCCCAATTCCCCTGCTTTTTAAAGTTGGATAGAAATATCTATTGGCTATAGGTACATTCTTAAACTGCAAAGTTTAAGGCCTATTAGTGAATTTCTCTGCCTTTTAATCCAGGAGGTAAGAAATGGGATGTTTGCTGAGAATGGATTGATCATTTGCATGCTGATTGAGTTCAGTGGTATTTACTCCCCTGCAATCATGCTTAGGATAGGTGAAACTGACCACAGGGGATGGGGAGGAGGAGGAAGAGGAGGGAGGGGAGGAAGGGCAGAGGGGAGAAGGGGGATGGGAGCAGGCAAGAGGGGAAGGGAAGGAGAAGGACAGGTTTGATCATTTGCATGTTTATTGAGTTCAGTGGGATTTACTCCCATGCAATCATGCTTAGGATAGGTAAAACTGACAGGGGGAGAGAGGGAGGGCTTGTGTGGGCAGGGGAGGAGGAAGAAGAGGGGAGGGGAGGAGGAACGAAGAGGAGAGAGGAAGGAGGGGAAAGGCAGATCTGATCAATTGCATTCTTATTGAGTTCAATGGGATTTACTCCTATGCAATCATGGTTAGGATAGGTAAAACTGACCATGGGGGAGGAGGAGCGGGAGGGGGAAGCGGAAGGAGCAGATTGGGGGGCTAAGGAAGGTGGAGGGGAGGGCAGGTTTGATCATTTGCATGCTTATGGAATTCAATGTTATTTACTCCCGTGCAATCATGCTTAAGATAGGTAAAACTGACGATGGGGAGGAAGAAGGGGAGGGGGGAGGGGAAGGAGGGGATTGGAAGGGGAGGGGGAGGGGCAAAGGAAGGGGGAGGGAAGGGACAAGAGGGAGGGGATAGGAGGGAGGGGGAGGAGAAGGGAGGGTGGGTTTGATCAGTTGCATACATTTTGAGTTCAGTGGGATTTATTTCTGTGCAATCATGTTTGAAAATGGAAATGGACTGCCTTCAAGTCGATCCCGACTTATGGCAACCCTATGAATAGGGTTTTCATTGTAAACAGTATTCCGAGGTGGTTTTACCATTGACTTCCTCTGAGGCTGAGAGGCAGTGACTGGCTCAAGGTCACCCAGTGAGCTTCATGGCTGTGTGGGGATTTGAACCAATACTGACCTGGGGAAGGGGCAGCGAGGATAGGAGGAGGGGGAGGGGAGGATATTGGGTGGTTGGGCACTGGGCAGAGGAGAAGCTCCTTCCCTTTCCAAAAGGAAAACATTGTGAACAGTATCATTGCTTTTCAGTGTTTCCTCCACCTTTTTATTCTAGAGTAGGCACATGTAGCCTCCCACCCAAATTTAAACCAAAGCTGTCCCTGGCCACATCCACACCAGGCCTTTATTTCACTTTGGACAGTCATGGCTTCTTCCAAAGAATCCTAGGAAGTATAGTTAGTGAAGGGGGCTGAGAGTTGCTAGGAGATGCCCTGTTCCCCTCACAGACCTTCAAACAGAGTGGCTGACTGTTAAACCACTCTGGCCACTGAAGCTCTGTCAGTGGAATAGGAGTCTCCTCTCAGCACCCTTCACCAACTACACTTCCCAGGATTCTTTGGGGGAAGTCATGACTGTCTCAAGTGAAATCAAAATCTGGTGTGGGCATGGCCCCTTGATTAGCCAAGCCCAGCAGCTGTGAGTCTGGCTTTTAGAACACTGACAGTTGGTTCTTACTAAGCATGTCCAACACTATCATTGGGTTCAAGCCAAAATTTCTTAAATTAATTAAAAATCAGCCAGGCATTTTTTTAACTTTTAAACTGCAGAAGATGAAGGTCAGAATATGGGGCAAGGTCAGTAATAGGTCAGGTACTCTGTGAACATGGCTGATTTTTAATGAATTTCAACAGATTATGAGAACTCTGAGAGAAAAAAAGTCCAAAAGGGGTCTGGTTTCCCCCCCTCTGTTTTTAGACTTTGAACTCTCTATTTTCTCTGACTGTTTTGTGTATCGCCATGAACATTTAAAGGGTTGTTAAGCAAGTATTTCTGAGTTCAGGACTATAAGTTTTGTAAGGTTTTGTTTTGAAATGAGCTTATGGAAAGCATCAGAATGGCATGGGGGTATTTTCAATTTATCATTGAGGAATGTGAAAAATCTACCCTGGCTATAGTATACTGTGTAGTGTCAGTCAGGAACCCTAAACAGAATCTGTAAGAACAGAAGGCAGGTAGATTCATTCTGCCTCTCTAACGGCAGCCGAATGGCAGAAGTATGTGATACCTGGCTGTGCTCCATCATCTGTATAGTCTGCCAAATACGCTTCCAGGAACAGTTTGAGGTGCAGATTAATTTATATGTGGGTCTGAGTCTGCCATACTTTGGATATATAACAGCCCTCCCCAAAAAGAATTAATAAAATAACATGACTACTTGACAGCTGGTAACTAGAACCTGGTTCTAATTAAACCTGATAATTAGAGAAGGAGACAAGGTTGTATCCAATGAAGTCATCCCATTAGAGCAAGCACTTCAGCCTGTGTAACAGAACTTTCTCTTCCTTTCCTCTCCCTACGCAATCCCCCAAATCTGCTCCAGAGGGTTAGGAAACCCCTAGAACAAACTGGGGTATGTACAGGGTGAGGGAGGGAGAGGAAGTCTAATTGCGCAGGCAAAAGTCCTTGTGTTAATGGGACAACTTCAGTAGATACAACCCACGGTCCTCTATTAAACATGACTCTATTACTATAAAATGAGAGTCCCAAACCAGCTTTGTACAAACATTTCGTACAAGCCCCAGGTTGTACTATCCCCTTTACCTCCACCTTCGCCCTTTTCAAAAGTTATGCTCAAGTGTTAAGTCAGCATATCAGCAGGACCATGCAGGCTCAGCATGCCTGTCAACACACTAAGAGTGAGAACCGCTACTAGCCCAACAAACATCCCAGCTGTCTTTGGGCCTCTTCAGGGCTGGCTCAAGATGTTTTGCTGCCTGAGGTAAAAAACATGATGGCACCTCCACCCCATATTCCATTGACAAAAGCCAACAAGACCGGCAGCTGACTCTTCCTTCAACACTTGGTGACAGGACAGCATCTTCTACTGTACCTGAGCACAGCAGGCTAGCTTAGGAGCACAGCTCTAGCCACTCCCTCATCCCTCAGCATCTGCAACACTGGCTGGCCACTGGGATGAAGCTCTGGAGTCACGGCTTGCTCAGGAAACGGAAGACTTTTGTCATCTGTAGAGTGCTATGTTTCAGGCCTTTCCCAGCTCTTCATCAGAAGGCTGAAGCACCGAAAGCCAGAGACCAGCAATTCAAGACTCCCTTGTAGCTTGTTTGGTGCATTGTTTTGTATTTTAATCTTTTGTAAGTTGCTTTCAGACATTTTGTAAAGAGCAATTAACTATTATTGTTATTGCTATTGCTATTGTTATTATTGATAGCAATAAATAAATAATAGGCAGCCAGATTGACTTTCCAGCCCAGCAGAAGCCTATCTGAGCACCAACCTATTCATGTCCAGAAACACCATTTTTCTACTGGGTCATTCAGTAGTGTAGTGGCAAATCCAGAAGTGCAGGGTTTCTTCATGATAGTCATGCAACTCCTCCTTGCTTGCTTGCTCTCCATCGTCATCTCCACACACCACATGCATGCCTTCTCCTGGGCTCCTGCTGGAAGGGCTGGATATAAATAAAATAAATAAATAAATAAATAAATAAATAAATAAATGAGACATCCCTAGGAGCCATTCAGCATGTAAGGGGAGTGTGTTAGCTACTGAGAAAAGTCTTCTCAGTGGCTCATTCACCTCCTTTTGGTCTGATTGGCTTCAATCAGCAGGAAAGGACAAGGAAGCATGTTAGAAGGCTCTTCTCAGGGTCTAACACACTCCCCTTTCATGCAGATTGGCTCGTAGGACACTGGAGACATAGGGACCATGCTAGGACCCTGCTCCCCAAAAAGTAAGGGGTCTAAGCCCCCCCGACAACTACTCCTCATAATGAGTCATATTTGTTTTTAAATTCGCTATGGATTTTAAAAAATGTTATTGATGTTTAAAGTATTAAATATTTAAACATGGTCAGACGCTGCTGGGAATCTCTTGGGAGTGGGCATGGCAAAAATTCAAATAAATACATATAATTTATCTTTCATTACATCTTCCTAATATTTTTTTCATTCTTTTTTTTTTTACAATAATTTTTATTCAAATTTTCATAAAACATACAAAACAAAATCATAAAACATTCAAAGACAAAAAACAAAACAAAACAAAAATGATTAAACAAAAAAATAAAATGTTGACTTCCCATTTGTCGCAGATCAAATCAGTTATAGGTCTACAATATATAACAATCCTGTCTCTTAAATTATATTATAAAATCACTTTCCTCCAGTAGTTATCTTAATTAATCATCAAATCTCATAAATATTACTTTATTCTTTCCACAAAAAGTCAAAGAGAGGTTTCAATTCTTTAAGAAATATATCTATCAATTTTTCTCCAAATAAACATGTCGATTAATCCATCTTGTTAATAATAATAATAATCTTATTGTCATAACCATAGTCCAAATAAACATATCGATTAATCCATCTCATCAAAATCTGTTAGGTCCAATAATTTCAATAGCCATTATTCCATTATCCATATTAATTCCATCTTTCATCTTCAATAGTCCTGTTAAGTCCAGTAATTTCAGTATCCAATCTTCCATTATCAGTATTCCATAATAATCTTGCTGTCATAGCCATAGTCATATAATAAGAGTCTGATGGGAATTTCCTCTATCCCAAATATTTTCTTGCCATCAATTCTGAATAAGTTGCTGAAATATTGTTGTAAAGTCATATCTCTGTTCTTTTTCACAAAATGCACTGGCTCATCTCTTGAGAGTTTTTCCATTGTCACATGGCTGCAGTTAATTCCATAGATTTTCTCTATATCAAGCTCCACCACGTCATTCCAGTCCAGAAGATTATCCAAGCCATTGATAACTTTATCTCTAATATCTTCATTAATTTCTTCAGAGATAACGTTAAATTCCAAACAGTAGATTTTATTTCTAATATCCATAAACTCCAGATCTTTTTCCAATTCCACATTTGTTCCAATCTCCAGGGCTTGTATCTTCCCTTTATTTTTTCTTTTCTCATCTCTGATCTCATTCTCCTCTCTCACAGGATCCCCTATTTCTTTAAGCTCCTGCGTCATTTTGCTCCGTTCAATTTTCAGCTCCTTACTGCCCTGTCGCAGGGTTTGTTTCGTTATCTCAATCTCATCCATTATTTTCTGAAACATAATTACTTCCAGATTCTCAGCCACTTTCTTGACTGCCATTTTTAAAACCATGAAAACAAAACAAAACAAAAATAAAGAAGAACCACTTCTTATTTCAGCAACAATTGAGTTAATATTCCAGGCTTGATGACATCACAGTATAAACACAGCAGCCTGCCTTATCTCTCTATGTTCAAGAATACAAAACAAATTTAGTTCCCGGCATCAAAACAGTAAGTGGCGTCGTGAAGAAGCAGATCCGTCAAAATAAAATAGACCAAAAAGAGAATAGTCCCAGACAATATAATATTCCTCGGAATAGAAATCAGGAATAGAAATCCCTCTTCTGTTTATTATCTTTAGAATGCACTTCCAGGACAGCTTTTTGCAATAGAAACAGAGATAAGCTGTTAATTTCGTGAATAACAGAGAAGAGTTATAGCTCACCCAGAAGTTCTTTAAAGCTGATTCATTTGACAAATCTCTTTTTGCTGCAACAATTTAAACCAAGTAAAAAAAATAATAGAAAGAAGGGTGCTTGCCTGTTAGTCCATTTTCTCTTTGAAGAAAAGATAAACGTATCACATTAATCAGATAGAGCTTGTTCGGAAGTCCGTCCGGCATTGCTGGCTGGACCTTTTCTCATAAATTAATGAAATCCAGTCCTCCCAACAAAAACAGGCTTTTGAGGTTGATCTCTACGTTTCTCCCTGCCCTGGAGAAATTTCATCAGTCAAAAAAAAAATGTTCTGACTGATTTATATCTGAATAAGCTTCTTTTGAGGCGGGAGCCCGTCTCAAAAGCAGGCACAAGCGAAGTCACCCTTCCCGGAAGTCCTAATATTTTTTTCATTCTAAGGAATTTCTCATTATTCAGATGGAAGTTTTATACATAAAGATACTTCTTTTCCCCCTGCTCTTCCATTGGATGAAAATTACCCCATCATTCAAGCACTATGGTAATTGAAGGAAAGGAAAATAAACTCACTGGATGAAATATGGTCCATGTGGAGCTTGTTCTTGAATTTATGGGAGGCATACTTCTGTCTACGGCTTTTTAGCTATAGTGCACAAAAGCTGCATCATTAGTGACAATGGGTTGAGAAGCCTATTTTATGATTTAAACCATGAGAGCTGCTCTTATGTTTTGTTTCATGTGCATGTTAGTAAGCACTAGAACAAGTCCAGAATTCCTTCTACACTGCCACAAAAATATAAAGTGAACAAATGGGACTTAACAAGCCACAACAAAATGTGCAGTTTGGAGTGCTCACATTCAGGATCCCAGCCAGCCAGTCAAAATGCTCCATTCCATGCCCCTCCCCAAGTTTTCCACCACCCACCCAACAGCCAGGCAGCATTCCCTGGCTATACAGAGCACACTCATTCTCAGTGGGCTGTTTTTTTGGTACGGAGGTTGCCCCTTAGGATTATTTTATTTGAAATGTTTTGTACTTCTGCAAACTTTGGGGTTCCCTCAAGCCCGCTGACCACTATGACCCACCCCCATGTGCATGGCTGGTGCCATTTTGACTACATAAGCAACAGCACTCACTACCTAAATAATGGAAATATTTATTTTATTTTATTATTATTAATTTGATTTATTGCTCTTCCTTCATCATGAGGTCCTGAGACAGGACACAGCAATTTAAAAATACAACCTTAACATTTAAAACACATTACAGTAGGTCTCTGAATCGACTGTTTTGGGAACAATTACAGTATCAGCTGTCTGAAAGGCACATACTACCACATTTTTCCAAGCTACACAGGAAGTGGATTGGACTGTGAGAGACCAACCCAAATTGTGTTTGCATTTTTACACATTTGTAGGGCAGTCCAATATGTCAGAGCGGAGGTCAGGTCTCCTGCTCCCCTGGTCCATTCACTATGAAATAGACTGCCTTCAAGTTGATTTTGACTTATGGTGATCCTGTGAATAGGGTTTTCATGGTGTCTTAGCCCCAGCTGTGGGCTTGCTTAAGTTTTAAGTTCAATTCCAAGGAGTCAATGAGACAGCTTCAAGAGTTTACTTACAGGGAGACTTTATTGAGTAAGTTAACAAGCACACAGGCCTACCCAATAAATGGAACAGGCTGCAAGGTCCCTGCATGGACACCCGCAGTCTGAGCGCTGAACTGGGCCATGACAGGCATGCCTACCCAGTGGAACAGGCCCAAGGTCTCTCTCAGAGAGGCGTTAAGGTCTGAACGCTGAGCTAACGGCACCGGCACCTTTTATAGGGAAAATCCTGGCAAGGCACAGTGGTGACGGAATGCATCGTTAGCTAGTATCTTACATCACATCATCATATCTTGACAGGGTACATGACTGATTATGCTACATCAACCTAAGCATCAAAGCTATCCCATGCATAATAGGCTATAACTGCTCTCTCACTGCTTTGAAGTATCACCACCCTCTTATTTGAGCTGTCAAGACATTTGATGGATTATCTAGTCTACGTGAGAAAGGGTCTGTACTAGGTGTCCAAGGCATATAATTAATTAGCTATTGCACGTGCATGGACCTCATGCTGCTATGTGAAGCTATCTTGACCTCTCCTTGGCATCCTGTCTCCCCAGCACATGTGCCACAGCTACGTGGCACGTGCGGTTGGTTAACAGCTATATCAAAGGGACCATCTCCCAGCCTACTAGCTTCGCATAGAGAAGGCCCAGCTGGGTGTCCTTACCTGTTACTTGACTTCTCTGACCTAATCTCTAACAAGCTAAGTCTCTGGCAGGTGTCCAAAGCTACAGAAGACAGCATTATAAGCTTAACTATCAAAATCTTAACCTCCTAAAGGCACTTATACATATTAAAAGCAATAAGGCAGCCTTGCATAATGGTTATAGCAGTTACATAGAAGCCCCAGCGTATACACATGGTAAGAGGTGTTCAGAGGGGATTTACCATTGCCTCCCTCTGAGGCTGAGAGGCAGTGACTGGCCCAAGGTCATTTTAGCTGCCCAATTTCCCTGCTTTTTAAAGTTTGATAGAAATATCTGTTGGCTATGGGTACATTCTTAAACCACAAGGGTTTTTTGCCTATTAGTGTATTAAATTAAAATACAAGCCAAGGTAAACTTCTCACCCAGCCATACTCTATGGTGAGGTCACTTCTTGTGCATCTATCTATCTATCTATCTATCTATCTATCTATCTATCTATCTATCTATCTATCTATCTATCTATCTATCTATCTATCTATCTATCTATCTATCTATCTATCTCCCCCAGCTTAGATTGCTTGGGAGCATGCCAGCCCCTAATCACTCATCAGCAGTGGGGAAATGGAGGGCCACCCCCACTCCCCTTTATTATTATTAATTATATTTGTATACTGCCCCATAGCCGAAGCTCTCTGGGCAGTTTACAACAATTAATGGGTGGTTTACAACAATTAATGTTTACAACTTTAAAACAGTTGTAATATGTCATGCATTCATTCCTGGCCAACCCATCCTTTCATGAGACCTCTGGGTTGCTTGGTGGAAGGGCAAAGCAGTGGCCACTCTGTGGCCACTCTTCTCATTCTATCTGATCACAATGTTAGTGTGATCTTCTTCACCTCCATGGCTGCATGGAGCTGCATCACAGTCAGCCATTGGGGGAGATACTTAAAGGCTAGATGAAAATCTCCCATGGGATAGATGTGGCCCACAGGCCAGTTTGCCCAATCCTTCTGTAAAAGCAAAATGTAAGAAGAGCTTGCTAGATCAGGCCAATGGCCCATTTAGTCCAACATCCTGTTCTCACAGTGGCCAACCAGATGCCTGTGGGTAGCCCACAATCAGGACCTGAATGCAACCAGGAGGCTTTTAGAAAATGTATCCATTCATTGTTGGGCACTGTGTTTTTGAAAACTGTTTGCATTTCTCAAAATGTACAAGTGGGAAACCTTTAGTCTATATGAACTCCTTTAGGAATTACAACTATAGACTATCCTTTAATGCGTGTTTACCCCTGAGAAAGCATGAAAGTACTTGAAGAATTTACACTGAATAATTGTAGTCCTCGGATATGATGTTGATGTTATGATAACTGAGAGATGAAAAATGTGTTTGCTTCTCATGGGGTTCTTGCAGCATTCAAAGAGATTTCTAAGACCTGGGTGGGAAACCTATGATTGAGTGCTGATTGAAAGCAGTATATTTTACTGCGGTAGCCAAATGGTGCCAATAGTAGTTTGGTTGTCTTCCACAGAGAAATGTTGACATGGATGAGACATCAAGGAGAATTTAAGGTAACCTTTCGTGCTGGTGCAGTCCCAGAGTTGTGAACTATGATATAAATATTTTCATTCATACATCAAGCTGCCACCAATTGATCTGATAGTTGGATGATGTACTTCCCAAGGACTGCTGGGGTTTTATGCTCCCTGACATATCCAGGAGCTGATGCAAGAGGCTGCAAGATTGCATGCAGCCTCTCTCCAGGTTCAGGACCTCAGCTGTCTCAAGAGATGGCAACCTAGGAGAGCAAGCATAGCATCCACGGCAGGTCTTCTCCATTCCCCCAGTGCTGCAGATGTTTCTTTTTGTATTGTCCCAGGTCTGTTAACATCTACTCTAGGAAATGGAGGTTGGGCCTTTTGGAAGCCCACTGTGAATTCTTTGCAAGTCACTTTGAGGGTCAAGTTGCTCACCTCCTTAGCAATCTTGACACCCCATCCACATTTACTCTAGTCCCCAGTGAGACTGGAGTCCCCAGTGTAACATCTGCTGCAAATTCTTGGGATCAGTTTCAGTTGATGCAGCCTGATGACAGGGTCAAGATGCTTGTGATGATGTGGCCAGCAACGTCTCTTCTTGACCTTTGCCCTTCTTGGCTTAGTAAAGCTTGCTGAGGGAGAATGACTGAATGCATCCAGGGTGTGGTCGACACATCTGTGTGGCAGTTGTCCCAGCCGCCCTGAAAGAGGCTGTGATCTGACTGCTTCTGAAAAAGCCCACCCTATTTTTATTTATTTATTTTTGTAAACAAACAAGCAGAGAAAATATTGGTTGTTTTGTGGGTTTTATTTTCTGATTTTAATCACGCATTTTACTTACGTTAAAGATTGACTCAGATTCATGTATACACACTACGCATATCAAACCATTGACCATACGCTCAATGCTCTGCTCCACAGATGTGCATTACTTATAGGGTTAGCGCAGTCGATGCCGCCACCAGCATGCGGGCTGTTTTCTGCAAGAATCCAAAAGGCCGCATGTGTATGACATTCTATAGACTTGCTTACTGTTTACTGTTGTCAGCAAGCGAGCCGCAACAAAGATATTCAATACCTACCAAAAATTATCTTCATTTTGTATGATGCTTATAGTTTCCCAATGGCAATATTGTAAACGTTTTTCTTTCTTTCTAATGCAAGGCCCCTTGTAATGTGAGTCCCTAAGCTGTAGCTTGTTTAGCTTATACGTAAATCCGGCCCTGGTCAAGAGAATATACTCACTGAGATTCCTTCAGAAGGTCTTACAAGCTGATTTACAACTGTGTCAAAATGACATGGTATAGTTCTTCTAGGGCAGGTGTGGAGAAGCTTTGGCCCTCCAGATATTTGCTGAAATACAACTCCCATCATCTCTGGCAACTGGCCATGCTTGCTGGAGCTAATGGAAGTTGTAGTTCAGCAACATCTGGAGGGCCAAAGGTTCCACATATCTGTTCTAGAGCTATACCACTTCAAATTTCAGGTAGAGGTTGCTTTTCTGAATGCCCCCCCTAATTTGTCTTTGCAAGTAGAAATCTAATGAGAAGTTGAACTTTTCTTCATGAGAGAAACTATTTTATTTATTGATTTCTATAGTACCACAAGTGTGCATGGTCCCTTATAGAGACAAGATGGCAGAGTTTACAATCTATAACTTGACACAGAAGCTACAGAGAAAGTAGACGGAAGGAAAGTGGAAATGGTGGTAAACAGGGAAGGAATATGTAATTGATTCAGTTACACATGCTTGAAAATGGAAATGGACTGCCTTCGATTCTGACTTATGGCGACCCTATGAATAGGGTTTTCTTGGTAAGCGGTATTGGTAAGCAAACCCTGGTTTCCCAGGCCGTAGTCCAACACCTTAACCACTACACCACACTGGCTCTCCTACACATCCTTAGGTCAGGGCAATTTGGGAACTGAACCAAACGTTTCATGGAAAATGTTGGTTTGGGGGAGGGATTTGAAAGAAGGAAGATAGGTGACATCATGCAAGATATCATGCATCAATTAAAGACATATCTATTCATTCAGCCCTTTGGAGGAATTTGATTGTTCAAGGGTTAGGGTAATTTGATGCTGTATTAATGTGCTTGTGTAATGATTGTTATTTGACTGTTGTTTATTAATGCTATCTTTTACTGTTTAAAGATTATATATTGAAATTTTATTGTTTTAATGAACATATTATAAATCGCCAACGGATCTTAACTGCTGAAGGGCAGATTAAAACCGGAACAAAAAATCAATTATGTGTAGATGGCAAATCACATTTTTGTGATTGCAAGGGAACTTTGGGGAGTAATATCCAAAAGCAATTGGGACAAGTTTTGACTGATTGTGGGGAAAACTCCTTGGTTAATAGTGATTAACATTCCCATCCTTCATAAATGTGTCTGCTTCTTGGAACATAGTTATATTTCTGGCCATCACCGAATCCCAGCTGCATAATTATTATACATTTACAAATTCTGGAAACCATTTTCAAGAAACCATTTTCAAGAAACCATTTTCAAGAACCTATGAAATGTCATGGAACATTTCCTAGAACACACTGATATGCAGGAAATTTGTACACTATTGAGATCTCAATGACCAGACTGGATTCCTAATAACATGATAGAAGCAGTAAGTAGAAATAAAAGACTCTGCAGTACGTGAATAATTTTTTTGTTTTAGCTAATTTAAACTATCTTCTCTAATTATCTCTTTACTTTATTATTATTAGAATAATTAGAAGATTATTATTAGCAAAGACCTTCAGATATGATATTACTATGATTTTCAATGTGTAATGATATATTTTCATCCAGTAGATTAAAGCTGAATGTAAATTATATTCTATTTCTTAAAAATAATGGAAAAATACTTTTATTTATGTGCATTTATAATAATCACATATTCTTCCTGTTAACCCATTTCCATTCCCCTCCCCTCCCCTCCCTCTGTGTCTGTTTTAGGGACCTGACCTCCCGGTCTTTGTTATATGCATATACATAGATGATACCAAGTAAAAACATAAATAGTTATGTTTTATAAAAACAGCTCAGGGGTAGCTCACTGGCTTTATATGCAGAAAGTTCCAGATTCAACCCCCTGCATCTCCAACTAGAATTGGGAGGAGCCCATCTGAAATCCTGGAGAGCTGCTGCCAGTCAGTGTAGACAATACAGAGCTAGATGGAATAATTCTGAAGCCTAAAGTGCACTAGTTGGTCCTGGCTCACTATTTGAGAAGCACTGCTAAATCACTTACTGGCTGCAGTCAGACATGCGGCTTACTGTGATAGTTTGATTCAAATGATAGCGCTTCCGTCTTGATTTCTAAAATTCCTTTCACACTGCAGTACCTGTTGTGTTAAGGAACCATGGCTTTTTCAGCCGATATACTGGCATTTCGCACGAATGTCTTTCAGTGCTACAACAAACGGCGCCTTGTTTTTGTCCTTTACCAGTTATACACATGTGCACTGCAGTTCCTTCATGATTCACTGCTTGAGTTAGTGTCTGGAAACAGGTGTGTGCAGGAAAAGGAGAAAAGGAATGATGCTACTCACTCCTACGCTGGAACACCAGTAAAATTTTTGTCAGGCAAAAAAAACGGGTGCGTGCCTAAAGGGCGCAAACGCATTGCATGCTGGGATGACTGTCACGGGAGCGGCTGCAGCTACTGCAAAGCTCCCATGATCTTCCAGGTTCCCAGCTTTGCAAACGGATTAATGCTGGTATTTTTTTAATCAAAAAAATTAGCACTAAACTTCCATTAGATTTCTGGAATCTTTTACGTCATATGAAAGGTCAAATATAATACACAAATTACCAGGTAAGAAATTGTCAGAATAATGGAATAAAGTGCAGTGTGTAACCAGCCACTGTAGAGGAAACCATATTGAAGCCTGTGGGACTTACAGATGTCCTAGAAGGTACGCATGGGATTGCACTAAGAATGGCTTCTAGATGCGAGCCAGACAGGGGGAAATCTTTAAGCGAACGGTTGTCAACCATTTTTTTTTTTTTACCACGGGAATGTTTGAAAACTGGAGAAACTGTTGTGAGCGCCAAGTACACACAGCAACCAACCACACACCACAGCCTATTCTATTGGCTACAACAGGATGCCTTATTCAAACCTAATTTCAGCAAGAGAAGAGGAGGGAGAGGGGACTCTGTGGGTGCCATGACCCCTGGCTTAAACACTGCAGCACAGTAAGGTAGGGGAGGGTACTGGTTTCTGTTCCCC
This sequence comes from Rhineura floridana, assembly GCF_030035675.1. Classification (NCBI taxonomy): domain Eukaryota; kingdom Metazoa; phylum Chordata; class Lepidosauria; order Squamata; family Rhineuridae; genus Rhineura; species Rhineura floridana. The sequence continues at coordinate 178,072,497 of NC_084483.1, forward strand.
TCCTCCACACACTCTCTTTTGGGAATAAAGCACCCTTCACCACATGTGATCACAGCTGACACATTTAATGTACACACAAATGTTGCACACAGTTTGGCCCTGAGGCATCATCTGCTGCAGCACATGTGTATTGTCTAGAAACAACTAAATTGCATTTTCTTCATGTGTTTTGAAGTTTTCTTCAAATTCAAATGTCAATTAATTAGTTGACTAACTATTCAGTCCTATACTTTTCTATACAGTTGTCCTATTGCGTTTAATGGGACTTGGATGGGTATGTCAATTTTGGTTTCTCTCAAGTTTCTTTTTCCAGTCTTCAGTTCTTCACATCACTTTGCAGAATTCATTTTAAAAATTATTCATTTTAGTGCTGCTTTCTCCTAGTTTTTGTAAGCAATTTTGTCTAATATATACATTTTTGCAGCTTTTTTATTATTATTATTAAAATGTATATCCTGTACCTTCCTCCAAAGAACCCAAGCATTATATTTTGCCTAATGTAACGTATTTTGTATGTTATTTTCACTTATATATGCATTTGACTGCCCACTTTTAGAATATGCGTTTTTTGCACAAATTATTTGCCTACTGACTATTCCTGGAGAGCTGCATTGCAAAATTCGGAGCAGTGCCAATTGCAAAGCATGGCTGTGTTTTGGTTGCCTACTCCTTCGGAAAGTGCGAATGAGGTATCTTCGTCTTTATGCGCTCTCGTCTTGAGCTCCCCCCCCCTCCCCGGCGCACTGCACCGGAGCCCTGAGCGCCGAGCGAACCTCTCCAGGCCGCTCCAGAGCCTCCTCGCTCCGCGTGCACGTTGCAACAATCGCTGGAGGGGAAGCCCCGGCTGCCAAGTGGGGCGGAGTCGGAAGCGCGACAGCAAAGAGGGCGCTGCGGGGCGGGGCTGAGAGCGGCAGCTGCTGCTGCGGGAGGAGGACCGTGCAGGCAAGCAAGGAAACAGGCGGGTACCGGCCGCGCGTCGCCTTTGCCGTGCTGCGTGTGGAGCAAGAGCCGTATCCAGAACGACGGGTGGCTCACAACAGCAGCTACAGCCGTCGTCGCCGCCGCCGCCCTCTTTGAAGAGCCCAGCCGGCCGGCAGGCGGGCGGGCAAGCAGGCACCGTAAGTCGCTCATGCCTCAGGCACCGAGGGAGTAGCTGCCGCCATCGCTGCTGCTGCGAGGGTGAATGAGCTACTCCCTCCTTTGCGCCCAAGATGGACGGTTTCACCGGCAGTTTGGGTAAGTTGTGGCGCCTGGCCGCGACGCGCGCGGGGGGGGGGAGGAGAGGGAGGGAGCCACGCTGGTGCCGGCCGGGGTAGCGTTGCCACAACAAGCGCGTGTGCCTTGGTCAAGGCGGGTTTGCAGGCTTAGGATCCCCGCTTCGGTTTGTCATGTATCGGGGTGGTGGGTGGAGTGAAGAGAGAAACGCGCCCGACTTCTCCTTGATCATCAGTGTGGTTTTTAATTTTTAAGGGTTGAGGTGCAGCGTTACTTTGATGCAGTGACCCATCTTTTCCCTCGCCGCCGCTTGCGCTTTTCACACGATCGCCTCCAAATCTGACAAGCAAAACATTTCTTTCCATCCAGGAAATGCGTTTTTGGCGGGTGCGGGTGGAGGGGAAAGAAACGGGGGCGTACAGGAACATCTGAGTGAAAGGCATCAATAACATCTTGATTTTGGTCATAAATGTGGGTGACTTCCGAAGGCGGGGGCAGCACTTTTCCTCCCTTGACTGAATAGTGGAGGTGCAAGTCTGGCGAGGAGAGTGGGATTCAACTAATACATAAATCCCGTGCTCAGATTCTACCCCCCACCTTCAGGAAAGCACGAGAAGAGATGTATGTAGATCTCACCATCTTTTGGTTACAAATGTGCTTTTCAACGGGATGATCATTGGGGGAGGGTGTGACTTTATCCTGTTGCCCATCCTGTATCTTTGCCCATTTCCAGCAGCGCTTACCTAGTTTGCAAAAAGCACAATATGGAATAAAATGCTGCCAGGGGGAGGAAGAGCTGATTCTTTTGCTAATTTGGTTGATGTCTGCAGTGTGTTTCTCTCTTTTCTCAGAGGTTTAATTGGTGGCTGCACCTGCTTTCGTCTCCATCCACTTGCACTGCTTGGTGCCGCTGTGTAGAGCTGGAGATTATGGCATGGGGGATAATGTTATTTGTCCTTAGGCAGTGAAGTTAAAGAACAATTTCCACTTGTGTCTAGAGCCCCAGATCTCCTTGCTGTTTTCTTGATTCACCAGTGGCCTTACTACGAAAGGTTTAGGGTAGAAGTACCTGTGATGCTTGGTGCCCCAGCTTGCATGGATTCCCTGAAAAGTGGGGTTGTGATTCTGATTCCCTTTAATGTGAGATGGGGGGAAAGATTGAAACATGGTGTAGGCAGCAAAACTGCATCGTATTTCCAGCGCATGCTTTACAGGATAGTTACTTCCTAGTTGGTTTTGCTGCTGCTTGGAGTTAACTTCTGGTCATGGAACTTTACAGGAAGAAAAACACCTCTAGAGATACAGTAGGGCCCCGCTTCCCGGCGCTCCTCTTCCCAGCATTCCGCTAATGCAGCGGCTTTCCTCCCCTCTTTAAAAGCTGCTTTTGTGGCATTTTTGCACCATTTTTGCACGATGCGCCCCATTAATGTCAATGGGGTTCTGCCATATGGCGATTTCTGCTTTATGGTGGGGGTCTGGAACGGAACCCGCCATATAAGCAGGGCCTTACTGTAAGTGCTTTTGGGTGGGAAAGTGTTGCCTGGGTGACAGGGGCTTGAACCTCCCCTGCCTGCCCTTGTTGCTCTTTAAATCATCTGTCACCATTGTAAAGAACTGAGGGTGGCCTCACTACATGACACCTGTTTGCCACCAAACAGCACTAATTTTGCCTGCTGAAAGGGATGCCTCGGGAATTAGACCGTGTATAGATGGTAGTCTGCTAGAGCAGTAGTTCCCAACCTTTATGAGTATGGGACCCCCTTTGTAACCTCAAAAATGTTTGCAACCCGCACATGCTAATTGTTGAAATTTTACTCTCTTCATTGAAAAAATACATAATGTCACTTTTTATTCATCACAAAAACAAATGTTATGATCATTATTACCTACCCTTCATCAGAAGTTCCCAGGGCAGCTTACAAAATATACACAACTTTTAACAAATTTTGAAGGAAGTGAAAGGAAGGAGATAAAATTAAATTACACAGAGTGGTGAACAGAGCCAGGGCATTTGGAGTCTGGTTTTACATGTTCTACTTGTATACAGCGATGCCTCCTCTTCAGCACTCAACTCAGGAAGCTCCATATGAGAGTAATAATGTCTAACAGACAGATTGTCAACAGGTGAAGCTTTCCCCATAATTGTATTTCCATACTAGAAAAGGCTTAATTTAATTTCTGCCTGCCACACAGCTGTTAAAAGTAGAAGATCCCTGTTCTCACCTAATACCAACCCTAAACCATGCAAAGATCTCAAGAAGAGTAAAACGAACAAAATTTGAGCAACTCAAACCTATTTTAAAATATTTAAATTATATTTAAAATGAACATATGCAATTGTATAAAAACACACTCAAAGCCTTGATAAACAGTAACAAAAATACACTGGGCATGTGCAATTTGACATTTTGAAAACTTATTTTATCCATCATTTTTTGCTCACTCACTGCCACTAATTCTCAGCCTGCCCTACTTCATATGGCTGTTGCTCCATTGAATTCTGTAGGACTTACTTCTGAGTAGACCTGGTTAGGATTGCATTCTAAATCCTTTTATTATAAACATAAAAGTTTTACTTCCTTTAACCAGAATGATGCATCTGTGTACTATAAAGCCCCCCCCCCCAAAGTAGTAAAGCTTCAGCAGTCTGGTCTGATTACTGCAGTTTGATTTACTTGGGAGTAAGCCCCATTAAATATGAAGAGACTTACTTCTAAGTAGACATGCGTACATTGTACTATAAGTTAACTATGCAGTGAATATTTAATGAGTGCCCAGGTGTGCATTCTTGGGGAGATGCTCTGGGACTCCGTCCTGTTGTTTTTTTGGCAGGCCCTCATGGGGTCTCTGTCTCTACAGCCAGAACCAATCAGCCTGATCAATTTTCCCTCACTGCTGCTGACAAAAGGGGGGGAAGAGGTGCTGGAGCTTAAATAAGCCCAGCTGGCTCCTTCTCTTGATGTACTTGTTTGAGTGCTATGCTGCTCAGATCTCTCTGTGGCGGGAACTGGCTGTGCCATTTGGAAAGAAGGAAGGAGAGGCAGAAGTGGCTGTGTGCACATGTGGTACAGACTTGCAAGTTGGTGTTGCACAGACCAGCCATTAATTTTTTAAATTAATAAATAATTCTTCTGGGTCTTTGTGATCCCCCTGGGGGTTCCAACCCCCGGTTAGGAACCACTGCTAGAGAGTGAAGTGTATCAGGGAAACATTGTGTCCTATGATGTGTTCATTTTTTCTGTACTGCTGTGCTGTATGGTTAACTTTTTTTAAAAAAAGCTGTAGTTCTTTAACTTTTTTTTTGCATAAAATCTGGAATAAACTTCCAGCAGTGTGACTGGCAGTCATAATTTGATATGATCGTTGTGGATATTTCTTGTGTAGTAGCCATGATTAGTATCTCACTGGCTGTGCTTGCATTTCACAAGATAGTTAACGTTTAACTAGTTAATGTTTTCCCCAAACAAACCATGAGCATTAAGCTGAGAACAAACCTTAGCTACTGTTGATGGTTTGTTTGGAGAGAAACCAACCATGAGCCAAAGTTCACATGACACAACAAGCCAAGGCTTGTGGTTTATTGCTTCTTCTGCAGTCAGGACCAGTGTGGAACATAGCAGGGGCTTTTGAGCAACTTGAGCTACCACAGTGCTCATCTGTGTTAAACTATAGCTAACCGTTAACTATGGTTTAATGTGATGTGTGAATCAGGCCATTCTCTCTGTCTCTGCCGAACAGATTTGGAACAGTTGCTAACACAAATTATTTAACTAGGTGGAAACATGAATGCATGTGCACATATTTATGTACGTTGCCTTTTGAAATCAGTCAACAGGTGGGAAAAAAAAGATATATCAGCAATGACCTCTTGCTGTTAAAAAAACACTTTTACATTCATTTGCCTTTCCTTGGGAATGCCATTGATTAGACCATTAGTGTGTCTTGAGCTGGACTAGGGGAAGTGGATGCGGTTAGAATAGAATCTAAAGTTGAAGACGGACTATAGCTTCCTTCCATTTCCCCAGAGCTGAATGTGCTCTGGAAAAGGATTGCGTCTAGAGGTGTTCCACTTCAGCCTCTAGTGAACTTGTCCTGCAGGTTTTGCATTTGCAGAAGTGCAACTGCTGTCAAATCATTTCTGCTTTTTAAACTATAATTCGGCAGGGTGGATTGATTTAAATCATTTATTTAAATCACCAAGAGAAACCCTTGATTTAAATCAAGTTCGTCACTTATAGTTCTTCCCAATGGTGCAAATCTGATTACTAAAATATGTTCATCTGCAACTCAGTATAGCAATTGACAAGGAGGGTACACTTTGTATAATTGTTTAGATAACTTGATTGTTATTAATTTAGGAAATAATACATAATACTGCCTGTGTCAAACTGCAGATGCTTGTTTTTTGAGAAAAGAAGTATAAAATGGAGTTCCCTAGGGAAGTTGAGTTATACTGAAGTAAAACAGGGAATAGATTTATGGCATTGCCATAATGGTCTGCCATGATCTTCCAAAATAAGGGGCCTGTAATGTAATATAAAATAAGAAAATGACACCTAGTAGCAACTCTTAACTGCATCTTTCTGTATTGTAAACTTGGGTGATAGATTCTAAACCCAGTGAACTGATTAAACAAGCCCTGAGGAGCTATGCTTTTTTCCCCTGTTAACATACAGCGTAGCAAACAGCTTGTTGAATAACACTAATACTTAAAAGGCATAGGGAGTCTTGATGAATGATGTCTTTCCACATGTATTACAAAGTAAATTATTCAATTTACTAACCAGGTGATCCACATTGTTCTTCAGCCATATCCACATCTTTCTCCCAATAAGCAGGCTTCATTATAATGTTTCATCATTATTGCAGCTAGGCTCTGTATCTCATTCTTGCACTGTTTATACCTTGCACTTTTTTCTTTTTTGCCCAGGAAAGGAATTTCTTCCAAATATTCCCAGGTAGGGTCTCTCTTATGCCCAGAAGCCATGACAGTTCTTGTGTGGCAAAAGTGTGGGGGAATATAGGAACTGGAAGCTGATTCTGTACTATAATGTCTTTCCTTTTTTCCCCCCAGTCCTCTGCACTGTTCCTTTCTGCTGTGCCTCCAACTGTTCTTTTCTGTACAGTAATACCTCAGTTAACAAAGTAGATGCATTCCTGGACATAACTTCTTTAACAGAAGCTTTGGTACCAGAGGTAGGAATAACATGGAAAGAATAGGGATAGTTTCCTATACCTGCTCATAGATGGCAGGGGTAGCTTCACAGGGGCTTTAAATGATGTCTGCCCAGCACCCACCCACCAACTCACCCACCAACTCACCTTCTCCTCCTCACCTTCTCCTCCTGCTCTGAAATGTATTGCATCTTTTCCGTTCCCAGTCCTGGGAGAAAGCAAGAGATCTCCTTAGTACAAAACAAACACACAGGCTTGTCAGTTTCATCCTAGCAAAGTAAAGGCACAGGTTTATCAATTTGTTGATAACAAAGCAAATACACACGCTAGTCAATTTCACCTTAAAAGCAAAAGACAGGGGCTTGAAAATTTATCCATAGCAAAGCAAAGATATAAATTGATCAGTTTCACCTGAAAGCTCAGACAGAGGCTTGAATGTTTATCCATAGCAAAGCAAATCTAGTCAGTTTCACCTTAAAAAAAGTCTTCCTTAAAAGGAGTTTTGTTCCTAGAGGATTTGTTAACTGAGGTATTACTTTATTGTCACTGCCCTAATTCCTTTGCCTTGTGTGGCCCAGCACCACCACCACATAAGCTCAGAACAGCAACAATCCCATTCCCATCCAACCTGTGTCTTTGTACATGTAACTTTAGTCAGAGAAACAGAGACTGAAAGTCCAGAACTTCCAAGAAGCAAGAGTGGTACATGCTCTGGTAACCTCACGTTTGGATTACTGTAATGCGCTTTACGTAGGGCTACCTTTGAAGACAGTTCGGAAGCTACAACTAGTGCAAAATGCGGCGGCCAGATTGCTGACAAGGACCAAGCGGTCCGAGCATATAACACCTGTTCTGGCCAGCTTGCACTGGTTGCCAATATGTTTCAGGGCTAGATTCAAAGTGTTGGTATAAAGCCTTATACGGTGCGGGACCACGATACCTTGCGGAACGCCTCTTCCGATATGAACCGGCCCGTGCACTATGTTCTGCTACGAAGGCCCTCCTCCGGGTTCCAACTAACAGGGAGGCCCGGAGGGTGATGACAAGATCTAGGGCCTTCTCAGTGGTGGCCCCCGAACTATGGAACAGTCTCCCCGAGGAAGTACGCCTGGCGCCGACTCTGCTCTCCTTCCGGCGCCAGGTCAAAACCTTCCTATTCTCTGAAGCATTTTAAGTTACACTGATTTACTTTTAAAAATGTTTATTGTGTTGGATTGTTGATTGTATTTTAGTATTATTTTGTTATTCATTGTATTTTTATGCTATTTTATGTTCACCGCCCAGAGAGCTATTGCTAGTCGGGCGGTATATAAATTTAATAAATAAATAAATAAATAAAATATACAGCCAATAATTCATTTATATGAGACTGTAACTGTAGGCTTAGCATGTTTGTAATAAGATTGAATTGAATGAGATAAACTATTTTATTCATTTAAAAAATAAAAATGTGATTTAAATAAAAAATAATTGTTTTATTTTTATCCACTGTGTAATTCAAGCATGAGGAACCTCTGGCCCTCCAAATGTTGTTAGGCTCCAACTCCCATCAGCCCCAGCCAATATGACTTGTCATCAGTAGTTATGGTGGATGTAGTCCAACAACATCTGGAGGACCATAGCTTCTCCATCTCTGCTATAATGTGTCTGCAGGCCCCTCGAACAATGCTTCTGCTTACCCTCCCCTTTTTCTTCTCCCACATCTATTTTATACAATTATCAAGCTACTCAGAATTCTTGATCGAGCTAAAATATCATGGTGGCATTTCTAGGGAGTTGTTTCCATAGCCGTTGAGAAACTTACTGTCCGCATAGTGTTGGAATGCCCAGGCAGTATCTCACCTCTTCTCTTCCTCCTCTTCCTTCAGTTTCCAACCATGTGATCAATTTTAATCTTCCTGTAGCTGCATTCCATAAATCAGCTTATCTTTTTAATGTAAGAATTGGTGACAAATATAGCTTGTTCTGTTTCACTTGGAAAGGGCCCCAGGAATAGAAATGCATGTTTTGGCCTTGGGGATACAGACCACTGACCAGCTGTTGATCTTTAGTGACTTGCTTACACTACAGTTGTACTACATACTCTTGTCCTGGTGAAATTGGAGACTTGCATAGCTAATTCTAGCCTTAGTTAATGGCATGGACTTGATATTTTAACATGGCTTAGCTGAATGTACCTTGAGCTGATAGGGGTTAATACGCCTTCATACGTACAAAAAATTCCCTGCAGGTAAAAAAACCCCCTAGTATGTCAGGGAGAAGCTAGGCTACTGTTCTCCCTGACACGCCATCTTTCTGTGTGTAGCTCCCAGCGGCAGTCTGAAGTGTTACTGCCCAGACATAATTGCCCTCAGTAAGAAGTAGGCCTCTGTCGGACGCCAGACATATGGAGCATAATCCCAATATTTTCCCCCCAGAAGTACAGTAGGTGGCACTGAGTTCAGTGGAGTTTGATTCACTGTAAGCCATATTTTTTTTTAGGGTGAGTGTAAGCATTTTGCAAGCTCAACTGCCAATCCTCCTCCTCCTTAATATTAATTTTTGAATGGGGTGGAGAGAAGAGGGGTTGGAACCCAGTTGGTCAAAATCATTCGAGAATCCAAACTTTTAAAATCTGGACTAAAGATGCTTTAGTTGTGTGGCTAAATTATTGTGGCTTTGTAGAATCGTGTCCTTCCTGTTTTTTCAAACTTCCACTATGCAGTAGTGGAATTAAGACCATGAACTTGGGGTGAATGCCGTGCTCAACCTCTCACCCCAAGTACATACTAAGTCCCAGTCCAGGAAGATAAACACAAAGGAAGAATACAGAATCAACAATCAAAATAATTCTCATGTGTCTTGCAGTCTATGCTTGCGTTCTCATGCACCAAGAGTTCCTTGAAGTGGCTAGGGAGACACGAGAACTGGAAAAATTTCCCCTCCTTGTTGGCCACTGTACCCTCCCAGGGGATTAGGGAAGTCACCCCTCCCTGCCCTTTCGAAGATAATGTTAGCCAACAGACATAACAACTCTGATTATATAGATTGCATTTCGGTGATCATGCGTAGAGGGATATATAGCCATGGGGAGGTGATAAGTTACCATGAAGATGAGGACAAGGCTATCTATGCCTTGTTCTTCACTCCCACTCCTCCCACAGATGGGATTTCTGGTTGCTCATCTGCTGTGCCCACTGGCCTGTGCGTGCTGTTTAACACCAGATTGGTATGTGATAAAACCTTACTCATCCATGATTTGATCCATGATTTTGAGGGTGCCAGTCTGTGTGTATTACCGAGACCTGGGTTGGTGAGCTGGGAAGAGTTGATCTGACCCAGCTGTGTCCACCTGGTAACTCTGTGCAGCAGCATCACAGGCTGCAGTAGGGTGGGGGGAGGAGTTGCTGTGGTCCATAGAACTTCTACCTCAATCACCTGGAAACCACTCTGTTTTGGAGTTGGCTGTGAAGGCCTGCACTTGGTGTCAGTAAACTGCTGGTGTACCATCCCCCCTGCTGCCCAGCACCTTCTCTGATTGAGCTGGCAGAGGCAGACTCAGCTATTGTGTTGGAGGAACCCAGAACTGTAGTCCTAGGTGATTTCAATATCTATGTGGAGGTTGCCTCTTAGTGTTCCAGCTCGGGACTTCATGACAACCATGGCACCATCTCAGGTTGCCACTGATTGGACACATAGGGCAGGATATACCATCATTGTTGGTTTTGCTCCAGATGGAGGAAGGGGTGGTGTGAGGCGTGGGATGGATGTCACCCTGTTGTCATGGTCAGATAACTTCCTGGTGAAGCTTGGACTTACAGCTCCTATCCTCCCCTGTAGGGGTCTGCTGCCGGAGCCTAATGGAATAAAATGAATTCCCATTTAGTTTGGTATTGTCTATGCTGACTGACAGAGTCTTTCCAAGGTATCAGATGGAAGTCTTTCCCAACTCTCCCAGGAGATGTTGGGGATTCATTCTGGTACCTTCTGTATGCAAATAAGCCCTTCCCATTTAAATTTGTGCAGAATTAGATAGCAGTATTCTTGAAACACAGATTTGTATCTTGGGGGTGCATCTGGACCCTGCCATGTCCCTGGATGTTCAGGTGATGGCTGTGTCCAGGTGTATTTTTGTAAGAAGGACCAACAAAAAAAGAGCAGCACCCAAAATCAAGGGTAGTATTCAACTAAATAATTGTGGAAGCGTAAGGGTTACTGGAAGTGCCACAGGACTTCCCCCATCTCCTTCCCCTACACATACCTTGTGCCATCCCCATATCTGCTCTGGAGGGTTGGGGGAAAACCCAGAGAAAGATTTAGAAGGTGCATGGAGGGGGAGGGGAGGGGGTGAATGTTCTGTTGTGCAACGAAAAATTCTTGAGCTGCTGGAATGTTCACCTTAGTGCTACATTTACTACAACCCATAAAGAGAGCCTCAAAATGGTACTGCAAAATACCATAATAGTCTTAACAAAACAATAAAATTTATATAAGGAATTTGGACCTAACTCTCCATGGAAGATTGGCTGGCCGCTATTTCTTTATCAGTCTTTCGTTGCATTGTTTAGATCTTGTTTATTTAGGAAGGTTTTGGTTAAGTGTATTGTTAGCTGCCTTGAAATCTTTTTGAAGAAAGATAGGGTAAAGATGTGTTAATAAACCCATAAAATACTGTTAAAGCAGTACAGTTGACAAAGTGAATATCAATCCACTTGGGTCTAAAAGAGGAGATTCTTCACAGTCTTTGGAAAGGAAAACATGTGTATGCATATTCTTTATTCCAAACTATGATGAAGGGGAGAGCATTTTAAAATACTCTCTTGTTCGAAATCATTCTTTTCATTCATTGGCGATCACTCGTGGCCGAGTAAGATTGTCTTCCAAGATAAAGTCTTGGGTCCGTAAGTGACTGTGGAGGCCAATTCTGGATCCACAAAGCCTCCCACAATGAGGACATAGGTTTCCAGATGGAAGATGGTCACGATGAAGATTTGCTTGACGTGACTTCTGCTTAGCTCGTTTGTCCCTTTCGCCCTGTACTCATGTTTCTTCAAAGTCCATAGCACTTTTGATAACGGCCGACCTCCAATTGAGATGCTCATGGGCCAAGGCTTCCCAGTCCTCGATGCTTATGTTATTTTTTTTAGATTAGCTTTGAGAACATCTTTAAACCTCTTTTGCTGTCCACCGATATTCCGTTTTCCATCCTTAAGTTGGGAGTAAAGTAGCTGCTTTGGAAGACGGTGATCAGGCATTCGAACAACATGGCCGGTCCAGCGAAGTTGATGTTGGAGGATCATTGTTTCAACACTGGTGGTTTTTGCTTCTTCCAATACATTAACATTAGTTAGAAGTACATGTAGCCATCTCAGTGTATAAATTCATTTCTGTGGCCCTACACTAAAACCCATTAGAGTTTCATGTTGGGTTTTCTGGAAAATGTTACTTATTGAAATGATCTTGAGTGTGAGCCTAACCCTCTAGGTTTTAAAATGTTTATCCTGGCAGTTGGGGCATCTGCCTGAACCAAATTGGTGAACCATAATTAACAGTATGCTATTTAAATTTGGCCCTCTGCCTGTTGTTCCATCCCTTGTCAAATAATTTTCCTGGGCATTTTGAACCTTGTGATCAAAAAGCATGCAGAATGAAATGATAATGGCTCCATTCCTTTTTCTAAAAAATTTCTTTTGCCTATGGGTGACTCATGCAAAGATGGTAGTTAATATTTATGAGCATCTTTACTCCAGTGTTGAGGCTGATCAGCATATCAAAGAGCATTAGTATTCAGTTAAACCCTTCAATATCACCCTCCTACACTCCCAGTATGCCTCAAGACACATTTTTTATAAAACTATAACTGAATGTTTGTTCAAGATTATCAAATCACAGCTGATGAGTTGCTTCTTGTATGGACTGATTTTTAGCACCTTATTGCTTGTATGAGAATTTCTACAATTTGTAATTTTCTTGGTGGTGTGTGTCGCTGTAAAGAGAGCATATATGTTGCAGGTGTTACCAGATCATGTCTAGTACTTGAAATTAACAGAGAACTCTGTTCCAATTTGCTAATGTCTTAATTGCATCTGATTTTTAAAATCTTCTGTTAATGGTCTGGGCCAGACATTGTAAAATGATGTTTCTGCACAAAGTGGAAACTTTTTTGGGGAGGACAGAAGGCCCCCTTTCCTGGATCTTCATCACTTACTGACAGTGTTGGCAACATTAACAACTGCATTTTCTACTGCTGTCCAGCACCAGTGCGTGAAGGAAGCATTGCGCTATTTTTTTTTGCTAAAAATGCTGGGTACAGTATTGAGCTATACAGTCAGGAACAATTCTACCCATTTTACCACTGCACAGCACAGGGGTCATCTGCAGCAGTTGTCCCTACAACTCAGTATTGGTATCAGAACATATTTCTTGTAACCGCTTGGCGGTTCTGTTATAATCAAGCAGTGTATACATTTTTTTTTTTTTTCAATAATTTTTATTCAGATTTTCATAAAACATACAAGACAAAATCATAAAACATTCAAAGACAAAAAACAAAATCAAAAATAGTTAAACAAAAAGAAAAAAAGAAAAAAAAAACAAAAATAAAAAATAAAGAGTAAAATATTGACTTCCCATTTGTCAAAGATCAAATCAGTTATAAGTCTATAATATATAACAATCCTGTCTCTTAAGTCATATTATAAAATCACTTTCCTCCAGTAGTTATCTTACTTAATCATCAAATCTCATAAACATTACTTTATTCTTTCCACAAAAAGTCAAAGAGAGGTTTCAATTCTTTAAGAAATATATCTATCAATTTTTTTTTCCAGATAAGCATATCGATTAATCCATCTCATTACTAATTATGATAATCTTATTGTCATAACCATAGTCAAAATAAACATTTCAATTAATCCATCACATCAGAATCTGTTAGGTTCAATAATTTCAGTAGCCATTGTTCTATTATCTCTATTAGTTCCATTTTCCATCTTCCATCTTCAGTAGTCTTGTTAAGTCCAGTAATTTCAATATCCAATCTTCCATTATCAGTATTCCATAATAATCTTGCTGTCAAAGCCATAGTCATATAGTAAGAGTCTGATGGGGATTACCTCTATCCCAAATATTTTCTTGCCATCCATTCTGAATAGGTTGCTGAAATACTGCTGTAAAATCATATCTCTGTTCTTTTTTTCAAAATACACTGGGTCATCTCTTAAAAGTTTTTCCATTGTCACATGGCTGCAGTTAATTCCATAGATTTTCTCTATATTGGGCTCCATCACATCATTCCAGTCCAGAAGATTATCCATGCCATTGATAACTTTATCTCTAGAATCTTCATTCATTTCTTCAGAGATAACATTGAGTTCCAAACAATAGATTTTATTTCTAAAGTCCATAGACTCCAAATCTTGTTCCTGTTCCACGTTGGTTCCAATCTCCGGGATCTCCTCTCTCACAGGGACCCCTATTCCAGTCTCCAGGGTCACCTCTCTCACAGGGACCCCTGTTCCAATCTCCGGGGTCTCCTCTCTCACAGGGACCCCTTCCAGGGTCACCTCTCTCACAGGGACCCTTATATCTTTAATCTCCTGCTTCATTTTACTCAATTCAATTTTCATTATCTCAATCTCATCCATTATTTTCTGAAACATAGTTATTTCCAGATTTTCAGCCACTTTCTTAATTGCCATTTTAAAAGAAAAATATAGGAAAACCACTTCTTATTTCAGCAACAATTGGGTTAATACTCCAAACTTGGTGACATCACAGTATAAACAGAGCAGACAGCCTTATCTCTCCAATAGTTAAGTAAACAAAATGCAGTTCCCAGGATCGAAACAATTAATGGCAATCGTCAAGAAACAGATTCGTCAAAATAAAATAGACCAAAAAGAGAGTAGTCTCAAAACAGTATAATATTTTTCAAAATAAAAATCTGGAATAGAAATCCCTCTTCTGTGTATATCTTTAGAATGCAAATCCAGGACAGCTTTTTGCAACAAAAACAGAGATAAGCTATTAATTAGTGCGTAGCAGAGAGAAGTTATGGCTCCCCAGTGAGATGTCAAAAACTGATCAATCTGGCAAATCTCTTTTAAACAGCAACAATTTAAGTCAAGTAAAAGAAAAATATAGAAAGAAGGGTGCTTGCCTGTTAGTGCGTTCTCTCTTAGAAGATAAGGTGAACGTTCGCTTTATCAGATAGAGCTTGCTGTTAAAAATCCGTCCCACCTTCGTCGGCTGGACCTCGTCCCATAAATTAATGAGATCTGGTCGTCCCAACAAAAATAGGCTTTGAGGTTAATCTCTTCGTTTCTCCCTACCCGGGAGAAGTTTAATCAGTCAAAAAAAAAAGAAAAAACTGACTGATATATCTGAATAAGCTTCTTTTGAGGCAGGAGCCCGTCTCAAAAGCAGGCACAGGCTAAGTCACCCTTCCCGGAAGTCCAGCAGTGTATACATTTTGATAAATAAATAAATGGTGGCTCCTGTTCCTTTCCTTCCTCCATCTTTTGATTGCAGTTGCTTTCACCACAAGGTCATGTAGCCATCTCAATATATAAATTCATTTCTGTGACCCAACACTAAAACCTGTAAGAGTTTCCAGTGCTTTTCTGTTTTCCAGAGCTGTCTGTTCCTGATGAGCAGATGTTTATATGTTTAGCTTTGACATTTTAATAGAATGGTTGTGTCTGGCAATCCCTCTTCCGCATGCAGAATGGCTATTACTGTTCAAGAACTGTGCACAGGGAAGCTTGAGCTTCAACCAGAGAGTTTCATCTGCTTGTGGAAACATCTCTTGCAGCCAGTTGTGAACCTAGCTAGTGTACAGGGCTTGCATAAGCTAGGTACACATCTGCACATGGGAACTGTATGAGTATTCTTTTCTTGCAGCACTATGGGTCCTGCCTTTTATCATTTTATAAATTCAGTTATAATGGTATAAACTTACTGTTGTGTAAATTTATTATGCATAGCTTGTACCCGTGAACATTGCACTTGCTTTGATATTTTCTTAACACTTTGGGAATGCAAATCTTGTAAGTACATTTGCCTAAATACCTTGTTGGGAAAGCTGCAAAATTCTTTAAACTAATTAGCTATCTGAGAATAAGTTGACATGGATATTGTGAGCATGTGTTTTCCCAGTGAAGTAAGCCTTTTTACAGAACCAGTTGTCTCATTAATAATTCCCCCTGTCATTGTTATCTGAATGTCAAAAACGTTATTGCAGATGGTGCCCTAACAGCACAGGCAGAAATACCTTCCTACCACGTCTATGGCAGTTTGAAATATCTGACACAGCTGTCCTCCAAATTTGGACTTTCTAGTGGAAACTTGTGAGATCAAACAAATCCATTTCTACACATAATTGCTGAAAAATTGTGCCTGAGAAGTACAAATTTATGTAAGCCGTGGGAAAGTCTTAGACTTAGTCTTAGAGCAGCCTTTCCCAACCAGTGTGCCTCCAGATGTTGTTGGACCACAATTCCCATCTTTCCTGGCCATTGGCAATGATGGCTGAGGCTGATGGGAGTTGTGGTCCAACAGCATCTGGAGGCACACTGGTTGGGAAAGGCTGTCTTAGAGAGCTGGAGGGAAGATATAAATGCATATGTTGCAAGCTAACTTTCACAGCTGAAGCTATTTATTTTTCTTTGTAATGGAACCCTAACTGACCCCTTAGTTTGGGATTTGGGATTTTTGTGCCCACTTTTGCAGTGGCGTTGCTGAAATGTAATGGTGTAAGAATGGCAATGTCACCTTGTGGTGAGTGGGCTTGTGTGTTCCAGTGAACCCTGTGAGTGATGCTGACAGGAGTCATGTACTCCCAGCAGGGTCACCCATGGCGGTAAGGTCAAGGGAAAGGAACCAGACAAAGAGTGATCCAAGAATGCCATCAACAGAACAGACGGAGGATAACAATGTGTATGTTACAATGGCTGTGAGGGCGGATGAAGGCTGCAGCAGATAAAAGACTTCCAATCGTTGTGGTATCCATGCCATTGGATCAAAGCCTTTTTCTGTCAAGATTGCGTGTTGATGGTTGTGCGCCAATCTCCCCACATAAAACAAATTCATGCACAGGCATCTTCCAACCAACCTTATTTTGGAAGACAAACTTACTCGGTCATTAGTGATCGCCAGTAGTGACCCCTTTTACAAAACTGTTGAACGGGCTGTGAGGCAGAGGTTAGAAAATTGGACTTGGATGGGAGAGAGCTGGGTTCAAATCCTAATCTCTGTGAATGCCTTCGGAAATTTGTGCACTCTGCTTTAGTTCCTGATCAGAATAATTAATATAGTAGATATGCTTTTCAAGTGTTTATGAGTATGATCACAATGTTTTATATGAATTTATGGATCTATAGAAAACATCTGCCTCAGTAGTTCTGTCTCTGCTAACATAACTTGCTTCTTCCTTTCTGGAAGGCTTGTATGTAGCCGTTTCAGAGATACCGGCATAACTGTACCTGTAACCAAGTTTGTTCGCTCTCTCTCTCTCTCTCTCTCTCTCTCTCTCTCTCTCTGCTCTCTGTATGTATGTATGTATGTATGTGTTGATTGTCTGAAAACGTTGCAGTGCCTTAATCCTTAGCTATCCAGTATGTCCAAGAACTTCCTTAGATCAATTACGAGTAAGGCCATTCTAGAGAGTGAGGATATGAGAGTGTGGAAATGTGTGCTCACAATTGCCCATGTGTACATACAGTTCATTTTTAACGTAGTGGCTGTTTCTTCTTTTGGAATATATTTTATGTAAGTCAAGTCACTAAATGATGGTTTTCTTTGCTAGTTTTGCTAGCAGAGAGAGAGAGAGAGAGAGAGAGAGAGATGGAAGGGGTTATATATTGGCTTACACAGATATAAATACTAGGTAGAATGTAGGCAAATGCATGTAAGTAGTAAACTGTCATAACCAAATGACTGTAAAAACATTGATAATTAATGCACGAGATTTTATTAAAATAAATAAATAAATGCAAAAGTAAATTCTAGCGTATCTCCATTAGAGACAAAGATTTTGTTTGTAAAAAATCATGCTGCTTGGCTGTTCCTAATGTAAGTAAAACTGCCTATCTGCAAAAACAGGTTCTTGGTAAAAGACAAGGTTTCAAAAGAAGAGTGGTGAAGTTATGCATGGTTGCTGGTTTTGCTTGGGGCGGCGGGGGTAGGGGAATGTCAAAGCCTGAATTGCAGAAAAGAAACAAAACTAAATTTGTGAGTATAAATCATAGTTTCTTGTTTTCCATTCTCTTTTACTATCAAAGACCGTCCTTTTTGGCAGTTATAACAACTGTGCATACCATGTGCATTTGGTGAATGTCAGTGTGTTCCTCCCTGCTCCAGTATTCTTGCTTAGCTGGATGCAAGAGCTCTTGCTGTTAGCGAAATGTATTGTTCTGTCTTTTTAACAGTAGTCAATCTTTTTCTTTCTCTCTTTTTTCTTTTGGGTTAGTTCTTATGAGATTCAATAGTGTTAGTTTATGAATGCCCAAATACAGGGGAACTCTTATGGCACTTCAAAGATGAGGCATACCTGTATGTATTTTTGGACTGTTTCTCCTTAAGATATATGGATCAGATCCCCCACTCACTTGTATTTTGCAGAGCAGCGGGACTAAAAATAGGTGCACGCATGCTTCATATTTGACATGTTATATGTGTATTTTGATGTAAATATCTTGCTACAAAAAAAAAAAGTTGTAAGAATTGCCATTCATTTTTCCCTACTTTTTGGACATTTGGAAATGGACCTCCTCTCTTCCCCATCTCCCACTTCCTCATATACAGTATATATTTGACCAGCTTCAGTTCCCATGCCACTGCTGCTACTCACTGACGTTCCTAGGTGAAGAGTCCTTGGGTGATGAGTGCTGCTGTCCAAGCTTGATGAAATTTCGAATTACAAAATGGCCCTCCTAAGAATCTTCTTCAATAATATACGTGTCTTTCTTCATTGACATATCACTGTCATTTAGAAGGATTTACTGTTGTTTCCCCAGACAGATCCTGAAATGGGAAGCAGCCTGGCTGTGTGTTTTGGAGGGAAGTGGTCCCCAGCAATTCTCTCCTGCAGGTATCCCTCTGCCCCCTTATGTTTATTATTTATTTATTTCCTATATTTATATCCCGCCCTTCCTCCCAGTAGGGGCATGTTAATGAGCAGATTTAGTTGGGAAAGATGAGGTTGTGGGTATATCTTTATAAAGTACAAATTCTTAGATGTTAGCATCACAGTTTTAGAAGACAGGAAGTATACTTAATTTTAATAGTTTAAGAGAGTTCTTTATGACTGTTTACCAAAGATGATTACAGGGTGGTTTACAAAAATGAAGGTTATAAAGGCATACTACATAATAAAAATTAAAACAAATTATGTAAATAGAATAATTGAAAACATCATAAAAATGACAACCCAATAGCCACTAAAAGTCTGGCAAAAAGGTGGGATTTTACCTGGTGTCTGAAAGGATACAGAATAATTGGGGTGAGATGCACCCCAGTGGAGAGGTAATTTCACATGACATGAATGCGGATGAAAACTTGTTACTTGGGGGTCTTCTGGCATGCAGTGTTTAGCTAGGTCCTGGGAAAATGGGAGCTTGAAGGCTCAGTTGATTGAAGGAGCACTGTCAAGTGCATTAACTGCAAAACTCTGACTTACTTTGAAGGGGATAACTTTTTGGATAGGTTTATCTGCCCTTCTGTGTGAGAGTGTGTGTGTTTTAGCACAAATTAAGCATCTTTTTTGACAATTGGGCATCTAGAATAAGAGAGCATAAAAGAGGATTTCTGTGAAACGCCACTCACTTTAAAAGAAATCAATTAAGCATTAATATGTTAATTAGTTTTATACCCCTTTATTTCTCTACTGTAGAGATAAAGTAACGCTTGTAATTTCGGATATGTATCTTTTCTGGTCTTTTATAATGTGTATTATCTAGCGCCAAAATTCCAAAGAAAAAGAGTTGAGCCAAGTAAAATGGGAAGACTCTGACTTTTTCCCAAGCCCCACTTTTGTTTCATTGCAGAGCACCATACAATTTAATGCTGCTGAGAGCATTAAGCTATTGAACGACAAGGGTTTAGGATTCAATGAGATTCTTTTGCAATTGGAAACCTTAGTTTAAAGAACCCTGAATTACAAACAATTTTTAATCTGCCTCTTCCAGTTTGGAGCAAAATACAAACTTTTAAAAATCAAACTAAATATGCACTAAATGTGTTTCTTGGCTTTCAAGGCAGCAGAGCAACTGTGGGATAACATGAGACTGTCACAGGGTTGAAAGGAGTCAGAATATCCACCTTCTCTGACTGCAGGCTCTTTTTGTAGGAAATAGTTCTGCAGATTTTATTAATTGCAGTTATAGCCTACCTTCCTTCCTTAGAACTCAAAGCAGCATATGTTTGGTTCCAAGGGCATTTCACATTCAGGCATTGACCTTTTAAAATTCAGCGAGGTTGCTGCATCATGCAACTGCCAAAACAGTGGCTGCTGTTAACATGTACTTGTAGTCAGAGAGGCTTGTTACTACTGGTTTCCCTTGTGATGTTAATGCCACATCCCATTGCCAGTATTTCTGCTTTTTTTGTTTGAAAATGATTCCATGCTCCTGAACTGAACATAGGCCAAACAGTATTGGACCCTTCAGCTCCTGTCCTTTCAATGGAGTGCACTACTGTTAAGACACAACCTTTACTTTAGAAACTTTACTTTAGAATCTTGTATATCATAAAACGTATACTTAGTCTTTATTTAAAAAACCTCATGATTGATAAAGTTTGGTGCTGCATAATGGAGACAGCTAAATTGCATTTTATCCCTGTTTGGGTACTGGCTCTACTTGTGTGTAAACAACCACATGGGCAGCAGTACACTGTCAAACCCACCCTCTCCAGCAGATCACTATTACAGCATTTAGAGCTCTTTACGAATTTGAGGATGAAGATCCAAAGTGAGGAGCCACCTCTACACATGGAGTATCGCCACACAACTCCATGCAGAGTTTTTCATCATGCAGGGAGAAGGATTGGACGAGAATTTTGATTCACTGCACATTTCAAGCTGAATCTATCAAATTGGCACTTTTCGAAGCAATATGAGATTGAAACAGCCATCCTTTGAAATTCGCACATTTGAAGTTTGCAGTGCAGTTTGCCAACTAAGCATTGTTTATAAAAAGAATGTATGTAGTAGGGGGAAAGTGTACATAAAAATGAATATATGAGTGAAAGTAGCATGCCAAAATGCATTACATGATGAAAAATGGCTGGCAAAAATGTGTATGTTAGTCAAAATTGTCTCCCAACAAGTGTTCATTAGGAGAAATTCACACTAAAATGCTGAAAATTTTTCGTGAGGATCTTTTTTTAACAAAATCGCAAATTGTTGTGGAGATGTGGAGAACTGAATTTAAGTTTGGAAAAATAAGAAATGGAGAGAACCGAAACTGACAGATCTTTCCCTCCCTAGCAGGAAGCCTCTTCTAGTCAAGGACCTTCATCCTCAAAATTGAAATCATAGCAGATAGCAGGCCCTAAACACGTAAGTTACATGTCAGCAGAAGTAACAGGCTTTCCTTGAGGGGTGACCAGCTATGTAGCTTCATTAATCTGAGCTACTGATTCATGATTCTTTTCTACTTGGTTTACGAGTGTAATTTTATTGTTGTCTTGTAAGCTGTTCACCATCATGATGTTTTTTCTTAATGTTGGCAATAGGATTTTTGCAAGTAAACCCTCAAGAAGGCTTTTATTTTATGGCCAAAGCTGCCCCAATCAATAGTAGTACAGGTTTACTGGGGAAATCTTAATTAGTTCTATATGCTCATTTGACCTCTTTGATTTTCAGAACTGTCACTGTTACAGAAATGTTCTCTGCTTTTTCTGCACTTATAATTTGGAACTCCCTGCCTGTTGACATCAGGCAGGCATCTGCTTAAAACATTTTTGCTTAGGTAAGCCTATCCAGAAATGTAACTGTTGAGGTATTAGAATCTTTTTATAGCATAGTGTTAATATTAATTACCATTTAACTGTTTTTGTAGTAATTTTTTAATTACCAACATAGCTACAAATGTTAGAAGAAAAAAGGGTATGTAAAGAAAATAAATTATGTAAAGTATATACTATATTAAATATATGAAAATATGAACTTTATAAAAGTATAAAATACAATCCCCCAACTATAACATACCACAACTATAATATAAACAAGTTTGTACTTATGCTATTCTTAAAAATTAGCCCCCCCCCCCATATATACACACAGCATTCATAATATACCCAGTATGGTATGCGGTTGTATATTACCTTGAACTTTACATGACAAAGGGACTCCATTTTTCAATAAACTGATTATCTTGTTGTCTGCCCTCTTTGACTCTTATCAGGTTTGTGAGTTTTACCATATAGATAATGTCCCAAAGGTTTATTATCTACTCATCAGTTTTTGGAGATGTGACTTTTTTCCATTTCAGTGATATAATCATCCTATACTGGAGAGTGTACATGTCATTAATTGTATGAGCGTACAGCTCAACTTTTGTGTACCCAGGTACATAGGCTTTATACAGGTACACAGGCTCTACACTTGTACAGTAATTCACATAGAACATTCAAATATAGAGCTCAAGTACTTGTGCATCCATGTACACAGACTGTACTACACCCATTGAATATAACGTGTGAACAGGGCCATTGCCAATGCCAGTTGTAAACATCTGCCTGAATGCAACATAGTTTGTTTAGAGCTTTCCATCTCCTACATGAAGTCACATGGGTAATAAAATCATTTGCCTATCTTGTTTAAACTTGATGATGTATCTTACGTAAATAGAATCTTTGTAGCTTTCTCACATTTAAATTAGAGCATCTGCTTTAGGCTGTGTAGACACACCTTGCACCTTGTAAAATATTTTTCCTTTTCCTTGCGGTGA
The DNA here is from genome assembly GCF_030035675.1 of Rhineura floridana. Taxonomy (NCBI): domain Eukaryota; kingdom Metazoa; phylum Chordata; class Lepidosauria; order Squamata; family Rhineuridae; genus Rhineura; species Rhineura floridana. Next base: position 178,094,819 of record NC_084483.1, read on the forward strand.
AAATTGAAATGAGCTTGAGAGCACATTATTTTTTAAATTGGTGGTAAGTGTAGGAGTGACTTTTACTACTACTACTGAATTTTCAGGAACTTATTTGAGAAATGTAGTTTACTTGGCATTCTGTTCGGCACTGGTTAGGCCTCATCTTGCTTACTGCATCTAGTTCTGGACAATACACTTTAAGAAGGATGCAGACAAAGTGGAACAGGTCCAGAGGAGGGCAACAAAGATGATCAGGGGACTGGCAACAAAGCCCTGTGAGAGAGACGGAAAGAACTGGGCATGTTTAGCCTGGAGAAGAGAAGACTGAGGGGAGATATGATATTACTCTTCAAGTACTTGAAAGGTTGCCACACAAAGGAGGGCCAGGATCTCTTCTCAATCATCCCAGAGTGCAGGACACGGAGTAATGGGCTAACGTTACAGGAAGCCAGATTTCAACTGAACATCAGGAAAAACCTCCTAACTGTTAGAGTGGTACAACAGTGGAACCAATTACCTAGGGAGATGTTGGGCTGTCCAACACTGGAGGCATTCAAGAGGTAGCCAGACAGCCACCTGTTGGGTATACTTTAATATGGATTCCTGCATTGAGCAGGGGGTTGGACAATGGCCTTGTAGGCCCCTTCCAATTCTATGATTCTAAGAACAATATGGCTGGATTGATTTCAGTAAGCCCCAGTGAGGAGGCAGTTTCTAAGACTGGGAAAGAACATGAACTCAGATCTCACCCCATTTAGTTCTGTGGGAAATTGTACATGCTTTCCAATACTGTTTTTTTCCAGGTGATGCAACTCAGAAATTTGCAAATCAGAAACATTTTGAAGTTTATTTTGTTGCAGGATGTAATTGTTGGAAACTAGCATTTTATATGAAACTCCTCAAACTTTGATAGATTTTCCTACAACCTCCCCCCCCCGCCAGTAGGAGAGATTGCTGTTAATATGGATAGTATGTGGCTTTGCTTATACAGATGTTCTTCTAATGTACTCTTTGCAAGAATGCCAGCAGTGGCTAGCTTTTTTTTTTTTTAATGAAGTGAGTTTTCAGCAATAGAAATATATTTGGCATGCACTTGCGTCAGAACGTGTGTGACTTAATTTGGTTTTTTTCTTGTTTTTTAAATGATTGTTTTGTTGGAAACGTCTTATATTAGTTATATGTTGGCAGACATGGAACCAGTAAGACAATTCTGTTGAGGCTAAAGGAGCTATGTGGCTGTGTGTGGATTAACTTGAAATGGGAGCTGATGGGGGGGGTTGTTGTGGGGTAAGCTCTGCTTCCTTTTGTGTTCATTCCTCAGAGGACATAAGCTTGGTTTCCATATCAAATGCTGATTACCTCTTTCTTCCTTGTCCCTTCCATTGTTCAAGTGGAATTCTCTCCTCATCCCCTACCTTCTGTAGCACTGTGCATTTTTATCTGCTTAAATGTTTTACTGCTTTATTAAATTTTTAAAGAGAGAGGAAGAGGGTTATTGTCTTGAAAAAATTGCTACAAGGAGGAGGGCAGCTTTGTGATTTGCAGAGATCTGGAAGAACGGGTTTCCTCTTGGCTAGATTTGGGGAGAAGATTTTGCTTGTGTTCAGTGCACTTCTACAAATAGGGTTCCTACTCAAATTATGAGTGTCTGAATCCTGTATTAGCTATTTAAATTTATTCAAAATAAATTTTCATGCATCTTAGCTTAATTGTTTAAGGTCAACAGGTAAAACATCAATACCTATTAAAGAGCAGATAACAATTTCAAAATTCAACAAGCAAGCATAATAAAACTATTAAAAGAGATGAGAAGAACCAGGTTGAAATTGCCTAATTTGTTTCCACAGAGCCTTTAAAAGCCAGACCATTTCAAGTTGCTGCCTATGCAGTTCAGTATTTCCGTTTCTGCCATGTACACTGACAGTCTTCAACAGTGATAGGTTGGTACTGCTTTCTCTCCATTTAAAGTAGTTTTTCCATGTAAGAACGCTGTGCACTAGTTGCATATGAAATGGCTCTTTTCATTCTTTTAAGAGGTGAACTTGTAGCCATAGAATTACAGAAAGGTTGTGAGGCTAGTGAAAAGTTGCTACAGGAAATGAAAATCCAATGTCCTCTCTCTCTCTCTCCCTCTCTCCTCTCTCTCTCTCTCTCTCTCTCTCTCTCTCTCTCTCTCTCTCTCTCTCACTCACTCACTCACTCACTCACTCACTCACTCACTCACAGACAGAGCTTTTTTTTGTAATGGAACTCACCAGTATGGACTACCATCACTGCTGCCCATGGCAATGTGTGCTGGCACTTTTATCAAGATGGATACCAGCCCTTTATTTTGTTTTACAAAAAATACATACACGCAAGCATGTGTGCACATGCACTTTCTCTCATTGATTATTTTTCTTTTTCGGGGGGGGTCATGACAACTCAGCGGCATATACTACTTCTCCCAATAATTCTTTGGAAAGTAGCATTCCGTTACTGAAACACATACGTACACATACTAGACAACAGCAGTATCTGTTTGATAGTGTGATGAGTACAAGAACTGGATAAATAAATGATGTGTGTCATGTCCTTGCTTTTTATTGTGTATGCTTGGGTATGTGTGGCAGAGTTGGTAACTGTTTTTTAAAAAATATTCAATTATTTAATCTTTTTTAACATATCTAATTGATTAAATACGTTCATATATTGCAAAGCCTCAATGGTACTTTTGCAGGATCCTGAAGGATGAAAACTACTGCCGTTATGTTTCAATTTAGCAAACATAATCTATTGCTTACTCTTAGAAGGAAAGGCCACCTGTATTTTCTTCATCCTATCATATGTGGAGAACCAGGAGCAGCTGATGCCACCTATCCAAATGAGAAGGAAACTGTGCATTCTTTAGGCACTGCTACCTGTGTTACCCAGACCTCGTGCTCAGTAATGTATTTCCAGGGCAGAAGGTGATTACTGTTCCCTTGTGGCTGACAGGGGGACTAATGAGGCAACAGTGACAACCCCAGGGAGAATCTTTCTTATGTTGCTGTTCTCCTGTGGAGGTGGATACCACCTGATAGGCCTCCCCTGCGCTGCTGATCTGACTGGAAGTAAACATGGGACTCCTCCAGACAACCTGTTTATATTGAGGATTCTCTCTGATTTGCTTACGTGGTGGTTAGGCTATGTCTGATCTTTCTTTATTCTTATTTTTTTATTTTGGATAATTCCCATATACATTTACATCGTTGATTATGCATCTTAATTATATTTTAAGTATTATATAATAACATAAGCCTACGGCTGCACTACCCTGAACACACCCGATCTCGTCTGATCTCGGAACCTAAGCAGGGTCGGGCCTGGTTAGTACTTGGATGGGAGACCACCTGGGAATACCGAGTGTTGTAGGCTTAGAGGAAGGCAATGGTAAACCACCTCTGAATACCTCTTACCATGAAAACCCTATGAAAATATCCAAAAAGATTCATAGGGTCACCATAAGTCGTAATCGACTTGAAGGCACATAATAACAACAAATAATAACATATGAATACACATTTTCCTGTTAGTCTTAATGGCAAAAAAAGTCTGATTCTTTTTTAAAAGTGCATTTGCTGCACCAGGGCTTGAATCTGTCTTGGAAAATACTGATGGTCTGGAGGTGACCACGGCTGGATCAGAGGTTGAGGTGGGTGGAACCACCAAGGCTCAGGAGGCATCCATGTTTTCTCCACTGGCTCATAAGCCTCAGAGGGGTCTGAGGAGGAAAGGGAGGAGGCTGGTATCAAGCAGCGAAGGGGCTTCCTTGATCAGGGAGGAAGCATAACAGATGAGAGAGGAGAAAGGAAGGAATTTTTTGGGAGGGTGGGGTGTTCCTCAGGCTATATTTCCCATCCTCCAATGGCTTCTCAAGTCTGACAGAAAAACTGAGACGAGAGCTGAGCTAGGTCTCCTGAGGCATTGAAGGAGCAGCTGGGGCTAAGCTCAGGGGAACTGAGGTTTGATGAAGTGCGAATGTCCCCCCTTCCATATGCCACCAACAGCTTCCGTCTATGACCCCGAAAAGCCAGAGCTGCTGTCACCCCGAAATAGGGGTTCTCCACAAGAGGGCTCCTTCTAGGACGAAGGGTGGGATATAAATTTAATAGATAAATAAATAAAAAGATAGTCTAACGAAAACACTAGGATTAAGATTTTTAGGGTGATTTGCATTGTTACACTGTTTTACTATGTAAATGACTTCAGAATGTTTTGTTGAAAGAGTGGTGGTATATCAAATATTAGGGCTAAGTCAGCAAGTTCTTTTTCACTTCACTTGCCTCAGCTGGGTATACCAGGCTTTGCTTGTTCTCCCCCGCCCCCCTGCTGGATTGAAGGGGAGAGATCAGTGCAATCCTATGGGCTGTTATACAATTGCATCGTAAATCAAATTAGTCTTCAAAAGTACTCATTCATTACTAGAACTTCCAGCCCTAGTTCAGCACACTCTTTTTATTATTAAAGAAACCTTTTATCCTGTAAAGAATGACCATCAGTCTTGGAGCTTGAGCAAATATATATATCCGAAGCTGATTACAATTACGTGGGAGTGGTTTTGGTTTGGAAAACTGAGCTCTGCTCTCTGGGGAGGCATGAAAAACACTGCCAGTGCTTCATGGATGGTGAGGGAAGCAGCTCTCCCTTTGATGACAGCAAAAAAAGAACGAGGAGAATTGTGACAGCTTTTGGCATGGTATTCTGTGAATGGCATCCAGTGGCTTCTATTCACTTGTACTTGGCTCCTAACTGCTAATTCAGCTCTTGTTTGGAATTTTTCGTTCCTTGACACCTCATCCCCCAACCCTTGCAGCGCTGACAGGTCAAAGCCAGGACTTGACACCGTCTGGTTGTCACCATATGGCATGCAGCACAACTCTTACTCAAAAATGTTTTGCTTTTGTTCATTCTGGGTGTGCCCAACATGCTTTCCATATTCCCTTCCATGCCACAGACTGTCATGAATTCTTTTGTTTCATGTCAGATAATTTTGCATTTAGCCTTGTTTCCCAAACTTCTGGTAGCAGAGGCGCACTGTTCCCCACACGTGCCTACTTTATTATACCCAAAAAGGCTTTCTTCTAGAACAGTGATGGGGAACCTCACGCCTGAGGTCCAATTGCGACCCTCCACACCTTTCTATCTAGCCCGTCAGACTGTGCCTAGGCCCCACTTCTCACCGATCCTGCTCCTTGTCATCCTGGAGAGTGTTTAGTCAGCTGGAATCTGCCCTTAAACTCTGACAATGTATCTTGCTTGCCTGGATAGAGAGGCACGTATAGGAACCTCTGCTTTTTGACAGAACTGCTAGTGTACCCTGGCCAATAATACTTGGCATTGACTGCCTTATACTGATACTGACTGATTTTATGTTTTCCTGAGCATATACACAGTAACTTTCTCCTCATGATAGTTAATTAGCTCACGGTTGGACAAATTTCGGGATTATGGGATTTACTTTGTTTTTTACTCAGACCTTGAAATCTGTGAAGTGGCAGTTGGTGCAAAAAACATATGGAAAATGGAAATTGACTTCCTTCAAGTCGATCCCGGCTTATGGTGACCATATGAATAGGGTTTTCATGGTAAGCAGTATTCAGAGGGGGTTTACCATTGCCCTCCGCTGAGGCTGAGAGGCAGTGACTGGCCCAAGGTCACCCAGTAAGCTTTGTGGCTGTGTGGGGATTCGAACCCTGGTCTCCCAGGTCATAGTCCAGCACCTTAATCACTACACCATACTGGCTTACATATATTTGCAATTAAAGAATTCTAAGCCTTGGAATTAGTTTTCAGATCCAGAACTGAACTGAGCACATGGCTCTACCATGCAAAAAAAAAAAAAAATCTACTTCTGGTTATTTATTAAATTTATATCCCGCCCTTCCTTCCCAGTAGGAGCCCAGGGCGGCAAACAAAAACACTAAAAACACTCTAAAACATAGTTTAAAACAAAACATTCTTAAAAACATGTCAAAACAAAACATATTTAAAAACATATTTTTAAAATAAAGTTTAAAACATCTTAAAAAGTAATTCCAACACAGATGCAGACTGGGATAAGGTCTCTACTTAAAGTGTTTACCTTTTCTCGAGCTTCTTCTATTTCAGCAATATAATTTAGGAGCTGTGGGTGGGTGGATTTTGTTGTTGCTGCCACTGTTAAACAATTGGGAATTGGAAACCATTTCCTATCTACTTGAAATCATCCTGGGACCTAACAGTAGACCCCAAATCTGCCTTCTGACTATCCCTGCATAGCTGTCTACCCTTTTGTAACACTACAGCTTTTAAAGTTGCCTTTGCTTAGCACCAGTATCCCCAAAATCAAAGGCACAGCCTTTTGTCAATAGCCAGTTGTACTGTTTTTGTTGTACTGTTTTTGTTAATGTTGTACTGCTGGGTACTGAGCGGTACAGTGTTTATCACCTTTGTCAGTTCCTAGGATAGATCACCTGCTCTCTTCACTTAGCAAAAATCACTTTGGACACAATGTAGTATGCCAAAATAAGACGACAATTGTGAGAGCTTTTCTCAGTTTAGATAACATTGCCATCATTATGTTTAATGAAGGGATGGTTGTTGGCTTGTTGGCTCTTTCTTTTTCTCCATCTGTGTGCTAATGATCTCGGGAGCAATTTCCAGATTAGTTTTAATTAGGCTTAACAAATATGCTGCATTTTTTACAGATGAGATAAGAAGGATATTATGCTATGATTAGCTAATGTTGCACAACTGTTTTTTGTGTTTTTTTTTTTTTGTCTAGCAGGAGGCCTTATCTAGACAAGAAACGCCACAAAAACAAATGAGACACATGGCCGGGATGCTAGCATAAGTAGCAGTTCCTTGAGGATTTGGGAATGTGAGATTACCTTTTGTAGACCCCGGCTGTATTCGGACATGGGTTTTATTGCATTTGTTGATGATAATGGCTGTGCTTCTGTCCTGGTTTCTAACATTCCTTTCACACTGCAGTACCTGTTGCCTTACAGAACTGTGGCGTTTTGACTGATATATGCCGTGGTAAATTTCATTCACACCAGTGGGCGTGGTGTGGCACAGCAGTGAACATCATTGGACATGTTGCTACTCCCCCACCCTTTCTGCACATGCACACTTTTGTTCTCTCATGATTTCCCCTATGAAAATGGTGGGAAAGAACTGTATGCTGGTATACTGGCCCAAATTTTGTCACTCCTGTGATTTTCTGGGTTCATGGGTTGCAAATGGATTTTTTCTGGAGGTTCGCATAGAAATTAGCACTAAACTTCCACTATATCCTGCTAGATTTCCAGGAGTGGCTTTTATGTCATGTGAAAGATCAAGTAAAATGTGGGAATTATCAGGAAAGGAAACTTTGGGAAAATGGAATAAACTGCTGCCTGAATGCAGCCCTAAAGTGCTACTCTCCATTCTCTTCCTTATTTATTTTTAATTAAAGATATTTTTTATAGTGCCAATTCATAAACTAAAACATGGCAGTGTATATACAATATAAAACACCATAAAAACAGTAAAGAAATGATCATTAAAAAAATTAAACAGTTACATAGCCCTGTCTGCGTAAAAAGGTTTTCAAGGATTTGCCTGAAAAACATGAAGGTGTCTGCTGAATCTCTGCTGGAAGAGTGTTCCGCAGCATGGGGCTGGCGACACAAAATGCCAGATTAATAGTGGAGGCCAGTCGGGCTTGTGCAACATGGGGAACAACTAGGACGGGGGACAGCTCTCTTCTCCAGAATGCAACTGTGCACACAATGCAGATGATAATGCTGAAACAGAGGTAGGCAAGCTAGTGCTCTCCAGATGTTGTTAGACTTCAGTTCCCATCATCCCTAACCATTGGTCATGCTGGCTGGGGCTGATGGGTATCCACAACCTCTGAAAGGCACCAGATTGCCTACCCCTAATAGAACGTTAGTAAATGTTTATATTTTATTAGTTGAATTTATGTCCCACCCTTCTTCCAAAACTAGTGCCCTAGTTTGATAATAATAATTAATAGTATTTTAATTAGTGGAGCAAATATAGCTGAAAAATACTTTCTGAAAGTTCAGTTCAAACTGCACAAGAAACCTAGCTTCTTGAAGTGATTTAAAAATTGAACATCAGCTCCAGGATGAAGAGTGCTGGAGTATGTATTTTATACTATATTTTGGATTTCTTTTTTTCTTTTGAGGAGTGAACACATGGCTTAATTGTATTCCACTGAAGGATTTGAGCCAGTTCTTAGTTAATGATTATCTCATTGATTAGGTTCTGTTTGAGATGACTCATTTTTCAAGGACTTCCATTACTTCAATTTACAACAGGAAGCCTGCAAGGAAGTGGAACATCAGAGCATTGAAGACTGTGCACTTTCTTTTATAACCTGCTTGAGTATAGTAGCCAGTGACATTAAAGTTAATTATTTCTTAACTTGCACTCTGTGAAAGACACCTATTTTCACAGCTTACTTGCTGCAAATGAATGTTGAAACTCTTCTAGAGTGAAACAAACCAAGCAATCAGGATTTTTGAAGGGTAGACTTTGAAGAAAAATGGGGAATCTTTTTCAGACCACCATGATTATGTGAGAAGAGATCATTGGGGCTCTTTTGTAAAATAATAAAACCACATGAAAGACTGTATGAAAAGTGGCGGGGGTGAATGATGCTCAGGGGAACTAGTAGTTCTGTTCCCTCTTTGTTTTCAAAAACTCCTCAAAACAGTTTTGTTTTTTTAAAAAAATCCTGATGGTGCTTTTTGAAGGAACAGAGCACCACTCTGAGACATCTTGGCACAATGAAGGCCCAGCATTCCCAAATAGCAGGTGCAGGGCTAGTGCCAGGGATAGGTATGGTCAGGCACTTGTTAAGGGCCCCAGGATTCAGAAGGGCCTTCTGCCTACCAGCCTGTGTTGCTGCTGCCTGTCACTTACTTTATGCCACACTGGATATGTTGTTACTGGTAGGTGTGGTGCTTTTGTTTTGTTTTTTATCATTAATTTTATTCAAATTTTCAAACAAAACAAAACAAAACAAAAAAGAAACAAATTAAACAATAAAATAAAATGTTGACTTCCGATTTGTCGCAGATCAGTTATAGGTCTATGATATATGACAAACCTGTCTCTTAATATATTACAAAATCACTTTCCTCCAGTAGTTATCTTAATTAATCATCAAATCTCATAAACATCACTTTATTCTTTCTGCAAAAAGTCAAAGAGAGGTTTCCACTCCTTGAGAAATATATCCCTCGATTTTTCTTCAAATAAACATGTCAATTAATCCATCTCATCAAGTCTACTAGGACCAGTAATTTCAATAGCCATTTTTCCATTATCAGTATTAATTCCATCTTCCAACTTCCATCCTTGCACCCATAATAATCTTGCTGTCATAGTCATATAGTAAGAGTCTGATGGGAATTTCCTTCATCACAAATATTTCCTTGCCATCAATTCTGAATGTGTTGCTGAAATATTGTTGTAAAGTCATATCTCTATTCCTCTTTTTTACGAAATGCACTAGCACATCTCTTGAGAGTTTTCCATTGTCACATATCTGGAATTAATTCTATAAATTTTCTCTGTTTCAAGTTCCATCAAATCATTCCAGTCCAGAAATTCCATCGAAATATTGATAGCTTTATCTCTGATATCTTCATCAATTTCTCCAGGGACAACGCCGAATTCCAAACAGTAATCTTTATCTCCAGGATCCACAAACTCCAAATATTTTTCCAGTTCCACACTTGATATATCTGTTCCAATCTCCAGGACTTGCATCCTCCCTTCAATTTTTGCCATAAAGTCCAAATCTTTTTCCAATTCCACATTTGATATATCTGATCCAATCTCCAGAATTTGCTCCTTCCCTTTAATTTCTTTTTCATATTCTATTGCTTGTCCATCTGCTTCTTTTCTCATATAATCCTTTATTTCTTTCAACTCCTGTTTCACTTTACCAAATTCAGTTGCCATCTCTTGTCTACTCTGTCCCAGTTCTTGTTTCGTTATCTTAATCTCATCCATTATCTTCTGAAACATATCCAGAGGGGAAAACCCTTCCAGGGGTACATCCAGGGTCTCTGCCACTTCTTTGATTGTCATTCTTAAAGCCGAAAAAAAAAAACCCTTCAAAATTCCAATATAGCCACAATTCCCAAGCAAAGAGTAATTTGCTTCTTTTTCCAGCAATAAGGGAGTTAATATTCCAGGCCTGTTGACATCTGGCCAGCACAGTTCTTATCTCCCGCACGTCCAAGAATGCAAAACAAATTTGGTTCACAGCGCCGAACAATTAGTAACATACACGAACAGCAGATTCATCTAAAGAAAGTAGTCCAAGAAAAAGTAGTCCCAGACATATATCAATCAAATAATCATCTAAATCAGATTTTCTCTTCGGTAAGTTGCCCCTCATCCGTTTTAATCTTTATAGTTTCCAAATTCAGGCCTGCTTTTTGCCATAAAAAATAAGATAAGCTTTTTAAATTTTCTTTCCTCCTCCTTAATTCCTTGTATAAAAGAGAGAAGTGTAACTCACCCAGGTATCTCAATTGCTGATTCCCAAACAAATCTCTTTTACTGTAGTAATTTAAGCCAAATGATAAGATTAGACAGAAGAAAGCTCGTCCGTTGTGGATCGTTTAAAAGAAAAAAGTCTCGCTTTTTTTCAGCCCAGCTTGCTGGAAGTCCTAACTCCGTCCTCGGCTGCTAGGTATGCCTTCCTTTCCCAGGGAATTCCTGATCAATTCCAGCCACCGACAGCCCAACGAAGTTTCTGTGGATAATCTCTTCGGTTCACCCTTGCCTGGGAGAAGAACATTTACACCAGTCAGAGTTCCCTTTTGACTGATTTTAAACTGAAAAAAGCTTCCTCTGAGACAGAGCTCATCTCAGAGGCAGCCACAAGTGGAGCAATCTTCCGGGAAGTCCCGTAGGTGTGGTGCTTTTGAATGGAAGCTGCGCATTTGGTTCTGCACATCTGTCTGCCATGTTGAATTACACAAAATGCAGTGCCATATGTTAGGTCAGGTATTGCATTTTGGGTAATGTAATGTGTTGAGTGGCCACCATGGATCAGAACCAAGCACTGGTTCTGCTTCCAGTCAAAATGTGCTGCTACTGACCACAAGTAAAACAACTATTTTGGGGTGGGTGGGCTGGCAGGAGATGAGGTGAGTGATGTTGGAGAAAGTACACAGTGATGTTTGGCAGCCCTGGAAAGGAGCCCAGGTTAATATTGAGTGAGGGATTCTAAGGCAAATAGTCAGGAAAGCAAGAGCAGGTCTAGAACATAATGGGAGTCTGACAACTTTATGGGTTTCTTACAGTAATTTTTGGATTTATTTACTAAGGCATTTTCTTTTATTTATATTAAAGTATGGAATCATAGAGTTGGAAGGGGCCTGTAAGGCCATTGAGTCCAACTCCCTCCTCAGTGCAGAAATCCAGGTTAAAGCATACCCGACAGGTGACTGTCCAGCTGCCTCTTGAATGCCTCCACTGTTGGAGAGCCCACTAGGTAATTGGTTCCATTGTCATACTACTCTAACAGTTAGGAAGTTTTTCCTGATGTTCAGTCAAATCTGACTTTCTGTACGATGAGCCCATTATTCCATATACTGCACTCTGGGATGATCAAGAAGAGATCCTGGCCTTCCTCTGTGTGACAACCTTTCAAGTACTTGGAAAGTGCTATCCTATTTCCCCTCAGCACATAAAGAATATCTCAGTTTGCGCTGCATAAGTACTAAGGCATTCTTTTAAATCTGTTTTAAGGTCACTTTTCATAACTTAGCAAAGTAACAATGACTTTTAGAAATCATTTATAAGCTGCATTCAGTGTAAACCCTCCCATAAGTGGTATACAATTACAGTACAATTAAGTGCATCATAATTACTGAAAATCAGCAGAAACTTAAAACAAATCCAACAACAAAACCTCACAAAGGGATGGTAGAATTGTAAAGACTTTGGAGCTGTTGGAAACTCTGATGTGGATTTCTCAGAGGAGGAAATTAATAAGATGCGAGTCCACCTCTAAGAAGGCCCTGACCTAATATCTCCCAACTTGATTGTTCTTAATAGTGTGCTAGGGAACAGGGTTAAAGTGAAACCATTCTTGGGGCCTAGGTAAGCTCATAAGGACATAGGCAGTCTTTCAAATAACCTGGTTCTAAACTGTTTCCAGAATTTTGAATTGAGCATGGAGGCAAATAAGTGACCCAGATGCAAGATTGTTGTTGTATGCTGTGGAAACCCTGTCCAAGTGTCTGGAGTCGGTGAGTGGCTGGATGGGAAGGAATAAGCTGAAGCTGAATCCTGACAAAACCGAGGTGCTGTTCGTGGGAGACAAGGGAAGGTTGGGGGATACAGACCTGGTGCTTAACGGGGTACGATTGCCCCTGAAAGACCAGGTCCGCAGCCTGGGGGTCATTCTTGACTCCCAGCTGTCCATGGAGGCTCAAATTTTGGCTGTGAGCCGGGCAGCTCTGTATCAACTCCATCTGATACGGAGGCTACGCCCCTACCTTCCCAACCATCTGCTCCCACCGGTGGTACATGCCCTGGTCACCACTAGCCTAGACTACTGTAATGCGCTCTACGTGGGGTTACCCTTGAAAACGGTTCGGAAGTTACAACTGGTACAGAATGCGGCGGCTTGTCTGATTAAAGGCAGCTGCCGGCGAGATCACATCACTCCTGTGTTGAAGGAGTTGCACTGGTTACCGGTTGTTTACCAAGCCCAATTCAAGGTGTTGGTCTTAACGTTTAAAACCCTATACGGTTGTGGCCCAGTTTATCTGAAGGAGCGCCTCCAGCATTGTCAGGGATGCCGCTCAACAAGATCAGCCTCAGAAGACCTTCTCTTGATCCCACCAGTTAAAACAGCTAGACTGGTGAGGACTAGAGAGAGGGCCTTCTCAATAGTGGCCCCCACCCTGTCTATGCCCCGTCTATGATGAGCTTCCGCCGGACCCTGAAGACCTGGCTTTTCAGGCAGGCTTTTGGGGCGGGTTAAGTTCTTACTGTGAAACTGAACCCCGACAAGACCGAGGTGTTGCTCGTGGGGGACAAGAGAAGGTTGGGGGATATAGACCTGATGTTTAATGGGGTAAGATTACCCCTGAAAGACCAGGTCCGTAGCCTTGGGGTCATTCTTGACTCCCAGCTGTCTATGGAGGCTCAGGTCTCGGCAGTGAGCCGGGCGGCTTGGTATCAATTACATCTGATACGGAGGCTACAACCCTGCCTTCCTGTACATCTGCTCCCACGGGTGATACATGCCCTGGTCTCCTCTCGCTTAGACTACTGTAATGCACTCTACGTGGGGTTACCCTTGAAAACGGTCTGGAAATTACAGCTGGTACAGAATGCGGCGGCGTGCTTGATTAAGAACAGCCGTCGCTGTGATCATATCACCCCGGTGTTAGTGGATCTACACTGGTTACCAGTTGTTTACCGGGCCCAATTCTAGGTGTTGGTATTGACCTTTAAAACCCTATACGGTTCCGGCCCAGTTTATCTGAAGGAGTGCCTCCAGCATCACCAATTATGCCGCATGACAAGATCAGCCGCACAAGACGTTCTCTCGGTCCCATCAGTTAAAACAGCTAGGCTGGTGCGGACCAGAGAGAGGGCATTTTCGATTGTGGCCCCCACCCTCTGGAACTCCCTTTCGATCTTCGCCACACCCCCTCCCTGACAGGTTTCCGCCGGGCCTTAAAGACCTGGCTATTCAGGCAGGCCTATGGGGTCTCTGGGGATGGGTCAGTTTCTAATGTTGTTTAATGCTGTTTAATTTTAATTATTATATTTCTGGTTATATTGTATTTTATCATGATATTGTACGTCGCCTAGAGTGGCCGTTTATTCAGCCAGATAGGCGACTCAAAAATAAAATTTTATTATTATTATTATTTTAAATATTTAATTGTTTATGTACTGTTTTTACCTTGTACGTCGCCCAGAGTGGCTGGATATCCAGCCAGATGGGCGACTAATAAATTTAATAATAAATAAATAAATAGACTATCTGGTCTTCACAAACCATCTGGCAGCTGCATTCTGTACTGAAACTACTGTACTGTCTTTAAAGGCAGCTCTATGCAGAGAGCATTATTATAGTTGTTTAGTCTGGAGATAGCCAGTGATTAGATGTTTACTGTTTAAATTTACCCCCCCCAAGAATAATGTAAATTATTTTGAGCACACAAGTTCCGCAGCAATAATCTGAAGTGTTTGTTAAACTGTTGTATCAATTTATGCTGATCTCAATAAGTAATGTGCTGTGAATATGGCTTTTCCTACAGCTGAAGCCATGTATCTTTCTTGGTCAGGCTAACTGCTTCCTTATGTCTGTGAAGCATTGTATAGCATAGAAACCTTAGGATGCTGGTATAAACAGATGGATGCGTTCCTCAGAGGCAGGGCTGTGGAGTCGCAGTCGCAGTCGGAGTTGTGGAGTCGGAGTTGGGAGCAATTTTGGGTGGAGTCGGTAGAAATGTACCGACTCCTTCATAAATGGCAACTGTATATTAACTAGTAATAACAAATTTACTGTAGTAAAATGGTAGCACAAGGCAGGGATTGGGCTCGCGGGAGTTGTAGTTCAAAAAAGTAACTTTTCCAAGCTCTGGATTCACGTGGTGGTGATGAAATGCCTTGTGCTACCATTTTACTACAGTAAATTTGTTATTACTAGTTAATATACCTTTGCCATTTATGAAGGAGTCGGAGTTGGACAGTAGAAAAATAGAGGAGTCGGAGTCGAAGGTCTGGCGTACCGATTCCACAGCCCTGCTCAGAGCTACAAAGTGTATTTAGCTTTTGCAAGTGAACGTATGAAGTTGGTACTTGAAAAATGACTGTACTTCATGGGTACTTTCAGTTGCATAGGTTACCCCATGCCGGGAATCCTGATGTATCTATCAGCTGCATTCTCCTCCTGTAGCTTGTGTCTGCTGGTATGTTGTGATAGACACTGTTGTTTGTGATGCAATCTTCCAAATTGCCTGATAACAAGTGGGAAAGTGTATTCTGTGGAGTTGTCAGTTGTCTGTATTGTTAACACTCAACGTTTCTGGGCCCACTTTTGCATCGTCCTGATACTGGGTAACATGCTGATTATATCGGTCTCCCTTTGTCCTTTCTCCTTTGTCCTTCTCTCACTGTCTCTAGGAAACCTTTTCTGTTCACTTCTACAGTGCAAATAGCTTTGCACTAGTGTAGCATGTCTCCCTCTCTCTCTGCTTCCCCCCAGTAATGCAATGCAGTGGACATTAATATTGCACCACTGCCAATAGACTTAGGGCAAGGAACTCTAACAGTTATTTTGTTTGATCCCAATTAATTCTGTAGAAAAACTTGACTGTTTTTTTAGTCACTTCAAATATATGTTTTTGAATGATATGCTATTAATTATGGGGCAAGATTGTTGTGTTAAAGACTGAGTGCCTACATATTAGCCTTAATAAATTATGAGGGAAGATGGCTAGAGAAGCACTCAGTCCTTCGAGCAGTGACCCATAATTGTGTTCTTCCTGTGTTGTCAGCTGTTAAAATAGTGCTGCATTACCTCCTTGTTCAGAGGATTTCTCTTTTCTCTGTTCCTCACCCTTTCATTTTCTCTGCATGTTTGGTAATACTATAATGTTGAAGTCCTTTTGAAGTGAAGCTACTTCTATAATCTTCTGGGGGTGGGGAGATTACAACATGTGCATGCACTTTATCTCTCTCCCTTCTCCCTTTACTTTTGGAGATTCAGTAATGCAAGACTACATTCTGCTCCCAGATGATCGTTCCAGTGGAAGCCTCCTTTCCCACAATAGAAAAGCCAATGTGAATTTTATTGATTTCTGGAGTTGAATTTTTCTGATCTGATTATTTATAGAAATGGTATGATTACATAATGCAATACTGCTTGACCAAGAATGTGGGACCTATCATGTTGGTGCTCTTTAAACTAATTTTATTCACTTATTTATTATAACGATTTATATCCTGTTTTTCTGGATACAAATCCTGCCAAGTTGGCTAAGGAATGTTACAAAGTTAAATCTGTGTATTGTTTGAGTCTTCAAAGGGCTTTTGTCTATAGAAGGGTAACTTGATTTTCTAAGGTTTATAAGATATACTTGCAAATAAATAGAAAAATGAAACCTATTGTCTGATTTTTCTTGCTTTTTAAAAAAACACAACAACCCTATTTTGGACCTACTTCTAATTTTGGGGGGATTTTTTATTTCAGAGTATAGAAATTGGATACAATATATTTGGAAATACTACCTTCTGTAGTACAGGGATAGCCAATGTGTTGTCCTGCAGATATTGGACTACCACTTCCATCATCCCTGACAGTTGATCATGCTGGCTGAGGCTGATGGGAGCTGTAGTCCAACAACATCTGGAGGGCATCATATTAACTGTCCCATGGTAGTGTGTAGAAGTGGCACTTGGGTTCATTTCAAATAAATGAATCAATAATAAATCTGACTCAGTTCACAAGTGATGCTAAGGACAACATGTAATGTTTTCTTTTGATTTGATTGTGTGAAGAAATTGAATGCATTGTGTTTAGGAACAAGTTCTTCATTTTAAGACAGTACCTGTGTATGTGGCTGTTCAATTAGAATTGTCTGATGGATCACTTGACAGACTTAATCTACCATTTTTGATAGGAGTAGCTTCTTTTGTGAATTAACATACAGAAAACAAACCACTCCTTAATTTTGGACATCAAAGATAATGGGCTGAAAACTCAGTTATCCTGGGATTAAGAGAACCACTTAGAGTGTGTCTTCAGATTATCCTTACCTTCAAATACAAATATGCAGGCCAAGTTTGGCAGGCGGGCATGACCACCCACCTGTCAATTACTTGATGTTACAGTGATGTTGGGTAATCCAAAACTGCACAGGATAAAAAGGATGTGTAGTGTGTCCAAAGTCACAACAATTAGCTGACGTCAGGTTTAGGCCATGTGGGCATGGCTTGGCTGAGACAGCTTCATGGGCCAAATGGGGAGGTCTTGCAGGTCTAATTGGGTCAGTGTGTGAGAGATTCCCCCCACCCCTGCCCTTGACCAAAGGATAGCAAAAATATTTTTTGCTCAAAGTTACACCTATTTATAGAAAAATTATGCAAGCTTTTGTAGAGTAGTAGCCAAAAGTTGCCAGTTTCTCTTCCCCTTATCTGAGCCACAGTTTGCAACTTGCTTCTGTTGAGATAATGGATGTTCCATAACAATTAGTAAAGTGCCTCTTGCATGGAATAACCAAAAGCAGTCCATGTCATAATTTAGTACAAAGCTCCATTCAGAAACAGTGCCCAGGCTATACAGTATTGTCTTCAGCAAAGCTGCAGATAATTTAGAGTTCATTTCAAGCCTTTCCCTCTAGCTCATACTCTGGATTGGGGCAAGGTAAATAAGAGGGTACCAAGACCACACTTGCAGAACACAGAACACAGCTGTCTGCAGGATCTGTAGTGCTACCTTGTAATCTAAAAAGCAAAGGTAGCTATATTGGTCCATAAGCAAAAATCTCTACAATCTACAGTTGGACAATATCTTTTGTTAGGATCAGCCAAAATATCACAATAGTGGCAAGCGTTTGAGTTCTCTGGACGTCTTCATCAGGCAAGATGTTTCAGAAACGGAGTAAGAATGGGGGGAAATACATAACGAAGTGCAAGGGTGGATGTTGCAGCTGTAAAGGTAGTTTTTAGGCTCTGCTCCAAGATGGAGATTGCAGATTGAACAAGCCTCTGCTACATGCTGCAGATACCAGGTTATACACCTAGGATTCTGGGATAAAGAAACAATGACTGCTCCCCATTTTTGAAAACATAAAGCCTGCCTATTATCCAGGTTATATTTTAATCTACTGGGTCTTAATTGGGTGAAATAAGGCAGTTGAGCTCTTTACAAAGCAGAATGTTTGCAGAAGTACTGGCTTGGTAACTGAGAATTCAGACGGCACTGAACTGAACATGTGCAGTTGATTTCTTCCTTCCCCCCTTTTTTTTTTTTTTAGGGCTAGCCTCATGTTGGATAATGTGCCCAAACTGGGCACTCTGACTGGCTTGGGAGCAATTTGCACTCTTCTTACGAGTCCAAATGATTGGCTGCTTTCAAACCTAGGTTATTCCCGGTACTCATTTGGGAACTCCAGTGTTAGGAAATGGTGACTGTAGACTTTCCAAGATGCAAACATGTTCATACTTGAATATATGGAATATTGGTGGTGTGACAGTATAAGGGGAATGGCTTTTGACATCCCAATATAAAACTGGTGTACTCAGAACTAGGTCCACTGATTTATGACGAATGGGTGTTTGTGAATATATGTATTGTACTGTGCCGTATAAAATGAACATGAGGACTGTATTATTTATCGATTTCAGAAAACATTTATCCCACTGCGAAAAAATTAAAATCCAAGGAACAATATAAAGATAGCATCAGATTCCTGTGTATAAGAGGTAGGTTGCAAATAACTTAGGAATATGGCTTTCGAGCAAGGCATGCCCTCCATATGTTTCTTTACTGGAGTTGCTTCCAACATTGCACTCAAAGCAAAAATGTAAGTATAGGTAGAAGTTCCTCATCAGGACGAATATCTAAGGAATTTTAAGGGAAGCCAGAAGAATATTGACAAGACTATCAAAACTTTCCCAGGAGAGTATCTCTCACCCTGTTTGTGAAAGTAACCAAATGATGGGAAGATTTGGTAAGGAAAGGAAATGGGGAATGTTTGGTGTGTATTTCAAATTTTCAATTAAAAGATTCATGCTAATCAGTGGACATGCTAATCAGTGCTGTATTCTCACTGTCATTCGTGTGACAGTGATAGATATATTTAAAAAGAAACAATTGACTACAAATTTTGATTACAAACCAGACATGTTATTTCACGTTGATCCTTTTTGTCTTTTTGTTTCAGAGTCAAATTAAACTTTCTCCCAAGTTATGAGGATCAGTGGGAGCTAATTCCACAGAAATCAGGCATGGTAAACCTCCAGCCCTTGGGCCAAATTAAACCCACAAGTCTGTATTTTCCTAATCATGCCCACCTGTCCATTCCTGATGTCATATGACATTTGGTAGGGGGCAGGTAAAGCTGCAGCTGCAAAGGAACAATCAGGAGCATTAAGTGAGCTCCCAATTATCACCTGCAGGTGGAGATTGCATTTGGCACCTTCTTAAATTTGGTACTAAATGCTAGTCAACTCCAGAGTAACTGATTGGAACTCCTGAGTGGAGCCAGGACTGAAAATGAAGAAAAATAATCTGGAGTACACTTAAGAGTACATACATACATTTCTTTATTTGCTTATAGCCATAGGTCGTTGCATCATATAAATAACAGAATAAAAACAATCAAACATGTTTTGGCTCAAAGGGTTACAATAACAGGGTTACAATAAAAGAATGCCGATTTAAAAACAAAAAAAATTACAGTTAGAGGGTTTCACCAATTTAATTTCATAGCGAGTTTATGTACGCAGTTCTGAGCTTTTTAGCAGCGATTGCATAGTTAGCCACTGCAATTGTGACCTGCTTATTACTATCCATTAATAGCTCAATTACTAATTTTGAATTGGGAGATCCCCTAGTGGTACTCAAATAAGAAGCTAAAATTTTTTCCCTAGGTTGCTGATAAAGGGGACATAAGAGCATGTAATGGACTAAATCTTTAGGCGCTTTACAACCAAAAATACAGAGGCGTTCTGCTATCGGGATGCCCTTGTATCTGCCCTCTAGCATAGCTGAGGGCATAGTTTGGAACCGCAATTCTGTAAAGGCTCTGCGCAATGGAGCGCAGGTCAAACTGGTAAGGTAAGCAGCCGGGGCGTGGTTGAGTTTAATTTGAGGGAACCAGAGGGAAAAGGAGGCTGCCACAATTGATGCTCTATCTTGATAGGCATCATGATTAAATATCCAATTTCGTAACTCAGATGGATTAAAGCTTAAAAATTTGGTTTGGGTAAGATCATAAGTTATTAATAACTCAATAAATTTAGAGGCCCACTCTCCCACCCTTTGCGAATCCTGCCAACAGAGTTTTGTGAGGGGGGAGTCATTCGTGAAAGATGTTCTTTTCCAATATCAAAGGAAAGCTAAATCAATCCGAGCTGACAGAGAGGGTAGCCCAAGTTCCGCTCTTAAATGGGCTGATGGAGTACCTCTGGGAAGGCCCATTATTTGTTTCAAGAATGTATTTTGAAGAACTTCAAGGCTGGCTTTTTCTGAGTGACCCCAGAGCTCTGAACCATATAGGATTTTAGGGAGGAGTTTGGCCACATAGATTTTTAGCGTAGGGTTAATAAGTTGACCACCACGGGAATAGAAAAATTTCCTTAATTGGCCACAGGACCTTGCGGCCAGTAACTTGGTCGCCTCCAGTTGAGGGCTCCAATGGAGTTTGTTATTGAAACATATGCCTAGGTATTTAAAAGTGTTGACCTGTTTGAGAGGTTGGCTGTTTAGGGACCAACTAGATTTGGACCTGCTATATTTCCCACAAACCATTATTTTAGTTTTAGAATAGTTAACATATAAATGTTGGGCCTCACAATATTCCTCTAATCGTATCAACATTCATTTTAGCCTGATTTTATTTAGCGACAGCAGGACCAGGTCGTCAGCATAAAGGAAAGATGCTATCTTCCTGCTTCCTACTGAGGGAGGAAAGAAATCAGGGGAGGCCATTGTGGGAATAAGATCATTGATAAAAAAGTTGAACAAAAAAGGGGCCAACATGCAGCCTTGCTTAACCCCTCTTCTAACTGGGATTTCGCTAGAGAGGGCTCCGTTCAAACCAAGGCGAACCCTTAGTTGGGTATCATGGTGGAGAGACTGTATTAACCACAACAATCTCTTCTCAATGCCTGCCTGGTGTAATTTACGCCATAATAAATCTCTATCAGGAGGAATTGGGACAAAGATATTCTGCGTAAGTCCACCCTGTACCAATCTCCAGAACTCTTGAGTCATTTCCTTGGAGAACAGCCAACCCCAAGGAACGCCAACTATTAACAAAAAAAGCATGTTTTTTCTCTTTTAGGAGCTTTTTGTACGACTTTTTTAATGAAAACAAAAGAAGCATAGCAGCTTCAGAATGGTCGCATCTAGAAGCTCTGATCTGGGTGCATAGACCCTTTTTCCTGATTTCACAGTCCTTATCAAACCATAGTTTGTGGCCTTTGCGGGGTCTATTTTTAACTGATGATACCAGCAAAGGTTTAAGGGCATTGATAATATCCTCGTATGTCCTATGTATGTTCTCGGGGGATGTAAGGGCCTTATGGCGAAGATTATCCAGAACTGGTGAAGTCAGCAATTGCCTTACATCAGATGCCATGGTTACTGACCATCTGAGGCGTCTACACCCTTGGAGATTGCTAATCAATGGAGCTGTTATATGTGGATTAGCATGATGGAAAGGGCCATGTAGGGATAGTCTCAGCGGCAGATGGTCGCTGTCTGCCCTGTCCTCCACTGAAAACTCCTTAACAAAAGTAGTTAGGGGAGGCAATCCCAGAATGTAGTCCACCACACTGGCTCCCCTATCTGAAATGTAATTATAGTAACCCTTGAAGAGTCTAAATGAGTACCATTAAAACAAAATAATTGAAATTTGATCAAAAAGTGAAAAAGGGCGTGGCCACTTTTATTTACAGTATTATCCCACAATGTCCGAGGTGGTATTGCTGGGTCACTCAGCGGGAGATAAAGACTGTTGTGAATTTTGGGATAACTAGTTCCCATTCTAGCGTTAAAATCACCGCCAATGAGCAAGAGGCTTGAGGGATAAATGCACATGAGATTGTCTATAAAATTATTAAAATCCAGCCAACCTAGCTTTGCTAAGTTAGGGTGGAGAGGAGGGAAATACACATTTATACAGATAAGAGATAGGGCGTCATGGAATGTTAATTTTAGAGCCAAACATGTATCAGGCATTACTTCTAACAACTCAACAGATTGAATGTTCAAAGTGGTGGCTATCAGGGTTGCAATACCCCCGTTGCCACGACCCGTACTTGCTGTTCTCTTTGCAGGTTTAGACCAGATCCTAAAACCCTCGATGGAGAGAGAGTTGGTATCTAAGAGCCAGGTCTCTTGGAGTCAAATGATGTCAAACTTTTGGAGGTAGGCAATGAGCTCTAGGTCAGCCAGTTTGTTTGTCCAGCCTGCTGTATTCCAGGATATGAAGTTTATAGTGGGGAGAGTTGTTATTTGGACCAGAGCTTGGAAAAGTTACTTTTTTGAACTACAACTCCCATCAGCCCACTCCAGTGGCCATGCAGGCTGGGGCTGATGGGAGTTGTAGTTTTAAAAAGTAACTTTTCCAAGCTCTGATTTGGACCCTCTCTGTTGTTGATTTAGGGGATACCGTCGGGCCCAGAAGAGCTGGAGATGTTGGGATTTTGCCCTTGCGATTTTTATCTTTTCAAATCGGGGGGCTTCCCAAAATTGTAATTTGATCCAATTTATGATTCTGGATACAGCCATTGGAGGATCTTGATCTGATGTTATGAGGCAAATTGCTGACTGGGCATGTAGGCTTTGGAGGAGAACCTAATTCCTCAGGCTCCAAATAGCACATGGCTAACCAAGCTGGACCATTTACAGGCTTAGGTATTTCGAATAGATTCCTATCCGTTGCTGAGCTCCCATCCAATGGGGCTGCGTTAGAAAAAGGAATCTGATTTATGTCAGCTAATACTTGTCTTGTGGTACACAACAGAGGAGAAGGATTGGAAAGGTGAAGGGGCTTAGACGAATGTGAAGCCCGATCTGCTGACTTAGACTGTAAATCGAGCCCTCCGTTCTCTACTTGATTAAAATTTTTAATTTGGAGGTTGGTCAGTCGTGCTTTAAGTCGGTCCAGTCTTCGAATTATTGCAAGTTGTTCAGTCTTGGGGAGCTCGCAAAATGACTCCAACAACTGGAAATCTTCTGGTTCGAGAGGCTCATCTGAAAAAGTTGTAGAGAGATCTTGGTCTGGCACACATCCTTCCTGAAAAGCAGTAGTTTGAGGGATCAGAGATGGAGAAGTTACTAGGCTAGCCTGAGGTCTAGCGGTATTAAAAACCTCCTTTTGTCTATGTACTGGAGGGAATGAATAGGTAGAATGCAGAGGTTGTGGAGGCGCTACGTTCTCAAAAAACCTCGTAATATGGATTCTAGTCCTGGCTAGCAAGTTTCTTATGTTATAGACCATTTTTGCATAAGGTGACTTTGTGAAGGAAATAATAGCTCAGACTGTCTTGTAGTTGTTAAAAAAATACTCAATACGGGAAATATCTGAGATGTGGAGTTGACTTGAGAGAAAGGGTTTCAATACTTCCAAGAGCTGCTGTTTACGCTGATATTGCGATTGGGTCCGTAAAAACTTAGGGTAATGAAGAAGGACCAACTTGTTCTGGATTAGAGTCAAGTTCCAAGACGCTTTGGCTAAATGAGTCTGAGGCTCTTTCTTGTATAAAATCGCGGGGAAAGAAGTACCGGACTCCCTTTCATCGCAAAGAAGCTGTGTAGGCTGTAGAGGAGACGAACCGTTCAATTGTAGAGGTGGATTTAAAGAGACGGTCTCAAGAGCGGCCCTTTTCTTAGTTTTCTTAATTAAGTTCGTCGCTGGGAGGAGCTTAGGAGAGGCATTTGGCAGAGAATTGAGCAACTCAAAGAGTGGCTTATAATTTAGCTTCTTATACTGCAAGAGCTTATGGTTTTTAACATTCTTGGACTTCTTTATTTTTTGGGAAGTTTTTTTTTTCTGGCCGACAGTGAGATTTTGCTTTGATACTCCTTTCCGTGACCGGAGGGACTGATTTTTCGGCAATCCCGGGTTAGCTGACGTTTTCCCTGAGTTTTTAAGAGAGTGATCTTCCACTTTATCATCATTACCTTGATTTAGCTTCTTGGCAATAGTCACCAAGGTGTTCAGCAATGCGTTGCATTTGGTGAGAAAGGTTTTAATGTGCTCAAGTTCTTCTAGAATCAGGAAAGTCCAGCCAATCTGGGAATTATTATTACCTTTTGTGTTATTAAAGCTATTTTGCAAATCTGGGGACTTTCTAGGAGTTATAGTTGGTTCAGGTTCTGATTCTGGGATATCTGACTGTGCCAGATTCTCTAAGACAGCAATCACTTCAAGCCCACATGAGGAATGACGTTCTGCGTGCTCTATTTCTTTAGCTAAGTTTAATGAGGAAGGAAAGTCATCACCCAACCCGTAAATGACATTTATATGGTCAAAAGACCAGTCCATAATTGGGGGCGAGTTCGAGAGCGGCTCCTGGGGCACATTCTCTTGAAGCTGGTTTATATTCAGCCTGGGCTGAAAGAATCTCGTGATCTTCGCTTGCTTCCCTGATGGCGAGACCTCTGCTGCTTGGGGTAGCAAGCCTAATTCTTTATATTTATTCCTTGTTAATACCATGAGGTCACAAGATTGAAAATCAGGAGGGTATCCGGTCAGGTTGCTCTTAGTAATATAATTGATGTTTCTAGTAATTAGGGAGCTTTCCTCTTGAAAACAATCTCAGGTTTTCTTTGGCTCCTTGCACGAGATTGCTTGCTGCTGTTTCTAGCCAAGTTTTACAGCCATTAATTGCAGAGTTGTATTTAAGAGAAGAGGGGAGCTCAAAGGCATGCGAAGGAAAGAAGTGTCTGTAATTTGGCTAATTACGGTCTAATATAACTATTTACACGCTTAGGTGTCGAGGAAAAGATAAAACAGATTTACCTGCCACCATCTTAAACCGGCCGTTCAGGTTACTTAATACCCACTTAAGAGTACTTCTTCCATTTGAAGTTGAATCACCTAGCATCATATGATAGGCGATTGACACATGGGCAGCCCCATCCACCTGTTAAATATTGCCCATGGAAGGTGGACTAGTTCTAGATCCAACCCACCATCCAGATCCAGTTTCCCACCCCTGACATGAATATACTGAAAATATTCCTCAATTTGAACAATATCTTCAGCACACTTACTTGGGTGTAAAATTTCATGGGAAACCAGTTTCGGTTGGTTCAGTGCAAATGTGTTGGGAATTAAGACTGCTCAAACTTAGATAAGTGCAGTATCTAAGTACAAATGAGATTTCAGTTTGTCTATTCCAAGAAATTGATATTTTGGGGTAGAGTTGATCTGAATGTGTGTGTCTGTCTGTTTTTGCCTCAGACCCTGCTCATTATTGATAAGTCACCCTCGGACAGCTTCCTCTTAGAGAAGGTGGCCTTTGGGCTAAAAAAAAGTTTTCCTACCCACGTTGCAGGCCAATATAACTTGCAAATATAAATTGCATTTCTGCCCCTAGACCAGGGATGGGAAACTGTTGCCCTCCAGAAGTTGGTGAACTACAACTCCCATCTGCCCCAGCCAGCATGACCAGTAGTCAGGGGTGATGGGAGTTGTAGTCCAGCAATATCTGGAGGGCCATAGGTTCCTGATCTCTGCTATCTTCGTGAGATTTTGTTTTCTTGTGAATTGCTGCTTGCCTTCAAGTGACCTTTGAACTTCTTGGAGATACTAGAAGGATGTTTCCTGCATTTGCTGCTCTTAGCTTATACAAAACTAAGGCTGCTTTCCTATACTCTTAACCCATGAGTAAGTACCATTGAAGAAAATGAGCCTTATGTCTGAGTAGACATGTCTATGATTGTAACAAAGCATTTATGATTTATTTTATTAAAAAATACGTTATAGGCAATGAACACTCAAAATAGAAGTATAACAAAAATAAACGAAATACAGAATAACAAAATTAAACAAATATAGATTTCCACCTGCATAATAATGGAAGTGAATTTCCAACTGCTGTATCTTGTCTTGCATTCCAATACACTATGAAACAAACACTCCTTTTTCAATAAGTATCCCAAACTTCACCTAGAGGAGCTATGTTGCTTTATTCAAGGCACCTGTCCCCCATGGTTTCATACTACTTTCTTAATTTAAGCATTCAAGAACTATTCCAATATGTAACATATAAAAATCTGGCTGTAGAACAACACTCTCTTTTGCTTTGGGCACTCTTCCTTAATAGGACCATTTATACTTTTGAGGCTTCAGTCCTATGCTTGCTTCCTAAGGAGGATGCTCAGCTAAATTGAGTGGGTCTTTCTTCTGAGTAAGCATCCAAATAAGGACTCTGTAAGCTTCATAAATATGCCAAATAGTACAGTTTTATATTCTAGCTAACTTATATGTTGTCAAAGCAGTAAAATAAGTTTAATATTGATGGGAAAGTAAGTATTGCATGTATTTCTGTTTCCCCAAACATTCCATTTCTGCCCTGTTCCCCAGAAAAAATAGTTCTCCCCATGCCATCAAAATGTCTGGAAAGTTTACATCTATTAAGGGATTTTAGCCAATAACTATTTTTGCAATAACCTCTGGAAAATCACCAGAGAAGATTCAGTGGTGATGTAAACTTCTAATGAAATGCCTCTTCCAGAGTTAGTCCTAGTTCTGGGTGTGCAAAATTTAATGGGAAGCTGCCTGCAATCATTCATACCTAACTTTCTCCTGGAGTCTTAGAACTCTTCAGTGAAGGCTGTAGTGTGAAGACAAATCAATGGTTCATCGTTTCCTTTGATAAGCTTGATTTTTTGATCAGAGCATGTCAGAAGATTTTTTTAAAAAAAAACCCCGCAGAAACACAAAAATGGCAAGATAGGTTCAAAACCCTAAAAGCTGCTTGTAGACAGAAATCTTATACATAGAATTGCTAACTGCCTCTTGAGCTTACATTTCTCCATCCTGTTGGATTATAGGCCTCCGTTGTTAGGTCTAGTTCTCAACAATCGCCATTCTCAAGGTCTCACCATGACTTCCAAGGTTGATGCATATGATTGTTCAGCAGCCCTTCAAGCATCAAATAAAAATGGTGGCAATATTCATTTATTTGTTGCATTTATACCATGTCTTTCTCCCAGGCGGTCTCCTATCCAGGCACTGACCAGATCCAGACCTGCTTAGCTTCAGCAAGGTGGTGGCCTCATGTGCCTTGAGACCATAGACTGGGACCATAACTTATATTTACATAAATATTATTTAGATATTATTAAGCATTAGGATGAGCTGCCTGCATAATTTGTGGTGCATATGTTTTTAAATAACAGAGGAGATTGCATTCAGCTAACTTCTACTCAGAGTAGACCCGTTAAAATGAATGAGCCAAAGTTAGTCATGCCTATTAACTTCATTGGGTCTGAGCAGGATTAGCATTGAATAGCACCCAAGTTAAAGTTATGCTGATGAAAGTTAAAAGAGGAAAGCGCAAAAGCAGGACTACAGCTGAACGTCAAAAAGACTAAAGTAATGACAACAGAAGATTTATGTAACTTTAAAGTTGTCAATGAGTACATTGAACTTGTCAGGGATTATCAATACCTTGGCACAGTCATTAACCCAAATAGAGACAATAGTCAAGAAATCAGAAGAAGGCTAGGACTGGGGAGGGCAGCTGTGAAACAACTAGAAAAGGTCCTCAAATGCAAAGATGTATCACTGAACACTAAAGTCAGGATCATTCACCATGGTATTCCTGATCTCTCTGTATGGATATGAAAGTTGGACAGTAAAAAAAAAAAGTGGATAATAGAAAAATCAACTCCTTTGAAATGTGGTGTTGGAGGAGAGCTTTGTGCATACCATGGACTGCGAAAAAGACAAATAATTGGGTGTTAGAACAAATTAAACCAGAACTGTCACTAGAAGCTAAAATGATTGAAACTGAGGTTATCATACTTAGGACACATAATGAGAAGACATGATTCATTAGAAAAGGTAATGGTGCTGGGAAAAACAGAAGGGAGTAGAAAAAGAGGAAGGCCAAACAAGAGATGGATTGATTCCATAAAGGAAGCCACAGACCTGAACTTACAAGATCTGAACAGGGTGGTTCATGACAGATGCTGTTGGAGGTTGCTGATTCATAGGGTTGCCATAAGTTGTAATAGACTTGAAGGCACATAACAACAACAAACCACCCAAGATCTTTAATTCCAGTATCTTTGCTAAAGCAAGATACGTTTTTGTAATGGTCTCAAAAATGAGAAACATCTATAGGATGATATCTTTTGCATATTAAAAGCCTGCTGTTTCTTTTGAGTAGCTGCAAGTGTCCTAAACCAGCCTGTGCCAACCTGGAGCTTTCCAGAAGGTTTGGGCCCATCAGCCCCAGCTGGAATTGTAGTCCCAAATATCTGGAGGGCACCAAGTTGGTGAAGTTTATGGACATAAACTGAAGTAGATGAAAGAGGATACATATGCACAAACTGTGATCTGGATGCCTTCTAAATTCTGTCATGCATTTGTATATGTTTGCATGTAGTCAAATGGAGAGTTAGGTCTGTTTTCTTTTGTGACTTAACTATGATGCTAACTTTGCTAACCTGTTCTGCCCTCCCCCACCCCCGCTCTTACCTCCCAATATATAGTGCTATGAACCAATGCATTTAAGCACTTCTCATGTGGAGGCCAGGTTTCTGATTCTACAGTATTTGTTCGCTGTCAGTATTACTTCTAGACAAACCTTAATCACTGTACATTACTCAATCTGAATTGCTTGCTAACATCCCTGGATCAATTAATTCCACGTATTACTGTTTCTTATTTGCTTGCTTTGGGCTTGAACATGCTAACATGTAGTAAAAATGTATTTGCGTTCTGCCTAACTGTGCCAGCCAGCTTAGAGTGAAAAAAGAAATGGCAAATAAAAGTGTTGACAATGAACAATTAAGGATTTGGAATATGAACTAAAATGGATTTGTGGAAAGCTAACTCCAGTTAGTAGCTTGATGAACAGATGTCCATGTTTGCCCTGAGTTCCAAGCCGATAATGGCATGATAGTAACGTACAGTACCAGTCCTGAGCCGAAGCAACACCTGCAAATGAATCTTGGGCCTTAATTCTATCGTATATACATTTTGTGTGTGTGAAACTGAATATAACAATATAACAATGAAGCCAATGGTTTTCAGTCAAAAATCTGACATAGGTATGTTAAAGTCCCAGTTGTATCTAATTAAATTAATTTTCTGGCTTCTAGTTGAGGCTGTTTTTTAAAAAAACCAAAACACCAAACACCAAATGTTTAAATTTTCCATGCATTTTGTCAAAGAAACTGCATGGCAATAGCTGCATGTTAAAAGAGGCTTCAAGATAATATAAAAAACATATTGTGGAAGCTTTGCTTTCTAATCCCATGGAAGGAAGAGATGCTCTCTGTAGCC